>NC_071393.1:20122948-21442396 GCF_022682495.2 Desmodus rotundus | reverse complement strand
GGTGCGGCGCGCCCACCTAACCGTTGCCTGGAGCCGCGGCGGGCGTAGGCAAATAAGGGTAAGCTGGCCGTTAAAAGAGCGGCTCTGATTAGTGGATCTAAAACCGGCTGGATGAAAGCCCACTTGTGATTCGTTCTGGTAGAGCAAAGCCCTTGTGGGCTGGAACCAGCAGGACCGCGAGGTGTGAGTAGGCACTCCGGAGGGGGTCGGGAGAGCGCGGAGGTGGGGAGTGGGGCTGATTGCAGAGGAGAGGGTGGTGGAGGAGAGAACGGCGGATTCTGGGCTCGAGGTAGCTGGGCCCGAGGGAGGTGAACCGGAGGAGGCTGAAAGAGGCGGGGCAGGAGGCGGGGCATTGGCCCTAAGACTATCTCGGACCACCCTTCCAGATCCGAGACCCGGGGGCCAGTAAATAATTTCGAGCCGAGAAGGAAGGAATGTGTTATTTTTCATCCATCTAAGAAAGTGAAATGTCAGCGACTGAGTCAATATCTTATGACCCCAAACCTTAATCTCTACCCCAAATACAGGGGCTAGCGAGTGAACATTGAGAAGGTGACACGGGGCTGGGGGTGGGGTGCAGAGTTGAGACCCGGGCAGGGAGTGAGATTTGTGGGGATGGGGAGAGAGGGAGGTGAGACCCGGGCAGTGTTCTCCTGTCGCCGGGAGGAATCAGCGCAGGCCCTGGGAGGGGCCAGAGTCCCCGTGAGTGACATGTCCACTCTGCCGCCCTGAGTGCTCGGGCCTGGGCCTGGGTGATGCGGTGACCGACAAGGATCGCCTGGCACTGACGGCCACAAACCAACACTGCCCAGGACAGGGGGCGGGGAGGCGCGGTCTGCATCCACTGCTCGATCCCCTTTTCTATGAGCTCGTTAAGAGACGGTACCACACCGAGGGCATTTAGGTAGCTTGACAATTGGTTCCCCCCTCCACTCCCGACTTGCATTCTACTTAGTTACAAAGGTATAAGAGCATTATCCTAATGTTTTAAAATTCAAACCACAATGAAGTATTTAAAGTAGAGAAAGTGTGAAGCCCCCCTCCCTGCGCCGCCAATTATTTTTGAAGATTTGGAACAGCTACAAAGGAAAACGAAAAGGAATTCTCCAGCAGGCACTTCACTGTCCTAACCCGCTGTTTTCTGCTGCCTTCGTGGGCTGGCGTTCGAAAATCAGGGAGTGGGTGAGATATCTATGCTCCCCCACCCCCCAGCCCAGCCCAGCAGCACCAAGACCGCTGGACCCTACCTAACACCCACATTTGTACTGGTGGTAAGTCATCGTGTAACGGCCATTAATGTTCTCACACGTGGGCGACTGGTGAGCAGTGCGTTTTCGTCCTGTAGGCCAGGTGCACGTGCCAGGGTCAGTCGGATTAATGCAGCGATTTTCAGCAAGAATTTTTAAAACATGCAATACCCGACTGTTTGGCCAGGGGCACTGACCTCTTTTTCCTTAGAATGACAAATAAATGACAGCAGCCAACACAACAATAGCCATCCGGTGTGAACGAATAAAAACTATACCTTTTTTTGGCACATCAGCAATATAGATAGATAGATAGATAGATAGATAGATAGATGTGCCGCAGAATTTTAGTCATTGGTGTAAGTGTGCCGTGAGATGACAGAAGCTGGAAGACGCGGCCTCTCCCAGTTTTCTGCCAGAGCCGGGCACAAGGGCTGCGGGACCGGCTGTTAGATGGAGGCAGAATGCTCGTCAGAAAAGTTTAGGACAGACTCTTTCCAAGGAAAGGCCTGGCGGCGTGAGCACAGGGAGGAAACATTGGCCCCTTATTTGCTCTTCCTGTCACTACCAAACAGGGTGTTCAGATTTGGATTATTTTATTCCAACTCCAATCTACCTGTTTTAAATGCCACAGACATTCAGTAAATGGACTTACTCCGGAAACCAGGTTGTTTAAACCATCAGTTCTCAGAGAAGGTTCCAAAAAGCCCTGGACGTTACATAAAGACACTGTTGTTTTTATTTTTTCCATCAAAGTTTCCTCTCTCATTTAGCTGTTCCAGGACGGGGAAATAATAGGAGTGTTATTGACATTGCAACCACACTGAGTTAACAGGATGACGTCGCTACGTGCTCGCTCCTCCCCCCTGCAGCGCTCTGTGCTACACCCAGCCCTGCCTTCTCACTCTTCCTGGCTGAGAAAACGCACAGAGTGGTTCTAAGGTGTTGGATTTCCTTCTTACGAGAGCTTGGGGATATTTATCTCACTACTTTAAAGCCAGACCACGTACCGAAGCCAATGTCTCACGAACTTTTAAGCTTTTGTGGAGGCTTGATGGGCAGTATTTCTAATGATCAGCTGCAACAGCCATTCATTTGCCTTGTAGTCTAGGTGCTAGAGTCGGTCCAAGTATTACAAGTTGCGTGCATAATATCCAATCAGCAGCAATTAAACTTAACTAGCTCTCTCGTTAGGGGCAGTACCATCATCAGCTCACTCAACCAAGCAGGAAACCTGTATCATTTCTCTTTTTTTTTATTCAAAAAATTTTATTCAATTACAGTTGACACTCAGTATTATCGTGTATTACTTTCAGGTGTACAGCATCGTGGTTAGGCAGTCCCATACTTTACAAATTGTCCCTCCACCCCCGACGTTTCTGGTACCCACTGGCACCACACATACCATATTTTTCAGACTATAACACACACCGGACCATAAGACGTACCTAGGTTTTAGAGAAGGAAAAATAGGGAAGAAAAAAAAAATCCCACTCCACCGCTGTCCCCACCAGCTGGGTAAGCTACATTTGGATTATAAGACGCACCCCCATTTTCCTCCCAAATTTGGAGGGGGAGGTGCGTCTATAGTCTAAAAAATACGGTAGTCATTACAACATCATTGATCCTACTCCCTGTGCTGCACTCACATCCCCGGCCTGTTTTGTAACTACCAGTCTGTACTTCTTAACCCCCTCAACTGTTTTCACCCAGTCCCCCAACCCCGTCCCCTGTGGCAACCATCATTCTGTTCTTTGCATCTATGAGTCTGTTTCTGTTTTATTTGTTTATATTGTTCACTAGATTCCACATATAAGTGAAACCATATGTTATTTATCTTTCTCCGACTCACTTATTTCACTTAGCATAATACCCTCTAGGTCCATTTATGCTGTTGCAAATGGCAAGATTTTGTTGTTTTTTATGGCCAAGTCATGTTCCATTGTATATACGTACCATCGCTTTTTTTATCCACTTGTCTATTGATGGGTAGCTTCCAGAGCTTGGCTGTTATAAATAACACTGCAGTGAACATAGGGGTGCATATATGTATTCTTTCAAATTCACATTTTGGGTTTCTTCAAATAAATATCCAGAAGTGGAATTGCGGGGTCATAAGGCAGTTCCATTTTTAATTTTTTGACGTAACTCCATACTGTTTTCCACAGGGGCTGCGCCAGGCTGCATTCCCACCCACAGTGCATGAGGGTCCCCTTTTCTCACATCCTCACCAGCACTTGTTTGCTCATTTATGGGTGATGGCCATCCTGACAGGTGTGAGGTGATATCTCATTGTGGTTTCAATTTGCATCTCTCTGATGATTGGTGACGTTGAGTATCTTTTCATACCTCTGTTGGCCATCTGTATGTCGTCTTTGGAGAAGTGTCTATTCAGGTCCTTTGTCCATTTTTGAATTGATTTTTTTTTTATGTTGAGCTGCATGAGTTCTCTATAAAGTTTGGATACTGAGCCCTTATCAGATGTGTCGTTGGCGAATACCTTCTCCCGTTCAGTGGGTTGTCTTTTCTTTGTGTTGATGGTTTCTTTTGCTGGGATCTCAACTCCTATGCATCCTGCCACCAGTTACCTTTTTAAAAATTAACTGAAAATTATAAAAATAGTAAATATTACACTGGCTAGTATAAAAAAATGCCTATGCCCTACAAACTAGATTGACAAACATCAACATTTTGGCACATCTGCTCAAGGTTGTTTGTTTTTTTAATAAAATGTCACAGATTTAGTTCAGATCCCTTTTGATCTCCTTCCTGACCGCATCCTCCTTCCTTTCTCGCACCCCAGAGGCAAACACTCTTCTGAAATTGCTATGCATTATCCGTGCTTATGGTTTTATACTTCTACTGTATATATACACATCATAAACAATATATATTGCTATTAGGCATTTTAAAAATACAAGTATTATTACACTATGGCCTTCGTTTTGCAACCTGCTTTCGTCACTCAGCATTATTTCTGAGGCAGGTCTGTGTCGCACAGATAGATGGCGTGTATTCATTTCGTGATCGTTCTGAGTAGGTAATATCGCGTCTGCTCTCTTATTGATGGACACTTAGGTTTTTCCAGGTGTTTTGCTATCATAAACTAACCTCCTTGGACCTGTCTCTTTGTGCAAGAGTTTTTCTAGAGCAGTGGTTCTCCAAGGGGGTGGCCCTGTCCCCTGGGTCACTTTGGAATTTATGAGGTCATCTTCCGGGGTCTACAGAGCAGGGCTGGAGATGGCGGGTGTTCTGTGATGCGGGGACAGCCCCTCCCTGTACAACTTCTGTGTCCCACAGGACACTCAGTTATAATCTGAACCTAGAATCTAACTTTACTTTTTTGTATAAACATAATGTCGTTTTTGGCACAGTTGAATATAGTTAAAATTTCCAGGAATGCAACTCTAATGTAAATCAAGGGGAAATTATTCTTATTTGTGGTTTGGAATTTTAACAAGAGTTGTTCATCACTCTAGAAAAATCCCGTAACTGGAGGCAGCCCAGCTCGTGGTATTTGCGTTGCCACCCAATCCACCTGCACCAGCTCGCGTTTTGTAGCTTCTGCGTTCCTGGTGATTCTAAGTTTAGGTGCAGGCATCTGACTGCTATACTTCATTATGTATTCCGGTGCAGTCAGCCCGAGCATTTGTATCGTTAAGCACATGCTGTTTTATAATGAATTACTTTCCATTTAAAATTATTTTCCGTGTATGATATAGAGAGCTAATTTTATTATTTTCTGATTGGATAATCATTTGTCCCGACCCCGTCTATGAAATCCACCGAATCACAAAGCCAGCTCTGTCCTGTGCAAAGCTCTCATAAACACGTGGCCCGGTTTCTGGGCTCTCAATTTCGTCCTGCTGGCCCATGTGTCTTTATGCCGCTGTCACACTGTTTTAATTACCTTGGTTTTATAATGTGTCTTGTGGCAGTTGGTAACAAGAAAGGCGAGTTTCCATCCTAGTTCTTAAAATTGTTTTTGCTATTCTTGGGCTTTTGCTTTTCCATATGAATTTAGGATCAGTTTTCAAGTTCCACACAAAAAAAATAATTTTGAGATTTGGAGTTAGAATGGCATTCAATTGATAGACTAAGGAAAATGAAGACCAGTTAAAGTTGGACCATTCCACGTAGGGACATGGGTTATTTCTCTGTTCGGGTCGGTGATATTTTTCTAATGAGGTCTTTTAAAATAATCTTTGAATAAAGTTTTGTAATTTCTGCCATAAAAATCTTACACATCTTTTGTTGAACTTTTTTCTACTTATACATGATACATATTCACATGCACATCTTTGATTATGAAAGTTTCAAATATATGCACAAGTGTGGAAAACGGTGTATAGCAAACACTTACCAGCCAGTTTCAAGTTAACTCACGAGTCTTTATATTAGTTCCCTTCACCTCATGTCCCCCAGATAATTAGGAAGTTTCTAGACATCATTTTCTGTTCTCTGTGTTATGTGTGTGTATTATGCATATCATAAATTATTTTTTAGAAATGGAATCACATTTTAAAAATATTTTTCACTTAAAAAATAAACAAGCAATTCCCTAATATCGAATATCCAGATACTGTACTGTGCAAATCCCCCAGCTGTCTCATAAAAGGTTTTTTACAGTCGGTTTGTTTGAATCAGGACCCAAACAAGGTCCATATATTAGGTCTTTTCAGACTCTTTCTTTCAAGGAAACTTTCTATTGCAAACTTTTTAGTGAAAGTAACACACACACAGAAAAGTATACAAATCAGATACAATGTAACAAAAGTAACAAAGCCATGTAACCAACACCGAAATCAAGAAACGAAGTTTTAGGCACCCCAGAATCCTCTTCTGCTTCCTCACGCACGACTTTGTACAAGGTAACCATACTCCTGACTTGGAACCTCAACATTAGTTTGACCTGGTTTTGAGCACAGTGTCCGTGGAATTCCACAGTACAAACGCTTGTGCCTCTAGCTCCTTTCAGTCAGTACCTGTGAACCTCATCCCTGTTTCCATTCGATGCTCATCCATTCGACTGATGAGCATTTGGGTGGTTTCTGTGTTTAGCTATTTCAAATAGGGCTGCCCTGAACGCTGTACATGTGCTAGTGAACTTACGTGTGCACTTCTGTTGGGCACGCACCTAGGAGGAGGAGAGCTGGGTTTGGCACTGTCAGATGCAGCCTTCAAAGCGGCTGTGACAATTCACTCTCCCACACACTTCTGGCAACACGGGGTACTGTCTGTCATTTTTGTCTGAGCCATTCTGGCGGGTGTCTAGGGCTACTCCGTTGTGATTTCCACTCATATTTTTCCTGGTAACTAACAAAGGTGAGCACCTTTTCTCATGTTTACTGCCCGTGTGTATATCCTCCCTGTGAAATGCTTATTCCTATCTTTTTATCTGCTTGATCTGTCAGTTTCTGAGAGAGGTATATTAAAATCTCCCACTAAATTTGTGGGCCTGTCCATTTATTGCAGTAATTATTGCCATGTTTGGCCTTATATATTTTGAGTTGTATCTTGGTAAATTATTCCTTTTGTGACTCTATTAATTTTTTTCCAAAACTTTACTCTTTATTAATTTTTTCCAAACTTCACATTCTATTTTGCCGGATACTAATATTGCTTCCCCAGGTTATTTTTTAAATTTTGTTTTGCTTGCTTTTTTAATTGTGGCAATAAACACATAACATTCAACTTACCATCTTTGGTGTTTACCTATATGTTTTTAAAACATGTATATTTACCTTAACAAAGCCTGCAGGTAATCATTAACTCTCACCTCCTCCAGAGCAAAAAAATAACCAAAGGTATTGATGATTTAACTTGGAGCCATCCTTTCTCATCTTCCATATAACTGTTGGCAAATATTTTAGTTCTTCCTTGTTTTAAACTCAAAAAAACCCCAAAAAACAAGTCCTTGCTTTTCATTACAGAAAGCTTTACTGTCAACATTTCCTCATATTTTCCTCACCTTTCCTCTTTACGTATCAAGCCCTCTTCCCTGGTTCATTTTCCTTCTTGCTGAAGTGTATCCACGAGAGGTGAACTCCATTTCAGCCTTTGCATGTCTGAAAGCGTCTGTTTTACACCCACGTGTGCGGGAGCCTTCATGCTGACCCGGCGTGTCCTTGGGATTCCGTATCATATCGGCGGTGTGATTTGATCCCCACACCTCATGTGACGTAGGACTGGGGTCCAGATTCTCTCAGGGTATTCCTTTTTTATCCATGGCCTGCAGTACATGGCCAGCTTTCCTCCAAGTCAGCAGCAAATTTACTCCCTGTTTCAGACGCAGCTGAGGCCTTTTAGGGCCTCTCTTTATGCCCCATGCTCAGTTGCTCTCCGGATCGCGGGTCTGAGACCTCATCTGTCCAGGAGGGGACACTAAACGGCCGCATCAGGTTCCAGTGGCCCCAGAGACCTCTGGGCTCAGCTCCTGCTCGCCACTCAGGCTTCCAGTTGCATTGTTGTTTATAGCATTTAAGGGTTTTTCTTGATTGCTTTTGAACTCCCCTGTGTATTAAATTCTTTTTGTTCTATTTTATTAAGCGTTTTTCTGTGTTTGTTTCTGTGGGAGGTACTTTCCTTGTCAGCCCGGTCCAGCAGGTTGACCAGAAGCCTCAGTTGTCTTTCTGAGACTAGATAGGACCTTGTCACTCCTCCATCACTTGATTTCTGCAAAGGACTTGTTAGCACTGCTTCATTTCTTTATCCAACAAATATTTACCGAATGGAATCTCTGGTAAGAACAGGGGTACTGTCGTAAGAAAGATACAAAGTGTCTGTCCTCAGGGAGTCGTCTCTTCTACTGGGGAAGACAGGAAGTGGACAGTAAACAATCGATAAAAACGTGAACTGCACTCTGAAGGAACTGGAGTGATGGGGAGTAACTTCCGGGGGGCTACTTCAGCTAGGCCAGGCAGGGAAGATCTCTAAGGAGGCCGCATTGAAGCGAGCGGGAGCCTCGTGCCCTCTGCTGCCCTCCTCCCTGCCCACCCTTCCCTTCAGGCTCCCCTCGGGCCGTGCTGGTTCTGCCCCCGATGAGCCAGGTCGCCTCCTCACTGCCTCCATTCACATTGCACTGTGTTTTCCTACGTTTCAGAGTGTGACGTGCACAGTTGCTCAGCGACCTGGTCCTCCAACAGGCCCTGAGCTTCTGCCGGCCCACGTGTCTCATTTACCCCTGAGCCCAGTGAGCAGCCCAATGCCCCACGTGGTGGGCACAAAGAAAGGGGGGTTGAATAAATACTTTCTTTTATTTTTAAGCAGTTCTTGCTTAGGGCTTCCTTCCCAATACATTTATAACTGGACTTCTCAGAGATAATGATTCTTGTGGTATTTAAACCACCAGAGTAAAGAAAATCATCACCCCGAGGAGGAAGTGTTTGCTTAAGACTTACCTCTGATACTGTCAGGGAAAATCAGGGGCAGTCCTATCGTGTGCTGTCACCCTACGGGGGGTCGAATGGTGGCTTCCCAAAAGATATGTTCACATTCTAACCCCCAGCACCTGGGAGTGCGACCTCATCTGGAAAAGGGGTCTTTTCAGATGCAATCAAGGTTAAGGAGGTTGAGATGAGATCAAATCGGGTCATTTGGGAGAACTCCCTAAATTCAGTGGCAGGCGTCCTCATAAAAGACAGAAGAGAAGACAGAGACACAGAGAAGTCAGCAGAAATTGGAGGGATGTGGCTACAAGCCAAGGGGTGCCAGGAGCCACCAGAGTCTGGAAGAGGCAGGAAGGATTCTCCTCCAGAGCTTCTGGTGGGAGCAAGGCCCAGATGGCACTTGATTTCCGACCTCTGGTCCCCAGGCCATGAGAGAGCCGGGACCTTCTGCTGCTGTAAGCCAGCCGATTGCATACATCTCTCTCCCGTCGCACCTCAGGTCCCTCTCCTGTAACGGGATGTAGTAATAGCGTCCTCAGAAGCTTATTGCCATGATTAAGTGAGAGACTGTTCAGAAATAATGGTGCCTCCCTTCTTCAAGGACTTAGGTGTTTGCTTCCTTTTGAGAGTAAAAACTCATCAACACAGTGGGATCGTTGTCTGTGATTGCCTAGTGAGTCAAAGGTCACACCATGGACTTACCCTGAAGGCTCCAGCTCCCACATCGGCCGTGGCTTCCTCAGGCCCTGGTGCCTTTGACAGCGCTCCATGGGGTTTGTGTCAAGGGAGAGTTCAGCCTCCTCCTGTGGCCGAGAGAAGACAAACTAGACTGTACATTCGGAATGACCCACCCAGAGCAGAGAGCAACCTCTCAGTCCTCACCAGCGAGGAAGGTTTGGTTCTAAATGTCTAATTCCTGCCAAGGCCTCTGAGACTGGGCATTCCCCAAAGCCTGACAGGCCATCATCAGAAATCCCTCATAATGGGCTTGCCCTGGCTGCATTTGGCTGAATGCTTGCTCTCGCACACCTTGTGAGTGTGCAGAAGGTAGGCGGCGCCTGGAGCCCAGGAGTCCTGCCCCATGGCCCAGGGCTGAGCAGCGTGCAGGGCTCACACCTCCTCTCCCCACAGATGGCCGGCACAGTGCTTGGAGTGGGGGCCGGCGTGTTCACCCTGGCGCTGCTGTGGGTGCTGGCGCTGCTACTGTGTGCGCTGCTCTCCAGAGCCTCCGGCGTGGCCAGGTAAGGCTTCCTCTCCCATGGCGTCCCCAGCAAAACAAGCAGCAGCAAATCGTTGGCACCCAGGACACACTTAGAACCCAGAAAGGCCCCTTTGTCATTACCAGCACATTGCAACCTCTGCTCTCAAGCACTAGCTGTGTCACTGGCTCAGAAGCAGAGGCGGGAGGAGAAGGGAAGCGGTGTTTTTCAGTTCCCACTGTAGAGATGGGGGCACATGAGCTGAAGAGAAAGCCTGCTTTCACTGCCCTTTGAATTTCTTAGCTTTGTACGTGTGTGAGTTTCTCAGTTGTTCAGACTGTGGATGATGCTCAGTTCAGTCCTTGAGGCTCTGGCCCTGGGCCCAGGGAAGCAGAAGACCCGCCAGATGATGGCCGGCTCTCTCTGAGGCCCAGCCCCGGAAGACAGGCCACAAGCCACTGGAGCAGCCCTGAAATGTACCCTCCCGCCAGGCAGTGTCAGGGCGAAGCCGCGAGTTACAGAATTTCCTGAGGTTTTCTGGCCTAAAAACGAACACAGGAGTAGGGGTGGGGGCGCTGCCTCAGTTTTTCACGGTTATGACTGCGCAGAGGCAAAAATATTAACTACCGATTTCCACTCTCAGGAGGAGTTTTTGGAATGACGGGGAATAAACAGGGATGCATCCAGCTGGTACCTGCCTAGGAAGAAGGGCTTTGGGACAAAGGGGGAAACTTGTCTACATTTCCGGGCCCAGTGCAAACAGCAGATCCCTGGGCATTGCTAATGGGCGGAAGCCTGGAAGCCTGGCCCCAGGGTGGAGCCGTCAGGCCTGACCGTCGGGAAGGGGAGGGGACGGGAAACAGCGCTGACACCCTGTCTCGGCCCAGGTTCTCCGTCCTGTTCGTCTTCCCTGGGGCTCTGATCGCCACAGCGGTGCTGCTGCTCCTCCCCCGAGCCGGGGAGACCCCAGCCCCGGAGGTTGAAGTCCAGGTACGGCGATTGGTTTTATTTTGCTTCGCGAGGTGTAACTCTTCTTTCCCTTGACCTAGACCTCGCTCTGGCCCTGCCGTGGTCCCTGATGTCAGGGTGACTGGATTATGCGGGAAGGTTTGTAAAGTTAAAGCAAGGACGATGAAAGCTGGGGTCCCCCAGGTTTGGAGGGGTTAAGTCGTTTTCTGTCGCCCATGAGGGTGAAGGAGCAATGTGTCTAAACTGGCCTTGTACTGTGGGCGGAGAGAGGGGAAGGAGCTCAGAGTAGGAGCTGGCCTGGTCCCGACATCCACATCGAAGTGCTCCCATTCCCATTCTGAGGGCCTGGGCTAAGATACTGGGTCCCTCCCGCAAGCCCGCAGCGCCCTCAGGGTACTGAGCAGCCTGCTTTTCTGCCTCCACCTGCTTGCATGTCCCGTTTCTGATGTGAGAAGACACTTTCCATAGAGAAGGGCAGCGAGGAGAGGAAAAGGCTTTGGAAAGCAGAAGATGTGCAGATAGACGAGTGCAGCACCGGGCGGCAGTTCCTTCCATCCTCCTTCCTGGACCCGTGCCGGAGCCACTCCTCTGGACCGATTGTCGTCATCGCTCTCCTCGTCCTTCTCTGGACACACCGCTCGCTCCGGCTCATCCCTGACTGGCCTGGCTCTGTCCTGCACGACTGGTCTCAGGTCCCTGCAACCTTGATGATGGGACTGACCTCTGTCCCATCATTCCTTCCATCAGCTTCTCTCCTCTCAACCTCCACTTTGGCTTTTTCAGCTGGAATGAGGAGAATAGCTGGCATTTTTTAAGGGATTACTGCACACAAGGTCCTGTGATAAGCACAGCGTTTGCACTGTGTCAGTTAAACCTCTGAGGACCCTAAGCAGTATGGAGTGGGGACCAGTGCTACCCCCTTTAAAGATAAGAACACTGAGCTCTAGGAGGTAAGAGCTACTTGCCCAAGTCAGACATATGTAGAAAGAGAGCAAGGATTGAAGCTGAGCTCTGTCTTCAAAGCTTTCATTGTTGGGGACTCAATAGACTATTAGGGGCCATCACAGAGTGTTCCTAAGTGACAATTTTGACACTAGACAATAGTACAGAAAATCATAACTTCTGGACTAAAATTGGCACCTATTTGCAACTCTGTGTAGGACTAACCATGGCAAAAGGGAGGAGAACTGTTCGGAAAATTCCTAGGGAAATAATACTTAGCACACAATGGAAGGAATTATCCCACCCATGCGTTCTTTTTGCCAGCATTCGCCAGCACTGTCAGTGTGCGTGCCGCGTGTGAGCCACGGGTAGGCCCAGAGCTGCTGCTGCTGTACAATCCACCCCTCTGTCCTCCGTCCTGGGAGTTTCAGACCCGGGAGAGGGGAATGGGGTTTGAGCGAAAGGCGTTCATCGGCGTGGCCGGCAGGACTGGAGTTCTCTCGTTTTCAGGTTTTGAGAACCAGCTCCTGCAGCTGCCTGGCTCAATACCTATCAATAATACATGGCCTGGGCCTTCTGCACCCAGGGCCTGCTAATTGGCTAATTAAAAAGTGAAACGTGTCGAACGAGCAAACATGTAGCCCGCAGGAGACTTGTTCAGTACTGGAGCCAAGGTCAAAGTTATGTTAAAGCTGTTTGATCAAACTGACCTTTGTTCTAAGTTGGCTGGGGGGGTATCTCTGGAGCAGCGCTTTCTTCTTGGTATCTTTGGGTCTCAGCGATCACAGCAGTGTTTGGACTTGACAGGTGCTTGGTGTGTTGCCCCCGTATTACTACCTGCCGACTGCTGCTGTAACAAGTTGCACAAATGTGTTATCTCAAAACTGAGCTAGAAGTCCGAAATCAGTCTCCCTGGGCTAAAACCAAGGGGTTGCAAGGGCTGAATCCCTTTCTAGAGGATCTAGGGAAAAATCTCTTTTCTTGCCCTTTCCAGCTTCTAGAGGCCACCCCTGGCTGGGGGTCCCCTTGCCCCACCTTCTGACTCCGCTTCCCTCTTCTGCTTTTAAGGACGCTGTGATTACAAGCCCCACCCCCCCACCCCCAGATTGGGTTAAGGTCCACTAATTAGCAAGCTTAGTTCCACGTACCACCTTAGTTCCGCTTTGCCATGTAATCTGACATGCTCAGTTTCTGCAAATGTGGGCTTTCTCGCACCGTTCTCCTGTCTGCCGCAGTCACCTGTCAGGTGCGGGGTTCTCTTCTAGGTACTGGGTTTTCAAAGCGTCTTGAGTCTGTGAAGTAACCCGGTCCATTGGTTTGTGTAGCTGCTCCACCAGGTCCGTAGAGTAAATGTCCTTTTCCTGCCCAAACCAAAGCACGGCCACGTGGACCTGGGGCGGGCCGAGCCCTGGCAGCGGCAGCAGACAGGAGGGCGAGCCGGCACTGGTCACAGGTCTTCACAGCCAAGACCAGCAGCTCTGGGGCCTCACGTGTGACGGGTCAACAGGCAGCCAACTGTATGAGCTGGGGCACCTTATCTATCCCCTTAGTGTTTTATGTTTTATTTATTTTTTATTGAATTTACCGGGGTGACATTGGTTAATAAAACCACACAGGTTTCAAGTGCACAACTCACTAAAACATCCCGTGCAGGCGGCACAGTGCGCTCGCCACCCACAGGTCGCTTTCCGTCCCCCTTCTCCCCACTCTGCCCGTTTCCACCTCCCCCACCCCCTCCCCTGGTAATCACCATACTGTTGTCTGTGTCTATGTCACATATGTACACGCACACATGCTTAATCCCGTTGCCTTTCTTCACCCCCCAAACTGACAGCTCTCGGGATGTTCTGTGTATCTATGCTTCTGTTTCTGTCTGGTTTTGGAAATTATTTCGTTTATCGAATTCCACATATGAGTGAGATCCTGTGGTACTGGTCTTATTTTCCTTAGCATAATGTTCTCCAGGCCCGTCCATCTGTTCAGGGTCTATTGGTAAGAGTGTCTTCCTTTTTACGGTTGAGTAGTATTCCTTCTACAAATGCACCACAGCTTACTTATCCACTCACCTACTGGTGGGTGCTTGGGCTGTTTCCAGATCTTGGCTCTTGTAAATAACGCTGCAATGAACATAGGGGTGCACACATTCTTTCAAATTAGCATTTCGGGTTTCTTCAGATATGTTCCCAGAAGTAGGATTGCCGGGTCCCAGGCAGTCTCATTTTTAACTTTTTGAGGAAACTCTATACACAGAGGCTGCACCAGTCTGCATTCCCACCAACAGTGCACAAGGGCCCCCCTTTCTCCACGTCCTGGCCAGCACTTCTTGTTTGTTGATTTACTGCTAATAGGCTTTCTGACAGGTGTGAGGTGATATCTCATTGTGGTTTTAATTTGCTTTTCTCAGGTGATTAGTGACATTGAGGATATTTTTACATGGCTATTGGCCATCTGAATTCCCTCTTTGGAGAAGTGTTTCTTCAGGTCCTTTGCCCATTTTTTAGTAGGGTTGTTTGCCTTCTTGGTGTTGAGTTGTACAAAGAAATCTATAGATTCAGTGGGATTCCTATGAAAATACCAATATTTCACAGATACAGAACAAACATTCCAAAAATTTATGTAGAACCACAAAAGACCCTGAATAGCCTCAGGAATCTTGAGAAAGAAGAACAAAGTAGGAGGCATCGCCCTACCTGCAATCTAACTATACTACAAGGCCACTGTAATCAAAACAGCCTGGCACTGGCATTGGAACAGGCACATAGATCAATGAGAGCCCAGAGATAAACCCACGCTTTTATGGTCTATTAATGCTTGACAATGGAGGCAAGAAAACGCAACAGAGTAAAGACAGTCTCTTCAGTAAATGGTGCTGGGAAACTGGGCAGGTACCTGCCAAAGAATGAAACTAGACCAGCAACTTACACCACCCACAAGAATAAATTCAAAACGGATAAAAGCCTTGAATGTAACTCACAAAACCGTAAAAAAAAAAACAAAAAACCCTAGAAGAAAACACAGGCAGTAAAATCTCAGACATGTCTTAGTTTGGCCGCTATGTCTCCTAGGACAAGGGGACAAAGGAGGAGTAAACAAACAGGGCCACATCAAACTGAAAAGCTTGTGCACAGCAACAGAAGCCCCCCAAATGAAAGGCAGCCCACTGTCCATGTGGGAGAACGTAGTCACCCATGATCCGTCCATAAGGGGCTGGATTTCTCTTAGCATTTTAGTATCTCAGGGAAATGGCCGTTTCCCCTAACCCTTGGAATGCTGGGTTATGAATGTTAGAGTTCAAAACTCTTCTAATGAGTTTTAAAGAGCTGCCTTTTCATATTGCAAACGAACCCTCCAGAATTGGCAATGGGTTGATGATTTTTGGCTTAGGATTTTGCATACACGGGATTTATTATACTATTGTATTTTTAGGTATGTTTAAAATTCTCCGTGATAAAAAGTTAACAACAGAAATGAGCTTTTTGGAGATCAAGCAAGTTTCTCACGAATGCTTTCAGATAACATAACACATGCTTCCCGAAACAAAGGAACTCATCCAGGGTGTTCAAAATGTTCACGGATCTCCTAACTCAGCCATTTGTTTCCTGTGCTTCATTAATTCTTTCTTCATCTTGCATTTCTGGCACAGCGAGTTAAGAACAGGTTCCTTCCCAGCCACCTGCAGAGGAGACCCAGGGCAGGGTGACCCCGGGAGTGACAAGGATGAACAGACCCTGGGCCCGTTCACCACAGATTGCAGATGAGCACAGCCAGGGTGCCGGAGCAATAGTGATTCCTTGTCGATGTTTCTTTCTCCAGATTGTGGATGCTTTCTTCATTGGTCGCTATGTCCTGCTGGCCTTCCTCACTGCTGTCTTCCTTGGAGGTCTCTTCTTGGTTCTAACCAACCACATCCTGGAGCCCATCTACGCCAAACCGCTGAGGTCCTACTGAGCACTATTCACGAAACCCCTCACTCGATGTTATCGATGAGCAGAACGGCACTATTCAGGGCCTCGTTTTCTTAGCCTTCATGGCCGAAGATCAAGGGAAAATCCGTTCATTGCTAAGACAAATTCCTTGAGTCCTGTCTTCCAGACACGTGGTGCCAAGATTGTCTCTTTGGAGATATTCTTGCCAGCTTAAGAGGGATACCGTTCTCGTTAGCACCCATACCTCATGTTCTCCCTGGTTTGTGAGGGGTCTAGCAACAGTGAGAGATCTGCTTAGAGGAGGTTTTCAGTCAAGACGTAAGTGGATTTTGGGAAAAGGCGCACTTGGCTTCTGCTGTCCAATAAATGAAAGAATTTGGTCCTTTTGATAATTCATAAAATCCTTAGTTATAAGGTTGGGGTCATTTGGAGAGGAAAGGTTATTTTAACGTGATGAGGTGGAAGACTTACTCAGGCGCTGGTTGCTGACCACTGGAGGTGTGTATCAGGGCACAGGCCTCTCTGAGGGCCACGGCAGTGCTCCCCTCAGCTCTAATAACGCAGGACATGCCACTGGAGGCCTGGCGCTCACTTCAGACTCTTGGCCACAGCTTTCTGAATCTAGCATTTATGTATTTCAGGGTTCGTGAAAGTGTGTGGAAGTGTTGATTATTTGTCTTGCTGCTGTGTATCTCTGGAGTCTTTTCCTTCCAGGATTTGGTGGCCTTTGTGTGCCTTATCTAAGCACCATAAGGGTCCATTTGGGGTTATCGTCATCTGTTTCATCTCGAAAGTAGCCCTTCCTCCAAAGCTGATGCGGAATGTGTATTCCCAGGACTAGATGTAACTGTACCGGTCTGAGATGCTAGGCCAAGTGAAATGTGTCACCCCGTGGAGGCGCTGGCTCCCCTTCAGCAATCTCATCCTGCCTCTCCAGAGCTATTTGAAGGAGGATCTCCTGGCTTAAAACCAAGAACCAGAAAACAAGCTGCAAAGGGAGCTCTGACTGAGTGCACGCTGCTCTGTCCTTTGAAAGGGAATTTACTTAATGTTTACAACAACCTCTTACCATCCCCATTTTAAAGTAGAAAAAATAAAGGCTTAAAGAGATTCGCTGACTTGCCCCAGCCTTCCTTTCCAGGACAGCCAGCGTGCACACCAGCTGGGGCAGACGGCAGGGCCTGCCTTCCACGGGAGGGAAGGCCCCCTGAGCATCTGGAGCTCAGGCGCAGCATGCGAGGACAGTAGGCCCTTCTCCCTCGCTGTCTCCCCTGGGTCCTGCCGTCATTGTAGAGGCGGCCCCGCTGCCCTGGCAGGGTTAAGCTCTAAGCTGAAAGTGGAGCAGACTGGTGACCAGGGAGTCATGGGCTGTGAGGGCCAGCTGCGATGATCCCCTCTTACCCTTGAACCCGGTCTTACTCAGTTTGGAAAAACTTCACAGGTCACAGAGAGCTTCAAAGGAAATAGCTTCTCAATCTGGCCCAGAGCCCTTAGCTAGGAAAAGAAAGAGCTCCCCTCACCGCAGCAGATCAGAGGAAGAAAGGAGGATGCGGAAATGTGGAGGGAGGTGGGGCAGGGAGCAAGTCACCCTGTTGCTCCTCTCTGCTCCCGCACTGCCGCCCCCAGGTCCTGGCTGTCCTTGCGGAGCTGTGGAGCTGGCCCAGGGACTCCTAACAAAGCACGGGCTGCCACTTGTCACCTTCTCCTGACAGACTTGCTGAAAAAGCAAATCTGGGAAAACTCTTACAGGTTTCTGACCACGAGTTCATCTTTTTTATTCCCCAGCAAAGGTGTCCAGCTATTAGATTAATGGACAATGGCAACCAAGTCGGGGGGTGGGGGGGGACTGCCTCCGTGGAGAAAACTGTGTTAAGGTTGAAAACGAAATTCCCTCGCCAACACCACTACTGTCCAATTGTTGTTTCCACCGATGTGAGCGACAGGCCCGTGTGCTACGGGCAAAAATCATACTTGGGACCAAGTGTATTTTTAGCTCAGCCTGCCTTCTATAGAGCCTGTCCGTGACCACCAGCCGCAATGAAAAGGAGGATAGATTTCTCTCTGCCTTCACACTCAGCCGGCACATCCAACCACCCAAACCCCGCAGGGCTGGGGTACGAAGTCAAAGGCTGCCGGGGCACAAAATGGGTTCCCCCGAGAGTTCTGCAGGGGCACCCCATAACCAACGTCCGATCGGGCACGTCTTGTGCACGCAGCCTTCCTGGAGGCCGTCCCTTCGGCCCGTTCACCATTGTTTGATCAGTAGCAGGTGGTGCTCTGCGATTCCCTACCCAGACGGGCCCTGTGGCAAAGAGACTGTGGTAACCCCTACTCTTTTGGGGTGGAGAGGGACAATAAATCAAGGCCTCTGTATAAGAAAACGGGCTATATTTCCTAGCCTTCTAAAACTGCGTGCTGACGAAAGCTAAATCAGCAGGACATCACTCTCCCCCACCCAGTGCCCACATTTGTCCTACCCGCTAGGTGGCGCTGTGCTGTGTTTTACAAGCCTCTCGAGCCAGGAAAGCACACTAGGTAATTTTTTGACAAGCTCCTTAAATTTCTCATTAAAAAAATTAAAGTAAAGCTAACTTTCTCTATTGGTGCACAGTATCAGACAGTTAATAAAAAGTTCATCGCAGTTCCTGGACCAGTGTTCTGTTACTCTTCACTCCTGCGGCAGACACGTCCCTTGCCTGCCGCGCGCTCAGTGCCGCTCCCGCTGATGCTAACTCGCTGGGTAAAGAAACCGGCTGCGGTTATTTGACAGACCAGACACGGGCAGAGAGATGCGGGGATTTTAAATCTGTTAAAGTTTCACAGCTAGTTAGTAGAGGGGCTCAAACTTGACACCAGGATTCCCGACACCTCACTTCTCAAGACAGTTTAAACATCATTTGGGGGTTTCAGACGTCACCTTGTGTTCACACTGGTTGATAGTATTCCTTAGCTATTTGTACCCACCGTTTCCCTAACCCATATCCAAAAGAAATGGTGAAAGTTTTGCTAAAGAATTCCTAAACATTTAGTCATAACTTCATGGCTTAAACCTTCAAGTATTTGGAGGAGAAAGTTTCCAGATGTGGGAACCGAAACCACAGGGGAATGAATCTCGAAAATGCTGATTATCCTCAGAGGGACATAAAACTCAGGATTGGAGGAGGTTTCATTGTTCATGGAGTTCAGTCTTTGGTCTGTATTTCCATCTCACTATTTGGGAGTATGCCATTTTTCACATCCTGCAATCCCAGTTTGTATTATATTGAACAAGCACGTGCCGCAGATTTTTCTAAGTGCTTTGTAAGCATGTGTGATCCGCACAGCAGCCCAACGAAGCAGGTGCTGTTAATACCCCCACTTCACAGGTGCGGACAGGCGCAGAGCCGTGCGGTGACTTGCTCGAGGTCACTCAGCAAAGGGGTAGGCTGGAGTCAGAACCTGGAGTCAGGCAGTTTGGTCCAGTTAAGCTCTTAATGACTATATACAATGTTGCCCCACACGGGGTAACAAACAACAACAACAACAAAACAACAACAAAAAGAGGGACCGGGGTCAGGTAATGCAAATCCAGTTGATAGAAACACTGAGGAGAGGCCACTGAGTCTCGTGGAAAATCTAGAATCTTAGAGATCAGCCAGGAATTCGGGCAAAGCAGTCACAGACCTCAGAGACAAGTTCATTGATCATCTGTGTTTTTGGCGGGCCTTTGCTCTGTTAGACCTTGGCCCCCTTCTTGCTTAGTGATACTGAACAATTGGGTAGCCCCTGGCATGAGTTTTCAAGGAGGACTTACACGGGATCTCTCTCTTAAGCCCTGGCCACCTGCACAGTTGATACTTGCTAGTTTTCAGAGGTGCCAATGCAAGACTCAAAGCCACAAGCCACAAATGCGTGTTTCTCGATCTGTGTCTCTAGCAGGTCATGGCAGCTGCTGTTAAAAGGGAATAAAAAGTTTCCAAGTCCCCTACTCCGATCCCCACCCCCACATGCACCCTTGTCTCAGTTTCCTGGAACCTGAGAAATGGCAGCAGGGATCCAAGCCAGCGCCCAAACGCAGGGACGGAATGATGAAGGTCATTTTTCCGGTTTCCCTCATCCTGTTCGGTAACAGATGTACACTTAGCGGGGTTCCTGCCTTCAGAGGGCTCTTGGATTGGGACAAGTGCAGCAGGTATGAGCTGCCTCAATGCCCCCTGGACATCCCCTTCACTGATTTTCAGCCTCTGGGGATGTGTTTGGTTTCCTGTCTTCAATCTGTTGTTGCCCAGCTTTCACTGCGAGCAGGCCATAGTTCCCGCCTGCAGCTGTGGCAGATTGCAGAAGACTCTGTGCTTTAGAACGTCACACATGTATCATCTTACAGCTCTGGAGGCCAGAAATCGGAAATGGGCTCCACGAGGCCCAAGTAAAGGTTTTGGGGGCTCGGGGTGAATCCCAGTGTCTTTCCTAGCTCTCGGAGGTGCCCACACCTCCTGGCCAGTGCACCCTTCCTGTGTCTTCAAAGCCAGCATCTTCTTATCTGACACCCAACTCTTCTGCCTCCCTCTTTGATTTCCAAGGAGCCCTGTGATTACCTTGGGCTCACCCTGATAATCCAGGGTGGCCCCCCAATCCCACGGTCCTCAGGTCCTCAGTCACGTCTGTTGTGTAATATAACGCATTCCCCGGCACCGGGAATTCGGGTGTGACCGCTTGGGGGAGGGGCAGCCTTCGGCCCTCCGGAGAGTGTAAGGCCCCACCTCCCTTCCCTAAGAGTTGCCACCCTCCGTCCTCCACCGGCTCCATCGCCCCGCTCCTTCCTATACCCAGTCCACCCCTTCCTCTCCAGCGTCGCCCCTAGTCCTCCGGGTTCCCACCAGGACACTTACGACTTGTTAAGAATTTCCGTGCCCCGCCCGCAGTTTAGCGGCGGCTCCGAGCGCTCAGACCCGGGGAGAGCCGCTTTCCTTCCCTCCCGGTGGCTGCTTTCCGCCCGGCTTCCGCACTCGCCCAGCCTCCCAACGGATCGCTAAAGGAGAAATGCAAAGAGTTATTGCTTTTTAATTACAAGTGCTATTGTAACATCTATAAGGAAGAACACTTTCAGCTTAATTGAGACCAAATGTGAAGTTAAATTAAATGAATAACTAATTAATGGAATGCTCCCGCGCGAGCCCCCGGTGAATGCTGAGGCCCAGAGAGGAGGCAGGTACCGCCCGGGGGACAGGCCTGCCCAGCGCGGGACTGGGGCTGCGAGCCGGGGCAGCGAGGCCGCGGGAGGTCGGGCCTCAGGCCTCCCCGCAGACTCCCGCCCACAGCCACGACCCCCTGGCCGAGGCCGGGCTCTGCGCCCACGGCTGCCGGTCCCCGAGCCGCACTTACCTGCGGGCGCGCGCGGGCGTGCCCTCGTTTCCCAGGCCTGGGCCTGACGCACTTGAACTCCCTCCCTCGTCTACCCCCTCGCCAGCTCGGCAGCCCCGTCGCCCAGGCCCTCCTCGCTCTCCCTGCGCGGGCCTTTCCCGCCGATCCCACACCCCCCCGCCCCCATCAGGGCCACACCGGCGGGGGGCGCAGTCTCCGCGGGAGCCGCTCGCTGCCCCTCGCGTGCCCTCTCGCGTGCTTAATGAACGCGCTCCCCTTGCTGGCGCGCCCCCCACTAGCCGGGCTCTCCGAGGGCGAGCAGGGCTCTGTGCCCATTTTCTAGATGAGGACACAGGCCTAAAGCTAGGAAGTGGGGTGGGGGGCCGGGGGAAGCGAAGACCTCGAAAATGCCAAGCACAGCGCCCGCCCTCCGACCCTGGCCTGCCCGCGGCAGGAAGAAAGCGGACCCTCGGCGGATTGGGGAAACCTGCGTCCGCCCCCCGGAGGTCAGGGGCAGCCCCGGCCGCGCGGGCTCTAGCACGGGGTTAGGGCGCCATCTAGCGGCTCCCCGAGGGACGCCGCCGGGGAAACGCTGGCGAGCCGCGTTCCCGGACGCGGAGCAGGTGGCGCCGCCGACGCCACAGTGTGAACATCCGAAGACCTCTGTGGCAGCCACCACTGGCGTGCGTGCTGCCAGTTCCCGCGCTGCGGGACGTGTGTCCAGCTAACCCAGGGCCCGCGCAGCGGCCCCGTTCACGCTATGGCTCCACCTTCTGTGGAGCTCCCGGTTCGCCCCTCGAGTCGCCCGCGCTGTCCCGAGGACTTCCTCTGGGAAGGCCGGCGCGACCAGCCCCAGCACATAGCCGGGAGGGCCGAGCCAAGGCCCCAGCACCCCGCGGGAGTCCTGGCGAGGACCCAGCCCCAAAAGAAAGCTGCGTGGGCGCTGACGGGCGTCTGCAGAGCTCACGACACGCCAGGAGCGCAGGGGACAGGGGACCCCGCGAGTGACAGCTCCGAAACCAGCCGGACTCGTCTGCCTGGTGCCCGCGCTCGGGCGCCCGTCCTCGTTCTGGGCTCGGCCGTCTACTCCGCGCCGAGAGCAGGGCTGGCGCTCAGGGAGCACTCAGTGACCACGACACTTCTTTATCAAAACACTGGCGTTTTTATCAAAACACACTCTAGTATTTTCCATCGTGGCCCCCACCCCCCACCCCTGAGCACCGCCCCCGCGTGTTGTCTTTGCTCCAGACGTGGAGGGCCGTGGCCAGGGTCAGGGGGACAGGAGAGGCTCCCACTCTTCGGGGTGGCACAGGCGCCCGCCCACAGCTAGGGCTCCGGCTCCCCCCTCGCCCTGGCCCCGAGGGTGCAGCCACGCTCTTTAACCTGGGCAGGTCAGGAGTTAGGAGCCGGATCAAAGGCGACAGAACGGCTGGCGGGCAAAGGGACGAAGAGAGCCTGGGCAGCCCCGCAATTGGGTCAGAGCCCCATCGGTAGGTGCCAGCTGATCACAGAGGTTCCGATTTCACACAGAAAGGACATCCGGCCTCTTCGGGGCCTTGGCTCTGTGCAGCCTCCGCCTTCCGTCCTGGAATCTGAACAAGCGGGGGTCTGGGCAGATGTTTCCCTCAGCCAGATGACAGCCCGCAGTCCCTCAGCCCCAGCCTGTCCCTCTGCCTGGCATCCTCTTGCTGCGGAGGCGCCCCCAGTCCCAAGTGTCCCTGAGCTCAGCTCCGGGCTGGCTGGCGCTGGATCAGCAGGCTGGGCCTCAGCAATCTGTGGCAGTTAGGCTGTCTGGCCTGGGGGAGCACTCCCGGACCCAGCCGGGGCCTTCTGTGCTGCTTTTCCATTCGGGGCCTCATAATTCTTTATACCTGAAGGAGGAAGAGAGGGGCAGTGGGAGAGAGAGTGAGACGCAGGTCGGTAACCTCCTGCGCCGACGGTGCGGACAGGGACGGCGGGTGCCTGGGGTCCTGCAATAATCGCCTTTCGTCCTTGTTCTCTACATCAGGGCTTCCTCTCAGCTCTTCAGCAGGGAATAGAAAGCCAGATTAAATTTAAAGCCTTACAATATTTGTACCACAGTTGACTGCTTTAAAAAGCAATATCACATATCACGTGTCATCACAGCCTCAGATCAACCCCGTCAGGCATTTAGGGAGCAGCGTCTCCATTGGATACGGAAGTTCAAGGATTAAGCCCAAGGTCTTGTAAGATAAAGGTGAGCGGAGAAGCTGGGACCGTGCGGGGGTTCTGGTTCCAAGCCAGGTGCCCATTGTGCTCCCCATACACAGGGACAAGCTGAAGCCTGAGGCACAGGGGAGTTCGGAACCTCAGATCTCTCATTTCTAAACGAGCACGTCTGCCTCTCCGGGTGGCTGGGAGGGGAGCTAATCGATGAGTCAGGCCCCTTCCAGGCCCAGAGCAGAGGCTTCCTGGCAGTTCGTTCGTTTCTCTGTCTGCTTATTTTCCACCCCGCCCCTGCCCCCACCCTCCCCCATGCCTGGCGCAGGGGAAGGCAGGTGGAAGAAGTGCTGCTCCCACGGCCCAGGCCCCCTGCTCCTCCAGCGCAGCATAGGAGGGAGGTCTCAATGCCTCCTGCTCTGTTTTTCTCTCCTGACCCTGGATGAGGCCTTCCCTCAATAGCATGCTGGTTCCCACAACCCACATCTCCCGTCCAGACCAGGTCCACAGCTCTGGCAGCTCCTCCTTCACAAGAGGAGAGCCAGAAAGGCCAGGGCAGGCCTCAGCCCCTGAGCAGAGCCCCGCCTCTCGCCACCGGCTCAGCCACCAGCCTCTCTGTGCAGCCTCCACGCCCACCACCACAGGTAGCAGACAGAGAGCACACCAGCCGGTCACCAACACTGATTCAATTTTGTCCCAGAAGCTTTGATTGGTCATTGATTCTTTCTGCACAGCACGGGCAGAGGGGCCCAGGGACCCTTGGTCTCTGAACATCAGGAGGGAGAACCCACAGCGCTGGGTTGGGTTCAGAAGGAAACCGGTCTCTTCCTCCTCTGCCCTGGGTGTGTCCGCAGCCCTACTGCTGTCTCAGAGAAGGGGCTGCTGACCTTGGCGGCAGCTCAGACCTCTTAGGAAACACGTCCGAAGCACCAGCTCTACTTGGGTTGACAGTCTTTGGAACTGGCCCCAAGGAGAAAGAAGAAGTTGGGAAAATCACACGGAAAGAGAGAGGGTTTGCATGCAGGACCCACTCTAACGGCACACTGGTCGCAGGCTTGAGGAAATACTCACAAAGTCAGGGGATCGGAGGAAACTACTATCGCGTGGGGGTTAAGGCCAGACATGAGCTAGGGAGACACATGGGACAACAGAGGGCAGGTTAGAGGGCTGGGGCAGGGGCGGGGCAGGGGCGGGGCAGGCCTTCTCGGAAGGCACCCAGGGCCAGTTGGCTTTCCCCAGGTCTGCGCTGGTGCTGGGCTCAGGCTGGGCGCAGGGCACCCAACTGCGGTTCTGCAGTGAGACTGGGGATGGGGGGCGAGGTCTAGCTCTCTGGCGGACTCACCCGGTATCTTTGCTCAGGGCTGACTTCCAGGCCAGGATCTCTTTGTACACCAGCCGGCAGAGGAGCTGGGGGAGTTGGAGGCACGGGGCCGGGGGGGGGGGGGGGGGGGGGGGGGGGGGGGGGGGGGGGAGGCGGACATTAGCCTGGAGCGCGTGCTCAGGCCCCAGTGCTCATGACCCCAGTGGGCAGGCAGGAGGGAAAGGGCTGGGCCCACCGCCTCATTCAGCAGGGGTCACTGTCAGGGGTGAAGTGGCTCTTGGCGAAGGGCTGCTGTCCCAGAGCCCCTGGTGGGTAATGCTCAGGGTGCTAGCCGGGCGGGACAGGACACCCCACAGTATCCATATGGGCACCCCGAGAAGCCTTACCAAGCAGGCCAGGACGTCAGCGGAGATGAGCATGTAGAAGACGTTGTTCCAGCCGGTGGGGGAAATGAGCCCGGCCAGCAGAGGCCCCAGGGCTGCGCCTGCGCGGAGCACAGTGTGAGAGCAGAGCCTGCGCCGGGATCCCGGACTCCCTCCCACGGGATGGCAGCAGTCCAAGGGGTGCGCCCAAGACCAGGCCAGTGCTCAGCGGCCAGGAGCCAAAGCCAGCCACAGACCTATGGACCCGGTGCCGTCGATGATGGCCGTGACGGTGGACAGTGCCTTTGCGTTGCCCTTCAGGCTCTTGTGAGTCCCCTGGGGAGAGAGAGCAGAGTGAGGGCCCAGACCAGAGGCCGCACCAAGCAGCAGGCCTGAGAGGCTCTGACCCGGGGACAGGCAGTGCTGAGGCTCGGAGTTGAGGAAAGGAAGGGGTGGGGAGCCACGGCGGATTCTGAAGGACTCTGAGGATCTTGTCTGTGTAGCCAGGAAACGGGGAAAGGGCTCTGGGGAAAATGGACCGGGAGACAGAGGCCCTGACCAAGACCCCAGAGTGACCCCCGGCTTCCGGGAGGTGGCCGCACTTACTAGGTCAGCTGAGACGGCAGTGGTGATGAGTGCGTAGGGGCCGTTGACCAGGGCCCCGCAGATTATCAGCATGACTGCGGTGGCAACAGAGACAGCGCAGTCAGAGGTGAGGGGATGCCTCTGTGGCCGGCCCCTTCCCTGCAGCGGGGCAGACCCCTGGCATCACCCTGAGAACCTCTGCTTCCCTGAGCCTCCCGCCGATGCCCCCAAGGCAGTGCCTTTCCTGGGGCCTGGCAGCGCACACAGCGTCTCACCTATGGAGCTGGCGATCCCGTTCTGGCCAAAGTGGTTGTACAGGAACAGCTGGGAGAGAGGAGGGGAAAGGCGGAGTTACACCCAGGCTTCCCACGGGCTGGCCCCCCATGATGGACCACAGCCCCAAAGTCTAGAAAAACCAACACTATGCTGCCCTAGAATACAACAGGTCACCCTGCCCCTTCCTTTCTCACACCCAGACCTCCCGCTCTTCAGACGTCCCAAGGGTGGGGGGCAGGGTTCTAAGATGTGGTAATTTATTGTTTCCGTTTCCCAGAAAAGTCTTCTCTCATATCTAGCTTCCATCTCCTATTCTTCCCTTGGTCCAGAAGTTGACCAGCTGGTCTCTGCTTCTCCACAAGGCCAGACAGTCACTAGTCCCAAACTCTCAGTCTGGGTCTCTTTCCTGTGCACAGGGCTGTACACACACGCGTGTGCATAAACGTGCAGGTCCTCCCTGTTCAGCAGCCACGCACAGGCACACAGGCATGCGCACGTGGCCCTGAGGTTGTACGCACCATGGGGGCAGCCAAGATCAGCATGACGCAGCAGGTGGTGGCCCTGCCGTTGGTGTAGTCGGAGATGAGCCCTGCCAGGATGCCGCCTGCAACACAGACCGACTCCGGCTGCCCCGGGGCCCAGCCTCCCACCCGCATGGTGCCGCCACCTGGGCCCCGTCGCTCTGCCCCACTCGGGCCTGGGCCTGGCCCTCCCAGAGCCTGCCCAGGTCTGCCTCTGATGTCCTCCCTGTACCCACTGCTTTCGGGAAGACCACACTCGAGGGCTGTCTTCCTTAGGGCCAGGCAGCTGGGCAGGAGCCCAGGTCACATCCCACGGGCGACCTGTCCCTTCTTTCTGCACCCCACAGGAGAAGAGGGGAGCGCAGCGCAGAGGCCAAGCAGGGCGGGGCCTCACCCATGATGCCGCCCACGTCGAAGAGCGTAGACAGGTCCCCTGCCTCCTTGGCGCCAAAGTGAGCTGTGGAAAACGCAACAATGTGATCAGACCCAAGGGCTTGGGGCGAACATCCTGGACTGTCACGGCCAGAAACATCAGAGCCCCCGACCCAGGCCCATGGCCTCCTTTTTCAGAGGAAGCAGTGAGAGCCCCTGGGGAAGTGACTGGCTGAAGTGACTTTCCAAGTGTGTGGCCAGACGCCCTCTCCAGCCCCATCCTGACCTGCCATCTTCTGGGGCAGGATGGCCTTGCCTCTCAGACCAGCCCTTCCCTGTCCCACCGGGCACCTTCCCATGGGGATAAAACTCTCCCCCAGCCTCAGCCCACCCCGACAGCTCCCGCCCTGCTGCTGACTGCGCGGCCGGCCACCACTAGGGGGCTTCCTGTCCACCTGAGGTCTCTGCTAATGCACAGAGCCAGGAGGGAGACTCCCGGGAAAGGGCCCCAGGCCTTGGCCTCGGATTAGGAAAGGACTCTCCAGAAGCTCCCATGGGAGCCAGCCCTCAGGGCTGACTCACACTCCGAAGTCCACACCGAGGCCCCGCAACAAGGAGTCTCAGACCCACGGGGCTGCCCTGAGGCTCGGCCTCTATTTTCACAGGATGCCCCTCAGATAAGAGCTCTGGGGCAAGTTCTAGATTGAGATTTGGTCCTGCCTAATGCCCACGGTATCCTGTTTAGAGTAAGTACAGTACATGGCAGGCAGCCTTGGCCCTTGGCACTCCATGGAGGGAAGAGTGCAGCCCGCGGTGGGGTCTGGGCCCTGGTGCAGCTCTGAGGCTCAGGGACTGGGGCAGGGTCTGCTCCCTGCAGACTAGCCACCTGACCTATGGACTGAGCAACGACCCGGGCCGTGTGGACATAAACATCCTTTTCAACCACAAAAGGGACCTCTCCTCATCTGCCCGTCGGATGGGGCAGAGGCGGGAAGAGCAGTCCGTGGGATGGGCAGGGCAGCCAGCCCAGCACAGGGCAGAGTCCCCTGAGGCTGTAGGCAGCCCCTGGAGAGGAGAGCTTTTTCACCACCCAGGCTACAAGCAGCGGGTGGCTCCCCAGGTCTCCTCTGCAGTTGGGAGACACTCGGGGAGGCATTCAAAAGGCGGACCTTGTCTGTCACCCTGTGACCCCACCCTTCAGTGGGCTGAGCAGGCAGGAGGTGGGTCTCTCCTACACTGAAGGGTGGAGAAGTTAGGGAGGGTTACAGGACAGAGCTCAGAGTCCTACCCCCAGTTCCCAGTGGGGAGAGGCGGCTGGAATCAGGGTGTCCGGGGCAGCATACAAGGCTCGAGGTTCCATTTAGAGACGAACATCTCTTCCTACCCTACGAGTGGTTCAGCAGGGATCCCTCCAATCTCCCAGACTCATCTGCGTCACATGATAGGTTTCCTGTCGGACTGGAGACCCTGCCTCACCTCTTCCTCCCCCAGGACTCACCCACGTTGAAGATGTAGAGGGGCAGCCAGTAGAGGAAGGTGTAGCTGACCAGCTTGGCGAAGAGCAGACATAGAGAGAACTCGATCACTCCCTGAGGGGCATAGCAGAGGGCTCAGTGAAGAGGGCGGCTCACCAAGGGGCAGCCAGGCACCACCCAGTACCTGCCATCCCCCTGCCCCCCCAAAGCCCCTCAGGGCCACACCCACTCTTGATAAAAGCACTGTGCCTACGGTCCCAATGCTGCGGCTTGCCTCCCCTGACCCCACCCTGAGCATCTCCTGTAAAGAAGCCCTGGACGCCATAGGTCCCCTTGAGCGTCCCCATCTCTCCCCTCTACCCCCAGCTCCTCACCGGGATCATGAGTGCCCCCCAGAAGCTGATGGCGGCCGGCTGAGCACTTGGTTCCTTGGACGACCCGGCTGCCGCCTCCAGGCTGCACTCCTGGTGAGAGTAGGGGTTACTCCCGGGGTCCGCGGGGCTGCTCTGGTTTTCTTCTGGCCCACCCTGAAGGAGATGAGACCTGGCTGTGGGCACGCCCATGTGCCACCTCCTGCTAGCTGGAGGGATGACCTCCCCGCCTGAGAGGCAGGGGCTCCAGAGCGGGAAGGGGTGAGTGTCCGTCCCCCGGGCTGGACTAACCACCCGCAGGCCCCTGGGGCTGGTGAGGAGCCAACCTGAGGGCCTGGCATTGGGCTTGTGCAGTAACTGTGGGCTCAGGGCTTCCCCGTCCCACTCCCCAGTCCTGTCCGGGGATGAGGTGGGAGGCAGGGTGCAGGTGGGGGACTCGCACTCACGTGGTGCTGAGGGGGGGCGCAGTCCACATCTTCTGGGTCTGAAAATGAAAACTTTCTCAGAAGCTTTCCTCGGGTCGGGCCCTCCCCCTTGCACTGGGACCAGTCCCCAGCCCCAAACTGGCCACAGGAGGGGGTGGGAACCGGGGCTCGGGGGACACCTGCTAGGCCTGGCTCTCCTAACAGCCTTATTGCCGCCCCTGGACTTCCGTTCTCCCGCTACAAAGTGGCCCCATCACCCGGCCAGGCTGACTCTCAGGCTGTCAGGGAACGGTGCTGAGAACAGCCAATGTGGGGGTGTCCTGTGCACACCACCTTCCCCTTTTTACCCCTCAGATCTAGCAGCAAGTGCCAAGCACCAACTCGGAGCTGGGCATCCGAACGACCTGTGCCGCTCACACCCTCACCTGCCCGGGAAGGGCATGCTGTGAGTCCCATCTGCACATGGGAACACCGAGGCTCAGAGGCTGCTTGTCCCTCCCAGCACACAGCCAGCCCCCTGCCCTACGACCGAACACTTCCTGCCAGAGCCAGCTGCCCTCTCCCAGCGTGATGGGCCCAGGGGAGGGGTCCACTCACATTCGATGAGAAAGAGGAAGGTGAAGATGCCCATGGCGGCGGTGATGATGCCTGGCACCACGAAGGACAGGCCCCAGGGCCCGCTCACCCAGACACCGGCGATCAGGGTGCCCAGAATGTTGCCCACGGACGTGTGGGAATTCCAGATGCCCATGATGAACCCCCGCCTGGAGGGAGGGGAGGGGCGGGGAGAGCAGAGAAAGTAAAAAGGCAAGCACAGGGCTCCTCTAGACTGCTCTGGCCAAGTTCGGAAAGCTGGCTGCCCACCCAGGGCCTCTGTGCTGGGACCAGGGGCGGGACGGCTGGGGCCCAGCAGGGGCAGCCAGGCCTGTGGTCCCTGAGCAGCTCGCAGGGCTTCCCAGTGGAGCTTCTGCTGTCCTCAGGGGTCAAGCCCCCGGCCCCTGTCTTCTGTCTTTCCCCGTGGCTGTAACTCTTAAAGCACCAATCCTCACCCCCCGGCCACATCAGCAATGTCTGGGGAGTTCTGACTGACACTGCCGGGGTGTGCTAATGGCACCCAGGGGCGAGTGCTGCTAACCATCTGCGGTGCACAGGACGGCCCTGCAGCTGAGAACCGTGCAGCCCCGAGTGTGAATAGCGTTGGGGCGAGAAACGCTGCTCGTTTGCACAACAGCCAGTTCAAGGAAAAAGAATACAGTTTCACAGGCTTCATTTGTGCCGTCAGGAGAAATGGAAATTCATTTAGTATGAGGAAAAGCATAACTAAGGTTGTGTTTTATGGCTTAAAACCTTATCAATGGAAGATCAATACTGCTTTCTGGTCACTAAAATGTTTGTCTCACTCAGCATGTGAAAGTCAGCAAAATGGAAACAAGTTTCTAATCTTGTCCCCTGGAATTACATGAGGGGCCTCTCGTGACCTCCTCACTCCCCCAGCCCTCCCAGCGAACCCCTGCTCACACTCCTTTGTCACACTCACTTCCCCTTTCCGAACCAGTTGCCAACGCAGGTCACAACCGAGGGCCAGCCCGTGGTCTGGACGAGGCCATTACAGATCTGTGGGGAGAGAGGCAGCAGGTGGGACCGGCCCGGTATGCTGCCACCTCCCTGCTGCTACCCATCCCGGGCTGAGGGGGGTCAGTGCCAGGGTTGAGGGGCCCCCACGGATCACCATGCAAGCTCCCGTACTCCTCACACACATACACGCCCCCCTAGCGCCCTCTGGCCCAGATCCTTGGCTGCGGAGACCAGGCCTCTGGGGCGTTGTGAGTGACTGACACCAGGGCGGGGCTCAGTACAGGGAACAGCCCAGCCTGGGAGGTGGGAGTGGGCCCAGTGGAGCACCACAGAGGAGCAGGGGGCTGGGCAGGGGGGTTGGGGCCCAAACCATGACCTGGGAGCAGCAGGGAAGGACCCGAATCTTTCTGTGATGGAAACAAGAGCCCAAAAGCAGGATAGAGGCTCATACCTGAATGACCACAAAGTACCAGAGCACGTGGATGTTCCAGAAATACGCCAGGCCGAGGAGCGAGGTGAAAAGGCCGCTGAGCAGCATTCCAGCTGTAAGGTAATAGCGCAGGGGCAGCCGCTCCCCGAAAATCCCACTGGAGAAGACAAAGTTAGATTTATGGTTAATCCCCTCGGTCTGCACCCTTCCAACCCCCGCCTCCATTTCTTCCCCCACCACATCACGGGAGCAACCCTGACCGAGGTGGCCACCAGTGACCTCTGCGTTGCCACAGCCAGGGACAGCCTCTGTCCTGCACTCACTAGGCTTCTCCGCTTTATTTGAAACTGTTGGTTGGTCCGATGGTACTGTTGCCAGCCTCAGCCCCTGCCCCTGGCTGACCACAGCTTCTCACTGACTTCCTCCAGGAGCAGTCTGGGGTCGAACCCGCGACCTTTATGGTGTACGGGGATGACACTCCAACCAGCTGAGCCACCCGGCCAGGGTTCGAGGAGCAGTCTCTCACAGCACTTTCGTGGTTTTAACTACCACCGAGTGCATATCCGCAGCCTGCTCTCTCCCTCCCCCAGGGCCGCAGGACCACATACCGAACCCCTCTGGACAACACAGCTGGAGGGCCCCCAAACACTTGAAACTCAAAACTCTGAAACTGAACTCCTCTGCCTCCTTCCACCCAGCCCCGTTCCCCGAGCTCTCCTCGGAGTGAGTGGCACCCCCATCCTTGGCCACTCAGGCCAGAAACAACAGAGTTACCGCAGTTTCCTGCCTCTCCTTCCCCCCCTTCATGTTCAATCTCGAAGGCCCACCCATTCTACTCTTATTTTAAAATTTGATTTGAGAGAAAGAGAGAGAGAGAAACCATGATGCATTGTTCCACTCATTTATGCACTCATTGGCTGGTTCTGGTATGAGTCCGGCTGACCAGGGATCGAACCCACAACCTTAGCGCATCCGGAGGACACTCTGACCGCCAGAGCCACCTGGCGGGAGCCCACGCCCCTCTGAAAGAGCTCTCCAGCAAGAGCGACCTGTCTGTAATGCAGACCTGAACATGGCACCCTAGTAACACCCCTCAGTGTCCTGGGGTGCCCATGGCCGCACACACAGGGCCTCACTCCACCCTTCAGCCCACACTCCCGCGGACCTGGCACTAACCCCGCCCACCCGCAGATCCTGCTGCTTCCAGTCCTCACTTCTCTCTTGCTGTTCCTTCAGCCTCCCCGCTCTCCACTGACTGCTCTGCACAGGTGCAAACAGGATCTCCTTCCCGAAGCCTTCCCTAGTCCCTCTTCTCGGATCCCAGCTGAGACAAGTGACCACCTCTGAGCCACCAGAGCGTCCTTTCCAGGCGAAAGATCTCCTGAGATCAGGAGTTGGCCAGGTGAAGAAGCAGACCCAGCAACCCCGTAGGAAATGAGAACGGCTGCGGGCTGATCACATACACAGAAGTCTTGGTCTCCTTTCCACCCGGGGAACCACCCTCACTTTCACTTTGACCCCGTGCCCCCTGTTAATCAAGGGGAGGCAGCAGACCTCGCAGCCCCGGCTCTGCCTCCCTCTTACCTGATAAACATGCCGATGGCATAGGCCACAAGGAAGGCGTTGTCCACGCCACCCAGTAACTCCTTGTAGTTGTCCTGGTCTGAAAGTGGACAGCAGAGAGGAGGCTCGTGGCTTGGCTGCACCTGCCAGCCGGCCTTTCTGGCCCTGGACAACCCCTCCAGGGGGAGGGGAGTGGGGAGTGGGGAAGCAGCTGGCCCCTTTCTTACCAAACGGAGACCAGCTGCACCAGGTGGTGTCGTTGGGATCCTGAGTGGCATTGGGGGGCTGGATCATCTCTGAGCAGTTCTGGTGCAGACGGCTCTGGACAGGCAATGGATGCACAGGTCAGGGGCTCCGAAGCCCACTCAGCCCGGAGAAGAGCGAGCAAGCTCGCTCCCCAGCCACACCAGCACCACGGCCTCCCCACTGGACTCTGCTCCTGCCTCTGGCACCTCCTCCTGCAGGAACTGGCTACAGGGCCACATCGCTCCCTCAGGGAAGGCAGCACCCCAAAGGCCCAGGGTCCTCGCTCTGTCCACCCACCCGTGGCCACTGACACTGCTGTCTCGGTGAATTAACTCACAAGGAGCACCTAGGAAAGTTCTCTAGGAAAAACAGAGCCACTGAAAGGGGGGGTGCAGCCAGTGAAGGGGCGGCTCGGCGATCACGGAAGAAGGATGGCCAGGGGTCGAGTTCCAGACCATTCTGCTGCAGTGTATTTCCACCAGGGCCCAGTGTCTCCCGCGTTCTTCCCCACCCCAGGCCAGCCTCACCTTCACAACACTGATGGGCTTCCTGGACATGTGAAAGCAGGTATAAATTAAGAAGGTGAGCAGCAGGATGAAGCCTCGGTACCTGCAGGAAGAGGTGGGCATCTGGATGAGCAGGAAGGTCGTGTGCCACCTGTGCCCACTCTGGCAGCCTCAGGGCCTTGGCACCCCCAGCTCTCCACCTCTGGGCTCCCCTTCAGATGCAAGTGCCTTGCGCAGAGGCCACAGGGATGGTAGGAAGAGATGCCCGAGGTCAGGGGGCTCAGGGAGCCCTGTCTTCCGGGTCCTGACGTCTGAGTGCTTCCGACGGGGCGGGCCCAGCACCAGCACCCTGGCCAACACCAGCGTGTTGCTCCTGCTCTTGCCCCCTCTGTCACCTCTGTGGCCACCTGGCCTCACTGCGGTCGGAGAACCTGAGGGGCTTTTGTGTATGTGTATGTGAGGGAGATGGGGTCAAGGAGCTAAAGTCTTTTATATTTTTAAAGATTTTATTTATTTATTTTTATAGAGAGAGGGAAAAGGAGGGAGACAAACAGCAATGTGTGGTTGCCTCTCATGCACACCCCACCGGGACCTGGCCCACACACAACCCAGGCATGTGCTCTGACTGGGAATCGAACCATCGACCCTTTGGTTCAACAGAGGCTGGCGCTCAGTCTACTGAGCCACACCAGCGAGGGCTTATATTCTTTTTTAAAATGCCAGAAATGACAGGAGCGGGTGGGAGGCTGACAGGGGGAGAAGGGTCTGCGTTCACAGCGAGCCAGTGTCTCTCTCGGGCTCAGAGCACAGCAGCGGGCGTACAAGGCCATGTTAGAGAGAGCCCAGACGCGGCCAGGAGGGGGAGCCCGTGGGAACGCTGCCGACAGGATCCTCTCCCCAGCCCCAGGCTCCGTCTACCTCACCAGTCAGCAGGTCATCTTTCCGTCTGTGGCTCACACATCACATGTGCCCTCTCCCATCCCCCACTCCTCACCCCATGCACTGGTCTGGGATGGAAAGAACAAATCAGCCAGATGCCCCGCTGCCGCCCTTCTCCTGAGACTCTGGGAAGGGGCTCCGTGCCTCTGAGTCACTGTCTGCTCCCCCAGCACAGCATCGGCTGAGCAGAGTCAGCAGCCAGCAGCCAGGAAACGCATGGAAAACGGGCTTCGTGATGGTCTCCCGGTCCACAGGAAAAGACCCAAACCCCAGTTCAGGGAAGATCTCATGGAGAAGGGTGGGGAGGAAGGGCAGGAGGGACCCTGATGCCCTTTGTAGCCCTCAGCTCGATGAACCTAAGGGGCAGGACACTGTGGCTTCCACCTGTGATTTCTGGGATCTGCCTCTAAAGCACAAACTCACTGCCTCCAACTGTGTCGTGCAGGCTGCAGCTTGCGAGATGAAGGGGCATTTCAGCAGAGCCTGAATTTAGGCTGGGCTGCCAGGCCCTTCTCTACTCACCCCTGGATGTGTGCTTCCTGTCTCCATTCGCTCCACTTCCCCGGTTCATCTTGTTGTAACAGGGAAGACACCCTTGCCCTGCGCCATTACCCAGCTTGAAAAGTCTCAGAGGCCCTCCGTTCTGTTAGGAACGAAGTTCCAACTCCTATGTAGTCTGCCTTTCACGTCCCTCTGCTACCCAGCGCCTCTGGCTCCCGGCTCCCAAGGGTGCGTGGGTTCTCCAGGGACTTGCGTTTTCCGGGGGCTCTGGGGTTACTCCAGGCTGTCCCAGTGACCGGCATCAGCAAGCTTGGCCACAGCGATGCTTCCCAGGTCCCACCCATTGGCAAATGGCTCAGGACTCCCAGGTCAAGGGCTTAGAGAACCTGAGGGGCTTTTGCAGAGGGTGCCCGCCTGGCTTCTTCAAAAGGCAGGGGGTGGAAGGAAACCACAGCCCTACAGAAAACTCCGACTGGTGCCCCGCCTGGGAGGCCGCCTAGCCTGGGAAAGGCGGAAAGCTTGGAGGGAGGCCTCTAACTGACCCAGTGCGAGTCCCTCACCCTTCCTTGCCCCTGGTTTCCCCCGTAAGTGCACACGGATGAGAGCGTCAACCACACCTATCTCAAAGAAAGGCGAACACAATGTTACTCTCCCCTAGTCCCTAGGTCCCTGTGACATCACTGTTAAGACTCCTGGGGCACAGCTGAGCCTATCTCGGCTGCGACATGGCAGCAGCCACTGACCCCGGTGACAAATCGCACCTTCTCTGAACCTGAAAGGTCCCCCAGGCCTCAGCTCTGACCGTTCTCCCATGACCGTTCTCTCTGACCGTTCTCCCAGTGAGGCCCCTCCCCCGGCAGGGCCTGGCATCTCCCGGGACGCCAGGCTGCACCTCAGCAGACACGCCAGACCCTCCAAGGGGCCGGTCAGAGCCACCGAGGGGCTCAAAGCCTCCTTCCGTTGCCAGCCCCCCTTCTCCCGCACCCCCACTTGCCACCAACACACGGATCCCACCCAAGCACCAGGCCCTGCCCACCTAGGAAGCACCCAGGCCACCCTCCCCTGGCTTTCTCCTGCCCATGGCCCCGGTGTTCTCCCTGCTCAGCTCCACGCCCCTCTCACCGCACTCCTCTCCCGGCCCAGGAGGAGGGGCGGCACCAGGGCAGCAGACACAATAATGCCACCTTCTGACAGCCTGATCCTGTCAGCAGACACAAGACGGCTCCCCCGTCCGTGTCCACACACGGGCACCGCGCAGGGACGCAGCGACGAGCGAGAGGAGCTGGAACAGAGATCTCTGCCCTCCCGGTGCTCGCGGGCCAGTGGGGAGACGGGCAGAGTTGGGGCGACAGCGCCATAAATGTGGACAACTGTGCATGACAAGGAAGCACAAAGGAGGGAGGCCAGGGCCCCTAGGGTAGGAGCAGGGTCAGGAGAGGATTCCTAGAGGGGAGGCTGTAGTTGAATCTTCCAGAACAAGCAGGAAGCGCCAGGTCAACCAGCACGGGGGCCGGGAGCATGTCTGGGACAGGGAACTGCGCGTGCAAAGGCAGAGAGTGTGAAATAACACACACTGCCTGCTTGGGGGCCTCCAGGTAGTCCCCGATGTGCAGGAGGTGGAGCTGAGCCAAGCTGCAAAGGAGGCAGGGGACAGACAGGTCATGTGGGGCCGAGTGGTGGAGGTGACAGTGACAGAAAGTCATGGTATGGGGCCGGGATTTTCTAGATCAGAGAGGTCTGGACACCATGCAGGCGAAGCTGAGTGAGGCATGAGGCTCTGCTCTGCTCTCTGTTTTGGGAAGCCCGAGATAGGCTTCCTCACTGAAGGCAGGGCCAGCGCCCTCTGCTTTTCCCGTTCTGCTACCCCCTCCCCAGGCACATGGCTTCACGTGGGGCCCTCGGTGGTCCATATCAGGGAGTTCATTTATACGGTAGAAAAGAGCAAGGACTTAGGACTCAGGCAAAACCTGGCTTCACTCCTTACATGTGTTCGCTCATCTGAAAAGCAGACTTTATCACCTTCCTCACAGAGCTACTGACAGGTTAGGGAGATGAGGAAGCAGAGCTAGAGGGGCCGAAACAGCCCCTGATGCTCCGTTATGGGAGGTGAGTGGGGTGGGCTGGTGCCACACTCCTCCGTGGTGGGAGTTCCAGACCCTGGATTCCCTGGAAGGTCGGGCTTTGGAGGCCAGGACACCCCCTCCTGCCCATTTCCCCAGGACACACACCTGGGCTAGCTGCTGACTTAGCCCTGCCCTCCTCTTGCCTGGAGCAGGGTCCAGTGCCCACAGGCCACCTGCCAGGGTACCAGGGTTCCCTTGGCAGCAGACAGGAGGCTCAGCAGACATCCACACTGACACCCTGACTGACAGGGGTCCAGACCTGCCCTTCCCCGGGGGCCTGGCCTAACCTCTCTCCCAGCTCCCAGCTCCAGGCCCAACCCTGAGTTGTAAATTCAACAACTAAGAGCGCAGGAGAGTCATGAGTCCTGGGGATGGGAGCGGGGGAGGGGCGGGGGGCAGGGGGTCCTCCACGGCCTGTGGGACACGCTAGACCTGGCAGCAGACTCCCTGGGACTTCCTGCCTGGCCTCCGAGTGACGGACAGACGGGTTCAGAGTCCCACAGCTGGCTGCGCAGAGTGCGCTCGGAGCCAGGCCTCCTCTCAGTCCCACCCTCTTTCTGTTCCACTCCAGCAGCTGTCCTGAGAAAAAGACCAAGGTGCCACCATTCAAAGGGGACTGGGGCATCCGTCAGGTTCAGGGCTGGGCGAAGCTGAGGCCACGGCCGCCAGACTCACAGCAGCGCACAGGAAGGACAGCTGACGCTCTCCCGCAGCGCCAGCTGCAGGTTTCACTTCTCCTTGTGCAGCCCTGCCTGCACACTGCGGAGGCCCCGGGGGTTCAGAGGGCAAACGTGCACAGCTGGGCTTTGCCAGGCTCCCCCAGGGTGGCTGTGAGGGGAAGGGACGGCAGCCCGGGTGCAGGGTCAGGCCAGCGTGACAGGAAGGCCCAAGGACCACGGACATGTGTTGCGAGGTCCGTGGTCCAACTTACTCTTTTGAAGGAACACGATCATGGCTTTATGAGGCCTGTTAAGACTTTGCACTAAGGATGCTTCCAATGTGGGAGCCAAGAACAAATGGTCACAAAGCACCGACAGACAACAAACAAACAAATAGGGACCTATTGCCACCCAAAGGACCCACCACTGGCACAACAGGATATGACAAGGAACAGCGCAGCAGAGACACCAACCTCGGGAGACGGGAAGGGGTCCCTTCCCCAGCAGCTACCCAGCCAGTTGTGCCCGCTCCCTGCATCCCCTTTCCTTGCTTTGCAGCCACATGCTGACAGTCCCCTTGCCCATGTAGGGCCAGTGGGGACTTACACTCCCTCATCAGTACACCCCCACCGCTCTCTGCCTTAGACAGGAGCTGTTGGTGGGTGTCTAGGGCTTCTAACGTGGCCATGTGACAGGCTGGGCTGGCTGTGGCTGCAGGTGACCTCGGCACTTGCCCAGAGAGATCAGACTCGGTGGCCTGTCCTTGGATGTGCCTGTTCTAGGACTCAAGAGATCTGAGAAGGACAGAGCGCTGGGAGCCACAAGAACCAGGCCAGCGGTGACGGCGCCCCCAACTCCGCCCCCTGCCAAATCCCCACTGCCTCTGGGAGACTTCACGGTGGGCAAAAGTCTGCCCCAGACAGACAGCACAGGGGGGAATCCTGAGCTAGGCCTTCCATGTACCAGATGCAGCAGGGACAGTCCTGGTCTGGGCAGCCTCCGAGCACTGAGGACATGGAACCGAGAGCCAGCCCAAGGAGCCCTCTGCTTGCTGCCCTTCCTCCAGTGTGGCCTCGGGCGCTCACTCAGAGAGATGGCGCTGAGTCAGCGCTTGGCCCCGAGCTCCTTCCCACAGGAGGGTGCCATTGGTCATGGGGCACAAGGAGCCCAGGACTTATAGGATAAATGAGCAGATAATAGAATGATCTTTCTTTAGGAAAGATTAAAATATGGATTGCTTTGCTTGGAGAAGGAAGCTAAGTAGGAGGACCCAGAGCGTTCGGACAGAACGAAAGGACCTGGCTTTAAGCGTCAGCATGAGGTTTTACTCAGGAAACTGGAATAACTTTGGGAGGGTGTGAGAGGTGGCCGTTCTCCTGAAGGCTAGGCTGGCAGCACGGGTGGAATTGTGTTAATAGCGGCAGAGCTGCGTCTTGCCCAGGGAGGGAGATGGTGGCCTTCTTCTCAGGACCCCATGGGGACCTAGCCTCACCCCTCACCCTCGCCCACGCCCCCAGAGCAGGAAGGACGTCGGGGATGAGGCCTGAGCTGGAGGCCAAAGCAAGAGTAGCAATACTATCCGTGCCCACTCTGCCCCAAACACCGAGTCCGGGACTCCATCTCAGGTGTCTGTCCTCGGTTCTGTTGGGACTCTCAGGCAGTTCCTCTCTGACCTCAGTGCTCATTGGCACAGCCGGACCGGAAGAAATAAGGCCCTGGCCGACCACTTAGACCATTCCCAAACCCTTGCGGCCTTCCAGGGGCCGAGTCAGACAGTGCCACCCAAAGCCAGGAAGGCGCACAGCATTCTGGTCTGTATGGAGGGAAAGAGGAAACAGCAGGGTGGAAGAGGAAGCAGAAGCCGCGGGGAAGAGCACAGCAAGCTCACGAGGGGTGGGGGAGGGGAGCCGGGGTCACGCGCTCTGAGTGTGTGCGGGGTGGGCCCGGAGGAGAGGGATGAGGATAACCGGCTTGGCCCTCCAGGGTGTGCTCCCCAGCTCTCCTCCCTGTTCAGAGAAGCTTTCGCTATCACAGCTCGATTTAAGGGGCCCCTTGCTGCTACCCTGCCCAGGCACCTCTCAGCAGTAACTGGGAAAATAAGACCCAAGAGGGCTGTCTGGGCAGCACGGGGACCCCTGATCCAAGGTGGTCGCACAACAGGGAGAAGGACATGAGGTTTGGGCCAAACGAGGGTGAATCTCAGTTTCCGGCTCTGCTGCTTCCTGTGACCTTGGGCAACTTGTCTGACCTCTCTAAGCCTCTGTTGGATCTTCTTTTACATGAGATAACCAGCCGCTGCCACACAAGACTGTCAGAAGGGTTACACAAGATACAGTGGACCTGGTAGCGTGAGCCCTCAGCAAACTCAGGACAGGGCCATTCACCCTAGCAGCAGCCACCAGCCAGCCTTGGCCTTCCCAGCTCACCTGGGAAGGAGTCAGGCGGGAGACAGCCAGGTGGGAGGGAGTTGACAACTCCTGATTGCCTGCTTCCCCTCCCCCCATCCTGGCTCATCCAGCTGGTCCCTCCTCCCACAGGCTTCCCTTCTCCCTGTCCTGAGCTGTTCCTACTCGCAGGGCCCCAGGAAATGGGCACAGCCCCATAAGCGCAGCCCCAGTCATGTCTCTGGCAAGACGCCCATGTTGCTAGCTGCCCCAGACATGTCCGCGCAGACATGGACACAGAGGCAGGGCACTGACCGGACCCAGAGCTGTGGAGGACTCTGAAAGGCCGTGAAGCAGCTAGCTCTCCGCCCCACCCTGACGCAGAGGGCCTGCGGGAGACGGGCAGAAATTCTGCAGTCTGTGACTTTCGCTCACACACGTCTCCCGGGACTGGAAGTGCTCCCGCAGCCCCCTTGCACCCAGCTGCAGCTGCACCCTATGCTCTTGAACAGACGGGCGGCGCCCTCACTTCCAGGCCTTTGCTCCGTGCCCTCTGCTCCTAATACCTCCAGCTCCACCAAGTTACAAGCTACCTTTTCCCCCTACTGAGGGGGAATTCCTGCCTCCACGGACACTCACAAGCACCCGGCAGTTACCGAGGACTGTCTGCAAGCCGGGCACTGGGCTAAGTGCTTCAAGCGGCTCTCATTTAACTGCACTGCAACCCTGTGATATAGGTTCCCTGTGATTTCCATTTTAGGGACAAAGACCTGGAGCCTTAGAGAGACTTAGCGATTTGTCTAAGGCCAGATGGCCATGTGATTGATCTTTCCCCCCTTCCCTGCTCTGATGGGCAGGACAGTGTGGGAGTCGGGCTAACCTGGATTCAAATTCCAGTTCTGCCACTTATGGGCTGGGCGATGCTCGGTGAGCAACATAGCTTCCCTGTGCCTCAGTATATCCATGTAGGTGGGGACACTTTGCGGTGAACTACAAATCAACAATGCGGGACACAAAGGAGGAAAAGCAAGTAGAGGAACAGTCCGTAATTAGGGTCTAGTCAGTACTTAACCCGAGCTGGTCGCTGATCTGAGTACTTTAATCCTCACCACGTGTTATGAGAAGGTACTACTAGGATTCACACTTTGTAGATGAGGAATCCAAAGGTCTAGCTATGCCTGCTTTCTTCACTTCACTTCCATGCCCTCCTTGGGGACCTGTGGAAGCAGTAAATTTGATAATAAGCATCCACACCCTCTCCCCAGTCTGATCCTTAGTTCCAAGAAGGTAGGACCATGTCTTATTCATCTTTATAGATCTCAAATCTCAGCATAATAATGTGCCTACAGTAGGAACTACAGTAACACGGAGTGTTTGATAGGAGTCCAAACATACGTTCATGAGCAAAGAAGTGAAAGAACAGTTCTTGTGCTCTGGCTGGTGTGCCTCGGTGGATTGAGTGCTGGCCTGCAAACCAAAGGGTTGCCGGTTCAATTCCCAGTCAGGGCACATGCCTGGGTTTTGGGCCAGGTCCCCAGTGCGGGGTGTGCAAAAGGCAAGCACACATTGACGTTTCTCTCCCTCTCTTTCTCCTTTCACCTCTCTCTCTAAAAATAAGTAAATAAAATCTTTTTAAAAATGAGAGAGAGAAGAGTTCTTGAGCACCCTCATTAGCCCCAGGGGGTCAAGAATGGTCACATACCATGTTTATGGCCCAGGACCTGCCTTTTACTGATGGGGAAACTGAGGCTTAGAAGAGCCAAGCGCACAGGGCACACAGCGGTGAAAGGGCTTCGGTCCCCCTGGGAGATGCTGGCAAGCACGGGGGGTCGGGCTCCCGCTGTAGGATGTGTGTGAACGAGGTCTGTGTTTGTTAGCCCTTCTGAAATGCTGGTGTGGTTCAGGCTGTTTGTAACTAGCCAGCCTCCCCGCATCCCCTGCCCCCATGCACTCTGAAATATAAGGTAGTTTGGTTAAAGGGTACGATTCATATCTATGAATGAGTCTCTATTAGGAACAATGGCGTCAGAGAGGTACAACTTTGTACCCTTGGTAATTAGATGGATTTATGTTCATTAAGAAGAAGAAAGAGAAGTTTCATCCTCAAGTGACACAACTGGGCCCCCGCCAGGGTGCTCAGTTGGTTGGAGCGTTGTCCCACGCACTAGAAGTTTGTGGGTTCGATCTCCGGTGGAGTCACATAAGAGAAGGCAACCGATCGATGTTCTTCTCTCACATATCTCTCTCTCAAATCAATAAAACATCCTCGGGTGAGGATTTAAAAACAAGTTGTTTAAAACGACTGGTTGTTCCAGAATAAGGAGAGAACAATGAAGGAGAAAATCTGAATACGTAGATTTGTAGGCTGTGAATGGGGAATTCGATTTGCCTTGGATTATAGTATGTGCAAACAGTGAGTCTAAAGAGAAGCAATTAAGTGTGTCAGGAATTTTGTCAAAGCTGGCTCAGTTTTTATTTTATTCACGTTATTACTTTAAAAGAGGCTATGGTTCCTTTAGTATCAAGTATAAAGTCAACGCAAAAATAGAATTTGGTTTTCTGTCTGTTAAAATCATGAAATTTTCTTGATTATTGGTTATCGCCTGCTCTTAATGAGAGATTATAAAATGTTATTTTTTTTACCTCCTGTGGAATCGGCCTAGACAGCACATATTCCGTGTCTTACCGGAATAACGTTCCGTACTTTTTAAAACAAAGAACTCCCTCTTAGGAAAGAGGTGTTTCTTTACAGTATTACCTTCCATTTCATTTTTAAATGAACTATTGTCACTTTCAAATGCGTGGGACAAGTACTGCTTCTTAGCACGCGTGATAAGCATCCAAATCTCTTAACCACTCCTGATTTTGCCTTCCCCAAATCAAACCCTAGACACAGAATAAAATGAGACAGTCAGGATATCTTTTGTACCTAAGACTATCTTTGAGATGCCCAAGAGAGAGAGCTCTTGGAAAAATCACAAAGATCAGTTCTTTCGCCTTTTAAAAAGAGAGGCTAGAAATAATCAGGTTTATTTCATGTCATTGTTGACTGATTGCACGGAAGTAATTGTGACATAAGAAGAGATACTCAATCTCCTCTAGGTTACATTTTTTTATCCTCACCCGAGGACATGTTTTCATTGCTTTAGGGAGAAAGGAAGGGAGAGAGAGAGAGAAACACTGATGTGAGAGAGGAACACGGATTGGTTCCCTTCTCATACCCATCCCAACGGGGTATTGAACCCGCAACCTGGGAATTGAACCCGTGACCTTTTGGCCTACTGCACAGCACTCCAACCAACTGAGCCACTCTGGCCAGGGCTCCAGGTTAAATTTTAAAAGGTAAATGTCGTTATTTATATTAACAGTTCAGAAATTATATGTTGTGTGAGAAGTTTCTGTGGATCTCGCAGTGCCCTCTCTGGTCCGCGACCTGTTTCTACGTGCCGGTGTCTGGTGATGCTTTCCCCAATAACGGGAGTATAGCGTTACCGGTCACGATTTCAGTTATGATCAGAAATGTTACCCCGGCGGCAGCCTTACTTCTGGGAGTCTAGCTCCTTCTAGGTCAGCGGTTTTCCCCCAGAGGATGTGCATCCTAACGGATGTGTAGGACTTACTCCGACTTCTTGAATCTCTTCAGTTGATATTCTTGGTATATCCTCGGTATGTTACGTAAATTACATCTCGGGATTTTTATATATCTCCAGAATCTTCCTCTATAAAAAGTATGTTCATCCGTTTTTAATAAATCAGATGTTATGTTCACTGTCTTCTTTGAAATTAGCCTCATTACATTTTTGGCCACTGTCTAGATTTTGGGGGTGAGGAGGCGGCTTCATCTTGTTTTGCGTACTTCAGGAACAGCGACAGTTTCTTGTCAGCCGCATTGTTCTTGTCGCGAATTCTCATCGGGTCATTCACTCTTGAAAATTATTGGTAATAAGTCCCTCTGCACCTTTTCAGGTCTCTGTCGCCTGCAGTAGGTTTTTGTCTCACTCTGACGCTTCCCAGAGTCTCTGCAGTCAGCTACAGGCCAAAGGTCTTACCTTTAACAACCAAGAACTGTCTCCGAAAACACTGTACCAAGAACTTCCTCTTGGACACAGGCTTCTGGTGACATTACCTAAGACGTCTTCAAGGACACACCAATGGACGAAGTCAGGACTGTCAAAACCCTTTAGTCCAGAAGCAGACCGGTTTGTAAGGTCGCTAACCCGCTGCGGCGCTACAAGAATTAACCACACAGAACGGAATAAGGGATGAGGGGTGGTTACTGTGTGCGTTTGGAATTCTGCAGGTGTTGTTCTTGTGTTCTCTCTTCTGGGTATAGAAAGGAAGAAGCTCCTTCTTTTTCTTCTTAGGCTATAGGTAACCCAGGGCAATTTAGCAGACTCTATTTTCGTAAACGGAAATGAAGCATTTGTGAATATCCTCCCTACCTGATTCCCTAGAATTCGTCAGCTTTTGTGGAGTCTTCTTACTTTTCATAGCAATCTAGTTATTTGCAAAAGTCCAGTAAGACTTTTGTTTTCAACCACAGCGTTGTTAGGAAAATTGCTTATGCAACTGAGGCCTTCCCTAGAATGTCATAACTGACAGTGATGCTCATTTAATCAGGTAGAACCGGCCCCTTTTAAGGAACTAAGGTGGCCTCCATGAAGCCAATACTAATAAAACCCTCCCAAGAAGACTGGCTTACTGTTTTCTCTTACAGGCAGATAAGGAAGGTCACTTCCTGGCCAGCCCAAGGGCCTCAGGATGTTTGGGGGACCTCAAGAAGGGATGAATTTGCCCGAATTTATAGGGAGAGCAGGTGAAACCTGACTTATAAGTGGGCATGCTCTTTGGAGTCTCTCTTTTTAAAATTACGGTAAAATGCAGGGTCAGGCAGAAGGAAGGCCTGCTTGCCTGTGGTTGGTAGGGTAATAATATGGGTGTAATAATTTATAGTTTTCATTTGAACGTATTACCTAAAATGTCATATGGTGTGCTTGCGTGTGATAAGTGTTATATTACAGAATTGCACGCTTACAATTGTGTAATAAAAAGGGGTGATATTTTGCCAGACCCTGTACATGTAACATAATGTTTCCATTTTAACCATTTTTAAGTGAACAGTTCAGTGGCATTAACTCCCTCACACTGTTGTACAACCGTCTTCACCATCCGTCTCAGGGATCTTTTCACCTTCCCAGACTGACGCTCTGTCCCCACCAAACAGTGACTGCCCACCCCCCCTCCCCCTGCATTTTCTTTTTCCTAGATTACACCACCTTCTGAGTCCCTCATGATGAGTAAAATAAAATCTTCAACACACGCTCACTTTTCAATCCCCCTGAGAGTCAGGTTTTATCTTTTGCTGAGAGACATATTTTAACAGTCCCAAACTCAAAGGGACCCAATGAGTCATGTACTCGAGTGAGGGAGGCAGGGAGGCGTGAGGACCGTCACCAGCAGGAAGGCGCCTGGCGCGACCGAGGGCCCAGGATGGCGGGGTGAAGAATGGGGGCTTTGCCGCTGCAGAACTAGGCGCAGTGGGCCGTGTTCGGAGCACCTGCCCTATTTGAAGGGGACTCCTGAAGTCCTATTAATAAAATTTGGGGATTTAGGCCCAGTATTGCTCTACTTGTTTTTCAAGAGAAGCCAGGAACCTGGCTATTTATGTTAAATTTCATAATTTGTAAATGATGAAAAAATGTGTAAACTAACACAATACTAAAAAAAGAAAAAACGCAACCAACCAAACAAAAATAAACCCCTCTCTTCAGACTCAGCAAACCCCTCCAGTGGTGACCTCTGAAGAGTGAGCTGCAGGCTCTGCACCCCCGCACCCCCAGCATGAGTGGTCTCCTCAGCCTCCCTTGGTCAGGGGAAAGCCACTGTGGAAGTGTCTGGCCCGTTGCTGGGGTTGCCCATGGTGGGGGTGACCACCCAGCTGAGGAGCAGCTGCCTCCTCTGATCTGAAAGGTAAGCCCTCCCTGGTAAGTCTCTCGGGGTCTGGAGGCCCTCAAAGCAAGCGCCCACCGCTGCGTTCTGGCCTTTGTGTTATCCAAGGGCGACAAGACCACGAGCGACACTCCGCGACTCCAAAGGCCACTTTTCAGCAACTCTACCATCCCGGCCTCGGGTCGCAGGCCCGCAAGTCCAAGTTTGCCCAGATGCTCAGTAATATGAAAGTGAGGGGCTCTGAAAGTCCGCCCCGGGGTGCTGTGTGTGTGCGCGCGCGCGTGTGTGTGCGTGAGTGCTTGTGCGTGTGTGCGCTCCAGCCATTCATTTTCACCTTCCTGCCGCCGCTGCTGAAGGAACCCCGGCTCAAGGGCTGCGAAACCGCCCGCCACCCAGTCCCTGGTGCCTCTGCTCCCCGCCGGTGGGAGGGAGCTGCCCGGGGCGGCGCGCCTCCCTCCCCAGCGCTGCTCACCAGCTGTCCCTGGAGAAGGTGCGGAGCAACCAGATGCCCGGAGCCAAGGAGGACCGCATCTTGCCTGCTGGTGCCCGAGGGAGGCGGCGAGGTGGACAGTCGGGCGTAGGGCAGTGCACCCCAGCCGGCAGCAGCTGGGTTTAAATGCCCCGCCGGCCGGCCCGCCCCGGCCTCGCCGCCGCTGGCCCGCAGCCCCCGCCCCCTGGCGCCTGACCGCCCTCGAGTCCGGGACAGGCGCAAACCGACGGCCCATCCTCCGGTGGCCCCGCCAGCCCCGGGTTTTCTCCTGCTTCGCCTCGGGCTGGGGACGCGCAGCGCGCGGAACTTCTGGGGCCACTCCCGCCCGAGTTCCTCGGTCAACGCCCCACAGGGAACCGAAAGCCACAGCCCATACGTCTCAGCTCTACGGGACGACCCGTCTGTCGTAGCTGTTTTTGCAGCGCCTTCCGGTCCCGAGAAGTGGTGGCCCTACAGAGACGGGAAACTGGGGCAGGCTGCAGGGCTGGAGCTGACACCCGGTGGCCCTCCCTTACACCGCTGAGTGTGGGCGCCCCTCGGAGAGCAGGGGGTGTTGCAGGGAGTTACAACACTGGTCCCAAATACGCCTCCGGGCCGGGGCAGAAGTTTCCCGTCCCTCAGACCCCACACTGCGGGTTGAGAAAGACAGGACGCACCACGCCCGGCACAGAGACTGGCCTCTGCGTCCACTCCCGGTGACAGCGCGGCGACAGCGCCGCGGCCAGTGTCTCCCTCCGGAGGCAGCTGCCACGACGTGGCCAGTGGAAGGTCACTCTAGGGCACAGAATTCTCTGCTCTCAACAGCGCCCTTCCAGCCTCTAGCCTGAAATCTCCCGCGTGTTCCACCTATGAAAAGAAGACACCGTGAGATCTTTGAATTGGAAGCCACGGGCGAACTACAGAGAGGTGGAGAGGGAAGCGTTGGCTCTGAGAATGAAGTTAACAGAACATAAAACAGCACTGTTTGTGCGAATGGCTACCAACCCTGACCCTGCCCTGCCCCTAATTCCTGGGAGTGCCCAGGCCTCGATGTAAGGTCGGGATGGGGAGCAACACCTCCACCAAACCGGTTAGGACCCGGAATAATGAGCTTGGCTGCTACCAGCAAAGTGAGGGGAGCGCGCTGGAAAGCCCTCTGTGAACGCCAGGCGGCCAGCGGTGGGCCTGCGGGGCAGAAGGAAGACAGCAGCAAGCAGAGGCCAGAGGCAGCGGGATGCAGGGGAGAGGAGACAGGGCAAGGAGCCTGTCGTAGATGCTGTGAGGCACAGACAAGGGTGGCGGCCAAGGGAGAGCACAGCTCCCTGCTCCTTAACACACCTGCGGGGGAGGGCAGCGGTGCCTGGAGGAAGGGCAGGAAGGCATGAGCGACTGGATCAGAAACCAAAGGAAAAGATCCTTCGTTCTTACTGTGAATAGACCTATAATTTTCCAGAAATGCCCTCTATGGCTTCAGAGGATCAAACCCCTGTAAGACAGGAGCCGGCTGTGCACGGCCCTTGTGCCCCCGAAACACCAGTTCCTACCACGGGCGAGTTTTACTGACCGTCCACAGGAGCTTTGGGCAGCCGGCTCTCTGTTCAGGCTTTTCAGACACGGCAACGCTGGATGTTTCAAACGGACGCAGGGGCCTGACTGCCTGAGAAAGTCTGTGAGAATAAGTGCCACGGGAATGAGCCACTAGGTCCCAGAAGCCCAAAATGTCACCACACACACACACACACACACACACACACACAAGCATCATTCTTTGAACATACCTGCTTCCTCCCCCTGCTCTCTTCCTAAATGTTTTGTGGTAGAATCAAGACCCTTGAGGTAGGAGTTGGGATATTAGGAGAAAGAGAGATGATTCAACCTCTTCAAGGCCCAGTGTCACAAAAGGCTTTTTCTTTTCTTTATTTTTTAATTTTATTTATTTTTAGAGAGGGGGGGAGGGAGGGAGAAAGAGGGAGAGAAACATCAGTGTGTGGTTGCTTCTCACACACCCCCTACTAGTGACCTGGCCTGCAACCCAGGCACCAGGCACCTGCCCTGACTGGGAATCGAACCAGTGACCCTTTGGTTTGCAGGCTACACTCAATCCACTGAGCTACACCACCAGCCAGGGCACGTTAGGCTTTTTGAGAGTGGTGTAGTGACAAGAACATGGGCTTTGAGCGGGCCGGTTCTGGCACAGGCACGCCTACCTCTCCGCACCTCGGTTCCCCTGTCTGCTGGGTGAGGAAGATGACAGCCACCTTGCAGGACGGCTGTGAGAACTAAACATGATGCCTACAAAGTGTGGGGCCACATCAAGTGGGTTCGGTGGGTGGAGCGACCGCCATGTGTGCGTGAGCTTATGTACGGTACGAGGGTCGGACAGTGGTGACAGCTGATGGCCACTCATGGCATTTAGAAGTGAGGACAGACTGCCTGGGTCAGAGGAGCAGAGTTCTTACGGTGTGGACAGGTGCAACAGAATAGGTCTGACCCGCCGAATCTTTAATGTCCCGTGTGCTCATCTGTGTGTGCATGAGTGTGCGTGTATGCGGGTACCTGTGTACGTGTGTGTACATACTACCCCACTCACCGAGTCATTGTCAGCATCAAGATAAGACACGCTGAACAATTTCAAGCCGACAGGGATGACAGTATGGGTGAGTAAGTGTCATAAAAATGGACGAAGCTATTATATCTCAGATAAGTCAGATGTTGAGGTGTTACTAAGAAGGGGGGCTATTGACTTTCTTTCAGCTAACACGGTCAAAAGATAGATAAGCAAGGTAATCATGCCTCCAAAAAGATTTCATTTCTCACTAAAAGGCAATTTCCTAGCAGGGTTTGGCAAAGACAGTCCTTGCCTTGATGTAACTGGCCATAGTAGGGGCTGCCATCTACTCAAGACTGGGCTGATGATGGGTCACGTGGCCTGTGAGTGGGCTTTGGGGGCCACCATCAGCAAGCAAGAGGGCAGCCCTGCTCTCACATGGCCAACCGGTGGTGGTAGCAGGCACATATGCGGAAAACCGGGAAGCAGGCAGTCCCCAGGAAGGTTCGGCCAGTGGTGAAATTATTACAGTCTCCCCAGGTCACTTTGTTCAGGAGGAAAATGAAAAGGAATGTAGGGTAATGCCAAAAGGGAGGCAGCCTCAGGTGGCCCAGTCACACACAATGAAGACAGCTTTTGGTTGCTCCTGTGTCTGAAAGTCACAATGCATTTACTCATTTAACATATCCTTGCTTAGTGCCACCTCTGTGCCAGGCACAGTGCTACGTGCTGAGAGCACACTGATGAATAAGGCAGACACAGCCCGAGCCTCAGAGAATTTACAGTTGAACGGGACAGAGCTGCAGAGAGACGCGATTCCACCTCCAAGAGCTCTGGTTGAACAAGAAATAACTTGCAGAGGTATGTCCACACTGCTGTGGTCACTTTGCTGTATGGGACAATGCTCTAACCAACTGAGCCACCCGGCCAAGGTGACAAGGTTTTTAAGGAGGGGTGAGACACGATCAGATCTATGTTCTCAGAGGCAAAATGGACATTTAAAAGCCCTTTGTCAGACTTCTGGTTCTAGGCCAAGATGGGATAGATGCACTTCTCCTTAATCTACTTGCTAAGTGCTAAAACCCCCAGGCGTTAGACATACAACAACATCAGAAAACTCTGGAAGAGTAGAGAGAGGAAGGCAGGTCAGTGAGGAACCTCGGGATCTGAGGAAAGGCACAGTAGTGATGTGTCTGGGTTTACTTTTGCTTCATCTGTCCTCGACAGGGTGCCGGGGGGGCCCGCAACCCAGAAGTGCCAACGGCACAAACAAGAAGAAGAAGAAGGGGGAGGAGGAGGAGAAGGGAGCACCGATAAAAGCTGGCTTTATCTAGCTAAAGGAAGAGAAACACCCCGAGAACAGAGGTAAAGGCAGTGTGGAGCCTCCTTCACACCTGGCTGTGATGAAGTGTCCCAAGCCCCACCTTGGGGATAGTGTCAGGGAACTCCAAGCAGGAAGCCAGGACTTACACCACCTTCCACGGCAAATGACACCCCAGCCTGGAAGCAGCACAGAGGCGCCTGCCCCCGCCCATGCTGGGCGGTGTCGTCAGAGGCCCGGTGGAAAACCAGGACTCCCACTCTCCAGGCAGCACAGGTGCCCTTCCCCACCCTGCCGGGCGTAGCCACCGAGCCAACGAGGACACCTGGATTGAGACAGCCCACCTGAAAAGAGCAGTAAAAACCGGATCCAACGACATGCAGTCACTGTCTTAACAAATTAAATATACACTCGCCATCCAACGCATTAGTTGCACTCCTGGGCGTTTATTCTCCAATAAATGAAAACTTCTGTCCATCACAGTAACCTGTACATCATGTCCATAGCAGGCTGTAATAGCAAAAAACGGGAAACCACCAAAATGTATCTCAATAGGAGAACAGTCAAACACACCGTGGTGCATCCATTCCATTGGATACTACTCAGCAATAAGAAGAAACAGCCACTAACACGCGTGACCGCCGGATGAAGCTCAATGGCATGATGCTGAGTGAAAGAGATCAATCTCGAAAGGCCACGTCCTGTGATTCCATTTGCATAACATCCTCAAAGGGACAAAGTTACAGAGATGGAAACAGGCTGGCGGTGGCAAGGGTTCGGGATGGTGGTGGCGGGGACGCGTGTGGAAGGGCGCTACAGCGGTGATTTTCCACCCGAGTGCTGCCAGAACCTTTAAAACGTGCAATGCCTGGCCACTTAGTCCAGGGCACCGGCCTCTTTTCCCTTGGATTGTCAAAGAAGAAATGACAACAGCCAACATGCCATAGCCGTCTGGTGTGAATGCCCTGTCTTGAACCACAACTATAGAGGTCATTTAATAGTCTCATTTTATTGGTCATGTCACTTCATAAGGCCGCATCTGATTGGTTAATTCTTGGCACCAGAAATCCTTATATATTCAAGTGTACGCACCTGGTTTTTTTTAAAAAGTCACTCTGCAGCAAAAAGAGTAAGTAATTACTACTATTTCTTTTTTGGTACATCAATCAAAATTTACCTTTTTTTTTTGTCAGATCAGCAAAAATATAGTATAGTTTTTGGTGCACCACGGAATCCTGGTAATTAGTTTACAGGGGCCGGGAGATGGAAAGGCTGAAAATCGCCGCTCTATGGAGCAGCACCAGGGAGGCGCTCGTGGCGATGGGTCAGTTTTGTGTGTCGGTTGTGGATGTGTTTACAGAATCAACACGTGGGAAAATGTCACGCAGGGAACTTCACTTGTACACACACGCTGTACCAAGGTCAACTTGGTATCCTGGACTGTGTGGACTATTTTTGCAACTTTCTGTAGATCTGTAATTGTTTTATACCAAGTTTTGAAAGGAGTGGGGAAAATCAGTCCTTTGTCAACTTTTTAAAAACATTTAATCCTTAGCCCTGGCTGCTGTGGCTCAGTGGATTGAGTGCTGGCCTGTGAACCAAAAGGTCGCTGGTTTGATTCCCAGTCAGGGCAGATGCCTGGGTTGCAGGCCAGGTCCCCAGTAGGGGGCGTGTGAGAGGCAACTGATCGATGTATCTCTCACACATTGAGGTTTCTCTCCCTCTCTTCCTCCTTCCACTCTCTCTAAAAAGAAATAATAAATAAATAATAAACTCTAGTACCTACTGAATAAAGTATTAGCTTAGTGGTATATAGTTAATTTCAGGTCTGCCTAGGTCCCAAGTTTTAAAAAAAATAAATAAAATAAAACTTAATCTTTATTGTATTTTTTCCATTACCATTTAGTCCCCTTGTACCTCCTCCCCCAACAGTGTGGACAACAGAAATCACCACACTGTTGTCCGGGTCCATGAGTCCTTTTTCCTTTTTGTTCAACCCCTCCAAGTCCCCATCCCCCGCCCCCAGCTGTCATCTGCTCTCTACCTGAGTCTGCCTCTGTTTTGCTGGTTAGTTCAGTTTGTTCATTAGATTCCACACAGGAGTGAGATCATTGGCATTTGTCTTTCTTTGACTGGCTTATCTCACTTAGCATAATGTTCTCCAGGTCCATCCATGCTGTTACAAAGGGTGAAATTTTCTTCTTTTTTATGGTTACGTAGAATTTCATTGTGTAAATGTCCCACAGCTGTTTTCCATTGTGTAAATGTCACTCAGCTATTGATGGGCACTTGGGCGACTGTAAATAATTCTGCAATGAACATAGGGGTGCTTACATTCTTTTGAATTAACGTTTTGGGTTCCTTTGGATATATGCCCAGAAGTGGAATTGCTGGGTCATAAGGCAGTTCCATTTTTAACTTTTTGAGGGATCCCCACACTGCTTTTCACAGTGGCTGTACCACCCTGAATTCCCACCAACAGTGCATGAGGGTCCCCTTTCTCTGCATCCTTTTTCTTGTCTGGGAAGCTCCTGATATCTCCTTTGATTTTAAACAATAGCCTCACTGGATAAAGAAGCTTTGGTTGTAGGTCCTTGCTTTTCATCACCTTGAATATTTCATGCCACTCCCTTCTGGCCTGAAATGTTTCTGTTGAGTAATCAGATGCCAGCCTAACTGGTGCTCCCTTGTAGGTAATTACCTGCTTTTCTCTTGCAACTTTTAGGGTTCTCTCCTTGTCTTTAAGCTTTGTCATTTTGATTATGATGTGCCTCAGTGTAGGCCTCTTTGGGTCCAACTTATTTGGGATTCTCTGAGCTTCCTGGACTTGTGGGACTTTTTTCTTAACCAGGTTAGGGAAGTTTTCAGTCATTATTTCTTCAAATAGATTCTCGAGCTCTTGCTCACTCTCTTCTCCTTCTGGTATTCCTATGATGTGGATGTTATATTTCATGTTGTCCAAAATGTTTCTAAGGTCTCATTAAATTTTTTGTTTCTTTTTGCTGCTCCACCTGGGTGTTTTTTTCGCCTTGTCTTCCAAAACAGTGACTCTGTCCTCTGCTTCATCTAACCTACTGTTTGTTCCTTCCAGTGTATTATTTATCTCGGATATTGCATTCTTTGTATCTGACTGGTCCTTTTTTATGGTTTCTATGTCTCTTTTCATGCTTCTGAGTATCCTCATAATCATTACTCTAAACTCTCTGATAAATCACTGGCCTTCATTGCACACAGTTCTTCTACAGACTTCTTTTATTCTTTCATCAGGGGTCTGTTTCCTGTCTTCCCATTTTGACTACTTCTTTGTATTTTGCACTTTAGATGTTAAACTAATCAGCCACTAAACCTATCAGTTGTTAATCTAATCAAGCTGTGACCAGCAGTCCAACTTAAGCGCCACAGGGTGGGGCAGGGCTATTGCTTCCCTTCAGGCTGATGTCACTTGGAGAGGAGCGCTTTGCCTGAGAAAGTCGGCTTCTGTGGTATGGTTCAGCATAGCAATCCCGGCAGCTGTTCCTGCAGTTCTCTCCCCAGAGCCACCGGCCCCAGACTCTCCTCAAGCATCTCTAGTCCACTCTGCCTTCCCTCTGCCGTAGCCCAGGGTAAGTGGCTGCAGATGAAATGTTGTGTGTTGACCCTTTAAGAGGCTCTCCCTGGCAGACAGAAACCCTGATGCTTTTCACAGCTGAATGTTATCTGGGTTCTTTCCGGTTCTGGTGCCATAGGCTGGGGAGCCCAGCTTTGGGTTTAGACCCCACACTTTTCAGGGGGAACCCCCCAGCTGCTGAAATATCCCTCCAGAACTTCAGCTGCTGCCCTAGGGAGCCCAGCCAGCCCTCTTGTGCTTCCTCCACACTCCCTACCAGTCTTGCTGTAGTGAAGTGGTTTCTTCAGTCTGTCCATGGTTATAAGGCTTCTCTCCAGCTAATGTTCAGTTGGTTATTCTGGATGGTTTCTCTACAATTTAATTGGAATTCCAGTTTGGTCCTGGGAGGTTAGTGTAACTTCCACTTACTCCTTCAAGATCTTTGATCCGCCCTTTCCTCAACCTTTAAGTTCCTTCTCTAGTAGTTCTCAGTTTGCAAATCCTTTTTTTTTAATCCCCACCTGAGGACATGCTTATTGATTTTTGGAGAGAGGGGAAGGCGGGAAGAGAGAAAGGGAGAGAAACTTCAAACATCCATGTGAGGGAGAAACATCTACTAGTTGCGTCTTATAAGCAACCTGACCAGAAATCGGAGACCAAACCCGTAACTTAGGCATGTTCCCTGACCAGGAATCGAACCCACAACCTTTTAGTTTGCAGAACGATGCTCAACCAAGTGAGCCACACTGGCCAGGGCCCAGTTTGCTAGTTCTAGAAATAAGGGATGGCAGGGATCTAGCTGTCAACTATAAATCTTTTGAGAACTGCAATGCAGCAGCACGTTAACTCAAGGTAACATCTAACTCATCAGTGTAGCTTTCAAGACCACCACTCGATTTCAAGTTATTTCAACCCTGCTTTTATTTAACTCCTGCTTTTCCACCCCTGGATGGCTAGGAGACCGCACTCTGCATCCCTCAGACAAGGGTATTTAGGCTTACAAGGAGAACTGGCACCAGAGTCACAAAATGATGGTGGATAGGTGAGATGCTGGCTCTCCCAGGAGAAATCAGACTCCTTCTCAGCACCCAGGGTAACGCTGGGACTGCTGACCTGCCTTCCGTTTTCACTGTTTTATCTTTGCTATGGGGAACACATTTTTTTTTTTTTTTGTAATTTTGTGAAGCAAGAGCAATAAAACAGGTTGGACAAATGAAAGTTGAAAATTGGATTTAGAAACCAGAAAAATGTGACTTTAAAGAACAATGATTTTTTTTTTTCACAGGCAAGGGCTGAAAGGTCTTTAAGGAGAGACTTTTACTAGTAAGGTTAAAGGAGGTCTGAATGAGCAAACCAGAGCCACAGAGTAAGGGACTGAAGACATGCCTGCTACCCCCGGACGTCTACGGCAGCAAAGGCAGGCCCCGATCTGGAAAACCTCTCCCATCTCCTTTGCCCAGCAATACCTTCACCCTAGAAATGTTCCACAAAACTCTTCAGGACTGGCCTCAGATCTCTGGCTCCGAGTACATCGTGGGCATTCCTGGTGAAATGCATGAAGAACGGGCTACAAGGTGCAGAAACCAAGTCTGAGATTGAAACTCCCGGGAGGGAGAGTTCTAACTTGAGACCTACCTTCTGAGAAATGCTTACTCTCAGGCCCAAGTCTTCCTCTTGGAGAGCTCAGTATCATCGAGATGCTCACCTTTACGGCAGTGTGTGCTCTCGTAATTTCTATTTACTGATCATTATTTCTAACCCTTTCCCCCCCGCTTCCTATTAGTGAGTTTGGAGAGGTTCTTCTCGGTTTATAGTGACAGGACTTCTGGTGGGGAAAGATTGGGGGGGGGGCGCCCAGGCTTCTCTGGGAAAAAAAAAAACAGGAAATTCATCAGTTTCTTTCAAGTCCTTGCGCTGCCTTTAAGTCCTTCCCGTCCAATCAGGTCCTTGCCTGTTTATTGCACAGAATGAAATTTAAGATGCACACGCGAGTCTCAAAATTTAAAAATTCAATCGGGTCGAAAATAGATGAACTATGAATGAATGCCATGTTTTGCCATGTATAATGCGCACCTTTTTTGCCCAAGTTTTTGAGGGAAAAATAAGGATGCACATTATATATGGGTAGTACCTGAAACACCTTGTATCTACTCTTGTGTTTTGTGATTATTTGTTACGTAAAATGTCTTGTACCATAATATGTTCAAAAATAAAAGCTAGAGTTCCTTTATAACACATTAAACAAGCATCTAAATATAAATAAATAAATAAATAAATAAATAAATAAATAATTGAACTAAAATATTAAAACAAAAGACTTTTTCCCTGAAAGCTTGGGCCAAAATCATGGGTATGTACTATACACAGGAGCACATTCTACACAGCAAAATACAGTGCATAGCATTTAAAAGGTCAAATCTGAGACTCCTTATGGAAACTTCCAGCAACACAAACTTAAGAGGACCTGTGTGGTAAATTTAACACTCTTGTTCACCTTTATAATCAGATCCAGTCTAATGAGACCAGCCTTAGTTTGTGATCAAGGATTATCTTTCTTCCCCTGGCCAAGTAACTAAATTGACTGGGGCATTGTCCTGATACACCAAGGTTGTGAGTTCGATCCCCAGTCAGGGCACGTGCAAGAAGCAACCAGTGAATGCAGGAATGCGTGGAACAACAGATCGATGTTTCTCTCTCTGTCTCTCTCCCTACATTCCTCTCTCTAAAATCAATCAAATAAAAATTCTAAACAAGAATTATCTTCCTTTGAGATTATTTTTGATTTAAAAAGAAGGAAGGCTACAAAAACCATTTTGTGCTCCAGTGGGAAATTATGCATTGTCCAGAGGGCTCCCCTCCAGGGGATCGGATTGTAGTCTATAGTTGATCTACGTTACAATTCTTCACATTGTAAATAACTATGGAAAAGATCCTTTTTCCCTCCATTTTGACTTCAAATATTCATTTAGTGAGTTTTTCCTTTTACTTTTTTTATGTAACCAGTTATAACATGTTCATTTCCCTCATGCGTTAGTCTTTAACACATGTTCACTTAATATCTATGAGTCATGAGTTTATCTTTTTTTGAAAATTATCTTTTAATATATATAAACAATTATTATGTAAGGCAAAAAAATATGTGCTGCCTATACTTACATAAGGTTGGCCGGGAGGAGTAGGTGCTTCTGATTGAGAGAAACCAGGTAGGTTTCACAGGGCAGGTAACTAAGCTACCACAGAGCAGTAGCAACACTTTGCCTTAAGAGTGAGTAGGACTTGAAGACTCAGCACTGGAAGGGCATTTCAGGCAAACCGAAGGCCCGCTAAACCTAAGGGGCTCTCTTGACCCAAATGCTATCAGCCAGCACACAGCACCACCGTCTCAAGGGAAGGCCGGACTCGATCCTATGAGACTCATGTGGGAGCAATGCCCAGTTTGGAACCCATCCCAGAGAAGCTCCTTATACATTATCCTGCCTGGCAAAGCCGAGCGAGGGCCCCTGGCAGGCACGAGGAGCGTGAGGCGTGTCGGTAACTGGGATGGCTGGCCCATCAGTTCAGAGCAGTGTGCCTTGACAGGGGCATCGCGACCTCTTTCCCGCACGCCATTCAGCAGGACTGGCTGAGCCGCAACAAGTTCCCTACCCCTGCCGCCTCGGTAGGCCAGGTGTATGCTGTGTGAGTCTCAGTGCATCTTACTTCTGGAGTCCAACTAAATTTCCTGACAGCTGTTGATGTGCGCATTTCCATTTTGCCGACGGTCGGGAGGAAGGAGCAGATAAGGGGTTTGGACAATGTAATAGGTAGGAACATACATATTTAGCAAAGCATTAACTATAGTCTCCAGCTATCACTGTGTATCTGTCAGAGGACATTCCTTCACGACTGGATCTTCCAGCCTAAGCCACTCCATGCACGCCTCTCCTTGCTCTACACTTCCTTTTCCTGCAGACACCACAGAGCGAGCCCCTAAGTGTCAGTCTACTAACAACAAACACCCTCAGTTGTCAGAGCCCTGTGTCTCGCCAAGCTACTGATTCCTGATGTGTTGGTTCATGCTCTGATCCTGCTTTCTTTCAACCTCCCTCTTCCCTTGGTCTTCCATTGTTAATCTCAGCCTCAGTCTTGCTCCTTCCATTTGCCTGTGTCACCCCTGACCCCCATCTCAATTGTTTCTGGTCTTCCTTTACCTATAATCCCTGGCCCAAGTCACATAAGGCAAGAAAAAGAAGTCACCTTATGTGAAAAAAAGACTCCCTGACCCTGAACCCTGAAAGAGAGAGCTATATAACAATCAGGTTTTATGTGTAGGCTAGGAAGTCCCACTGAGTGACAGGTAAAAATGTGCTGATCAGATCTATGGCAATTCCCAGAGTGCCCTCCTGGGAAAACGGGGTGAGGCATGTGCCTCTTCTGGCTGAACCGTACGTATCTCAATCTTGGCAAAGGACCGAGGTGGGTGGATCCTGTCAGATCCGGAGGATTTAATGCAGGCATCATCTCACCCTCTGGTTGAGCAATAAAAGAAGGCGTGCTAATTTGCAATTTAAATAATACACCCAATCATTTGGCAACTAGGCACTCTCTTCCTTTAAACCTCCACCTTAAAAAGAAATGACTTTAGTCAATTTTAGTAAAGGATTGAGCAAGGAGTAAAATCAAATAACCAAATGCAAATCAAATGCAAATGCCATCGTAACCGAGGGACACAGGAAACTTTTTCTCTTAGGCATTAACACGGAAAGTCAGGTTGGATGTCCCTGTGTGGCTAGACGTACCTCGCTCACTCGCAGCTAAAACATCTGAAACATCAAGGTTCCACGCGGCTCGCCGAGGAAAGCGAAGCAGGCCTTGCCTCTGACGGTCCTTTACATGTTGCAGGCACTCTGCGGACCACTGTACGTGCACTCTCTCTCTCAATTCTCACGGCCAGCCTATCATTACTCCCATTTTGTAGATGATGAAACTGCACACAGAGTTTAGGTAACTTGCCTAAGGTCGCACAACTGAAGTGCGGTAGAACCAGGATTTAAACTGCGACTGTGATCTTGACCATCACGCAAACTGCCCCAGAGCAGCAGGGCCTTTGAAAAACAGCAAGAAAGATCTTTGACAATAAAGGACAATTTTTCAATCTCTAGAAGACTCTAATCAGAGGGAACATAGAAATATAAATGACTTTGCCTGTCCCTGAATTGAACCATGTAAACATTCTTACTCCCGTCTCACCCTAAGATTTCAAAGCTTCATTTATTAAGTTACTATTTTGTTCATTTTGTCATTTATGCCCTAATGTTCTCCATGGTCTTGCACCCCGATCTTCTCAACTTTTATATGCCTGGGAATTCACCAGATTATAAAACCAGGAGATGGGGTGCCTATTTGATCACTCAGGATATGAGCCAGGGAACTTCATACAGACCTGGCCTGCTGGGATGAACCTAGTCCTATTCAATCCATCTTTCCTAGAGAAAAGCCACAAAGTGCCGCGGCTTCTAGGTCCTAATGACCCCGATAATAACCACCATGGCAAAAGTCCCACAATTAAGGGACATTACTTTCCTATCTAAACCTCCTGTTATTATCTTCATCCAAAAAACCGAGAAAATTATTTGAATGACAATGTTTTCAATTCTCCCAAGTATGGTGCAAAACTGTACCGTTCTATGTGACTAGAAGTTAATTTATTACATATAATCAATTCCTTAGGGCAGTGGGACTTAATTTTGTCCCAGAACCAAATGAAAAAGGCTTCAAGGTTTGATTACATTGAGTTCCAGCTTTTGGAGGGGCAAACACACCTCGCCGAAGGTGCCGTATGCTTCACACTGCCTCACACCAGGAGGCACGTCTGCTCGCCTTTACTGATGTGGGCGTGGCTGTGGGCCTAGGTGATGACAGTGTCACCATTAATGACTGCTGCAGGTGTTGGGGGGGGCGGTGAGGAAGGAACCTAAGACAAGAGTTGAGTGTCAACTTCTACCGAGGGTGATCTCACCTTGGGGGCCTGTTAGGGACGGAAGATGACTCACGCAACACACCACAAACTGTCTTAATCAGAAGGAATCAATCTGACTTCTCCTTGGAACCCCCTTCTGATCGTGGTCAGTAACACTGAGAAAAGACAGGAGCTAGACCATTCATTTATTTTTTTATAAACAGCTTTATTACATGAGCTAAGGTTTGGAGGGAGGAAGATTTTTTTGCCTTTCTGGGCCTTTTTTTTTTTTTTTTTTAGAGAGAGGGAGAGAAACATCGATTGGTTGCCTCTCACACACACCCCCCCCCCCAACCAGGAACCTGGCCCGAAACCCAGGCATGTGCCCTCATGGGAATTGAACCGGTGACCTTTCAGTTCACAGTACGATGCTCAACCCACTGAGTCACCCCAGGCACGGCAACCATTCATTAATACCTCGAGAGAGAGCTTTAAAAATCTAAGTCGACGTATTCAAAGTCTTATACCCAGAAGAATGGGCCTAATACACCAGGAAAACATTTGCTTTTATCCTCCTCTATAACATTTCCAATCTTCCAAATCTTTTTTTTTTTTCTGAGAAGCATGAAAAAAATGCCCAAGATGGGCCACGAAGAAAAACTACGCTCACTACACTTACAGGAAAACTAAAGGAAATATTCTGCTTCCAAAACAGAATCTACATAAACACAGGAAAGTAATAATTTAAATGGTTAGAAGACATGAAAGCAGCAGTTTCTAGCCTCTTCACCCAGTGGGGAGTAAAGAAAAGTGGGCGATCTTATTCCTGCCCATCACAAAGGGCAAGGGCAAGGGCAAGGCTGGACAAGTGCGTAATATGCCAGAACGGTGCAGGAAAGAGGGCGCTGCCGACTGCGTCAGGGCAACTGGCGCGCGCTGTTTCAGGTTGGACTGTCCGGGAAAACGCGTGTGTTCCGCACCAGCTTTCTGATTTTCGTTGTTGCTGGAAACCTAGGCCACCTCTGCCACCGCCATAATTCTGACACTGTTTCTGTCACATACGTGTTCTGTCTCCTGGCCTGGATTCCGGAAGCTGATAAAGTTCCCTCTGGGAACAGCACAGCCAAGCCTTTCAAATGGGCTTGTGCTCCTCTTACTGGACCTAGGCCCATCCTTCCCTCCTTCCTCCTGTTCTGCCCTGACGACGGGGTCAGTGCTGAAGTCAGCGCAGAGGAGAACGAGCTTGTCCCACCCCCATCTCACTGTCCACAGTGAGACCTGTTACCAGTCCACACTCAGCATGAAGGACAATGAGGAGACAAACTGGGGGGTGAGGTCAAAGTATAAAACATAATTAATAAATTCATAAAATGTTAAAGCTACCGAGAAGACTGAACGTCACTTAGTGTAATATAACCCTCTTATTTTACGGAGGAGAAAACTGTATCCCAGAGAAATTAAATTATTTGTCCCAACTCGCAATCCCGAGAGAATGGAAGACAAAGTTAAATGTCTAAAGACCTTTTAAGTAAAGATAGAAGACATTAGGTAAAGCTACTAGCCATGTAGAAGTATCTGGAGTTTTTAAAAGACAAAGATGTTCACTTAACAAGTATCTGCCGAGGACGAGTGATGTGCAGGACGCGTCTTAAGAGCCGGGGAGAGAGCACCGAACAAAACAGACAAAATACCCGGGCCCACGGGGTGCACAGTCCAGCGGGGAGAGGGAGACGCACAGGGCAACCCACGTAGCTTGTCATACAGCTGTAAGCATCACCGAGGTTCTAGCTGAGCGCGGGGGTGGGGAGGGCTGCATTTACAATAGGATGGCTGGGGAGGGCCCTTCTGGAAAATACATCTGCATCCAGACTTGGAAGAGGCGAGAGAGTGAGCCCAGTGTTACCCGAAAAAATGTCCATAGCCAGAGCCAACACGGAAAGAAAAAGCCTCTCAGTGGGCTCAGGATGGCAGCGGAGCAGGTGGAAGTTACGCTCCCCTCCTCCTCCCAGGGCCGAATCAGAATTATAACTAAATCATAGAACAGGGGAGCTGAATAACCAACTGAAGGCTGGCTGAGCAGAAGTCATACAACGAAGGAGATACAGAAGCCACACAGAGACTAGTAGGAAGGATGGAGACGCAGGCCTGACCCCGTGCTCACGTCTGGCGGTGGAGAATCCAGAGGGGTATCTCAGCTGCAAAGGTCCCACCGTGGAGCAAGGGGTCTCCGCCCCACGCCAGGCTCCCCAGCCCAGAGCACCAGTGCCAGGAAGAGGAGTACACGTAACATCTGGCTGTGAAAATCAGCAGGGACTCTGTCTGCCAGGTTGAAACTGCTAGTGACTGGCTCAGTGGGTTGGGCAGTTTTGCAAAGCAAAAGGCTACCAGTTTGATTCCTGGTCGGGGTACATGCCTGGGCTGTGGGTTCAGTCCCCAGTCAGTCGGGGTGCATACAAGAGGCAACCGATTGATGTTTCTGTCTCACATCGATGTTTCTCTCCCTATATTTCCCCCTCCCTTCCCCTGCGAGAGACTGCTAGGAAGCCAGTGCCCTCCCAAAGGGTCAGAGCACAAATCTCACTCACAGGCACCACCCGAGGCTCCGGCAGAGGGATGCTGGCTCAGAGTGGGCTGGAGTCACACAGAGAGAAACTGGTTGTGTAGCTCTGAAGACGGGGCTGGAGGGATGGCCAGGAAGGTCCCTGGGCTGTGTCCCTCCCCCACCCCGCCCTCAGACACCATCTGTCCTGCAGCAGTGCCCTAGCCCAGCCTTCCTGACTCTCAGAGGCCCCGCCCTGCCAAGCTCCTGCCGGCGGAGGGGTCAATGAGTTGCGGCCAGCCTGGGCTCACACTGCAGACTTTCTTGGAGGCTCTCGAGAAGGACCAGGCTGACTCGGGGTGACACAGATGCACAGGGAGAAACGGAGTGAAGTAGTCTTAGGGCAAAGGCCATTCCCCACCCCCACCCCCAGTGCCTGACCAGAGCCCCTCCCCCACAGCACAGGCCGGAGGAGATGAGCTAGCCCCATCCTCCTGGCTCCCTTGGCCCAGGCCTGCCTCATACTCTGCAGAGGGGTCTGAAGCCTGTGGCCAGCTTGGGACTATGACGTGGTCTTTCTGGGAAAGCTCTCAATGAAGTCCAGGCGGAAGCAGGGGGTGGTCAGAGCTTTGAAAAGATAAGCAAGACTAATAAACCTTTAACCAGATTCATCAAGAAAAAAAAGAATACTCAAATATTCAATAAATAAAATGAGAACTGAAAGATTAGAAGTGACAACTGACATCACAGAAATACAAAAGGATTATAAGAAAATATTATGAGCAACTACATGCCAACAAATTGGAAAATCTGGGCAAAATGGATACATCTCTAGAAATACACCATCTTCTAAAACTGAATAAAAAAGAAACAGAAAATCTGAACAGACCACCCACAACCAATGAAATCGAAGCAGTAATCAACTCCCAACAGCCCTGGCCGGGTGGCTCAGTTCACTGGAGCATTGTCCCCCACACCAAAAGGTTGTGGGTTCGATCCCCAGTAGGGGCGTGTATGGGAGGCAACTGATAAATGCTTCTCATTTCTCTCTCTTTCCCCCACCCCACCTCCCTTCCTCTCTCTCTAAAATCAGTAAAAATGTAATCTTGGGTGAGGATTGAAAAACAAACCCAACTCCCGACAGACAAAAGTCCTGGACTGGATGGCTTCACAGGTGAGTTTTGTCAAACATTCAAAGAAGAACACACACCTGTCCTCAAATTATTCTTAAAAATTCAAGAGAAGGGAAGACCCCCAAGCTCATTTTACAAGGCCAGCATTATCCCTACTCCAAAACCAGATGAAGACACTATGAAGAAAGAAAATTATAGGCTAACGTTCCTCATGAACATAGATGCAAAAATTCTCAATAAAATATGACCAAACTGGATTCAGCAATACGTTACAAAGATCATACACCACTATCAAATGAGATTCATACCTGGGATGGAGGGTTAATACGATATCCACAAATCAATTAATGTGATACACCACATGAACGAAACAAAGGATGAAAACCCACAGCTAACGTCACAGCTACTGGCACCAGACTCAATGCTTCCCACCCAGGACCAGGGGCACGTCAAGGACGTCCACCTCATCACCCCTACTCAGTGTTGTACTGGGTGTTCTACCCGGGGCAATCAGGCAAGAAAAAGAGAGAAAAGTTATCCGGATTAGAAAGGCAGAAATAAAACTATCTCTATTTATGAATGAGAAGATCTTATATATAAAACAAACCCCCAAAGAATCCCCTAGTAACTATTAAAAGTAAAAAGTGAGTTCATGAAGGTGCAAGACCCAAGATCAATATTCAGAAGTCAACTGTATGTTATACACTTGTAATGAACCCTGACGATAAAATCTAAAGAAAATCAACAAGAATAAAGTACTTTGAAATAAACTTAACAAAAGAAGTACAAGTTTTGTGCTTTGAAAACTAAAGACACTGTTGAAAGAAAATAAAGACTTAAATGAATGGAAAGACATCTCATGTTTGTGGATCGTATGGCTTTAGCTCCCAAATTGATCTATAAATTCCCTATCAAAGTATCACTTGACTTTCTTTGCAGGAAGGTGATCTTAAAATTCACATGAAAATGGCAAAGGACTCATAAGAGCAAAACAATCTTGAAAAAGAAGAACAAAGCTGGAAGACTCACACTTCCCAACTTCATAACTTACTACAAAGTAGTAATGAAGACGGATTTTACTGGTATAAGAATAAACATGAAGATCAATGGAGAGGAACCGAGAGTTCAAAATAAACCCCTTTGTTAACGGCCCACTGATTCTCGACAAGAGTGTCACATCAATTCAATGAGGCAAATAATAGTTTTTTGAACAAATGGTGCTGGGCCACTGAAGATCGTCTTGCAAAAGAATAAAGTTGGACCCTTAGTAACACCATATACAAAAAACAGCTCAAAATACATCAGAGATCTAAATGTAAGAGTTAAGACTATAGAGTTAAAACTCTTACAAAAACACACAGGAGATCTTTGTGACCTTGGACTAGGTAATGGTTAAAGCAACAAAAGAATAAGTAGATGCATGAGACTTTATCAAAATTAAAAACTTTTGTGGTGTCGATATCATCACTCTGATATAAAAACATGTGTATCATCCTCAATGTGGATTCCCCATCGTCTGTATAAGCCACACCCTGTTTATCCATTCGCTGTAGATGGACATTTGGGCTGCTTCCGCCTCTCGGCTGCTGTGAGTTTGTGCCGCACTGAACGTGGCCGTGCAAACATCTCCTCAAGACCCTGCTTTCCATTCTTTTGGATACAGACCCAGAAGTGGGGTTGCTGGGTCATGGAGGCATCTCTTTAGTGACGGAAGGGCTCTAAAATCTGATAGTGGTGCGAGTTCCAACAACCCTAGAATACATTAAAAACCATGGAATCGTGCATCTCAAAAGGGTGAATTGCATGGTATATGAATTATATCTCAATAAAGCTGTTCAAAAAGACAACTTGAAAGGCTGCATCAAAGAGACAGTTACTTAAGGATTTTGACCAAACTGGATAATGAATCTGGCTAAATAACCAATCGAACTTGCCATTCAGGTAATTCTCTTATTTTCTGTGACCTGGCTGGATGTTTAGGCGTTTTTCCAAATAGAACCTCAGTGCTTCTTCGACGCTGACCATTAGGGAAGGCACAGGGAAGAAACTGCCGGCGTATTTTTAATTCACATTAAACCTTTTCATATATTGTGTCAGAAAGTACTTTGGAGAAATAACAAACTGACACTAACTACAGCAATTTTTATTTCATCTGTCCTATAGGCATGCCATTCACCAAATTTTTAAAAGGCAGGGAACTAAGGCAGGATTTTACTCACTTTGACCTCATTTTCACTTTTTGAAATGTCACAATTATTTCACGAAGAAGGGACTCAAAAGACAGAGGGTTTGCTTCCTTTTTTTGGCAATAAATAATATAAAATTAAAGAGTCTTATGTCTAGTGTCATGGATGAGGAAACAGGTATGCGTTAAAAAAAAGAGGAGAGGTTCTGAGGAAAAAGCGCGCATCAAACTCAAGTCTTCTCGTCTCTGGCTGTTAGACACAACTGGAGGCCGCAGCGACCCATCGGCCCCTGGTGCTCAGAAGCCCGTCTCATCTCGTCATCTTCTCTCTTCCCCAGACGTTCTCAATTGTGTCCCGGCGCAAAGGTACGGTTTCAGAAGGACAGCGAGTGAGACCATCTCAAAGGTGTCTCACGATCTCTTCTGACCAGGGCACAGCAAAGTAAGAGAAACCTTACTGGTCTGGCTGATCACTTTTGAAACGATAGACTCCATGTGTTTCACAGCAAAGAGACGAGTTGGAGGCCAACTCTTCATCATGGTCCAAGGTGGAGACCGAGACAATGGCTTGATCTAATTATAGGGCCAGGTTTGTTACGTGGGACAGTCTTTCCAGATCGCACACCTTACATACTTCCTCAGCTTTTCCTGAATAATCTCTCAGACTTGATTTTAAGTGAAGGCTGAAATATTAGCAGTTGATTTCAGATTCTTATGATACATTTTTCAAAGTCCGTCTGTGTGCAGAAGCAAAATTATGAATGGCGACCCGAAGAGCTGAGTTCCCCTCAGGGATGTCGCAGGAACTGAGGACTGAATGCAGTGCCCGGGTGTATGCTGCAATAAAGGTTCGCACAGTGGTGAATGAAGACACATTCTACCTCCCAGCCCTCCTCCTATTAGTACTGCTCCTCTACCCAGGCCCACAGCTATTAATTTAACTACCCACTGAGTAAATATTTACTGAGCACTGCGACATGCTCAGCGCTCCTCGAGGACAGGAAAGATAACAGAGAGGATGGACAAAAACGGATGAAAATAACTGTGGTGCAATCCTTCCAAACCAGAGACATGGGCAAAATGCCACCCCGTAATGAAGTTCAGAATAAATAAAGACCATCTAAGAGAGGGGGGAACAGATTTCCAGACGTGGACATTTCAGATGGTCTTCAAGGCTTAATAAGAGTAAAAGACAGAAAGTATTCTAGGCAGAGAAGTCAATGTGTGAGGTGCCAAAGGCATAAAAAGAAAAGGGACACATACTGGTGTGTGACAATAGCAAGTTTGATAAGGCTGGGGTCTCGCCTGGGGCCAGAGAGAAAGCATGCCAAACATGCTGTGTATTTTGTGCTGTGGGAACCTAGAGGTTTGAAACTAGGGGACATGGCAGCATCAGATCTGTGGTTTTAAAACGTAAGTCACAGAGATGGGGTAGCAGGAACACAAATACTTGCAGTATTTTCAGCGTGTGCATCAAGCCTACACAGCCTCTGTGCTACGCAAACCAATGTATTTAAGGACAAACAGGAAACAGAAACATTCGCGGCAACGGGAAGGGCCCCATTCTCTCTAGCTGGGGTTCCTGATGAAGACAGGAACCAGAGTTCATGCTGGTCCTCATTTTCCTCAGTGTCCCCTGAGAGAAATGGAGACGGGCAGTCTAATGCGGATAGATACAGTAATAAGCCTGTGTGAGATAACATGTAGGTATTTGGACAACAGGGAATTCAACTGGATAGAAGCCTAACTTAATGGCCCTAAAAGGCAAGCTCTAATATTCCTCATTTCCGGGAGGACCTGGAACCCAAGTCTTCCTACAGTAGAGTAAGCCGGAAATACTTCCCCAGCACAAATGGAGACAAGATGATAACACACCTCAAAGAGAAGTATAACTCACTAGAACCTTTTTTATTGCCTCAGAGTTGTCTTGTAAAGGGGTTTTAACAGTCTCTGGTATAGTAAGCACTCAATAAATGCTAAATTACTACGATGACTACTTTTTTAAAAATTGCCACCAGGCCCCCACCATTCCTGTAAGAAACTCACCTCCGTGGTTTTTATAGAAAATACAATTGTTGGCACAGGTATCAGGATGAGCATCCCAAAAGCCAGGACCACAGCAGCACAGAGGAGGTAAAGTGATGTTATACAGCTGCATCTTCTCCTGGATCTGGGCCCTCAGAGCTTCCACGTACCTGCAGGGACAGCACGGGCAGTGAACCACTAGAAAGGGAATGAGCTGGCGTCCCGATTTTACTACCAGCTCTGACTGCTAACACTCCTCCACACTCTGTGCCTGGCCCTTCCCCTTCGGGTTGGGAAATGGCACTAGAAATACGTAGTGCTATTCCCAAGAAGTATCTGGTGAAGGTCTGTACCCCAAAAGTATGAGAAGCCACAGTCGACCCTTGTAAGGAAAAGAACACTGACTTCCTGGAGTCTCTTCTCGATCCGGACTTCATGCAAAACTTGTCCGAGTACCTCTGGTATTCCTTCTCTCGTCGTTGCTGTTTTTGTCTGGTTCCTTCTACTTCCGAGAGCTGCAGCTGGGCTAACAGCTCACTCATCTTCTCCCCCGAATGTGGCTCTTCAGGCAAGTTCATTCTTAATATCCTCTGCTCTTCTGCGTAACGTTGCTGCTCCTTCTTTTTCTTAATCCTGAGGATAAAAATCATAACATGGTTAGGAATTTTATAAAATCATTATTTAGAATTAGCTTCTAGGTCCAAAGAATTCAAGAAATTCCTAGAAATAAGGGAGTCAGAAAATCAGTTTAACACCCCTAAAACAGCCTCAAAAACCGCTGGCCGACTTGAGTTCGTCCTAGAACTCGTGTGCGTGGGTGCGCGTACACATACGTGGACTGCCTCCCCAGTGGAAATGACCAGTGGCTACAACCAAGAGCTCTTCTGTAAGAACCCAAGTACAAGAGCTTTCTCAGAGAAAAATGGAGTAACAGAAACTAGATTTGCCCTCCCACCCTAAATAATCAAATAAATAAACAAATCGACCAACCAACTAATCAACCAGACAAGACACAAAGAACAATCGTTTTCAAAACTCTAGACACTAGGCGCCATAACTGTAGCAGCATAATCAATAAAATATAATTTAGGAGAAACAAAATAACAGGGTAACAGAGCACAGTGCCTTGTGCTCACACAGAGCAGGGAATAGTGCCTGTTCCGCCAGCGGGACTCGGAAAACTCCTAACGCACAGGGTACCGGGCTCCTTTCAGGAGGAGCTGCCTCCGCCGTGGGGAACGGTAGTCAGTCCTGGACTAGGCGCTGTTCCAGACACACCTAACAAACTGCAAAAGCAAAGCCCCAAAGTAACTGAACTGCATCCGAAAACAAAGCTCAGGAAAATCGGTAAGAACGCAAAGATAGCCAGCAACCAACAAGGTAAAATTCACAATGCTGGACACCTAATCAAAGATGATCAGGCATGCAAAGAGGAAGGAACTCATAACTCATAATGAAGAAAATAATCGATCAAAACCAAACAGAACTGGTGGTTATTATAACTAACACATAAGAACATTAAACAGTTATTACAACTATTTTCTCTATGTTCAGAAGCTATAAAAAAACTGAAATCAAACTTCTCAAGAAAATAACAACTTCTGAGATGAAAAATATACTAAAAAATAGGTCTATATTTATTAGAGAAATGGAATCAATAATCAACCTCCCAAAACAGGAAGCACCAGGCCAAGACGGGCTTACTGGTAAATTCTACCAAACAATTAAGGAAAAAATTATACCAGTTCTCTACAATGCCTTTTAGAGAAAGGAATCCTTCCTAACTCATTCTAATACCAAAACAAGACAAAGATATTACAAGAAAAGAAAACTACAGATCAACATTGCTCACGAACACAGAGGCAAAAATCAGAGCAAAATGAAGGAGAGATACCTCGCTGAAGGTTTGTAAGGCGAACATTGTTAAAATGTCAGTTGTCCCCAAATTATCTGTAGATGAAACACAATCACAATCAAAATCTAAGAAGGCTTTCTTTTTTTTTTTGATAGAAACTGGCAAACTGATTTTAAAATTCATTTGGAAATACAAAGGGCCTAGCAGAGCCGAGACAACACTGGGGGAAAACTGGAGGGCTCCCACTACCTGATTTCAAGCATTATTATAAAACTACACTAGTCAAAGCTGCATGGTATTAAAAATAGACAAGTAGAAATCAATGAAATAGAAAAGAAAGTCCAGAAGTAGACCCACACATATACGGACAACTCATTTTCTAAATACCTTTACTGAGATATAATTTGCATACCATTAAGTTCGCCATCAGCATAATGCAATTTGAGGACATTTGTATCACATCCAAAAGAAACTTGGTACTCCTCACTAGCAATCGCGCCACACCCTCCCGAGAGCACAAGGCAGCCTCCAATCTTTCAGTCTCTGTAGACTTGCCTATTCTAGACATTTCATATAAATGGGATCATACAATATGTGGCCCTTGTGACTGATTTCTTTCATCTGGCACGAAGTGTTCAGAGTCCATCCATGTTGTATCATGTAACAGTATTTCATTCCTTTTTATCGTTGACATTCCACTATGTAAATATACTACATTTATCTATTCGTCAGTTGGGGACATTCGTGACGCTTCCATTTCCTGGCTGCCGTGAACGATGCTGCTGTGACATGTGTGCGGGTTTTGGTGTGGAGGGACACTGGCAGTTCTCCTGGGCACACGTGCACCCCGCGGTGGGACTGCTGAGCCACGTGGAAACCCCATGTCTAACCTTTTGCGAGACTGTCAAACTGTTTTCCGAAGTGGCTGTACCATTCTGCACTCCCCACCAACCATGTCTGGGAATTCTAATTTCCCCACATCTTCATCAGCACTTACGATCACTAGTTTCTTATTAAAGCCATTGCAGTGTGCCGAAGTGTTATCCCATTGGGATTCTGACCTCCCCAATTACTAATGAGGTACCTTCTCACGTGCTTACTAGCCGTGTGCATATTTTACCGAGAGAAATGTTTGTTTAAATCCTTTGTCCTGGGAATATTCTTGCTGTTCTGGTTTTGTAATAATCAGCGCAGTCTAAACAGTTGCTATATTAAGACCTTGCATGTGTCCTGAGACCTGGTTCCTTCCCTAGGACTGGTTTTATAAATGCTGGTGATAAACGAACAAACAAACCCTTTGTCTACTTTTTAATTGGGTTGGCTTATTGCTTCTGAGTTGTAAGAGTTCTTTATATATTCAAAGCCTTTTATAAGATATATAAATTGCAAATATTTTCTCCCATTCTGTAGTTGTTTTTTTGTTTTCTTGATGGTTTTTAATTTTGATGAAGTTCAACTTATCAATCTTCTCTTTTATTGTTTGTTGACAGCTGCTTTTTAACAAATGCACAAAAGCAATGCAGTGGAGAAAGGACAGCATTTCAACAAATGGACATCCACAGGCAGAAAAGTAAGCGTCACACCATATATGAAACTTCACTCAAACTGGATCACAGATCTAAATGTAAAACCTATAATGATAACTTTTGTAGAAAAAAAATATTTGCGACCTTTGGTTAGGCAATGATTTTTTAAATACGACACCAAAAGCACAATCTATAAAAGGACAAATTAAAAATCAGAAATTATTGAAATTTAAAATTTCAGCTCTTTAAAAGGCCATGTTAAGCCCTGGCTGGGGTGGCTCAGTGGGTTGGGTGCTGGCCTGTGAATCAGAGAGTCCTTAGTTGACTCCCAGTCAGGGCACATGCCTGGCTTGCAGGCCAGGTCCCCAGTAGGGGGCGCAAGAGGCAACCACACATTGATGTTCCTCTCCCTCTCTTCTTTCCCCCTTCCCCTCTCTCTAAAAACAAATAAATAAAATCTTTAAAAGACAATATTAAAATGAAGACAAGTCACAGACTGGGAGAAAATTTTTGCAAAGCACATATTAGTTAAAGGACTTGTATCCAAATTAATTTTAAAACTCTTAAAACTCAACAAGACAACTAATTTAAAAATTTGAGTGTGAAGAGACACTTCACCAAAAAAATATTATATACAGATGGCAAACACCTGAAAAGATGATCGGAAGATGAAAAGATGAAAAGAAGAGCGTCGGTCATTCAGGAAATGCAAATTAAGCCACAACGAGATACTACTACACGCCTGTTCAAACGGTTAAAATCAAAGGGACTGAGCATGTGAAGTCCTGGCGAAGATGTGAGGGAACTCGAATTCTCTTTCATTGCCACAACTGGTCATATAAAATGGTATAACCTCTCCGGAAAACAGTGTGACAGTTCCTTTTAAAAATGAAATTGATACCTATCATATGACAAGCCTTTCTTCTTCTGGTTATTAACTCAAGAGAAAAGGTAACATATTTCAAAAGACTCATACACAACTGTTCATTGCAGCTTTATTTGTAATAGCCGAAGACTGGAAGCAGCTCAAATGTCCACCAACATATGAATGGGCGGACAAGTCGTGGTCTACCCAGACAATGGAATACTCCTCGGTAGCACCCGGGAGTGGAGTCTCGATGCACACAAGAAGAATGACTCTCAAAATAACACGCTGAGTGAAAGGAGCCGGGCACAAGAGTGTATACACACTGCATGATTCCAGAAAACGCAAACGAATCTTTACGACCTAGCGCAAACCAGTGGCTGGCGGGGGAGAATGGGACAGGGAGGGGCTACCGAGGGCGTGAGGAAACTTTTGAGAATGATGGAGATTTTCACTATCTCGACTATGACGGTGGTTTCATGCACATACTCCTATATGCTTACACTTTATGTGCAGTTTATTGAATATCAATTATACTTATTTTAAAAACCACCTACGAGTAGAAAGGAAATGAGTAACTCATTGAGAAACACATAAGAAACCTAAGTAAAGAGTTTTTGTTAAGAAACACAACTGACTCAGGACTCAAACTTACAAACATAGGCTAATAATTTAAGTTGCTAAAAATTACACTGAAACAAATGAGTTACTGTTTTCTGAACAGTAGTATGAGGTCGTTCACACCCATACCTCTTCAGTAAGTCACTGAGTGCTAAAAAGTCTGGGTTATATTACTGGCAGGCTATTTACTCCAAGGGAATTAAGGCCCTCCTTTTAGTTAGATTAACACAGGTATGTATTTGAAAGCCAGAACCGTCCTACAAAGGCTAAAAGATCAGGTCCCGGAAAAGTACAGGAGACACAATAGCCGTATTGTATGAACAGCTAAGTCTGTCCGGATTCTGACAGCTAATCCCCAGCGGAGTGTCAACGCTACTTTAAACAAGAATTTCCTTACCCCTGTTCTCCCACGCTTGCTCTTCTTTCCTGAGCTACAAATGCTTAAATCTACCCTGTCTCAATGAGTACGGAACGTAAACATAGCCCTTCTGGTAGGGTCCAAACTCGAATGCAATATAAAGTTGTAGTAAAGGGCAGAGGTAAGGATCCCATTATTGCAACGTGGGCACAGAGGTATGTTTTTATACCTGTGACGATCAAGATTTAAAGGCTTGTAAGGTGATGTGAGAGAGGAATGTGTGAGAGGTGATAGGGGAAGGGCCAAAACAGGCACATGCTCATTCACAACCGACTGGAAAACACGCATCGCCTTGCTCTCCAGAAAAGTACTGGAGTGAAAAGACCACAGGTGCCCTTGGCTAGGGACCTGCGTACACAGGGGTCTTATTCCAAAGAGAGCCAGTAAAGAAAAGTATTGTGAGGACATTCATATTCGCTTAGTTCACTAACTCCTTACCTTGTGGTGGGGGGAAAAAGAGATTTTTCTGCAAATAATTAACCAAATTGAGGCTTTCAGTGGTGAAATGTAAACGGAACCAAGTGAACACAAACAGAAAAGCTAAGTCACTGTTATAATTCTCTATACCGGTGAACTAAGAGCTAAGGAAACAGATCAGCATTGTTTTTCAAACGTTGACATCTTAGGTCTTAATAACAGGACGGTTACTACAAATGACGGGCTCAGCCCCTCGCCTTGTCCCGGAGCTACTCCTCTCCTCACAGTTGCACACCTGAGAGTCATCTAGACTTCCTGTCTGTTTCCCGACAGCCTCCCGCACTCCAATTGGGCTTCACGACCCATCAGTCACTCCACCGAAACAGCTCTCTCTCAGGCCACCAGCGGCCTATAGGTCATTTAATCCGTCTGGCACAGCAACTGTCAACCTTTTCCATCTCATGGCACACACAGGCTAATTACTAAAATTCTGTAGCACACCAAAAATATATATTTTTTGCTGATCTGACCCAAAAATAGGTATAATTTTGACTTATTCACACAGGATGGCTAGTGTTGTGTTGGCTGTTGTCATTTTTTATTGGACAATCTAAGGGAAAAGAGGTCATTACCCCTGACTAAATAGTCAGGTATTGCATGTTTTAAAAATTCTTGCAGCACACGGGTTGAAAGTCAGTGATCTAGCACACACATTCTCAATATTGTACACAGAGGCAAAAACTGACTCAAAGAAGCAAAAAATCTGAGATGTTAAAACACTTTGTGGCCTTCCAAAGTCCCAGTACAGGGAGAGAAACGGACTGTATCTGGCATTCTCCATTTCTTCCTTTGTACCTGCTCCCTACGTGACGTCTTGTCTGTCATCTGCCTCGGTCGCCACCCACTGCCACCGAGAGCTCATACAGCTAAGGCTCCGTCACAGACCACTGCCCCGAATTCAAACCAATTTAACTACCTGCCAAGCTGACGTCCCCACCACAGGGCTTCAATGGTATAATTGGGAAAAGAACCCACAGCTTTGCTCGGATTCTCAGGTTAATAACTAACTGCCACAGAGTAGTTTCAAAAAGGACCACAAAATCAAAAATGACAAAGCTACCTAAAAAAGGTGATACAAACAATCATTCTATAAACACGTTTGTAATCTAATCTGATGTTTTTAAGGCCACTTGCATAAATATACCTTTGACTTATACACAGCAGAAACTAAACTAGGTCAGAAATCAACATGTCAATATGTTTTTTTCCCGACTGACACGAATACAATTACATTGACATGACATACAATTATATTTTTACTGACGTGAATGCAATTATAGCGGTTTGCTGGCTTGCCAAAGGCGTTCTGAAACCACTGTCAGACTTCTAGTAAAAAGGAGTGAGAATTACAAAGCAGCAAGGTCCCAGAAGACTGTCAACTGACTTTTCAACAGGAACTTTGCAGGCCAGAGAGGCCAGCACAAAATATTCAGAGTGATGAAAAGCAAAGACCTACAACCAAGACTATTCTACCCAGCAAGGCTGTCGTTTGGAATTGAAGGGGACATAAAGAGATTCCCAGAAGAGAAAAAGCTAAAGGAGTTCATCATCACCAAAGCAGTATTACCAGAAATGTTAAAGGGACTTCTTTAAGAAGAAGAAAGAAAAGAGAGAGAACATAATTATAAAGAATAAAATGGTAATAAATATAAACCTATCAATAATCACTTTAAATGTAAATGGATTAAATACTCCAATTAAAAGACACAGGGTAGTTTGAATATATAAGACAAGACCCATACACATGCTGTCTGCAAGAGACTCGCTTCAGATCAAAAGACACACACAGACTAAAAGTAAAGGGATGAAAAAAGGCTGAAAAAAGATACTCGGTGCAAATGGAAACCAAAAAAAGAGCTGGGGAAGCAATACTCATGTAAGAGAAAATAGACTTTAAAACAAAGGCTGTACCAAGAGACAAAGAAGGAGGTTCATATACAATAGCCAAATACAGAAGCTACCTAAGTGCTTGAGGAGAGACGACCAAATAAAGATATGCTACATACACACTTGGAATATTACTTGGCCATAAAAAAGAATGAAGTCTTACCCTTTGCAACAACATGAATAGGCTTAGAGGGTATGATGGTAAGTGGAGAAGTCAGAGAAAGACAAATACCATATGATTTCTCTTATATGTGGAGCTTAAATAACAGACTAAATAAACAAAACAGAAACAAACTCACAGATACAGAGAACAAACTGGTGGTTGTCAGATGGGAGGAGTCTGGGGGCTGGTGGGGGGAGGTGTAGAGCTTAAGAAGCACAGGTCGGCAGTTACCAAATAGTCCAGAGGACGTGAAGTGCACCAGGGGGAAGACAGTCAATAGTATTGTAATAACCATGTATGGTGCCGGGTGGGAACTAGACTTATCTGGGGGATTTCACTTTGTAAGTTATATAAATGTCCAGCCACCGTGCTGTACACCTGTAATGAATATAACACTGAATGTCAACTGTGACTTTAACATTTTTAAGGGAGTAAGAATATAAAACATTGCCATCCCAGGTGTTTGTACAACAAAGCAACAAGTAGAGGTCACTATTTACATTTTGAAGAGATGCCTGAAAATAAAGTGGCATCACAGGCAAACTACATTGAAAATATAGTATTCTTATAATTTCAACAACTCAAACACTCTTCTTGTTACTCGGTCACCTGCCATATGACTTGGCCATACTACTGACCCTTTACAAAGTTCAACTAAAATAGAGATCTGAAGCCAAAATAAGGTGTATGTGTGTGTGTGAGCACACACGTATGTGTATACATATGTGTACACACGTGTGTGCGTACACATGTGTATACACATGTGCATATATACACACATGTATAACATCTCTATGGATTCTTTCTTCTTGAGCAGTCACGTAACTTTACCAACACCATTATTAGCAAATAAAAGGAATTGTGCTTCTAAGATTAAGAAACAGGTTTGTTCTGGGGGTTAAAGAGCCGCTTGAAAAATAACTTCTCGAGGAAGTGGCAGAGTCCTCCTCATTGAGGGATCAGGATTAGGGTCTAATCTGGCGTGGTCTAGATCTGGGCCTGCTGATCCTGTTTTTCCGTTCGATCTTTCTCCCTGTCCCCCAGTGCCTGAAGCTGACAGTATTCTAGTGATTTCTGAGATCATTCCCGAAAGTAACTGAACAGTTCCCACTGGACTCCCTACTCGGATTTCCTGGAAGCACACAAAACCCAAAGTGCTCCAAACTAAATGGGTACTCCCCACCTCTACCACCTGTTCCTGGCAAATCTGTTCTATGATACTGCGTTTACCTGGTGGTCTAAGCCATAAGCCTGGGACTTATCCTTGATTTCTCTCACAAAATCCTTTCACTTGTCTCTTTTACGCTCTAAATACTTCCTCCTCCTCATGGCCTCCCTGGCCCTGGCTTCTCCGAAAGGCCGTGTTACGGACTCCAAAGGGGTTAGATGATAGAGCCAAATAAATCTGGGGCTGAGTCCCAGTTCTGCCGTTGTTAAGTGAGACTTAGGCAAATTATTTTCCTCTGTAAAATGGAAAGAATAAAATTTATCCCCTAAGGGTAGTGAAGTGAGGAAATGGCCGAATGCCTCTGAAACATGCAGCAAAGGGCGGCCACCGCTGCCCTGCAGGACTGTGTGTCAACTAGAGACCATCAGGCAGAGTGCCTGACACAGAGTAAGGACTTGATACAGAATGATCTTTTTAAACAACGAATTTCACTGCTCGTCTTCTCTGTAAGTGTATTCCTTCCATAACCTCCTAACACCCAGTTTCAGTCATCATTCCCTGTGATGCCTCTCCATGGCTCGTGTTTGCAGGGTGAAACCCGAACTCCTTCTCACGACACACAAAGCTCTCTGGGGTCCTGTCTGCGCTTACTTCTCAAAGCTCGCCTCCTCCCACTGTGTGCGCCCCGATCCCAGCAGGGCCAGCGCTGTCCTATTCTTCCAGAGTCAGCGCTTTCGCAGTGCCGTTCCTTCTGCCAGAACTCCCATGTATCCCTCCCCCAACCCAACTCCCTTTTCCTCTCACACTGCTGCTTCGAACCCTTCCAAACGCAGCTCAGGAAGCCTTCTCTGTCCTGCCACACTACAGGCCCAACTGTGGGTTCACAACCCAGTCTCTAGGCTCTCGTATAGTCAAGTGATGTCTTTCTTCTAGAGATATTAAAAAATTCTTCTATTTTACTAATATTTTCCTTGAGGATTTTATAAGAGAAATTAGTCTATAACATTGTTATTTTATAAATGTCCTTGTTAGATTGGTATTAAGGTTATACTGACCTCTATAATTATTTGGGAGGTATTCCCTGTTTTCTATTCTCTGGAATATTTTATGTAAAACTTGGTGTAACTTTCTCCCTTAAATATTTGGCAACTAATATTTTTTAAAAGGATTTTATTTATTTGTTTACTTACTTACTTATTATTTATTTATTTAATAGAGAGGGGGAGGGAGGGAGAAAGAGAGAGAGAGAAACATCGATTAGTTGCCTCTCGCACGCACCTGACCGGGGACCTGGCCTGTGCCCTGACCGGGAATCAAATGGGCGCCCTTTCGCTCTGTGGAACAATGTCCAACCAACTGGGCCACTCGGGCCAGGGCGGCAACTAGCATTTCTTGAGCACATACTCCGTGCCAGGTTCTGTGTCAAGTACATTCATATGTTACGTTATTCAGTGCTCACAGCCACGTCATGAGTTACACATACCACATTGTTGTCCCTGTTTTACAGAGAAGAGACTAAGGCTCAGACATGTTCTTTCCCAAAGTCACGCAGTGGCTGAGCAGCAGAGCAGGGACTTGAACACATATCTGTCCGTGTTCTTAACCACATGCTATACTGCCTTGTAACACGTACTACAAGGTACTGTAATTATCCGCTCACTTATCTGCCTCCCCATCAGTCAGTAAAATGCATCTAGTAAGACCCTGAAGAGTGCGCTCACGTCTTTCATTTCTTGAAGACCCCCTAAGTCTCGCGTCATATCTACCAGTTAATAGATGCTCAATAAACAGCTGCTAAATGAAAGAATAAAAACATGTTATTTGATTCTTATTACAACTGGCTGAGGTAAAGCAGCTTTTATCAGTTCCTGTTTAGAAAGCAAATGTATGTGTTAGAATGCTGTGAAAGTGCTTTTGACTTTAAATCATACAACCTCCATTCAAGAGAAGGCATAAATGATTTCGTTTCTTCAAGCAGAAAAAAGCCAAAAATAATTTTTAATTATTTGCAAACTATCAACAAGATTTAATTTTCTGGTGCCATCTGTGAGACAGAGACCTTCGTATTTTTTTCTAGGATCGAGCATATAAATCCAAAAAGAAAAAAGATTATCCAGTAAGAAAATGGCAATATAACAAAAGCCTTAAGCAGAAAAGCTTCCAAAAAGGTCAGCAGTACAGCTGAAGAAGAATTCCCCACTGACTACGCCATGTGGCAGACACGCCACAAGAAGATTTAGGTTGGACATAAGATGCCCATAGCAAGGATGTCTTGGCTTCAGTTAAATGAACTAAATTAAATTTCCCTTCTATCTTTAGTTATGGCTGAACAACTAGCCTGTAGTGTGACAAACCTGACCTACGTGTCCGAGCGAACGGTACGACCTCTTTCTTCAGGTCTGATTTGCTGCTTTTTCCCGAGCTTCTTAAGATATAAATCAAAAACACTGATTTTTAGCCTTTTTTAACTTTTACATTTCGTTTTTCATTTAGAGTTTAAACTCTGTATTATTTTGAATTAGTTTCGGGGGACAGCATAAGAGTTAGACAATCGGACACTTTACAGAGTGTCCCCCGCAATATTGCCAGCACCCACCTGACACCAGATACATTTATTACACCATCAGGTGACTGGATTCCCTCTGCTGCGCTACGCACCCTTTATTTTCAGGCTCTGCGTGCCTTTCAATCTGAAGTGGGTCTCTTGCAGGCAGCATATATATGGGTCTTGTGTTCTTATCCACCCAGCTACCCCACGTCCTTTGGTCGGATGTCCTTCAGTAAGGGAATGGATAAATGAACTGTAGCACATTCAGACAACAGACTATTACTCCGTTCTAAAAGGAAATGAGCTAGCGAGCCCTGAAAAAGCACTGGAAGGACTTAAAAGCATATCACTAAGTGAAAGGCACCAACTGAAAGGCTATATGCTGCATGGTTACAGCTCTGTCACATTCTGGGGACAGCAAACCGTGGAGACGGTAAAAAGGTCAGTGGTTGCCGGGGCCGGGGGAGGGGGAGATGAACAGAGCACAACTATTCCGCATGATACTGTAACGATGGACACACGTCATTACAATTTGTCGACACTGTGAAGACCTACCACACCACAAGTGAATCTGAATGGGAAGGATGGGGTGTAGTGTGTCCACAGGGGGTCCATCCGTTGTAACAGAGGTACCACGGTGGTACAGGACGGTACCAGTGGGGAGGCTGCCCGTGTGTACAGGCAGGGGGGAAATGGGAACTCTCTGTACTTCCGCTTAACTTTGCTGTGAACCTATAACTATTTCCAAAAAAGTTAAGTCTACTTAAAAAAACATAGCTCTTAACCATCTACGAATATTTCTATCTGGATTAAAGTTAGTTGTTCCCACTATGGATCAGAAGGCAAAACCACTGGCTATTTCTAAACCTTAGCTTCCAAAGTCATCTTAACTGATAGTTTAAAGATCACAGTGAGGATGAAAAAACTCACTTCTCGATTCTCCTCCTATGTTCTTTTTGCCTTTGTTGTTCTTTTACTTGTTCTCTTTCAATGTCCATGAACAGCCGTCTGTATCTCAGGTATTGCTTTTGACGCTAAAGGAAGGAAGTTAAAATTGTTAAGATTCTGTTCTCAAAGGACTTTCCAAGGGAGGAATTATCTTTGTGTCTTAGACAAGAAAACTATATGACACAGAAGCCACATGGGACTAGGCCCTTAATTTCCTTCTATTTATAGTGGCTCAGGATAGTATCACATACAGCAAGAGCTTTATATTTTCAAATACATAGTTGTTAGATGTTACGAACAAGTCAGAGAAAGAAGTACTAATTTAGTTTGCCCTTAGTGTGGTCCTTTGGCAGCGGCACTCGAGGGAATGACTATATTTGATATGGTAAAATATATACCGTATTTACTATTCCCAAGCGGTAAGTACCACGGAAGCAAGGCCCCCGAAAGAATGTGAGACGAATATGCTAACAAAACAGTCGCTCTAACTTTTCAGAATTCAAACCACACCACAGCACACCCTACGCCTGGCCTGACGTGGTGGGCAGGAGAGGAGGACTGAGGAATTTCTGCTTTTGAAGGGAACAAGTGTAATGAAAGCCAGGGCCACGACTACGTGTGTGAAACATTCACACCTCTGGATTTGTATGTTCTCTTTCAAGGTCACAAGCTATTCGTTCAAGTGGTCCTAGTATACGCGGACATGTTTTTGCCGTCTGAGTAGCTAGTGTGCTCTCAGTAAAACTGTGAAAAGTCTAACAGCTGCTCTCAGTGTGGAAGACGCAGCACAATCTCCAGTGGTGCTTTGCTAAAACACAGATGCCCCCACCTTGTCTTCTCCAGTCTGAAAAAAACGTATCTGAAAAAAGTCCCACATCTGATTTGGGTATGTGGCCAGTGTCAAAAACACCCTTTGGATGGAAAAGAAAAAAAAAACAAGCCATAATTAAAACTCTAATTCCTTTGAATGAGTTATTGTGGCCAATATCAGTAACTGAAGTTCACTAGGATTACACCTCTGATTTCCCATCTCTGATTTCCCATCAAGGTACCCGAAATCCTAGGAGCTTAGAAGAGAAGTTTAACTTATTATAATGACTCAAGTAATTTCTTTGCCTTTATCTAGGGAATTTGTAGTATTAACTCTTAATTATTAGGACACAACAAATTGTTCCCCATTTCATGTATACTGTTATAGTAGAAACGCTGGTGTCCAAAGGCAGTTACCATTACATACCTCCTTTCTGTCTTCTTCCTGATCCACTCCAAGCTGAAGTGCCAGTGGCATCTGGAATTCACTGTTCGATCTTGATTGGTATTTATCGTAAACCTGTTAATTGACAAGATGATTCTTAAATTCATATGAAATTGCAAGGGACCCAGAATAGCTGAGATGATCTTGAAATAGAAGACAAAGTTGGAGGATTCATGCTTCCCAATTTCAAAACTTAACCAGAAAACTAAAGTAATCCAGGGAGGGTGGTACCGGCGTAAGGACAGACATACACATCAATAAGACAGAGCCCTGAGCAGTGTGGCTCAGCGGGCTGGGCATCGTCCCGCAAAGTGAAAGGTCACCAGTTCAATCCCTGGTCAGGGCACATGCCTGGGTTGCAGGTTTGGTCCCTGGCTGGGGCGCATATGAGAAGGCCACATGGATGTTTCTCTCTCACATCGATGTTTCTCTCCCTCTCTTTCTTCCTCTCTCCCCCTCTCTCTAAAAATAAATACTCTTAGATCAACAAAACAGAAATGACAGTTTAAAAATAAACCCTTATATTTTTACACTCAAATGATTTTTGGTAAGAGTGCCAAGAGAATTCAATGGGTAAAAATAATCTTTTCAAGAAATAGTGGTTGGGAAACCAGATATCCACATGAAAAGGAATGAAGTTGGACCCCTATAGGACACCATATATAAAAACTAATTCAAAGTAAATCACAGACCTAAATCTAAGAGACATAAAATTACCACAGGAACACAAAAGAGTAAATCTTCATGACCTTGGATTAGGCAATGGTCTCTTATACACGACACCAAAATCACAAGCCACAAAAGAAAAAGCAGATAAACTGGTCTTCGTCAAGACTAACAACTTTTGCGCTACAAAGGAAACCACCGAGAGAGTAAAAGGACAACCCACAGACGGACAGAACGTTTATGAATCATATAACTAGTAAGGAACCTGTGTGCAGAATATGATAAAAACTCACATTCCTCAACAGTCAAAAGGCAAATAACCCAATTATGAATTCGGCAGAGAACCTGAGGCAGTTTTCCAAAGAAGACACACAAATGGCCAACACACACACATGAAAAGATGCTCAAGATGAACCATCAGGAACGTGTAAGTCAAGGCCAGAATGAGGTGCCGCACCACACCCATTGCGACAGCTATAGTTAAAAAGACGGGGACGACAATGGTGGTAAGGACGTACAGAGCTGGAGCCCCCTTCACTGCTGGCGGGAATGAAGCACTGTATGGCCACTGTGGGAACCCACGTGGCAGCTCCTCCAAAGGCTCAGCATACAGTGGCACGTGTCCCAGCAATTCCACCCCTACGAGCACACCCAAGAGAAGTGGGAACGCATGTCACCCAGAAGGGTGCACGCACATGCTCACGGCAGCGTTACCCATAACAGCCAAGGAGTGGAACAGGCCCAGTGTCTATCCTGGCAAGTGGATAAATAAAAGGCGCTAAATGCATAAAATCAAATAGTATCCAATGGAACGGAATGAAGTAGAACTACATGCTACAAGGTCAATGGACATTGAAAACACGATGCTCGGTGAAATAAACCAGCCCCAAAAGGCCATATATGGCATGATCCCATTTATATGAAAGGCCCAGAAAAGGCAAATCTAGAGAGACAGAAAGTAGATTAGCGGATGCCTAGGATTGGGGGTGAGGGTGAGGGGAAAAGGGCTGCTAGTGAGTACAGCACTTTTGGGGGGATGCTGATGTTCTGAAATTGAGGTGATGTTTGCACAACCTTTTGACCACATTAAAAACACAGAATTGTACACTTTAAGTGGGTGAATTGTAGGGTGTGTAAACTATAGTCGGTCCTCCTTATTCCTATATTCCTTACTTATTCATTCACCTATTTGCTAAAATTTCTTTGGAATCCCAGGATGGACGCTCGCGGTGTTTCTGTGGTCACTTGCGGGCGCGCATAGACTGTGAGCGTTTGCGCTGCGAGGTGTGCGCATTATCTGCGGGGGCTGGACAAGGTTTTGTTTCGGCCTTCATATGTAAACTGGAAGCCTTTTCAGGGTACATTTAGAGCAAGGTTTTTGCTTTTTGTTGGTGAACTTCTGTTTAAAACGGCCCCAAAGCACAACGCCACTATCTAGCATTCCTAAGCCTGAGAAGGCTGTGATGCGTCTTGTGGGGAATATACCTGCATTAGAAAAGCTTTATTCAGGCCTAAGCTGCGGTGCTATTGACCCCAAGTTCAATGTTAACTAATCAACAATCTACAGGGTGGGGCAAAAGTAGGTTTACAGTTGTTCATATGGAAAATAATACAGTAATTAGTAAGTGATAATACAAGAACGAACTGTGTTTCTCGTACTCACAACTGTAAACTACTTTTGCCCCACCCTATATATTAAAATAAGGGGTCTTTAAGCAGAAACCCACATAAAACAAGGTAACATACTGATCAGCTGACAGAAACGTGATCAGAGGCACACAGGAACCTCACCCTGGTGGCCTCCCTGGGAGCGAAAGCCCGGGGTCCGCTCCTTTGGTGTGGGAGGCCACGCTGCAGACCACCACCGTGAGTAACAAGACTGCGCACTCAATAAGGTTATTATTTTCAAAATTATTTGTCTGTTTTAGACAAAACTGGAAAATAAGAAATAGCAAAGGCTCACAATGGTTCTCTCTAGGGTTTTTTGTGGGTTTTTTCTTTGTTTACTTTTGTTACAATAAAAATGAAATTCTTTTCTGCTTTCAAAAAAGTAAGAGCCGGACTTGCAGCATTGGCAAAGGAGCGAGCCCACTGCTGGCCTCCTTCCACCTCGCTGATGGTCACTGCGAATGTGGCCTGCGGTGTCTGCAGCGTGCCGGGCGTGGGTAGCCTGAAGAGGAGCAAGCCGGAAATGGGCCCTTCAATTCTGCATGCAGCCCGGCACATGCCCCAGCGTCACTGCGAGACGTGTGCGTGCACGGGCTGGGCCTGGAGGCGTCCCACGAAGGCTCTGAGAACTGAACTCGCTCTGGAGCCACTGTCCACAGAGGGTGAGGGACGACTCAGGGCCTGAACCTAGCCAGGCTGATGCCTGCTGCAACAAACCCACAAAAAGATGCGCCATTCTGTAGAGGATTTTAACAGAAACCAGCCTCTTACAATGTAACATTCAAAACTGGGCCCAGAAGAAAAGGTGGCAAGAGAGTCCGGAATATGGGTCCGAAGGGAGACGACGCTTCCTCCGAGGTGCTAGGAATAGGAAGCCTGGCAAAAAGTAAACGGCCGAGGCAGTTACTGCGTAATGGCTTGTGTTTTCTCTAGGGAAGCCAGAGACTACGGGGGCGGGTGGGGGGGGCAGCAAGAACTTCAAGAGGTGTCTAAGGTTTAGAATTATCCGTGTGGGCTATGGGAAGGGCAGGCAAGGACAGTGCTAGGCAGTACCAGGGCCCCAGCTGGGACTGTAAACGCTGGTATGACTGTGGTTCAAATCTACAAAGTGTTTTCTTCCGTAAGGCTCAATCATTTGGGAACCTAAAATGAGAAAGGACTGACCGAGACCTGGCTGGTGTGCCTCAATGTATTGAGTGCCGGACTGTGAACCAAAGGGTCATGGGTTCGATACCCAGTCAGCGTACAAGCCTGGGCTGCAGGCCAGGTCCCTAGCACGGGGCGCGCAAGAGGCAACCACACATTGATGTTTCTCTCCCTCTCTTGCTCCTCCCCTTCCCCTCTCTGTAAAAATAAATAAATAAAATCTTAAAAAAAAAGAAGAGAAAGGACTGACCAAGGGCTGAGATCTTCAATGCGTGCGCCTCCTCTACATCTAGCTGCCTTGCTTCATAACCATCTGCTTACGTCTCGGTCTCTCCTTCAGAAATGCGCGTGCTGCGTCGTGTCCAGAGCTCTGACTTTGACAGTCTGTACCTGGGTGACAGCTAGCCCCTCACAGGTGCTCAGTGCGACTCACGCACTGATGCAAAATATTTAGGAAGAGACGGCAGGGCCCAGCACTGTGCTAAGGCCGCCCACACACTGGTAAACTGAGCGGGTGTGCTCCCCCCCTCACGAAGCTTACAGGCCGGTGTGAAACAGGTCAGTAAGGAAATAATTACAAAGCGCACGAAGTGTTTTGTGTACTGAGAAGGCAACAAATGCAGGGATAAAAAGATAAGGGGGGAACCTATTTTTGATCAATTGCTCAGGGCAGTCTTTTCTAAGGAGGGGACGTTTTAGCTGAAACCTGAAGGATGAGAAAGGACCAGTTTTGTGAAGAAAAGAAGAAAAGAATATCCAGGCCGAGGAAAAATATGCAAAAGACCTGAGGTAGAAATGTGCCTGGCGTTCTGCAGGGTACACAAATGACGACGTAGGGAAGAAACACAGACAGCGTCCCCTCAGGCCGACCTCACAGACACACACGAAAAGTCACAAGAGTGACAGTTTAGTTCTGAACACCTCGGCCCGAAGCCTACTTTCTGCCTTTTTGCCTCCTTTTCTTTCTGCTCTCTTAACAGGGCCAAGAGGAAATTTCTCTTTATCACTTTCATATATTGTAACAATGCTGGCTGCTGCCTGAAGGCTATTTTTAAGATAACAACATAAAACTGCAATATAGAAATTATCCAGACAGTGGTAAAATTCTAACGGGAATAAAGTAGACTTCAGTTAAGCCCTGGAAAAATCATAGCAGGCCAAGGTATTCTAGTATTTTCTTGAACAACTATTGATCTTAACTCAACACACCAAATCTTCGGCACTAAACCATAATTCAACAAGCTCCAGCCCAGACTGTGAGCAGTGTTTTTCCTGGTGACCCTGCCTTACGCTCCACCAGCTCACCAATGGGGATCTAGTCCCAGTCACTGACGGGGATCTAGTCCTGGTCACTGATGGGGATCTAGTCCCGGTCATCTGGCAGAAGATCCTCCTGACCCCTCCCCCTCAAAACCACTCATTTCTTCTCCTCTCACACCATAACTACAATGGCCACCAGAAATACACCTTCTATAGGGAACACACATATAAAATATGTTGCCCGATAGGCAACAGTACTCCTGGCAATACCCCAGGTTTCAGTGAGAGCCCTGGAACCACCTTAGGTCAGTCCAGGTTCCACACGCTATGAAATCAAACAAGAACCTGCTTTTTGCTAGCCCGACCCCTCCCAGCTCAGTGAGTGCCTATCGGCCTGTTTTAACCTAGGGCTCCTCCTCATCGGTCTGCTCTACCTGTCTTCTGCCGGAAACCTCTCGCAGGTGCTTGGGTGGAAGATGCTGGTGGCCGTCCAGAAGCAGATCTCCCCTCCTTTCCGCCGTCCCGGCAGTCGGCTGCTGCCTGGGGTAGAAGCTCTAAGAGACACAGAAGCGCCCCCCCAGGTGAAAATACGGTAGGCTGCATCGGTAGCCCTGAGGTCATCTAAAGAGGTCAGAATAGTCGGACACATTACGGCATAAAAGTAGACATTATACTTCTTGCCAGTACTATGGATCTTAACAGTATCCACAAAGCAATCGTTAAGTTTCTTCATCTATAAAACGAGGACGATAATAGAATCTATCTCCCAGGGTTATTGTGAGAATTAATTGAGACAATGGATGCAAAATTGTAAAACAATTTTAGCATGGCTAAGTGCTTAAGAATGTAAGCTGTTAATCATAATATTAATATATTGATATTATTAATAAGAGACAATGCTATCATCATCATCATCATCATCACTGTTGTCAGCAGCACAGCTCTAGCAAGCTCAGATCAAACTCCAATTTACTTTTTGCTGCTCATTCTTTGCTCTGCCTGCTCGCTGACAGAGCCTGGATCCTGGATGTCACGTGAGACATATGCACAGCCCCCCAGAACTAACCCCCCTCTCCAGGGTGGGGCGTGCTCAGAGTCCCCGTGCTAGGAGGCAACGTAACACTGGACGTCGGTTTTCCACGCAGAAGCATCATCAGGGCAGCAACAGGTCAGAACGGGGTGGCACCTCGCAGAATGACAGGATACTGCACCTTCGTCCATTACTCCTGACCTCAAAACTCAGCCCCGGAGCGGCTACCGCACTGCCCTGTCCATCCTGAGCCAAAACATAAGCAATTCACTCCCGGCCACTGACTCCGCACCGAAGCTCGCTCCATTTATTCTCCGGGAGAGGCTTGGTCTTGAATACCGGGCGAAACACACTGACGGCACTCTGGAACCAATTCCTCTTCCAAACTCTCACCTCTCAAAAAATCAGGCTGCTCAATATACTTGTTTTAAAGGAATAACAAAACACAAAACTAACTGTCTGAGCAGAAAGGAGGAGTTAGTGACAGGAACACAGACCACAGTGACAGTCCCAGAATAATGACACGGGGGTAACTTAACGGTTGGGGTGTGTGTGTGTGTGTGTGTGTGTGTGTGTGTGTGTGTGTGTGATATGGAACTTCCAAGCACACAACAAAGTGGGGGTACAAACAGACAGTGATCCCCAAGGTACCTGTCACCCAGCTTCAACAGTTAGCAGCATTTTACTTTTTCATTTATCTCTTCTCGCACTTTTTTCCTGGAGTGTTTTAAAGCAAATCCCAGATTATTCTGGCACTTTTCTTTTTTTCTGCATGGGGAAAGTCTTCATTCAACAACACATTGGAAAGAAAATAAGGTAACAAGGCAACGTTTTTATAATACTGCCAGCACTTTCCCAAGGTGCAGCCAGGCCACGAGCCGGTGGCATTTCCACAAGTACTCCTACTTGGTGTCCCCATTCTGTGCACAAACACTAGAGGTGGTAAGGTTCTGGAAGCTTTGAGGCAGCAAACAGCTTGTTTTATCCTTCACCATAACTGTTTGCGAACTGTACGCCTGGGTTTGGTAAACTGCTTCAGCTGACAGAGAACAGAATCCCTTCGGTACTATAAGACAATGTATAAGGTCAAATAAACATGCTAAACGACTTGAGTTAGAAACAAAAAACTTACTGTTAACCAACCTATATTATACGAAACCCGTCTCTCATTTAGCCCAAATGAAAGAGGGATGCTTTCTCACCTGGAGTCTTCAGAATGGGCTCATTTTGAAATAGACAAACTCTAGAAGCCTTAATTCTCTGCATCCCATGCATGTCTGTATACAGCCTGACAAGCTCCAGCCCAAATCGGAAGTAATTCTGTCTCTTTCTCTTTTGGAAAGCGAGAGCCCTCCCACGGTGTCCTGCTGTACCTGGTCTCCAGAGGTGGCGTGAGGGCTGACACGGTGACGGCACTCCAGAGGCAAGTCACCTCTCCCTGTCTCTTCTCTCACAAAAGATGCCGGCTGCTTGAACAATGTGTTCTAAAGGAACGGCAAACACAGGAAAGAAATTGTCCACCCAGGGCAACGTGCTAATCACAATATTGTAGGCTGCGGCGAGAACTCCAGGGAAATGGTACCAGGTGAGGATATTCTGATACTTTTTCATCTGAACAAGGATGTTCCATTTTTAGCTCAGCTCTGTAGACCTTAATTTTTAATCCCAAACCATATACACGACAAACTCCTCAAATTTTAAGTTATTGAGGATCTGTAACTCCTTCCCACGTGATTCGTGTAGGGGGCAATTACCGGGAGGTAATGCCACAGACTTCAGCAAAAGTTGTAACATCATCTTTGTAAGTTAAAACAGTCTGGTTCTACAATAAGAATGTGAACACGACTTATCAGCCTTGTGAACGACAGAACTGATTTGACTGAGACAGGTCACTAGACTAGGGACTTTTGCACCTGACTCCACCCTTCGCATTACCAGTGGTTGAGAATCTCTAAAACCCAGTCACTTGATTTCCCGTTTATCTCTCTCTTATCCTGCTCTGCCCGATCTCTGAGGAAGGCCTGGTCCTGGCCTTTAGGAGTCAGAGACTGACAACCCGCTGGAGAAAAGTCATCTTTCTTCCCCTTTCTCATTTATTGCATCATAATATGGCTCCTCAAAGCATGCTTTGTAAAAGGAAAAATACAAACTGTAAATGTTTAGTAGGAGTAATATGATAGCAATAATATTCCAGGCTTCATTGAGAACCTTATGGTAATTTTTTAAACTCGGGATAATGTGAAATTCTGTGGAATAAAGCAGAAAACCATACTTTTTGTCAGTTCTAGAGTCTAGCTGAGAACAATCTTTGCAAGCTCCAAACTGAACCCGGAACAACTCAGTTCCTGCTGGCGCCTGATGGACACCTGAGCTTGTCGCCTGTGGGGAAGACCCGATGGGCCTCCAAAGGAAATACCTCTCCCCTCTCCTACCAACCGAAATTGAGGCTGGCTGCTTTAAATTGCTTTCTTAAAAAAAGAACACAAAACATCAACTGTTCAGATAAGAAAGACAGTTAAACCAATACTACTTTAGGCTACATTGAGAATTCGGAGTTATCTGAGGTCAGAGTTTAACTGGACATCTTATGGAATAAAACAAAACTCTATACTCTAGTCCACATAAGCCCAGCCACTAAGAACCGCCCCCCAAAATTTACTTCCTGTTGATCCCTTTCTCCTTACTTTGGCCTAAGTGACGTCTGGTGGTGGGCTGGCCTGGGAACCTGGGTTGACAGGTGCTGTTGGACAGCGGTGGGGACTCTTTTACCCGCCCTTCCACTGTCAAGGCAGATGACAGCTGCCACAAATAGTTTCCCTAATGAAGGGTTTTTTTAAGGTAAATTGTCCTGACAGGGGTAATATGCTGCTGATATTACTTTAAGACTTAAATGAGAACTCTAGAGCTTTTAGAAATCAACCAGGAAATGATTTTTCCAACTATTAATCTCCAAGTCAGTCACAATATAGTCCCCGTAAATCCAACTCCAAACCTTAAGTAGCTTATTTCTTCTTGCTATATCTCCTTTCCACTGTTTTACCTGGTATCTGGGTAGAAAGTCCTGGTCTTCACATGTGGGCAGAGAATTCTGTTCTCTGGTCAAAACACACTGGTCTCCGGGTAGAAAATGCTGCTCTTGACATCTGAGTAGAATATGCTGGTCTTTGGGCACAAAATCCTCGTTTGGACCTTGTGGTATAAAAGCCGGGTCCTGGCATTTGGGTTGAATAGTCTGGACTTTGCACAGAAAATGTTGGTCCTGACATTTGAGTAGAATATCCTTGTCATTGGGCAGAAAGGTCTGGTCCTGACATGTGGGTAGAACATTCTGGTCTTTGGGTAGAAAAGCGTGATTTGGGGGTAGAAACTCCTGGACTTCCAAATGAATACTTTCGTCTTCAAGTTCAACACTCTGGGCTGCCAGCATAATACCTTGAGTTTCTGTCTTAATGACCTGGGCCTTGGGCTCCACAGCTTGGCCTCCGGGCTCAATATTCCAGGCTTCCAGCTCAGTGCTCTGGACTCCTGCCAAATCACTGGGGGCTTCCGGAAGGGAATCCTGGGTTTCTGACAGAACATCCTGGGGGCCCTGAAGGCCTGCCTTCTTTGGCTCTTCCTCCTTCATCACAGCAAATAATGGATTTTTGAACTGTATTTTCTAAAAGTGAACATAAACATCAAATATAGAATTCCAGGTAGTAGCACCACTCTGGGTTTTCCACAAGACTCCCCAAACGATCTTGAGAGGATATGGCAGTCAAACAATTATTAAAATAAAATGTGAAATTATAGTCTTTGCTCAGCTCAACCTAGACCTACAATCCCAAACCGGTACGACAGTACTGGCATCCCTGGTCCAAACTGCAATTAGTTTAATTTCTATTACACTATCTCCTTTCACTCTGCTTTACCCGAACTCTGCCGAAAGGTCTGTCCTTGTCCCCCAAAAGCAGATCCTGTCGGTCCGACCAACACAAATTTTCTCTCCCTCTCTTGTCTATTGTAATGGACGAAGATTCCTCAGAGTCCGGTTCCTAAAGAACACACAAACGAAACATTTCTTAAATAAAAAATCTGAAAAATCCCAAATGTATCTATTTCAGGAAAAAACAATGTGATTGCAATAAAACCCTAGGCGTCAGCACACTACTGATATACTTTTAGTAGGTCAGTATAGTCAAATATTATAGAAACAGGACAGCACAAGAGACGTGCAAGCAGGTACACTGAAAACTGTAAAATGGCGTGGAAACAAATTAAAGAAGATCTAAACAAACAGAAAAATCTCCATCTTCGTGGATCTCTGAAGACAATATTGCAAAGACAACATACACTCTTACATTTACAGTCAACTAATTTTCGAAAAGAGTGTAAAGACAATTAGATGGAGAAAGAATAGCTTTTTCAAAGAATTGTGTCGGGACAAGTAGATATCCACACGCAAAAGAACTAAGACAGAACACTTCCCCGCGCCACAGATAAAAATGAACTACGATGGGCCACAGACCCACAGGCAACAGCCGGGCTACAAAATTCTCAGACGAGCACGCAGGAGGCAGTCTTCGTGCCTTCAGGTGCAGCAGTGGTGTGTTAGGTGCTGCGCCGAAAGAACAAGCAACGGAAGAGAGAACAGATAACCTGGACTACCCCGAATGCAAAACTCTGTGCTGCGAATGACAGCACTAAGAAGGTGAAATGACAGCCCACAGAAGGGGAGAAAATGCTTGCAAATCATGTATCTGATTTGTACCCAGAATATGTAAAGAACTCTTATAATTAGATAATAAAAAGACAAATAACCCAATTAAAAAACGGATATCATGTTGATATTTTCTCCACAAGAAATATGCAGATGGGCAACAAGCACATGAAAAGATGCTCGAGATCATTAGAGATTAGGAAAATACAAATCGAAAGTACAGAGTGATAGCACTTCACACCCACCAGGACGGCCATGCTCAAAAAGGGGGCGAGGGCAAGTATGGGAGAGGGTGTAAGGAAACTGAAACCCTCAGCTTGGCTGTTTCCTATCAGCAGTAATAATAACAAACACAAAGTGACCATATGACCCAGAAATTCCACTAACTAGAGAAATGCATATCCACACAAGAACACGTACATGACTGCTCACAGCACAATTATTCACAAAAGCCGAGAAGTGGAAACGATCAAACGTCCATCAACTAACTGAAGGAATGGGTACGCCAATGCGATGTGGCCACACAACGCAATATGACTCGGTAATAAAAGGAAGTGCTGATACACGCTACAAGTGAGTGAACTTTGAAAATATTAGGCAAGGGAAAAGAAGCCACGAAAGACCACATATTATGATTCCATTTACATGAAATACTGCAACAAGCAAATCTACAGAGACAGAAGGTAGATTGGTGGTGCTTAGGACTGGGGACAGGGACGGAGGGAATTGGGAACGACAGCTAACAGGTACGGGGCTTCTCTCAGGGGTGAGGAGAACGCTCCAATTTGGATTGTGGTGAGTGTTACACAGCCCTGCGAATATATTAAAAACCACTGAACTGTACATTTTAAATGGGTGAATTGTTGGGTATGTGAATTATGAATCTCAATAAAATAGTTTAAAAACCATCCTTCAATACCTGTGGATAGTTCTAACAAGCCATTCTTTTCTCCCCTCCACGCTTTACGTTTTCCACCCTGACATGGCACAAATCTGTGGCACCCTGCAGTTCTCAAAGACCTCGATAACCCTTAAAGGGTGGCTCTCCTTCTGTCCCTGTGTTTGCCCGGATGGATGCTGGTTTCCTACAAAGTGCTTTCTGAAAAAAATCAACACGAATATAAATGGCCTAGGAAAGCAATATGGCAGTACGCTCACGAGAATAAGGTGGGTTTGTAGGAAAGATCTGGCCTGATCTAGCAGGTTATGGTAGTCTAATACAGAATAAAAACCCAAATAGCTCGACTTCAAGTGCACAATTGTATGAATAAGTCATTCACACATGAAACGTGGAGTGCAGCAGGCTGTCGTGTATCAATGACAATTTGCCCCTATCCTAGCCAGTAACTACTCCGGAAGGCTTATGATTTTGTCTCGGTGACCTGACACAGGGCGAGCAAGTATATCTTCGATTTATATCTTCAGATCTGGAACAGCAATAACCAGACAGGGCGTAATGTCAGTGAAAACAAGTCTGACAAGGCAAGGAAACCCGAGCTCAAATAGGTCACAGGCTGTTTGCCCTTCTGACTGGAAGATCCCCACTTCAGACAACTGAGGGAATAGGAAACTTCGGATCTGAGGGAAAGACTACATTCTTGATATACAGAAAAATTCCCCTGATTTCTTAATCATTCTAAATTCTAAGAGTACATTTGTTTCTGATGTTATACTCAAAAACCACACATACACTGTTCGGAATCAGGCAGCGGACTGAGTTCATCCTCATCATTGTCATAGTAACAATGTATTACACTTAAATGGCATCTTGGACATAAAACTGGCTTACGCGAGACTGTTATCTCAGACTTAACCCTCCTCCCTTCTACTGGGTAATTATTTCAGTCGGACCTGTGAACAGTACTCTTCGCAGAAAAACAACTGAATGGTCTGCACATGCTCCATGCCATATAAAATATTGGTCTCTAAAAGCTGATAACGCTTTTTATTGGTTTAATGGAATGTGTCCAACTGCCTCATTCTAACGGGATCCTGGAGCCAATCGCTGGCCCAAACTACACTAGGGCCAAATCCAGGGTAAGTCGCTGAGAAGAATGTAAGTACAAACGAAAATCCACCGTGAGTTGCAACGAGACGATGCTGGAAAACGGACCCGTTCTGAAGCATCTAAGATGGAATGGCATTCGTGCACAAACACAACGTCCACTTGTGTTTTCATGTTTCAGCGTAAATGCCTTACCTCACGCTGGAGAGGAAGACATTACAGTTTAGTATTTTACCAACTGCAAACATGTAAGGGACAGGTGTTTTTGACTGTTGTGTGGAAATACTTAAGGAAAAAATACCAAAACTAATACATACATGCATAACCTAGGAAAATGTAAAAGAATACCAAATAGGAAGCGACACTGAGAAAGAACTAAATAAGACACAGGTGATGATGTGAAAAAAAAGAAGAGCAAAAAAGACTAATGGTCCATTTTTCGAGATTCTGCCTATCAAAACTTGAAATCAATCCTAAAATTAAGTAAACACAGGAAAGTACATGAGTTTAGCATCTAAATTTGTGAACCCCGAAATAAGTAGGTCCCAAAGTGATGCTATTTTACAACTATAGCCTTAAATATCATTTTAAGTCTAGTTCCACATTTGGGTTCCCACTATTCACTCTTACCTTATGTTTTGAATCAAAACAATTAAAAAAAAACACTGGCATTTTTTCCTAATCAGAAAGCAAAATAGCTACAATACAGAAAATTTTTGAAGAAAACCAGGAGAAGAAAATAAAACCCCCTTGCAGTAAAACAACCCAGAAACAATTGGTATGGATTGACCTTGACCTCTTTGTCTACGCACATGGCGTCCTCTCCCCACCCCTCTGTTTTGCTTTATTTTTTTCATAACACTCACCATTTGAAATGATGTTCCTCACAGAATAGAATCGACATCTACTCACTCACTTGTCACAGGCCGCCCCACTAGCACAGAAGCTCCTCCTCCAGGGATCCCGGTCCCCCTTCCACCACTGCAAACCCTGCCCCCAGGACAATGCCTTGGCAATTGCAGATGTCCCTTCAACATGGGCTGAATGAGTTGTTTAATTGAGGTTCTATTGTATATAATTTTGTTCCCTACTTTCTTCACTGACCTTTAGATTGCAGACACCTTCCCTTGTCTTCAGATGTTCTTTGAAAGCCCGATATTTTTTAGACTGGCTATACAGAAATACATCATAATTTTTTAACCATTCCCTACTATTGAATATTTAAGGTTATTTCCAATTATTTTATAGATCTAAATAATGGTGAGATGAGATATCAATAAATCTTCATCTGTATTTTTATCTCTTTTTAAAAACAATTTACTAAAAATTAATTTACCTCTTGGGTGGAAAAGCTCTTCCTTGTATCATCTGGAAACGCTGATGCATTTTTTTCACTCACAGTTTTAAAGGACGCCAGCCGGTGACGCGCCTGTTTCATGGTTTGACTCAGCTGCCAGCAAAAGGGGGGAAAAAGCAAACAAAAACTGGATAAAGTCTTAATACCAAATCCACTAAAGTGTTCCAACACGAAAACAGGCCCCTGTTATGAAAAAATGCCAGGCCTAAGACAAGAGGATTACTTGCAAAGGAGACTGGGACCCGCTGATAATGTCTTTACAACACTATCTTTGTTATTCTGACAGACTGATTTCATAACTTGATTATAAATGCTATTACTCAAATTATTTTATAATAATGCATGTTTTATATTATGTGCACAAAAATATCAGAACCTGAAAGTTTGAATTTATACACTTAGAAATTACTGAACAGACACATTCCTTACCTTCTATCCATCTTCTCAATAAGAATTATTCCTTTATTTCTTCAACTGGTCCTTGCACACCTAATTGCCTTTTATCACTCCTTGCTAGATTTCTCTATTCCTCCTAAAATTCTTTTCTTCTATTGACATAAACCCCTCTTTCACCACTAAGTTAACTAAGAACGCAAACTCAAGCGTCTCAACAGAGCCCATCAGTTTTAAGTACTCCAAGGAGCAGCTGATAATGAGCATTAATACTAACTGTTGACTTTGCGTTTACTCCTAATCGCTACCCAGTCATTTCAGTCCGCACCTACTTTGATTTCTTTTTCAGAGAAGCACAGCTTTCACAAATATGTATAGAATGTTCCTTTAAGGAAAATACAGAAATGAGCAAAGTACCTTTTTTTTTCAGGCTGACACTACCTATCACATGGGAGAAAAGCATATCCCTCCATCACTCAGTAAAGTGAGAGCAAAGCAGGGACCAGCTCTAACCCAGCCAGTGGAAGTCTGAAGAGGTTAATTCCCCCTTGAAGGGAAATCATGGCTATGGTTTACAGACATAAATAATAAATGCTTTATGATTGTTCCTAACAGTGACTAGGGATAAAAACACTCCCACTCTCAGCCCGGTTTCCTTTCAGCATATCACCACTGTTTTGTCCTTGCTTTTGGAAGGTCTCTACCTCAAGCCAGAGAAATCAGCTTGAAACATCACTCTTTATTCTAAGAGTAAGATTTCTACATTTGGTTAGTTAGCACGGAGTGGCTGAAGAGGTCACAACAGTTACTAACAATGCAAAAAGAGACACATGTGCAGTTGAGGTTATGAAAAAATACAAAGCCATGAACATGCCTACTTGTACTCATTGCCAAGTACGACGCATGTCATTGCCCTGCACGACGTAACAGATTTGAATTAGAGTCCACAGTTTCCCGTTCCCATCAAGTCTAAGCCTCTGTTAGAGTCACAGACTGACTTTAGTCCCTTACACAGGAATTCAACTGGTCCAGCCGATGGAATATACATTGTATTCATTCTGTTCTCTGTCATTACCAAAACCCTTCATCAAACCTCAGCCCAAAGGCCCTTTCAATGAACTGCTATGAGAACTGAACAATGACTACCCAGAAGATATCCGGTCCTAATCCCTGAAACCTTTCATTGTTTCTTTAAAAGGAGAAAGGACCTTTGCAGGTGTGATTAAGTTAAAGATCTTGAGATGAGGAAATAATACTGGATTATCCAGATGGGCCCTAAATGCCATCACAAATACCCTCCTAAGAGGTAGGGAAGATCTGACGCAGGGAACAGGGGAAGGTGATGGAAAGGCAAAGGCAGAGACTGGCCTTTGGTGGCCACGAGCACAGGAATGCCAGCAGACACCCAGAGCAGGAAGACTCAAGAGACGCATTTCCCCCTAGAATCTACGGAAGAAACACAGCCCTGCCGATGCCTTGACCTTGGCTCACCCACACTGACTGTGGACTGCTGGCCTTCAGAACTGTGAGAGAATACACTTCTGCCTTTGGAAGCCACTGAGTTTGAGGTAATGTGTTACAGCAGCCACAGGAAACTAATACAAGGGCCGAGGTCACTGTTAACAAGCATCAAACAAAAACAGAAACTGCAGGGATGTTACAAATCAAATTATGTAAAATGAGTAGGTATGTAATTATATTTATCTTATTGCAAGATAATGATGAGCATTACATACATTTGTGAGTGTGTGTATGTATATATGCATTTGTATGCACAACATACATGCATGTATTTGCATATGTAAGTTAAAAACATACCTATGTGTCTGTGCATGTGTTGTATGTGACTCCTCAAAACACAAAACTTGACCCAAATCCTTTCTATACTGAAAGCTTAGACACAGTTTTCAAACCTGTGTAGCTTTTATTAATAAAGACCAGCACTGAATCTTTAACCAAGACTTGAAGACTCCCCGATGCAAATGAGTTATTCATAATTACAAAGAAAGCCTAGTAAATATAACTACCAATAAGCAAAGGGATTTCTGGCTGATAAAATAAAAGTGTTCTATACAAATAAATTTTGAGGCTTAAATCTCAAAATCTAAAGCAAACAATGATCACATAGTAAAATGAAATTTTAAAGCTTCAAATATATAGTATACAGTTAAACAAATGTATAGATTGTATGTCTATGGTATTGTTCCCCATTCATTGTTCCTATTTTCTTCAGTTCTTTTTAATGTAATTTTTTAGACACTGAGGGATTAGAAAGATGGAATTTATATGTAACTGTATAAATGAAACATAGTGTAGTAACACTACATAGGCCATGGGAAAAGAGTACAGACGATTCTCACATTTATGGAATTCCACTTACTCTATTGCCATGAGGACCTAATACCAAGTTTAAATGTGTGTTAATGCCATACAAGTCTACCCAAAGTTACAATCAAGGTACAATGCAGCTCATTTGCAAATGACAGCAGACTGATTTTTAAATGTGTTTAACTTTTGAATGGCCACAAAAATAGTATATAATTAAAACTTCAACTCACATGATTACCTAATTATATCCCATGAACCCCAAAGCAATGCATCAATTGCATTAGCTTTCTTTTACCATTAAGTAGGCACACCAAGCTACAGGCTGGCTAGTAGCCGAGACCTAATATAAAAAGGCAGGCTGGGCCAAAAAAGACTCCTTATCTTACCTGATGAGCTAGGAAGTAGTCAGAGACAGGAACCGAACCTAAGAGGTGCTAAACCGGAAAAACAAGGCTAAAGACGTCTCCAGTACGCCAAAGTTTCAGAGCTGTGATGATGAGAGTACCAGGTAACAGTAGAAAAATCAGTAAGTGAGAAGCACACATGTAGATACAGGGAGACCAAGTCTCTCAGTTTGCCAGGAACCGTGCGAGGTTTAGCAATGAAGGTTTCAGGTCCTGGGAGACCCCTCAAGCTCAGGAAGGTTGGGCACCCTCAGAGAACAGGAGAACCAATCAAGTTAACGACCAAATACTAGTGTGAAGGTCAAAGGTCCCATGCTGTTGGGATCACCAGAGCTACTGCAGATCCAGAAAGTCCCTCTGGCTGCAGGCTCCTAAAGGAATTCGATTTGTGTGAGTTTGTGATTCTGCCTTTATTACCCCATGCACATGCTTAAAATAAACGTACCCCTTGCTTGGGTTAGCCTGAACACTTGCAGCCAAAAATGCCTGTTTTTATTCAATGATAGATTACAGAAAACTTAGCAGGTTATCCCCACATCTCTTAAACCTTCACTTAACTACCAAAATTAATTGCTATTTCCCAGTTTGAAAAAGCTGAAAAACTTGCATTATAAAAAGAAAATGAAAATGAAAAACAAAAACAAAAAGCTGTGATATACCATGCTAGAAAAGAAATGGTGGCGAACTTAATAGTCTATAGATAAATAGAAAGTTAGTATATGGTAAGAAAGGTCAGCTGTTCAATTCCTCACCGAAATGAAGTTACCAAGGGACGCCGCAGAAACCCAGCCCCTAGCGGTAGGCATCAGCCCAGGGGCTGGGCTAGCTCCGTGCGAGCACTTGCAGTCTCTCCCAGTTCTAGAACTGTGGACCCTAACTTCAGGGGCCCAATCTTATCTCATGTGAAAACAAGCGGGCATTGGGAATGGAGAAGTCCAAAAGTAGAAAAAGAACAGGTACAATCATCTCCTTGACGTATTCTTAGAAGTCACCACGGTATTTTATTCTCTATTACCTGAGAGTACGAAACGAGGCCCAAAGGGTAAAAATTAAAGGGAGGAAGATTTTCACCCACTTTACTGAAAAAAGACTTGTAATAATTTCAAACTTTCTAAAAATTAAATAAACATCTAAAAAGTGAGTTGATCAATAGTGGCAGTGTTTTCTAGCAGAAACTAGATGTATATAGTTTGATATATATTCAAATATAAATATATATTCAAATATATGTATATCTTCACTCTTACTTACAGATATATATCTGAGACATTCTACAACAAAAAGAATTCCTTAGAGAGAGGTTAGACTAGAAAAGGTCTTTTCTAACACTTAATTTAAAATGCAAATAAATTCAAACATGTTGGAAACTTCAGGCATACACAGAAGTAGACAGAATACTACAACAAACCCCACATACACATCGACCAGACTTCACAAATCAACTCCCAGCTAATCTTGATTTATAACCCCCTACTTTACCTCACCTTTACATTATTTTGAAATATACCCCAGAAATCAAGTTGGTCCGAAGGTTGTGGGTTATTGTTAAGCTGAAATATACCCCAGAAATCAAACCATTTCATCCTTAAATAAAGGACGAATTATTCCAAGCAAGATTCTATGTTTTTATCACTCCAAGCCACTAACGTTAAGGAAGTGAATTGCATTCACCATTTATTCAATCAGTTTAATAGATAAACCGAAGGCATCGGAGCTTGAGGTCTCATTGCCTAGCTCTTAGTGCCATCTAGTGGACAAAAACCGCAACAGAAACGGTAAAATTAGCAAGCATCGTCACGATACTGTGTGGGCAAGTTTATAGGCTTAAAGTAGTTTCAGTCACTGAACATTCTTCAGCTGTTCATCTTCTTTTAAGAAAAAACAGTATAAAAACTTTTTAAAGTTTTGTAACCTTTAAGCTTCTCCTAACCTGATTTCCTCCTACGTATCTAACCGCATTTGCTGTTTTCTCCTCTGTAAACTATCATCAGAAAGGTTCTATCACTTGTTCCCAAATACGCCAAGCCCGTTACCTATTCTAGACTTTTAACTGCGCCTCCTATCTCAAAATTCTCTTGCATTTACCAGTTCAATTCAGCTTAACAACTCAAAATACACAGCTCAAGTCCACCTCTTCCAGGAATTCTGCCCTAACTAGTCCTTTGGAATTTAAATGTTTTTGAACTCCCACAATTTTATCACCCGACACAGCAAATGTCTCTATCTTAATATCTAATAAATTGGAGGTCTATTAGCTTTGTGTCTCTACTTGTAAATACAAACCCCACAAAGGGCCCTATTTCACATTCCATTAGTATCTCTACAATGTTTAACAAACAATGTATCTGGTGGACTGATCTATTCATGTATTGTACAGGCAAAGAAAAATCCTCAGTTCCGTGGACTTCGTAGCTACAAGGCCAACACAGGCAAGGGCTATGTCTGTCTTAGTCGACGTTCTATCCCTTTTCTTTTACGCAGTGCCCGGCTCAATAACTATTTGCTCAACAAAGTGTTCATAGTCTTACAAAAGAAAAGAAAAATGATTATAAAAATGATGGCTACAAACCAAACAGACAAGAAAAAGTTGTAGTTTGGGACAAAGAAAACACATTTTTTTTAAAACTAATTAGCATAACGTGCTTGTAAAGCTCTCCCTGTTTACTCTATTAGCACAGTTGCATTTGCTTCAGACTTAGGACCAGCACATTGGCACTTACACAACTTTCATTTTCACATAATCACCATTTCCCACATTTCACTCTCCCTTCACTATCACTAGGAATACAATCTTTCAGTGATAAGATGAAGAATAATTCCCATAACAAACCCGAAAAATGTATCAACTGGACTAAAGCTCAGGCGCAGGAAGAGGGGAGTTGATGGGATGGCGTCACACGAGTCAAGTGGATGGATCTACTACTTGGTGGTTAATTTTTAAACATCGGGTACGTTAAATGAATCACTAAATACAAGCCAAGCTTAAAAAGACTCTGAATGCGTTAACTGACAGTTTCCTATATTGTTACTTGACTTTTGGATCTATTTACTCATCAAAGGAGAGAAAATGAATGTATTAAACCTTTTTGCAACAGTGGTTAGGAATCACTTCTGTCCAAATGCTACAAACTTACCCAAACACAATTCAAATAAAATTGGGAAAATGTATGTCCTTTGACCCAAAGCTTTTTCTAATAAGGTTTGAAATTTAATACTTTAGCACCTCACATTAGATGATTCAAAGTATCATAATAAAAATAAATATACATTTAAAAAAATATTTATGAAAATAAACATCATCCCATTAATTCTGCACTTTACAAAGATAAAAGGAGGTGATAAAAAGTGAAGTTGACTATGATACCTCCTAACCTCTACTTCATATCCTAGATATGTCATCCATCTAAAAAAAAATCACAGACGTAAAACACAATATGTACTTACAGCCTGGGCTTGTTGGAATAATTGATTCTGGTTCTCTCTGTCTTCTAGTCCGTCCCCAAGCATCTGGGAAGTGCTTCCACCAGCAGCATTCAAATTGTTGGGGAAAACACTCGTTCTTTTAGGGGTTAAGTGTGCTGGATCTGAAAAATGCATGGCTATAGAGCCTTCTTTTTCTGCCTACACACCAAAAAAAGAAAGTGACATGATTCTGGTAAGATTCAACTCCAATCCAGCGCAATCAAATAATGCCTATAAGCAGCCCAAAGTTCAAAATTGGTGTCGGGGGAGGTAGCAGAAAGCTTTAAAGTAACATTTACCAGGTACTTACCACATGCTATAACTTTATCCTATCCAATTCCCACAACAGCCTCTTAAGACAAGAATATCTCCACTTTATAGGTGAAGAAACTACAGTCCAGAGGAGTGAAGTCATTAGCCCAAGATCACATGGCTAATAAAATAGCATAAGCCAGGTCAGCATCACGGAGAAGTGAGAAGACCCCTTTGCATCTCCCCTTAAATTTTCAGCATGTCAGACATCTATAATACAATAAAGGTCCTCTGCTCAGCACACAAACACAGCTGAGGACCCACACATCGGTACATCTGAGGTGGGCATATTGGAACACCCAGGGGAGACAGGATGGAGGGATGGACAAGGACGGTGTCTACAGATGCAGCTGGACAGCCCCTGTGGCCCCAGCTAACAGTCACGGTGGAGGGGTCACAGGGCAGTTCCCACACTATGGCCCAGGAGAGGTTCAGAGGGGCAGAAGCCGCCTCAGTGCCCAAGAATCTGGCTCCCTACCCCTCCCACCACCCCCTATTGCTCGGGACCCAGTAGCCGCAGCAGAGATTTGTCTAGGAGCACAGGGGTGCTGGCAGCCACTAGGAACAAGGAGGCAGCATTGCAGGCTTGCAAACCCAGCTCCTCCCTACCCATAAGGCGGTGCCCCCAGACCAAGGCAACCTGGACACAGCAGGGGCACTCACCACCCTGGTCACTCAGAAGTCAATTTTCACAACAGGAACACCACCTCCAGGGGAAAGCAGCCCAGGGAAAGAAAACAAAAGTTGTACAGGAGCTACAAAGTAGCAAAGAGATGGCTGCTACTCTTGGAGGTGCCCAGGCGAGGCTACGCTGTGAACCAAGGCCAGCTGCTGCTAGTGCCAGGCTTGGGGCCACTCAGCAAGAGCTAAGGGTTTGCTGAGGCCAGATGCTGCTTACTTGAAAGAATTTAAGAAAATCTGAAGCACGAGCCAAGACAAGTCATTCCTATGGAAAAGCTACTGGAAACAGCCTGGGTGGGCCTAATAGTTCAGGGGGTGTACAGGGCCTCAGAGATGGTTTTGTGAATTTGACTCCAAAGGAAAACAAAAGCAGAAGTAAACAACCGGGACTACATCACACTAAACAGCTTCTGCAGAGCGAAAGAAACCATCGGCAAAATAAAGGGGCCGCTGTAGGGAACTGGGGCAAATGTGACTCAGCCTTGCATCGAAAGCCTACAGCAGCGAAGTGGCGGGCAGGAGCCAGACCCTCAGACCGGGTTTTCCCGTGGGGACCAGGCCTAGAAAGTACATTCAGACGGTTGTGGCTTGCTCTTGCTAAGACTCCCTCACCCTGGTCTGCAACAGTCGATGTTTATTGCCTGTCTTGCCAAAGCCTGTATGAATTTTCCCAAGGACGGAGCGTAATCAACTCGCCACCTTTCCCTCCTTGATTGTACCTAAGATGTAGACAACATTCTATGTAATAGATAATAAATCTTTCTTTGATGTAAGACCCGAGAAAAACAATAAAAGCCCGTCCGGGCGAGGTTGGCACGCTCTCCCCTTGAGAGAGTGGCCACAGGACTCTCATCCTCAGAGAGGACCGTACCGTCCCTTTTTCTCCACAGGGCGGCTGTAGTGTGTGTGCATTTGGTCCTCAGCCACAACACAGACTCTGCTGGCCGGAGTCTGCCACAGGCAACCAACCAAATGGGAAGATGTTCACAAATGGCACGTCCGATAAGGGGTTAACATCTAAAATATAGAAAGAACTCATATAACTCAACAACAACAAAAACCAAAGACATAGGCTTAAAATATGTGCAGGGATCTAAACATTTTTCCAAGGAAGACACAGAGATGGCCAACAGACACGAGAAGATGTTCGACATCAGTAGTTACTAGAGAGACGCAAATCAAAACCACAGTGAGACACGACCTCACGCCTGTCGGGGTGGCCACTCTCAAACAGACAAGAAACAGCAAGTGCTGGAGAGGCTGTGGAGGACAGGGAACCCTTGTACAGTGCTGGTGGGAGCGGAAATTGGTGCAGCCACTGCGGAAGAAAGTATAGGGATTTCCTTAAAAATTAAGAATAGAACTACCATATGACCCAGCAATTGCTGTTCTGGGTATTTGCTTGAAAAGTATAAAGACACTAATTCATAAAGATATATGCACCTCTGTTTACTGCGGCATTATTTACAACGGCCAAGACACGGAAACAACCTGAGTGCCCGTCAGCGGATGAATGGATGAAGAAGATGTGAGATATACACACACACACACACACACAACCAAATACTACTACTTAGCCATATACAATACACACACACACACACAAATTACTATTGTGGCAACATGGATGGGTCTGGAGGGTATTATGCTAAGTAAAATAACTCAAAAAGGACAAAAAGTGTATTTCACTCGTATGTGAAATATCAACCAAAAAGCTGCACACTACCAAAACGAACAAAAACAGACTCAGAGATAACAGACGACAGAATGGCGGTCACCAGAGGGAAGGGCAAAATGGGTAGAGAGGGCCCAATACCTGGTAACAAAGGGAAACTGGACGCTGGGGGATGAGCACGCAGTAGAGTACACAGCCAATGAATTATGTGGCACACCTGAAATTTATACTATGAACCAAGGCTACATCAATAACTTTAATTTTAAAAAATAGCATGAGCCAGAAGTCAAGCCTAAATCTGAATCCAAAGCTCTGACAGTTTTTAACTACGGAAAGCAAAAAATGAGCCAGAACAACACAGGAATAAAACACGGTTTCTCTCCACGCACATCCACTGCCCTCCCCACCCTAGCAAATCGATCATACAAAGCATGGAATCTAAGGCACGGGATCACTTGTCTCATAACATGCACACTTGCCACTCACTCTGGGCTCACTTTGCACTTACTGCTTCGTACAACTTCTGAAGCTGTTGCTTCTTTCTCAGCCTGACTTGTTGATTTACTCGGTATTTGACTTGTCTCTGAAAATGCTTCAAAGCTTCTTGTTTTTTTCTTAGGTGTTCGTTTAGTTCTTTTTCAATCATATGTGCTGAAGTCTTCAAAGAGGAAAGATAGAAAATAAAATGTCAACAGTTTTCCCCATTAGGGCTCTGTTATAAACACAAACCAGTTGGGAAACAATCCTGAAAAGAATAACTCAGTTCTATAATCCAAAATTCCCAGTTGAGTAAGGAAATCACAGGGGTTCGGAGATGAGAGTCGAGACATAGCTAGTGAGTACCGAGATCTTCAAAGCAAATCACAAACTCAAAACTGGAATCTGTGAGGACTCAAATCAAATCTCAATTTTTCACTGAACTGACAACAAACAGCACCTTCATTAATTTTTAATAAACCAATGCAAATCTATCCTTTGCCATACATCTTCTAAAGAGGGTAAAACAGTAGAGATACCCCAGACTGCTCGCCACTCACCAAAGACGTCTTATTCTAAATGCCTTCACACTCAGAATTATGCCCCATTTTTAACCCAGCATGCTCTCCCTGTAATCTCTACCTAGGAAGGGCCTACTCAGTCTTCAAGATCACCTCATACTCACCTCCCAGTACCTTCCACAATCCTTTCTTTCTCAAGGCAGGGGTGTCACACTCATTTTCACGGGGGGTGGGGGGCCACATCAGCCTCGCGGTTGCCTTCAAAGGGCTGAAATAATTTTAGGACTGTATACATGTAACTACTCCTTAACTGTTAAGGAGTTGAAATCACATTTGGCCCTTTGAAGGCAACCATGAGGCTGATGTGGCCCCCAATGAAAATGAGTTTGACACCCCTGCTCTGGGGTCTCTTATGCTACGGGACCTCTGATGAATGTTAACTGAATACAGTTTTCTTGATTCCCCCATTAGAGCATGATCTCTTTGAGGTCAGGAAATATATTTAATTCTCCTTCATTTCCTCTACAGTATATAACACAGAGGTTGAGCATAACAGTACTCAATATTTAAGTCATGCTCAATTACAAAACATACTCTAAGCAATTTGGAACATTTTATCCCATTTGAGTCCCTGATCAGTATTCACAAAGTCTTATCTTTCTTCTCTAAATACCACAGTCTTAGCACTTAATCATGTAGTACCCAGACTCTCAAAATCCTTCCTGAAAGTAGGCAGCGCAGCAATAAATAAATGAATATGTGCATATATGCATACAAACATAAATAAAATAAGTGAATCTACAACATTGCATTACTGTTTAACATTTGCTGGAAACATATTTCTTTTCTGATAACAAGGACCACTAAGTAAACAAACCCCATACTTTTCCCCTTCATACTCGCCACCCTGTCTACACATTCAGAAGACCTTCACGCATATTCTGCATTCCATAAATATTTACCGAATGCCCCTATTTATTAGACACTAAGATAAATGTGGAAACGCAATGATAAATAAGATTATTCCCCGGTGATCTAGGAGCTCACGATCCAGCGGTTAGATATGTAAACAACTTGCTGTGAATGTAATACGGTAAGTGCCACAAGAAAATTCGAACACATAGCTAAGTGAAACAGTTTGGTGAAAGACGATAAAAGTCTTGTTACGAAATTGTCCTGGTGCGTTCATTAGTACATATGAGCAAGTGAGCGTTACCATGGAAACAGGCACACAGGTAAACTTGGCAACTGTCCCTTCATTCCAAATGCTCCTTCCTCCTTACTGTCTTTAACTTACAGCATATCCAGTCTCTAAGGACCGACCCAGAGCGTATTTCCTCATTCATTCATTCATTCATTCAGCCAGCATTCCCTGCAGACCCACTAAAGCCGGGACAGCAATGAACACAACATAAAGGTCTCTGTCCTCCTGGAGCTTACAGCTAAGCTTTCTCAAAACCCCAGTCAGAAGTAATCTCTTCCTCCTCTATTCCATGGCTGCTTGTTGCCTGAATCCCCATTACAAACTTACCAAAAACTTGAAGCAATCAACTAACGTTACATGCAATGAGGCCGACTGTCGCCTGGACGACACTGCAGAAATGCCTGGAAGATACAGTGCCGATTGCATGTACATAACAAGCAATCAAGAGTTTGTGACGCAAACTGAAATATATAACATGCATGTAAGTCTCGGCCAATACATACGTGTTTGTTCTATAATCCTAATGCAAGAATATATCTATTTATGGCACACCAAGGAGGCTGATAAGAAAGATGGGGCGGGACACCACCATTTTGGCTCACGCTGACACTCACATAGGCTGGGATTTCCGAACTCTGTGGGGAGGCAGGTTCCACCCACGCGCCCACTGGCACTACAGCCTGGTTCCTCTCGGCCAGCACTGCCAGCACGTCCTTGCTCTTCAAGGGGTTTAAAGCCAAGGGCAACTTGGTGCTATTTCGAGGCTTCCTGAGGGAGGCCATACTTCCTGGCACCTGTGACTCCTGGTTAGGAGAAAGGAAAAGCATAAAACCTTCAAACGATCGCGTGACAGCTCCACTTCCTAACACATGAGCCACAGTGTCCCGAAACGGAGAGAAGCCTTGGAGAAGGCAGCGAGTGGAAGAACGAAGATTCTGGAAGAAGGAATGGAAAAAGAAGTGGGAATAAGGGGAGGCGGGGGGCTTAAACATAGCCTTGTGGAAGGAATGATGGGGGGCACAGGGAGAGACAGGCAGGTGTGATTGACAGAACGAGGGCTGTCCCCAGCAGTGGCACAGCGAGGTGACGGGGAGGACTGAGCCTAGCAGCCCGAGAGAAAGGCGGCTGGGAGGGCGGGGGTGAGAACCTGGGTGTGAGGCAGAGTCCAAATAATCCGTACCCGTTTATGGGGGAGACGCTGAACGAGGAGGGGGCCTCGGGACAGATAAAAGCCTACTTCTGAGGCCTCGGGGTCCCACGCCTGTTGAGATAGCACCGGCGACTCGCCAGACTCGAGCTACTCTAGACACCAAAGCAACCGCCTCCAATAAACCGCCACTTTCGGGTAGGCCGCCCCGCCCCTCAGTCTTCCTGAACCCGCCCCTTCCGGATTACCAGTCACCTCCCTGGGGCTGGTAGGGCGTGTGGGCGGGGTTAGGTGTCCGTCACTTCCGCTGCGGGGGCGGGACTTGTGAGGGCGCGAGGATTAGGGCGGAAGCGAGTGGGTTCGCGGGACAGCGTTCCAGGCTTGTCGCGGCGGTGTGCCTGGCGGACTGATGGGCCGCCATAGGTTTAACGTTGAGACCCTCCCAAATCCTCCAGGAACGGGGATTCGCCGGACTGGAGAGCTGACAGGCTGGGCGGCAGGCGTCCCAATTGAGGGGAGCACGGGAAAAGGAAGAAAAAATGCGGAGCTGACAGAGCTTCGTGGAGGAGCAATAAGTCATAGTCATCCTTTGCACGCCTCGTTACTTTTACATATTCATGTATTTGAACCTCGCAGCCTAGTGAGTGGTCCCCACGCCTGCTGCTCCAAGCTCTGTTATAATCCTCGGCACTTTATCATCCCTGGGAAATACCCACTAATTCGTTCCTTTAACACAGCATTTGAACTCTGCCTGGTGTGGCTTAGTGGTTGAGTGCTGGCCTGCAAACCGACTGTAGTCAGTTCGATTCCCAGTTAGGGTACAAGCATGGGTTGCAGGCCAGGTCCCCAGTTGGGGGTGCATGACAAGCAACCACGTGTTGATGTTTCTCTCCCTCCATTCCCCTCTGTCTAAAAATAAATAAGTAAAATCTTAAAAAAAAACAAACATAGAGTTTGAGAGCTTTTTATATACCAGTACTGTTCTGGGCACTGGAAAAAATAAATAGTAACAAAACAGACAAATATCCCTTGCTCATGGAATTTGCAATGTAGTAGTAACCAAATAAACACATGAATAAGTAAATACATTGATCGGATGAGTATTGAAAAACAGAAAAAGGGTAGCGTGTTAGTGGGAGGCGACATGACATTTTAGATAGGATAGAAGGCCTCTCCCAGGCTCTCTCCAGCAAAAACTCCAGTGCAGTCTCAAGATAACAGGCAGGCTACTGCAATCTTCAAGGAAGAATTTTATAAAGGAATGTTTCAGGGAGAGGGAACAGCGAGTGTAATCACTCTGAGCTGAGTGGGCCCTGCCTGGCTAGAATGCTGGTGTGATGAGAGCAGGGTGACAGGGAGTGTTGAGACGGGGTCAAAAGCCGAGGGGTGGCAATCATGTAGAGCATCGTTAGCCACTGAAAGGTGCTGGGATGGAGAGCCACTGACCCTGTGTCCGGAACCATGGCTCCCATCTAAGTGTCCAAAGGCTTGAGAAAATGAAGCTGACACCAGGAGCTGAACAAGAGAGATGAGTGATAACCATGAAGGCTTTTAACAATCTGCTTTCCTATTATTCCAGTTCCCTCCAATATTTTGTTACACGATGGAAGAAATTCTTCCTCTTTTCCTTCAAATCGTTCAGGTTAAACTTCTGTCACTTACATCCAAAAAATCTTGACAAATCACATTCCTTAGCTTGTTGGGCAGCAAACCAGATGCAGACTCCTGGAGGGCTACCTCTGCAAGGATCTGTAAACTACACCAAGCTGGACCCTGTAAGAACCACCAGGAGTGAAAATGTTGGCTTGGCTTCAAGGCTTTCTCCCCTAGCGACTTAGTTGAGGCCTTTTAAGAAAGCTGTTTCTCTCTATGTTCAATCCTGTGTATGACAATCTATCTTCTTAGTGTCCCTGGACTCACCACTGAGGACCCAATGTTTCTCTTGCTAATTAAGCTTTGGTTTTTATGGTCCTTTTGCCCACCTTATCCCCCACTTCACATCTTGTCTCAGAGCCTTCCCTTTTATACTGACTTTTACTTCTGACTGAAGGCAACTTCTTTCAGGAGTGGAGAAGCTAGACAAAGACGCACAGGCTGGGTCTGAAGAATGTGGACTTACAAACTGTGTGACTTTGAGCAAGTTACTTAACCTCTCTGAGCTCCAATTTCTCCTTTACAAAATCCCACACACAGAGTTGTTAAAAGAATAGATAAAATAATATTTGAAAAGGCAATTTGTAAAGGGTGATGCAAATGTGTCACCAATTATACTTATAGATTTAGATGCTGCTTTCCCAACTATATTTAAGCACACAGACAGGGGTTGTGGCTTCTGTTACTTTAGAATAAACCACTTTTCCCCTTTCCCACATCCCACTCCTCTTACTGTTAGTGCAGGGAGCTAGTTAGTATTAATAAAGGAAGGGAGCAAATGGAATTAGACAGTAAGCCTGATAAACTAGGGAACTGAATCAGACAATAGGCCTGATTCATTAGGAAGTCACAGCATTCAAAGGCTTCCCTGGGGACCACTGCATCCTTCACCACAGGGACTTAATTTCATCTATCCCAGTAGCTGGATTATTAGGGGGAGGAGCAGGGGAAATTCCTCTGCTGGGACCAGGGCCAGTGGAAGCCAAGACAGTGCAGGGGGAGGTCCTTTTACTATGAGGCATGTGCATTAGGAGCCAAGATGGCAACCATAGCGGGGAGACCTCTAGCCTGGGAAAGATCGAATTGAATAAAAGGCACAAAACCCTGGAAGATCTAGGAAATGGATTGGTTAGGGAGAGGACCCAGCACAAGCCCTCAAATGATTGGAAATAGATTGGTCACTTTGAAACCCTGAGTTAACATCATCATATCTTAATAAAGACCTCTCTCTCTCAGTAACACGTGTTCATTCATGTGCTCGCCCATTTGTTCATGGGTTCTCTCTCTGTAACAGCCACACAAACCTAGCAGTCATGCAGGCCCAAGTGCAGGTTCCAAACACAGCTCCAAGTGCAAACCTGGGTACAGCAATGCAGCGCTGGCTGGAGTGCAGCAGGAAACAGAGACTAAGCTAGCTGGATTCGGACAGAGGCTGAACTGGACTAAACTTTCTGGACCCTGGCCCTTCTTCTGGGCTTGATGAAGACAAGGCTGGACTTCTTCCACAGTGAGACAGATGAAGATGAGACATTGGGAAACTGGGGGAAGTCTTTTATTTCAACCCCCATAAATCATACCACCACATCTCATGCTCCCAGGCATAGGTCCCAGGAATACTTTTCTTGCAATTCCGCGAAAGGACCCCATTTCCACCAGCATCATTACTAATCTCAGGAATGTGGAGTACTCTTCACACAGCAGGCTAGCTGATTTCCATTTCTGCCCCTCCCTCTTTGGGCAGAGGGCAAGAGAGGGAAGATGGAAGTAAATCTGTCCGGGACATGGTTGGTGGGAGGACTCTGTCTGAGGACCCAGGAGAAGGGGAACAAGGAAGCCTTGCATGCGTTAGGGATGGTGTGTGGCTCCTCTATGATTTTTCAACCTGTTTTTATTGGATCACTGAAGCTTTAGAAGAACAGAACTCCAGAGATGCTCTCTAGAATGTCCTGGCTTCATCTTAAATAGGTCAGCAAACTGGATCTTTCCAACACTTTAAAGCCAATTAATGTCTCTTCTTTGTTCCTCTGGAGAGCTGCTGAATAGGGCACGTTCAGCAACCATGGACACAAGCCTGAGTTCCGCTCAGTTTCTGAGGGGGCAGGAATTCTATTCAGAAATCAAATATTTACTCTCAGCATAAAAGGCTTTGGTGTTGTCCAGTTTTCCAGTATGGAAATGAGAGCACCACCTCTCCACCTCGCAGAAATGTACCCAGGACCGCATACCACGCTGATCACATATTTTCCGAACAAACCCATACGGAGACACCATATCTCTGCAGAATGCTCTTCCTCTGAGAGACTCCTCACATTTACAGACATCGGCAGGCAGCCAAACCAGTGTTCAGGATGAGGCTATGGAAAGGCAGGAGGAACATTTGACCTGATCCCCGCTTTCTATTTGATGTTTCTCAATAGCGATCAAGAGGAGGGCTACCTAGGAGAACTTTAAAAAAAGCAAAAGGAAAGAAAAAATGCTCTCAGGGAGGGCCATTCCTCACTGTCCAGGCCCACAGAAACTTGTTTTGTTCCAAAGAGAGCTAGCTAATCTGTCTCTTGTTTGGTGGCTGCTGGAGCAGCAAGGCCCTGCCCCCTCTCAGCACAAAGCCTCACACACTCCTTGTTTCCCAGGCAATGCCACAGCTCGGCAAACTCTCCGGCGGACATTGGCTTCCTGGGACCTTCCTCTCTCTCCATCCTGGCAAACTGAACTTATGGCATGGACGACTCTGGCACCACTCACATATAGGTTTATGGAACAAAGAATCAAAAAGAGTTTCAGCAGTAGTAGGGGGCATGAGGAGTGGGCAGAGAGGCCACCTTCCAACATGGAGCTTAGTCAGAGAGTAAATGCCAGAGGTGAAAGGTTAGGCCAGGCCTGAAGCTCACACATTCAGGAGGGCAGCTCCCCACTGAGAGTCAGGGAGGCCGTGGGAAGCCTAAACTCTGGTGGTGATCAGCTGGGTTCCTAATCCAAGTTCTGCCACTTAGCATCTATAGGACCTTCGCAAGAGGCTAAACTCCTAAAATTTTAGGTTTTCCTCTTTGTAAAATGGGGTTATAATCTCTACCTAAAAGGAGTATTGGGAGAATTAAATAAACAAATAGGTACCGAGTGCCTGACAGAGTAAAGTGAGGAGGGGCTTACACACACACACATGCGCACACGCACTCGTGTGCATGCACACACACTGCAAGAAGTTCGAGGAGGGAGAGTTGGACAAGATGCCTCTGTGTGAGCTCAGTCAGCGGTCTGAGGAATTAGCCTCACCTCACCCCACAGGAGCATCCCTCAGCCCACATCTGGGAGCAGATGGTGACTAATATCCCAACTCCCCAGCCCCTTGGATGGGATAACTCTGAAGCACATTCTGCACTATCTCTCTGAGTTCCCTAAAAGGATTAGGTTGTAGCTGCCCAAGATAGTCAGCCTTTATTGTCTTCCTTCCCTTCCCTGACTCATTTTCCCAATATACCACCTGGTTTTACTGGGCTCATCTTTGAATAAACTAATTAACTTCTTGCCACAGGGTCTGCCTCTGGAATCCAAACTAAGATAACCACTATTGCTCCAAATTCCAAAGTCCTAGGTTCTCCCGACAACCTCTGACTCCTAATTCTTGTTTTCACAGGATATAATCTCTCTCTCTCACCTGTACTAGTTTTCTATGCTGCACAACAGAACACCGCAAGTTTAGCAGCTTGAAAGAACATGCATTTAGTATCTTACAGTTTCTGTGGGTCAGGAGTGCAGGCACAGCTTGGTGGGTCTTCGGCTCAGGTGTTGGCTGGTGGGTGTTCCTTTCTGGAGCTCCGATCCTCTTCCAAACTCGTGTGGTTGTTAGAATTCAGTCCCTTGTGATTTAGGACTGAGGGCCCTATGATCTTGCCAGCTGTTGGCCCAGGGTTGCTCTCAGCACCTCGAGGCTACCAGCCGTTGCTGCCCTGTGGCCCTTTCACAACATGGCACCAACTAGACAGTCTCTCTCTCTCTGGGCTGCTAAGTCTGGGTCTTCCATAATATAACCTAATCGAGGGGGTGGCTACCCTATCCTCAGCTGCATGCCATCCGCTAGAGCACACGCGTGCTGCATTGCTGTGTGGTGAACTTTTCGGAAAGTCTCGAAGAAGACGGAAGAGGAAGGGTTTTACAGTGGACCAATACAAGCTGCTCTTCAGTCTGCTTCAGCTCCCCTCCCTGTGGCTCTCCCATCTCCTCTCCCCTGCTTCATTTCTCTCCTCTTGTCTTTCCCCACCCCCAAATTCCTGTTTATTTCTAACACCCAGCGGTTTATCTTTTTGTTCCTTGACTATTTGTGCTTAAGACCTTACCTTCCACTCCATGAGACATATCTAAATATTTTTATTGCTAAAGACCATTCCCTCTGGAAGAGACATTTGGGTGTCCTTTGTCGGAAGATTTCTTTTTTCATTCTGCTATGAAAAATTATTTACAATTCAGTGGAGGAAACAGGTGTGACTCAATAACAGGAAGTGAAGAAAGAAATGGAGGGGACATGCTATATATAAAAGTCACCCCTGATGTCATGCATGCATGGCATTAGTAAGGCCAGAACCTCTCTCGTAGTAACGTCAGGGCCAGAACATTCTTCCTGGAGCCTGGAAACAAAGGAACAGGCCGAGTGGGTGGGGACATCCTGAAATCTAACAGTCGAGTTATTAAAATCGGCAGTTACTTACATATCATTCGTGTGTGTGTGTGTGTGTGTGTGTGTGTGTGTGTATTGGGGCAGGAGCTGCTTTCTGAGTTCAGGGGCACGTCTGAGTGCTCAGCACAGAGGTCTGAGGGTGGCAGGCCAGGGCTGCCCCCATAAAGGGGTGAGGAGTGAGGATCCCAGAGTCCCAGACCAGGTGCCAAATGTGGAGCAGCCTGAAGCAACCATGTACAGCAGACGGGCCAGGAAGACTGGCCTGTGCTGCCCAGAAGAGGACAATGCCCTTGGAAATGCATCTGTCGTAATGCTCAGAGGGGGAGGGGGCATGAGCCTCGGCCAAGCAAGGCCACGACTGCTGGTGGGCACGCAGTCTGTCTGCACCATCGTTTCAGCAGCCACACTATGTGGAACTCGAACCTGGGCCCTCTGAGGAGACCCGTGAGAGTAAAGAGTTACAGTTCTGCCCCAGAGAATTTCCCAGGCTAATGAGGAGATGGCTGCAGTAACCACATTTTAGGATTCAAAAGCTGGACAGGCAGATTGACAAGTATAAATACACTTTAAGGTTAAAAAAAGTATTGAGTGGCTCAGTTGATTGGAGTGTTGCCCCATACATCAAAGGGTTGTGGGTTCAGTCCCTGGTAAAGGCACGTAGCTAGGTTACCAGTTTGATCCTGGGTCAGGTGCATACAGGAGGCAACCAATCGATGTTTCTCTCTTTCTCTCTCCTTTCCTCTCTCTCTAAAAGCAATGAAAAGATGTCCTCAGGTGGGGGTAGAAAAATTAAAATTAAACTTCTATAGGTCTACTCACTTTAAAAATACGAGAAACAGAATTGCAAAATTGCTCCTACTACATTCAGAAGTACAAAGGAACTGTAGTACCTCTGTGCCTTCGCAGGATCTTCCCAGGAGCCTCCCACCCCCAGGGCCTGCAGAGGAAAACTAAACGTTAATCCGTCCTGGGAAGCTCAGTCTGACAACCCCTTGGACATTCCCTTGAGGAAGCTCAGCCTCTGCTTGGACAACTCTGGCAGTTGCTCAGTCAGTCTTTCGCATTCCCTCCCGCAGCCCAGCTCCTCTCTAAGGAGGGTGGGCGTGCGTACAGGCGATATGGCTTTGGTGAACTTGCGGCAACGGAAGGAAACAATGCGCCCGGACCTACGTGGCGGTCTCAGGGTTCCCACTGGTCTCCGCAGGAGTCTGGTGGCTCCCTGGTCTGAGCCGCTGCTTGCATGACTCCCAGCAGGGCCCCCGTCATTGCCTGCGCAGCGTGGCCCCTTTGCTCCAAGTTTGCCCTCTGCCAGTTCTTTACCCTCTAGCTCCTCCGGGTCCCCTCAAGGGAGCCCTGGGCACTCGAGGCACTTGCATACTCTCCATGGGTAGAAGGAGGGTAGAAGGAGCTTAGGTTAATTTCTAGGGCAGGGGAAGGGGGGATGTTGAGAATTTATATCTCTCTTTGGTCTTCTTCTATCACATTTTTCTTTCCACAGTCTTTAGGCTAAAAAAAAGCAGACTTCTGGCTATTCCCTGAAGGTTATATACTCCTTGTACCCTCAGACAATAAGCCTTAAGGCCTGGCCATCACAGACAAAAGAGGCCATTTGTCTATAGTCCTGTATGAGAACTCTGTTATCCAGTCCACAGGCCATTGTTCTATGATACTTCAAAGGGGTAGATAAAAGAAATTAAAATGTCTTTTTGTCCCTTACAGAGCTTGGCTTTCAAGGCTTTCTTGCTACGGACTCTAAAATACTATGTCAGAAGCTAAAGATTGACTTTCTCTTTTTCGTTGTTTACCGGCTGAAGCAATGTTAGCTCTTCCAGAGGGAGGCCGGTGCCTCAAGCTGTCTAGGGAAAAGTGATAGACACAGAAACACAAAAGGGGGGAAAATCATATTTACGTAAATCAGAATGTTTCTTGGAGTTCCTCTGTGAAGTTCAAAACCAGTGCTTCCCAGCTCTTCTCCCCATCCTTCGGCTCGTTGGACTACGCAGTGGGTCTTTAGTTCTAGAAACCTGGATTACTCAGGCTTTCTCCAGGATGTAAAATGAGTATTTTTTGAGAGGTAACCACTGCAAAACTAAGGCGAGGGTTAGAGATGACCAAAAGGGGAGCTGTAAACTTTGGTCTCATCACAACACAAAGATTTCCTGCAGGAATAAACAAAATTTTTAAGGCATTTTTTTTTAAAGCTTATAATGTCGTCTTTGTAACAAAGAATCTCCTAGGCACTCCCTGAACCAAATCTTCATTAGTACTCCCACCAATTCCTGCAAGGGAGCTGCTGTTTCCCCATTTCGCAGATGTGAAATTGAGGGTTAAGGTGCTGAGCCTGCCCCAAGATGGTGTAGTTAGCGACCATCTGTCCTACAGACGGCCCTCCTGAGAATGCTGGACGTGCTAATAGAGGGGGCCTGACAGAGCTGGGGTGACTCTCCTTAGCAAAGCCTGGAGACGAAAGGAGGTAAGCAGGCCGAGACGCTGGTGACAGGGCCCCAGGAGTTCTGGAGCCACCTTATCATTGCTCTGACATGTTGTAGAAAATTAGCTGGAGGCCGGGGAAGAATCAGCGCAGTGGCTTCTGGGGAGAGGACCCCAGCATCCGTGTGATTCTAGGATAAGAATAGGACCCAAGTAGGACCTGACATGTATGAAAATAATAGGATTCAGGCCATGGTCCAATCTTCTTCCTTTGGGGTGAAACAAGGGTTTTTTCATTTCTTTAGCAGTTCTCTGGAGTCTCTCATTCCCCAGCCATTTTTTTAAAATTATTTATTTATTTATTTTTAGGCAGAGGGGACAGGAGGTAGAGAGGGAGAGAAACATCAATCGGTACCCCGACGGGGGACCAAACCTGCAACCCAGGCGTGTGCAAGAATCAAACCAGTGACCCTTCGCTTTGCCGGATGACACCCAACCAACTGAGCCACACTGGTCAGGCCTCATTCCCCAGCCTTTTAAAAGCTCTTATACTTCCCTATTGAAGACCTTTTGCAGGGCTGTTCCCGGCACACACACCCCTTTTCAGAAACAAGGAGTGTGCAGTGGAGACAGCATAGGTTGGGACAATTTAGCCTGTGTCCCGGCCCAGTCCCCATTTAGCCCCAATCCTCATCTCCCCCCGGAGTGTGGGGCTCAGCACAGACAGGGAAGAAATGCTGAGCCCCCCGGGGGACCCGTCAGGTTGGCGCCCCCGCTGGAGATTATCTCCTCAGCAGATACCCCCTTCTGAACTGGGGGTGCAGGGCTTTGAAACAAGCAGATGCCAGGTCTGAAGGAGAAGAAACAACGAGTCCAGCAATACACAAAGCTCTGTGTGTTCTGAGGGAAGTTGGCAGGGTTGTGCTCGGGCAGAGAAACTCCGAGTGGTACAAAGGGACGTGCCCGGAGTGAAGAAATCATGCTAATTGTCTGCACCAGAGCTGGAGAACGCCACCCAAAATGAGGAGAGAAAGGGGAGCCCTGTCCAGAGCCTTCAGCGCCCTGCGCCTCACTCCTTTCGTGTACCTTATCCTGATCCAGACAGGTAGGAGACCAGGAGGGTAAGAAAGGGTTCGGAGAAGGGACCGGGGCTCCCAAAGGTGAGGGAGGGGAGCGTGCAGGGCCAGAATGCCTTTAGGAGGGGAGGAGGGGAGAGAGCTGCCGCCGTGGGAAGAATCTCAGTGAACTCGGGCATTAGTGGTGAATGTATTTCTTCACTCTGTTGCCTGCTGCCCGGCCCCTGCCCACTCCCCCACCGGGCTGCATGACTTTGGAGCTCCCACGGCATTCAGGACATTAGATGAAGGGCAATGAGCCATTTCTTATAGGACGTCTCATTGGCACGGGCCAATTCAGCATTCTTTCCAAGGATTACGGTGGGGCTGGAAGGGATAGGGGACTCTTGGTTTTGTGCTTCCCCAGCCCCCCACCTTGGCTTCTTTGCGTGTAAAACAGTGAGAGATGTAAGATGTTTGGAGATAACAAGCCTCCTGATTTTGGAGATGAACACCAGACTACTCATAAGTCACCCCGCACCATAGACACCTGCCTCCTATGCCACCCCCTGCCAACTATTTGGAGAATTCACCTTATTTTAAGTACATTTATTGACATACACACACATGCACACACTGTTCCAGAGAGCCTAGGAATTCACAGTTTAGTCGGGCGAACAGATGCGAAGATCACTTTAATAAAAACACAAAACTATTACGAGTCAGGTACGAAGAAGATGCCCGGATCCCAGACAGGTCACCTGCCCCAGCAGGAACCGGTGCTGGTGGTGCAAGAGAGGCTGGGGGGATATCAGGAGGGGTCACCTGGGAATGTCTGCACTAAATTCCGAAGGAGCAGAAAAATAGGTGGGGGCAGGACGTGAGTGGGCATTGTAGTTGGGAAAATGGGCAAAGGTCGGCAGCCTGAAATGGCATCCTGTGCCTGGGAACAGCCCAGCCACTCTCCTTTGCTGGAGAGGAAAGAGTGAGCTGAGTTAGGCAAGGGCCGCGTCAATGGCAGTAAGTCCACCAGAGTGCAGTCCGTAGGCGATGGAGCAGGGAGGATTGAAAGGCTTCAGTCTGGGGGCTGGCAGGGCCAGGAGTGGACTGTGGATGGCTCACTCTGCAGTGAGGCGTCGGCGGGGAAATTGGGGGCAAACGAGACGGAAAAGGAACCCTGTACACGTTTCCTAGGGTGGCGCGAATGAAGAACCGCAAACTGGGTGGGCTGAGCAACAGAACTTTACTGTCTCACAGCTTCGGAGACTAAAGGTTTGAGACAAAGATGTCGGCCAGGCCCAGCTGACGGGGCTAGGAAAGGATCTATTCTAGAACGCTGCTTCTAGTCATTCCTTGGCTTGTGCCAGCATAACTACAATCTTCACATGCCATTCTCCCTGTGCCTGTGTCTGCGTCCAATTTTCCCCCTTCTACAGGGCCACCCGTCATTGGATTATGGGCCTACCTTCCTCTAGTATGACCTCATCTCAGCTAATTACCTTTGCAATGACCCCACTGCTAAATAAGGTCACCTTCTGAGGTGCTGGGAGTTAGGACTTCAACATATGAATTTGAAGGGACACAATTCAAGGCTAATGCAATGGTTCAGGAGAGAAATAACATGCACTGGGACTAGAATAAAGATAGAGGGAATGAGATGTATTGAGATAATATTTTGGAGGGAAAGTCAGAAGTGGGAGGGTCCAGAGAGGGCGGGAAGGTTTCTATGTGAAACAGTAAATGAACAAGGGGATGTTGGGGATACAATAATTCCTATTGTCCATGTCGAGGTTGGCATGCCTACAACACACCTGTGAGAAAGTGTTGAATAGCCTGAAGCTGGGGGGCAGGGAAGTCAGGGCTGATGAGAGGCATGTGGAAGCTCTTAGCCCACGGGTAAGATTTAAAACAATGAGATTGGATAATAGCATCCAGGATGAGAAAAATGGGTTGAAAGTTGAACACTGAGTAACCCCAAGATTTGTGGGGGGGAAAGTCCCATTGAGGAGACCAAGAAGCAATAGTCCATGGACAGAAGGAGAACTACAAGACTGTGGTACCCAGGAAGTCAAGGGAGTTGAGAGTTTTCTGGAGAATCGACATCAGAGGTATCGAAGAGTTCGGTGTAATAAGGACCTAGAAGAGTCCATTAGAGATGGCATTTAAGGGGTTGCTACCAGCCTTACTGAGAACGGTCTCGGTGGAAATTACCGGGACCTGGGGTAACAGTGAGAGCTGTGGGTTTGGATACAGGATACTGGGAATAGGAAGTGCATGGGCAATATACAAATCAGAGATGACCATAACTCCTACACGTCATCAAAGGATACGGAAAAAACTATAGAAAGGTGTTGTTTGTCGGTGTTACTGTGCAAAAACAAAAGGTGACGAAGGGCCCAAAGTGTGGGAGAATGTAACTTACTAAATATAGCAAAAAAATTCTAAATATAAACTATGCTAATAAGATATGAAATATGACCTATGACCTAGGTAAGAAATATGACCTATGACAGGTAAGAAATAAGTGCAGGCTCAGGCCATTGTACTGCTGTGAATTCAGAGCAATAAAGGGCTGAGGTTCTATAAGAAACTTCTGCCATCATCAATATATTAGTTAGGAAAATGCCAACTTCTGTGACAAATAAATTCCCAAGTTTAAGCTCTTGGCAAGAAGCATGGAGTAGCTCAACGAAGTCCCAGGCTAGGCCTGGGATGAGGAAGGACTCTGCTCCAGGGAGTTTTTCAGGGGCCAAGCTGACGGAGCTCAGTCAGCTTTGACTTGTGTTCCCCAAGGTCCCCCTGAGGTTCATCTCTCTTTCTTTCATGTAGAGAATTTTAAAAATGCGGGCGAGGGGGCCCTAAACCAGCCTATAGTGGTACCTCTCACTTCCGCTGATTCGTTAGCTAGAACTCAGTCACCTTGCCATACCTAACTGCAAAGGAGGCTGGGAAATACGGCTTTTAAGACTGTCTCTAAAAGGGGGGCTTGGACCATATCACCCCAGCTCCCAAAGATTCACCTTAATCTCCCATGCTGTGGCAGCAACCAGCAAGCTAGCCTCAGACAAGTAACACTCAGTCTTTGCTGCTCGGGCCCCAGTGTGGACTAACGAAGCTTTCCTAAATTCATCACAGCCCAATTCGTGGAACATGCAAGTGAGGCTTTTCTAGAGGCTGGGACACTATTTTATAGACATAAACACGCATGCCATAAACCTGGATAATCTGGCTTGCAACGTATTGCTCCCTGGGATCCCGTAACTATTCCATTCTCTGAGGACCCAGTAGAAAGAAGTCCTTTGCCCAGGTTCCCCTCTCTCAGTCCGAGTATCACCTTCACATGGGAGGTGTTATTGTGTGTTTGTTTGTTTTCCAATTAAAAATTACACACAGGAAAATGCACTTAGCATAAGGATACAACTTGATAAACCTTTCAAAAGTGAACAAAGTCACGTCATCCATGCCCGCAATCAAATGACAGAACACTTCAGCACCTCAGAAGAACCCCCACACAATTTCGGTTGCGGTTGCCCTCCCCTGCAGGGTTTCGGTGATACCCTAACTTCCAATACAGGTTAATTTTGCACGTCTTTGAACTTTAATTATTTTTTATCCTCACTGGAGGACATGCTCATGGATTTTACAGAAGCGGGAAGGGAAGGAGAGAAACGTCAACTGACTGCCTCTCATACGTGCCCTTACCAAACCCACAGCCTAGGCACGTGCCCTGACTGGGAATCAAACCCATGACCCTCCGGTTTATGGGATGACACCCCAACCAACTGAGCCACACGGGCCAGGGCTGTCTTTGCACTTTATGCAAACACAGTCACATGTAGGCATGCTTTTGTGTCTGGTTTCTTTCACTGAACACCATATGTGTTCATCCATGTCGTTTCCTGTTTGGGGCTTTATGAATAGAGTTGTTAAAACATTGTAGTGTGTATCTTTTGGTAAACAGACATACACCTTTCTTTGGAGAACATACCTAGGAGTAGAATTGCTGAGTTATACGCACGTATTAAGCTTTAGTAGATAGGGTCAAACAGTTTTCAAAAGTGGTTGCATCAGTATACTTTCCCACCAACACCTGTATCTTTCGTTTTCTTTAAAGGTTTTATTTATTACTTTTAGAGAGAGGAGAAAGGAAGGAGAAAGAGAGGGAGAGAAACATCAGTGTATAGGAGATACACTGATCAGTTGCCTCTTGCATGCCCCCAGCTGGGGACCTGGCCTGCAACCCAGGCATGTGTCCTGACTGGGAATCAAACCAGCAACCTTGTGGTTTGCAGACCAGTGCTCAATCCACTGAGCCACACCAGCCAAGGTGTATCTTTCTTTTTCATTTTAACCATCCTAGTGAGTTTGAGGTGGTATCAAAGTATGGTTTAAAATTGCATTTCCATGGTTATAATGAAGTTACATGTTTTTCAAATTTTTATTAGTCATTTGGATATCCTATTTTGTGAAAGACGTATTCCGAGTCTTTTGCCCATTTTCTATTGAGTTTCCGGAATTTTTAACAAAATTATTGATTTGTAGGAGCTTAAAAATCATATTTAGGATATGGCTCCCTTTCGGATATGTATGAGAAATTTCTCCTGCTCCACAGCTTGCCTTTTCACTGTCCTCAGGGTGTCTTTGGATGAACAGAAGCTCTTGATTTTATTGTGTCCGACATGTCATTTCCTTCTTTCACGCGTGCCGCCCTCTTGTGTTCTTTGTGAGAAATCTGTGTTTGTCCTCAGGTTGTGGAGATAGTGTCCTCTGTTTTTCTTTTAAAGCATTATTGTTTTACCTTTCACACTTAGATCTACAACCTGTCTAGAACTGATATTTGTGTAAGGTGTGAAGGGTCAAGATTCCCCTTTTCCCTACGTGGCCCAGCACTATTTATTGGGGGAAAAGTCCTTTCCCCAGTACATGGCGATGGCACCTTTGTCCTGAGTCAAACGGTTGTATACAAGTCTGTTGCTGGACTCTCTATCCTGTCCCATTGATCTATTTGTGTGTCTGCGCCAACATCACAAAGGAAACGGCCTGGAACTTTGTTTGGCATTGTATTAAGTTCATACGTCAGTTTGGGAGAATTGACAGCTGAACCACAGTGATTGTTCCAATCCAAACATCGAGTTCTCTGTGTACTCCACGTTTGTGATACTGTTGGCTGGGCGCACATTACTGAACGTCTATACTCTTTAGAGCTACCAGGAATCGCTTCCATTCCGAATCCCAGAGGCCTTCTTCACAATTTCTGCTCCTTGGTTTTCTCCTACATTACTAAGTGGTTAAAATTTAAAATGATCTCACACTCTTGTGGACCCTCGTCGGTCTCAACAGGAGCAACATAAGAATGCAACACCATAACCCCAACATGTTCGCACTCGGTGATGCCCTTGTACAGCAGGACCAGGGAGTGGGCCGTTTTCTCAGAGCATCACTCATTAGGAAGGATGTTGAAAGTCAAAATCAGTCCTGGTCAGTGTGGCTCAGTTGGTTGGAACAGTGTTCCATGCATGAAGGGGTCCCAGGTTCAATCCCTGATTGGGGTGCATGTGCGAAGTGGCCAGTCAATGTTTCTCTTGCATCTCTCTCTCTCTCTCTCTCTCTCTCTCTCTCTCTGTCTCTCAGCAATGAAAAGATGTCCTTGGGTGAGAATAAAGAAAAAAAAAAAAAAAAAAGCCGGGCGGTGTCGATGGTGCAACACTAGTACTCTCCCCACTGGGATGTGGTAATTGGATTTTAAGAAAAAAAATCAGAAAGCAATAGTTTTTCTTTTAGAAAACCATACTGCATACTGCCCTTGGATTATTACATGTGTTTCTGGTCACCACACCTCAAAAAAGAAAGTCCAGAGAAGGGTGTCCATGTGGCCAAGGGGATGGAGGGACTTCCTTGTGGAGACAGATTCAAACAGAACAAAAACTCCTTCACCCGAGAAAGGGATGGAACTGCAGTCTGTGCTGTTAGAGATTGTGGGTCAGCTGTACATAGACCAAATCCTACAATACATGTTTGGCACCGTCTCCCTGGCACTTTTAAAAGGTAAATTTAAGGCAAACATCAGTAAATGGAAACCTTTGCCAAGCAAGGAGGAGCAGGGAGAGGCTATTAGGGGAGCCCATGGCTATTGGCAGATATAGTCTTATACTTTAAAGCTTGACACGGCCACTTTCACAGCAGGTCAAAATCCTACTTGAGGAAAGCCACCTGCCTGACCCAGTGTGGCACTGTTTAAAGTGACAGGTACATCTTGCCGCAATGTCCGTTTCCTTTTGCTCAGCCTCCAGTGGGAAGAGAAACTTCCTACAAAATGATGCCTCAGAGACTAGGGGACAATAGTGAAGCTAATCACTTCTCAAGGTTGAATAGTCCTGGTCCCTTTTATTTCTACAGTGGATCACAGTTGTTAGCCACTTCCTCATTTCTGTGTCCTGCTTTGGCATCCGTCCCAGTTCTCTGTGTCCCTTGAGAGTGGTGGTACCCTGACCTTAATACAGTCTCCAGCTTTGGCAAGAATTTTGGGAAACAGTGTTTGCTGGACAAAATGCTCTCTTTGTCAGCTTCTGAGAAAGACCGCTGCATTCACCCCTGACACCCAGGCACACTCCTGTGCATCCCAGGAAGGGGAGGCCCCTACCTGGAGGAGGGTAAGACCTGGCACAGTCCATATGCTGTAGCTTCTCCAGTGTTTGCGTCCTGAAAAATCAACTTTAAGTTGGTAGAAAGAGCAGGCTTGCGGGGGAAAGACATCACAGAAGGATCGGTAGGACTTTGTATGGGGCAGGAGAGAGTGTACGCGGGGGAAGCTCAAGGGACAGCCATCAAAGATAGAAGGGGGAGGGGCAATGCCTTCCACTTTTCCTTGGGGCTGGGACTGTCATGGTCCAGCTGCCTGGAAGGAAGAAATAAGACCCTCAGAGTCTGTGCTTGGGGTTCCTCAGCCCCAGGATGTCTCTGCAGATATGACCCTCACGTGCATACCCCACTGCTCCGGACTGGGTCCTGAGGCAGGGGCTTAGGTATTTCCCAAAGATTTGATCGTCACCATCATGGACTTAGGGGGCACAACGATTTTGTTCGGGGCCACCCCAAGTCACACATAACCAGGCCTATTTGCCTATTCAGGGAAAGTTAAAAGCTTGCTTTTCTAAATCAAGCTAAGTCTGGGAACTAGCAGTTGCTAGGCAGGACGATAACCACAGAAACGGGAACCGGAACCGGAAGAAATCTTAAGGACCCTGTGGTCACATGGATCTCAGTCTGATCCACAGAGTCCTGGGATTTCTAGTGGCTCTCCTAGTTAGTGGGGATGATGGGACTCGGGGACCCACCACCTTCTCCGCCAAATCAGGGGAGCTGGAGCTAGATCTCATTTCTTTTCATTTTTATGTAAGGTTCTATGGGAACAAAAATGCTTTTAATAACATAAAATAACTGAAAATAACTGAATTATCCATTCTCCTCTCCCAAATTGACTCCTCTCAATAACAAGCACATACTATTTATACATATGGTGGCTTTAATCATGAGTAGTCGCTTCTACACTGAAAGTTTTATGATTCCAGCCTGCCTGGCAGGTAATGAATGCCAGAGTTGAAAGACCCCTAAAGATCATGCGGTCCCACCACCTCATGAAACACAAGGGAAACTGAGGCACAAAGACGTGAAAGAATAGTCAACTGGCCTTTTCTTGACCATTTTCAAAAAACTATGATCTCACTGCTTAACAAAGCACTTGTTCTAAAAGTGAATTGAACGCATTCATTGAACTCAATTAAATTTACAACTGACCTTTTAGTGTAATTGCCTCTGGGCTTGGTCTGGGCCCTCTCAGCACAAGAAGAGGAACAAGGAATGGAGGGAGACAGCTGCCCAAACCTAGACAGCAGCAGCGGTAGCGGAGTAGGAAATGGGCTGGGGGCTGGGGGCGGTGGGGTGGCGCGTGGAGACAGAGGGAATTTCAGAGGCAGGGACAGTCAAAATAAGCAGTTGGGGACACAGAAGGACTAAGACCTGACATATATGTGTCTGTCCAGCTAAATTCAGCCCCATTCCCAACTGTCATCTTCTTCAGAAGGCTCTTCTTCAGGTGGTGGTGCTGCTCTTCGAGGCCAGGTGACACCAACAAACAGCATGTGTCAGGCCCCAAAGTGCCTCAGACACCCCTGACATGTGGGATGTGGCTCCAGACGGGGCAGCCATTGGGGCGGCCATGGGACGAGATGGTAAAATCCCAGAATTGCAGGCGGAAACAAACCAGTGAAACCATGCGAATCACTACTCCTCTGACCTATGGAAAACCTGAGCCCTGAACACATGAGTGACTTCTCCGATGTCAAATCTCTGTGTCTCTGCGCCACACAACAACTGACACACACACTACATTTTTCCACTGTGCACCTGACACAGCAGTTGTCCTCGTTATTGTTATTATCCTTATTTTCTAAACGAGGAGAGTGAGGCCTAGAAAGAGGACTTGCCCAAAGCCACACAGCCAGTTGGCTGGTGGAGCCCAAGCTCACCGGGCCTGCTGATCCCACACTTCTGGTTTTGCCCACCCTAAATCCCTCTGCTAAAGGGGATACACACTGGGCTGGAGCTGGGGTGAATTTCCAAAACTGTCCACCCGGTTGCAGGGCTGTTCTGCACTGGGCGGGCCTGGAAAGATGCTACAAGCAGTTGAGGCAAGGATAGGAGAGGCTCCTGGTCTGACTGGAGGGTGGCCCTGTGGTCTTCAGTCCCTAAACTCCCCTTTATTGGCGCTGTCCTGTGATGTACTCCTTTCTTTGTGAATCTCTGTCCCTATGCTTTTTCCACGGCCCCACCCACCTCACTCTTCCAATTCCCAACCAATAAGAAAACCTGACAGATTCACCCTATGGTCTAATGACTTATAAGCTACATGGGTTAAAGACTTTGTCTGTTTGTCTGTTTTGCACATCGATGTATCCCAAGGATACAGAACAGCATCTTGCACATGGTAAGTGCTCGATAAATATTTCTATAAATGGAGCACTCAGGGTGTGGGTGAGCTGGAATCTTCCTCAAGAGGAGGGCAATGAGGGAAACTGCCAGAGGCAGAGGGCCAGCTAGAAGAAAGGTCAAGGGCACTGGAATGGGTGTGAGGGATGACGGAGGAACAGAGGGGCCCACAGCCACAGGGGGAGAAGAGACGGCAGCAGTGACTAAGAAGGTGGGACTGACAGGTGTGATGGGCCTAGAACGGGGGAGGCACGAAGAGATCAGAGGACTTAATGGTGGGAGTGGGGCAGAAGCCAAGTGCCTGACGGTGCCCTCTGCCCACGGGCCTCTGTCCCCAGAGCCCCTACAGGGGGTGAACATCACCAGCCCGGTCCGCCTGATCCATGGCACGGTGGGGAAGTCGGCCCTGCTTTCTGTGCAGTACAGCAGCACCAGCAGCGACAAGCCTGTGGTGAAGTGGCAGCTGAAGAGGGACAAGCCAGTGACCGTGGTACAGTCCATCGGCACAGAGGTCATTGGCACCCTGCGGCCTGACTACCGAGACCGCATCCGCCTCTTTGAAAACGGCTCCCTGTTGCTCAGCGACCTGCAGCTGGCGGATGAGGGCACCTATGAGGTTGAGATCTCCATCACTGATGACACCTTCACCGGGGAGAAGACCATTAACCTCACTGTCGACGGTAACACGCGCTGGCAGGGAAGGTATTGGGCCCGGGCCTGATACTGGGAAGGGTCTGCTGGAGCCCGGGAGAGCCAACACCCAAACCACCGGGGAGCTGGGAGTGAGTTGGCTGGATGTTAGCAGTTAGCAGATAGGAGGATGCAGCAAAATGATAAAATGATAAAATGATATGTGCCAGAAATTATTTTAAGGGCTTTGCATATCCCGACTCATTTAATGCTCATAATAATCTAGGGAGAGTTAGTATCATCATCCCCATTTGCAGAAGAGGAAACTGAGGCACAAGAGGTTGAGTAACTTGTGCGAGTCATGCAGCTAGAAAGTGATCGAGCCAACATCTGAACCTGGACAGCGGGACTTAGGCTTCACAGTTCCACGCTGGGAAGGTTTAAGACATCTTAGGAAGGTATTTGGGGAGAAGGGAAGGGAAGGTCCATGAGACAGGGGCCATGGCTGTCTTATTCAGCATCGTACCTCCTGTGCTTAGTAGGTGCTCAAAAAATAGCTGGCAAACAAGCGATGGATGAATAAATGGATGGATGGATGGACGGACGGATCGGTAGGCGGGTGGTGGTAAAGAACTCAGCTTATGATCTCTGAAGGGCCTCTCAGAGCACAGACTGAGTTGTGCTGTGTTGAAGGTGGGAAGAAGGGGAAGAGAGAAGCTCTCTGGCCCGTGGCTCACAGGCTCCCCTCCCTGGGCTCAGTGCCCATCTCCAGGCCGCAGGTGTCAGTGGCTTCGACCACCGTACTGGAGCTCAGCGAAGCCTTCGCCCTGAACTGCTCTCACGAGAATGGCACCAAGCCCAGCTACACCTGGCTGAAGGGTGGCAAGCCCCTCCTCAATGACTCGAGAATGCTCCTGTCCCCTGACCAGAAGGTGCTCACCATCACCCGCGTGCTCATGGAGGACGACGACCTGTACAGCTGTGTGGTGGAGAACCCCATCAGCCAGGGCCGCAGCCTGCCCATCAAAATCACTGTGTACAGTGAGTCTCCCTGCCTGCCCTCCCTTCAGGACCCAAAGCCCTGACAGTACTACAGACATCCCAGACAGAGGGAGAGAGAGATGGGGCCAAGTCTCCATGGAGGATGGCCACAGGTGGGAGGCGGGCTCTGGGCATGCTCTGCCATGGGCCAGCCATGCGGCCTGGGGCTCATTCTCTCTTCCATCCCCTGCAGGAAGCTCTCCTCACCCCACCTTGTGCCTCCTCTGAAGTCTCCCTCACTTCTCCGCCTTTCTCTCTCCCTAGGAAGAAGCTCACTCTACATCATCTTGTCCACAGGAGGCATCTTCCTCCTTGTGACCTTGGTGACGGTCTGTGCCTGCTGGAAACCCTCCAAAAAGTCTGGGTAACTCCTCAAGTTCTACACACCCTGAGCACCCCATCCTTCCATCCACAACCCCAAGCTCTCTTCTTAAGTCTCTTTAAATGGCTTCCTTCCCAGGGCCCTGCACTTCCTCCCAGGAGACCCCTCCCACCACTGTGTGTACTGTGAATGGAACCATCCCTTGCGCTCACAGCCCCTGTCTGCCCTGCACAGTTAACAATGGCTTCACTTGCAGGGCACCTTTTGTGGGCAGGGCAGTGTGTTTGGGGTTCGTGTGCCACCTTTTAAGTATGACCACCTATAGTTTAAGGGTAAGGATGCAGACTCACGTGGGTTAAATGACTCGCCCACAGTCACCACGCTTGCAACTGGCAGGATGCAGCCTCAGAGGTGACTCATTCCAGCCCATGCTCCTGTCACCAGGCCATCATGCCGCCCGTTGTCCCCCACCCCAGACCTCCTCCTGCTCACACTCGGCAGCTCTGTTCATGGGGTGCCGGCTGGCTTTACAGAAAGAAGAGGAAACTGGAGAAGCAAAACTCCCTGGAACACATGGACCAGAACGATGACGGCCTGAAACCAGAAGGTGAGCTCCCAGCGGCCCACTCACCCGTCCAGTCCTCACCCAGACCAGCGGGCTGCTGGGAAAAGGCAGAAGTGGGCCACAAGGAAGCCGGCTCTGCCGGGCCCCTTCCTCCACCAACGGCCCGAAGACTGCAGAGCAGGGAGCGGTGCGTCCAAGGTAGGAGCCCACGTGTTGTGGAGTCTTTGGTGGTGGTTGTGGTGGGGCCTTGACTGGCCACTTGGGGAGCGGAGTCTAGGTGCTGACTGGTGGGGAGAGGGCCTGTGCCAGGCCAGCCACCCCATTCATTGTCCTGTGCAGCAGATGCCCTTCCCCGAAGCGCGGAGCAGGAGCGGAAGAACCCCATGGCGCTCTATATCCTGAAGGATAAGGTGAGCAGCTCTGGGCTGGGTGTCTTGCACACCCCATCCCCCCACCCCAGGGCCCCTACCGCGTCCTGGCACTAGGAAGCCATACCACGCGGATATCCCTTAATAGAACTCAGAATAACCTGAGAAATATTCCTGCCACCTCCACCTTATAGATTAGAGAAATAAGGCCGACACAGGTGAAATGACTAGCCCATGGTCAGTGAAGGAACTAAGTGGCAGGGCCAGGCTTCCAGCCTAGGTCTTTGGACACCACCTCTATTCCATACCTAACTCTGTCCCAGGCTGCCAGAGACAGGTGGAAGGGGGACAGTCAGGAGACAAAGCACTCAAGTTAACGCATTGCAGTATTTACCGACCACCTACTATCTGCTAGGCACCACGCTAAGGGTCGTGCATGGAAAACAAAAACAAAAAAAACAAAACGGGAAAATCAGACCTCTCTCTGCCCCCTTCCAAGAGGTGGGAGGATGGAGCGAACTATCTGCTTCACTTCGATGTTCCCGGCGCCCTGGAACACCAGTCGCGCCCCCAGACCCGGCCGCCGGCCGCTGACCCTGGCTCCTGTCCTTGCAGGACGTCCCGGAGGCCGAGGAGGAGCCTGCGACAGAGCCCCGGAGCGCGACGGAGCCCGGGCCGCCCGCCTACTCCGTGTCACCGGCAGTTCCCGGCCGCTCGCCCGGGCTGCCCGTGCGCTCTGCCCGCCGGTACCCGCGCTCGCCCGTGCCCTCCCCTGCCCCGGGCCGAACGCACTCGTCGCCGTCCCGGGCCCCCGGCTCGCCTGGTCGCTCGCGTGCACTTCGGACTGCGGGCGCGCGCCTGATCCGCGAGCAGGAGGAGGCCGGCCCGGTGGGGATCAGCGCCTGAACCTCCCGGGACCCGCCCTCCCCCAGGGGTACACGCGCGCTGCCGCCGGGGAGGTCGGAGAGGCCATAAAGCTGGACGAGGGGAGGTCCCCGCGGGGGCGCTCGAGGCGCACGGGTCTCGTCTGAAGACGTGGGTGAGCGAGTGCAAATGGGGGACGCAGAGGGGCGCCGGAGAAGGATTTGGGGAGGAAACCGGGTCGCGTTTGATTCCGATTCACTGGCGGTGTTTCCGGTGAATACGGATTGTACCCCTTAGGACCATATAGATATTACATTTCCAGCCCAGTCCTTCAAGGGTCTTAGGGAAACTAACATCAGTAACCTCACTCCTGTTACTATCCCGTGCCCTCCCTAGGGAGCTCTCCTGCTTCCCACCCACCTCCCCACCCCCCTTTGAAGGACTCAGGCACTTTTTCCGGCAAGCCCAGAGGAGAGAGGCCTTCTGCCCAAAACGCACAACTGTCTAAACTAAGCGGAAGTCGAATGCCAGTTACAGTGTCTACAGCGTGCTGTTCCTAAGCGTTCTTCCTGTGTCTATTCCCAGAGGGAAGGGGATTCTCACTCCCTCCCCGGGCCCAGACAGCTAGATGAAGTGAAGGACTGTGTTTAAACCCTCACACCTATGCTTTCTCCCAGTTCCTTACAAAACGAGCCTTTCAAACAATCATTCCTCCCGGAAAGGCTGTTGAGCTCCCTCCAGCTGTGAGAGAGTGAGATTTGACTTTGCAGAGAAGTGGAGGGGGGTGGGGGGTGGGGAAGGCTCACGGCTCCCCAGGACATCAGGGAGACATGATGCAGCCCTCCCGCCTCCTCCCTGCACTGCTCCCAGATACTCAGATCCCAAGGAGAAGGGCAAGGGACAGGAGAAGGGCAGACTCCCTAACCACACCAACATCAGAATTCAGAGAAGCTGGCCACTGTGTAGCCAGGCCCTGCCCATGCCCCCGCCTATGGAACAGTTTGTAGGAGAGACAATAATCCACTGTGTGAGGAGAGAGGGCAACTAAAAAGCTGAAGGAAGAGACCTTCTGGGTCTTCTGACCTCTGTTCCCCAGTGCCTCTAGGGGTCCTTGCATCCCTGGCCCCTCCTCAACCTCCTAAACTCCAGTTCTGGCTCCCCACCATCTCACAGAGCAATTCCCAAGGCCCCTGTTCCCCACGCTTCACACCGGAGCAAGTTTTGTCCCAGCACCAAGGGCAAAAATATCTCCAGCTGGGCCCTCCACCTTTACCTGTCAGACTGCCCAGCCCAGCAGCCGGTGCCTGTGCACCGCTCTCTGCTCATTTGGGCAGGTGTGCTTTCGCAGCTCCCTCGGTTAACCAGCACTCCCCTAACCTCCCCAGGTGCCTCATCCAGAGGTGATACACGCAGGGTGGGTTGCTCAGGCAGGTGAGAGGTGCAGCACTTGGAGAAGGGGTATGTGCTGGTCGGCCCTGAGAGGCAGGAGTGGAGGTTAGCGTGAGAGGAGATGAGAGCCCTGCTGCGCTCCATGCCCTGCTGCTGAATCCCTGGGGCCCAGGCCCAGCTTCCCAGGCTCCAGCCACATCTGCCTGGGGTGGGTGGGGGGAGCGGGCTGGGGGTGGTGGGAGAGTGAGGAAGTCGGGTTTGTTTCTATTTTATTTTGTTTGGATCCTCATCTTTGTATTTCTAGCATCTAGCAGAGTGCCTAGCACAGACTGGATGCTCAATAAACTTTTGACGAAATGAAATGACACCTTTCTTCCACTTAAGCAAGGAGAACAAAACAAACTTTCAAACACGAGTCATTTCCCTTTTCTCTTTTGTTCTCCTCTTCCTTCACCATCCTTCACCCTCTTTGCAAACCCCAAATTGTCCATTCCAAAATCATCACTCACTCACCCATTCATCTATTCAGGTATTCTTTTCATTTATTCAAAAACGCTCGTTAATCGACCAGGGGCCAGGCCCTGTGACAGACGCTGGGGAAACTCTGCCATGGCTCCTGCCCAAACCAGGTCTCGTGGAGGAAGACGGATGGGTAAGCCGATTGTTACAATACAGGACGGGGAACGCAATGGCAGAGGTAGATGCGGGGTGCTCTGGGAGCCTGTAAGAGTGGTATCTAACCCAGGTTAGGGTACCTAGGGGGCGAACAGGCCTGAACTTGGTCTTACCATAGAAAGATTACTTAATCGGGTGGAGAAAAAAAGAAGAGGAAAGAGCACACGTTCCAGGCAGAAGGAGCAGCGTGTAGAAGAGCTTGACCGTAGCCCTCACACAACGTGGGTGGCCCAGGGACAAGCTCTGTGCAGCCCTGTAGTGGAAACTAGACGGGGACCAGTGACAAGGTCGGGGAGCTGAACCGGAGACTCCTCCTCCATTAGCTGGTATCTTGGAAAGGGTCCCCAGTTGGTAGTGTCCTAGGTTTCTCAAATAAAAACGCAAATCCTCTCTGGAGAAAAGCATATCCTGAAATTTTCAGGGATTGAGACGAACCAAAGGTGAAAGGTCGTTAAACACAGAAGGAAACAAATCGCCGCAAGTAGGAGTCAGCAGATTAAGAAGCAATAGATTCAGACCCTCAAGGCCTTCGGATGTTGAGACTATCAGCTATAAAATATAAAACAATTGTATTAGATAAATAAAAGACGAAATCACAAAAATTAACAAGCAGCCAGAGACTAGCAGAAGTGACCAGATTTGAAAATAAACAAAATAGAATTTTTACAGATAAAAATATAATTTATTGAAATAAAGTGTAAATGAAAAAGTTAACAGATTAAGTATACATGAAGAGAGTTTGTTCATTGGAAGGTGTATGTGAAGAAATTACTCAGAATAAGGTGCACGCAAACAAGGAGACGAAAAATATGAAATCATAATCACCGCTTGTCTTCAACATTGTACTGGTAAAGCAAGAAAAGAAACAAAAAGGTATAAATGTGGGAAATAAAAAACCAAAAATGTCATTATATTTAGAGTGTATGATTTTTCTGTGTAGAAAACACAGAAGAATCTACGAACTATTAGACATGATCTCAGCGCACGTCAGTTCTTCATGGCTCTGTAACAATCCAACCCACAACTGGGTGACTTAGAAAAGCATAATCACTTTATTTCAACACATTCTTTGTGTCAGTAATTTGGGCTGGACTCGGCCTGGCCACTCCTTTGCTGGTGTTGTGTGAAGTCTCTTGCGCGACAGTATCATCCAGGAACTTGGACTGGAGCTGGGTGCTGACGATGGCCTCACTCACAGGCCTGCCGATACACACTGGCTGTTGGCCAGTGGGTTTTCGAATTCTCAGTTAGAACCGCTCATCACTGCTCTCTGTGGCTAAACAGAGCCTCTTCACATGGTTGTCGCAGGGCCGTCTTACAAGGTCAAGGGCAGAAGCTGCACAACCTCTCGAGGCTTAGACTTCAAGGCTCCACAGTGTCACTTCCCCTGTATTCTGTGGGCCAGAGCAATTTACAAAGCCAGCCTAGCTTCAAGGGGTTCCGAAAAATATTCCACTTCTTGACCGGAGGGGCAAGAAGCGTTGCAAAGGGACAAGCATACCGAATGGTAGGGATTGTCGCAACAATCTTTGCAAATAATCTCAACAGGAGGTTTAACAAGTTAGCTAAGAATACATTTCACAACTTGTGCGGAAGATCTATATATAAAGCAAATTATAAAACTTTATCAAAAGGCATTAAAGATGGCCTGAATAAAGAAGGAGGTAGGCATGTCCATGAGTAGGAAGAGTTAATGTTATACAGTATCGGTTCTTTCTATGTATTCAGTCAATTCTATAAGCTTTTCAAGGACAAGCTGAAAGGCGCAAAAATAGCCAAGACACTTCTGAGAAAGAAGGGGGCAGGGATCAGCCACCGGATACCTGTTCTGTGTCACCCTCGGAGTATTGGGAACCGATGTTGTGGTTGGACCCAGCTTCTCGGTTCTTACTACGAATGCAAGATGCCCTTCGGCAAAAGCCACCAAGAAACTTTGAAAAAATAAAGGTCATTACTCCCAGGACCTGGAAATCACACAGCACCCCCCCCCACGCCCCTGGGGCCACATAGCAAGTTTGGGGGCCAAGTGCTGCCTGGGATCACTCTTGATTGGTGAATTTAAAACATAAGAGAGGAAATTGAAAGCAGGGAAGAAAAAAACATCAACAAGTGGCCCAAAATGGTCAGTTACTGAATCAGTCACGATCTCTAAAACAAAGAAAACTCAGCAGGGGGAGGCAGCCTGGCCCTTTGTCTCCAGTGTGGCTGGCAATGTGTTTATTTTAAAAGCCTCCATTGAAGCGGATGCCACTCTGAAATAGATGCCTTGGAAATCAAAGCTTCAGTAAGGCACTTGCTTTACAAAAAAAAAAGAAAAAGAAAAAAACCCTTTGCGGCTTATAGGACAACGTCAGAACTTCTTATACAGCTCCAGTAATTGAGGTCCTGCGGTGCGTGTTCACACAGGAACGGACAAATAGACCAGTGAAACAAGCTCTACCGATATGAACATTTGATGTGTGACTGAGAAATCATTACCAGGCACTGACCGGTACTGAGCGATAAGTAGTGCTGGGATTATTGGTTACTACCTGGAAAACAAAATGTATCCCTACTTCAAGCCATATAAAATAATCAATTAGTGATAGATCAAAGACTGCACGTGAAAAAATTGCACTTTAAGAAGACAATATGTCAGCATAGTTTTGACTCTAGGGTAGGGATTTTCTTTAAAATCCGAAAGGAGAGCCCTGGCCGGGTGGCTCAGGTGGCTGGAGCGCCATCCTGTACACCGAAAGGTTGCGGGTGCGTACAGACATTTCACAGACAAGGGAAGTAGGGCTCAGAGAGGTTATGTGACTTATTCAAGGTCTCTCTGCTTGTGGTTCCGGGATCTCAACCTGGCTTCAGTCCCCCCGGAATTCTTGCCTTTTGCCCCATCAGCTTGGCCAGCAGACCTCCCTGGCTGTATCATCAGAGAACATGAAATAAGAAGGCCGGAGCCAGAGGTGGAAAAATTTCCTCTGGAAGGTCCTGGGGAAGGGCACTCCACCCCTGTCCTCTCTCTCCCCTCTTACAAGCAGCTATGAGTCACTCACAAAACACAAAACTTTAAAACCAGAGAGGAATGCAAGGTACTCTCGCAGTTGGTCACTGGGTCAGCACATAACCTGGGCAAGGAGCAGAGCTTCCTCAAGATTGACGGCAACCCCCAGTGACTAAGTGTCCTTTTGACCCATGCAGTCAGCTCTTCCTCAGTGCGTGGAAAGGAAACAGTCAGGATGTGGGAAATGAGCACTGTGGTCTCTGGGAGCTCTCCAGACTCACCTTACTGTTGGGAATTCCCCTTGGCCATCGCTCCCTGGATCCCTGAGTGCCTTCAATGCTTGAACCAAGTAAGGGGAAGGAGCCCTCACGTGCTACAGAAATAGCTCAGAGGCATTGGCCCCTTCTATCCCCATCGGTTCTTAGCACTTGGCTCTCCAGAGCCTGGGGATGGAGAGGCTGGAATGGAATGCGGTGGAATGCAGAGTCATGGAATGCAATGCGAGGCAATACAACGCGGCAGAATGCAGTGGGGTAAAAAGCAGCGCAACGCAATGCAGGCGATCTCCAGGGATGAGGCCGGGACTGTGGGGCAGGGGCCGGCGCTCAGGCCGCCATAGCCTCTGGGGCTCTGTTCCTGCAGTACCACCCTGCCACCTCTCCTCGCTGCTGCATCACCTGTCCGTTCTCACTCGACTGAGGACAGGGCTAGCCATGAATCTGAATTCCTTTGGCACTCGCCATCTTTTCCCCTGAGGGAAGTTCACACCATCTTTCTGGATTATACACATTATATCGTTAGCAGAGAACTTGGCTCATCTCCACAAGTCCAGCGCATGAGCAGAAGAGACTGACGAGGGACGGCAGACCGCAGCATTCCTGCGGAGCACGCAGTCGGGGCCAGGCAGCCTTCGGGGCTCTGCATCCAGGAAGCTGCAGCTGTCAGTGTGCGCACTAAATCCATCTGCCTTACCACGTCCTTGGCCGACTTCGGTGTCCATAGGAATACCCACTTCGTCACCCTGGGTCTGCAGATCCGTGGCCCGATACACTCTACTCCACTCCGCCTGGCGCTCGTGGGGTGGACTTTGTCACTGCCCTTAGCTCCTCCACCTCTGAAACACCAAGCTTACTCTCTGACCCCAATTCCCACCCTTCCAGCTCTGTCACCCTGTTATTTTCACTCTATTCTAACCACCACCACCGCCGCCCCCCCTGCCCCCATGGACACGCACAGGTTGTTGAAACCAGGGTGTTCTCTTGCTTCAATTGTCTCCATCAGTCTTGGTCTGCATTTGAGTGGAAAGAGGAGCTGTAAAGGGGGCCTTCCCAACCCTTGATAGGCTGTTAGGGCTGTGGCTGGCAGTGAGGCCAGGCTGGGAAGGGGAGGAAGGGAGGGAGTCAGCTGGGTTAGGGGCCCCTCTGAGGAGCTGGCCAGGAACAATTGGAAACAAAGGCTGGACAATCTTCCTTTGAGCCCCCAGAGCCCAGCCTTGGCTTTCCGGGAACAGCTCCAGGAAATGACTGAGATTCCAGATTTGGGAGGAAGAGACCTGTAAACAGGAGGTGGTGGGCTCTGAGAAGAGAATGCAGCCTCTCTCTACGGAGGGGGCTGGTGTGAGCACTGACATCGCGGGCTCAGAAGCTACAGGCCTGTCTGCAGCAGACACAGGGTTTCAGGGCTGGAAAGACTCCAAGACCGTTGACTCTAACCACCATTCCAGGGCCTGAAAAGTATCCCTGCCGAGGATGCTTGAATAGTCGCAGTGATGGAGCGTGCATGAAAATAACAATATTGGCTAAACTCGCTGATCGCTTATAATGCATTAGGTGACTGCACTACGTGAGTTATGTTTTATCTCATTTCATTCTCATTCCGGCCATCAAGGTACACACTACAGTTATTATTACCCCTTGCAGGTAAGGAGAGTGACTTGTGGGGGTTAAGGAACGTGCCCAAGCTCTCCCAGAAGCTTATTTCACCTGTCTCCGAGCTGAATAGGAATACACGGTGGCCGCCCCAGCTTGTCCAGAGCCTCTGAATCCTTCCTGTCTTCTGTCCTACCCCCACCCCAGCCCCATCTATCCTTGGGGAGTGGACCAAGGATTGACCGCTCCACCCCACTTAGTTTCCTCAGCCCATAGCCCACTTTCCTCTGCCCTCAGCTCCTTTGTGCTGTGCCCAGAACTTCCACCTCTGGGTTTCTGTTCCACTGTAGCCAGGGTCACTCGGAAGCAAAGGAATAAGGGTGGGGATTCAAAGTTTAAATGGAGGCTTAGGGTTTAAGGATCAAGGCTGTGGTTAGAGGTTTGCTTAGTGTGAGGATTACCTTTGATAAATCCCAGACTAGCCCTGACTGGTGTGGCTCAGTGGTTTGGGCGTTGTCCCACAAATCAAAAGGTCACCGGATCAATTCCCGGTCAGGGTACGTTCCAGGGTTGAGGGTTCAGTCCCCAATGGGGAGCACGTACAAGAAGCAACCGATCGATATTTCTCTCCCTCTCATTCTCCCTCCTTTCCTCTCTCTAAAAATAAACAAATAAAATCAAAAAAGAGAAAAGAAATCCCAGACTAGGTCACCAGGTAAACCTTAGGGCTGGGGTTGAAGTCAGGGGTTATGGCTAAACGGTCAAGGTCAGAGAGTCTCTCTCCTCTGGGCCCCTCCCAGTTCTTCAAGGCACCGAGGGCCAGGCAGGAAGCATCGGTTTCCTCAAAGCTGCTTCCCTCCCGGGCAGTCTCAGCCGCAAACACCCAGCACTGGCCCGGCCTGCCCCTCCTTCCCTGGCTATGAGCTCAGAGCAACAGGACAAAGTGCTGGCGACCAGGACAGAGACCTGAGAGCAGCCATGGGCTCCGGAGGGGCGGGCCTCCTTGGGCTCCAGTGGCCCCTGCCTCTCCTGCTTCTGCTCAGCACCGGTGAGTGTGGCGTCCCCTCTCCTAGCCCAAGCTTCCTCGATCCACGGCCTGGCCAGGGAAGAAGAGGCCCCCTTGCTCCTTTGCCTCCCTTTTACTGTAGGGGCACCAGAGATGATGATGATGATGATGATGATGATGATTGTGTGTGTGTGTGTGTGTGTGTGTGTGTGTGTAAGACAGAGAGACAGACAGATTGAGAGTTCAAAACTCCTGCTCCCCTTTCAGCTAGGTTGTTATTTGGGAATTCATCCTCAGATGAGAGAGGGCAGACAAGGCATGCAGGGGAAGCGGGGGAGGGGAGGGCAGTCAGACCAGGCTCCACCTCCTTTCCCTTCCAGGAGGCATGGCCCAGGACTCCCCACCCCAGATCATAGTCCACCCACAGGACCAGCTGCTCCAGGACCCTGGCCCCACCAAGATGAGCTGCCGAGCCTCAGGCCAGCCACCTCCCACCATCCGCTGGCTACTGAACGGGCAGCCCCTGAGCATGGGGCCCCCGGACGTACACAACCTCCTCCCTGATGGAACCCTGCTGCTGTATCAGCCCCCCGCCCGGGGACGTGCTCACAACAGCCAGGCCCTCTCCACAGTCCTGGGCATCTACACGTGTGAGGCCAGCAACAAGCTGGGCACAGCCGTGAGCCGTGGTGCCCGGCTGTCTGTGCCTGGTGAGGCCTGGGAGGGGAGGCCGGCGCGCAGGGCACAGCTGTGGTGAAATGCCGGCAGCGAGGGAAGTTTGAGGGGCTATCTGTGAGGGGCGGCTCAGGCTGGTAAACAGAGGATGGAGTGGCCCCGGATGGAACCCTTGGGAGGTGGGGCTCTGAGAGTGTATACGAGTCAGAATGGGGCAGGTGTGGCAGGGGACACCGAGGGGGCCTTTGGGGAGGGGAGGACTGGACACTGCTCCCTGCAGAGCCTCCATCCTCCCCACAGTCCTTCGGGAGGATTTCCAGATCCAGCCTCAGGACACAGTGGCCACGGTGGGCGAGCCAGTGATCCTGAAATGTGGGCCGCCCTGGGGCCACCCAGAGCCCACAGTCTCGTGGTGGAAGGATGGAAAACCACTGGCCCTCCAGCCGGGGCGGCACACGGTGAGTGTAGCTCCCTTCCCCATGTCTCCTCTTGTCCTGGGCACTCCTGGGCATACCCCGAGGCACTGACCCCCCTTCCCACCTCAAGTCCCCTGCAGCATTTGAGGAAAGGAAGGCAGTGAGGCCTTAAGCTTCCCTCCGCAGGCAGAGCCCCTCCCCACGTGGGTGACTCACGATGCACCTGGCCCTGACAGGTGTCCAGGGGCTCCCTGATGATGCTTAGAACAGAGAAGAGTGATGAAGGGACCTATATGTGTATGGCCACCAACAACGCAGGACAACGGGAGAGCCGGGCAGCCAGGGTGACGGTCCAGGGTAAGGGAGGGTAGCTGACGTCAGGGCCAGTGTGGCAAGGGGTGTGGGTGGGAGTCCAGTTAGGCTGGTGTGGTCTGGTTGGGGCTGAGGTCGGGGTATGTGGGGCTCATGCTGGGGCCAGCATCCGAGTGGTGGGGATCCCACTGCAGAGGAGGTTTCCCCAGCCTGAAGTGGACATAGCTGTGCTCTAGTCCTGGGCCACCTGGGGGTTTGGGTTTCTCGGCGGCTAAGGGGTGCTCTGCTCCTCCTTCCTTCACTTGGGCCTGTAGACCCACCCCAGCCTCATTCTCCCACAGAGCCTCAGGGCTACAGGGAGCCCCTGGAGCTTCTGGCTGTGCGCATTCACCTAGAAAACGTGACCCTGCTGAACCCGGATCCCTCAAAGGGCACCAAGGCTGGGCCTGCTGTGTGGCTCAGCTGGAAGGTGAGGCCCCGCATCCAGGGGTAGGAGCCAGGCCAGAGCTCAGGAAAGGACCGGTCACGAGTCCCTGAGCCCTGTGCCTTTCTCCGGATGCTTTCCCAGGTGAGCGGCCCTGCTGCGCCCGCTCAGTCCTACACAGCGCTGTTCAGGGCCCAGACGGTACCTGGAGGCCAGGCCGCCCCATGGGCAGAGGCCCTGCTGGCGGGCTGGCAGAGTGCGGAGCTGGGGGGCCTCCACTGGGGCCAAGACTACGAGTTCAAGGTGAGGCCATCCTCCGGCCGGGCTCGTGGCCCTGACAGCAACGTGCTGCTCCTGAGGCTGCCCGAACAAGGTCAGGGACAGATGCCCGGGGACCCTATAACAGGCCCTCTGGTCCCTTCTTGTCTGGGGGCCCTGGAAGACTGTCCCTTTCCAGGCTGGGGGGGGGGGTCCTGCTCCTGGACTCCCTCCTGCTCTGGTCAGGCGAGCAGAGGTCGCATTGCCATCAGTGTGGCCTCTGGCCCTGTGTTTCCATCCCAGCTCTTTCCCCGAGTCCTCTCCCTCAGCATTCCTAAAAGCCTGGCTCCCTCTCCCCAGTGCCCAGTGCCCCTCCTCAGGAGGTGACCCTCAAACCTGGCAATGGCAGCATCCTTGTGACCTGGGTGCCACCACCGGCTGAGAACCACAATGGCATCCTCCGTGGCTACCAGGTGCGCCCACAGGCTGACACACCCCTTCCTAGCGGTGGCAGCACCTCCCTCTCCCCCGGCATCCTGCACACCCTTGCGCTGGGCTCTGAGAAAGCAAGGAACACTTCCTGCTGCTAAGTGAGTGCCTGCCAGACACTGCCAAGTGGCTACCGATCTGACCGCACCTCATCTCAGCCCGCCTGGGCTCTTACCCCCAACTTACAGATGTGGACAGTGAGGTTAGAGTCGGAAATGTAGGGCACAGGACAGGGACCGAAGTGTGGGTGCAAGTGGAGCAGGGACTGTCCCCCGGTAAACGGCAAGCAGGATGGCCACCGGACCAGAGTCTGATCGCAGAGGCTTAGCAGCTGGGACGGTGCCCCAGGGACGCTGCTCACCCCTGCTTCTTGTCCTCAGGTGTGGACCCTGGGCAACACCTCATCGACCCCAACCAACTGGACGGTGGCAGGGGAGCAGACCCAGCTGGAGATTGCCACCCAGTCGCCAGGTTCCTACTGTGTGCAGGTGGCCGCAGTCACTGGGGCTGGGGCTGGGGAGCCCAGCAGCCCCGTCTGCCTCATTTTAGGTGAGGGCGGCATCCACAGGTCCCCCTTGTACCCCTCAGCCCCAATCCCCACCTTCCTCTCTGCCTGCGCCCATCTCCCATTTCCAGCCCCTGTCCCTTCTCTGCCCGACTCCCAGTGCCTCCCCTGCCCCTACCCCTGAGCTCCAATCCCATACAGAGCAGGCCATGGAGCAAGCCGCCCGAGAACCCAGTGACCCTGGTCCGTGGACCCTGGAGCAGCTGAGAGCCACCTTGAGGCGTCCAGAGGTCATTGCCACCGGGGGCGTTGCGCTCTGGCTGCTGCTGCTGGGCATCGCTGTGTGTGTCCACTGCCGGCGCCGAGCTGCGGTGCGCCTGGGCCCAGGTGAGACTGTGAAGTGGACTGCGGGTGGCCAGGACCCCTGGTTCCCGTCAGAGCACTGTGGGGGGTGAGCTCTCCAGCCTGGTGCTGGGGACTCTTGACTTAGCCTTTTTCCTGCCCCCAATCAGGTCTGTACAGATACACCAGTGAGGACGCCATCCTAAAACACAGGTGAGAGGTGACAGGGGGTGGCCTGAGGTGAGGGAGGGACAGGGGACAAGGGTTAGTGGAGCTAGGACAGAGAATTGGACGGAGTCCCCTATACTCCAGGCAGTGTGGAGTCCTCGCCCCGGATCTCTCCTCGACTCCAAGTGAGACTTATGTTCGCTTTCAATGATGTTGCTGTCACTCCACTGGACAGGAGAGTAAACTGAGAGTCATAAACTTAAGTGACTTTGCCCAAGGCCACGCAGCTGGCCTGCTGGACTCCTAATCCAGTGCTCCTGGTGCCAGCCTCTCTCTCACTAATGTACTGACTACGCTTTCTTGCTGACTAATCTCCTGGGTGGAGAATACCCAGCCCGGCAGGACCAGCCTAATTTCTGATTTTCTCCATCCGCTCAGTGTTCACCTAGCAGTGCCTTTGCTTTCGGTAAATCACTCAACCTATGGAGCCGTCTTTCCTTCACGATAACCCACCCACCTGCCTGTTCCGGGAGAGGGCACTCTGCCCCTACAGCGTAGATTCTTACTCCTTGTTCTCAGCAACCGGGAGTTGCAGGTACTTCTGCTCCAAATGTGATTGGCTGCCTGCAGGTACGAGACAAAATACAGAGAAAGAAAGCATCCTTTCTCCTCCTGCTGGATGAGCTTTACACTAAATAACCATTTCTCTTCCCACATCCTCCTGCTCTTTATGCCATTAGATTTCCTCTGGGAGGTTTCACATCCCGGGTCTGCACCTTTCAACAGAAGCTTATTGAGCACCTACTATGTGCCAGGCCATTTTGCTGTCAGTTTCTCAGCTCGGAGCAAGGTCCCAAGCCGGTGCTGTGTTCCTGCGTTGTTCTGTGCTCACCGGCCTTTCTCATTAGTGACTCCTGGGCTCTGTCTGCTCTGCCCTGAACTTTCTCTGCCCTTCCTCCCCGGGACTTTATCCCTGACCTTGAGGGAGAGTCATTCATTCCTTTTGAACAGTCTCCGTCTGCCGGGAACTCAGTCCAGACAGAGACATCCATGCTAGTGTGTGAATGCAACCACAGCTGGAAGTGCACAGCCTGTGCAAGATACATGGCGGAGGCTAGGGTGGGGAAATACGGGAGGAAGATGTCACATGTACCCGGACAGTAAGAAGGAAAAGGCCAAAGAGGGCAGCCAGAAGTAGCCTCTGCCATCACAGGGAAAGAAAACCATTTGGTCTGGCTGGGGCACAGCGTGCGAGCCGAGTAAGAGCAAAGGATAAGGCTGGGGAGCTGGAAGCCAGGCCAGCAAAGACCCTGGAGCCATGCTAGGCAGCTGGGCTCTCTCTGGGTAAATGGGGAGCCACCGAAGGTTTTGGGCAGAGAAGTACTTCACTCTGATCCCTGTTGTTGAAAGACCACTCAGGCAGCCAGCACACCCCGACCCCGTCCAAAGGGAAGCAGACTAGAGGGAGAGGTGAACATTCACGTGGCAAGCTCCTACTCTGCCACATTTCACTCCAGCTCGCAGCATCAGTCGTGCGCCGAAGGTTGTTACTTCTACAGAAGCAGAAACTGGGGCTTAGGGAGGCCGACAAGCTTAGTCCCAGGGCTGCACAGCTGGGCTGCAGCAGACGGGCATTTTCAAACCGAGTTTGTCTGGCTCCCGATACATGTTCTTTTTATTTTAGCACACAGCTGTTTCTCTTTAATACCTCCTAGCTCTGGGCAACCTGGACGTCCTCTGATTCCAGAATAGCTAAGGACACTGAGTTTGGGGTGGAGGTTGTAAGGAGTCAGAAGGGCTGTGAAAAGTAGGCAGAATAAAGCCTCCGCCACCATCCCCTCAGCCCCTCCAGCTACCCTCTGGTTCTCACTTCACCCCTCGTTTCTCATGCTCCCCCCACCTCCCACTGCTCCACCACAGCAGGATGGATCACAGTGGCTCTCCCTGGCTGGCAGACACCTGGCGGTCCACCTCGGGCTCTCGGGACCTGAGCAGCAGCAGCAGCCTTAGCAGCCGGCTGGGAGTGGACCCCCGGGACCCACTAGACCATCGCCGCTCCCGTGAGCCTGCCCAGTGGGGGCCCAGGGCCAGCAGTGGAGCAGACACCCCACTTCTGGGGAGGGACGGGGGCTACAGGATGAGTTCACTGTAATATTAGCCTCCTGTCGTTTTTTGCTGCAGTGATCTCCTGGGATCCCCGCAGCCCTGGTGTGCCCCTGCTTCCTGACACCAGGACTTTCTATGGCTCACTCATCGCTGAGGTGCCCGCCAGCCCTGCAGCCCGGCCAAGCCCCCAGGCCTCAACTATCAGGCATCACCCCGCCCAGCTGGCCCGGCTCTCCAGCCCCTGGGCCAGTTCAGACAGCCTCAGCGGCCGCAGGGGGCTCTCCTCCCCACGCCTTTCTGGGGCCCCTGCAGAGGCTTGGAAAGCCAAAAAGAAGCAGGGTAAGGATAGGGAAGACAGAGCCCAGCCTGGCGTAGGTGGGAGGAGGGACCAGGGGAGGGGGGAGGGGGTATGTAGCTTGAAGACGGGCATAGGTACCACCCCACCCTCGGCTTTCATTCTCCCATCCTGGGGGTGCCCACCACCAAAGCACTCTGCTAGGAGTCACTGGCCTCAGTTTTTCCTTACACGGCATTCATGTTTCACTTTGGCCACGCCAGTAGGGGGCCCTGCTTCTGTGGTCAACTCAACTCAACAAACATTTAGTAAGCACAACTATATGCCAGACACAGGGACCCAAGAGACCCAAGATACAGTCCTTGACCTCTAAGGGCTCAAAGCCTAAGGAAAGTGCCTGACTGGCACACTAGTCTTTCTAGAACCTGGCAGAATGTGAACAGTGCTGGCACGAAGCCCCTGCTCCCGTGACCAACTGCACAGGAGCCTGCCAGGCCCGGCTCCCCTGAGAAGGGCTACTCCCTTTCTGCCAAACGTCCCCGTCTTCCAGCAGCCCGCTCTGACTTCCCAGAGAGAAATAATTCCAGGCCCTGTTCCTTTAGCAACCACTGCATTAGGTGCTTTCCTTATCTTTACATCATTGAATCCTCACGACATGCTGGCTTGGTAGATTTCTCGGACTTTACAGATAGAGAAAGAGGAGCAGAACTGGGTAACTTGTTCAAAATGTCCCATCAGTAAGCTGCAGAAGTCAGCGAGGTCTGCCCCCAAAGGCCACACTGGCCTCCCTGGGAGCGTCCTCGGGAAATCCTGCCCTCTCGCTGACTCCTTTCCCCCGCCTCTGAACCTTGGCCTGCTCCCCATCTGCTCTCTTCACGGGCCCTCTTTACTGATTAGGGAGATTTACAAATGTCCAACAGCCAATTTTCTCAAACCTTATAATCGAACTTTTATTAAGACAAATACAGATCCAGAGTAATGAAGAGCTTATCCAATATTCAAAATTTTATTACACTAAATATTAGTGAAGCTGGCATTTTTCCCCCCAGCTTTGCCTCAAAGCCTTCGCATTAGAAATTCTCGGTGGCAATACAATACCAACTAAAAAGAGGTTGCGTAAATCTCGTTTAGAAACCAGCTCCCCGAAAGAGAACGGCGTGGCCTTGAATGTAGCGTAAAGCCCTTCTTAGAGCATTAATACTACTGGAAAAGGGTGAGGAGTTTTCTGCCGTCGATTCTTAAGAAAGGTTCCAGTTCTGAGATGAGGCTTCCTAACGTCCCTCAGGGGTTTAGGTCCTCCGTTTGCCATGCGTCTCCTCAGCCCAGCCCCACCCCACCACTGTCCAGGACGGGTGGACCACAGTGACCCCTGTGGACTGGTGGAGACCTGGCCCACCTCTGCCTCCCTGGACCTCAGCAGCTATATGGCAAGGTCATGCTCTGATCTTGTCCACAGCCATGGCCTTGGCCCTCCTGCTGTCCCCTGGTCCCAGGCTGGTGACGCTTCATTTTCTAAAACTGGCTGGCTCTCACTGCTCCCCTCAACTTACTGACTCCTTTTTCTTATTGTTCGACCTTAGCTGGGGTTTTTCTCCACGGTCGATATCACAACTGCACTCTCTCGTGTCTCACCTGTTACATCAGGTTCTTAGTTCTGTGTACTTTGCCAGATACAGAGACTGAATATCCTCATTATTTCAAACCAATGTGTATTGCAATTCAGACATAGCCAATGAGATTTGGTCTAACTTTGAAAATATTTTTATTGTGTAGTTTATTCAAAGAACATTGAAACTAAAATCCAAGTAATTCCAAGCAAAGTGGGAGAAGGCTTCTTGTTACCAGAATCCTTTAGAGGAAATGAAAGGGACCGGAACGAACATGGCCTTTTCCCTTCCCTTTCCGTGCTACCCCCCACCCATCAAGGGTCCCCATTTCTGAGCTTCGTTAAAAAGCTGGGCACTAGAGAAGAGGAAGCTGATGATAGCGGAGCTGGAGCCTCTGAAGTCAGCCTCCCTAGGTTGCACGACAGCTACGGGGAATGTATACAAACCAAACCAGCCAAAGTACAAAAGCCAACTTGGACAGAGGAACTCCAGCCATTGTGTGGGTTTTTATCCCCAGTGGCAGAGATCTGGCCACTGTACACATGGGTTCCCGGGGCCCAGGTGGGCTCCCAGTCTCACCCCTGCTCCGAACTGCCCACGGTGGCCCCCAGCTCTGTGAGGTCAGGCTAGACAGCTCCTGCCTGCTCTTCGGTCTGGGCTTCTGATCACGGGACTAATCTGAAGGCTGTTTCTTTCCTCCTTTGTCCTCCTTTGCTTGGTGTCCTGGCTCCTGGTCTTGGGGAAATCTATTGTTTTCTGTTTCTATGACCCAGTTCCTCTCTGGTTTAAACTTAGATCCACTTGGGTGTTGGTCTGACCAGGAAGCATTGCACACAGCTGGGCCTGCTCTTTCAGCTCCCTCAGCTTCTCTACTGTCAGAGTTCACTCAGCCTGGTCTCTGAGTGTGCAAGCTGCCAGCTCCTACATGATTCACCTGTGTGAGTCACATGCATCCATGTTCACATCTGCATCTATAATAGCATCCATCAGCCACTCATTTATTCAACACATATTGACTATCTATCTATGGGCGGGGCATTGCCTCTCTGGGTCAGACCAACACACATTTCTCTTCTAACGTCCCTCTGCCCATCCCACCTGGCCTGGCCTGGGCTGACTTGTTTTTGTCTCCCCCGTATTCAGCACGATTTCACCGTGCAACCCATCTCCCAGGGCGAGAGACGCGCAGGGTTCTCAGGGCAGGGCTGGCCAGAACCACCTGAGGTTGTCACAGTGTCAACGACAGGAATTAACAGGCTCTCTCCAAGGAAAGAAGGAGTGTGTGTGTGCCTTCACAGGGCCAAAACTGCCGAGAAGAGCGGCCACGTGAGGGCAGAGGCCAGGAAGACCGGAATGCACACAGTAAAGGAAAAGAAAGCCATTAGGCGCCAGGAACTTCCCGATCTACGTTTTATTTAAACAAGAATAGTTGTTTTTTTAATTTTTATTTATTGAATTTAGAGAGAGGGAGGGAGGGAGAGAGAGAAAGAAATATCGATTTTGTTGTTCCATGTATTGATGCGTTCATTCATTGATTCTTGCCCGGGGCTCTGATCTGTTTTTGGTTAATGGGAAAAGCCCTCGTTTGAGGTGGGTGCTTACAAATGAAACTGAGGCTCAGAAAGGTTCATGGGCTTGCCGAAGGTCACACAGCTGTGCGTGGCTCGGCTGGGCCATGAGGGCCCATTTTTTGACTCTAAGCCTAATGCGCCTTCCACCTTATCACAGCTGCCAGGCTGAAGGGGAGTGGGGGTGGGGAAAAGGTGGAGGAGGTTCTTCCGTCTTTTCCCTGTGTTCAGGGGCCCTAGAGTGTAATTGAATACAGGGCTGAAGACCAAGCCTGTGGTCGGGGTCTGAGAGGCCCACCCTGACTTGCCTCTCATGGCTGGCTCTCCCTCTGCAGAGCTGCACCAGGCCAACAGCTCCCCGCTGCTCCGGGCCAGCCACCCTGTGGAGCTCTGCGTCTGGGAGGTGGGGAATAAAGGCTCCAAGAACCTGTCCCAAAGCCCAGGTGAGAGGAAGAGAGGTGATGAGGTGGGGTGCCAGGGCCCACCAGCCCTCATAGCTGGCTTCACCTGTCCTTGAGGAAGCTGGATGGGTGGGATGAAGGGACAGGAAGCTGAGGGAGGGGTGGGCAGAGGGAGGCTGGGGTCTGGGGCTGATGGGGCTTCTGCCATTCTCATGGCCAGGAGCTGTGCCTCGAGCTCTGGTTGCCTGGCGGGCCCTGGGACCACAGATCCTCGGCTCCTCCAATGAGCTGACTCGCCCTCTCCCACCGGCACCCCTCTCTTCTCCTGGACCCCCCACTCAGAATCAACAGACCCAGTAAGAGGACACAGGGTCAAAAAGCAGGGTTGGGGGTTGAGGGGCGGGGGGTGTTAGCTGAGCTTGGACGGGGCTGGGGGAGGGGTGAACAAGGACTTGAAAAATAGCTCTAACCACCCTGCCATCTCTGTCTTACCCCAATCAGGCACTTGGTGGAGCCCCAAGTTTCCCCCTCCTTCCCACTGCCAGCAACCCCCATCCCCTCCAGTACTCTCCGCCACTCCAGCCACCAGGCCTCTTCCCTCTCTGGCCCCAGCCCAACCTCCAGCCGCCTGTCCAGCTCTTCACTGTCGTCCCTGGGGGAGGATCAGGACAGTGTGCTGACTCCTGAGGAGGTAGCCCTGTGCCTGGAGCTCAGTGAGGGTGAGGAGACCCCCAGGTGAGTGGCCTGAGTAAAACCCTACCTCGTTCCACCCTCCCTCAGACAGAATGTCTCCCCCCTACCCACTGTCTCCCATTTTGCCCCTTCCTAGGAACGCTGTGTCTCCCATGCCAAGGGCTCCTTCACCCCCCAGCACCTATGGGTACATCAGCTTTCCAACAGCGTCAGAGCTCGCGGACATGGGCAGGGCCGGAGGAGGGGCAGGGTCCGAGGTGAGGGGTTTGCTGTGCCCACCTCGGCCCTGCCTCACCCCCACCCCCAGTGAGGGCTCCTTGGCCAATGGCTGGGGCTCAGCCTCCGAGGACAACGCCCCCAGTGCCAGAGCCAGCCTGGTCAGCTCCTCCGATGGCTCCTTCCTCGCCGATGCCCACTTCGCCCGGGCCCTGGCGGTGGCCGTGGACAGCCTTGGCTTTGGTCTGGAGCCCAGGGAGGCAGATTGTGTCTTCACAGGTACCTTAGATCACCCCCACCCCTTGGAGCGGACACAGCTCCTATAAGAACCCCTCCTTTCCAACCAAGAGGCAAAGCCTCCTACTCATGGTCTTCGTCATTGGTTGTCGTTGTCCTTAACGCAGCTAGTTTCTGTTAAATGATGACTACGTCTCAGGCTCTATGATAAGCACTTTACATACATCCAATAACAACACCTGTATGAGGCATAGTCTTTATTCTTCTCCAGGCGAGGCTATTGTAAGTCAAACAGTTTCATTACCTTGCCCAAGGTCACCCATGAGGACAAGGGCAAGCTGTCAAGTCCAAAGGCTGGAGGCAGCCAGTTGCATCACCATTCCCTTCCCTCTCCCCCAGACACGGGCCTCCAGGAGAGGGGGTTCCCTGCCTCTCCTCTCCTCTAGCCCAGAGTTTCAGGGTCCTCCTCGCTGTGGGAAGTCCTGTCTTCTGTCTTACCTCTGCTGTGCTTCCAGGCCCTTCTTCTCGCCTTCCCGCGGCTGCGGGGAGGGACAACCAGGCCAACCCTTCTCATGTCTAACAGAGTGGGATCACTGTCTCCATGTTAACAGAGGCAGTCAGCTCCCCCCCCCCCCCCGCCCCTTTGGTGTTCCTGTCCTCACCTGCTCTATTAGTACCCCATACCCATCCTATGAACCCTAACTCTACCCTCTGCCCCCAAGAAAAACAACCAGGCTTGTGGTGAATGAGAGAGCAAGGAGCATCCAGGGCAGAAGTTCCCATCTGGAGGGAGAAGAGGGTGCCAGGGAGTGGGGGAGTGAAGGGAGAGTAGGGGCAGAAGGCCAGGCGGAGATCTTCTCTCTAAACAAACTAACCGACTGTACTCCTGTCCCTGGGGCTGGGGCCGCTGAGACTGGCGGGCCAAGTTGCGTTGAGATTCTGTTTAGGGTTGGGTGGGTGCCTTAAGTTGGCCTCAGGCTTTGTGCCCTAAACTGGTTCCCAGGGGTGAAGGCCAGCCCTCCGCAAATATCTCTACTCCCCCACACAGGTGCCTCACCACCTCCCTCCCCTCGGGATGACCTCTTCCTGACGCCCACCCTCTCCCTGCCCGTGTGGGAGTGGAGGTCAGCCTGGCTAGAGGACGTGGAGAGCAACCACATCCAGCAACTGGGACGGGGGCTGCCTCCCTGGCCCCCGGACTCCTAGAACTCTCCCCAGAGAGTCATCTCAGCTGTCCTGCACCCAAGGCTGGCAGTGAGTGTCCATCGGCCTCATTTGTGTGGTTCTGAGGAGGAGCCACAAGGGAGCCTGGGATGCGGCAGGAGAGATAGGTGCAGGGTGATAACTCCACTGTGTTCGATTCTCCTATAGACTCCTCCTGAGGCATGTCCCTGAGACCCCCGAGAAGAGAGCGGGAACTCCCTCTCCTGACAGCCACTGGCCCTGAGGGACAGCTGGGCCCTGGGCCGTAGCTCTCGGTCTGTGCGCCTCTGCAGTGGGCACATCTTGCCTGACGGGCCTGCAGGAAAGCTCTCCCCCCTTGGTTGCGAAAACCAGTGAAACGACACAAGATCAGAGCTAAGCTGCCTGCAGCCTCGGCAGCAGAGAGCTCCCACCACCTGAGGCCCTCGCTTTTCCTCTGCTCTGTCCAATCCCACAGCCAGCCTGCTGAGCATCAGGAGCGGCCCGCCTCCTAACTTCCCACCCATGAAGATCATGAGAAGTGGGGGGCCAGGGGTCTTTCTGGGGGACAGAGGCAGCTTGTGGAAGAAAGGGCTCCTCAAGCCTCCCCTCAGCCCCCCGACCGTTGCTCCATGGGGGGCCCCGCTCCCATCGCACCTTGCAAAGGAAATACAGGGCAGGGAGCCCGAGGCCACGAGGCAGAACTCAGCACCAAGGCCAAGGTTCCAGATAGACCCAGGGAGGGAGCTGAAGGGAGGGATGCGTGGAATGCGGGACAGAAACACCCCCCTCACACTGCTGTCACTGTGAGCTTAAGGAATTGATGCTATAAAATGGCAATGACTTGGGTTCTGTGAGCTCTTTCCCCGGAGCATCGTTTTGGGGAGGGCCCCTGGAGATCGGGGAGAGTCACCTGCTCTAGGAAGGGAGCAAGCATTCATTGGAGGCTTCGTTGGCACTTTGGAGTGTCATTCGCCTCTGTCCTATGACTAAGGGGAGAATTATGCTCATTTTTGAAGCCAAACTTTAAGCAGAATCTAGAAAAGGGAGAGTTGGGGCTTTGTCCGGGTCCACTGGTCTTAGCATCCTCCCCTGGGAAGACAGCCCCAGCTCTCAGAGGCCCCAGCCCCTCCCCGAAGACAAGTCACAGGTGGTTTCTTCAAAGAGGCAAAGGAGCTCTTCCCACAAACAGTGGGACCACTGTCACGGCTGGCCAGTGAATGCCCTTCCCCCAAAACAGCGAACCAGAGAAACGGTGGAGCAGGACTCCCAGGGCCTAAGCCACCGGAAAGTCCCTGAGGGCAGGTAGTGGCACCTTCCTCACCTGGCAGGAAAGGTCAAGGGCCGAATCCACAAGTTGGGGGGATGTGCTAAACATGGCCAGGGCCACAGGAAGACACCTTCCTTCATGGAGGGTCCATTGGAAAGAGGACGGTAACGCCCCAGACCCCAGAAGCTCTACTGGAGGCCACTCTGTTTTGGAGGCTGAGCCAGGCGGGGCGGGGGCTGGAGCTGCCAGGACTACCCCCTCTGGCCAGGCTGGGCTGCTGGGGGTGGCCCTGGGGTGGGGGCAGGGCCCAGCGCTGCAAATACACATCCTCCCTCTTTCTCACTGCTTTTCCTTTTAAGGACTTGACTTTTCTTTTAGCTTCCTGGTAAAATTCCTTTTAAAAACATTCCAACCCTGTTCGCTAGGCCAAAGGAGGAAAAGGGATTTGTACGCGTTCAGGCCAAAGCGGCTGGAGAGGTCAGAGCCTGGCCCTGTAGGACAGGGGCAATGCCCTGAGAGTCCAGGGAGGCTGCTGAACCCGGGGTGGAGCAGACAAGAAGGAAACAGACCTCAGCCAACCAGTGAGTGGTATTGACTGTGAGTGGGGGGGTGACAGGCACTATGGCATTCGTGGCCAAAAGTTTTAGAAATTCTGTGCCAGCCAAACCGATCACATCTCGGCCAGATCAGGCCAGCAGGTGACTGCACACACCCCCTGTGAGGAGGCGGCCAGGGGTTTGACAAGCCTGGTTTTCCTTCTTCGCCAGGGTTTCTCCATCAGCTCCTCCTTTCTTTCCATTGGAAAAATTACTATTACCAGGGCATGTTCCCTTGCACGAGAGAAGATACGCTGCCCCTCCCCTCGCCCCGCCCCCAGGAGGCACTAAGGGAGGACCTGGCTTAGTTCTCCGAGGATAGGACAAGTTTCCTCTGGTTGGTCATTTGGAAAGTCCCTCTGGTTGTAACTGGGGCGACAGTGACTTCAGCTCCTTTGGGAGGCAGGACAGGTCGGGTCTCAGCCCTGTCCTCATGCACAGTTTTGACAGAGTTCAAAAGGAAGCGCATTGATACACACCCCTCGCGACCGCCTTTCCCCCCATCCTGCAAAAACCAGACAAATGGCCCAGGACTCCGATGGGACTCTTTATTGTCTTTTTGGCAGCTGGGTGTCAGGTAGGACGCTATCTCTCTGGCTCCTAGGCCAATGGTTCAGGGAGCCCCACTTCACTGCTGGGAGGGAAGAGACCCCTCCCTGCTCCTCTTTGCACCCCCTCGTTTACCAGGGGAGGGGCTCTCATCCAGGCTCCCAGCCCTGGGACAAGCCTTTCCCCGTGGAACTGCGGATATTCTCATCAAAGCTCATCTCAAGGGTTATCTTGGTTCCTAGAGAGAGAAAGGTTGGTTTACAAGGCCTGGCCCAGAGCAAACAGGCCACAAGAGGGGATGTGCCTCTTTTCTCGTCAGCCTCACCCCTGACCCACTTCTGTGGGTCCCCAGCCTCCTGTACAATGTGTCATCTTGTCTTGACCTTTGTCACTGTTCTCCAGGATTCTTCCTGCCCCTCACTCCCTGGGCCCTCTCCTTTTCACTTCCTGCAAGCCTCCTCATCCTCCTCTTTCCAGTCATCCCTTGGTCCCCCCTCCCTAGCCCTCCGCTCCCAGTTTTGTGATCCCTAGCCCCCACCTCTCGGCATTTCCGTCCTGGCCTTTGGCTCTGGCTCCGGCTCCGGCTCCGGCTCCGGCCAGGGCCCCGGGAGCCCCGGGAGCTGCTGGAGCCTCTGGAAGAGTTGCTGCCAGCTGTGGAGCAGGTGCTGGTGGCCTGGCCCCGGGACAGGAAGCTCGGTCGGCTGTAAGGGGGCCAGGCCTCTTCTGCAGCACAAGAGACAAGGGCAGCTGTTCCCAGGCAGCAGCAGAACGCCACCACTGGGTCGCTATGCCACCCCAACCACCATCCCAGCTCTGGGAGAAGAGTTGAGGGCGGGCAAAGGGCTCAGGTCATCGTGGGGGCTGAGAAGCAGGGTGCCCAGCCCATGGCCTTGACATAATGTGTGTTCAGAAACCTGCAGGGACCTCTGTCCTCGGGGAAGGAGGGACAGAACACCCATCCCTATTCTTTCCTCATTGGGGCTTCAGTCCTTGGGAACCTCGGGGGGATTTGCTTCGAGGCAGCTGGAGAGACAAGTGTCTTTGGTGTTGATCAAATTCGGGGACCCAACTGAAACTGAGGGGTGAGCTAGGTTGGAGTTAGTCCATTGATGGTACTGTCTGGACCGTCCCATCAGCCCCCAGTCCTAAAGCCCACCTTCATACATAGCAGTGGCCCTCCAGCCCGCCCTGGCCCTCCTTACCGTCCAGGAGGGGGCCTCGATGGGTCCCCAGGGCCCCTGCCTGCACCATTCTTCTCTCCCCACTGTGCTCCCGTTCCAAGGAGGACATGCTGCCTGCTGCTCTCAGCCCTGAGGCCCAGCTTGCCTCTTCCTCCGGTGGTGGCAAGGGTGGTGGGGGCAAGTCTGCAGAGAGACCTGTTTCAGTAGAGTCTCCTGCTTCCCTGGTACCAGCCTCTCCCACCCCTACTCCTGGGCACTAGGAGGTTGCAAATGAACAGCCCAAGATTTGGGTTGGCCTGCTCCCTCCTTCCCTAGCTTCCAGGGCTCACCCTTGGTTTCCCTGTCTCTGCTACTGACTGTCACCGCCCCCCAGGCCCATGGCCCCCTCACCCCCAGGACTATGCTCCCGCCTGTAGGGAACAGCCTTAGGCTTCTTCCGAACTTGGGCACGGGGCCCTTGGAGCGGAGGAGTGCTCTCCCCAGGCACCTGTCGGGTCCTCCCTGCAGCATTAGGAGACAGGAGAGGAGCGATGTGAGAGAAGGTCTGGGAGGAAGGGTACACGAGCTCTGGGGCAGGGACAGCAGGACGAGCTGAGGTTCTACAGACTCACCTGGGGCACTGCTGGCTGTGCCAGGGACAGGGCTGGGGCTGAAGTGTTGGGAGGCTGTGGGGCCAGCCGCCAGGCCCACAGGCCTCGCTTCGTGGCTATTCAGAGTGGGCTGGGACCCACTGAGAGGGGAACTTGGCTCAAGGGGCACCCTCCTGCAATGACATAAGGCCTTAGCACGTGTCTGCTCCATAAACACCAAGTGCCGACTACGTGCCAGGCACTGTGTTAGACACTCAGCCTAATACCCAGATGAACGACACGTAGCCACCCCCCACGCGGGCTCCCGGGCTAGCGGAGCAGGAGGAAAGCCACGTCTCTGAAACACTCCAGGAGCTTGCAAAGTCACTCCAGTGGAGAAACCGTCTGAAGTGGGTAAGGGACCTCATTAGCCTCTGGGTTCCTCCCTGAACCACACTTCCACCCTCATACAGCCATGAGACCTCCCCCATCCACCCACTGAACAGGTATGTACGAGGGCCTACAATGTGCAAGGTGCCCTAGGCCTCCCTACCTGGGTACCTGGTGGAGATGGGTATTGTCAGTGAGGGGCTGGGGAGGGTCAGGAGGTGAGGGGGTCAGAGTGGCTGTGGACTGCTGTCCATAGGAAGGTGTGGGAGAAGGGGTCTCCCCTCGGGATGCAGGGACCAAGCGCCCTCCACTGGAGCTGGGCTCTGCCAGGTGGCTCCTCTCAGGCACTGGCGGGCACCACTCTCCTGGCTCTGAGCTGGGGAAAAGAGGCAGGAGGGTGGGGATGGCCTTCCTGTGGCCACTTCCCTTCTTCTCCCAGCTCTCTGCCCTGCCCTGAAGGTGGCCCTGGGCTGGCCCCATACATTGGGCATCTGTTGTAGGATGCATCCTTACCTGCCCTCGAGCTCTTCCTCAGGTCCCTGGAGGCCGCTCAGCTCACAGGAAGAAGGAGGGGGTGGCAAGGCTTCTGGCCAGATGAGGGAAGGCATCTGCACAGGTTTCCCCAGAAGCTTCACCTTGCCTCCTCTGGGCCCTGAGGAGAGTAGGACGGGGCACACCAATATTTGGGCAGGAAGGAGGCCGAGGTAAGACTTGTCAGGAGGAAATGCTGAGCTAGGTCCCAGAGGAGAAGTGTGGGGCATGAGGAACTGGAGTCATACCACTGTCTTCCTGGCTCCATTCCGGAGGAGCATACGGGCTCCAGGTTCCCGGGTCCCCTGAGGAGTTTGCGGGGAAGCCCCCGTAGAAGGTCTGCAGCTCCTCCCCGGCAGGGTCAATGGTGCTATAGACAGGACCCTCGGGAGAGGCAGCAGCGCCCCGGGCCGTCTGAGCCAGGTAGAGGGAGATTCCAGCTTCTGAGGAGGAGAAAGAGGGAGGCGCAGGGGAGGAGGCAGGGGCAGACACGGAAAAACAGAGGACAACAGAATGGAGGGCAAAAGGAAATCCCGCCAGATCGCTTCTTCCCCTGCCCCAAACCTTACTTTCCAAACCAGGATGCAGGGGTCACTCCCCCAACTCACATCCTCCCGGGGGCTCACCAGCCTCAGGAACACTAGGGCTCCTCAGCTCCCTTCAGTGTGCCCCAGTAGGTTGAGAGGAGAGAAGGGTGCTGGGGCCAGGTGGGCCCTTGAGGGAATTAGAACTCCTCACCATTGTAATATCTGTCATCTGGGTCGGGATTGCTGGGGCGGCAGCTTCCCCTGGGTTCCTGGGCTGAGGGGCTTTGAGATGGGTGGGGCCAGGAGTCTGCCAGCCAGGGGTAGGGAGCAGGGCCAAGGCCCACAGGTGGCCTGAGGGAGAGCATGGGAACGTTGGGGCAGAAAGCTTGAGAGGCCAGGGAAGGCAGAGGAGGACAGGGGCGATCAGGAGCAATAGGACAGCGGTAGTGGTGGAGTCTGGGGCAGAAGGGGTAGTGAGGCCTGGAAAGCAAGGTAGAAGGGACGATGCTCAGGAGATGAGTTGAGAGAATTACCTGGAACTGGCTCCCGAGAGGCCCTCTGAGTGTGGGAAGGACACTGGGGAGGATGAGGGGAGACCGGATCAGAGAAGAGCCAGTACTGGGGTCTGAACCCCACAAGGCAGTCCGTGGTGGCTTACCTGCAGGTGTGTAGGCAAAGGAGGCTTCCGAAAAGGATCCCATGGGAGAAAGAAGAGGGGAAATGGGAAAAGTTCAGAAATACCCACACTCTTGTCCACTCCTTGGCCCGGATCCAACTCCACCACCCAGGATGCACCCTGGGCCTATTTCATCAGAATTTCTGGGAGTGAGAGGGACTCCGGCATCCGTGTTTCTTTAAAGCTCCCCGAGGGATTCCCACGTGTAGCCAAGATTGCGAACCCCTGATCCAGGGAAACTGAGATCTCTCCAGACTCGCCCCTTACTAGGAGGTAGCAGAACTCAGTCTCCAACCAGATCCCCGCCTGGCAACGTACTGCCTGGGCTCCTGGTCACCCCCTCCTACCAGGTCCACCCCCACGAACGTTTCTTCTCCAGACTGGCCCCCATTTTCGGACACCGACTGCCTTAGGTTAAGCAGTCTGGGGAGCACGGGCATCTCATTTCTATGTTCGTGGGCGTCTCTGGTTGAGGTAAGATTGGGACTTAGGTAAGATAGTGTTTATTAGCTTCTAACTAGTGTTTTAAGCCCAGTGCCAGAATCTGGAGATCTCGGTTCTTCTGTCCATGGCTTTTCATTCACTGTGACTAAAAAGCTTCCTAATAAATTCTTTCCAGACTTTAAAAAAAAAAAGGCGTCTTAAGGGCAAGCCCTACCCCGCCCCCAGACTCAGACTCAGGCCCCGCCCCTCCTGGCCCCGCCCCCTCCGCGCCCACTCTTCGCTCGGAGTTCCACAGGCTCCTCCATCCGCGGTGGGTGCCCGGCTCGACGCCCGCTCTCACCTGTGTAATGGCTCAGCTCCTTGCGCTGCCTGCGGCGCCGGCAGAGAGCGCCACCGAGCCCGAGGAGCAGCGCCCCGCAGGCCGCACCCCCGCCTGCCAGGAAAGCCGGCTCTCGCAGCACCCTGGCCAGCCGCTCCGCCAGCCCCTGGCCCACCTCGAGCGCGGGCTCCAGTTCCGGTGGGGTCGCTGTGGGGGTCAGAGCCATGAGCAGCATAGGGGCCTGGAAACCCAGGAGCCATTCCGGGACCCCCTTTACTTTCCAGCTGCGCCCGCCCACCACCCCCCACCTCCAGACTCACGCAGCTGCACAGACACCGGGGCACTGGCCACGCCCACGCCAGCGCTGGTGACCGCTGCCACCTGGGTCCGGTAGCGGACACCTGGCAGCAGTCCCTGGAGCACCGCAGAGTGCGCCCAACCCGCCGCGGACCGATTGAGGTGGAAGCGGCTGTCATTCCCCAGGCACCAGATCTGGGGAGGGTGGGGGGCCAAGACCCAGGTTGAGAGTCAGAAACCGGATTCTGGCCTCACGTGGAAACTTGCCGCTCTGAACCGCACAGCGGGGCTTAACCAGGCATAATTCAGCCTAGAGGGAACACTGGAACCTCTCTCCCCTCCCAGAGCCCCATCCCCAGCCACAAAGCCAGCACTAGATCCTTCCTAATCCTAGCCCTGGTCCTCCTCCCCCTCCCACCCAGTCCCTTCGCACACCCTGTACCTGGTATTCCTTGATGACCCCATTTTGCTGGGAGGGGAGTGGAGGTTCCCAGGACACAGTGATACTGCTGTTGCCTTCACCCCCCAAGGCCACTGCCACTCCCTGGGGGGGACCACTGGGGGCTGGTCAGGGTAGAACTCGGTGAGCAGGACACAGTCATTGCAAGCTGCCCCTCAGGCCCCAAGCTCCCCCCTCCCAGCTATAACACCTTCGGGAACAAAAGCACCCCCTTCCCACCCACCTGCCTCACTCTTCCCCTGCAAACTCCCATGCTCCCCCACTCCCACTTCCCTCCTGTGCATCCAGCAGATCGGTGCCCCACCCCCTTACCCTCCTCAGGAATGCTCCCAGTCACCAAGGGACTGTCAGCACCCAGCCCCGCCTGGCCTTGCGCTTGCACCTTGATCTGAATTCGGGTCCCTGGGGGGAGTCCTCTGAGCACAGTACTTTGCTGGCTTGGGGACTGTAGGTCCAGCACTGTCCAGCTTCCCCCATTGGGACCTGCTACCTTCCAAGACACCCGGAAACCTTGCACCAGCTGGACCGGGCCATCTACCTGTAGGAGGCAAGAGGAAACATACCAGGAGAGGCTAGGGCCACACAATTCCTCCAGGCCCAGCCGCTCACTTCCCACTCTCCTGTACCCATTCTTGGAGGCCCCTACGTCCCCCACCATTATCTGTGCCCTTCACCTCATCCCTACAGCACACTCACAGTCCAGGACACCTGCAGGGTCCGGGGCCCAAGGACTACAGGCTCCTGCACGCGCACAGCCACTTCGGCCAGTCCCGGCTGGCCTCTCCATGTGTCCTCCACTGGCCTGGAAGGGTTGCTGTCTATTGACCAAAGAGCCCACTCAGCAGGGGCCCGCAGGGACAGGCAGCCAGGACTGACTGTATGCTAAGTTCTGCCTCGGACTGCCCCCCCCCACAGACTGCACTGCTTAGTGCTCCAGGGCACACCCCAGGGTCGAGAGGGGCTTGGTGTGGGGGGAGTCCTGATACTCTACATACGCTGTGGGTAAGACACTCAGAAGTGAGGAGCCACCAAGGTGGCTGAATCACCCCACCCTCCTGCCACTGCCTCTCTCTTCTTCCCCTCCTTCTTCTTCCTCCCTGCGCCCTCTCCCTCCCCCTCTCCTCCCTCTTCCTCCTCCTCTTTCTCCTCTTGTTCCCTCAATGAGACAGAAGCATGACCTGCCAGCCACCAGTGTAGCCCTGGCACAGCGGGAAAGAGCTGCCACCGCGCCATGTGCAGTGTGACTGTCGTCCCCGCGAGCCTTACCCTGGGTGCGGACAGGCTCAGAGACGGGGCTGGGCTCACTGAGGCCCCAGGCTCCCACAGCTCGCACCAGGAACAGGTAGATGGCATTGGGCTGTAGACCACTGATGGTGTGTGTCTCCAGCTGCACACCGTCTGCCACTGTCCGCCATGTGTTGCCAGCCCCTGGGCTGCAATGGGAAGTGACAGAGTTGTCTGAGCCAAGCAACCTCCAACCTGCCTACTCCCTCTCATTCTCTTTTGTTTTTTAGAGAGAGGGAGAGAAACAACAATGTGTGGTTGCCTCTCACGGGCCCCCTACTGGGGACCTGACCCACAACCCAAGCATGTGCCCTGACTGGGAATCGAACCAGCAACCCTTTGGTTCGCAGGCCAGTGCTCAATCCACTGAGCCACACCAGCCAGGGCTCCTCCATTCTCTATGGCCCCCCTATGGCCTCCTCACCCTGGGATAGGGAACGGGCAAGCCTTTCCCCACAATAGCAAAGACCTTAAGGGCACAGGGTCCCCTCCTTTTAACATTCCAGGTTTGCACTCAAAATTTTCTCTGTACCTGAAGGCCTCTATCACATAAGAGGTAACTGTGGCCCCAGCCTGCGGGTTGGGCTTCCAGGTCAGGGTAATGCTGTTCTTGGTGACCTCGGTGACCACTGGCTGAGAGGGAGGCCCCGGAGGGGTACTGGGTTCTGTAGGCGGGTCTGGTGATTCTCCCCCGTCTTCTGCAGTGAGGAGATAATGTTTAAGTAGAAGAATGGGGAAAGAATGTAGACTGCCTTCTCCCCAGAGGAGCCCTGGGGAGAATTACCAGACAGTGCTGTGACAGTGACTGTGGAGAGAGGGACACAGTGCACATGCTGCTCACATCCGCCTCCCGAGGACACCACTTCCGCCTTCCTCCCCCCACTACCACGGCCACAGCATTGGGAAGATAAAGCCAGTCCTGGGGTTGGGTGAGTATTGACTGCCTTGAAGGATGTTTGGAGAACGGTGCTAGCAAAGTAGGGGGCGGAGGAGAAACTCACCCCACCTCCTAAGCCAGGCACTCCAGGCGGCCTCCCCTGTGGAACTCTGGGCCACACAGCTGTAGAAGCCCAGGTGCATCTCCTGTAGGAGAGGGGAGAGGACTGGCACGCTGGGTGTGGAACAAGGGAGGGTGCGAGGGTCGAGGCGGGTATTCAGAAGGATGGGGAGGAGGTTGTACACTGTAGGTGGTCTGAGAGAGCAGACGGTTAGAATGGAGTTTGAGTCCCAGTGGGTACTCTCTGGAGTTGGGCGTTCTCAGCTACTCGGGCCCCAGGGTGAGACCCACCTGCACGTTGGTGATGTACAGGGTACCATTGGCCATCAGGTTGAGCTGTAGGTCATTCCCCCGCAGCCACTGCCCATCCTTCTTCCATTGGACACTAGGTTGAGGGTTCCCGGTCACTCTGCATGGCAGCCACACAGAGGAGCCAAGTGCCACTGTCTGATTTGCTGGTCCCTGGAGGATGATGGGAGGCAGCCCATCCGTCGAGGCTGAGAGAGGAAGAACTTGGGTATCTCAGAGGAGGATCCTCGGTTCAGGCAACCAGCCCCTTGTCCCCGTTTTCGGGTCCTCCACATCTCTCCTTCCCCCACACCTCTCCCTCCTCCATAACCAGCTATAGCCTCTGCCTGGAACCAGCCATCTATTAGCGACTTCCGTGCCGAACTTCCAAACTTCAAGGACCTGTGTCAAGAGCACACCCCGCCCCTTGCAGACTTATTATGGAGAATCCAAGAAAAACAGATCGCTTTAAGCCACCATTTCCTTCCGGGCCACGGGTCCTGGCTTACTGCCATATGCACATACCTCCTTTTACCTTCAGCAGGGCCTTGGCCAGGATGCTGCCAGCCACACTGACAGCCTGGCACACATAGTAGCCAGCATCCGCACTCTGCACTGCGGTGATGTTCAGCTGGCCTCTGGGAGACACTGAGAAGCGCCCTGTGGGCTGAAGGGACTGACTGGGGAAAAGCAGGACCTGGGGACAGAGCAGGGAACCAAGGTAGGGGAAGAGCAGGCAGCTGGCAGAGGGCTCCCCATTCCCACCAACGCCCGAATCCAGAGCATCCTAAGGTTCCAATTCCTACTCCGTCCCCAGCCAGTTCTGTGGCCTTGCGCAAACTAGTTAAACCTATTCACAAAAATGAGCGGTTTTATTAGATGATCTTGGGATGTACTTCCCAGCTCTGTGCAAGCTATTTAAACTTCCTGAGGCCCAATTCCCCCAAATATGACTCTTAGAGGATAGTAATGAAGACTAAAAGAAGTAGTCATATGAGACTCTTTTAATACATTGCGTGATAAATGTTCAATACCTTCCCCTTCTTTCTGGCTCTACCGTCTTACATTAGATACATACTTGGAACGTAGTGACAAAGGTTTGGGTCTCAGGGTAAATGGCACCATGCTGAGCCCCTGGCTGACACCCATTCCCACCCTCTACTACCATCAGCGTTTTTATTCATTTCAGAATCTAATGAAAATGCAGCAGACTGACGCTAGAGACGCTGGGAAAATCGTGGCAGCGGATTTGGAATGAGGTAATAGGTGGCCCGGTTTCCCAGTGGGGTGAGGTTAATCTAAGTCATTTTATTACACTGATCTTGTTTTTTAGTAGCAAGATTCCTCCTTTCCCTTACAGGAACTCACTTGGGTTGGAACTTCAGTTAATGTTCACTCCAGTTGTGTTCTGGGATTTGTTTGCTAACATTGAAGAGGGGGGACTGTGGGCGCCCCCTGGTGGAGGCTTCTAACAACTAGAAGAGCAAGTCCTGTTCAGCCCTGAGCAAACTTTGGCGCAGAGCCACTTGCTTTCCAGAGCAGTGTATGAAAGCCCAGGCCCCAGGGGTCTGGGGAAGGGGGGTTCTGATTGGATTTGCTGCATCCGCGGGACAGCCTTGACCCAAAGAGAAAGATTCCAAGGAATTACTATGCAGGACTGTTCCCTACCACCTAAATATAGTATCATTTATTTAAAAACTGTTGGATACATTCCAGGTCTTTTTATGTTCATAATCTTATTTAATGCTCCTAAATAACCTGCAAGTGTTCCTGGGAGGACAGAAGGTAAAGCAGAACCCCGAGAGAAGGGAGGGGGCTAAGACCCAGAGGAGAAGCTGGGGGGAAGGGCCGAGGAGCTGGCACCTACTTGGCTTCCCTCCTTCTGCCAGAAGATGGCAGGCGGGGGGTTTCCTTTGGTCTCGCACTGGAAAGTCACGCTCTCTCCAGTGGCTGCCATCTGGTCCTGGGGCTGGGTCACCAGCTGAGGTGGCACTGGCAAGGGGAGGGGAGAAAAGGAACAGGGAGTCGGGGGTACTAAGAAGGGAGGCCGAGGGAACAGGAGATAGAGGCCCAAGCTTGGCTTGAGTATCTCGTGCTCTAACCTGTCTAGCCCGTCTCTTTCTCCTACAAGTCGCAGGTGACCCCACATCTCTGGCTTGTCCTTTCTCCCTCGTTCTCTCCTTCGGCCCACCTGCCACCTTCCCTCACTCCACCCCTGCCGTGGGGCGGGTCTCACCGTGAACACTGAGGGAGCCAGACGCTTCCACTCGGCCCACGCTGTTCTCCGCCACACAGGTGTAGGTCCCCTCATCTTCAGCACTCACGCGGCCAATCCAAAGGCTGTGGTCACTCCGGATCTCATACCTGCTCCACTCCCCACCCCCAGGCTGGGTTGGCCATAGCTACACACCCCTTCTGTCTCCCCCAGGACAGACACCAGGGCAGGGTACAGAGACACGGCCGGCCTCTACAGGGACCGGAGCTCCATGAAGGGAGGTGGGGACTGGAGAGGGCGGGTCCATACATATCTCTGCGCACAGACTTCTCTGTGTGAGGAGGGGTCTGCCTTCCAGTTTTCTGGGGCAGGGCACACACACTCTTAAGCAGGTTGGGTCTCCTCACAGGCAGGGGGAAGGGGATTCTCACCTGCCCGAGGGCAGTTCTCCGTCCTCCTTGCGCCAGTGCAGGCGAGGTGGGGGATCCCCCTGCACCTCGCATGGGAAATCCACAGGGGCATTAGCCAGGACCACCTGGTTCACTGGTCTCCGCAGGAATGAGGGGCGCTCTGCGGAGTGGGAGTGAGCGAACAGCCAGGGGTTTTGCACGGCTGCTACTCCCCAGGCTCTGCTCCCGTAACTCCAGTACTGCATGCGCCTACCCAGAACCGCAAGTTCGGCCGCCGCGCTCTCGCGTTCCCCTGCCATGTTGGAGGCCACGCACACATACATCCCCGCGTCGCTCTTGTGCGTGTGTGACATCATCAGCTTCCCTCCACGGATCTGCGGAGTAACAACAGTAACCTTGGTCCTTCGTAGCCATCAAAGCATATTTATTTATTTGATTTTCACAACAAACTCATCAAGAAAACCAGGGAAGGAAACCCATTCTAGATAAGGAATCTTTGTTTTGCCCAAGGTGGGGATCACGTCCGTCTTTTCTCCCACTGGTCCCCGGGAGCATCATGCTCCCTGCCGTCTTACCCCAAATTCATCTCACCCATCCTCCCGTGTCCCTCACTGAGCAGCTCACCCTCAGCTTCTAGTCAGCCAAGATCCCGATCTCAAACCTGCCTTGTCGCCCCAAGCACTATCCCCTGCCTTCCATCGCCCCCAGATTCAGGCTTTCCTGCAGCACGCAGGTGTCGGAACCCCAGCGCGGGGCCCCGCCCCTCCTGTCTGCCGGCGGGGCGGGGCCTCACCGTGATCCTTCCCTCCTCCTCCTTGACTGGGGCGTTGCCCTTCCTCCAAGACACCGCTGGCTCCGGGTGGCCGCGGGGGGGCACGCATTCCATTACAGCTGGCTCCCCTACTGCCACCACCGCGTTCCCAGGAGACTGCCGGAAGTCATCGCGGAGGACTGGAGAGAAAGAGACAGAGAGAGAGAGAGAGAGAGAGGAAGCAGGGATGAGCAAAAGCAGGTTTACAGTTGTTTGTATAGAAAAAGACAGGTGGGTTATTATTGTAATAGTTTCATTAACTCAAAAGAAGGTCACAATGCAGCTGTAAACCTACTTTTGCCCACCCCTGTATATAACCGTTCCCCCCCCCGCCCCCCAACCGCCACAGGTGCGAAAATACCAGGCCCAGGCGTGGGCCTTAGAAACCAAAGTTAGGGTTCCAAAGGAAAACGTTGAATCGGTGGAGATGGGACCAGTTCTGGACGGGATTAACCCCGCGCCCTCCCGCGCGCCCCCAGGCTCTAGCGCAACCAGCTGACGACGGGCCTTCACCTGCCACTTCCAGCGAAGCATTCCTGCTGGCCGCCGCCCCCAGGTAGTTGCGCGCCACACAAGTGTAGACACCCTCGTCGGGCCGTGCGCGGCGCCCGTGCACGATGCGCGGGAAGAAGAGGGCACCGCTGGGCAGCAGCAGGCGGTGCGCGCGCGGGTCCTCGCGCGCGGTGGCCACGCGTGCCCCATTTTTGTACCACTCGATGTTGGGCCGGGGCCGGCCCTCCGCACGGCAGGGCAGCGTGGCCGGTTCGCCTCGCGACACCAGCAGATCTGGCGGCTGCTCCACGATGCGCGGCATCGCGTCCTCCGGCCCGACCCTGGTCCCTGGGGGGATGGGAGGGACACAGAGCATTCAGACAGGGAAGCTGGGGAAAGACGGAGGCTCCGGAGAAAAAAAGGACCCTGTCTGTCACTGCTGCCCACCCTCTCTCTCTGTAGGGTCCGTGTTCTTCTTCTTGGAAGATGCCCCCCACATTCTTGGACTGGAAAGGAGGTGCCTACAGACGCGCAGATAAGTCAAGGAGTCGGGACACCTGTCTCCCCTCCAGCCAGGTCTAGTGGCGAGTGAAGAGCCACCCGCGCCTCTAGCTGACTGGTTTCATCCCGCAGCCGCACTGGTTCACAGGTGTCCTTGCTCTGTGACTCGGGCACCAGGGACAAATTGGGTTCTCCGCCTCAGCGCGGTCTTGGGCAGCGACAGGGAGAACGTGTCCAGGCCTGGGGTCCCTCGGGACAGGGAAGGTGTGAATGATGGGCTGGGCCTGGGAGCCTATGAGCTGGCACTTTCTGCTGTTGACACCCCCAGAAAGTCGTGTTTCGGGGTCCTGTGAAGTGACAGGAATTGAACCAATGCAAACAGTAGTGGAAACGTGAGTAACACTTTTTTCTGGGAGGGCACAGGGTTCATCAGATTGTTCTCCAGGTGGATGCAGCCAAGAGAGGCTGAGAACCATTGAGAAAGGAATTCCTCTCCTTCCCCGGTTCTTTCCGATCCGTTCACCTCGTGTTCTGCTCCCGCCCCTCACTGGTCCGCAGACTTCTGCTCGCTTGGTCTTCTGCAGTGCCTTTGGACCCGGGATCGCAGAGCCCTCCCTGCCCGCGTACCCCAGCCTCATCGCAAGTGGCTTTGTGACCCCTGGCGGCCAGCAGGCGCCGCTGCCGCCTCGCGCAATCTGTATCCTTTTCCAATCAGCGTCTACTAGACTTCTCCACCCCCACCCCCCGCCCCCACTCCGCTTCTCCCACTCTGTTCCAGAATCCGCGGGGCCCTCTGCTTGCAGCCTCGGAGTGGGGCTGCGTTTTTTACTTCCTGCCCACACTCAGGAGTTCCGATGGAGAGGAAGCTGGATGGGTTGCCTGTAGCCGCTCTCCTGGGGAGCGTCTCTAACGGACCAGGGACAAGAAGATCGGTCTCCCTCCCACTTAGGAAAGAGAGTAATTTTCTCGACTTCCCTTCTGGATGGAAACGTCTGGTTCTCACCCAGTTCCCCTCCATCCCACCCCAGGCCCAGTGTAGGTAAAGGCCGAGGCGAGCAGCACGGAAATGGTTAAGAAGTCAGGGGTTGGCTGGAACCCAGCAGGGCGGGAATCTCAAACTTCCACACTAGCTGCTGTAAGAACGTGGGCAAATTATTGAGCTTCTCTGAGTCTCAGCTTCTTTATCTGTGAGGCGGAAGTCGTGAGGGGTCATCATAAGACCACACTGTGTGCAAAGCACTCGGGGAGCTCAATAAACGTGACCGTTCTAAGATTACTTAAGGGTTCTTCCTCCCCGCCCACTTGACCTTATCTTGGCTCCTACCGTCTCTACCTGCATCAGATCAGATTGCACCCGGCCCCAGTCTTCCCCTTTGCCCTCTGCATAGCCGTCGTATGTGATGGAAATAGGCAGGTCTGTTTTGCCAAGATTTGTCCTGCGTTGGTGACCATTGGGGTACTGTCCATCCTCTCTGAATTTGTTTCCTTCGCCACCAAAGTGACCATCAGTTCCTTCCCTACAAACCTCACGCAGACAGTGCAGAGTGAAACCACTCTGCCAGAGCGCTAGGTGGGTGCAGGCGCGTGTGTGAGGCGTCTGTGAGCAGGGCTCTGTGCTTAACCTCCGGGGAACTGGGAGGTCAGGAGATTGGAGACTCCCGGCTCGTTCCCCGCCTTCCTCCCGCTGCCTCCTGCGCAGCCCACCTTTATGGTGGGCGCTTTCCCCTAATTCCTGTAGACACAGCTGCAGGCGCCCTTTCTCTGGAATTTCGTCCCTGTCATTCTGGGTCTCAGGAGAGGCTTCCACAGAAGCTAATGAATAGCTAACGGTCATGCTAATGGGGCTCTGGGGCTTCCCCCCAGCACCTGGAGTTCACACACACACACACACACACACACACACACACACAGCCCGCCCAGGTCTCCTTTCTCCCTGCCTTGGGGTCTCCAGCACAGCAGTCGCCCCAGATTCGAGTTGGAGGAAGCCAATTGGTCCCGCCCGGCTGGGAAGGAACCAGAGGGACCTCGGGCCAAGGTGCCAGGGAACGCGGGAGTTCCCGACGCGGCCGGCAGGGGGCGAGCTCCGGCCTCTCCCCGGCTCCCGCGGCGCGGGACGAGCGCGCGGCCCCGGCCACTTATTAATCACGATAATTAGCGCTGACTACCTGGCCGCCGGCGCTGCGTGCCCGCCGCAGCTCTGCCGGGTGGGCCGGCTGCGAGCCCTCTCTAAGGGGCGAACTCGTAAGTGTCCTGAAAAGGTCGCAGCCCTTAGCCGACACATCCAACCTCACTCCCGTCCTAAGTGAATTCTTGGCAAACTTCGGGTCCCGGAGGAAAACCTGCCGCCGGGGGGGGCCCCCAAGTGGCTCGGCGCGGCCCAGGCCCGCCGCCCACCGCGGCCCTCCGCTGCCCTCCCCGCAGTGGGTCCCGGCATCCCCCAGCTCGCCCTCGCCCACCCCCAGGGGCGGCGCCCCGCGCTGGGACAGCCGGGGTTCGGCTGGGGAGCTGGGGAGGGAGGGGCTCGGCAGCCGTCTCCTCCCAAACCCTCGCTCTCCGCGGGTACCACCCCCCGCCCCACCCAGGTGCTCAAAGTCCCAAACCACCCCTTGGGGCCCACCGCCCGGGGAGGCTCTGGGGGGCGCCCCTCGGCCCAGACGTGCGGCTGGAGCGCTTGGCCTCCCCTCCACACCGCCCTCCGACCCCAGCCCGTTCGGGACCCGGCATCCCCACGGGGCAGGGGCTTACCGTTGAGAGGAGACTCTCCCGGGGGCAGCAGGCTGTGGTTGAGCGCCGCCCCCGAGGAGTTGAAGCCGAAGAGCAGGTCGCTGGAGTTGGACGGGTCCGTGGCCAGGGAGTCCGCGAACAAGTTCATCTGCAGCAGCGTTTTGAGCAGGTAGCGCAGCATCGCGCGACCCGGCCGGGACCGGGGCAGGGGGCTCGGGGCCCGGGCCCTGGGTCCGAGACCCGCGGGCCGGGAGCCGCAAGCCCCTCTACAGCCTCTGCGCTCCGCCCCAGCCACGGTGCCGCTGTCCCGCCGGCCGGCGCCCGGTGCCGCGCGTGCCTCCGCGTGCCCTCCGCCTTCCCTCGTCCTTCTCTCCGGCGCTCAGAGCCGCGGTCCCCCGGGAGCTGGGCGGCGGAAAGCAGGTGCCACGCCGATCACAGCGTAATTAAGGGATTAATCCGACACTCTCCACCCTCCCACCTCCTCCCCGACGGCCACTAGCAGGGCCAGAGACTAGAGCAGTTTAGCGCTAGTTGGAGTCCCCGCCCCGAGCCCCGAGTCGGTTCTGGGCGACGCTGGAGTTCCCTCCTTTCTTAAAGACCGCGAAATGGGAAAGGCGGCTCGGTCGGGCTCTGTCCTGCCTGGCTTTAGAACAGAAATCCTCCCTCCCTTTTCCCGGCCCTTAGGGAACCCGAGGCAAAGCTCAGGGTCGCTCCTCACTCTCTAGAAACCCTGGCCTTCCACTTCCTCCCAGGTCCCCAGATTTATCCGCGGAAACGCGGGAAACGGGTGGTTTGGGGCGGGAATTGGGGGTGGATGGAGAACAATTCCACGCGCGTCCACCCCTTCGCCTGCAGTCACCCGGTTTGCAACGGAGAGTCCAGGAGATGAGGTGGGGCGTCTTGACCCTAACCTAGTAGTTCCTGGAGAGACACCGAACAGGGATGAAACTGCAGGGAGAAAGCCCAGGGACACCAGGCAGGTCGCATCGATTTGCATACTTTTGCATCCCTCTCCGACGACACGACACGTTTTATTACACTGTTCCACCTTTTGGGGGAGACTGAAGGGTAGACAGGGAATGCGGGACAAAGACAAAGAGCAATGTTGTTTCTCTAAGGGCAAGTGCAAGAGAAGAGGCAGGGTTGGTGCAAAACTTGTGCAAGTCTGTTCGAACCTGATAGTGTCGTTCTGGGGCGTGGGGGGCGGGGCATGACCCCTCACCCAGCGTTCTGTATACCTAAACATCTCCCAGTGACCCTCCCCCAACACACACACCTTCCTGGGCTAGGATGGCCTTGGGGTATCAGGGAAAGAGAGAGCCTTCTTATCTGGGGTAAGGCCCTGCAGACTGCTGAGTGGTGGGTGGACGGCTCAGCCCTCAGGCTCTGTGTGATGACTCCACCTTGGTGGGGCAGCCACCTCTGACCGGGAGGGGGCAGGTGAACAGGTCTAGATCCAGAGAAGCGGATGCTCCACAGCCAGAGACTCCAGAGTAAGCGGAGTCCAGGGCTGGAGTATCTCAGGCAGACAGCCCTCAAGGGAACCCCACACTTTCTCAAGGGGTAGGGGCTTGTCCTCTCTCAACCCACACGCCAGCCATTAGGGGCCTCTAACTGGTGGTTAGGTGTCTTCGACCCCCTTGCCTCAGCTCTGCTGGTGACGTAGCAGGGCCGGAACACGGAGTGCTGGAGGCTTGGGGCCCAACAGCCCCACGGAGAGAGGCAGCACTTCCCTGTGGGAGCTGGGCTGGGAATCTGGCCCCTACAGACAACTTCAATCCTTGAGGCTGAGAGTAGGGCAGGTGGGAACAGGGCTAGTGACACGCCTCTTCCTCTGGGAGCACCAGTATACTAAGAGATGTCATTTGACATCAGCCCCTTGCTCCAGGGCCAGGTTGCATTCAGGTAAGAGAGATGGTATGGGATAGCTTTGGGATGACCAACCCAGTTAGCAGACACCACCACTCTGGACCTCAGTTGTTCTGCTTGGAGGCTCCAGGTTCTCATTCCTGGGTCACCTGGGCTCCTTCACACCAGAGGCTGAACCGGGACAGAAACCCTGGGGTCCTGCAGGACTGGGCGGGCTGCGGAAGACAGGAAGCAGCACGCTGCCTGTGGCCCCTGCCCATCCTAATCCCCTGATTTGCTCCCATCAGCCTCAGCAAACACGGGGCCTGCTGGTGTCTAGGGGCTTGTCACCCTGTTAGCGGATTTGTTCGCAGAGACGTCGCAGTTAATTGGCCTTTTATGTGGGGATAAGGGAGTATTTGCTCAGGGTTCCCTGAGTGGAGGCTGGGACTCAGCCCCTGGGCAAGGCTGCTTCCTGATCTCCATCTTCTGGGCGTGGGGGCTGGACGAACGGTGGGGTCATTCTCCTTCTTTCCAGCACTCTCCCGGCCCACATCTCCTATCCCTCCTCTACCCTCACACCTTCTCCATACTCCTTCCCCTCTCTCCACTTCTATTCTTGTTTCTCTCTGCTCTTTTTTCTTTGTACTTCTCTGTAGCTTCATAATGCTCTCCCTTTAAACCAACCCAAACCTAATGCCAAAAGAGGGTGGAACACTCAACTGGGGTGTCCTGAAGAATAAATACCTGCCCCCCATAGCCTAAGTTCCCCCCCTCACCCTATGTTCCTAGGGCCCTGGGCCCAGTAGGGAGTGGGGCGGAGTGGGCAGAGAAGGCCCAGCAGGGTCACGCCCTCCAGCCAGTCTCCAGTCTTCTTCTGCCTTCCTGACCCTGCGCCTTTGCAGCCTGTGCCCATAGGCAGTTCTGGAAGGGGTTTGCCTCCCTATCTCTTCGCTGCCTGCCCACTCCCCCCACATTACCCACGCAACTCTGCTTCTACCTGTGGCTTAGATAGGTAGATCTCTGCATCTGTGTCCATTCTTACCCTGTAGTCCAGGGGTGTCCAAACTTCTGGTGTCTCTGGGCCACCCTGGAAGAAGAAGAGTTGTCTTGGGCCACACGTTAAATACATTGTAACACGTAATCACACACACCAAAAAATCTCATAATGTTTTAAGTAAATTTATGATTTGTGTTGGGCCGCATTCACAGCCATGCTGGGCCGCATATGGGTGCTTGTGTAGCAGGTAAAACACTCCGAGTACCTGCACTGTACCGGAGGGCCTTCATCTGGGGTTCCGTTCAGGTGACTTAGAAGTTTCCATCTCAGGCTGAAGAGAGACTCCGAGTTCAGAGCCCCTTCCTTCTGCTGCCCCAGGAGACTGCTTCTTTGCAAGGGTTATATTGACAACAGTCTGCACTTCAGAAAGGGCAGACAGGAGAAAAGGAGGCTTTAAAGGGGCATTGGCAGAAAGAAGAGAGAGCAGAGGGGGCAGGGTAGCTGGGGAGAGTTCAGTCTGGAAGGTAGAGGGTAAGTTCATTCTGATCGTGTTGTGGCATCTGGTGGGAAGAAGTGTGTGTGCCTGCGTGTGTATGTTGACGGAGGGAACAGTGACCCCACCAGGCCAACTTCCTTGTTAGTGCCAGCACACTGGCCAGAAAATGTAGCCGGGAATTTTCAGGGACTGGGCTAGAACTATACGGGAGGCTTCTTGGTGGTCCGAAGCCTGCATGCCAGCTGGTAGTGGATGAAGCTGCTGGCATGTAATTTCCCGGGAGGGCAGCCTGAGGACAATACTGCCCACCCCCCCATCTCATACTGATTACTCCACTGGCCTCCCCAATGCACACACACACACACACCGCCTAGTCCATTTACATCCCCCTCGGGTCTGCAGCTTCCCATCACTCTCTCTGCCTGGACCCCTTCCCAGGGCACTGAGACACACTGAGCATATGTGTGTGTTTTGGTGGTGGTGGGGAGGAGGGAGAGACAAGGAACTAACATCTGTCCCCCACCCTCACTAGGCTATGCCTGTAAATGGCCAGCAGGGTTGCTGGCTTCATAGTTATGATGCCAGGGGGCAGGGCAGTGACCAGCCAGCAGGAGCCAGAGGGCCAAACAGGAGGGGGACTTGGAAAGCAAAGAGCAGACATCCGATGCAGGAAAGCAGGCAGCTGGGGCCTGCCCCTGGCAGGAGCCAGGGTTTGTTGGCTCAAGCCCTGCAGCTGCTGAAATAATAAGGCAGGGCCCCCTGCCCAAGAGGACCCCCTTCCCCACAGGGGTCCAGCGGGGGAGCCTGTGGGGAGAGACATTGCTCCTCACTCCAGCGTGTCTGGAAAGCTGGAGGCAACTGGACGGGGGCGTGTGCACATCCTCATACAAACGGAGCAGCGGCTGGGAGACAAGAGCGTTCTGGGTTCCTTATCTAAAACTTGGTACGGAGCAAGCACTCCATACAGAGAGGCTTACTGAAAACGTCGGATGACTTAGTTGGTCCTTACCACTGCCCCCTCAGAGCCCACTAACTAGCCTTCTCTGCACCTCTCCCTTTGAGCGTGCCACTCCGGTGAGTTTCTGAGAGAGGTTTCATCAGCTCTGTCCCCCCTGCCACCGCCTGAGCCTGGGTTCTCACCGTCTTTCACTCCGACTCTTGCAAACTAACTCTCTGTGCTCAGTCTCCTACCGAGAACCCATCCTCTGCTCTGCTGCTTCGGGGAGCCGGCGTGGATTTGTCCAACCCCGGGTCAGTGAGCTCTGACCAAGTGCCAGACACTGAGCCACACGCTTGTCTCTAATGTTCAGATCGGATCATGTCACTCGCCTCCTTAAAAATATAGTGGCTCCTCAATTCCTACGGGATGGCCCCCACGCGTTGGCTCTCAAGAATCATCATAGTCTGGCCTGGCCGGTATGGCTCAGGTGTATGGAGCGTCGTTCCAGAACCAGAGTGCTATGGGTTCCCCCCCCCAGTCCAGGAGCGTATAGGAGGCAACCAATCAATGCTTCTCTCTCACATCGAGGTTTCTCTCTCCCTTCCTTCTCTCTAAAAACAATGGAAAAAAAATAAGTTCTGGGTGAGGATTAAAAAACCCAGAATCACCGTAGTCTGGATGCCAGCTGGCCTTCCAAGATCTTCCCCATCACCCAACCTCCTCACCCCACCCCCTCTGGCCACCTATATCCCACCACCAAGCTGCGCTTTCCATAAATGTGTGGTGCTCTCTCTACTTTTATGCCTTTGCTCTTCCTGATGCCCTCTCCCCTCCATTCTCTGCCTGCTGGATTCCTTTCATCCTGGCAATCCAGCATCTGTCACCTGCTTAGTGACATCCCCCTGACTCTCCCAGACTATAGGGTCCTCCTAGACCACTTGGTCTATTCCCCTACTGTTTCACTGACGATGTTTTCATGATGTGCTTACACGCCCATCTTCCCCCATAAGCTACAAGTTCCTCTTAGAGAGCAGACACTACACTTATTCATTCATCTTTGTACCGCTGGCCCCTGACATAAGGTGTAGCATATCGTTGGTACTCATTAAATGTTTATGAAGACACGAATTATGGTACATTGCATTTACTGCGAACTTACTATTGCCAGGGCTGTTTTAAGTGCTTTACTCATTTAATTCTCCTAAAAACTCTGCGAATAGCTACTGTTTTTACCCTCACTTTGCAGATGGGGACGCTTGGTCACAGAGGGGTGAAGGAACTTGCCTAAAGTTACTTGGCTAGTAAATGGGGGACCTGGAGTTTAAACTCAGGCCGGCCCCCCACCTGTGTGCTTTATACCCCACACCTCTGTGGAAGACCTGCATCTGAGGACAGCAGAGGGAAGACTCCCCCACGCCCCTCCTCCCCAACATTCTACTCTTATGTCTAATTCTAGGAGCAGAACGACTCCTGCAACCACTCTGCTGCATACAATCCACTAAGACCTCTGGATCTTTTTTTACCATTCGGCTTTTAGTTCCTAAATCCCTTAGTCCCTGCTACCTATCAATAATTAAAGCTGCTGCTCTTTGCATTTGCTCACTTCTGTAATTCCTGGCACTTTCACAGTTTCAGGGAAGTCAGAAATGGATTCTATTTTTTAATCACTCTCCGTCTCAATCTCTCTGCCTCCATCCCCCCTTTCTCCCTCTCTCTGTAGGTGAGCACCAAACTCACAAAGGAAGAGACCAATTAAGATCTTCAAATCCCCTGCATCCCACCAAAGACGTTCCATTTTTCAATTAACAAGAATATTCCATTGCCTCTAATGATTCACATTCAAATAAAAAAGGTTTTTCATTTAATACATCTGTGAAAGGTTTTCTGCTTTACATCACTGAGTCTTTATGCTGTGCTTTCTGGGTTGCTCGTGTGGGTGTTCATAGATTTCTTTGTGTTCTTCAGCACCTATCTCTGGTACTGCAGGACCCTCTGCCCTGGACATCCTCTTCCCACGTTGGCCTTCCTACATCATCCAGGGCTGCATATCTCGGGGCTCAATCTTTGGAGTAAAGATGGCTCCCAGATGTCTCTGGGCTCCCACGAGAGAAGCGCAGTCTGAGGCTGAGGCTGGAAAAGTTCAGCCGCAACGTGAGCTCACTCCCATCCACACAATGGGCATAGGATGCGACTGTATTATAGGGTCATGCAGAGAAGTACTACCCTGACAAGTCATGGGAACTTTTCCTTCACTTCCTTCCTTGTGTTCCTCTTCTTTTCCCACTGCCTCCTTCTCGTGTCTCTCTCCTTCCAGCTCCCCTACCCCCATCCGGCTGCCTGTTTATGTATAAAGCCTTACCGCCTAGGTCTTGATTGTACAGCTCATAAATATTCAACCTTCCCTAGAAGCAACCTCTGAATATTTCACCACTCAGTGCTGCTCCCCCATCGAATCAGCAATGGGGCTGGACACTTCTCAGGGTCACTTGCCTGCACCCCCTGAGTCCTGCCTTCGCTTATCAGCGTGGGGCCTTATTTTCCTCCCATGGTCTTAAGCATAAAGGGGCTGCCCGCAGTGGCTTTGGGACCCCTTATGGATTTCAATCTTCAGAGGCCCTGAGACCCTGCCTCTAAGAGTGAAAATTTCCAAATACACCATGACGACAAGGCTCACTTACTCCGTGGTAATAACCTGGCGTTCAAAGAGGAGAAGGAAAGCTAGGAATGGATCTGGAGTTATGATCCAGGTGAAAAAGTTGTAAGCACTACACCTGGCACATGGGAGACATGGAATAAATACTTCGGTTGTGCTGGATGATGGCCGAGATGCATATAGAAATGGGGGGGGGGATCAACCAAAGTATAATCAATGGTTGAATGAGGTGTTAGGGTACATGTGTACAATTTTTCCATCTTTCTCCCATTTAAAACTATTTTGTCAATTAATAATGAAACATATAAAAGTGTCCGTTTTAAAGGGTTAATTAGAGAAAGCAGGGTAGACAGGTGACGGGTGGAGGGGTCTCTTCAGTACTCAGAGTTCCTGTGCCCCACGGGCACCAGGAGCAGCTCAGGCCCAGGCAGTGCCCCGCCTCTCCTTTCCCCCTCTGGTTTGGAAGAACAGTCAGCAGCGCTCTCTGTATGGAGGGCAGGAGGGAACAGAGAGGTGGGAATAGGAAGTAAGTGCAGGGAGCCAGAGAACGGGAGGCTCCTGTGCAGCTCTCCTCCCCAAACCTCTCTTCTGTGATATTTTGAACAGATCTCATTCTGAACAGGCTGAGCTTGAATCCTTCCAGAGGCAGGGGGCTCGAAACCTGACCGGGAAACCTAGGACGAAATGAGGCGGCTCCAGCAAGGATAAGGGCTCTGGTCTGTAGATGTGTCTCGTCTTTGGGGCCTGGTTCCACTTCTGCCTCTAAGGGAAGAACAGGTTGGGAATGAGGTAGGAGCAGAAGTAGGATCAGAAACAGAGATGGTGCCCGAAAATTAAGGAAAAGGAAATCTCTTAGTAAGACTCCCAATTAGTTTCGACATGGAGGCCGAGGGCCAGGGACATCTTTGAACACGGCCTTGAGCCAACCCACAAGGGGACTTAGCTCGGCAGAGGTTGGGGATGGGGTGGCAGCAATGACTTTGGCCATTGTCCCAAGAAGCAGCTTCACAACCGCCCACTCAGGTCCTACTTTGGCACTGCGTGGGGTAGAGGTGGGTGTGGGGAATATCCCATGGGCTATTTCAAAGGGCCAGGGCTGCTGTCAGAGGAAGCTGCGAAAGTGTGTGTGTGGGAGGGGGAGGGTTGATGTGGGGACAGGGCCCATGTGTTTTGGGCTCTATTAACTAACTCCCTCCCATCCATCACAGCCTCCCCCTGGGCTGCTGCAGCCCTGGCAGCTGGGTCACCCCGGGGAGGCTGGGCTGGAGGTCCCTGAGGGGAGCCAGGCTTCAGGCAGAGCAGAGGAGACACATGTGCGCTTGGCTGGGTTGGAGCTGGCGCCTCATTGAGAAGGGGGCTCTCCAAGCTGGGCTTCATTAGGGCAGTGGCACTAATAGGGGAAGGGGTGCAGGGGGCCGGGCTGACAGCCAATTACTTGCTCTTCTGCATTATGGATTAACCCATCTGGGCCTGGGAGATTGGCTCTGAAAGGGGCACAAAAGGGGGGGGCGTGACCACAATCACACACTGAATTATCGCGTCTGAGCGCAATTGTCCACCAACAAATGGGCCTCAGGATGGGTGACCCCCTTGGGTTCCGTCCTTCCCCTACCCTCCATCCCACAGGAAGAGCCAGAGGTAATCTGCCGCCTGGTTAAGAGGCCCGGCCTGAGACAGGGAGAACCAGGATGCCATTTCAGAGAGCCAGGGGGTTAGGGGAGGGGACAGGATTTGAGGTTAAGCCAGAGGAGCCTGGAGCCAAGAAAAAGTTCTACCAAGAGACCTGCATGGCCTCAGTCCTCTAGCTCAGAGGCAGCGCGGTCCCATCAACCTGCCCTGTCCGGAGAAACTCAGAGAGCAGAGGCCTCAGTCCAGCCTGGGGGAAGGCAACGGGAGGGCCCTCGGAGTCAGGGGCCTCCTAGCTCGCCCATCACCCCTTCCGGGACTAATTGATTCCAGGCATGAATAAGGGGTCGGGGAGGACCCCTGCCCTGCTCTGGCATCTCTGATGCTGTCCCAGTAGGAGTGCCCGCACCCTCCCCCACACCACCTCCTTCAGGAATCAGTCCACCAAAGGGCGATGGAGGGGGTGCCAGGCAGGGGGGCTCTCTCCTCCGGCTAATCCCCTCATTACCATCTCATAATCAGAATCCCGCTTTCAATGTAAATGGGGATGTTAAATATTGGTTTCGCTAGGCACTAGCTCCTTTGGAGAAAATCAGGGGTGCGCCCTGTTGTGCGGTGCTGGCCCTCTCCCACAGCCCGCCGTGGGGGCAGGGCGGGTAGGAGCACTAGTGAGGCCCAGGGCTTAGGGGTGCCGTGGCTGGGGAAGGTGGCGGGGTCTGACAAGGGGGCAGACCGGCTGGTTTTGAGTTGGCCTAGGCAGCCTCGATGTCCCTGATTCAGCAGGAGGAACTCGGCTTTGTTGGAGCTAATGGGCTCCTGTTCTCGAATTGCTCTTGACCAGAGATCAGCGAGTTGTTGCGGATCCCGAAGTCAGGCTGCTGGGGTGGTGGGGGGGCATTCACCGTGCCCTCCTGCCTATTGCTGGAAGCCCTGGCACACCCCGGGAAGTGACCCGGACTGTCTTTCCAACTATTTCTACGTACAGAGCACAGCACGAAGTTACAACGGCCTTCCACATGCGAAGCTTCATGTCTGTCCCTCTACAGCATCCTGTGAAATGCGTGCAAGTGAGAGAGTTACTCCCCCCACCAGGTGAGGCTGCAGTCCTCACGCATCTCGCCCAGGCGCACACAGCGGGTCCAGCACAGATTCCTCCTGGACCCTGGTTCCGGGTCCAAACTCAGCCCTGTCTCTTGGCCCCATGCTCTATCTCTTTAAATCGAGGCTACTACTGCTGTGGGGACATGGGGACCATTTGCTATGTCCACAGTCTGACCACAGAGGCGTGTGCCCTGAGGGGTATGAGGGTGGGGCGCTCAGGTAGAGGTCACTGTCTGCTTGGCTCCCCCACTGAGGTTAGGACAGAAGCCACGGAGTGTCGGAGAGGCCACACTGCTGTTCCCTCCCTGTTCGGGGGCTCATCCCCTCTCTGCCTGCCTCTCACCTGGGCTCAAACCTGGGAAGGAGCCCGGGCTGGTGTGGCTCAGTGGACTGAGTGCAGACCTGCGAACCGAAAGGTCGCCAGTTTGATGCCCAGTCAGAGCACAGGCCTGGGTTGCGGGCCGGGTCCCCTGCTTGGGGGTATGCGAGAGGCGGCCACACGTTGATGTTTCTCTCCCTCTCCTTCTCCCTCCCTTCCCCTCTCTCTAAAAATAAATAAATAAAATCTTTTTACAAATATTACAAACAAAAAAACTGGGAATGAAAAATAATAGTAATACTGGCTTCTTCTCACATTTACTTAGCATTTTACAATTTACAAAGTCCTTTTGGCGGGTTTTGTGATTGGATCCTCAGAGCCTCCTTCCTTGCAAACTGGCACCGTGGCTTCAGGACACGGGTTCTGGGGTCACCCCCACCCAGCATGTTCTGGGTGACCTCAGGCAGGTTATGTTCCATCCCCCATCTCGAAGCCTTTATCTATGGAATAGAGATGATGATAATAAAGCCTACCTCCTAGAGTTTCTGGAAAACTAAATGAAATTGTACACACCGAATGTTTAGAGTAACATCTGGTGTGCACTAAGTTCTCACCCATGGGGTAAGGAGTATGATCCCACTTGACAGGTGCGGAAGCTGAGGCTCCAAGGACTAAGTGACTTGTCTAAGGTTACTCAGTAACTACAGAGCTGGTTCTTAATTCGGGCAGGGACTGAAATCTGCAGCTGGTCTGGGGCCAATGTTCCCCCGGGTGAAAAGAAGGGGGTGCTCTCCTGAGGTCCTTCATTGTGTCTTAGGTGGCAAGGGCCTCTTCCCTCTCTGCTTCTCCGGGTTAGGCGCTCTCAGAGGAAGACAGGGTGGCTTCCCACTGCGGCCAGTCTGCGGCGGCGGCCCCTGCTCTGCTGGGCCAGGGCCGTGCAGAGCCGGTGCACCATGTGCTGTGCTCAGCCTCCCTGAAAAGAGAGGGCGGGGATGCCTTCGGAGCCCCCACACACCCCGGGGTCTGTGAGAGGCTCCGCTGCTCAGTTCCCTCCGTTTAGCTTTCTCCTCATTAACTCCCTGGCCTCATTAATCAACCCCATGAAACGCACCCCAGGGAACACTGCCTGCCAGCTCTGCAGCTTGGTGCTTTAATTATCCTCCCAGCGGGAGGAGGGGGTGCCCCCCCACACTCATACACACATACAGAAACACACATGCATGCACGTGTACATGTACAGACACACTCACATACACACGTACACATGGAAACCTGTGTGCACACACATTCATACACACAGAGAGACATGTGTATACACACACGTGCGTATACATGTGTGTGCACAGTCGTGAACACATATGTGTATATGCATCTCTGTGTGTGCTCGCACATGGAGAAACATGCGTGCATATGTGTGCATGCTCGTGCACACGTGTGTGTGTGCACGCACAAAAACGTGTGTGCGTATAAGCATGCATGCACAGAAACGCATGCATGCATATGCATGCTCATATACATGTGTGTGCGCCCATATTCACATGTGCACGCAGAAGCAAGCGTGCATGCATACACACAGAGAAACATACATATACATGATTGTACACACCTGTAAGCGCAAACGTGTGTGCACATATACATGCACACACATGGAACATGCATGTGTACATAGTCATTCACGCGTGTGCACGCATACTCATTCGTGTGCGTGCAGAGAAACACGTGTGCATGTGTGCGTACTCATATGCAGAAATATGCATATTCATATACATGCACATGGACTCGTGTTCATGCACACACATACTGTGTGTGCACGCAAAACACATGTGCATGTATGCATTCGCGGACACACTGGTGTGCCCGTGTGCACACAGCACACACATACACACAGTCGTATATGTGTACACACAGAAAACACATACATGTATACATATACAGACACATACACAATCATGTGTGTATACATATATGGACATGCATATGCACACACACCAAGCAAAGCACACACACGTACACACATGCAGATGCACACAATATGCACACATACAGACACACACGCAGCAGTCCTCAGGTGGCCCACCCAAGGCACAGCTTATGACGTGGCTCGGCCAGGGCAGCAGACCCTGGACGCAGCCCCAGGCTGTCCCAGCATCTCCTCGGCATTTGTCAAGTGAGCTTACTATGGTGTTGTCACTTGCATCAAGTCCCCTTCCCACAGGGGAAGGGGGCACTTCCTTCTGTCCAAAAAAGTTCACACACTTTCAGTTCTTTGGTCTCATTTCACTTACTAATCAAATCCGCGTGGTTCTAGGTGCTGGGGATAAAGACACGGTGCCTATCAGGCCTCAGGAAGCTCCCACATCACCCAGGAGGGAGATCAAAGAGAAAACAAACCTGACTCGAAAAAACAAACACAAACACAAAAACAAAAATCCCCCACCAGGTGACGTGCTGTTCTGAAAGAAAGCACGGGATGCTCAGAAGTGCTGAGCAGGACAGTGAATGCAGCCAGGGCGTTCCGGAAAAGGTTCTCCTGAGAAAACCTCAGCTTGAAGCGGGACTTCCACTGTAAGTGGGAGTTAGCTGGTGAAGGAGCGGGCGCTTAAAGGAGCACATAGCAAATGCGGAGGACAAAACACAGTGCCGTGTGAAGAGCCCCGTGGATAATGCAGTCTGGACGGAGGGCGGGTGAGGTAGGAGGCCAACGCGGGGTGGGGAAGGCCCAGTCAGGGGGACCCTGTATGGCAGGCCAAGAACATTGACTCAGATCTAACCTAAGTGCAAGGAGGAGTTACTGACGGATTTTAAAGCCAGAGAGTGACATGATAAGACTTATGTTTTGGATTTTTTTTTTGTGTGTGAGAAGAATAAATTGGAGGGGGACAGAAATGGAGGCAGAGAAACTAATTAGCAGGCGAGGTGACTGACTGGGTGTAGGAGGCAAGAGAGAAAGGAATTTGGAATATTCCCAAGTTTCTTCTGCACGGGTGTTTTGGGGATTGGGAGGAAGGTTCTCTCGGGGTGTTCTAAGGTCTCTGACTCCACCCAGGCTGCAGGCAAGGCAGAGTCCGGCTGGCGCTCACCTCTGGGGGTGCTTGTCTTGTAGCCCCGGTTACTCCATCAGTGCTCTCGTCTGTGAGATTCAACACAGACTGAATCCGTGTTACACACTCACAACATCAGGGTCTGGGGGGACAGAAAAGCTGCGAGCAGACCAGGGCGAGAACCAGTGCCCGCTGAAGAGGGCAGCGCCCTTCAACCAGAGCCCGCTCTGCCCCTGCCGGAGTGGCCCAAGATTGCCAGACAGGTCATCCCAGGGAGAAGCCAGAGCTCAGTAATTTTTTAAAAGATTTTATTTGTTTATCTTTAGAGAGAGGGGAAGAAAGGGAGAAAGGGAGGGTGAGAAACATTGATGTGAGAGAGAAACATCAATCGGTTGCCTCTCATACACCTGAGTGAACCCACAACCCAGGCATGCGCCCTAATGGGGAATCGAACAAGTGACCTTTCACTTTCCAGGACGATGCCCAACCAACTGAGCCACACCTGGCAGGGCCAGAGCTCAGTATTTTTTAATGTAGCTCCTCTAATTTTAAACATCCATGCAATCGAAACATACTTGGTGTAAAACACATCAAATATATTTCAATCCATAGGTTCATAGGATGTTTTTAAAACATCATTGTTCACCTCTAGAGTATGCTAGAGAACCAACTCATAATTTTGAGAAATAAGGAGTAAAGGAAAGGAATCAAGTTATTTACCCTACCTTTCCTACTCAAACTGCACCTCAGGGTAAACAGTTGGTGGCAGGTTTTCTGTAGAGAGGTTTTCCAGCTCATACATGAAAACGGAATCACAGAATAGAATGCCACGATTTGGCAACTTCTCATGAACAAATGGATGTGGGCAACGAGCATTACTGGGTGCTAATACAACAATAAAAACAACAGCACAGAAAAGCAGACATTACCCCTGAGACAATACTGCCTGTGAAGTGCTTTTGCCCAAAAAAAAAAGTTCAGTATTAATTAGTCAAGCCTCTTACACCTAACAACCAACTTACAGGAAGTATGAAGGCAGAAGGACACGTTCCAGGACACTATGGGGTTACATCCGACGAAACCCAGGCTGTAGAAATTCTACAGAGTAAATGACCCCGCTTCCTCAACAAATACATTGGGAGAAAAAAAGAGATGAAGGGGGAAACACCCGGTTCAAAGGGACATGCCGCTCTGCAGACGCATTTGGGCCCTGCAATAATTTGAACGCGGTCAGTGACAATGAGGAAAAATCATTGAGACAATTGGGGGAGTTTGGAAACTGATTGTGTCTTTTAGGTGCGATGAATTTAGGTGTTACTTTGTTGTTTCATGAACTCCCACCTCTGCCTCAGCATCCTGGAGCCCAAACAAAGGCATCCACTGCCCACGAAAAAGTAGTAATAAAGGCGCTTTCAACAGTTCGGGTCAGTGCAGAGAGTCCTCAAACTTGAGTAGACAGAGCTTCTGGGCCGGGAAGGGGCGCGAGGGGAAGCCCCCCCCTTACCCGCGGGCACTAGGAGGCTGTCGGAGGAAGCCACGGCGCGGTGTGTGTGCGGTCTCTTCTTAGTGCCCCGCCTCCTTTCACCCCACCCCGCCCGCCCCCCGTTCCCTCCGCAGTGGGAGACCCTTCCCTGCGCACTAGTCTGCGGCGCGCGCGGGGCGCGGGCGCGGGGCGCAGGCGGACAATGGGCCCCGCCGGCCTCCCATTGTTCCCTGGTCCTCCTTCCCGGGCCGTGGGAGCCCGGGTCAGCGCTGGCCTTAGGGGTTCGGTGGGGGTGGGTGTTGGCCGCAGATCCGCCCGGTCCTCCGTCGGGCCGCGCCCCCCCCCCCCCCCCCCCGCTCACTCGGGCGCTCTGCCCTCGGGTCTGCGCGAGGCGCTGGGGCGCTCGGCCCTCCCCGCTCCCGCCTCCTCCATCATCCGCTCCAGGCAGGTCGGGGTAATGAGCCGCCCTCGGCCAGACCCCCGCGCCATTGTCTGCGTGCGGGGGTGAAGCCGGGTCTCCGCGGTGCTCTGGAGGGTGACCGCGCGCGCGGCTGCGAACCCCGCTTCACACCTGCTCCTGCTCCGGCTCCCAGCCCGGGGCCGGGGCGGCGTGTCCTTGCCCTCCCCGCGGGAGGGGTCTCAGCTGGGCCTGCACTTGGTAAAGAGGCCGTGGAGAGGCCGGCCACGGCCCGAGGAGGAGCTATAAATTTGGAGCAGATGCGGCCTGACAGTCACCGGGCCCGGGAGGTGGGGCGGGGGGGGTGGCGCTCTGCTCCGGGCTCAGGCCCACCTTCCAGCCCGCAGCTGAGTTAGAGGGACCGCAGGCCAAAGTGACCCGCACTTTGGCAACACTGAGCCTGGCCCCCGACCCCGGCTGCCGCTCTTCGTGGGGCCCGGTGGGGGGAGGAGGCACGGGGGGGGCAGGGAGCCGCCTGGGAAAGCTTAGTACTGCCCCCCTCCCCAAAACTGCGGTTTCTTCGCAACAGACTGGCGAAGTCTGCGCCCCTGGCTCTGGGCTGGCACTTTTTGGCAGCAGCTAGTAAAAAATATGGAAGATAGCAGAAGCATGCTTCAGTTGTTTATTTCACATTATTTGTTAAGTGCCCATTTTGAGCTAGAAATGCCAGGGAGGGAGGCGCAGACGGGTTGCGGGGAGGGTGAGAGCAAACTACTGAGGCACGGCGCCGCCTTGTGGTGTGTCGTGTGTACTGCAACACTGTGCACTCGCGCAGCGTTTCCCTGTAGGAAGTGGTGTTCTCTCCGCCAACAGGAGGGAACGGGGTGCAGAGTGCCTCCCGGGGTTTGATGGAGCTCGGGTTCACTCCAGGGACACCGGCCCCTGGACGGGTTTTCCATTGCACCACAGTGCCCGGGAGGTGAGAGAGACTTCCGCGGATCTGGGAGAAAGTGGAGAGAGCGGGAGCCCGAGCCTGGGTGGGGTGGGCGCAGCCCCGGTTCGTCGTTCCTGCCCTGGACACTGGAGGGCTCCCTCACTACAGGAGTGGGAGGTGGAGGCTATGCCTGCCTCCAGTCTGAAGATCTTGGTTCCATAACCAGTCTGACCGAGGGCGAATTTGGGGGTTAGAGTCCAGACACCAGCGCCAAACTGAGTTGGCCAAAGCCGCAGCAGTGACTGTCACCTCCCTTTGTAGCAGTTCCTCAGCTTTCTCTCACACTCCGCGGGCCTAGCTAGATTGGCTTGCTGCGTCCATTGCTCCTTTCCTTACCTGCGACCCGCCCCCACGTTTCCCCTGCTCCACACGCACGGTGTTCTGCGTTAGTGCTTCTCAAACTTGAGCATGCATCCAAATCACCTGCAGGGGGCAGTGTTGAAACACGCCACGGCGTCCGATTCCTTTGGTCTGGGGCAGGGCCTGAGAATGTGCACCCCGGGGAGGACAGCAGTGAGGACCACACTTTGAGGGCCCAGAGGAAAGGGAAGGGAAGGGCCGGTGAAAGAGAAAGGAACGGAGGTTTTTGCAGTGCTGGAGAAGGTCATCGGAAGTCCATGTTTCCTGGGGCACTGGGGTGTCTTCGCTGTCCGTGAGGACCAGCGGCTAAGCCCCGAGCAATTGCGGGCCTCTTCCAGAATTAGCCCAGTTTGTGTCTCCTTGGAGACTCAGCGCCCGCCCGCCGCCCCGGGCCTGATGACTCCGCGCTCGCCTCGCCCTTTCCAAGGAAGCAAGAGCTACCTGGCTTATCTTCCCCACCTAAGTCGGTCCTCCGCCCGCGTCTTTGTCACTGTCACTAAAGGCGCGGGGCGGTTGTCTTACACATTTCTATCTGTAAATTAATTAGCATAGGTTTGGGTTCTCAAGAGTGCCTCGGTGAATGGTTGTGCACGCCTGATGCATTCATGCTTGCTTTCTTCTTCAGGGGAACCGTCCCCTACCAGTCCCTCCTCACCTTTTTTCTCGACCCGCCGCTCTAAACACTTCCAAGCTGATCTAAATAGCTGACTTCCAGAGAGTTGCTGACAAATTCTCTCCAAGGCGTCAGTATCATTATTACCAGTTAGGAGCCTTTGGCTGGTGGCAAGCAAACAAGCCCCGCCCTGCAAGCCTAAGGATGGGTTTGCAAAAATGGAATTAAAGAGATTAGAGGAGAAACGCTAATGGCATTTTTTCCCTTACCACCAGGTGGCAGACGTTGCCTCGTTAATGAGCATTAGCCCTGCGCTTGAAGTCGGGCCTAAGACTCGACATGTTTCAAATCAGGGCCCTGAGCACAGCAGTGTTTCTCCATTTAGGTGGCTCCGGAGTGGAGGCAGGGAGGGCAGCTGCTTGAAAATAACTTTGTAACTTCCGCCGATGTACGAGAGCAATTCCTTACCTTCCTCCTCAGTGACAAAGAGCTTGCTGAGACATTCTAGTTTTTCATTCTGAAAAAGGTACACCCTCTTGTATAAGTTTAAAAAATGGGTTCTTGAACTAGAAAAATGCGAAGAATGTAACTTCAAAGTAGAGGTTTCTGACGCCACGTGCAAGATGTGGCAGCCCGGAGCCACTCGGCCCGCATATCCTCTGGATTCTTTTCCCAGCACCTGTCTGCAGGCGCCTGTCTGTAGGCGCCCTCTTGGTCTCTGCCACCCAGAAGTTCTTTGACCCGTCGCTCAGAGGGAATTTTTCTCAAAGGAAAAACAGGAGCTTTATTTTAACTCTAGAATCTGCTCAAGGGCTATCTTACTAAATTCCAGTTTGCATGAGAATAGTCTTTATTATGCCCCCAAATGATCGTGACCCTCAGGTGATATTCACCATACCACACCTATAGCAAGAGTTACACACATACAGCCCTATATATATGGCTATAAATATATGTATCTATATCTTAGAGGATGGCTCCATGCCTGGGGAGAAAAGCAGGTGAAGATGTCTCAAGTCACGTACAACAGATACCAACAATAGTGTAGTTTCCACCACAATGCCAAGGTGCGAGCAGACCTATACCTTACATGGAAAACAGGAAATTGTCTGTACCAATACTAGCTTCTCTCACGTGGGTGGGAAACTGCCCTTTTAGCCTGCCGGTCCTTACGTCCGTCAGCTGATCCCCCCTTGTGTGGGGGCGGGAAGATCCTAGGTACACACAGACAGGCTTAGGCGCGGTAAAACTCCCCAGAGCGCTTCAGTGGGCGACCCTCCTCCGCTGCGGCAGCCCCCTCGCTCCCCTTAAGTGTTTATAGATGCCTGCGCTAAAGACAGGGACTCTGAGGGAAAAAAGACCATTGAACTAGCCCATGTTTGGGGTTTTTCTATGTGGGTTGTTAACAGAGTCAATCAAAACATATTTATGGGCCGTCTGTAGGACATTGGGCATGTACGTCACCCTTCATTGAAAAGCCATTAAAACAATTGCCATGTCGTGCCTGGGAACTTTTCTCACAAAGGAATTTGCCTTAGTGGCTAGATTAGCAGGAACTGATTGGAGATGCAAAACTAACAGCTCCATTTGTACTAGGAAGCCCTGTGTAAAGCATCACATGCTGTGAATAATATACGGGAACTTATTTGCTCCTGTGTCTGAGTATACGGACTTCAAAGCCACAGACCTAAAGTGATAGGGTTCACATAAGGGAAAGGAAAAGTTTAAAAGTTGTTGAGTCATCTTGTACTAATGCTCCAAAGTTAAATGTTTACCTGGAAGGTTGTGCCCTGGTTATAGGCCGCTAGTGACCGTAAATAAATAGAAGTGTGTTCACACCTATTACACATTCTCCTGCTTCTCATGCCAGGAAACTAGTTTAACACACCCACACTTTTTATTGAGTTACTGTTTATCAAGGCAAATAGCCAGAATCATTCAAACCAACATTTGGTCCTTGAAACTCACCTATAAACATGAGATATCATAAGTGTGTTTATTGTTTTTTTCCACTACTAACATTAACAACCTTTATCAGCATATATGTATATATACAGTCACACACACACACGTATATAGTTAGTTCTGTCTTCTTTCGATTATTCGTTTAACTAGGAACTTTCAAATTTTCATTGCCTACTTAAGGCACTGAAATAGAACGCCCCCATATCTTGAAAAGCCCAAGTTATCTGGCAGAGGGTTGCAATTTGGGGGAGATTTGTGGTCTTGTTCTGGTTCTCAGTTGGAGCAGGGTCCCCAGCCCTTCTGTTCCCATCTCACGCTTCCAGTCCTGACTCTTCTCTGCAACTACTGTCCAATCCAGAATTCTTTACTGTGTCCCCACCTTCTTAGGGCGGGGGGGGGGGGGGAGAGAAAGAGTAGAGTTGAGCAGGGGGGTCTTCCTCTTAGAAGAAGGGTACGCTTTCTATTAAACAGTAGGACTGTGGCGGCTGCCATGAGGAGAGCGGCATTAGGCAGAGCGTAAGCTGGGGCCAGACAGTCTCAGAATCAAAGTCCAGACCATCGCTTACCAGTGATATGATTGGGAGGAGGTGACTTAACTCCTCTGAGCTAAGGCTCACCTTCTCACCTGTAAAGTGAGGCTTCCATAAGATGACGCATGTGCAATGTCTAGTATAGTGTCTACCAGAAAGCATCTGTGAGTGGAAGTTCTTGGTACCCACCAGACCCAAAGCTCTGCAAATGCAATCAGCCTACCTCACTCCCGATGCTTCGGGAGGCTTCTGGCAGACCTTACGGCGATCAAGAGAATATCGTGCACTGGCCATGCGGCAGACAACTCATCGAACGGTCAGTAAACCGAAGCATTGCATCATAGGAATTTTCCATACTGGGGGAAAAAATTTTTTGTGAAAAGCTCTGTTTTGGGCAGAAGCCAAAGATGAGTGAGATCCTTTCCCTTCTAGCCATTGGTTGGTTAGGTTAGATCCTTCCAGAGACAGACACTGAGACAAGGGTTAGAACACGAGGAGTCATATGGGGGTAAGGATCCCCAGCAGGGAAACAGACATGTGGGAGAAAAGTGTGGAGTGTGGAGTCGGGGTCTAATCCCATCAGGGAGCCCTGGGAGCTGGTGTCCGACACACCTCAGAGTCGCCCGTGTGAGGAGCGCGGACGTTGGGATATTAATCTACCAACCTCCCTGCGTCACTGATTAAGTATCTGCTCCTGAGAACATTAACTGTTGCAGGCACGGCCATGCAGAGAAACCTTGAGGGGTACACGGCAGCTTTTTATTTTTTTAAGATTTTATTGTTATTATTATTTATTTTTAAAGAGAGGGAAAGAGAGAGAGAGAAACGTCAATATGAGAGAGAAACATCAATCGGTTGCCTCTCACATGAGCCCTGACTGGGGACTGAACCCACAACCCAGGCACATCCCCGGAATGGGAATCAAACCAGCGACCTTTCGCTTTGTGGGATGACGCCCACACTGAGCCACACCGGTCAGGGCCACTGCAGCTTTTCAAATGGAGCTTGCAAGTGACTCTACGTGACATGCGCATCAACAACATCACTAGCGCCATGCAATCTACTGGTCCTGCGACCACTTGAACTACAGCCAGAACCTGCTGCAGAGCCCATTCTTTCTCTGGGCCTCCCTCAAAACTTGTCGTCTCCCACTATCAACGGGGGCAGCATTGCCCAGCGTCGTCTAGGCCATCTCCAAAGCCCGAAGAGGCCCTCCAGTAGGGAGCCGCTGAGTGGTGGGAGGAGCAAGGTGCGCTACCCGTCCTCAGACTCGGGGCGGCGTGCTGGCCTGCTCCCGTCAACTGGCCCAGGAATTGTCGTTGACAGGGCAGGCCCCTGAGTCACTTCAGGGTTCATTTCCTCTCCTCTTGTATTCAAGTGATCGATGAACATCATGCCATCAAAATCAGGGAACTTTGTGGTGTTCCATGTTAACTGTACCAAGACGAGCTAGGTCTTTTGGGTGATACTTTGAGGAAGTATTGAAAACATCCTTAATATTCTCAGAGGGTCCTTAATAGTTCGGAGAGTCCTTTAGGCTTTACCTTACATCGTTCAGGGGTCTGAGGGAGGGTTCTTGCAGCCATACCCTTAATGTGACTTTTGTTCACCAGCTGGAAAAACTGGGGGTAAGAGGCAGCTATATTTGCCAAACCAGCAAGTCCTTGGGCTTCCGTGTCTCCCCCAGATTCTGCCTGTAGGTTGAACAGTTCCTCCGTCTGCTCACCTCTCTCTCCCTGGACATTGAGTTAGAAGACACCCAGCCATACTTTCAACATTCTGTCTGAAGGTCTTCTTATCCTATTTTTCCTGAAGTTTGTTAAGAGCATTTTGTATCTTTCAAGTTTCCATAGGCAACATCTTGCCAATTATTCCATCACCACAGGACACGTGTTGTCCTCACTCCAGCCTCCAATAACCACTCTCTCACTGTATCCCCAGTCCCCAACCACTGTGTAAGCCCCAACCCTCCAGCCTTTGCTAACAGCGCCTTTGGTGTTTTTCCAGCCTCTGACCACCAGCTGTTCCAGGGGCAGAATTCCAACAGCCTGAGAATGAAAGCTGCAAGCCTCTTGTGGTTAGGCTCGGGAAGAGCATCACTTCTGCTACATTTCACTGGTCAAAGCCAGCCACAGGGCCAGTCCAGACGCACAGAGGGAAGAAATAGGCTCCTCTCTTAACGGAGAGTTACACAATCTTGTGACAATGTTTTCCAATCTATAGAGGACATCTTTACACTAACATGTGGATACATCTTTAGAATACATTCCCAAAAGTGAACTTGCTGAGTCTAATGCAAATAAGTATTTGTGAAATATTCCCAAGTCTCCTGAACAGGTTAGGTCGATTTGGGGGCCTCACCAACAATCTATGAGGGTGCAGATGAGGTTTCCCCAGATCGCAAACACAACACGCTGTCCAACCTGACAGGTAAAAACGACATCTTCTTGTAGTTTTAATTTGCATTTTGCATATTATGAGTGAAATGGGGCATATTTTATTTATCGAGAACCCATTGTATTTTTTTTCCTTGAAACTGGATATTTACATGTTGCCGTTTTCCACTTGCTCTGTGAGCTTGGCTCACCATCTCTCACTGCACTCGAGAACTTGTACATGTTAGTGCTGGGAGACGGGGACACCAGTTCCGGGGCGGCTTCTCTTGAGTCTCGGAACTCAGAGTTTCCTTGCTCACCCAACTTCGGCCTTGCTGAGGGTAACAAATTCTCTTCTCCCGTGGGAAGGGCCACCTGTATGAGGGGCTCTAAGGGAATACGTGGGTCTCTAACAGAAGACCTGGGTTTCTACATATCTTCCTCCAAATCTCACCGCCCCCAAAGGAGAAAAGGCACAGGGTGGGGGGTGGAGAAGCCCGAGTCCTAGGTCTGTAGTTGCTCCAGTTTTCTAAAGCCACTCGAAGGAGAGCCAGTCCTAAAGACCCCCTGCGTGCGTGTATGCCGTAACTGAGTTCGGCAGCGGTGGGGCTGGTGGGAACCGTTCTGCCCTGAAGTAGAACACCTGGGTTTGAGTCTAGCGACCTCGGGCAAATGTCTTCCCCTTCACTTCAGTTTATTCACCTGTGAAAGGTGCAAGCAACTTGCAAAGGTAAACTGTACGAATATCGGGTGCTGTGAGGTTCACCTAGAGGCACTGAATGCCACCCAGGATCTAATGCGAGGTGTGAAGACTCAGTGGTTTTAAACCATCATTGCCCAGGAGACCCCACTATTTCCCTCAACCCAAGACACTAGCTACGCCTGCCTTACCTCTTATAATGCTACCATGAGGAGTCAAGCGCCAGGTTACGTGCACAGTCCTCCAGACTGCCACGTGTGCTCCAGACTTGGGGCGCCAGGTGCAATTCAGGGATCCCTTGGGCCACCCTCATTTCAGACTAGTGGGCTAAAAATTCGGGGGCTCGCATGAGCACTTTCAGGTTCCATGATTTGCTGAGACGACTCACAGAACTCGGGACTTCTGATGGTAGTTTTATTATAATGAAAGGATCCAAATTAGAACCAGACCAAGGAAGAGCCATATCAGGCAGACTCTATGACTGAGAGGGCTCCAAATGCAAACTTTTGGGTCCTCGAGAATGTGGCTGCCTCCTGGCGCTGGTGTGTGGTAATATGCAGTGTTGCCAGCCCGAGAAGCTCATCCACATGCGGTATCTATTCCAGAAGGAGCAACGAGTCCACTGTGGCTGGAGCTGGGGGGCAGCGGCGGGCAATGAGGTCGGAGAGGTAGCTGGATAGAAGCAGGAAGACCCCCTTAAGCAGTTCAAGGATGCTCTTGAAAATACTGGAGATTTTTGTGGTGAGCAATTAAAAGGAAGCCAGTAGCTCCATGAGGAGATTATGCTGACTTGAGGCCACCAAGCTCACCAGAGAGAGCCAGGGAAGGAGACAGCTAAGAACGGCCCTCCTAGGGGCCGGGTGAACCTCCGAGACTGCCCTCACGAATTGCCCTGCAAACCGTGGAGTGATTTGTGCCCCGTGTCATGAGAGGAAACAGTGGAGCAGCCAGCGGATTATTACTGGAGCCTAACATCTGAGTGTGAATGTAGATGCAAAAGTTTATCCCCCAAATGTGAAGTTGTTTCCCTAAAGCTGAAAGCCAATATAATTCACTGTACCGATAGAAGGAAAACAATCACATGATCATTTTAAAAGAGGCTGAAAAAGCAAATGACAAAGTCCAAACACTCCCTTTATTAAAAGAAATACTCAACAAACTAGGAATTATAGAGAATTTCCTCAACCTGACAAAGGGCATCTATGCAACAGTCGTAGCTAACATCATCCTTCATGGCGTCAGGCTGAATGCTTTGCCCCAAGGTCAGAAGTAAGTCAAGGTTATACGTTCTTACCACTTCTGTTCAACATTGCACTGGGGGTTCTAGATGGGCACTTAGAGAAGAAAAGGAAGTGGAAGTCATCCAGACCGGAAAGGAGGAAGGAAAAATAACTCTACTTGTAGATGACGTGACCTTGTACACCAAAAATCATGAAGAATTCCCTACAAAGTGATCAGAACTAATAAACATCTTCAATGAGATGTTTATTACAAGATCAGTTACATACATCAGTAGTAATTCTAGACACTAGCAATGATCAATCTCAAATGACATTAAGAAAACAATTCCATTTAGGGTAGCATTGAAAAGAATAAAATATCTAGGAATACATTTAACAAAAGAAGTGTAAATTTTACACTCTGGAAACCACAATAATTGTTGCAAGCAACTAAAGAAGCCCCCAATAAATGGAAAGATATTCTATGTTTATTCTTTGGGAGATTTAATAGTGTTGAGATGGCAATTGTCCCCAAATTGACCTACAGATTAAATCAGCGCAATCCGTATGAAAATTCTAGATGGCTTTTTTGCACAAATTAACAAACAGATGCTAAAAATCATATGGAAATACAAGGGACCCCAATAGCCAAAACAATGTTGAATAAGAACACAGTTGAACAATTAGCTCTTCACAGTTTCAAAACTTACTGTCATGCTGCCGTCTTGAAGACAGAGTGATGGACGTGGAATGGAACTGGGAGTCTAGCAATAAACCTCACGTTCATAGCCCATTGGTATTTGACAGTCCACCTGGGAAGAAATAGTCTGTCCTAGAAACAGTGTGGGAACAACTGGATACCCAGATGCATGCAAAAAGCAAGAGAAAAGTTGGACTCCGTCCTCACAATGTAATGTGAGAGACATATTAAACAAAAGCATAAACAGTCAAGCAGGAGAGGGAGAGAATGAACGAGAGAAATGAAATGATTGCTGAACCATCTCAAGGGCCCCCTTGAGGTCCGCGGTCACAGCTTAATTGCCCGGTGGACCAGCCAGCCTGGTTTTGTGTTCTTTCTCTAACCACCAGCAGTTTGCATAGTGTGGGTGGGCAGTGGTCAGACAGTCGGATTGAAACAGGATCGTGAGAGGAAGAAGTGAGTTGAGAGGCACCAGCCATCATTTACCAGAGCTGACGGGGGAGCTTGGGACAGTCAGGGCTGAGTAAGAGCAAAAAGTATAGAGGAAAAAAAAAAGGTCACAGAGGAGATTGAGATTGAGAACAGAGGGAGGTTTCCTGATCACTGCTCACAAACACCAGAGGACACAGGAGCTCGGAGGGCAGGAGAATGGCCTCAGAAAAGAATTTACAGAGGTCTGTGGGCACTAAATCCCAGGTCCTTCGGGATAGCCTGGGATCCTGGACTTCCTGTGAAGGGCACGAACAAGTAAAGGGCACGATGAGATCAGATCTAATGGTCTCAAGTCAGATAGCCATGGCAAGGCTGCCAATGTTCGGTCGGCTCAGGGTTTGGGGGTGGGAGACCTTCCTTAGCAACACGCAAAACGAGCGGAAATAGCAACAACTATCTTTTATTTATTAGGTGTTTGGCACGAGCCCAGCTCCATGCAAATTGCACTTCATCATCATCGTATTTATGCTTCATCCTTTCCTATCAGGCATGCTGTATGCCCCCTGTGCTCCACCCACCCACCCCTTCCTCCCTTCCTGCTGAACCCCTGGCACTCACTAATCTCTTTTACCGTCTCTGCAGTTCTGCCTTTTCCAAAACATCATATAGTTGGAATCAGACATAGTGCAGCCTTTTCAGACTGGCACCATGCATTCCCCTGTGTCTTTTCATGGCTTGATAGCTCATTTCCTTTATTTATTGAATAATATTCCATTGCAGAGATGTATCAGTTTGTTTTTCCATGAAGGACTTCTTGGTTACTTCCTGTTTTTTGGCAATTACGCACAAAGCTAATATAAGCCCTCCCGAGCAGGTTTCTGTGTGGACGTAAGCTCGATTCTGGGTAGGACGGTAAAACCGCGTTTAGGTTTGTAGGTGGCTGTACCGCTTTGCATTCCCACCAACAGTGAGTGAGAGTTCCCATTGCTCCACGTCCTTGTCAGCGTTTGGCATGGTTTGTGTTTTGGATTTTAGCCAGTCTAACAGATATGCAGTGGTAGTCATTGTTTCAATTTGCAATTCCCCAATGACCTATTACATTGGGCATCATTCCACATGCATGTTTTTTCATCTGTGTATTTTCTGTGGTGTAGATCTTCTTCTTCATCTATGTATCATCACTCAGATCTTTTGCCCATTTTTAAAAATTGGGTTGTTTGTTTTTTATTGTTTTAAGCGTTCACTGCATATTTTTAGATACAAGTCCTTTATCAGATAGATGTGTGTTTTGCAAACATTTTCTCCCAGTCTGTAAGTTGTGATTTCTTCTTTTAACAAGCTTATTATTTTTCATTAATAAAAATATTGTGAACATCTCTTTAAGTCGATTCATTTACTGCATCATTTTTCCTATCAGAATAATATTTCATGGAGTGACGATAGCAGTGTTCACTTAACCAGCTTCTTACGGCTGGATTAACAGGTCCATTCTAATGGTTGGCATTGTACACAATGCAGAGGTGAACAATGTGTTCGCTAAACCTTTGTGTGCAATCTTATTCTCTTAATGTACATTTTTAGAAGTGGAAGAGCTGGATCAAGGGGTCCTTATGGTTTTCATGTCTTTGATATTTAATTGTTCTACAGAAAATTTCTCTCAGTTCACTTTCTTATCTGCAGCGGAGGAGAGAGCATCTATTCCCCAGTCTCTTGTCGGGTGGGTATTATGAAATACTTTAGAAATGGAAATAGCTTTTTTTTTTTTTTTCTGAGTATAGCTCCTGCTTGTACTATCATTCAAAACTGTTTGCAAATTGAAAGGTTAAAAATAATTTTTCATTATTTTAATTTGTATTTTGATTGCTAATGAAGTTAAACATTTTTGCCAGGAAAAGTATGTTATCTTTAGTCCCACTTAAAATACATCAATCTAATGGATATGTAATAAATGTTTTATGATAATATTTATAAAATAGCATTTGAATACTTATTCCAACATGGTACATTGCTGGGTATTGCATAAACACGTATAGAAAAATCAGTCCCTAATCACTAAGAAATCGCAGTCCAAGCAAGTGGCCAGTCGATAAGTGTTTATTGAATGCCTAGTATTTTCCCGAAATAGTTTTATAACAGCTTTATTGAACTACAATTAACACATAGTGAAGTGTGCACATTGAGGTGTACACTTTGATCATCTGTAACGCATGCACACATCTGTAGAATCATCACCACAATCACCTTGCTTGTTCTACGTCTCTCAGGGTCCGCTGTCCTTCATCGTCTGGTGTGCTATGTCTTGGCAGAGAGGCAGTCAAGGGAGGTGACATCCGAGGAGATGCGTTGTGGAGGAGGCTATTGCCTGAAGAGCTAAGATGACCTGCTCTCAGATGAGGACCTGCACCACGTCCAAAGGCCCCAAATGGAAACAACTCGACTTGTTTGATAGGACAAGTGTGGCAAGGGTGTGTGTATTTAAGGTGGGAGTCGAGGCTGGTGTGCTGGGTAGAAAAGGTCATTGTTCCAGTTACCCATCGCTGTACAAAAAAACACCCTACAAGTTAGCGGCATGGAACAACAATGATCAATAATATCCAGGGGTGCCCGAGATCAGCTAGGAGCTCTCGCTGAGGGTCCCTCATGTGGCTGCAGTCAGGGGGTGGCTGGGGCTGGGGTCACTCCAAAGCTCCTCCATGCACATGTCTGGAGCCTGGGCTACAGAGAGAAGCAACTGGAGGCCGGAACACATCTGGCTCCTTGGCGCGCTCTGGCGCTCTCTCTCTCTCTCTCTCTCTCTCTCTCTCTCTCTCTCTGTGCCCTCTCCACGTGGACTTAAGGGTGGCCCAATTTCTTACGTGGTTGCTGAAGGTTTTTAGATCAAGCATCTCAAGAGAAACTGGCAGAAGTTTATTTCAGCTTATTTCCAAACCTAGCCTTGAAAGTCACAGTGCCACTTCTGCCACATTTGCTTCATCGAGCTCGTCACAAAGATTGACCCAGGTCAGGGAGGGAACAGACTTCCTGTTGGAAGGTGTCAGATAGCATGCACACTGGCCAGTACAGGCCGTTTGTGCCAAGACAACCAGGGGATGCCCGGAACCTCAGGCAGCACCGCACCCTGTTCATGCCATGTTTTTTCTATACATGCCTACCTATGATAAAGTTTAATCTATAAATTAGGCACAGTGAAATAGTAACAGTAACGAATAAAATAGAACAACTATAACAATGCACTGTAATAAAGGTTACGTGAATGCTCTCTTTCGCTTTCTGTCAAAGTGTGTTGTGGAACCACCCCTTGCTTGCAGTGGATGGCTTGGTGTCATCCATTTCACGGGACCCCTTGCTGACACCTTCATGTAGGCCCGGTGGTTTCTCAAGGGCAACAACACATCACCACCGATCGGGACACACTTTCTGTTCGTGTCTCCCGCCCACAAATTTAATGCCTTTTCCTTCTTAACTGAGTACGTATCGGGCACTGCAGCCACAACGTTTGCAGTTTGAAGTGCTCCAGCCAAACTCGCATAAGTTTTCTTTTCCTTCTTCACAATTGCTTGGAGAGATGATTCATCCTTACTGTAGATCATGGCGACCAGAGCATACAATGTTTTCCTTTCCTTATTAAGTCAAGAACTATCACTTTTCCCCTCAAAGGGAGCACTTCACAGCCTCTCTTTGGCATATCCAAATTGCCAGCCTCACTACTCTTGAGCTTCGGGCCACTAGCAAGTACAGTAAGGGTGACTTGGACACACACATTGTGATATGGTGACAGTCAATCTGATGACCCAGAGGCTCCTAAGTGCCTAACTGGTGGGGAGAGGGTACAGCGTAGAGATGCTGGACAAAGGGATGAGTCACGTCCCTGGAAGGACAGAGTGGGAGGCCACGAGAGTTCATCCCAGCACTCAGAAAACCGTACAGTTTAAAGTTTGTGCAATTGCTTATTTCTGGAATTTTCCATTTTCCATTTTCCAACTGCAGTTTGGGGGGGGGGGGGGGGGCTCTGCCCGCAGGGCCAATCTCTCAAAGGAGAAGGGCCAGGAGCCTGTTCCTCAATGGGCTTTTATTGGGTTCTATTTTCACAGGAGTACAGGTAAAGCTCATCAATCATTGTCAGGCAGTCAGGATCAAACAATAGATAACATACAAAGAACTACAAGGGCTTATTCTGAGCCAGGGTCAGTTAGCTAAAGGGCTATGAAACTTTGGGAAACAAACTCATTTCATGCTTGGACCCTTATCAGAAAATTGAGGGTATTCTTAGCAAAGCAGGTTTCACAGGATTTTACGCATTCTTTCTTAGGCCTGATCGCCCCAGGGAATCCGCCCTTTCCAGCACAGGACTGCACCGCCCTCTGTCATTGTTTCAGGCCTAAATCAGGCAGGGGAAGTAAGACAGTCAAGAGATTAGGAGACCTCTCGCAGACAGAATGCGGACTCAGGCTATGTCAAAGCCGAGGGGCGAGGGTCCATCACCCCCTTTTTCTATAGCCCCCAAGTCCTTCCCTGAGGGCCCCTGCATGACCATGCCTGTCTTAGGTCATCCCTCCCTTGAGGAGTTTTACCTGTCTTTGGCTAACCAGTCATCGGCCCAGGGCCAAGCAGGGTGATGTAAAAGGGGGCAGAGGTGGTGCCCCTACCAGGAAGATAAACTTTATCTCCTTAATGGCTTATGGCCCTAAGGTCTCTTTACTCAGCTTTAGCCATGGGGGGTTACAGCTTCTGAAACCGGGCAGGGTGGTTCCTAGTAGCAGTTGACCACAGATAATTTTCTGAAACCCCAGAAAGAGAAAATGCTGATGAGGGGAACTACTGAACCAGCAAAAACAATTAGAAAATTATTGTAAAACTGATATCATTTACAAGAGTGTTAAAAAATACCAACTACCTAGGAATAAGTCCAACCAAATGTGTGTAAGAATTTTATGCACGAAACTATAAAACTTTATTGAGAGAAACTAAAAACCAAATAAATGAAGGGGTATATCATTTTCAAGGATGGTAAGACTGATTACTATGAAGTTGTCAGTTTTTCTCAAATTGGTCCATAGAGTCAATAAATACCAATTAAAACACCCACAGCTTTTTCTGTAGAACTTGACAAGCTAATTCTAAAATGTATTTGGAAATGTGAAGGATCAAGAATAGCAAGCCACTCCTTAAGGCGGAGGGAGGAAAAGAAGAGGAAGAAGAGGAGAGACATTCTCTACTTGACGTGAGACTTATCCTATGCTGGAGTGAGACATTAGGAGGGCAGTGTGATGTTGTCACAAGGAACACAAACAGAAAAACAGAAAGACAAACAGACCGACGTAACAGAAGAGCCCGGAAACAGACCCATGCGCATATGGACATCGGTTTATGCCAAAGATGGCACTGCCAAAGAGGGAAAAAATGGTCTCTTCAGTAAATGGAGATGGGATAATTGGGTATCCACAGGGAAAGAAGCAAGAAGAAGAGGGAGGGAGGGTGGGAGGGGGAGGAAGGTATACAGTCTGCAGAAATACTTGCACATATGCACTGGGGGACATGTACAAGAATGTTTGTAGCAACATTACTCATAGTATCCTGAATTAGAGACAACCCAAAAACTCAACAGTGGGGTGGATAAATAAAATGCAATGTATTCATAAAATAGAATATTTTACCGCAACAACAATGCACAAACCACAGCCTCACCCAGAACAGATGAATCCTAATTAAAAAGATAATGGTGAATGAGGTATGTCAGACACAGAATACACATGATTTCATTTATAAAATATTCAAAATCAGATAAAAACTTAGAGTGATGCACAAAAAAGTGATAAATTATAAAGAGAGACAAGCCAGGATAGCCTCCCTAGACTTCTCAGTCAACCCACTTATCTAGGAAGGCTTCCCTCATGAGTCAGAGTTGATTTGAGAATCATCCAGAATTAACAATAGGCGAGAGGATTTCTTTTCTTCTTCTTCTTTTTTTTTTTAGGCTTGTGGGAAAAAGAGAACAGGATAAGCAGTGATTTTAAAGCTCTTTGGAGTCTCTGGTTTAGTGCATGATTAGGCACGACTCTCCCTTTCATACACATTGACTATAACAAAAAACACTGTTGGACTGGGAGTGGGTTTGCTTTGATAGGTGTTTGAGATTCCACTAGCACCCTTAATGGAACTGAAAATGAGAACAATGAAACCAGTGATAGAAAGTGACAAAGGGAAGATCCTATTCACCGGAGTAGAGGCAAAATGAGATTAAGAGCTGATGATCACACAGTGTGAACTGTGAGCCAGGCCCCGTTCTAAGGGCTTTACCTGTGCTAATTCATTTCACTCTCACGAGAATGCTGTGAGGTGCTCATCTTACAGAGGAAGATGTCAAGGCACTCAGAGGTTGCTTAAGTCGGCTGAGATTGCAGAGCTGGGGTTTGAGGCCAGGCATTCTGACTCTGGAATCCATCATCTTAACTCAAGTGCTAGACTATATTTTTTTGTTTTAGAAAAAGAGGAGAAGATAGCATGAATTCTGGATCTTCTTGATGATTCTTCATACTGGTAGCTTAGAAACTAGGGTGGCATTTTAGAATGACACATGAAGACAATTATCTCCTCTACTTTATCCTTAGAGCTGATTCATGTAGTTTTCCAGTGACAACCGTAGCATTCTCCTGGATGACTCTTAAGAGTTAAAAATATAGCTGACCTCAGCTCTATTTTTTTTCTTAAACCTAACATGTTTGCTATTTTTAAAAGTGTTGCATGGCTTACTCAAATTTGGAAAAAAAAAATCCGCTGAGATTTTTAAGTAAAAGACCCAAGATAAATAGACTTTTTGGCTTTCAAGAATACTGAAATACCTAACGGCTACGTATTGGTTTTCCCGTGCCAATGTTCTTTAAATCGCAGGCCTTTAAGGAGACTTCTGGAGCAATTAATACACTAATTACCAGAGGTCACAAAGATCTGTCATAATTGAAGTCTTCTTTTTAATTTATTTACTCTGAAGAATGAAAAACAGAGGGGAAAACGACGATTCAACTCCGAATCAAGGAGAATGAATGGTATTGCAAAGTATTGATCACTTTTCTGCTGGGCTCCGGAGTTCAAACATATGTAAACTATAAACTGTACAAACGCAGTAAGCTATGTAATTCTTCTACAAACGGTCACACCCACCCACACTGACTGGAAAATCTATCATAATTGGAATCAGAGTTGCTGTTCTTTAAATAATGCCTTTGGGTCTCCCGAAAAGCTACAGAGCCCTGCTTTTTAAAGCCTCTCCCAGAGATGCTCGCCCTGCAGCTCTGGCGACTCCCTGGATACACCTCCGGAGGCTCCCGGGCCTCCATTTGAACGTGCGCCCGGGGCCGCGCTGAAGGGAGGGGTGGCCGGGGGGTGGGGGGCAGAGAGAAGCGCGATGGTCTAGTCCCCCTTAACCGCGGCCCCGCGCGGCGCCCTCCCTCGCGGGGGCTGAGACTGGAGAGGAAGTGGGGAGGCTCCGCTCGGTCCGCACAGCGGCGCGCCCTCATGCCCCCTCCCTTCTCCGCCAGGGGCGCCGGCACGCCTCCTCCCCGGCCTTCACCCCGGGAGAGGAGCGCGCGTCGTGGGCGGGCGCGCGGAGAGACACCGCGGGGAGCCGACGGCCAGCGCTCCGCAGCGCAGTCGGCCAGCGGCGAAACCGCAGGCGAGCCAGGGCCCAAGGCGGCCCGGGAGACCGCAGCGGCCGGAAGTGCGGGTACGTCACTTCCGAGCGGTGCAGTGGCGGCCGCTAGGAAGATGGCTGCGCCCTGTGGCTCGGAGCGGCCCGCCAACTCGCCGCTTAAAATCCCGAAGATGGAGGTGCTCTCCCCTGCCTCTCCTGGTGGCCTGAGCGACGGAAACCCTTCGCTATCCGACCCTTCCACGCCTCGGGGTGCCTCCCCGCTCGGGCCGGGCAGTGCAGCGGGCTCGGGGGCAGCGCCGTCAGGGGGTCTCGGGCTGGGGCTTGGGGGGCGCAGCGCCGCCTCGTCCTGGGGAGCCCCGGCCGCCGCCTGCCGCGGCATGTCGTGGACGCCGGCCGAGACCAACGCGCTCATCGCAGTATGGGGCAACGAGCGGCTGGTGGAGGCACGGTACCAGCAGCTGGAGGGAGCCGGCACGGTATTCGGCAGCAAGGCCCCCGGGCCGGCCATGTACGAGCGCGTGTCCCGGGCCCTGGCCGAGCTGGGCTACGAGCGGACCCCGTCCCAGTGCCGGGAGCGCATCAAGGTAACCGGCCGCCCGGCCCGGGGCAGCGAACCCGCGGCAGAGAGGAGGCGGGGAGCGGACCTCGGGGGCGGGGCCGGTCCGCGGTCCGGACTCTCTCCCGAGCCCGGTGGGCTACTCGCATCTCTCCGCCTTTTTCTTCTCTCCCTGGGAAGGGGTTGTTTTCCAGATGGCCGCCAGCCCGTAGGTTTCCTGAGTTTGAAGTTGGGCGTGCCTGCCGCCGCCCCTCTTTCTTGCCAATGGAAGACGTTCCTGCGTTCTGAAGTTGGTGGTTTCTCCTTGTGCGCGGCGGGCATCCCCGAGCCCGGGCGCCTCTCACCCCACCGGCGGGGCCTCGCTTTGTTCCAAGCAGAGGGGGCGCCTAGGCACAGGCTTACCGAGACGGGACTGAAGAAGGGTAGCAAGGGGGGGGCCGCTGGGCCCCCAGTTTCGGAATTTTCAAATGAGCGCAGTGGCAGAGCCATAGAAAAAGCGCCTTCGGATGACTGGCCTTTGTGCCAGTGGTCTTGCTTCTAACCTGAGCTATGAAGGACAAGTAAGACTAGATGCTTTGGAGAATTGGAAAGGCTTGATTGGAGCCAGATAGTGCATGGTTGCCGCGAAGTTAGCTTGGCTGAAAGTTGGTCTGGAATTTGGAGTATCCATGCCTCCAGAGTTAGGTTGACTTGAGGTGTGTTTCTGACTAAGCGCGTTCATGAAACCCAGGTTTCCCTGCTTTAGTTATTGTGCCGGGTGTGGTGGTGACAGGTAGAGCTCTCAGTGTGCATCTGGCTATCCTTGTGCACGTGGATGTTTAAATGCAGAAGCTTCATTTGAGCTAGGAATTCTACCAGCAGCCAGGTTATTGTTTGCTGTTTTTACTGACTGTTAATCTAGGTGTTCAAATTTGCATTAGAAGTTGATTTGGAGTTGTTTTTTAGGTAAGCTACTTCTCTCCTCACAGTGTCTGCTAAAAGATTCTTTCTCCCAGTTTTCACGGAACTACTTCTTCTTCATAGTCATAGTGTCTGTGTCCTTCTTTTCTGGTGGGGATGGCACTTTTTCTGGAACTCTTTGGGAGGTAAAACCCCAGTAAAGACAACAGTAATCCCGCTGAAGGAGGAGATGGCTCCAGAGTTCGAGAGATCTTGGCTCAAGGAGTGTTCATCTGGGGGCCTTGTTCCTTAGAAAACTTAGTCCAGAAACTAGGACATTTGAAACCTGTTAACTATTTATTGTTCAGGGAGTTTGGCACCCATTTCTCAATCACAAAGTTATGTTGGTTTATTTGATACATGCACCTTTGGGTCTTATCACCTCCCTCTTTTTTATTTTAAACAGGAGCTCATTAGAACAGTAGTTTATAGATAGGATTTGAACTGTGTGGGTCCACTTGTACACGTACTTTTTTCAGTAAATACAGAGTCAGCCCTAGGTTCGCATTCGTGGATTCAACCAGCCCTGGTTGAAGACAGTGTTTTATTTTCTCATTCCCAGCGGTGGTTGAATCCGCAGGTGTGAAGGGCTGACGGTAGTTGAGGTTTTGGGGAATCACAAGTTACTTTCCAGTTTTCCATGGCATTGGGGGTCGGTGCTCCCAGCCTCTACATTTTTCAAGGGTCAACTGTAGTAGCTAATAGCAACCACTGTTCTCTGAACCTCAATTCATTCTTCTATTCAAGGTCATTAAGATGCATTTTTTTGAGGGGCGAGGCTAGTTTTGCACTGAGCTGATTAGCTTCCATCTGTGAACTTTGCTTGATTTTAGAAGTGCACCTCAGGCATTTGTGACTGTTTTAGCTTGATCGAGTTTTGTCCATAGAAATTTCCCAAAGGGAAAAAGTGTTGTGCTATGAAAACCTCACGGAACATGAATGTGTCTATAAAATTGTTTCTCAGATGACCAGGGAGTCTCTAGTTGGGTTGCATCTTTGTCCAATTATGAGAAACATATCCTAAAGCAAAGACAGGAGATTGAGCTTCTCTGAACAAAATTTTAAAAAGATCTGTTTACCTGTCTCCAAACAAATAAGACCAAATTGACCTCAAGCTCTTAGAATATTTTGAGAATACATAGATGATAGTAATGGGCTCTCTGATCCACGGTAGCAGTTAGCAAGGAGGGCAGATAAATATTTGTTTTTTAAGGTCTGTACTCCTTACGTGGTTTCAACCAGGGGACAGCCTTCTTCGTTAGCAGTGTTGGTCTTTCCTGTCAGAGTTACAAGCTCTGTAAGGACAAGTTCTGGTCTTTTATTCACTACTGTATCTCCAGTGCCTAGCTCCGAGGAGGCTCGGGATACATATTTATTAAATTCACCAAATAAATAAGAAGAAGAACTCTGGCAAGTATAAAAATCTAGAGCACTGTTAGTTAAACTTTAACTGAAAAACCGCCTTTGAAACCCAGTTTGAGAAATACTGCATTGAAAACTAAGCTCTGTCTCTCTGAGAGACTTAGTATGAATGTGATTTTAAGCACAGAAGCAAATGTGGCCAGTGAAATCATAGCCTTACACAGTTATGAGGTGAAGGTCCCAAGTAATCTAGGTTGTGTTCGTGAAAATAAAATCCTTAAAAAATTCTCAGAGAATCCCAAAGCCCCAGAAGCTGACCTTTAGATCCCAGTTCCTCTACATCACAATTACTTGTGATTTAGAACAAGTAACTCACGAATCTCTTTCACTTTATTGTTTTGATGAGAACTGCAAAAAGTAATCCAATAATCCCTGTTGCTTTAGATTTTACAAAAGAGAAACAAAGTGCAGTGAGATGCACCACGAGGCATCCTCGGTCAGACTAAGGTAACGAGCTCACTTAACGTGAGCCCGCGTCAGGGTCACAGGGCAGAAACACCGCGTGCATCAGTTATGTTTCTGGTCTCGTGTGTATGAAACACCTATCAAACTTCAAGTCTGAAGACTCTGATTTCGTCTCAGTTTGAAAGGAGGGAAGGGCTATATAGTAACCTCAGTTTTTATTTTTCAGGAAACTTTCCCTTAATTATAGTTTCAACATGCTGATGTAGCAGCTTTCTTCTCATCCCATGAAGGCGTCAGAAGGTTGGGTTCTACACCAGCCTCTTCCCTGACCACCTTCCCGAATAACCTTAGAGGGCATCGCTTCCCTCCCTGGGCTGTGCTTCAGTCCTGTGTCTGTGCATGGGAGTGTTACAATTGTAAATACTGAAATTGAATGAATAGCTTTTGGATTTTGCTACCAAGGTACAATTTTGAAATACTACCCAAGTGATTATGCAAATTTCTAAGCACACAGGATTTTACCTTAAAGTCTGATAGAAACATTGGTTTATTGCTGCAAAGAGTTTCATTTTGAAGTCTGACCTGTTGATATTACTATTCGTTCAATCGTTTGGCTAAAAGGATGCGTTTGAGATTGTGCTGCTGCTCTGACGTTTTGTTGCTTTTTGTTTGTTTGCCAGAAGAACATTTGTCTGCTAACAGTTCCCGCCTAATTTTGGAGCAAGGTAAACGAAGAAGTGGTTTTCTGTCTAGACATCACATGATTTTTATCCTTTTGTATAGGCCTTTTCCTCCTGTCTCCGCCCATCAAATATTTGAGTGCTCGCTTCGTGCAGGGTGTCTGCTAGGCGTTAGCATGAATGGAAGTCTGAGCTTGCAGCGCAGTGGAAGCCTGTGCGCACGCATCAGAGAGGGGAAAGCTGTAAAGACGACACGAGGAACGGTGCACAGTGCAGCACCTGACTAAGCGTCACACACTGAGGTGCTCCAGTGGCACACGAAGGCAGACAGTAAGTGTGATGACTTCAGAGGAGGGAGAGAGCCAGCGCATCACAGTTAGTTCGTACCGTAGCAGTCAAAAGATCTCTAGACTTGGAATCCGTGAGAACAGGCACTTCTGAGCCATGTGCTGTATTCACACCTCCGCCAGTCAGTCTGCTGCACTACAAAACTCATTCTCAAGTCCCATATTTTTTGTTTTTTTCCCAAAAATCTGCCTCCTGAGAGTTGGCTGTATGTCTCTGAAACCGATGTGTTCTTCTGGCTCCGCCCGGAGACAAACTGCGGGGTGACTGCGTGGCCGGCACCGCTTGCCTTTGCTGCATCAGTGCCGGTGCTCACCCGTCCTGTTCACGAGTGGTGGGCAGTCTTCTGACCAGCAAACGGGGGTGAAAGTGTTAGGGACGTTGCTTAGATTTCTGCATCAGTAACTCTCATAATCTTTGGAACAAATTTCATACTTTAGCAGACAAGTCACAGTATAGTTTATTTGGTCTTTTATTTTTGCTGTCGAGCCTCGTCATCATTTGTGAAAACCAGTAGGGCAAAGATAACACGGAGCGAGATGCTGGGCCCCGCATAAGCATTTTAATAGACTGCCCTCCTCTAAGGGCTTTTACCTGACAGTTCGGAAGGAGACTGTCCCTTTGCATTATCATTGAAAGATCTCCAAGAAGTGTGGTATGCCACTGAAAGAGTTCTCAAGGAAGATTTGATCAGAGTGTTTCCTTCCATTTTTTCCACACTCAGTTCCTATTGCTCCCATGCCCGCTGCCACCTGAGAGCCCGTGCGCTCGTCTGCGTGTGCGTGTGACGGGCTGGATGTGTATCTTAAAGGAATGTAGTCACGCACTGCGTAACGACCGTTTCGGTTTGACGGTGGTGCACCAGGTAGCCTGTGCATGTGGTCAGTAGTCGCAGGCCCTGGTGCACATGCCCTCGGGGTGTGTGCAGGCTCACTCACCCTGTGGCGTCTGCCCGATGAGGCAGTCCCCTGACAACGCGTTCCTGAGAGCTCACCCTCACCGTGCAGCTGTGCGCAGCTGTGGACTTAGTTGCCGCCCACAAGCTCACAGTTGGGCGCCCCATTCTGTAGGTAAGGGATCTAACAGACACGTGTTGGAACTGAATGACAGGCTTCGGAGTTTTAAGTAATTTTGAACTATAAATAGCCACATGCGGTTAGCGGCTGCCATGTTGAATAGTGTAGGTAAAAAGTTGTTATTCAGAGTATCAAAGAAGCCTTTATACTATGAAAGGATTCTCTAGGCTACACATTCAAACCTCTGCGGGGAGTTCAAGGGTCCTTCTTGCACTCCCTGTCACTCCACTTGAGTAGGAGGAACCGTGACAGAATCAAGAAAAATGGCCCACCCTTGTAGGAGGAAGAGCCTTTAGCACAGGAATGAAGTGTCATCATCTCAGTCGGCCGGGCAAACAGTGACGTGCTCTTGGTCTTCCGGGACAGTGCTGTCCCGTGGAACTTGGCGTGATGACGTGCGTGTTCTGTGTCTGCGCCGTCCACCTGCTGCCAGCCACAGGTGCCTGCTGGACATCTGGAATGTGGCCGGTCTGACTGAAATGGACTTTTTAATTTAATGTAGATTTAAATATTGGTAGGTGGCTAGTGATTATTGCATTGGCCAGACCAACTTTTTTGCTTAGGTATTTCCGAGTTTCAAAATCCATGTACTCTCTTGAACATTTCGAAGCTGACGTTAAAATTTCTTCATAATCCATTTGAAAGTTTCCAGGATGTAGGACATAGTAAATCTGGTATGAGATGAGGGTTGGCTGTGAGAGTTATTGGAGAATACACTGTGAATGTAAGAAGTCCACCCCAAGTTCTTGTCTACAGGTTCTATCAAATGTATCTGGAAAATGTTGACGATCAGACAGTGTTCCACTTCCACCGACACAGGGCAGTATAGGTATTGCTGACCGCTATTGCTGTGGTTATTCTAAATTAAGGAGCCAAGCCTCACCCCTACAAAATATAAGACTGGGAACGACCGTGGTCCCTCAGGTTTTAAGGTTCCTCGGTCAGTCACTAAAGAAGGCATGTGGATAACCCCAGGAAGACAACTGCTTCAGGAGGCTGAGCATCCTTTCAGTGTCTTTCTGGACTGGTTAGTGGGCCCGTGAATTCCACTGCCCTTAGGAAACAGGAAAGGTTTGACTTGCTGTAGGTATAACTGAAACAAATACAAGGATAAGAATGTGGCTCACACTTACATCACACTCGATTGGCAGATTCACCTCAGGGTTACTGGGCGCACTCGGGTTGGGAGGTAAGGGCTTGTGTTTTATTGTTTGCCATAGATGTTTGAGCGCCTCCTGCAGGAGGCCCGAGAAGTACAGCAGTGCGCTGCCGCTGTGGGCCCGGGTCCCAGCGCAGGGGTCAGACTGCCCACGCACGGGTTACAGACCCCGTGAGCCGCGTCTGTGTGTGGCGCTGGCGTTAAGCCACGGCACTGCAGGTGCACATAGGAAGGGCATGTCGTAGGTGTTCAGGAGGTGGGTCCTGCAGGTGAAGTGGGACAGAACTGGGCAGGAGGGAGCAGAGACAGATGAGCGGCTGGGGCAGTATCACTTAAAGTGGTGCAGACTACAAACGGTAAAATATAATTGGTTCAAGAATCCAAAAGTGGAAGCCTCCAAGTAATGCAGTTGTTCCAACAATTTATAAGTGATCAGCTCTTTAAAAGTCATGCCTTCCCATTGAAAAATTTGCTATGCTGTGGCATTCGGTGAAGGTATGAGTTAGAAGCCACACATGAATGACTGGCAGTGTCAAAGAAACATGTGGAAAGGTGGGGAAGGTGGTTTTGGGATCACAGTGTAGTGTATGTACCAATTCCAGATGATTTATGTTTTGATAAGCAACTTATAGTGTTGAATTGCAATTATGCAAATATCTATGATATCTCATTCTTTATATACTGAAAGAAAAAAAAAAGTAATGCATCTTTTGTTTTGTTAAAGATTTTATTTATTCTTTAGAGAGAGGGGAAGGAAGGGAGGAAGAGGGAGAGAAACATCAATCAGCTGTCTCTCGTAGGCCCCCAACTGGGGACCTGGCCTGCAACCCAAGCGTGCGCCCCGACCTGGAATAGAACCTGCGACCTCTCCATTTGTGGGACAATGCCCAGTCCACCGAGCCACACTAGCCAGGGCACAGTGCATCTTTCTGAAGGCACAACACGAAGAAATACGTTTTGCCTTGTGGTCTGGCTCTCACACGCATGTGTGACTGAAACAAACACCGCAGGGTAATAGTGAGGTGGCTCACACTTACAGAGCCTCTGCTGTGTGCCCTGCGCCATTCTCAGTGCTGCACAGGCATTAACTAACTCAGCTCTCCCAGCGACACTACACTTAGCTATGTGCGGTGCACTCTGCCACGCCCCATTCTGTATGAGCCCAGGCAGCCTAGCTCCTGAAACACTGGGCCATAGGTCCTCTCCAGTACCGGAGCGACCAGCATGTGAAGGCCCCCACCACAGGCTTGCACCTGGCGGGCCCTCCTTCTCCCCCACCTGCCTCCTGCTCCCCAGTGCTTTTTAGCGCTGCCTTCCCTTTTCACCCCAGGCCCTCTGGCACCTCTCCTCTTTCCCCTGCCCCAGCCACAGTTTCACTTGTCCCCACAAGTCCCTCACCTAAAGCTGGTGCGTAGAACACCTGGGAAGATGGGGGTGGCCGCACCCACTGGTACAGGGCAGCAGGCTTACTCCTTGGGGACTGGCAGCTCAGGGTCACGTTGGTGCCCACACGGGGCACACCCAGGAGATGGCAGGATGGGGGAGCTGGAGGAGCAGGGGGAGACGAGATGGGTTAAAAACTCATGCCCAAGAGACCAACAGACCCCCCCCACACATACACACCAACTTCTCCACACACACCCTATTGTCACCCCATTGCCCCTCCTCCAACCTTGCCACTCAGCCCTTTGGGAGAGGGCCCCGCCTGAGCTCTCCCAGAGCTGGGGGGCCATTGGGAAGTGTGTGCTCCCCACTCACCCCACACGTCCAGCTCTAGAGTCTTGCTGCTGTGGCTTCTGTTGTTGCCCTGATGGTCTTGCACAGTCACGGAGCAGAGGCAGGGCCCTGGCTGGTGTGGCTCAGTGGCTTGAGTGCCAGCCTGCATATAGAAGGGTTCTTGGTTCGATTCCCAGTCAGGGCACAGGCCTGGGTTGCAGGCCAGGTCCCCAGTAGGGGTTGTACCAGAGGCAGCCATGGGATGTCTCTCACATGTTACTGTCTCTCTCCCTCTCTCCCTCTCCCCCCCTCTCTAAAAATAAATAAATAAAATCTTTTAAAAAGAAAAAGAACAGAAGTAGGACCGGGAGTCTTTCTCCTGGAGGCCCCACAGCCACAGGGACACGTTCCGGGAGGGCATGGAGTACACCAGGGACACTCCACCTTCGCTGGATGTGGCCCCACTGATGTGTGACACCACTTTGTGTGGACGCGACATTATTACATTATTACGTGCCTGCATTGTGCCACAGGCTCCGCCAGCCTCCACCCCCGGACAGCAGACCTCAGACGCCCCTCCCCTGTGCCCCTGTTCCCATCTCCCTAGCCACCCTCTCACTCCCTGGTCCTCTCCACCGTAACGGTTCTTGATCCCCTATGTACTCTCTCTCCGTCTCCCACATGGGGTGTTCGGAGAGGTGGCCACAGCCCACTCATGGGACAGAACCTGCAGTTAGATGAAAGAGGAGGAGAAGATAATGAGGTGAGATCAAGTTTTTTCAGTCATCGCGCTCTTTTAGGCTTAGGGTATCAAAACTCCCCAAGTGCCTTCATTTGGAACCCGTCCCGTCTCAGGTACCTAGGGAAATGGGTTACACTATGTAGCGCTAGATAGCTGGAGCCCGGGTGTGCGGGAAGAGGGTGGAAGCAGGTGGGACGTCGTCAAAAATGAGACTGGATGTGTGAACAAGGGGTCAGGTGATGTGGCAAGCAGTTTATCCTCATCATCAGAGACGTTTAAGCTGGAGAGGGACGTGGTCAGTGTTAGGTTCTAGAACTGGCAGTAGTGTGGAAGATGGATGGGACGGGGTGAAACGGGAAGCCCGCAGATCATTAGAGGCTCCTTGCAGTAAAGTGGGGAAGTGGGGAAACAAAACAGCGGCAGTGAAAATGGAGGAAAGGAAACTGGTTTCGAATGTGGCGGTGTCAGCGGGGCAGTTTGGAGAATCTGAAACTTCTTGTTTATAGGAGTCGTTAGATCCTAACCTGCCACAAAGCTCACTGTGGACTGCTGTGCCCGCCTACACAGAGGGGCGTCGCAGCTCTCCACAGCTTCAGGTTTGCGAGTGGGTTCTAGAACCCAGTGAGGTCCAGCGAAAACCCCACTTTCAGACAGCCCTGTCTCTATCGCCTCTCGGATGAGCTCTGTACAGACTCTTGGATTCTCATCTGCTCCCCCGTCTTCGTCCTGCCTCCTTTTTCTCCTCTCCTCTCTTTCTTAAACATTACCAGAGGATGAGCTCTAAAATTCAGATCTAAAACTCCACATGTTAAGTGTCAGGAGGCGCTCAGAGTGTGGGCCCGCACCACTGGGTTGAGTAAAATAGCAGCTTTTCCCCCTTTGGAAGGTTACATGTGCAATGTTTAAAAATGTTTTAAAAAATGGGGGAAAAAACTTACTGAATTTCAAACACAAAGACCAGTATGGTAAAGAACTTTCAGGGTTTAGCAGTTGGTTGCTAGGTAATCTCTGAGTTTCTCTCTGTTGTGTGGTTCACGCGGAGCCTTCTGCTCGCCGTTTACCATTGCGAACTTCATTCATTGTTCAGAACAGGGGCTTGACGAATCCGTGCCTCGATGCATACGGTACTCGTCGTCTCTGCCTGTAGTCCCTGCGGAGTCTTCCCCCCACTGTGGTTCCGAACAGCTGAAAAATGGCTGCGCATTGGGAAAAGATGTGGATTTACATCTGTGTAATACTTACCCGTTTGTAGTTGAGAGAGTCCTTGAGAGCCAATGGAACTTTTTTTTCTTGGCACTAATCACGTGAGTGTAACCTTGTCACTTAGTGGGCTGTGTGGTTATTCCTTAGGAAAAACACAAACCTGTGTTTATTCTCAGACAATTTAGGAGTAAACAGCCATCTTATTTTTACATATGTGTTCTTGGCTGTATTCATAAATGACGTATTTCAAGCCACCAAATAATACTTGAGTATAAATCGATACAATAGAATGGAAGTTACTTATTTAGATGTTTTCTAGTTGCAGTTTACCAGCCCATGTAAGATTACTTTGTTGTAATGGCTTGAATTTTTGAAGCTTACAATACTGTTTCTCTGCCATCTACCTTCAGATTACTTCATTTAGCCAGTAACTCAGTTATGTTTGTAATTGTAAAACCAGAATAAAGTTTATATCTACCCCAAACTGCTTTTATTATTATTACTTTAATTTTGCAAATAGTTTTCTCTAAATGGAAAGACCCGGCTTATGACTTAGAGAGTATGATAGGTCACAAAGCACCTTGATCTTATGTTCCATCTCTCAGGTGCCATATACAACCTGAAGGAATTTTTATTCATTTCATTTCTTCATTCATTCATTTAGCAAAAATCTATTGGGCTACTTCTGCAAGCCAGGCATTGATTTAGGTGCCGGGAATACATCCGGCACCTAAAGTGAACAAAACTGAAAGAAAAGAAAAAACCTGCCTTCAAAGAGCTTACATTCTGATAGGAAACAATATAACATTTACAATGTCTTCATTCACAACAGTTAACACGATAGAAAACCCCTCAAATACTATATTCCTTGATATCAACCTTATTGACCTTAGAAAGATTGAGCTCTCTACCTCTCCTTGTGCACAGGAAACAGAAATTCATTTGCCTTTGCTTTATTAAGAAAGATAGACGTGATTTTTTTTTAATCCTCACTGGAGGGTATGTCTATGATTCTAGAGAGAGGAAGATAGAGACATCAAGGGTCCCCGTGGGCTGCCTCCTGCCCTGCGCACCCTGCCAGGGATCCAACACGCCACCTTGTGCTGTGCAGGACGACGCCCCGGCCAGCCGAGCCACCTGGCCAGGGCAGGAATGGTTTATATGATTTCATTTTCTGCCCTTCTTTGGGGGTCATGTCCAGTTGTCCCTGAGATTTACCCTACCAACCAGCGGCGGGCGGCAGCATTGCTAGTTTCCATTCACTTGTTAGGTGACAGAGCACCCCGGTGCTGGGTTCCCAGGTTCAGACTTGAGCAAAACCAGGTAATGTTCCTCCTCTCTCATGCAAATTAGGGAACATGGTTAATAGTTGGCCTTTGAAAGATCAGGGTTGTGCCAGATTTAGAACAGTATAAAATAATATGTTTTCTCTATATAAGTAGTATAAACCACATTAAAAATTCAGATGAAAAAATCAATGGAAAAATTTAACGTCAGCATAACCACATATTCATGAAACATTTTTGTTTCAAGTGATGGTGAATCTGATTTTAATTCCAGTAAATTTCCATGCACCAAAAAATAAATAAGAGGTCTACATGCTTTTTGTTCTATTGAACTCCAAGAAAATAGATGGGTCATTCCAAGTTTTTATTTGATTCATGCTGAGTTTTGCCTGCCTCCTGCTGCTTGTGAGTAGTTGCCTAGTGAGCAGGGCCAAATCCTCACTGTGGATTACTTTTTTCTCCCTTTGTTGTTTGTTTTTTTAAGATTTTATGTATTTATTTTCAGGGAGATGGGAAGAGAGGGAGAGAGAGAGAAACATCTACTGGTTGCCTCTCACATGCCCCCCATCTGGGTCTGGGCCCCCTGGGTCCGCAACCCAGGCATGTGCCCTGATCCGGGAATTGAACCAGCAACCCTTTGGTTCACAGGCTGGCGCTCAATCCACTGAGCCACACCAGCCAGGTCTTTATGTCAGCGTTTTAGTCCCCATATTCCTGCTAAGACTGTTAACCTTTGAAAATGATTCAATGATTGCCTTTATCTATAAAAGAAGAAGTATGACCGAAAAGTTGAAGAAGCTGTGATAATATATCCAGGTGTTTCTGAAACCGAATAATAAGGGGTGGGCAAAATCATGTATATACAGTTACTTAATATGTAACAAACCTAATTCTACGTATAAAGCCCTGTTACATACAGATCTCACATGTTGTCAAAGAAAAACAACTTTATACTTTTAAGTACTAATGTTAAAAATAAAATCAAGCTAGTATTCCTTTAATACTGGAGGGCATGGGTTAGTGGAAACTTACTTGTTTTTCCAAACAAGGTTTTGATACCGAGTACTACAGTTAGTTAGGTTCTTTGAGTTGGTTATTTCTGCCATTAGCTTTATGATAAAACTTTGCTGCTAATTTTTCTCCACTTGAACTAACCTTTATGCATAAGCTACCTTGGCCTTCATGTTGTGTGGCTCTGTCATTTTGTAATAATAATAACGGCTAACGTTTACTGAGTGTAGGCTATGGGGCAGGCACTGTTTTAAATGCATTCCTTATATTGTTTCGTTTAACACTCACAAGTCCATGCATGAGGTACCATTTCAGCCCCGCCTTACAGATGGAGAAGTTGAGACACAGAGAGATTAATTCGTCTGATGTCAGGAAGCAAGTAGGTGGGGAGGCTAGACTAAGCAGTCTCTGTCTCCATGCTTTTAACTTCTTGGTTGTATTGCTCCCTCATTAATCATCGGCCCACCTTTATTGAAATTTGACAATTCCAGTAATACTTTGGCAACGGTGATCATACATAATCATACATGCAATACTAAAACCATATAGCAGCACCCAGCTGGATGTCGTGCACATGTTTCTTATAGAACTGAAAACAGGTTTAAAAAATTCTGGCAGATAGTTCATGATGTCCTAAAATAATAAATACAGTGAGAAATATTGATTTGGAAGTCCCCTGGAAGAATTTAAAACAAGTGTTAAAACAAAACTTTTATCGTAGAAGACATTCAGTCATTCGTTCAAGTCTTTACAGAAATGGTGGCATTTATTGGACTACCAACTCTTAAAGGAAGTAAGTTTGAATTATAAAGGGAGAAGTGTTTCCAAAGTACAGTCCCCTTTTGACGGCAAAAGCAGGTAAGGATGTGGCTGACAAAGGAGGCCATGGAGTGTCCATTACCTTACGCCTGCCACGGTTCCCCTGGTGTGGACATGGTTTGGGTGCTCTTCTCCTGAGAGATGGTGGGGATGAGGTGGGCTGTTTTGTAATGCGTCATATGAATGTGCCAACAAAGAGGAAATGCATGTGAAGAAAGCTAAATACAGAATCAGAAAGTAAGAAATCAGTGCAGGGAGTATAGTAGTCATCCAGGTGAATACAGTTATTTCAGCCAAGTATTAAAATGAGCTATCAACTTCCCAGCAACCGTAGCAGAAAGGAAAATGCGGTGACTTTATATGCTTTTCAATGTCTGCTGAAAAGAAGCAGCATGCCAGGTTCCAGGTTCGAAACCAAAGATTCACTTACATTAAATACACTCTGACAGTGACCTTGAATAAGTTGCTACCTTTCTCTTCTCTTTTCTGTTGAATAAGGATACATCACTTGTCTTCCCTGCACACGTGATCATACTGCCCAGACTCCTCCTCCAGGAATGAGAGGAGAATCAGTCTCCACAGCTGCCTGGGGCACTCACTGGTTGGGTGGCTTCTGGTTGGATTCCACCCAGGAATTTCTCTTTGCCCAAGGCCGCTCTCTCCCCAAGGTTAGGCGCCCTGCCCTGGGGCAGCCTGAATCCACTGACTGGTCAGTGCTGAAATACGAAGGCACAGCCTCCTTGCCTGAATTCAGGACAACTGTGAAGGGCTCTGCAAGTCCCACACGTCACTATGGGGTTAGCCAAGGCCTCTGTCCCGGCTGTCTTTGCTTCAGCTCCTTTGCTCAGCCCTGCCCCACACAGTCTGTCCCACGTAAAACTCCTGCTCACAGCCTCCTCCCAGTTGTTTTCTGGGACCCTCTCTTTTAGCTTTATTATACAAATTAGGAATAAGAAATATAAGCTGCTTAGCCCCAATCTCAGCACACAGCAGGCACTGAGAAAATAGTAGTTAACAGTTTACCTTCATTACGTGGGACATTGAACCACATGGTTTATTCTTTACCTTCATTATGTGGGACATGGAAAATGTTTGATTTTTCTAGAAATACAGACACTTGTTAAGTTTGGGTTGCCCGAGGATAGTTGCACAAACTCAAGGTGCTTACTTTCAGATTTTCATAGGACGGGCATGTGCCAGCTGTGTTCTTTTCATACACTTATGATCTGTGTGGTTTATACCATGTAAATAAAAAACTCTGAAATAATTCAGCATTTACCCTTAAAAAATAATAAAACAATTGACTGAATCTTGACTTAATACTTGTGCCCAGATTATCTTGATGGATGATTTCTAATAACCTTGATTTTTAGACGATTTTGTCCAAGTGTCAAGATTATTTTTTCACAACCAAATACATAAAATTTACTAATAGAAATATCTGTATTATAGATTATCTTTGCAGTATAGATGGTAGGGTTTGGGGGTTTTTTAGATTTTTTTTATTTATTTTAGAGGGGAAAGGAGGGACACAGAGAGGGAGAGACACATCTATTGGTTGCCTCTTGCACACCCCCAACTGGGGACCTGGCAGGTAACCCAGGCTGGTGCCCTGACCGGGAATTGAACCTGTGACATTTTGGTTCGCAAGCCAGCCCTCAATCCACTGAGTCATACCAGCCAGGGTTGTGGGTGGCAGTTTTTAGTGGCAACCGAAGGTCAGGTTGTTGGCATCAGTTCAACACCAACAGGAATTCCCAGCTTGGGGTGCAGTGAAGAAGGAAACTATTTATTGGCAGCAGCTCAGTTGTGACACAGCAGGCTGTGAAAACCACTGCTGTTGGGAAGCCCTGGGCCCAGGCCCCTCTCCAGGGAGACAGCTCTGCTCCTGGCAGCTCTATTGTGTGCCAGCCTGCTCTAGCCTGTACTGGTCCACTCCAGAGAGATCTTGGTGTTTCAGCTCCAGAAGTTCCTGCCCCTGGTCCCTGAGTGGTCTGCCCTCATGCAAATTAGGGCTCCAAATCCTCACAGTTTGATTGGTCCAAGGGGCACTGTGCTGATTGATCAGAATGGAACCCAGTCTGGTTGGTTAGGAAACTGATAAGATCATAGCTGCTTATCTCCAATTAGATGGGGAAAGCCTCAGTCCTATTGGTTGGAATAAGATTGCAGAAATTCCTTTGGAAGGACCGACTCATATGGCAGAAACCCAGTGCAGGCAGGCAGCGAAGTGCAGGCGTCCATCCCCCTGATGTGCAGTTTGTGTGGGAGACCCCTGTGCAGAAATGGCAGCTAGGCGCTGTGATTCAACGTTTGAGCCACGTTAACCACCGGGAGCCCTTCTTCGTAGGTATCTTCTTTCTCGGGGTCCACCTCAATAAGAAAATATCTACAAAACTGAGAGAACAACATCATGGGCATATGGAAGAACAGAGTAGCCTCTATTGGGGGGGAGGGGGAGGGCCTGCTCTGCACCATTTCCCCTTTAAACACTGGTCTCAGGAACGGAAGGAGCACCGTTGTGGTTGGGAAGCAGTACCGTACAGTACAGTACAGGTATCATTGTACCGATACAGCTGCGTGTGGTTTTCTTGTAATTTGTGTGCGTGTGCATGTACATGTACAAGTCTTCATTTTTAGACATGGACGATTATGGAACAGTTAGTGCTTAATGCAGGATGTTTGCATGGGAGGCCTTTACAAATGAGTGATTCTCTGCTGCTAGCCTAGAAATATTTTAGATAATATTCTTGAATGTGTTCTTCTGTTGTCACATACTTGTAAAAGTTAACACCTTTTAAAAAAAACTTAAGATTTTATTTATTTATTCTTAGAGGAGAAGGAAGGGAGAAAGTGAGGGAGAGACACATTGATGTGTAAGAGAAACATCAGTCGGCTCACAACCCAGGCACGTACCCTGACTGGGGATTGAACCGGGGACCTTTTGCTTTGCAGGACCACACAACCAACTGAGCTACACCAGTCAGGGTGTAGAAATTAACTTTTTTTCTACTTTAAAATAAATAAATAAAATCTTTTTTATTGTTTATTCTATTACAGTTGTCCCAATTTTTTCCTTTTTGCCCTGCTCCACCCAGCCCACCCCTCTTGCCCATAAAAAGCCAACATGTTTAAAAGGATCTGAATATCACTTGAGGTGGTGCCCCAGGGTGTGAAGTAGTAGGAAGAAGATTCAGCAGAGATGCTAATGTAGTAACTTCAGAGGCCACATGGGAGGTCGGATGAAAATGACCTCCAATGCAAGTCAGCTCTTTACCGAATAACTGATTTCCCCCCCCCTTTTTTGGGGAGGAAGTTCTCTAGACAAATAGTGTTGTCCGACTGTCTTTGATGACCGTAACCACCTGTTGCTGCCTATGTCCAAAATAGTTTGGTTCAGAATACCCTAATTTCTTGACCTGTCTTTGTTCAAAATAGAAAAGCACTTGATTCCACATCTGGAAGGATTCTTGTGTCCCAAAGAAACCCGTAAACAGAACCACACATACTAGGTATGGGGTTTGCAGTGTTGCTGCCGGTGTGAGTTAGGTGTGAGTACTGTGTGATTCACCCGCAGCGTTGAATGCTCATGGCCACAGGAGTGTGTTCCTTGAGCAACGGCAGGTGTTTGTTTTTCACAGTTAGTATTGTCCTCCTCGAGGCAAGGCCCTCAGCGGCTAGCATGGAGGAACCCAGAAAGTTTCAGGCTTGATACTCACTGAAAATCCAAATTTTCTGAATTATTCGTTCTGTGCAAACATCTCTCCCTCGCGAAGACAGTACTGACCAGTTCCAGACATAAAAATGAGTCGTCCGCAGCCAGGTTTGGGAGGAAGTACAAGCTGGTAGAATTCCGTCCTGGACAGTTAGTTCCCCCGCAGAGGCCAGGGCTCCAAGAGGCAAGATCCCGGTTTCCCGAGGTCTGTCTTCCGTTTGGCCCTGTTAAAATCCAGGAAACAATTGCAGTGTTTTTCTGTCTTTGACAGGACTACTCTGTATTTTGTAATATTTAATTTGTAAGGAATAAGAAATAATAGAGTTTGGACGAGGCTGCAGAACTGCATTTGAGAGGTGTCCCCCTCCCCCGTCCAAAGAAAAATGTAACAAGAATGGTAGATATTTTTAAAACAGCCTTGACCTCTGTAGTTCATCTTCCTTTGTTACAGAGATATTAATTTGCTTTGCTGATTAGAGCTGTATCTGTGTTTTATTCCCTTTTCTGCTCCTGCTTTTTCCAGAAGATCTTAGAAGCTCTATCTACCCACTGGGTTTATTGATTTTATGAATACAACCGTAGTGGTTAAACAAGTTTCCTGATTTTCTTGGCTGAGAAAAATTTCATCTTCTTGCTAATTGATTATCTACTTTTAAATTACGCTAATTTGCCCTGAGTGGTGTTGCTCAGTGGGTTTGGCAATCATCCTGCAAACCGGAAGGTCGCTGGTTCCATTCCTGGTCAGGGCACACGCCTGGGTTGCAGGGAGGTCCCCTGGCTGGGGAGGGGGGCATGAGAGGCAACCAAGCGATGGTGTTTCTCTCCCTCTCTTCCCCTCTCTAAATTAAATAAATAAAATCTTTTAAAAAATTACATTAACATTACATTAACTCATTTACTTACAAGTATATTGAACAGCCCTTATACGATGGGCCTATTCCAGGCTCAGGGAAACAGTGAACAAGGCAGGCAGAACCCCCACCTCACGGAGCTCACAATCCAGCAGCATGACTTTCTTAGCAACATGTGGTGGGTGGCATTTGGTAATTTTTATGTGCCAGATTCCTTTGGAAGAAATGCTTATTTGTCTTGGGGCCTTGGCTCCTTATTTGTTGAGTTGGAGAGTTTGGACTAGCTGATCTCTGAGGTTCCTTTCCATTCCGAACTTCCATATTTGGGAAGTTGGAACCTGGTTTGCCGTTAGAGCCTTAGGCAGCTCCGCCCCCGGCCCCCCCCCCCCACCGTCAATCAGTATATTACAGAAAGTTTTATGAGAGATACTTGGCCAGGGTAGTGACACAGGTAGGTGATGAAGAGTAGCAAATGCTGCAGGACACTCGGATGAGTTCAGGACAAAGTGTGAGGACCATTTAAGAAGACATCGCTGGCCAGAACGCGAACAGTTTCCGTGGGGTGGTACACTAGACTTGGATCCCGAGGGGTTAAGGATTTGTTTAAGTTGCCTATTCCATGGAGACCCTTTCGTGTTAAAGTGGGAAGAAGTTAACGCTCAGCCACTGTGGCTGCAAAGGAAAGTAGCGAAGACTGACTTTCCCGCGCGCACTGGTTTCTGGGTCCGTGCCTCGTCCTGCTGTGAGCTGTTGCCCTGGGAGATTCACCTAGCACCTGTGTGGATGTTAGTCACGTGATGAAGGACCAAGCACTGCGTGACAGAGTTGGAACAGATAATCCTCATAGCTGCTGAAACATTTACTATTGCTTATTTGCCGCTTCTGAAAAAGATTTCTTTCCCAGGAAATAGGGGGAAAGTGCCAAATTTTTGTAGAGAGTAAGTTGATAGCCTTGAATGCTGCTTTCAGGAACGGGATTTTGGCCAGTTTACCTCTTGAAGGGACAATTCATGGTGCCCTAGCTAAATGAGCAGAATAGTGAGTAAACTGGGTAAACTGCTTAAACTGGGGGTCCCAGTCCTTAGGCTCTCTTGTAAAACCTAAGACTTGAATGAAGTCTTCCTCGTTTTAGGGTTTCTGACTAGTCCCCGTTAGATTCTTTTATGGAACGAACAACCAAACCGTCCAGAGCAGAGGTTTTTAACGCAAGACATTTGGTTGGTTTTAAAGGATGTAGGTGACTGGCAAGTCAGTTTGCCAGATTTTGATGGATAGAAAACCTACGGAAATACGTACAAGTTCTGCTGGCCCCAGATGGATGGATTTTGCCTTAGATCACATCCTATTCGTTACTTACCTCTCTGTAGGTAGGTAGGTAGATACACAGACAGATACAGAAATGTATTCTGGATTCCTAATGTCCCTCTAGCTGCCTGCAGAAATGCGTATGTTTACTTTCAGGGTTTTTCTTTCCTGCCATTGTGCTCACAGTCAGAAAATAAAACTAATTGAAGAAATCTTGAGTCTTTCTTAAAGGTACTGAGTGAACTCGGTGTTGTTTTGTTGCCTCAGTTTTAACTGAGCAGCCAGTAACAGCTGCAATAAAGCCGTAATTAAGTTTAAAGGAAGAAGATCGGTTTCACAAAGACTTTTTTGCTTCAAAATACACATCTGCTTAAGCTGAGGCCATTGTTTTCAACACTTTCACAATGGGTCACTGGAGATTTGCCCCCGGTGTAATTTCCCGTTTCTTGTGGAATATACTACGTGATTTTTAGACTGTGTTTACAAACAAGTATATTCTCTATTTAATCATTAGGTTCAAAACAAAAATCTCAAATTTGTTATAGTTAGTTGGCAGAGTGTTAAGATAAGCTATGGAATCCATTTCCGGTATGGCCAGTTTGGCAACTACATTTGGAGATCTGTTTCACTGCCTGTTTTTCTTATAACACTGTTTCCTGCTGTTATAACCACGCTGTCCTCCTTGCAGCTGGACTTAATTTTTCATCTGACACCTTAGACCGACCGATCCAAATAACGTTTTCTACACAATGTGTTTATGTAGCTACTATGCCTCATTACTGCCCCTCCTTGTCATAGTCGCCTGGCCCACCTGTGGTCGGCTCTGCTAGAACAGTGGTTTTGCCACGGCGCTCACTTTGTGATTGAATGAAATGGGGTAAACTCAGAGAGAACGACTGAGCCCAGAGCAGAATGAGTTGGCAGGTGCCCGTACGGTTTGCTTAGCTGGTGTCCTACCTCACCGTACCCCGGAAGAATCCCACTCTTCCCACTTCCTGGCGGTCACAGGAGGAATTGGAGGACGCCAGGCAAAAGAAACAGTGTTTTTACCCCCAAAGTAGCCCATATAATGTCAGAAAGGGCTTTGATGAAACCACTGGCCCTACTTACAGATCTTATTTTCCAAGCCTTTCATTATATTGTTTGCCCTTTTCTGAACTCTGCAATTTCCCTCTCTTGTAGCTGGTTCGATGCCCAGAACTGAATGCTGTGCTCCAGCTGTGGCCTCACCGGTGCTGAATAGAGAGGAAGAGCCACCTTCATAGCTTACATGTGATTCCTCTGCCTATACAACCCAATACTGGATTTACTTACTTGGGCAAGATAGCTGCATCGTGCACTGTATTTAATGTTGCGTGTACTGTGACCCTGGGTCTTTCTCTGCATTGCTGCCGTCCAACCCCGTCCTGCCCCCTCCAGTTCCTGCCTCTGTTCACCTGCCCGCCCCCCTGCCCCCGTAGACTCCCCTCACACTCATCCACAGTGAATGTCATCTTTATTCTCTCGTTTCTCTTCACTCTAATCTTGCTCTTTGGCACACTTTCCCTCTGTCTGTACATTTCAGTTGTCAGCCCTCTTTCTTTTCCCCCTGCTTTGGTAATGGGGCACCCTTCAGGTCTCGCGGGTCCTTTTCCTGTTGTCGCTGGTGGACATCTGGCACCGTGGGCTTACTTGGCATTCGCCTGGCACTTCTTCCCGGTCCCCGTGAGATCCCCGTGAACTCCTGATTTGACCACCTGATCGTTACCGACACTTGAGTTCCTCCGTCCAGATTCTCTTGACTCCCCCGACCTCTGTCCCAGTGACCTCATTCCAGGTGCAGCCCCTCTCCCAGCTCTCCCCCTGGGAGGAGACAGTCCCCTCGTTTCCCTGTGGAAATTTCTAACAATAAGGAAAGTGTCCTTCTTAGTTGTGAATAGAATAGTCTTTAATAATTTTAAGCAAATTCTTTCTCCCCCTGAAATCTTAGTGTTTTTGTTTCTGTTTTTTTTAAATGCTAGAGCTTGAAGTACTATACATTCCTAAGGTGAGTCAGGTAAAGGAAGAAGGAAGGGAGCGAGGCTTTTGTGCTGAGCAGGAAGTAGGACGCGGTTCTCCAGGAAAAGCGACTCTGAGGTTCCTGTTGGGCTTGGTGCAGCTGTCTGCAGTGGGAGGTGAGACCCGTTTTTCCCGGGCTCTGGAGCATTATCTGAATTTCAGATTTAGAGTGGATTTTTAAGTTGGTTTATTTAGGACTGTTGACACAGACACGCAGCCGCTGACGTGTGTGCTTTGGTGAATCATTTCAAGTGTGGAAGGTGTCACGTGTCTGATATTGGAAGGTCCACTTTTTACCCATTCCTGAAATCCCTCAAGGTTAACTGAATGCCAGTGTTTGTTACAGTAGCGGTCAAGCGGATGTTCAAGTCCTTACTTCTTTTCCTGCCTTAGTTAACGTATCCTGTTTGAACAGCCTCTCCTTGGCACTGTGGTCGTCACTGAACCCAGAGGTCACGTCATGAGTATTTGTGTTTTGAGAGAGCTAACATCAGTTTGGAGAGCTTTCTAACATTATTTCACTACATCCGGTTTTATCATAATTATTTAGGATCACCAAACATTTTTTTCCTCAGACCCATGCTGGACATTTTACATATCAACAACATATTAACTGTTAAAGTACTTTACCCAAGTACACTACAAAATGAGACCGTAAAATGTATCATTTGACTCTTCTTTCTTATCTAAAGCTATTCGATATTCCTCTTTGTCATATTCACAATTACACAAGCCGAGTGAAAACTTAAACTCAGTTTTGGTGGTTTCAAAGAAAGGAAATCTTTCCTGTGGTTTCCCACTGGATTGTCAGAGGTCTGTGGCTTTGTTTGTGCCTAGTCACGTCCTGATAACGGAGGCACCTTTCTTCAAGGGACCAGTGGTTGTATTTCCTGCCTTTGGATTGACGCAACCCTCAGTGACAGAGCTGACTGGTCGCTTTGCTGCTGAAGGCTTTTCTCTAGGCAGCCGTCAGTGGTGGCTTGGCTTCCTTCTCCATTTATGGCCTCGGAAGGGACACGGCTGGGACTCTCCATTTACGGTCCTCAGAGGAGTTGAGGAGGGTGGTTGGGGTGTTCTAGGAGGCAGCAAGTAGACATGGTGAGATAAAAATAAATGGGCAGATGTTTGCAATTCCAATTCCAGTCTCTGCCGGGAGGGCAGAGGGTGCTGGGACAGGGGAGTGCGGAGCGAGCCTGCTGAGCACCGCCGCAGGCATCTGTCTCCCTCCTTCGAAGGCTGCCCACGACACATTTCCCAAGTTCATTTGTTCTAGAAAGTCTTGTATTATGTACCTGTGACTCTCCTTTACAAAGACAAGGAGGGAACCCCTGTAAAGAGCGTATTTTCAGAAACCCCAGCTCCTTAAGGCGTCACTGGAGGCACCAGAAGAGAGCTGACAAGGGAGAGTGGCGAAGGTGCTTCTGCAGGGGGCAGGCCAGCTGGGCCCAGGGTCAGGGTGGCACCAGTCACTGCTCTGTTGGTGTCAGAGGACACTGTCATCACCTGTGTCCTGCTCTTGTCCCCTTTGCCCATGTGGATTTCTGGCATCGAGGGAAGTGTTGTACAGTGTCTTTGTTGCTTGTCAGCTGGATGTAAAGATGCTGAATTTTCACGGAGGCTCTGTAAGGACTCTTGGGTTAGTGCGGGGAGAACAGGTGACATATCGGTTATGGAAAGTAGTCTCGCGTCTAGAAGAAACATAGAGTCTGGCTAAGGCGTCTGCGCGAAGTCAGAGATGAACCGGTTTTGTGCAGGTGTGGTGGGAAGTGTTTGGGAGTCCCCAGAGGAAGAGGGTCTTCTTGTCCCAAGGCAGTTCTCATAGTGAAACCCAGGAGAGCAGAGGGAACAGCAGGAGGCAGATGCGGGATAGAGAGGGGACGCAACGAAACCAAATTTGGAAGCTGGGACTAAGTCCTTGATTTGTCTTATGCAATATCATATAAGATAGCGTAAGGACACTGGGCCAATAATAAGAAATACAGCTTAGGAGACTGTGAAGACAGTTGAAGGTTGTATGTGGACTTGCATAATGATATTTATTTGCTGTGCACTACAAGGTAGAAAAAACAAGTAAAATGACACCGCTACAGCTCACTTTCATCCCCGAAAAGAAATTATCGGCCTCGTTTGCTGGTTCGGTTAGCCGGCAGTTGGAGCTGCTAGAAGAGACTGGTCCGATTGGCTTATTTTTAGATGTAGGTATTAGTGTATTCTTTCTTGGTTGTTGATCCTTGAGACTTGGAGTCTGCAGCATTATTTATTTGACTTCTTTGAAATTTTAGCAACTTTCCAAAGGCAGAGGGAGTTAGTAAGGAACACGGACTGTGTAAGTAATATGTTTTACTAGTCGTTTCATTTAGGCATTTGTTTTCACCCTGTATTCCTTCTTAATGAAGAGTAAGGAAGGTTTCATTCTTTGCTTCGGGAAGTTCTTCTTTCTGTCCTCCCTCCCATCCTTTCCCCCAATCCTGGCACAATAGCAGCTCTCTCTCTTCTGTGGCAGGTGTGCATCCTATTGGCTGGCTGGTATTTCTTGTTTTCTTTTTTTTTCCCCTTATTCTTTTTAAGTGGGGGGAGGGGTATAAAATATGTGTATGGGGTACATGCAATAATGTTGTAATGGTTCTTGTTTAATGGATTATTAATTGTACAATAATTGTTTGAATTATATAACATGTTTGAGTAAATGCTAAATTAGTATTTTTTTTCTAATATAATAATTAATTTGAAATCTAGCATTCCTGTAACAATGTGTCTGTGTTTGTCTGTCTGTGTCTGTCTAATAGTAATTAATATCTGTGGTCCGTACCTGGAAGAGGAAGTACAGCTTTAAAGGAATAACAAAAGACTTTGTGTCTTAGACCCTTCGCAGGTGTTACAGTCGGGTGAAAGAACATGGTGTTGGGAAAAGAAAGAGCAGTTACACATTTGAACAGTTGGAACAGGTGTTTGGTCAGGGAGGATGGGATGCTCAGCCCTGCCAGCCTGTACTTATTAACAGTAGTGGCTTGTACCAGGAGCTGGAGTCAGATGGCAGCACTATGGAGGAGTGTTCACAGGAGGACTGGGGAAACCACAGTCAGGATCTCCATGGCTACCCAACAGAGCAGGAATTGGGTAAGGAAGCGACACGTCTGCTACTCATGTGTGCCTGTCTGTCTGTCTGTCTGTCTGTCTTTCTGTGTGCACCGGGCCTGGTACTGTTCCCACAGTCAGCACAAGGCATGTAGCCAGTTTATTTGGGGCGCTCGGGGCATCCTTGGTTCAGCTCTACACTGCCTGCTAGTGCTTGGCGTTGGTCACATCGTGGTTTGGGGACCAGCCAACTTCCTAACCGCACAGAATCGCTTCCTCATCCTGAGCTCCCCAGGCGGCTCGGGCAGAATCCTGTGTGATTTCACCTGTCCCACGTTTGGTAGCGGCAGCCGCCACACCGACTCCTGGCTCAGCCGCTGTGGATGTAACCACCTCTCCCTTCCTTTATCCCAGATTCTTTTTCGTTGCTGTTCATGATTTGGAAATGGTCCCCTCCCAGACTCCAGTCTGAAGAAAATGTGAGGGGAAGCCTCGGGTCATCTTAAAAAGGGCCCATACTGGAGCTTCTCAGCAGTCCTATTCCTTCAGACTTCATAAAGCATCCCCTCCCAACAACAATAGCGGGAATGATTCATCCACAGTCGTAGCGTTTCAAGTGGAAAATAAAGCCCCTGCCCATCAAATCTGTGAGCTCGTGGGGCCTAGTTGTGAGAGTATATTTGTACATTGCTTCTGTAGTGAATGCTCCGATCTTGATTTTCCTCATTTGGAAGTACCATGTTGCTGCGGTTGTTCCGCCCCGAGGCTCTCAGGCAGCCCCCCAAAAATGAAAACGGGCCGGACTGGCTCTAGTGGTGTGCTTCCCCAGCTCAGGGTGACAGCGAAATGCTAATTTGACAGAAACAGGATTAAATGCTAATCTTTCTTACGAAAGCTGCGTTTTTGTTTTTGTGTTTTAATTTCTCCAATATTGGAAGAGAGGGGGAGAGAAGAAAGGGGCTATAAAATCTGTAAGAGCAACGCAATTTAAGAGAGAGACTTAAAGACCGGAAGGATAAAAAGGGCCGATCACTGCTTCTTAATTTCAAAACGGTAGTAAGGCCTAGATTGCCGCGGCGTCCATCTCTCTGGTGTAGCCGTGGAGGGTTCAGTCTCCCAAATCTTTGGGCAAAAATAACATGCAGAACATGTTGATCCTGGTATTGGGGAAATAATTGCTCCGTAAGACCTATACGCGCAATCTAAATTGTGCAGAATTATTTTCATTCTCGTTCCTTTAAAAACCGTGTTTGCAGTGAAATGAAGCTTTAAGCTCCTAGCTAGAAATCTGCTGGTGACCTTGAAGAATTTTATACTCGTAGAGCTGGTTTCTGATCTTGCATATAAATGTATGCATCTCATTATATAAGAGTTGTATTTATAAGTTTGACATGGGGCAGTGTTTGAAACTAGAATTAAGTCCTCAAATTAGAAAGCGGAATGAACAGCAAACGCATAGCTACTCATCTACATGCACGTATGCCACCACTGAGGAAAATACAATGTTTCCAAATCTTTGCTTTTCAGATGAAATACCTGTCACAAAGAGAACGTTAAAAATAAAACAAGAGTCTTCTGAAGAAGCACAGTAAGTAGATGCTGCCCCTTTGCACAAAGCGCATTTATCTAAGTTCAGCAGGAAGACCCTCCCTGAGCCTTTTTACTGAGGAAGGGTGTCTGGCATTCCCCGTCGTTTTCCGGTGGTTGATCCAACATGTAGGGGATTCCATGTGCCATCAGGAGAAATGAATGTGTTCCGAGAAAACAAGCACGTTTGTGGTTGTGGTGTCTGCCTGTGTGGGTGTGGGTGCCTAGATGTGTGAATAAGATGGGAAGGTGAGTCACGGGACCGCGAGCGAGCTGACCTGGCGTTAGAGAGGAGGGATCAAGGGGCACTTACATTTCTTATAGTATCACGTTTTGAGAATCAAAAACCAAGCTCTCAGGTGACCGCATTGTACATTTGGAAAGGAAAGCAGCATTCTGCTCACTTATTCAACGCACATATCAAGTACCTCCCGTATGTCAGGCATTGGGATACATCGGCCAGCAGACGAAATCTCAGCAGATCTCTGCCTTCCATCCCAACTCCTTAGCCTCATCCGCCTAGAGGTCAGGAAAATAGGTGTGTGTTTTTAAAGCACTGACCCATGCGGAAATGTCCTATATCTTTTAAAAAATTTTTTCCTTGTATTGATTCTCAAGAGGGGGAGAGAGAGAGAGAAACATCTATCAGTTGCCTCCTTCACGTGCCCTGGGGACTCAAGCATGTGCCCTGACTGGGAATTGAACCCACAACCTTTCAGTTTGCAGGACGATGCCCCACAGACTGAGCCACGCTGGCCAGGGTGCACGGTCCTCTCTCTTAACCTCACAGGCAGCACAGTATAAATACTAGAAAAGTGACTGAGTGCCTTTGTGTCCTCTGAGAAGAGGGACAAGCCCCCAGGACCCCCGTGTTTCATCTGGATGGGCACTCTGACACTTGGGAAGCCTTCGAGACAAACCAAAGGGTGGGGGGTAAATCCAGGGCAGTGTTTGGCCCCAGGAAGCAGCTGAGAGCAAAATTTGTCATCTCGCAAAGCAAGTCAAGGAGGCCAGACTGAGAGTGACTGCATGGAAGATTCCCCAGTTTCTTCCAGAAGCTTTCCCCTCCGTCAGAGAACTGAATAGGAAGTTTCCAGGGTCCGTTTCCTTCCAAGCAGCTTTAGTAAACCAGCACGCACACCCTCTTTCTTGCTTGTGTTTGTATGTGAGTGGTCGTTGAGTATTTTTGTAGCTTAAGTCTGATTGATGTAGAGGGTAATGGTTTGTTGCTAAATTAATATTTAACAAACTTCAATCTTCCAGTGTCAAAGTTTTGCCACACTTGAGAACAAACTTGTCATTTTATATTTATTACACGCATGAATCCAGCATGTGCCAAAAGAATTTCCTGCTTTTTCCATCTTAACCTTGTTAACTGTCCAAATCGAAATCAAAATTTTTTCTTTCCCTCTCTAAAGTATTTTCTAGAACAATCTCAATTCATTTTCTTGAATTTCTATCTCAAAAGCCAGACCTCACATGTACCTTTTTCTTCTGAATTCTCAAATCCTAATTCTGTTTTGTACTAACGGTTCTTCTAAATTTGGGAGTAGTACTGAATTTCAGAATGGAGGCTCCTGATCACATGTGTTTATTTAACCGTAGTTTCAAATTGTAGCTAAAACCACCTCGCTCACCCTAGCCACGGTTTAAGCGCTAATGGCTACCGTGCTGGACAGCACAGGTGTAGAGTATCTCCATCACTGAGGACAGTTCGGCTGCACAGTGCTGATCTGGACATCTGAGGAATTTAATATTTATTTCTCTTTCTAGGAAGAGAGACATCATGCAGAATATTGTCCAGATTTTGGAATCAGTACAGTTGAAATGGGAACTGTTTCAGAGCTGGACAGACTTTTCAAGGCTTCATCTTTCTAACAAACTGGCCATTTTTGGGATTGGCTATAACACCCGCTGGAAAGAGGATATCCGCTACCATTATGCCGAGATCAGCTCCCAGGTGCCCCTAGGCAAACGGCTCCGGGAGTACTTCAACTCTGAGAAGCCCGAGGGGCGGATCATTATGACCCGAGTACAAAAGATGAACTGGAAAAACGTTTACTACAAATTTTTAGAGATCACGATTAGTGAAGCGAGGTGCCTGGAGCTGCACATGGAAATTGACTGGATACCCATTGCCCATTCCAAACCAACGGGTGGGAACGTCGTTCAGTATTTGTTGCCAGGAGGCATTCCCAAAAGCCCGGGCCTTTATGCCATTGGCTATGAAGAATGTATGGAAAGGCCCTCCTCACCCCACATGGAGCAGAGTTCCCTGGACCCGGGAAAGGAGGGCAGGGTTGACTTGGAGACGCTTTCGGCACAAGCCTCGTTACAGGTGGAAATAGAGCCCACCCGAATCGTCTATTGCTACCTCGGGATCGCTGAGGTCAGGACTCTGCAGCAGTGCTTATTTTTACATTTCCAAGCCAATACCAAAACCTTCAGCAAAGATTGGGTTGGTATTAATGGGTTTTTGTCTCAGAACTGCATTGTGGATCCCGGCGTCTCCCCCAAATCTATCTACATCAAGTTTGTGGAAGTAGAGAGGGATTTTCTTTCCGCTGGCTCTTTAGTTGAGTGCCTGGAAAAAGCCATCGGATATCCCTTAAAATTTAACAACTGATTGTCATCCTTCGTAAGGGTTTGGGCTCTTACCTCCTTCTTCTCACTTCCCATTGCCCGACTGTCCCACCCGGATGCTGCCGCCAGACTCTCCACGGAAACGCGTCCCACCACTGGGCCAGCACACCTTCTAAGGAACCACAGTGGACTTTGAGCAAACAAAACAGACCTCACCTGAAAACACTCGTGTTGAGCAAACGAGATTTACAGCGAACTTGCATGGTGGGTCAGCTGTTTCTTTTTTAAAAAACAAAAATTTTAAATGGATATTAGAGCCCTAATATAACAAATGTAGATACATTCCATATTGGACAAAACTTATACTTTCAGTTTCATATGAAATTGAAAAATTGTATTTTTTTCACAATGTTTCATTTTTACACATCTCTATGTCTCTATATAAGTATTATTTACAACCCTGAATAAATAAGCAATAGATAATGGCAAGTTAAATCTTGAGTCACAGTAAATAAGACTGTTTTTCAATATCACCTTTAGCTACTATTGTATATAATTTAGAGTTTCATTTTTTTTTCACCAACCAAGTGTTTTGCTATTCCCGATCAGTGTTGCCTGCAAAGTCCTTTGTTTCTGTGATGTACCTACTTTACGGTTGTGTTGCCGTTTTAAACTTTTTTTAAAAAAATTAAAGTTATTCCTGGCCTCTTGGCGTACTAGTTGGGCTTTTTGTAGCAGAGTGTGGCCACTCGGGCGGTGGGCACGGTGCTGTGACTTCCTGCTGAGGACGCGCAGGACCAACGGAGCAGACGTTCTTCGCTTCCTTACACTCTCTGCATCCTGCCGACCAAAGTCAGTTCTTGTCAGAGTGTTCCAAAGGTCACCGGACATTCCATATTTATCCTTTATGGATTTTTAAAAGATTTTGTTTATTATTTATTTTTAGAGAGAGGGAAGGGAGGGAGAGATGGAGAGAAACATCAATGTGTGGTTGCCTCTCCCGCACCCCCTGCCGGGGACCTGGCCTGCAACCCAGGCATGTGCCCTGACTGGGAATTGAACCGGCAACCTTTTGGTTCGAAGACTGGCACTCAGTCCACTGAGCCACACCAGCCAGGGCTCAGGTGCTCTACTGTAAATGGACTGCAGATCCAGGTAAGAGCTATAATTCTCCCTGTTTTTCTGTACTATTGAAGATAACATTGCATATTGATAAAAAATTTTCTTTCCCACCACCAGTGCTATTCTCATTTTGATACATCTCATTTAGTTGATGCTTATTTTTCTAGGGGCTAGAGAGCTTATAATCAATAGGATTTTTTAAAAAGATCATTTGAGTGTGGGTTTATATAATTAGCTGGGTTCTGATGTGAACTCCTAAAAACGGGTGCTAGTTCAGAGAGGGTATAAATATTCTGGAATGTTCTGAGTATAGCACCTCTTTCTCCCTGGGCACAGTCTGCAGGTAACAGGCCTTCGGAAATTCTCGTGAGTTTGCTCCTGTCCGAGACTTGAAGTCACCGTCCTACAGGCCGAGGCTCCAATGACCGTCTTATAGCAGCGATCTCACGGTACTCAGTGCTGAGTGCGGCAGGAAAAAGCACTAGTACCAGTACTACAGGCTTCCCCAACACTTTGCCACTTACCAGCCCCAAAACTAACGTTATGCTCTGTGCATCTTTTTCTGATCCCACTCTCCATGGCTGTTAAGTACTTAGCTTGAGCAGAGCATTTTGTGAACATGGCTTGAGATGGTTTAGATCTACCTCGCTTTGCTGAGAATGCAGACTGCCAGGCCACTCTGAGCAGCTGGGGAATATGGCAAGGCCAGTCCAGTCCACGATTTCACCATCAGGCTTCGGATGGGTGAGGGATAGGGGAAAAGAGGGATGGGTGAGCATTGGGAAATGGAAACTTGGAAAGAAAGTAGTTTTGGGACTGAATATCCAGTCTCTGGCCAGAACATTCTAGAAGAGAGGACATCAGGGCATTAGATAACTACATGAACATGGCCAAAACCAAAAAGTGGACTATTTAGACCTTCATGAAGCCTTAGAACGGACTCAAGGGGGATGGAGGCACTCCAGCCGAACATAAGAATGAGCGTTAGAAAATACTTTGGAGATATGAGGTGTGACTGGAAGAAACGCCAGTGACCAGCGAGTCACTTCACATATGGCACTGTGAACTGAGCTCCGGCACACGCCATGGTTATGCAGGCGGTCCCCGGGTCACTCACGCGTCGGTCATCTGTGCCGGTGTTCTCACCTTACACAAGGGAGCAATGTTCACCCTAAAATGTATCTCAGCCAAAACTTAAAGTAATGGAGCCGCTCTGCTAACTTCTACCACTTGACTGCCAGAAGGGGAAAGGGTTGGAAGAGGAGGTAGTGTGGAAATTCTTTGATTGGGGTGAGGGCAGTGAACGGGGCCTGAGGAGACTGCGCTTTGTCCCGTGGAAACATTCACTGCCTACAAATCTCAGGTCGCAGCTTTACTTCCAATGTTGCACATTTTTGGGGACCCGAATTCTGAAGGAGCTACATAGAATGAGTGTTGAGACTACCTAGCTCTCAGCAGAGATGAGCACAGCCTGTGCAATCAGGTGCTTTGGGATCTCTGGGATATACAACCAAGCAACTTTGTACCACATTTCTGGAGTTACTGATTTGGGGTGACTTAACCCTGGTCTGGACAGAAAGGAGGGCTATTGACAAGAAGTCTGCAATATTGACTAAAGTCAAGAAAAGTTTGAGGGTGATAGAATAGAAAAATCAAACCAACAACTCCACCCCCCCACGCACACACACAAATATTTGACAATTTCCAGTTTGCAGGTCACTGCATAAGGGTATGAGACTGGCAGTTAACCTGTTTCTGTTGCCTTTGCTGCCTCTGAGCTGCCAAGTATTCGATCCCAGAGTTGGCCCTGGCAGGTATTTAAAGAGCAGCCAGGCAAGTCACACTGGGAAGCAGCCGCCGGAAGGGTCTGCGTGCAGTGCAGGCACGAGGTACACACTCAGTGTTATAGAGCAGGACTGGTGGGAGTGAATAGAATCCAGGAGATCTGGCGGCTTTTCCTCCCAGTCAACTGTCACCCACAGCAGGCAGCGCCAGGAATTTGTGGTTATGGTTTGCGTTCTTGGTGGCCTTTGCGCGGAGGCTGAGCTGAGCCTGGAGGAAGTGTTTTGGCTGGGGGACAGAGACAGAACAGGTGTGCACGCGCGCACGCACGTCCTTGAGGGGCTGCGGCCACCAGGGGGCGCAGGGGGGCAGGGGAGACGCGGGCAAATTAAATTCTCCGGGAACGAGATCTAGCCCAGGGAATTACAGAATCAGAGCAGATCTGAGCAGGGGTGGGAGGCCGAGAAGAAGGCGGGAACAAAGCCGCACAGGGGCTCGGTCCAGCCTCTCCACAGCCTCCTCCCTGGGCAGCATAACGCCTGGGGGCAGAGGTGGGTAGCTGGGAACCTGGCCCCTATTGCCTCAGTTTCCCACTCAGCTCCAGGGTGTCCTCCCACCAATCAGTCCCCAGCTCGTGGAGACCAGGTGCAAGACCCGGTGACCCTCAGGCCAGGGTTTAGGGAGCCCCCAAGGACATGCTGTGAGCCCTCCCCTCGCCGTCCACAGGTGAAGACGGTCCCTGCGTCCACACGCACGCACGCAGCCAGGCCTCCTGCGGAGCAGCCCCCGGGTGCGGGAGCGACAGGGGGCGCGCTGCTCCGGCTTCCCACCCGCCACCCCTGGTGCTGTAGTTCCTCCAGGGTTAGGGCCTGGTTAGGGCCGTGGAGGCCGTAACCCATTCCCTGACCCGCTCCTCCGCGCGGCTCCTGCGGCCCAGCACCCCCTGTCTTCCCGCGCTTACCACCCCACAGCCCCCCCCCCCCCCCCCCCCGCTCATTCGGGCTGTTGAACCGGCCTTCTGGCGCTTAGCCTGCCTGTTGGTTGGTCTTCCCACACCGCGGAGCCCCGATGGCAAAACTCCGCCCCCCTCTTCTTCCTTCAGGAAGGCCGCCCAGGTAGGCTCGGAGCCGGTGAGTTGGGCCAGAGCCAGCCGTCTACGGTGTGGAGGGGTGGGTGGCCCCTGGGCGCCGGGGAACCCCCAAACCTCCAGTCCATCCTCCTACCCACCCCACGGAGGGAGAGGTTGCGGCTGTACTCTGACTGTCCGGACCCTCCTCTTTCCCTGCCCCAGGCTGTTGGAAGTGCACCCGGCTTACCCGACCCCATCCTGTGTGCTGACCAGGTCGTAGCCAGGACATCCCGGAGCACTAGGAGGGTCACCGTGCGCCCCGCCCAGGAGGACAGCGACCTCTCCGCCCCTTCGAATGCCCCGCCCCCGTCCCTGTCGGTCCCCACCCCGCCACCAGCTCTCAGAGGCACACACACACACACACACACAGATACTCTGGCTGCCCTCAGTGTCAGTGGCCCGGCTCCGGAGTCTGCTCCAGCTCCGGCTGTCGCGCGGTCTCGGTACCTGTCGGTCAGGGTGCACCAGACCCAGCGCCCCCAACCATCGGGGCCAGGGAAAGTCATGGTGTCCCTACGTGGGTCCTCTGCGACCAGTCTGCTGCAGGTTTTGTTCCTGGGGCTGAGTACCTTCGGTGAGTTAAACCCAGAACCAGGAGGGGACTTAAGGTGGGAGATGGGGGAACCCCGACCCTGAGGGAGCTGGTTTGGGGTCTGACGAGAAACTGGGTGGGATGGGATGCCACCTCTGACTCTTACCCTCCCTCCACACGCCCTCCCCTCCCCACCCAGGGCATCACTGCTGGTGCTGACTCTCCCCACTGTTTGGGGACAGCTCCCACTTCCCTTCGGGGTGTGTGGTGGGGGAGAGGGTAAGGGCATTGCCAGGGTAGGTCTCTGGGGTGAGTTCGGAACCATTCCTCACCCGCACTCTCTACCACCACCCAGCAGAGCCAGATGAGCTGAGCTTCTGGATGAGACACTGGCTAAAGAGCTTAAGGACTTAGCTCCAGCTCTCTCCTGCCCCCACCCCCCACACAGGCTGACACACAGGAGCCCCCCACCCCTGGAATTCCCTGGTCCCCAGTTTGACACCCGCACTTCATTCGCTTCAGTGCCCCAGCCCAGACCCGAACTCTGGCCCGCTCCTCCTGCTTCCTGTCCTGGGAATCAAGGGAGGTGCCCCAAAAGCACGACCGTGAGGTCATTTGGGATACAGGAAGTGGGGGAGGGCTTTGAATGCCTAGGGGAGCAGAATTCTGCCCCCCCCCCAGAGGTCCACTACCCTCCTTGGTTCCCCGAGCCAAAGGGACCTAGGAAACAGACAGCAGGGCCTCAGAGAGAGAGGGAGACCACCTCCGGGGATCGAGTGCTCGAGGCATGTTGAAAGCTTCCAGGAGTGTCCAGGAGCTCAAGGTGGCCAAACGGGAGAAAACGACCCAGCAGGGACTGAGCCTGTACCCCGGCTCCCTCCCAGACTTGCTGGCCATTCCTCTCCAGGGATCCCTGGGTTGGGGGTGGGGGGCGAAGGGTGGGTTAGGCGAGGGCAGCTTGAATTCATGTCTCTCAGTTGGAGGTCGGCAGGACAAGTAAGGCCAGGAACGATGTAGACTGAAATTCAGCACTGATGGGGACTAAGGTGGGGCCCATCTAACTCTCACCAGTGTCCCCTGTCACCTGGTCCCCACCGTAAGGATGTTGGGGCAGGAAGGATTAGGGACCCCAGACAAAGTGGGGCTCAAGGGCAGCTCACCAGTCACCAAAACCTGGACAGCTTCCTGCCCCTTTAGGCTTGGGGGGCCTGTGCCGGGGCACCCCAACTTCTCAGCACCTCCAGCTTCCACCTCTGTGTCTCCTTCCCTTCTGCATCCTGCCTCCAACTCCCCATCCCCCTTCCTGCTGGGGATCTCCAAAGGAAAGGTGAAAAATGCAAGTCAGCTGCCTGGGTATCTCCCGTCCCTCTCCTGCAGCCCTCCCCACCAGCCCTTATTAAACTCTGAGCTTCATTTTTCATAGTGACAGCCAGGGCTCCATGTCCCTACCTGGTGGCAGGGGGATTAGTGAGCTCCCCTAGCCATGCGGGAGTTAAGTGGCCCTGGGGACCGGGACTCCGGAGCTGGCACTGGCTCTGCCCACTTGGGCCTCTGCAAGGCCCTTGCACTGCGCTCCTTCACGGCCCAGCTCTGCTGCCCCTGGGGCGTGAGAAGCCCGAGGGGGGAGTTTCTCAGAGAAAGAGGGAGACTAAAAATAGTCGCCCTGGGGAGCAGGCCCATTTTCATTCTCCTTTGGCCCTGGCTCCGGAGAGTGGGCCGGAGGGTCCCTTTCTTGGGCTGCTCACATCTCCTTCGCCCAAACCCAACCACCCCCCGTTCTTTGGATGGCACTGTGGACCCTGGGATGGAAAAGGGAGCGAGAGGGGGGACTTCCGCTCCGGCGGACACCCAGGACAAGGCAAAAGCCTCAGGCCTCTTCAGCTCCTGATTTCTGATGGGGGTGGGTGGGGGTGAGACCGGGAGCATTTGTCCAAAAGTCTGTCCATTACTAACCATCTGAACGCCCCTGTTCCACTTTCGAAATGAAATGACTCAGGGGGGCCTGGGGGCAGCCGCTGAGGCACGTACTGTGGGTTTTCTGTAGGAACTCCCTGGCCTCCCAGCACTGCAGAAGGTGGGGGTGGGGGTGGGGGTCGTCCTGGGGACACCAGGTTCCTTGAGGCAGTGGTTTTTTCTGCCTCTAGAGCCTCCGGCCTGGGGCCCCCCAGCTCCCCCATCATTGTCTTCTTAGCTTATCTCTGGGCACAAGTTTCCTGCCTGGCCCTCAGGGACAGGCCAGGAAACGGGAGTGGGGGGGGGCGTGCTGCTTCGCAGGCTAAGGAATAGGTGTGAGGCTCTGTAAAGACGCTGGGCGGGAAGCTGTGGGGGTGGCGCATCCTGGCCTGAGGCCTTCAACGGGACTCCCAGAGGGCAGAAGGCCCGGACTGGCCTCTGTCCCTGCATTGGCCACCTGGTCACCAGGCAGAGGTGGCAGTGCAGAGTACCAGTGCCTAGGGTGGCTGGCATCTTCTGCCCCAGCGGGATAAGACCCCAGGGAAGCCCCCCCAGTGGCTTCGGATTCGGCTGCCCCATTGCCTCTCCAAAGGGCAAAAAGTGAGTGTTCCTGGACCCTCAGGTGCAACATTGATTCCATAGCCCCCCTTGAAACCAGCACCCCAGTCCACCTGGGCGCCTGACACACACAGCCACAACCTCCCACGCGATTGTTGAGGACCTTCCTTCGTGATTCCCTGTGACCGCCCAAATCACCTGGACCCCCAGAGGCCCCATGGGAACCTTCTGGGTTCCAACTGTCCTCTTTCCCAGGGAGAGCACCTGTCAGGGCTAAGGGGTGGGGGTGTGGGGAGTGTGGCCATCACTGGGCCGCTCCAGTCTCTGCTCCAGGGAATTGAGCAGAAGCCTTGGGTAACCGGCGGCCTCCCAACCCCTCCACCCCTCTGGTCGAGAATGCATCGATTCTGACCAGCCTCGTGGCTCCCCGCACCCTGGCTCCTGCCCCCCCCCCCCCCCCGCCCCGCGCCCCGGGGAAACTGGAGGAGCAAGTGGGCTACCCAGAATGTAGATCCAAAGTATTTAAACTGTCCCTTGTTGCCAGAAGTCTGCCCCCTCTTTTGGGGCTCTGAAATCTGCGCTTCCAGATACAAGTAAATGGCACATAAATGTGTCCCCCTCCCCACTGCAACCCCAAAGGCTGGGGTGTCAGAGAGTAAGTAAGTGCTGACGACATGGAAAGAAGGCACTAGGTCGTCTCCCGGTGGTGTTCAAGCCTTCAAGAGTGGGACCCTGAGGCCATCCTTCTTGTCCTTCACGTTGGCGGGACTTCAAGATCCTCGCTGCTACTCTGCCGCTGGTGAGCGGGTGTGCGCTCACGCCCCCTCCCCTCGCTCTCCTCCTCAGCACCCGATGCCTGCGCCCAGGTTGAGCTGCATGTGCCTGCGGGCCTCTCCGGTCTGGAAGCAGTGGAGGGAGAGGACGTGGTGCTCCCGGCATGGTACACCTTTAAGGGGGAGAGGTCTTCGGCCAAGGCCAAGCCATGGGAGGTGCTCACCTTGATGTGGTTCTTGGAACAGAAAGGGAAGGATAAGAAACAGGTGAGGGAGGAAAGCAGCTCAGCTTCAACGGGGGGCGGGGGCCCAGGGAACAGGTTCAAGTGGGGGAGTGGGGAGGTGTAATGGGGCAGGGAAACAACGAGGACAAGAAAAACTTCGGGAAAAGCAAGGTCCCCCTCACTAGTTTAATTTTGTTTGGATCTTGGAGTCATCCCAGAAGAATTCTCTTTTCCCCAACTTTCCCTAGAAATCTAGCACACAAAACGTGGGAAAGAGAGGAAGCATTTACCTTGCTAGGGTGGTGGGGAAGCGAGGACTGTGGGTGGAGGTGGAGAGACTCAGGGTGAGCATCACACAACGTTTTAAAGTTGGGTGTCAACCTGCTTCATATTCCCCATCAGTCACAGGCCCCTGCCTCTTGTACCCACCTTGAGAGGCAAGGGGCAGTCTCCCACAATCCCCCATCTGACCCCTTTCCTGACGTCCCACTGACAGTCACAGGTGGATGTACCCAGAGCCACAGACACAATTTTCAGAGCCCCTTACTTGCATGGCTCCCTCCAAAGCCCCAGAAAGTATCTTCGTGAGGTCTTTTGATGAATAAGGGGGTGTGTACGAAAGAAACTAAGATTGCGGGGGTTAGATCCCAGGTTCATAAGGCCTGAGCTTGCGTATGTTTGGTGTGGCAGGGGGCGTCTTCAAGATATAGAAGATGGAAGATCTCTTTAGATCTCGGATACACCCCTGCAATCTAATTTCCTTTCATATATAACTCCTATTTACCTCATCTCTCACCCATGTGGCCACCTCTCCGAACACCTCATGTGGGAGATGGGGAGAGAGTACATAGGGGATCGAGAACCGTTATGGTGGAGAGGACTGGGGGTGAGGGGGTGGCTAGGGAGACGGGGTGGGTGGGGAGCTCCCACAGGTTAGAGGAGAGGGGCGCAGGGGAGAGGCGTCTGAGGTCCGCAGTCTGGGGGCGGGGGAGGCGGAGCCTGTGGCACAGGGCAGGCACGTAATAATAATGGGAAGTGTCACGCCCATACCAGGTGCTGTCGCACATCAGTGGGGCCACCTCCAGTGAAGATGGAGTGTCCCTGGTGTACTCCATGCCCTCCCGGAACGTGTCCCTGCGACTGCGGGGCCTCCAGGAGAAAGACTCCGGGTCCTACTTCTGCTCCGTGACTGTGCAAGACCGTCAGGGCAACAACAGAAGCCACAGCAGCAAGACTCTAGAGCTGGACGTGTGGGGTGAGTGGGGAGCACACACTTCCCAATGGCCCCCCAGCTCTGGGAGAGCTCAGGCGGGGCCCTCTCCCAAAGGGCTGAGTGGCAAGGTTGGAGGAGGGGCAATGGGGTAACAATAGGGTGTGTGTGGAGAAGTTGGTGTATGTGTTGGGGGGGGTCTGTTGGTCTCTTGGGCATGAGTTTTTAACCCATCTCGTCTCCCCCAGTTCCTCCAGCTCCCCCATCCTGCCATCTCCTGGGTGTGCCCCGTGCGGGCACCAACGTGACCCTGAGCTGCCAGTCCCCAAGGAGTAAGCCTGCTGCCCTGTACCAGTGGGTGCGGCCACCCCCATCTTCCCAGGTGTTCTACGCACCAGCTTTAGGTAAGGGACTTGTGGGGACAAGTGAGACTGTGGCTGGGGCAGGGGAAAGAGGAGAGGTGCCAGAGGGCCTGGGGTGAAAAGGGAAGGCAGCGCTGAAAAGCACTGGGGAGCAGGAGGGGGGGTGGGGGAGAAGGAGGGCCCACCAGGTACAAGCCTGTGGTGGGAGCCTTCACGTGCTGGTCGCTCCGGTACCGAAGAGGCTGTAGAGCTAGGCACCTGCCTGCACTCACTCGCCAGCTCTGCTGCTCACTAGCTGTGTGACGTCCTCATTTTTGAAACGGTGTATCAGTAGCTGTGATCTGGAAACACACCAGCTATAAAAGTCATTTGGGGGCACTTGGAACTTTTTTTCAATTTTAATGAGATGTAACTGATGGAACATTTTTAGAAAAGTATTAATTATCAGGTATGGCAAAGGTGGCTATAGGGGGCAGTGTCCCTAATTTTGGGAGTTTTATGCTGAAGTATTTATTTTTAAACGTCTCAGGAAAAAAAAAAAAAGAAAGGAAAGGAAGTAAAGCAAAATGTTAGCAATTATTGAATCTAGGTGGTAGGATTTTCATTTTGTGCCTTACTTCTACTTTTCATTTGTCCAATTTATAGTAATTAAATTTGTTTTTACGTAGTGCTTCCCTCATAAGTTTGTTTTGAAACTTTTATAAGTTAGTGTATGTAAAGAACTTAGTCTTTGGCCCTGGCTGGCGTAGTTCAGTGGATTGAGTGCAGGCTGTGAATCAAAAGGTCGCAGGTTCGATTCCCAGTCAGGGCGCATGCCTGGGTTGCGGGGCCAGGTCCCCAGTGGGGGCCACATGAGAGGCAACCACACACTGATGTTTCTCTCTCTCTCTTTCTCCCTCTCTTCCCCTCTCTAGAAATAAATCAATAAAATCTTTTAAAAAAAAGAACTTAGTTTTTGGTGTGCCTTAAGCAGCCAATGAACTTGAACTGTTATGATTCTCATTTCATATAATTCTTTCAACACTATCCAGAAGGCCATATTACCCCATTTTAGAAATGAAGAAATTGGGACCCAGGGATAGCAACTAACTTGCTTAAAGTCACAAGGCCTATTTTGGACCCCAGGCCTCCTCATTCCTAGCTTAATATTCCTTCTCTCACAGCACTCTGCCATTTAGAAACAGAAATGAAACCCATGTTTTGGGTTTCCTGGGCATCTTTCTTCTCTAGCCTCCTTTCAGAGTCAGTTGGGGACACCGAGCTGTGGAGGTGGAGAAGGTCATTGAGCCGGCAGGTGTGCAGCCGGGAGCAGAGCCCAGTGGGCCCACCGCCATGCCTCTCCCTCCGCCAGGGCACAGACAGCGGGGCTTCCCAGAGAGTCCAAGGGGATGGATGTTACAGAGGAGGGGCGGGGGTTTCTTTTGTCCAATGGGAAATAGGATCCCTGGCCTGATGGCCAAATTGTGTCCACAGATACTGTCCATGGGTCTTTAAGACTCAAAAACCTTTCCACATCTGCATCTGGAGTCTACACCTGCAGGGCCTACAACAGTGTGGGCAGTGCCCAGTGCAATGTGACCCTGGACGTAATCACAGGTCAGTGAGGGGTAAGTGGGGTTACAGAGAAGACTGGTCAGGGGCCAGGGCGGGGTTGCAAGCGTGGGGAGGTGGCCTGTCTACTGAGATGAGGAACTCGTCCTGGTCAAAGGATTGTACAAATGTGTGATCAGTGACCATTTCCTGCGTGGCCGTCACCTCTTCTTAACAGAAGAGAGAACGTGTAGACGGTGGCAGAGGGGTGGTTGGACTGGAGATGGGTGGGGAGCAGCTGGATGCCCCCTCTGACAGCGAGGTCTGTGCAGGGCCCGGGGCCGCGGTGGTCGCTGGAGCGGTGGTAGGCGCCCTGGTTGGCCTGGGGCTGCTGGCTGCACTGGTCCTCTTGTACCAACGCCAAGGGAAGGCCCTGGAGGAGCCGGCCAATGACATCAAGTAAGTGCCCGGTCCCTTCCCAGGGGGACTGTCCCAGCTCCCCTTACAGAGCTGGGAGTGCAGACAGCTCGCATCTAAAGGGAGGGTGGGCATCGTCCTGCGGGTGGCCTTTAAGGGAGAGGAGACAGGAGTCGGGGAGGGAGGTGGGGACAGGGCGAGCAGAAGCCCTCGTTGCGCACTTCTGACCGCGCTGCTTCTTTGATGACTAGGGAGGACGCCGTTGCCCCTCGGACCCTACCCTGGCCCAAGGGCTCAGACACCATCTCCAAGAATGGGACCCTTTCCTCTGTCACCTCATCGCCGGCCCTCAGACCACCCCAAGGCCCTCGCAGGCCAGCTGCAGTGACCCCCACGCCCAGCCCTGGTAGGGTCCCTACCTTTGTCCTGAGCCGCAAGGTTGCGGTCCCCGTGATGGTGCCCGCCCAGAACCAGGCTGGGTCTCTAGTGTGATGGCTGAGCCGTGTGCTGGCAGAACCTTCACGCTTCTCCCTTCCTATAGGAATCCCTCTGGGGATCGCCCTGGCGTGAGTCCTGAGTCTCAGAGGGTGGCCACCTTCTAGATGGCCAGTCCTCTGCCCCCACCTTTCTTTACTCTGGAAAAACTGGGTCACAGTTAAGACTCAAACTTCCGGGAGGTCGGAGGAGAAGAGGAAATGCACCTGGGATTAGGAAGAGCCTAAACTCCCTCCCGGGGCCTCCCTAACTCTGCAGAGGAACGCTGCTGAGATTGGCTGCCCCGCCCCCAGGGCCCCGGAGGTGCTGCCAATCAATGAGTCCTCTGCCCCTCCATCTGGACCTCACCCGTCTAACACCCTCCTCCCGATCCAGCTCCCCATACTCGAGTAACCTGTCCTGCTGACTGGGTTAGGTTTTGTTGGGGCAGGGGGTAAGGAAGATACTTGTTAAACTAACTTGAAATGCGTGTTTTGAAACGTGTGTTTTTGTTTTTATTTTACAAATTTCAATAAAGATACATTGTGTTTGTATGGAAAGTGAGAGTCACCTTTTCAAAGTTGGAATTCCTAGGAGAAATTGAGGGTGATGCAGAGAGGACCCTTACCCAGGCCACGTCCCCAGGATGGCTTCTCCACACAGCGTCCCCCCCACCCTCACCCTACTAGCTCAGGATAGCTCTTTTAGAGCCTTTAAAGGGGTCATTGCTGGCAGATGGCCTGGGAGAGGCCCAGAGAGCTGGAGGCTGGAAGACGGAACAACTCCCAGTAGCGACGGAATGAAATTGGTGCGCTTTCCGCCAGAGCCTGGGCGCTCAGAGCTCGGGGGTGTGCGCACTTGATCTCCGCTTCCCCTCTAAGGGCGGAGAAGGGGACCCTGACCCGGGCTCCCCTCTTCCAGACAAACACACCTCCTCCAAGTCTCGGCCTTTCTGCCCGGAAAAAGGAGTGACTATGGGAGTCGGGAGGCGGCTGTAGTTTCCATGGCGACTCCCACCGCAGCCAGTGGTGATCAAAGTCCTAGAGATGGGATCTCAGAGAGAACGGGAGAGGTTTGGAAGGAACCAGAATCTCTGAAGGGGTCAGAAAGGGTCTTCGGTGTTAGGACCCAACGTGGTGATGTCACTTGGCAGCTCACAGGTTGTCAGACCCCCGACCTCTGCCTCCAGGGCTGTCTTTGTCCTACAGAGCCGCAGTTCGGGCCCCTTCCCTTCAGGTGCCCAGTCCCTGCCCTGTCCTTTCCCCGGGGCCTGACAGCTGCAGGAATCGCGGGGAGGATTAGGGCTAAAATGGTTCCAGAACTGGGCCTGGAGAAGGGAAAGGCGTTTCCTCACTCGAGGGCACGGGCCTCTCCCCTCGTTTGCTCTGAGACAGCCAGCCAGTCCCAACCCCTACCCAGCCCAGGAGGCTGCCCTGAGGGCTCCGCCTTCCCTTCCTGGACCCGGACACCAGACCAAAGACGGGAGGACTCGGCCATGGCCCGGCTCCCGGGCCCTGTGCTGTGCGGGGCGCTGCTGGGCTTGGTCTGCCTGACCGGTGAGGAGGGGGCCGGGGCCGCGGTGGGGGGCTGCTCCAGGGCGCGGAGGGGGCGTCCTGGGCCGGTAGGGCCTGGAAAGGGCGTGCGAGCCCGCCGGCGAGTTGGGCCTCTCCGGAAGGGCTGGACCAGCGCAGGACCATTCTTTTCCTCTCTCCGACAAACACACCCTCATACCTGACCAGTCTCGTCCTTTTACTCACGAAACTCGGCCCAGAGGTGTGCTCCTTCCCCCTGGAACTTCAGGTTTTGGAGAATGGAGGGTTGGGGGTGGGGAGCCCTTAGCCTCTCTGCGGAAGATGGGTAGGCCGTGCTCCACACCCTCGGGGGTTTGGAGCCCGGACCCCGACCCCACTCCCCTCGGCCCCTGCCCGGCCGTCTGAGCGCCCCTTCCTGTGCGCCCCCAGCCTCCGGCCTGGCGGTGGAGGTGCATGTGCCCGCGGAGCCCCTGAGCGCGCCGGTGGGCAAGACTGCCGAGCTGACCTGCCGCTACAGCACGTCAGTGACAGACAGCTTCGCCCTGGAGTGGAGCTTTGCGCAGCCTGGGAAGCCCATCTCTGCGTCCCTTCCCGTGAGCGAGAGTGGGGGCCTCTGGCCTGTGGCCGGTAGACTCGGAGAGGCAGGAATGGGCGGGGGGCACTCGGAATGAGGGCAGGGGAGGTGTGCTGGGAGGTCAGCATGCTTGGATGGAAAAAATAAGTGGACTTGCCCTGGCCAGTGTGGCTCATTCGGTTATAGCGTGGTCCCCAGCCCCAGAACGTCACCGGTTGGATTCCCGTCAGGGCACATACCTAGGTCGTAGGTTCGATCCTGGGTCAGGGTGTGTACAGGAGGCAGCTCATCGGTATTTCTCTCTTACATCTCTCTCTCTCTCTCTCTCTCTCTCTCTCTCTCTCTCTCTCTCTCTCTCTCTCAATCTCTCTCTCTCTCCCCCCTCCCCTTCCCCTCTCTCTAAAAATCAATGAACATGTCCTCAAATGAGAATTGAAAACAAAACAAAGTGAACTCTTTCCAGACCTTCTGAGGGCCGCAGCTGCGTAATCCCGGATCGCACACACGGCAGAGCTCCCATACACAACTTCCCTGTTAGTGCGGCCCCAGCTTCAGCGAATGAACACTGCTAATTGGCGCTCAGCTGTTGTGATTGAAAGCATAATAAAATGCAGCCCCTTCCAGAAATATCTGTATGACCCCCAAACTGAGAGCCGTGCATAGCTGAAAGCAATGGATATATAGTTCACTTAGCCCGTGGGAAGGGCTGGCATTGGGGGAGGTGGACCTTCATGGTTCTGGTTGCAGAGTATCAGATCCCCGGGCTGCTGTAAGGGAGGGGCCTGGTGAGAAAGGACTATAGAGCTGATGCCAGGCAGGGAGGGAGCGTGTGTGAGTCTTCTGCGTCTCCCTAGATCCTGTACTTCACCAATGGACACCTGTATCAAACCGGCTCTAAGGCAACGCGGGCCAGCCTGCTTCAGAACCCCCCCACAGGAGGAGTGGCCACCCTGAAACTGACTGATGTGCGCCCCTCAGATACTGGAACCTACTTCTGCCAGGTTAAAAACCCGCCAGATTTCTACACCAATGGGATTGGGTTGATCAACCTCACCGTGCTGGGTAAGGCAGGCTGGGGGCCCACGCACCCTGAATTCCAGCCCAAGCACACAGCTGCACTGGGGACCCCAAGGGAAAGTACATCCTCCCTAAAGCCTTCTAACCCAGCCAGTCAGTCATAGGCCTGCTCCACCCTCCACAGAGCACCCCTCCCCCTCCCGCAGGCCCCAGTAACAAAGGCCCCACAGACAGGGCCTGAGTCATGCCCCCCACAGCTCCATCTCTGGGGAGACTTCCCACCTGTACCTCAGATTCCGTCCCTCCCCAGGCCAGTGGCAGAGAAGGGGGACAATTATTCTAGGAACAAGGGCCCCTGCCACACTAAGCACCAATTTTGTGTTCAGAGCTTCCATCTCAGCCCAAACCAGAGCCTGCTTGGGGAGGAGCAAACAGAAGAAGAAACTATTAAAGAGGCTGGGGATGTTTAGGTGGAAAGAAAAGACTTGGGAGGTGTTGGATGGCAGCTGTATTCAGAAATCCGACCGGCTGTCCTGTGGGGGACGAAGTTTTCACTTCTCCTGTGGACCTAGAGGGCAGGAATTGGGGCCAATAGGTGGATATTGTATTAACACGGATTTGGGCTCAATGTGAGAAGCTTGTTCTAGCAGTCCGAATTTCCAATGGTGCACACCATTTCCTGGAGATGCGGTGGAAGGTGGACCAAAGTGGACCACTGTTTGGTAGGGGTATTGACGCGGGAAATCTAGCACTTAATGGGGGCAGGGTTGCAAGATCAGGGAGGTTCTTCTGTGGCCTTTTGCAGTGCCGCCCAGCAGCCCCTCGTGCAGTCAGACTGGTCAGAGATCTGTGGGGGGCTCTGCTACACTGAGGTGCAGCTCTTCCGAAGGAGCCCCCAGGCCAGTGTACAACTGGGTCCGCCTCGGATCTTCTCCTACACCTTCTCCTGGCAGCATGGTACAAGGTAAGAGCCAGGACATCAGGGAAGGGGGTCTCAGGACCTGGGCCAATCAGGTTTCTCAACCCCACACACCCATGCCTGCAGGTGGGAGACAAACGCTATACCATCTCCCTGCATCTTTCTTGGTTCCTGTATCGGTCCCTCCTGCCTGTCTCCCAGCATGGTCCGTGACTGCATGATCCTGGAAGCATTTCTCAAGCTAAATGCGCTCTCATTATCCTGGGAGAGAGAGGAAGGCAGGGGCATTCTGTGATTCCTGTTTGTCTGTTTCGGGGTGTGGGGGGGTTCTTTTAGATTGCTTAGGGTCATGAATCATTTCCAAACTTCCTAGAAGGGAAACTGAGGCAGAGTAGCATGGACTGTCTTGGATCACTTAGCCATTTCTCTGGAGGAACCATACACCTGGATGAAAGCCTTGGCTTCACAGCCTGCTCATGCTGGCCCCAGCCCCCATCTCTCCTCCCAGCCCCAGCCCCAGCCCCAGCCCCAGCCAAGCCTTTAGCAATCCAGAGAGCCCCCAGGTCACTTGCTGCATGTTCTCTGCCTTCTAAAGGGAAGGTAAGCAGCTTAGAAAAGCACTTGGTCAGCTTATAACTATCCCAGAGGATAGTTTCTAGTGATGAAGGTCTTTCCCGCTGACCAGGAACCTGCCATCAGCCTGTAAGCACCGCATCCCAATTTCCATGGCCAGTCTCCAAACCCTTCATGTATGTGCATCCTCCCCTCCCCCCAAAAGGCAGCTGTGTGCGGTGGAAAGAGCACAGTTTCGCAGTCGCTTTGGCACTTCCTCTCTGGGTCACCCCAGACAATTACTTTCCTTCTCTGAGCCAGTGTTCCCACTAATAAAACGAGGTCAGTCCCTTCCGGACAGGATGGTTATAGCGATGAAATGCACCATGCTTTCGTCATAGCAGGCGCTCGCTGTGGGCGGAATGAGTGCAGGAACCTTCCTCTCTACCCTCCAGATGAGGTGTCTGGTCAGCTCATTCTCAGCAACCTCTCCCGGGCTTCCTCGGGCACCTACCGCTGTGTGGCCACCAACCAGATGGGCAGCGCAGCCTGTGAACTGAGCTTCTCTGTGACCGGTAGGTATGCAGGGCACTGGCCAGGCTGGCAGGCCTGGATGGCACAGGCTGCATGGAATTGTCTGAGGAGGGGCCCAGGAGAGTCTGCAGCTCTGAGGATTCTGTGTATCCCTAGACCCTTCCCAAGGCCGAGTGGCCGGGGCCGTGATCGGGGTGCTCCTGGGTGTGCTGTTCCTGTCCATTGCTGTGTTCTGCCTCATAAGATTCCAGAAAGAGAGGAGGAAGAGGCCTAAGGAGACATACAGGGGTAGTGACCTCCGGTGAGCTGAAGGGTAGGGGGGTAGTGCGGAGAGGGAGGAAGGGGCTTGGTTGATGTCAGCCCTCAAACGCTGACACCTTTGGGGTGTTTGAGGGTAAGGGGTACCACTCAGCCCTGGGATTTGGTGGTGGGGATGGCAGTGTAGCCCGTGTACCGAGTGTGTGAGCAAAGTGTATAGGTGGCAGGGTTGGCTCATAAGCTGCCACCACACTCCTCATGTTTAAAAGAACTGTTATTTTTCAGTTTTAAAGATCTTTTCATATATATCAACAGGATGTGGATGCCAGGAATTAGATTTTCCCTGACCACTTAGCTGAGGGTAATTCTGTGTGGGGCAGCATGGAGAGGAGATAAAAGCTGCCTGTCACCTGCCCCGAGGTCAACTGTGGGGTCCAAAATGGGGACCAGAGCAGTATTTCTCCAAGTGTGGTCCTCCTGTTTACCTGGACAGAAATTACCAGGAGCTGGTTAACAGATTCAGATTCTGGTCACTTCCTCCCCCTCCAGAAATAGAAGCTGTGGGGTGTGTGTGTGGGTTGGGGGTGGTAGGTCCTGGAATCTTCAACCACAGTCCCACCGGTCCCACTGGTAGGGTAAAGTAAGTGTGACAGTCCCTGGTTTGGGGGGGAGGGCTGTCCTCTAGTCTTCACTAAGAATGTGTTTATACCTATCAGAGAGGATGCCATCGCTCCTGGGATTTCTGAACAAACTTCTGTGAGGGCGGATTCTAGCAGTGGGCTCCTGCAGAAGCCCCTCTCGGCCAGCACTATGAACACCACTAAGTCCAAGCTCCCCATGGCTGTCTGACTGACCTCCCCTCGCTGAGGGGGGGGTACCGACAATTAAAGCCTCTGAGTACCATGCTATCTCCCTCTTCTTTCTGCTGATACAGCAACCCCTCCCCCCCAGCCGACTCAAGGAATGGGCGTCAAGTCCCAGATGTGATGGTTGCTGTAGGCGGGAAGTTCGGTTGGCTTCAAAGGGTAGGCTTTGACCGAGGTCCCTCACCCCTTTCTTCCTCTCACCTCCAATTTTTGGTTTGGTCCAAGGAGACTTGTGCAAGTTTTGAGCAGTGGCCGTGTGCACCCAAGCACCCTACCCTCTGGCACCCTTGGAATACTTGGACATTCCTGTTTATTGTTCACATTCCAACCCAGCACCGTCACATGCACACACACAGAGATAACCTTCTGGCTGCAGCCCCGGGAGCCCGTTGGGGGCGGGGCCAGCAGGGCAGGGGCGGGGCCACAACAGATTCCTCCCACCGAGCCACCCCGGTGCTCGGGCGCCCATGAAAGCAAAAGAGAGCTGGTGAAACGGTGGCTCTTGGGGTACGCAGGGTGAGGGGAGGACCGATTTACAGGCAGGCTTGGGGTAGGGTGTGAAAGAGGGACTTCCCTTCCCATCAGAGCAAGGGGTATCCGACACCATAAAAACTCTCTTCCCCTCCCGCCTCGCCCCAGATCCAAAGTGCTGGAGCTGGGCGACAGCGAGAATGGCACAGAGACAAAAGGCGTCCCCATTAGCTGCGCACTGAACGAAAGGACTTTTTTAAAGTTGGCGTCCTGGGACAACGCAGAGGGTAGGGCGCCCTCTGCGGTGCACCTAGGGGAGCGCATGGAGGCTGCGGAGGCAAAGCTGCATGCTGCTGCGGGGAGACGGGGGCGAGAAGCAAAGAAAGACGATTCGGGGCTGGGGTGGGGAAGAAGGGAGAACCAAATGAACGGGCACGGATTTAGCGACTTCTGGATGGAGCCTGCCTGGGGCAGGGTCTCTGGGGACGGAGGGAGGCTCCTGAAGCGGGCTGGTTGGTGGGAAGGAGAGGGTCACAAACACTGCAGGGAAGTCTCGTCACTGCGAAGGGGACACGGCATCCATCTCTCTTCGGGAACTGCGGACAGAGAAGGTCTAAGCACCTGCCCTCTCTGGTACTTCCCTCCCCTACCCCCTTCCTAGACGCGGACACTAAGGCAGGAGCGCCAGGCAGCCTCAGGCACCCTGGACCCCACCGCCCACCCCGAACCACTGAGCTGAACCGAGCCGTGGTCGGTAGGTGTGCGTGTGTGTGACACAGGGCGCTATAGCCCCCGGTCATGCTCATGTGGCCAACTGGGGTGACTGCATCTGTGCTGGTCCAGGTGTGTCCCCCCTGTGGCAGCCTCGGGCGTCTTGCTGTATCAGACACCTTGCAGTAGCAGGGTGCATTTTCCCCGGAAAGGGTGCGGACTGGGTCCTTTGCTCCCTCCCACTCAGGGTACCCAACCCGCCACCTCGAGGTCATATCTTACCTTCGAAAATGCTCAGTTCTTCGGTCCAGGGGAAAGGGACAGCAGGGAGGGTGGAGAGAGAAGGAGGTGAGCTCTCGGATCCTCTGTGCCCTAAGCTCTCCCCCCACCTCCTGTCTCGGGTTTCCAGTCCCCCACCCTTCCCTTCCCAACCCCCTTCTCCTCCCTCAACCCACCTTCTACCTTCCTTGCTCCTTTGCACGAGGAGCGGGCACTCTAGGCGGGTCCCAGGGCTGGAAAAGGACCCGCTCACCTGGCTTAGTCTCCGCTGGGGCCGCTGCCCGAGCCTCCTCGGGCGCCCCCAGCTCCGCCAGGCCCTCCGTGGCCTGGGCCCTTCCGGCTGCTCTCTCTGCTCTTGATCTTCTTCCGTGCCATGTGGCCCCTGAAACTCGCCTGGATTTTGGCAGCGGCAGCGTTGGCACCGGGATCATCCAGCGGGATGTCTAGAATGTCCTCATCCGGCTTGGAGCAGGCGCTCTCCTGGGGGCGGGGCAGGGGGTACTTGTGCGGTGACTGGGCTGACTGGAGAGACTCAGAGAGGGTTGGATAGGAGTAGAGCCTGGGGGGTTGACGAGGGCAGGATGGGAAGTGCAGAGAAAGCAGGGAGAAGAGCTAAAGCCGGCTGGTGGGCTGGTGGGTTGGTGGGGTGTGTGTGTGTGTGTGTGTGTGTGTCCCTCCTGGGCAGCTGGCAGGGCAAAAGGAAGGTTCCAGTTCAGGGGGACACAGTTGTGATCCCCACTCAGGAAAGAGAAGGGCACAGTGGAATGGGATCCAAGACAGCCAGGTAGCCCTGAGTGAGCCAAGGGCCCATGGCCATCAATGGGGGGGGGGGCACTGTAGAGCTGCCTGGAGGGCGGGAGCTGGAAGAGCAAAGTGAACTACTGCAGGCACTGCTGGAGGTGGCTGCCTCTCCCCCATCCTCCCAGGTGCCTCCAGCTCCAAAGGGCCCCTTCTGACATCAGGATAATCATATCTACCTCTGTGGGTTGTGGGGAAGAATAAACAACATAATGCGCATCAAGTTTCTGGCCCAATCTAGTTGTTCAATAGATGGCACATACTCTTTCAAATAATGAGTTGATGGGACATACTTGTTTCTGTAGGCCAAACGTGGTCATTAAAAAAAACCCAATTTTATATGGTTCAACCTAAAACTAATCAGACCCTCCCTCATGCCCCAAGTTCCCGTGTCTCCCACAGCCTGCCCCAGCTGGGAGTAGAAAGGGTCAGGGAACTGACTGGCGGCCCTGATTTTGGAGGCAAGGCCCTGGTACCCAGAGGGCCTCACCCGTGGGCCCACGCGTGCTCACAGCGTTAATATGGGCTGGGATATGGATGGCTACAATGCAGTCAGAAGGGCGTTTCTCTTTTGGTCTGACCCTCTGGCTACTAGGACTTTGCCCTCATTTTGGGGGCCTGAGGACTTCCACTGCTTTCACTGTGTTTTGCTCCCTGGGCGTGAGATGCTCCAGGTCATTCAGCTCTCTTCATTCCCCATCCAGTTCACAGAAATGGGATGGGTATCGGCGCCCCGACCAGCTTCTGCCCCAGGAGCACAGATTGAAGCCCCCAGAGGTCTAAGCACAGGTTTACAAATGCTTGCCCTCATCATGTTTCCGAAGGATACATCACCATTAAATGCTGTCTTCATTTCCTAGATTTCAGAGTTCTTCAGTGTGTGCCTATAACTGAGTTAAAAGGAGTTATGGAGAGGCCAGCGGGGTCGGGGAGGGCCTGCCACACTTTTTATCTTTCCCTGGTCTGGTGTTCTCTCCCCGGTATCTTATTCCTCACCTAGAAACCAAAGTAATGCTTTTTCAGTTCTTTGACTCTCAGAGCCCGAGCCTTTCTTGGGATATTCTCAGGGAACTGTGAAGCTTCTCCTCAGAAGAGGACAATGACCAAAGAAACCAGTCCCAGCCCACCTCTCCTCAGCTGGCAGCTATGAGGTCCAGCTGAGGAAGGGATTTCTTCCCCCAGCAACTCTAAGACAGACCCGCTGTCACCGCCCATCCCAGCTAGAACAACTGGGATGGTTGTGTATTTGCTTCTTCAGTACTGTTTGGTGGGCAGCTTCTCCTTTGCTTTTAGGGGACACTCACTGCAAATGTGCCCACCAACCACTCAGTCTGGCTTTCTGGGCACTCAAGAGCGTGGCCAGGGCAGACCAGGGCCTCCAGGTAGGGACCCAAAATTCTACCCTAATTACTCCCACAGGGACCATCTGAGACAAATTATATTCCTTCCCTGGCCTCTTGGATTCTTTGCTCTCTCACCTCTTTCCACTCACCATGCCACCTGCTTGCCTGCTTTCCGTTTCCCATAATTCTTATCACCTCAACAATGTTGCCTACCCTCCCCCTCGAGTATGCAGAACCTTCCATCCATGTATTTTCTCTACTTTATAAAATACTGCCAGGGCTAAGGAGCTCTTCCTCAGGGGAACCCAAGAAGCTCCACTTAAGAGCCCCTTCCTCCTTCCACAACCAAAAATTGCTTCCTGGAGAATAACAAGCAGAGGAAAAGACTGGAATGAGATACGTTTTCAAGGGAGTGGGACTGTGGATGATTGACATGTTTCTTTTTTATGCTTATCTTTAGTTTTTACATTTTCTATTATTAGCCTATTACCTTTATAATGAGGAAAAATAGTAAATATTGAAAGGGAAGGTAAAGTATTTCAATCAGACAAGAAGGCTATGTTTAAATCCTGCCTCCACACTTAGAAGATGTGCCTCCTGAAACAAGTCCTTTAATCTCTCTGCACCTCAGTTTGCACATCTGTAAAATGGTGAGAATAATATCTGCCTCACAGGGCTACTGCGATGATTAAATACAAAGAGTTAGGCCCATGGTAGCACTCACAAGCTGACAACTGGTATTGATACTAATCTGAGCTCAAATCATAAAAGCAGCCACAGCGACTTGGTCCTAAGTTCTTTCTGCCTATTGGTACCCAGTAATACGGAAGTCTCCTGTCCTATAATCCGAGCTATCCTTCCCTCCCAAACCTCACTTTTTTGTTTTCTTTCTCAAGGGTGGGGAGCCAGCAAAGTCATAAGCTCCGTATCACTAGCTGGGTTGACCGGATGTCTGAGAATGCAGGGTCTTTGCAGCAGTCCGTCTCCAGGTGTAGGGGCTAAAAATCAATCATCACAACATTGTAAAAAATGAATTGTATGCAGGTAGGAACACTGTACTCGTCTAGCGAGCCAGACGCTTTCATACCAGTCTTCTTAACAGCAACCTAGTTTGATGTTAGGCACTTGCGCATCCAGGTCTCCGTGGGCGCTGATAAATTGCAGACACTTCCTTCCCTCGCCAGCAGGGCTCTCTTGCGGTCACCCAGTCCCCTCTGGGGCTAGAAGGCGTTGGGGGCCGGGCCAACCCCTTCCCCGAGCCACACCAACTAGGCTCTGTGCTGTCCATCATCACTACTAAGCTAACCAATATAAACGGACTATCCTACACTGCGCCAAACAGGGCTCCAGGGTCCGCGCTGACCGATGGCGGCTGGCCGCGGCAGTGGGATGGGGAATGGGGCGGGGGCTGCAAGCCAGGTGAAAGGAGTCGGAAGGGAGTCGCAGGATCACTGGGCGATGGTTTCCAGCGTCTCTCTAGGGGGAAGTTGCTCCTTTCGTCTAACCTGCAGCTTCCCTGTTGTACAGCCCTGCCTAGTTCCCAGTCCAGCCCAGACCGTCTCGAGGAGGGGCGCCCAGACGCCCCCGCGAATAGGGAGCATTTTCCCAGGGCTTCCAAGTCAGGCCGGGTGCCTGCCACTACCCAACACCCACCACCCAACACCCACTACCATGTCTCAGCAGGCACACCTATTGCTCCTAGGTCTTTGCACCCACTTCCCTCTCTCCCTCACCCTCCAAGGGGTTCTGAAGAGCCCTTGCCCCAGACCAAGCAAGGTGCCAGTCCCCCAGGCCCTCTAACTTACGGTGCAGCAGTCCATACTGGTGTTGGGGGTCCTCTGCTGGGCGGAGCTGGTGCAGGGCGGGGGTGGGTCCGTGTGGTGTGGGGTGGAAAGTGGGGGGCCGAGCAGTGCGTGCCGACCTGCTCCGAACCCTCAGCAGTGCTCTCTGGTCGCTCTCCCGCGCTCCGCTCCGCTTGCGAATGTAACCTGAGCCCTGCAGTCTAGAAGCCAATCAGGAGCCGCTTCGGGCAGGGTGGGCGGGGAAACTGAGGGGTGACCACGCCCCCTCCAGCTCCTGCTCCCACCCGAGCCCCTCCTCCCACACATTTCCATCCACCCCTCCCACACACGCATCCTCCCCAAACCCAACCCCTTGTTGCTGAGGCGGCAGACTGCCAGGCAGATGGAGGCCCCTGACATCCCGGGCACAAACACACTCACATCTGGGCACAATACCCACCCACTCACATAGAAAACCGCTCGCCCTTCACCACCCCCCCCACCCCATCCCACCCCCTCGCTTCCACAACCCAACCAGAGTCCCAAATAGGGCTCCCTCTGGCTTCCCTCCACCTTTGGTCCTCAAAGAAAAGCCCCAAAGACACCCGATTAAAAACTCTCATCAACACTCCTCTCAGAATAAAGAATGCTGTTGGTACACAATCGGGTGGTGGGCGCAGAAAACACAAATGCTCACAAGCCCACGTGTCCGTATATGATTCTCCCAGGCCCACTAAACGTGCACTTCAGCACGCAGCCACTACAGACACAACCTGCAAATAACATAGCTGCACAGACCTTGGACATAGTGTGCAGGTACATGCAGCTCATGCGTGAGCCCACACGGGCAATTGCCCTCACCGAGATGTCTGCGTGACATATCTATTATCTATCCTTCCATCTACCTGCACGCCCTTCTCCAACAAAGTCTGATGCGCTCAACAGTCCTTTTGTAAGTGTTCACATGTGGATACTGACTTGGGAAAAACACCCTTTCCTCCCACTTTCCATACCAGAGCTCCCCTCAGCTCTGGATCCACTGCTTCAGAGTAAGGGGAACACTGGCCACTCTCCCTCCTGCCCCTGGGAAGACAAATACCTAAGCCCCAGTGCAGGGAAATACCCAAAGTCATGGCTCTTTGGGTCCACGACCGGGGAAGGATGTGGGCTTCTTGGGAGGTTGGGAAGGGGAGATATGGCAGAAGCATCTAGAAGGAGCAGCCATCACTTTTGTGGTCACCAGCCTCCCCCAACCTGTCAGGGTTCTAGAGCTGGCAGTGTGGCCTGGTATGTGGGTGGGGTGGGCTGTGTCTCAGAAAACTAGAAAGTCTTTCTCCACTGAGGCCCCGTAAGAGGGAAGGAAGGAAGGATGGTCCCTACTCAGGCTCTGTGCCTGAAGCAGAGCAAGGAGGGGAACGCGCCCTGGGGCTCTGGCTGGGGCAGGGGATTCTGTGCTGCAGTGAACCCCCAGGCACTGGCCAGCCACAGCAAGGCGTTCCATGCTTCCTCCCTACCTGCCCTGCCCGTTTGTGCCATGGGTTTTGCTTGCCAAAGGGAAAATGAGTGGGAGGGCAATTCCGGTGGCCACTCCTGATAGGGACAGGGTTTGCCAGCTTGGGCTCCCAAGCTGGGCTGGCTGCTGGCTGGGATTCCAGGGCTAGGGGTGTAAGGGTGTCTCTCCCAGCATGTTTGGGACCCACCCACCTTTTAACTGAAAATCTGTTCCCCAATCTGTCTCTGGCACATCCTCCACCCCCCACCTCCACCAAATGAGTCCCGGGAGCTAGGCCCTTGCACATCTGGGCCCTTAAGTTCTGCCAGTTCCCATTGGACTTCAACTCCAGAACACAGGCGAGGGGAAAAGAAGGAGGAAATTGGGGGGCAGAGTGGATATCAGGCCTGGACTCTGTGCTTTTCTCTTCCCAATTTAGAATTCGGGATTTAGTGAGTTTGCAGTAAAGTCTCCCAAGTTGCTAGGCAACGTCCCTCGGCAGCCTGTGCTGCCTCTGGGCCCCCTTCCTGCTGGTCAGAGTTGAAGGGTATCTTTACAACGCGCCTCCCCCCAAACTCCCACACAGGCAGTGCAGCCCTCTTCTCTTCCTAAAAGACACCTTTGTATGGGGCGAGGTGTCTCTCAACACTGGCGGGCCCATGGGAGACCAGGACGGTATCTGTCTGTTTCATCCACAAAACAGCCATTTCAGCAACAGCCCACTTGAGGCGCCCACGCAGAACTGGCCACAGAGCCGTGCCCTGGGGGATGGGCAGGCGCGGAGGTGAGGGAAAAGGATAGACAGGAGAGGAGGATAGAGACCATAATGAGAAAGCAGACACTCACAGACTCAAATATCCAGAGGCAGGAGCAGCAACACATAGGCCTCGTTTAAATGACACACACACATAGATGCAGAGGCTCAGACACATCTCCAGAGACATGCTCTGTGGGCACGTTGCCACACACAACCCCCGCAGACATGTACAGAAGTGGACCCCTCCTCCACCATGAATCAAGGGCACATGTCCCTCCCCCCGCCCCCCCAGGTAAGGGGTGGGTTCCTTTTCTGGGCCAGGTGGCCAGGGTTTGACAGCAAGACAGCCTGGGCGGAACTCTGAGCCTCTGATTCTCAAATGGATGAGCTAGGAAACGGGACCCAGAGCAGCACCGAATACCTGGGCCTGGCTGCTGTGAGGAGCAGGCTGCCTCACTCTGTGAGGCTCTGGACCATGGCAGAACAGTGCCAGAGACACTCCCCACAGAGGACTGCTTGTCCTAGGGCCTTGGTGTCAAGTTCAGCTTGTGGAGCATTACCTATTAACTAGCTGGGTCTGGGCCTGTCATTGTTCAAAAACTCTCAGACCCCACAGCTACTGAAGGAGAAGGACTACAGGCAGATGTAGGCAGATGAGCTCTGGAAGGGCCAGATCAGAGAGGGAGCTGGGTGTGTGGGTGGGTTGGCTGGATCCAGCCTGGAGCGTGGAGGGGGAGAGGCACTGCCTAGGAGCCCAGGCCAGCAGAGGAGGAGGTTGTTAGCAAAAGAGAAGATACAAGATGGATTAGTGGGAAGCTTCTGGGGTCCAATACAAGATCCTTCTTGGGACAGATGAAGGGGATTTGGAGAGACTTGGTCCTCTAAGCAGAGAGATAACCAAGGTACACAGCAAGCTACTTGCCGACACTTGTGGCTTTGCCTCCCTGGAGTAGGTACGTTCTGAACAAAACATCGCAGCCGAAGCCCACAGAAGGACTCTACGATCCGAAGAGGCCTGTGCCTTCGGTGGGGCTGATCTGGGGGCTTCTCAGGTCGGGATTTTACCCATTTGAGTGGAAGGGGTGGATGTAGTAGGAAATTCAGTTTTCTGTGCAAATATTTCAGCTTTGCTGTAGTAGTATTTTTAGCAACTTGGTTGGCAGAGGAGGAGCCTAGACACACTTTTAAAGGGGCCTCTGCCAGACTGGAGGCCGCCTCCCCCCTCAGCCACATATCCTCAAGCAGAGTGGGGGGAACAGAGGGCTCAGTGTGCGGACTCAAATGTAAAACCAGGCTTGCTGGACATTAGGTGGCTAATCACTCATCTTCACCAACAGTTCTCATTAATCCTCATCAGCATCATTAGCAGCAGCAGCGTGATCCAGCAGAGTAAACATTTCTGAACTTCCTGGTGCAGGTGCAGGGGCGCAGTGTGAAAGCTTAATCTGCTGTGCTCGGAAGGAACCAACACTTCTGAGACCTGGGTGCCGTGTGCTGTGCTGGCCACCTTGGACACGTGATTCCATGTAAGTCTTACAACAGCCCTGTGAACTGGCATAATATTGTGTCTCCCATTTTACAGCTCAGGAAGCAAAGGCTTCTAGGGGGTGACGGCTTGCCCAAAGCTACACAGTCATCACATGGAAAAGTCCAGATCAAAACTCCGAGCAGAATAATAAGATTATCCTGAGTCTGAATATTGCTTTACAGAGTGCTCCCACGTCCATGATTTAATTCTGTGCTCTTGAGAACGACATGAGGGGGTATTAGTATTTTTAACCCCTTTCCTGAGGAGGAAGCCAAGCCTAGGAAACCTCTGCTAAGAGACTTGTGACTTGTCCAACGTCAGACCTCTTGTGAGCTGCGGCACTAGGGGTTCTGACTTTCATCCTGCGTGTTCTCGCCTCTAAACTGCTGTGGATTATTGCCGTCAGCACTTGCGCTGGGCTAAGCGACCTGTGACGGTGGATGCAAAGCAGACGTTCTCTTCCCTGTTGGATCTTAGAGTCTGATGATACAAATAGTGTATGTGCACATACATGTCTGTAGAAATATATATCTATGTACATATGTATGAGATAGAGTTATATCTTCTAAAGTAATGGCGGACCCAGATGAGTGATGCACACAGTAAATGTTATGGGAGTGGAGCTGTGAGTGAAGTACTTGAGAATGTGGATGATCAAGGAGGTCTTCCTGGAGGAGGATGGTCTGTGTGGATGATCAAGGAGGTCTTCCTGGAGGAGGATGGTCTGTAGGAAAAACAGGACTCAGAGAGGTGGAGGGGGCTTGGAATGGGCAGGAGGACATTTCAGGTTGAGGCAGTGTTGTGACCCAGGCGTTACATGCAGTGTCACTCTTAGCTTATGCTCTCCCAGTCCAGAAAGGCCCCGAGGCCAGCAATCCAAATCTCCTTCCCCTCACACAAGGTGTTACATCTGAAACCCAGTGCCCTGGCTACATACGGTGACATCAGGACCTCCAGGTGTACAGCACAGGTGTGCTCATGCTCGCTCCACAGCCCCATGGTTCCTTGGAGCTCTAACCCACACCTACCCCTTTCTCCTACTGGCGTTCTGGTGTCTCCTTCCTTCACCCCCACCCTCTGTGTCTCAGGGTAGTTCAAAGTCCTGGGTCTGGTTTGCAGCTTGTTCCTATATTGCCTCAAACACCTACTTGTCCTATATCACGCCACTTCCTTCCCCCCCTCCTTTCCGGGAGGAAGGGAGAAGGGAAGGGAGGGGAAAGGAAGGTTGCCTCTTGTGTGCCCCTCTGCTGGGGACCTGGCCCGCAATCCAGGCATGTGCCCTGACTGGGAATCGAACCAGTGACCCTTTGGTTCACAGGCTGGTACTCAGTCCACTGAGCTACACCAGCCAGGGCTCCACTTCCCTTTCTCAAGTTTGCTTCCCCACCTTTCTCTCTGAATAAAAGCTGGTGATGGTCAAGCCATCCTGGGCCTACACACCCTGCCTGTGAGCCTTGGAGCAACACAATCATTTTTGTAACAAGGTAACAACCATCTTGTTAATGTTTTAGTAACAGACTCTAGTACAAACATAATAACCACCTCAGTTTTGGTCCAGACAAATTCTTGTTTTAATGAAAAGATTTACACGAGGTATAATTCTTGTCTTATTCCTTAGTCAATTTAAAGACCCATTCTCCTTTTGTGGTTCAGCCAGGCAGTTACCAGTAGAAATTCCTGGTTCTACCAGCAAGGTGTGTCATGAGGGGCTCAGGTCATCCTCCCCTCTCGTCTACCTCAGGGCAGAAGGGGAAAACTCTTACTCAAGAGATGCAGACTCTCTTAACATCACCCAGAAGGAGCATCCTTGGAGCGGGTGTGCGTGCTCAGTATCCCGGCCCGCAGCCCCCAGGCTGCTGCTCCAGTCGGAGAGCATGGCAGGTGGTTTGGATCTGGGTGCACCGGCCACGGCTGACACTGATTGGCCTCTAGCACTTATTGTTGTAGTAATACTTTTTTAAGGCTTTGCTTCATTTTAGAAAAATTTAAACCCATGCACAAGTAAATAAAGTAATCTTTAATGAACTCCACTGCACCCGTCACCCATGATCAATAATTCTCACGTCATCACCAAACTTATTTAGTCTACATTCCTAGTGATTCCCCCATGATCATTTAACTCATAAATATTTAAGTGTGTGTCTCTGAAATATAAGGACTCTTAGATACCTATTTTTTAAAATTAATTATTTTTACAGAGAGGGCAAGGGAGAGAGAAAGTGAGAGAAACATCAATGTGTGGTTGCCTCTCGCATGCCCTCCAAAGGGGACCTGGCCCGCAACCCAGTCATGTGCCCTAATTGGGAATCAAACCAGCGATGCTTTGGTTCATAGGCCCACGCTCAATCCACTGAGCTACACCAGCCAGGGCCTGACACCTGTTTTTAAAGCACATGTTCATTAGAGTGACAGCTCCATAAAAAAGAGGTTAGAGCTTTTTTTTTTTTTAACCACTGTAGCCTTAGTGCATTGTCTGGGACATAGTGGATACCCAATAAATATTTTTGAGTGATGGAAGGAATAAGGGGCTGAATAAATAATATTGTCAAGAGGGAGCATGGGCTAAAGACAAATGCGTATTTCTGTGGTCAGGCAAGATCTAATTTGCAGTGGGCTGTGGATCTCTTAAAGGTCACGTACGTCTTCAGCAAGAACTCAGTAGGTGGGCCTTCAATAGGGACCCAACTTCTGATCTCTCCGAAATTCAGTCTCCGGGCTTGTGTTCAGAGGAGCTGAGACATATAGATACATGTTTATGTTTCTAGACGCCTGAGGTGGCCCTGCTTCATGGAGCACACAGGAGACAGAGCATCATCACACGGCCTGAGGGCCCAGGAAGAGGCCATGCCTGTACACCAGTTCATCTAATATAATGTTTCTATTTCTGTTTTATTATTCCTTTATCCTTGTTAAGCATTTCAACTGTGTCTTAGCTATTCAAAGGGACATTTAAGACAGAGGGTTTTTTTGGTCTTTGTTTTTTCAAAACATTTTATTTATTTACTTTTAGAGAGAAGGGAAGGGAGGGAGAAAGAGAGGGAGAGAAACATTGATTGGTTGCTTCTCCTGTGTGCCTTGACCAGAGACCTGACAAGGGATCGAACCTGCAACCCAGGCATGTGCTCTCACCGAGGAATAGAACAAGTGGACTTTTGCTTTGCGGGACAATGCCCAACCTACTGAACCACACCAGTCAGGGCAAGGAAGAGCTTTATACTCAGGCTTAGATCGGAGAGCCCAAGGTGAAACAAGCTATGGGGTGGCAATTGTCCTTAGTGAAGTGTCTCATGAGGAAGCTGGCCCTTAGGGAATCAGGTCAGGGTGTGGTCTTGGTGCTCTGTCCCATTTTGAATCTCTCTTTCCACTGACAATCTTGGAGGGTTTTCTTTCTACTTAAATAGTGGGACATGCCTTTCATTGGGGTGGCCTGACATAGATTATCTGAATTCCCCTGAATGCGTTTATGTGTTAATGGCTTCTGCTGACCATGTCAAACCAGTAGCCTGTTGGGTAGATGAAGACCAGCTTGCCACTGCCACTTATAAGGAATCAAGAGCCTAATACCTATTACTTTAAAAAAAATTTTGACATTTATTAAAAAAAGATTTTATTTACTTATTTTTAGAGAAGGGAAGGAGAGAGGGAGAGAAACATCAGTGTGTGGTTGCCTCTCGTGCGCCCCCCTACTGGGCACCTGGCCTGCAATCCAGGCGCATGCCCTGAATGGGAATCAAACCAGCAACCTTTTGGTTCTCAGGCTGGCACTCACACCACTGAGCCACACCAGCCAGGGCCCTATTACTTTTTTTTAAACCAATACAGATCAGCCATCTGGCTGGCAAAGGTGTTACTAAGCATGGTCTTCTACTGAATTTTCATATGAGCTTCTGGGAGGACAGTTAAGTGTGGGTATGAAAAGGTGTCTCGCTTTTGGACTTCAAAAGGAAGAAGACGTTGACAGAGTTGTCCTAGCAGTCTATCGTCTGGCACGACCAAGGTATAGGGGGCAGGTACTAGGACTCAGCCATTGCAGGGCCTGGCAGCAGCCACCTATAAGGTAAAACTCCTTTAAGGGCATCATTCAACATGAAAATCCCATCACACACCCTTGGGACTAGACTAGGACACAGGAATTTGGTCATTTGGTTAAATGTCTTTGAGTAGTCCTACCCCGACTATCCCTGCCTCTAACCTTGGGAAGTGATGTTTGTTTGACTTTTTTTTTTTTTTGGTCAGACCGAAGCACTGGAAAGTCAAGGGTTAATAACCACTAACTTTTGTTCTATTGTCATTTGGGTGGAGGTAAGTTCAGGGAGTTCAGGGAGGTAAGGACTGATGGGTATTTAGGTGGATACACTTTTGTTATTTTTGCTTTGCCTGCCCGTGGGATTGTGTGTTGGAGTGGGGTGAGGGTGGGGAGTGCTGGAACATGAGCTGTTTTTGGATTGGGTTGGTAGTAGAAATGTTCCTGCTGCTTAGCGAGAAGGCAAGCCGGGGAAAACCACCTTGCCCTTTTGACCCCCGAAGCCTAAGGTATTTAAACAGTCTTTCTACAGGTGATCAGGTTTCATATATACCGAGGAGCCGGAATCAAAGATCTATCCAGCAGACACTGTGTAGTAGATGTTCTTCACAGAGGAAAAAATACAAGGCTTGGCCTTTAAAGAAGAGAACGCTTTCTGTTTTACTGGGGTTTGCTCAGTGTATGTCAGTTCAGTATGTCAGTTCACAGCACAGGAAACAGGAAAGTTCCATATTTGGAATACTATATGAAGATCTTTTTTTAAAAAAAGATTTTATTTATTTACTTTTAAAGAGAGGGGAATGGAGAGGAAGGAGGGAGGGAGAGAGGAAGAGAAGCAGCAATGTGCTAGAGAAACATCGATCGGTTGCCTCTTGCATGCCCTCAACTGCGCCCGCAACCCAGGCATGTGCCCTGACAGAGAATCGAACCAGCAACCTTTATGCCGGTTCACAGGCCAGCACGCAATCCACTGAGCCAGACCAGCCGGGGCGAGGTGTGTAGATCTGAAGACTATCAAGGCAGGCGCTGCTGGTTACTTAGCCAATACGCATGCATTCCCCCTTCTTGCTTGCTAAGAGAACTGGTATTTTGCTGGGGCAGCCATGTGTCTGTGCCCAACAAAGCTTCAGAATTAGAGACAGAACAAGCCTGTCTCCCCTTTCTCAGCTTTGACGACAGCAAGGGCTGGTCACGAGGCCCAGATTGGCCAATGGGGTATAAGCAGATTTTTGCTGAGAACTCTTCTAGAAAAGCTTTTGCTTTCCAGATAGGAGGCAGATGTGGCTGGCACCACTGGTCCCCCTTCTTTCTGCCATGAATACCTGAAGTCTAGAGCTGCATCAGCTGTCTTTTTGACATGAAGCGACAAGTCAAATGCAAAAATCATGAGAAAAAGAACTTTTATATGTTTAAGCCTCATCATCATTCAGGCTTTCTACAAGCATTTCACAAATGAATTCCTAGGATGCTGTGATAATATGAGAGGTTCCGGTGCATCAGATGGACGCACCTGTCATTTTGACAGGATGTGGCTGCAAGTTATTCGATGGCAGACCCTGGAAACTCTAAGTTGGAACAGTTGATGATTCAGACTAGTGTACGCGAGCTCGCACTGCTTGCCCTCCTGATCGGCTGTCCTAGGTTGGCTCTGCTTAACTGGAGGTGCCAGTGTAGGCTTCTAAATGACCATTTGTGGTTCCTGTGGCCACACTCGAAGCCTTTGTCCCCTGGTCCCTCTCAGCACCTCCATCACATTAACCTCTCCCAGCTGTTGCACGTCTGGTGTGTGGCTTGCCGTAATTAGACACACTGATGAATTAGGAAAACCTCTTTAAGGTAGAGGCGAGCCCTGGCTGCTGTGGCCCAGGTGGTTGGAGCATCGTTCTAAACGCTAAAAATGCATGTACCTAGGTCGTGGGTTCAACTCCCAGTTAAGGCGCGTACGGGAGGCAACCAATTGATGTTTCTCTCTCACATCAATGTTTTCTTTTTCTCTCTCTCTAAAATTAATAGACATATTTTTCTTTTTAAAAAGAGACAGAGATAAGAACTCAGAGATAGATGAGAACTGGGTGGGTTTGGACATTCTATCTCTAATCAGGTGACTGATCTATATTGGTTTTTAAAAGTGGTCAGTGGCAGATGCTGGCTCCCTTACAAACGGCAGTGGTGAGCCCATCTCCATCCACCCAACACGCCATTGGTTTAGCTCCGTAGGCAGAAGTCATTAACACATAAACCTGTCCAAGGCAACTGGGATGAACCACATCAGACTACCCAATGAAGAAACTTCCCACCTCTTCTAATAAAAATAAAGCCCTCCGAGGTTAGCACTGGAAGGAGACAGATTCAAGGCAGAGCAGATTTTCATCCAGAATCTCTTGTTGTGTAGCTTTCAGCATTCTTTCAGGGCGTGGCTCCTCTCCTCCATCACTCCTCAGACGGCACGTGGGGCCCCATGCAGCTGCCCATCAAGTCGCACTGACATTCTGAAGGGTTAGTGAGATATGCTCAGGACAAAGATTTTCTGCCGGTTCTTTGGCTAAAGGAGGCTTGTCTCCTTTAAAATGGGCATTACTTCTAACCACGACACGGGACTGGCTTGTCCCTTTAAGCAGAAACCTCTAGGACACTGGGATGCTATTATGAGTACTAATTTAGTAATTAATACTATTATTAAAGATTATCATCATTGTAAACAGTACATATATATGAGGACTTCTGAATTTACCTTAAATTAGAGATTTCATAAGCCTGGAAGACTCCAAACCATTTTCCTGGGAGCACCTCTGTGCCAAATACTTATTCTTGGCATTATTACATGCTATCTGCTTCATACGATACGCTGTATCGATCAAACTCTCGGTTGTAAGGAACAGAAACCCAGCTTACATTAGCAGAAACTGAATTCACGGCGGAGGGCAGAGGCGGAGCTTCAGGAACGACCAGGCCCAGTCGTACAAAATCCTACCAAGACTGTTTTTCCACCCTGACTGGTGTGGTTCCACCCTGACCGCTGTGGTTCAGTTGTTTAGCTGTCATCCCGCGAAGCAAAAGGTCATTGGTTCCACAACTGGTCAGGGCACATGCCTGGGTTGCAGGTTCGTTTGGTCCCCAGTCGGGATACCTATGAGAGACAGCTGACCGATGCTTCTCTCCCTCCCTTCCCTTCTCTCTAAAAATAAATAAATAAAATCTTTTTTAAAAGAAAAGCAGAACTTAAAAAAAAAAAGACTCTCTTTTTCCCTTTTTATCTCTGGTCTCTGCTTCCTTCTGCATGATGTTGCCATTCCCATAATAACAGCACTGTGGCCGCAGGCAGCTCCGGGGCCATAGAGGAAGTATCATTCTTCAATCCCGGCTTCATTAATAATCATTGCAAAATTCCCAGACGAGTCTCTGACCAACCAGACCTGGGCCGTGTGCCCATCCCCACAGCAGCCCCTGTGGCGGCGAGCACGCGGTGTCATAGCTGACCGGCGTGTGGCACAGCCGCGTGGGCAGCTGCCTCATGTGACGGGCAGTGCTCTCCAGAACCACTCGACTAGAGTGGCTGAAGAGCCGTCGCACAGAACAAAGGGGGTGTCCCAGCCCAGGGGGACTGAGTGTGTGCCTGTCGTAGTACTTTGTCCTGCGAGGCTCACGGTAGCCCACAGATGCCTTCATCCGTGTTTTACAGGCAAGGAACATGTGGGCAAACTGAGGGGTTAAGGAATTCGAAAACGGTCTCACAGCTGGTAGGCAGAGAATCTGGGATTCCTTTTGAGTCCGTTTAACACAGAGCTACTCCATTAACTGGCCCGTCTCCTGCCTGGAAGGATTTCTCCTCACTCTGTGTATATTAATTAGGGTCATGAAACAGTTAAGCAGCCACCTTCTACCCCTCTTGTCCCCTCCAGGAAAGGCCAGCTTGTATTGAGGACTCTTTTTAGGCTTCTGTTTTCTCTTGGAGGTCCTAACTTAAAAGACAAAACAAAACAACAGCAGGGATTTGGGGGCGCCATGTAACCTGGTTGGCACAGCTGGACCCAGGGGCTTAGAACCGTGCTGCCACACCTCTGCCCGCCGTCCACCTTCCAGCAGGGCCTCCCCCAGGTCCCTCCGGGTTAGGCTGACGCTCAGATTGCCGAGAAGCTTGAAGAGGGGCCAAAAACCCCTCAAGAAAGAGACTCTGTATCTCTATGTATCCCTATTCCAAATTTTGTAAAAAGGGCCCCGCACAGCCCTTCCTGGGTACATGCCCACGAAACTGACTCCAGGACAGCACACCGGGCCAACCCCGAGACGAGATGCTGGCCGTCACAAACGCACCCGCATCCATGTCTAGTAAGTGGAAGGATGACTGGAGAGGGTTGCGCTCAGCCCCGTCCGAGGCCACACCCCCTGGCATGTCGTGTGTGTTTTCCCAGCAGTCACCACCTGGCCCAGCCATTGCTCACCTCTCACCTTTCTCCCTAGGCTGTGAGCCCCTGTAGAACCAGGATCTGGTCCTTCACGTTGACATCTCAGCGCCTGGCGTAGCGCCTGGCATAGAGCGGGAGCTCAATAATAATATTTATCGAATGAATGAATGGAAGAGAATGCCATCGTTTGCAACGCTACGGTTTAGAAAACAAGCACTGTTCAGAGGTGTGACATGCACCACAACAACCAAAGTTACTGTTTAGATGCCACTGAATAATTTACAAAGTATAGAAATGATAACTACTTTGTTGAAAATGCTTTATATATGCATCTCATTTAAACCTAAACACAGTGAAAGTATACGTACCTCTTCTTATAAGCCTTGCACTTAGCTGGGTGTAGAGGAGGGTGAGAGGTCACAGAAGTAGAGGACGTGATATGTAAGGAGAGTTTGGTCTTGCGGTGAGGCAAAATAACTAAGACAACTAGAAAACCTTTCAAGACAGGACATGATAAGTTCTTCCACTCAAACTGGTGCTCTGGTGCTCCCTGGAGACGGCCTGAAACGGGAAAAGTCGGTGTTCTTGCTGCCTGTCACCCCAGAACCAATAAGCAGAGGCAGGGATCGCGCTTCATTCAGATGGCCAGAGATCTTAGAGGGCAGTGGGTTATGCACCCTAAAGACCGTCTTACATTTCATTTCCAGCCAGCCTTTTTTTTATAAGGAGAAAAGTGTAGGGAAGGGATTTGGAATTCGGGGGAGAAGGTGGAGGGAAGGGATTTGGAACTCAGGAAAGAAATTAATCAGATGAAAGCTGCTGTCTGGCAGTTTCCCAGCATCCTTTCACCCGCTGACCAGTGATTCTTCACTTGTGCCCTGGGCCTCTGTGTGCTGGGCAATCCTTTGTCTGTCTCCCGTGTCCTGGGCAGCGGGGATGTCTCTCCCTGGAGCACAGTGGCTCAGATACCATCTTGATCGCTTGCAGTCCCCCTGGGTGGGATTGCTTATGGTCTCCTGGAGTCAGAGTGCGTCCTTCAGTTCCCAAAACAATAGCTTTTACATGCATTAATTACTAAGTTTATTAACTACTACTTGAAGCCAAAATTTTCCAACTCTCCGTTCCCCCCATCAGGTCCAATGCCTGTTCAGCTTCTGAGGAGGAACCTGGGAATATATTTAGAGCAAAGTTAGAGGAGTGACAAGGAGATGAACTAAAAACACGACATGTGTGGAAAGGTTAAAGGAATGGGAATGATTCAGAGGCTGGAGAAGAGAAGGCCCAGAGGAAAAGAGGGCTCTCTGGCTGGGGGGTGGCGACCAGCTGTCCTCCCGTGCCTCTGCGTGCAAGGGGAAACGGGCTTAGACCGAAGGCAGAACTAAGATTAGAGAGAAGGAAGAACTTGGCAGTGCGGGGTGTTGTATAACCTACTTTTCCAGCCGCCTGGGGACTGAGGAGACTCCCACACTCCTGGTCTGGGCCCAGTGGCTGTGGATTCGGGGATGGTCTGGCAGGCCAGCTGGGAATGGAGGAGGGGGTCCTGTGGGCCTTCTGTACCTAACCTGATCTTTCTCCCGTGTCCTCAATTTCCCCTTGGAAGTGAAGTTCCCAAATGTTGGAGCTGGCAAGGCAGCACCTCCCCCACCCACCACGCGCTGCACCAGTGTTCTGGGCTGGGTAATAATGCCTGTCATTTCCTCTCCCGGGGGAGTGGGGCTGCAACCGCCCTGACAGCCCCAAGGGATTGAAGGCACCTAAAAATAGAGCTTTATATATAATCTGTCGAGGGGCACATTTGCATTGCTTTCCCCCCCCCCCCCCCCCCCCCCCCCCGCCTGTCTCTTCATCCTTCGGGGCAGGCCAGGCCGGGGTCTAGCTCTGGGCACTGGGAACGGGTTCTGGGCTCCAGCTGCTCTCATTTGGTCACAGGAGGGTTCTCTACACAAGACATCCAAGGAAGCAAATTCATAAAATGCAATCGAGGGTCGTCAGCGCTGTTCCCTGCCACTCCCCCTCACTTCCTGTTGGGCTGGCTGCATCCTTCAGAGCCCAAAGATTCGGGGAACTGGAAGTGGAGGAGGCAGCCCAGGCCTTGTTCTCCCATCAGCCACTTCCCTCTATGACACAAACTCTCTGAGGTTAAATATTAATTAAGAGCAGAATGACAGCCCTGGCTGGTGTGGCTCATTTGGCTGGAGCATCATCCTGTAAACAGGAAGGTTTCGGGTTCCAATTCCCAGTCAGGGCACATACATAAGTTGTGAGTTGGGTCCCCAGTCGGGGCTCGCATGAGAGGCAACCGATCAATGTTTCTCTCCCTCTCTCCCTCTCTCTCTTCCCAACTCTCTCTAAAAATAAATAAATAAATAAATAAATAAATAAATAAATAAATAAAGTTAAAAAAAAGAGCAGAATGACAGGGAGAGCTGGACAGTGTCGCTTTTTGCCCCAACACAAATGGCTAATTTCCCTCCTGGTATAAAGTGACTTTGGAGTAGTAGGATGGGCAGCCCAGGAAGACTAGTTGGGGGGTGGGGGTGGAAGAGGAGGTGACGGGAGCTGGGCCACCCTGCCTCAGAGCCATTCTGAAGAAAGAGGAATGACGGAATGACGGAGATATTGAGGCTGGAAATCCAGGGGGGGAAGGGAAGCGCCAGTCAGGTTGCGGAGGATGGTCACAACTCAATCTTAGTCTCTCCCCACTTTAGCAAAAATGACCTAAGAAGTTGGGTAGAGCTGGCTCTCGGCTCTCCCTGCACCTCTAAGGCAGGACTCTTATCCTGGGGTGTATGCACCGGTTTCGGTGATCCAGAAACGCTGGAAGCTGTTTGCAAAACTGCATGTGAGCACATAAACAGCATTTTGGGGAGAGTTGTGAATTTCTGTCAGAGCTGGTATGGTGGCCCACAGTGTCCCTCTCAGCGTGCGATGCCTGTCTTTGAGGTCACCGCGTGGTTCAAGATGGCTAGAGTCTTAGCTGAACAGCTATCTGTCCTCCAGGTAGGAAGCAGGAGGAAGGCGGGGTGGGGGAGTGGGGCAAAATAGTTCCACTCTAGTTTTCTGTCCCCCATCAAAGAGCTGTCCCAGAAATCCACCCCACCCTACTGTCCGCACCCCTGCAAGAGAGGATGGGAGACACAGGCCTTCAGCGGATCACGTTGTAGCCTCACATAAAGTCAGTGTTTCTATTCATGAGAAAAGAAGAGAATGGCAGACAACTGAGGATTTCTGTTGCAGCCTCTGTCTCAGTAAAGGTCAAGTTCATTTTTAGAGAGAGGAGACGAGAGGGAGAGAAACACCTGAGAAACATCAATCGGTTGCCTCTCCCACACACCCAGTCAGGGACCTGGCCCATAACCCAGGCATGTGCCCTGACCTGGAATCAAACCCGTGACCTTTCAGTTTGCTGGACAACGCCCAACCCACTGAGCCACACCAGTCAACACCAGTCAGGTCTCCCATGGTGGACTTTTAATCCTTTTCATGAATTAGCTCCAGGAAGCCATCCCAATTCCTCTTTCTCATACTCCATCCCACCCCCAGCCCTGCCTCAGGAAACGTCTTACAATTCTGAACATGTTTTCATTACAACATTCATCACATTGTTTCAAACTGTTTGTGTACTTGTCTTCCTCCACTGGTCTAGGAGCTCCTGAATAATAGAGACTGTCTCATGATTTCTATGGTAGCCACCTCTTGCTAGGCTCAACACAAGTCTGATGCAGATGAACCAATTTTAAAAGGTGTGAATGAGCAACTACTGTGAACAGAATATTCTAGAGGTAAGAAGGGGGTTAAAAACTAAAAACCATGTAGACACTGGCTTCTAGGAGTTCAGTCCTGTAGGGGGAACATGAAAACAGCCTGCTGATCCCAAACACAGGTAATGGGGATAAATGGGCAGGTACTTTTAGAACGGGGACAGGAGATTAATAGAGTAGAGCGATCTGGGGAGGTAACCGAGTTGTTCGAGATCCTGAAGGAAAAATCGAGTCCCCATCTCCGGGGCAGTGACTGGGAGAGAAGGCGCAGGGAGAAGGGAGAAAACACAGACCTCCGTCTGTGGAGGTCCGGCCCTGGGCATGGTGGGAGAATTGCTGTGAAGTCTGGACGTTTTTCCCCGTTGTTTGTTTTCACGTGGGGAAAAGGACACGCAGTGTGTGTTAGGACGAGCACAGGGCCTGACCGCGGTCTGGAAGAGGACTGTGTTGTTTTGTTCCTGTACTTAAATGTGCTTGCGAAGGCGTCGGGACTGGGAGATGGTGCCCTTCGGGGAAAAGGAGGCGAGAGGCCTGAGTGGGGTGAGGGTCTGGCTGTCTGCTACCTTTGTGTGAGCGTTCGGAGGCCTTTGGGAAGGAGGTCTCACGCCAGGCGCTCCCCTCACCCTTTCCTTTTCCGTCTTTCTTAAAATACCCAGTGTTCCCGCAGCAGTGGCTGCTGATCTAAATAAACGCAGCGGAAATGCAAATGGTCAGGTTCTCCTAGCAACAGGAGCCAGCCCACGTAGGGCGTGCGGAGCAAAGCGAAACTGTCCTGGGGCTGAGACGCGGGTGGCTTGGGCGAGGAAGTCTCGGAGTGACAGTTTCGCCCCTCTAACTTCAGAGAGGAACTGTCTGGTGGGCAGGCACCTGCTGTGCAGAGGAAGCCCTGCATGAACTGGACTGGGGCAAAGGACTGTGCACTGGGGAGAAGGCACAGGGTCGGGGAGACAGCAGCTGCCCTAGTTTAAGACGTCCCCTGACGGCAGTGGTGGGAATGCTGCCTCTCAGAAGCTGACACTAGGCGTCTAGCCTGGTGCACGATTGGACAGGGCCTGGGCTTGTGCTCACGTCTCCGTGTGTCCATTTGAATCAGACCGTGGAGCCGTGTCCTTCCTAAGGTTATGAAATAGAAGGAAGCATAAAAAATGCTCAGATTCCTAGGCAAGGGGACCAAAATTGAGAGACTGCAAAGACTCTTAGATACACCTGGTTTAATCTCCTTCTGTTACCAATGAAGAAACAAGCCCAGGAGCTAAATGACTTCCCCAGGCTCTGATCAGTGGCAGAGGTGAAACCAGAAAGCAGGTATCCAGGCTGGAGCTCATTCTATTTTAAGCTGAAGCCCCTGTCACCCCGCTCTGCACACAGCTAGAGAATTAGAAGCTGTGATAACCTTGCTAGACCCCTGGGGGTGGGGGGAGGAACAGTCATCTTAGGCACATCAGATAAGTTGAATAGGGACAAATGGGAGCCACCCTTGGCATGCCATGGAGAGTGAGCACCAAAGGTGAGGGAGCTTTGGGCAGGGGGTAGAAACAGAAGGATGTCATTCGGGGTCCACACAGCTCCTGGTGGCCGCTACACTGTCATTCCGTGGAGTGTCTCAGTGGGGAAGAGGAGGAAGAGTGCCGCCCTGTCGAGGTTCCACGGGAGGAAACTGGAGAAGGGTTGGTGGCTCGCTCAAGGGGGCAGATTCGAGTGGAGAACTTGGTACAGCAAGTACCCTGGAACCACTACCCTGGCTCCCGGGCTCCGGAGCAGCCTGGGCCCTGGGCAGTGTGGTTTCCTACGACAGAAGCACTCCGCTTCCTCCTGCAAGTCTCCTACAGCATCTCACCCGGAACCCACAGCGGAGGAAAAGGTGTCAAGGTGTCGTAGTTCCAGCCGAGTCTTGGCGACTGGAGTACGTGGTCCATTGTGAGAATTCCAGCATAGGCAGCAGGGTGGTTACAGGTCACAGAAACGGCCGCTGTCCTCAGAGCTTCGTTTCAGAATCAATGGCTACAAAGCACCTACGCGTCTGCATGCTTCGCTTCCCTGTGGCCCGCTGGCACCCCGTGGCCAAAGCCCTGGGAAGGTGCCCTCAGTCCCCACCTTCCCAAACTGCCCCACTTTTCTGGGCCAAAGCCCCAACTCAGGCAGTCAGTTGATGACTAGAAGAAAGAGCATGGGCTTTGGTGTCAGCAGCCTGGGCATCCAAAGCAACTTATTTAGCTCCTGAAAATTGGATTTTTTAAATCTGTAAACTGAGAGCAACCGTGTCTGTCTCATGGAGTCACACCATGGTTGTGTGTGAGGCTCTAGCACAGCCAGACACACAGCAGGCGTGGAACACGCAGCTTTCTGTGCTGCTTGTTTGTGGTTGCGGAGCTCGGGGACCAGGTGGGAACTGCAGCTGCTCTTGCCAAGACAGGGAATGCTATTTTCCAGGTAGCCCAAGATGGAGCTCAGGATGTAATTCTCCCACACACAAGGATCAGTTTGCCTTCGCTGTCGATTAGATAGCTTTTTAACGAACCGATTTGGGAATGTCACGTCCAGGTGGGTTTTCACCATCCTGTCCTTGGCACCTGGTGCCGCAGGCACTCGTGAGCGACTTCTGAGTGCACGGACCAACTCACATTGTTTACGGGAGGGGAGGTGTTTTGAATGAAAGCGAACTGGCTTACTAAAGACTACTGGAAACATAAGGGCTTCCTAAGTTTGGTCTTCTTACACACTCTCTTTGAGGCCCAGAGACATCAGGCCAGAGTCCAGGGAGGGTACCTGACCTGCTAGCGGGTCCACTCAGCCATACGTGACCTGAATCCCAGGTCTGACATCTTCCTGGCTCAGGGAAACAGACAACAGGCTGCGATCCTTCATAGAAATGGGTCTGACGGGGAAGGTCTTCCAAGGAGATGTCTGAGGGGCTGTTGGGACCACTAAAATGGAGAATCAGCTTTGACCTTGGCAACTTCATCCCTACCCCACTCTCCCAGCAGGTAAGGGCACATTCAGCTGAGGTCTCCTCCAAGGAGCGGCTTGTTCTTGCTTCTTAGTTTTTCACATCACCATGCCATCTTAGTCTCTTTCTCTGCTTTTACCCCCACCCCCTCTCTCTCATATGCACACACACAGGCATGCATATACGTATGAGTTTGGAAATTAATTCTACCATTTTAGCTCCAAAATCTGTTTTTAAAATGTGGAGAGGTCTGGCCTATTCGTTGTTGTCTCAATGCTGGAGTTGTCACAAAAGTCAGTTCCCCATCGCTGAGACAGTAGCTCCTCCCGTCTCTTGGGAGCTTGGCAGGGACGAGGGCCTCCCCATTGGACCTCTGGGAAGTCACGGAGGCTGTGATAGCTGTGGGCTCAGTCTGTCAGGTCCCCGGGGCATCAGCCCACTCCTCCTGGGGAGCGCGCGCCCACAGAGTTTGTTTGCAATCACGTAGAGTCCCAGACTCGCTGTGGCGTTCAGATCCTCTTTTGCTTCCTACACTGAACGCACTGTAGACCTACGAGAAGAATCAGAATTCAGAATTCCTCAGCGAGAGACAAAGTGTTTGGCCTTAGCTTTTTCATCTCTAAAACAAGAATCTTCGCTTCCCGGAATCGGGCTGCCTGATATCATTATCTGTGAAACTGGCGGAGGGTAATAAAATTGTGTTTCTCTTCACGGGTGGGAAATCAGGTCATTGTCTCCAAAGGTGCAGAATACCTCCCTGGACTGTGAGAGCAGAGCAGGCTCCGGTTTCTAGCCCCCTCCCCAAACCTGCAGAGGAAAACTGCAGCTGCCTACTATTGAGTATCAGGGGGGAAAGCTGATATTTTTAACATAAGGAATATCAGTGAACAGAATGCTAAGGGAACTAAAAACCTTATTCCAATAAATATGAAGCATATGCTCAGCCTAAAGCAGACTCAGCTTTTGCTATATACAAATTTCATGAAGGAAAAAAAAATGTCGGAAACTACAGAAATATCTGGCTGTAAGTGGGCTACAACCACAGGAGACCTGGAAGGTTGCAGAACTGGTGTGGAAAAAGTGACCCAGGTGTGTGGGGTCCTTGGACATCTGGTCAAGCAGGTGTGGGGATTGTCTAGAGCTTTCTGGGGCCCTAGGGGCACAGGCTTTTGATGGACACCTCCCCCAATCCCAGTTTGCAGTGTCAGGGTGTGTCTGACCAACCATCCAGCACCGTTGTCAGCTTTACTACCCTAAGTCCTCCAACAGGGAACCGCCCGTCTCAGGGGCACAGATTCCTGCAACTCGGCACCGTGGGTTTTGTGTGGCAGGCTCTTCCTTTTGCAAACAGGAAAGGCACTTTGTATTCGTCTCATTAGTGAGGTTCTAGTAATTGGGGATATTAGTTTTATCGCTAAACCTGACAAATATTGTACTCTTTCCCGTAGTGGGTAATCGCACCCCCATCAGCCTCTCCTTTTGTGCTGCCAGATGGGAAGGATGTGTTTGCCACTGTCATGAATACAATGAGTACCTCAGCATCGCCTCCCATCCCCCGCAGCAGTCTCAGGGATGGATAGGGAAGAGGGGACCGACTGAAAGCCTGCTGGGGGCCCAGGTCCCTGCGGGCCAGGTCGTGGGAGGGCTGCCCAGGGTCCTCCTGCAAGGGAGGGGAGGGCTGCCACGTGCTAACCACGACAATAAAACAGCCGCCGCCAGCAACTGTGTGGTTGAGGAGAAACAAGTCATTATACTGCTTGATGCTCCCTCCTCCCCAACCGCATCATCTCGGTCCCAAGCAAGCAGCCAGTCACCCCTCTGTTCGCACTATCCCTCGCTGTCACCCAGCTATCTACGCTGTCCCATCTGTCCCCCATCTGTCCGCGTTGTCCCCTCTGTACCCCGCTGTCCCCGCTGTTCCCACGCCGGCTCTCCCTCCAGGGCGGCGGCCCCGCTGCCAGGGACCGGGGCCCTCAGGGAAGAGGATGCTGCCTGGTCCGCAGGCGGCGTTGGAAACCCTGCTCTTTTTCCTCGGAGCTGGAGCTGGGAGGACGCTCAGCCACTCAGCCCTTGCTGCTCTCCAAACCCCCCACCTCCGCCCCCTCTACGAAGGGGGCGCTCTGCCAGGAATTCACTGCGCTCCCGCCTCCCCGGCCATCCCAGCACCGACTGGCAGACGGGGTTCTGATCCGTTTGTCTCCGGAGAGATCCCGGCAAGGGCAGGGGCGGTGTGGGGGTGGACTGCAGCTTGTGTCTCCATCCCTTTCTGCTGGTCCCCGAAATGAGACCTGGGATACACTAACGGCTCGCTGGGCGCTCCCAGATGTCAGGGAGAGGGGGGCGCGGGCCACCGCAGCAGCCGGGGGAAGGCGAAGCTAAACAGGGAGCCCTTTCCACTCTTCCCCGGCTCTGGCTCGCAGTGCCAACGCTAAAGGCTAGTCCAGAGAGAAACCAGCTCTGGGATGCCCGTACGCTTCTCCTAGGAAGGAGTCTATTGTTATAGAATGAAAAGCAATTTTTAAAAATCATCCTTGGATATGTCAGGTAGGAGTGGCCACAGCCATGACACTGGGCAGATTTACCCAGGACTTCACGTTCTCTCTCCCCATTTTGTTTCACCGCCTGATACCGTTTTGGCCAGAGGTGGCGCTGCTGGCAAAGACTTGCTTTAAGACAGACCAATACACGGGGGTTTGGAAGACCTTGGGTAGCAGAAGCCCGTGGTCCCTAATCCTAGCTGCGTCACCAGAGGACTGGCAACTTGGGGCTTTATGTGACCTCTCTACAGTAAGAACGATACTTCTTCCTGAGACTGGAGTTTTTGAAACAAAGCTAATGCAAATACACGAGCTTTTCCCTGACTACAGTGAACTCACCCTTCCTTCCCCACATGGAACCCAGACCTCCTTTCCCCCAGGAAGGTCTCCTTGATCACAGCTGTGCCAAATAATCTTCGTGGGTATGCACTACTTGTCTCATTCACTCAGCACTGATTAGTGTTGCCCTCTACAACTGGAAGTGGCAGGGTTGCTCCCTCGGGGGCCCGTCGCAAAGTCTTTTCTTGTTTAGACCTCAAAACCGACAGCCTTCTTCCGAGTTCCTGAGAAATGGGTAGAAGCAGCACACTCTTATGCGGTATATGTTGCCCTTAGATCCAAAGAGTCCCGCCAAGCACTGTTTGGTTGGTTGGTTGTTTGTGGGTAGATGCAACCAGTTGTCTTCTACTATAGAGAGTATATCCTGATGTGAACTAGACCACTGGGCCCTTAGGAACTGCACCACCCTGGCCAGCCCTGGAGCCTTCTACCATGGCGCCAATGTAAGGGACTACTATGATGTTCTCTAGGATATCAAGGCAATCAAGACTTCTCCAAGGTTAAAGAGTAGAATGAACAGGCAAGGAGTATTGTTGTCCCTGCCACCGGAAGACAAATTGCTTCTGATTATCTCTGGCAATAGGAATGGGGAGCGGGAGAGAATTTGTTAGGCCAATATCTGTATACCCGCTTCCAAGTGCTCCTGTTGTTTTGTTCCAGCAAAGTTACCAGATCCGTAATCAGCTGCAAATGGCACCACTGATTAAGTGTGTGATAATCTGTCTGCATCCTTTCTCCAAGACCATCTGGCTTTTGCAAGAGCCAGCAAGGAAGTTAAACCGGAATGGGGTTGGAATCACACCTCTGCTTCTCAAGTCTTTAACGGCAGTACTAATGCCATGATTCCTCTAAGACAGTGGGTTTGCTGTTGGATCACTAGCTTGGCGGGGTGGGGAGTGTTGGGGTGAGGCAGTTCTAGGCCATAGTCGCCCTCACTCTGTGGGTCAGGGAACCAGCATGAGGATTCTTCCAGTTCCTAAGTATCTCTGTTCCAAATACATGAGATAGATCCCTGGTCCCTCTAGACTTGGATGAAAACTGTATCTCTTAGTTGACTTTCACACTCTGACTAGTGAACCAAGGTGGCATTTCAGGTTTTACAATTAGAATCAGTTCAATTTAGCTCTTATTACCTGGAAGAATAGAGCATCCTCTGAGACCTCCTGAGGGAATATGGCTAGGGGGTTGTTGGGCAGGTTGCTTGTAACAAATCCATTTTGGCATTCATGTTCTTTAGCATTTAGACTTCTCGCTCTGTAATATGCCAGGGAAGTTCTGGAATTTTGCTCCTGCTGGCTGTAGCTTGCTGTTGAGATTGGCCAACCTTGTTGACTATTAATACCACTTCCCAAGTGCTCACACCATAACATTAAAACCCAGTTCCCAGTTGTACACCCATTAAAAAATCAGCTAGTCAGCCCTGGCTAGTGTGGCTCAGTGGATTAAGTGCCAGATTAAGTGCTGGCCTGCAAGCCAAGGGGTCGCCGGTTCGATTCCCAGTCAGGGCACATGCCCGGGTTGTGGGCCGGGTCCCTGGTGGGGGGCGTGTGAGAGGCAACCACACATTGATGCTCTCCCTCCCTTTCTCCCTCCCTTCACCTCTCTCTGAAAATAAATAAAACCCTGAAAAAAGACGCAAAAGATACCCAGCTGAGGCCAGGACTAAATCAACCAAGTTCTGCAGATCTAGGAACAAGTGGTTGCTCTAAGATATTAGACCTTGGAGTGGTGAATATGAAGCATTAATGTATCAACAGCTATAAAACCAGGGGGCAGAACCTTGGAGACGTTGGCTTACAGGATCAAGGGGAGACAGAGGGTAGTAGAACCAGGAGAGAGCCAGGAAAGAGTAGCCATAGGAGAGGTTGTTTGGCAAGATCTGTGGCCTTTGTCCATTCCTCTGCCAGAGAGATAGGCCCTCCCTATGGCCCTTGTTGTCAGAGCCTCAAAGAGATCCAGCTGGCAGAGGAGAAGCGTGGTGTTCAGAGCCCAATCCCAGCATCACAAAGCACAAGAAGATGGGCTTGAGGCTGAAGGTCAACAGCTTAATTGGCACAGTCTTCCCTTTTGGCGCTCAGAGCTGTGTGCACCCTACGAAGCATGTTAGGATTTCCATACAACAACAAAATCAACTCCATGTTTCCACCTTTTCACAGAAAGCATTCTCACTTTCCAAAACGAGGAGGCACAAAGTCCGAACAGCAATTGTATTTGTGGGAGATAGTCTCACTATTTCTAAGCTATATTAATTACTGATCAAATTTTGTTGTAGTCCCATAGAGTATTCTGTTTTAAAACACTCATTTGATCCTAATTTTTTTCCCTTAGTTTCCCTCAACTGGTTCAGCATTTGGGTTGGGAAGAGAGGGGTATTTTACATTGACCTTCTTAAATACGAACAGTAGCTTATCCTCTACAAGTTTATTAGCTACTGTGCCAATTATATCCATTCCTAAGAGGAGTATACGTGAGTTCCAGCTGTTGTACATCGTCCACTTATATTGTCAAACTTTTAAATTTTGTCTATTTACAAATGAGAAATTGTGTCTCACTATTGTTTAATTTACATTTTTCTTATGGGAGAGGCTCACCATCTTCTTTTACTTATGTCTATTGGACTCAGGTTTGCTCTTCTGCTCATATTTTTTGCCTATTCTCCTGTTTTTTTCTTCTTAATGATTTGCTGGAATTCATTTAAAAATTTTATAAGACACATTTGAAACATACAGATCAGACTAGAGGACAATATAAAAAGCTCTTAATGTTCCTACCGCTCAGCCTAATTAAATTGTCTTGGCTTCTTCATTCATTGTCCAATTTGCTTTGGATTTTTAAAAAGAAATAAAACATCTATACTTGATATCCTTTTGGCCCCTTTCCCCAGTTCTATTTCTCCTCCGCAGGAATCACTATCCTGAATTTCGTGTTTATCATTCCCATGCAAAGATTTTATACTGAGTAGGAGTTATATTCTGAATACTAATCCTTTGTTAATTTTATGCATTTTGAATTGCAAATACCTCCTCTCATTCTGTGCTGTGTTTTGCGCTCTGCTTATGGTGTATTTCGATATATGAAAGTTTTACATTTTAATGTGACCATACTTCTCAGATGTTTCGTTCATAGTTTGTGTTTTTTGTGTTATATTTTTAAAATCCTTCTATCTTTGCTGCACTCCTTCTGTGGTTGTATGTCTTCTTGACGAAAGTCCATGCTCCCTTGGGGAAAGGGTCACGGTATATATACTTCTCTTGTCCTCTACAGTGTTAACTCCAGTAACTCCCAACGGGTAGGTCAAAAGGCCAGAGTGGTGGAGAGCTCCTTGTCTTTCTCTGCATCTCCAGCTCTAGCTGCTGCCTGCCCCAGTCACTAGCTTTTGTCCTTCCTCTCTTCTCCTTTCTCTTCATACCAGTCTTTCCCCTTAGGTTCTTCTATGCAGGATTCACACGTTTAGAAGAGTATCAGTTACAGCTAAGAACTATTAACAATTAAGGAGATTAGTGGACTCACACAAGTGCAGAATCTTCGGACTTCAGCTTTGATTCAGTAGCTCACTGGCATGGTCATTAAAGGGACAGATAGGGTGTCTCTGTCTTTTGTCCTACTTCCTGCTGGGTCAGCTTTATTCTAAGCTTGTCCTCCCTTGCAGCCATATTCAGGCTTTGATGCCTAATTCAGGGTTTCTCAACCTGACGATAGTGACATTGGGGCTGAAAAATTCTTTCTTGAGGGGAGGGGGTCTGTCCTGAGCATGGCAGGATGTTAAGCAGCATCCCTGGCCTCTACCCATCAGACATCAACAACAGCCCTCCTTCCCACCGTGAGCTGTGACAACCAAAAGCGTCTCCAGACATTGCCAATGTCTTGTGGGGGAAGGGGGAAGTCACCATTGGTTGAGAGCTTCTATCCTAATTATATGAGCCTGCAGCGCCTGTCTGGGCCTGGCACCATGAGGGTCTGCTGAGGTTGGAAAGTGCCAATCGGCTCAGCTCAATCGGGACTTATCTCTAGAGCTGTGGCAACTTCTGGTCTGTGCTTACAAAGGGTAGAAGCACAAGAGAAAAGCTATGTGCTAGTAGAAAGAAAGAAGATGAAAGTGATACTGGATAATCAAGAAATAGCCACCCCAGAATAATCTGATGTTAGGCCCAAAGTGGCAGTTAAGTGACCATTTTGCCTCTCCCATTTTCTCTCTTTCTTTTTTTAAATACTCACTCCCTCATCCCTCTGTGAACCCCTTGAAGTAACTCTCTTACTCATTTTTTTGTATCCCAGCTTTTAGTGTAGTAACTGGCTATTGATAAAGGTTTTATGGATCAATACATTTACTGTATTCTCCAAATGCCATGATTTCTAGCTTTGTTGTTCTCAAATGACCTTCCCTATGGGAAAAAAAATGGAATAAGTAGAATTCTCCAGTTTTTTAATATGTATATTTTTATTTTTCAATTACAGTTTACATTCAGTGTTAATCTGTATTAGTTTTCTTTTATTTTTATTGTTGTTCAAGTACAGTTGCCTCTGATTTTCACATATGATAATCTATGAACACTTAGCTCTTACCATTAGCTCTTCATTTTAGTTGAGAGAGAAAGAGAGAGAGAGGGAAAGAGAGAGAGAGAGAGAGAGAAGATGGTGGAGAGAGAATCTCTGGTGTCCCTTCTTGTAAGGGCATTAATTCCACCGTGAGGGTCCTAACCTCAGGACCTCATCTAAACCTAATTATCTCCCAAAGTTCTTTTATACAAATACTATCACATCGAGGGTTAGGCCTTCAACATGTGAATTTTGGAGACACGGTTCAGTACATAGTATTACTATTTGGAATTTTGGTAATTAGAATTCATTTAGAGAAGAAGTAGAAATGTATATTTTTTTCTGTTATAGATTAGCCCCTGATCCACGGGTATGCCCATCACTGAATTTCTATGTAGATGGCATTACAAGAAACAAAGAGTTTTTAAATGTGCAGGCGTGTCAGAGATTTTCGATTTACCTGTTATAGGTCAGGTTCCTGGGAATGGTTTTTGAGACCAACGGCTTTGAGAGTTTGAGTAGAGGTGGTTTATTGGAGAGCGCACCTCCAGAAACAACACCTGAAAGGCCAGTAGGGCAGCAGGACTGGACAGAAGATGAAGTTGAACTGGGGCACATCCTATGGCTGAGAGTAGAGCTGTCTTCGTTTGAGGCAAGGGCTCAGGCCCTTTTACGAGGCAGTGACTAGTCAGCACCTGCAAGCTGCCTCCAGGGTAAAATGCAGCAGGAGGCAGCTTCCTAATAATGCTGAAGGCAACTCCTAGAAAGGAAGTAGCCTTAAGTCCTGGAAAAAAGGGGCGGGGTGAGGGCAGGTCTGGGCAGCAAGCCACAGGCTTTGTGACAATGCCCAAGCAATCTAGAAGCAGGGACTCTGAACTCATTATGGGGACAGTACGGCAGTGAGCATCTCTTCTATTGTTTCCGGATTTCAAAGCCAAGTTTTTCCGATACCTTTCAAAACTGGTTCAATGTCTGCTTTATCACACTGAGCCCTCAGTGTGGTAAAATGTTCAGTTGGTCAGAAACCTCTGAGACAAGAGTCTTCAGGGACAGAATAATGGCCAACTTCACACCTTCTCCACTATGTCTGACCTTTGGGGACAGGGTGTTTATACACTTCCCATGGTGATGTCCTGGTGTTGGTAAGGTGACTAGTAATGAGTATGGTGACCCTTGAGACTTCAGGTACCATGCCACCCCCACCCAGCAGTCCCTTATCTTTTGGCTCTGCACACCAAACCCTGCTTACTCCCAAGAACATTTCATTCACAAAAATAAGCTCCCATTTTGAAGCATTGTATTGTGAATGTTCAGTCTCCCCGAGAGCCTTCCAGATATAAATAACTGTCAGTCTCAGTAGCTATATTTGTCAAAAGCACATCAGCTTGCAAATGAGTTTATCCACATCATAAATTGGTACAAAATGGGTCATCATGATATGCTTATTGCAGATACAGAGGAGAGGAAAAACAGAAGTAAAAATGAAGAGTTGAATTCCTAACTGTACGTGTGTAACGTGCCCTTTAGAAATATCCTCAGGCCAAGCGAGCTGCCTGTAGGAAATCAGTACCTGGCTCCTGCATAACCTTCTCTCCCTCCCAAAGATGGCGCCTGGTGAAATGTTTCCAAACGTTAGAAAACTCAAGTTGACTCGAGGAACAGAGAGGAACTCCTGGGCTGAGGTTATTGAGACGTTTGGGTAGTTGCTGTGGAGTGGGCTTGAGAACAACAGCGATGAGTACGGTCCTGTGTTTAAAGGCCACGGGACAGCCGGGGTTCAGGTTCACATCCCGGGCTCACCTTCCACCCAGAGGCACTGACTGAGCTGCTCCCACAGTGCAGCGGAGAACAGGTCCCTCCAGGTGATGTTAGGCTTCCAGTTACTAAAAAGGACTGATGGATGATTTTGACAGAAGACTCCTTTTCAAGAGCAAGTGTTCATAAGAACGTTTTATGAAAAATTCACGTTAAAAAACTCTCACGCTTAGCTTCCCAGAGTAAACTTTGTATAGATTTTAAAAACAGTTGAAGTGCTGCCCTGGCTGGTGTGGCTCAGTGGGTTGGGCATCATCCCGCAAACAGAAGGGTCGCCAGTTCGATTCCCAGTCAGGGCACATGCCTGGGTTGCAGGCCAGGGCCCCGGTTGGGGCATGTGAGAGGCAAACGGTGGATGTTTCTCTCCCTCTCTTCTGCCCTTCCCTTCTCTAGAAATAAATAAATAAAATCTTTTAAAAAACAGTTTAGGTTCTTCCTCACATGACTTTTCATATTCTCCTAGCCTCCAAAGCTCTCTCTTTTGAGAGATTTCCCATTTGCCCTACCCAACTCCACACATTGCCATTTAGGTCGCTGGCTACTCAAATCTCTACAGTCCCATGTTTGTTAACCCCTTGTTTGCTGTTTTAAGTTTTTTATTTTGTTCCTAATATTTTCCTAGCCTTTGGTTTTGACCAATAATTTAATAAGCAGTACAGTATAGTGAGGAGCCATGTGGTGGGTATTTGTTGGTTGCCTGCCCAGGATCCACTAACCCCTCCTCCTGACTATATTACTCTGTTTCCTATAAAGAACCTTAAAGTTTCCTGACATTCAGCTAGGTTTTTTGACAGAACTGACCCTCTACTCCACAGGCTGGTAATTAGCATATTCTTTCCTCCTGGCCTCAATGATTCCTTAAGCAATGGGTATATAACTGAAGCTAATTTGATGGAAGAAGTTATTTGTTAGGGCTTCTCCCACTTCTGTATGGGCCACTGGAAATGATTCAGTCTTTCCTGCTGCGTGTAAAAAAGGCACTAGGCAGTGAACAAAATCGCAAATCTTTAGCCTCTGGAGCATACATTCTAGGAGGAAGAAGCAGGCAGTAAAAAGATATATTAAGTTGGTGTTCAGAACCAGGGAGAAGAATAAAAAGATAAAGGAAAGGGCATAGAGAGGTGATGGGAGGCAAGATCTGCATAGAACTTTGTGGTCCATTATGTCCATTAGCTTTTCATATGAAGACTTTAGCTCCTGAATGAGACCAGGAATCAGTGGGGGTTTCAAGCAGCGTGACATGGTTTGACTTCACCTACAACAGGACACTCTGGCTGCTGTGCGGATAGGCGGAAAGGGTGGAAGCAGGGAGACTACTTATGACAGCTATGAGGCTTCAGGATATTAAAATATTGGTTCTGATTTGTCACTCCTCTTTAATAGAATTAAATCTAGAGAGAGGGAGGCATAGCTTGAAAGATATTGTGGGTCCAGCTTGTGGCACACGGAGCTGACTGGAGTCAAACACATAATAAAACTCACAAGGTTTTTAAGAAAAGTCTATGAGCAAAAGCATTACTAACAACTAAAAGAGACAAGATGTGCAAGACGCCAAGAGAACTTTGGGCTCTCATTTTCCTGTGGGCAGGAATCGGGTGGGAATCTCACTTATCCACCAAGAAGGGCATATTAACCAATGCCCTTTCCAAATGACTAAGGAAGATGAAGGAAAAAAAATAATTTTCTAGACTGTAGAACCGAGAGCTATGGAGATAGACCGGAGAGTTATTCATAGGCAGGAGAACCAACGCCTATTCATGGAACATCATCTCCCCTCCCCAGATAGAAAAACTTGGCAATCTTTGCTCACTGTGATTTAATAATTACACGAACCAGTAACTGGTATTTGCTTCCATTATTCCCCTTTTGAATGAAGAATTTGTTGTTGCTGTTTCAGTGTGGTTGTATTGTCCCTGCCTAGCCTTTGTTGTGTGTTGGGTGTATGAGAAGATACTCGCTCTTTCAATTTGTAGGTCTCTACATCAAGAACAGCCACACATGGGCCTAAGGTAGATCCTGAATTTCAAGGATTTGATGGACCTTTTAGGGGTCTTGGGATAGGGGTGAATGTATTTTGCATGTGAAAAGGATGTGGATAATTATAACCAAGAGAGCAGACTGTGGTCAACTCAATTATTGGTTCTTCACGAATTTCCACCACGCTGGAGAAGCACCATGCGTACATGAGGTCTTTGCTATGCTTGCGTGGCGAGCAGTGTATTTCCTTACCTCTTGCCTTCGGGCTTGGTTAGATGACTTCCTTCAGTGACTGCGATGTTGCTGGAAGTGTTACAAGCAAAAGCTTGAAATATTCTTTCATTATGGCTTTCCCTGCTTGTGTTCCTGTGGACACCATAAGAAAAGCATGCCTTGAGTAGCAGTTTCAGCATGGCCTCCGAGTAGGATACCAGTATGAAAGGCACCACAATTTGCCCTTGGGCTCACAGCCAGAAGCAGACTTTCCCCAGCTGACCCACAAACCCTCAGCGTAGAGCAGACCTGAACCTGGAGCCTGGAGTCCGGCCTAGCTCCAGCTAAAGTGCTTCTGATCCACAGACCCATGAGAAAAAGACATCACTGACTTTGGAATGGCAATGACTGACCGACCGACAGGTGTAGAGGTGACTGCAATAATTCACAAGAGAGGTGATGGGAACTAGGACCAGGGTAGTAAAAATAGAAGTGGTCAGATTCTGTCGCTAGAGCGCACAGGCTTTGCTGATAAACTGTAAATGAGGTGTGAGGGAAAGAGAGGAGTTGAGGATGAGTTCTACGTTTTTGGCTTGAGCAAACAGAAGAGTAGAACAGTGGTTTTCCGAGATGGGAAAATGAGGGAATTTAAGATTTGAGGGGTAATATCAGGAGCTGTTATCAGGAGCGGAAACACGTTATTGGACATGTCAACTTTGAGTTGCCTACAGACATCCAAATACTTATGTTAAGTAGGCAGGTGGATGCACAAGTCTGGCGTGGAGTGGAGAAAGGTCCACTGTATATAAGTACACATCTGGGAGTAATCAGTGCGTGGATGGCTTTTAGAGCCCTGAGATTGGATGAGGTCAACAAGTCAAGTTCGATTGCTTGAAAAGGGGTCACTTTAGCATTTCGTGGTTGGGGACTTGAAGAGTTCCTGGCAGAGGAGACTGAGAAGGAGCAGCCAGAGAGATAAGATGAAAAGCAGTAAGTGCTACTAAAGTCATATTCCTGTGTTGTTATAATACTACACTCATTCCTCCCTACCTTCTCCTCTTCCTTTTCCTCCCCCACCAAAAACATCATTACTGCCACTCAATCATTAGATGTGTGTGTGTGTGTGTGTATGTGCATGTGTGTACTGGAAAGAACAGCATTAATCACTTTACACGTATAAAAGAATTATTGTAAAAGTCAACTGGTACTTTCCCCTCCCCCCCCCCCCCCTGCCGTGCTGTATACTCACTAGGAGGGAAACGCCTTTTTCCTTCTGGTCTGCTTTTCAGGACTGAGAAGCTAAGTCTTTGCATTAATTCTGGGTCCCGTTGATAACCCCCCAAGCAGGATGCCTTGGAGGAGAAGGGGGGTTGGAGGCTGGCGCTTGAATGCAATTGGAAATGAGCAGCGGGAATGCTGGAAGAGTTGATTTTTTTTCTCTCCAGAACTGGAAACATGGAGTTAAGGATGGGAGGAAGGGGTCCAACGGACATTTAAGACTGGTGTTTAGCTGGCAAGCAGCTCTCTCGTGCCAGCAGGACCTCAGAAGGGGGATGGCTGTCCAGCTGGGAGTGGGGATTGGAGAATGAATGCCACTGTCTTGAAAGCATTGGCATAAGTCACCTGTGTTTCAGTGGGGGTCCCTTGGGTAAGCTGCTGTTGGGGAGTCCAACAAGGGCTCAGCGCCAGGGAAGGGGTTTGGGGCACCTGAAGTAACACTACTTTGCAGAAAGACAAAGTCTGAGTTTAAGACGGAGATCTAAGTGTTGCCGGAGACCCCTTGTTATGCACACACTATGGCTGGTCTTAGAAGCTCAAGACCAAGCCACCCAGACATGTTATTGAGCTTTAGGGAAATGACTGTGTGGCTGCGAATGAAGAGAGGTGTAATGCTAGACCCAGAGCCTGGGCAGCCGACGTGCTGCAGACGGCAGTCGGAACCAGCCAGGATGCGACATCAGTCTGCTGGACTGGGCTGCCTCACTGGGGGAGAAGGCAACAGCATTAAATGGTGAGAATCTACTCTCTCTCCATTTTCTTTTGGGAACGGAACTGCAACTTTTGGTGTAAGACAAAAAGCCCTGCAGTTTCTTCAGTATTCAAGGGTAGGGGGTCCTCAAAAGGAGAGACTGAACTTTCTAAAAATTAGGCAGTAGGGCTTGACTGGCTCACTGAGAGAAGTCTGTGAGTTTGTGATGAAGGTACTACCACTGACGCAAGAAACACGAGAAGTTTTCGCTGAACAAGAGCACACTTGTATATGATGCTACCAAAGCCTTCATTTTCTTCAAATCTATTAAGTCTTATTCTGAGTCATTCGGAGAACAAGGTAATAAAAAACTGTCAGTTGCATAAATAAAAGAACACATTTTCATTACTATACCCCAGCACGTGAATTCTGCACAGTACATTTTCCAGTAAGTGACTGAACGCAGGCATGACAAAGACTTACAAGGAGACAGATTTTTGACTCAGCTCATCTAACAACTCAAGTCACTCTAAAAGTGGCTACTCTTGAAAGGCAGTGGAATTCCCTCTCACTAGGAATGAAACGGGAGCTAACAGGCCCCTTCACACACAGGTTTGTGGTAGAACGAGGCCATTAGAGAACGGTGGTCAGACCACACGCCCCCTGAGATCTCTGGGAACTCAAGACGCTCCCGGTCTACCCCTCTCATCCAAAGGTCTCTCTACAGAGCCTCGGGAGAAGTAGAAATAGACTGATGATCTCAGAGGCATCTCCAAGAAGCATGTGTTCAATGGCATGTTTATTAAACAAACGCTCATGACAGATTTTCACAACGGCAACAAATGTTATTTCGCTACATCGAATCTCCCTTACTAAGGGGGAAAAAACGACAATCACAACAAGGTTGATGGATTCGAATTACTTGTTCATGCTTTTTCGGGGGGCAAACCGGTCTCCTCAGTTGTCTTCCTGTGCTTTCTCTTCTTGAACGTCACCGTCTTTCATTTTCTTCACCTCCTCTCTGGCTAAGTGTCCCCGGAAAACTGCTTGGATTTTGACAGCGGCATTCTCCTCTTTTTCCTTCTCTTCTTCAGAAAGTTCCTTCACGGAAGGGAGCAAAAGAGACTTGGTGAACACTCCATACAGCATTTTGATGCTTCATTAAAAAAATAATGCATACATTTAATCAATTTAGTGCTTGATGTAACATCGAGTTCTGTTGCTTCCCGAGGGAATTTTACACATTTGTCACACTGTCTATGTACCATGGGAATTGCCAAAATAGTAGGCATTTTGTTTTGTCACTTTCTAATATGTCTCTGCAATAAATCACCATTGCCAACTTTTCCCCTCCAAAATAACTCCTATTTCAGTCCTGGCTGGGTAGCTCAGTTGGTTAGAGAGTCATCCCGATAATGCCAAAGTTGCAGGTTTGACCCCCAATCAGGGCACATAAAAGAATCAACCAGTGAATGCGTGGCTGGCTGAAACTACAGGTCAATGTTTCTCTGTCAAGTTAGTGAATAAAAGTTACAAAACAAAATAGCTTGTATTTAACAGTCTCCTGAGCAATAACACTTTTGGGGGGTGGAGAATAAGTAAGGATCCTTGAAGCATGGTACAAATGCTGAGAAGACAACGACTGTGCTGTTCCAAAATAATCATTTACATAAAATGAATCAAAGTGTCAACTTCTTAATTTCTCAGTAGCCAGCTAACCAAAGGCACAGATTTAGAGTGGAGTGCCAGAGAGAAGGCTACGTAGTCCAATAATGTCAGTTTTAACATGATTGGTTTAAGTTTTGTGTCTAGCTTCCTTTTTTTTTAAGTTTAGGTCTGATTTACAGAGGGTGAAATACACAGTAAGTATAAAATTCAATAGATATGTAGCTTTTAATACTTTAAATGCTAGAAGTGAAACATACACATTTAAAAGCTTAAATATCACTGGTAGTGGAAGTTTCCCTCCCCCTTCCCAAATCCTGCTGCTACGACGTGACTATTCTTATGGTTGAGTGTATGTAATTTTCCAAAACCTCTGAATAGACAGAGTATTCATATGGGTACATATATGCCTTTTTATTTTCAGAATGAGTTCTGTTACTACCTTTTCCATGTAACAACATGTCTTGGTTCTTGTCATCTGTGTTATTATTCAGTACATAGCTCTACCCATTTTTTTTTCCATGACACTGTTGCATTACATTGTATTGTTGGGCTTTGATTTGTTTACTCTGCCTCCTATTTACAGACCTCTGGGTTGTTTCCTCCCCCCCCCCCCATTACAATAATGAGGCAAAGCTAGCTCTCAAACTTTTACATGTAAACAAAATGGAATAAAATCCTCCAAGGTGATGCTCCAATATGGGCGAATAAATCATTCTGAGGTTGGAAATTGATGAGATCTCAGCTCACACTCGTGTGCAAACCTGTGTAAGGGCACTATTAAAGTTGAGAGGAAACAATACTCCCTTCCTTCCTCCCTGGCCTCCCACTGTATCTTATGTTAGACTGACTGAGTTGTACTGATACAATTCTGGAATAACTTACAAAGGTTATAGGGAAAAGTTATGCCCACTGGATAGGAAGTAAGGTGTTCTCTGAGGGGGTGTCCATTGTAAGTGTTGACTATTGGGTGACTGCCTGGGACATGAAAAGGAACTCAAAAGTTTGGCCTTCAGTATTGTGGAGGGTTAGTTCTTCTTTGTCACTACACTTGGTCCTCTTGAGTCCTGACTATGAAAAATATAGGTAGTGATATGCTGGCAAAAGCTTAAAAACTGGATCTCCAGAAAAAAAGTCCTGATTTATAGCATTTTCATGGTGTTAATATTCCTTCTAGGCTGATTTCAAGCCACCACAGTGCCCTTACTGAGCACAGGGTTGTGTAGAGATGTACTCGGTCCTCCCCTGAAGGCTGCACGCTGGCTCTAGCACACAGAACGCAGAGTTCGTACAGGTATCTGCCCAGGTCTCTACTATGTAGATGCAGGCTGTCAGGCAGGAAGTCATTTCTGCAGAGGGCCACGCATGCACGGCAAGTGCGACACAGCGTGTGAAGCCACTTCATTTGGCTGTGTCAGTCCCCATGAGCTTCCTTTTGTCGTCTCTGAACCTCTGTCACTGCGTGGTGGTAACAGCGTCAAGTAGAGAAAAGCGCCCAGCCTGGGAAGTGAATCTGGAGGATCGAGAATGGGCCTGTGAGTTCTGCCTTTCTTCCCCTTGAGGAGATTTATCCATCTGTTGACAATCTCGGGAAATAAGATTTTATTTTGAGGGGAAATGAGTTTTCCTTTATAAGTGGCAGGGCCAAAAATAATCCACCAGTTCGTTTCTCACTGGTGGTAGTTATCTAGAAAGCAAAATAATAATTTTAACAACATGGATAACAAACTAGATTGGCATTTGGGGTGTAATTTTAGACTGAGTGACTTCTCTCTAGGAATCCAACAGTAGATGGAAAATGTAACTTACCACGACTGTGACTGGTGTCTCCTTTATAACAGATGTCTCAGACTTTTCTTTCTCAGGTGGCTCTTGCTCCTGGAGAGAAGGGAGAGACCAAAGAGGCAATGTTTCCAAATAGTAAAGTCTTGGATCGGACTGCGTGAAGGTGATTCAATATTACTTTAAGTCATTGAGAAGAAGTGGAAATTAAAAAAAATACTGACTTTTTAAAAAAGGAAAATGGGTGACAAAAGAAGAAACAAATGAACACCCTCAGAGAAATGTGCATAAACAAATATTAAAGATGAAAGAACTGGTAAACAAAATGATCGCTTTTTTGCTTTTGGAATATATGTAACATTATTTTACATTAAAAACAAGTCATTGTCTTATACTACAGGTTGGTAAGATGCTGGAATGAATGTGAACAAAGTGTAAAGAAGAGGTGCCAATATTTTCTAAAGCAGAAATGGAATAAATGTCATTGTGTTTTGCAGTGTGAAATCAAGGTGACTTTTTAATGAAGTTTGTAGATAAAAAGCTAAGTCAAAAAAGTAAATTTTCTTGTGGGGAGTGATTTAAATAGAGAAAGGAAAGCAGCCCTGCCTGTGTTGACATGGTTATTTAAATCTCCCTCCAAAATAGAGACATTGCTAATTCACATCTTATGGGAAGAGCTACTTTAATCCATAAAACAGAAAGGACATATAAGCTAATCAAATTAAGTCTTTAGAATTCAAAAGAGAAGAAAGGAACAGCTGATATTGCACAAATATTTTTAAATTTTCAACATTTTTCCTTTCATTTCAATAAAGCGTGAACACAAAGAATCCAGTTAAATGTATATAAACGGATCCCCCCCCCCCACAGGCCCCCCCCTTATCTGGCAGGCACAAATGGGTGGAAATTCTCTTTTGAACTCAGGGAATAAGTGACGGATATTTCCCCAGGAAATTCCCCAAATCTACTGTGGAACGTTATTCAAAGTTGAGTTTGTTAATTCCTTTTAATTTAACTATCTGCAGGGGCTTTGTGGCTAACATTTTATCACAGTTGTCTGATGTAGTGCTTTCTCAGACTTTAGTGTACCTACATTTTACTTTGGGGATCTCGTTAAAACTCAGCTTCTGATCTGTAGACCTGGGGGGAGGGCCTGAGACTGAATTTCCACCAAGCTCCCAGTTGATGCCAATTATGCTGGCATTTCTCAACCAGCATTCCTGATCTGGACTACAAAACAGAATACGGTGACTATTTTCTCAATTCTCTGAAGGGTGATACATAACTAGAAACATTCTATATTCAAAGGAGAGACATTGATTCCTTACATGCAATGGGTGCCTTCCGCTTAGGGCTTAATTATCAATATTTTGAGGGACCTTAGCTGAGAAAGACTGGTTCAAAGAATGCTACTAGACAGAAGATAGGTTCAGTCTCTGAACAGATTAGCTTTGTAAAGAAAACTCTATCTACCATTACCATCTTTAATCTACTCAGTCTTCAGTAAAATGTCAACTATAACAAAATAACTAAATGAAGTGTTTTATTTTATGAAATATCACTTGTTAATTCAACAAATATTTATGTTACCACTAAGCACTGTAATGCCCAATAAAATTTGAAGAATAATTATTCTGTAACTTTCCATTACATTCTCCCTGTTCATCAGCTTAAATTTAAATTATGTATCTATATGTGATTCAGATATACTTCAGAAAAGAATTTCTCATCAGCAAGAATATTACAATTAAGAAGGTTTAAGAAGACATTTATGATGCCTCTCACAATTTTCATGATTCTGGGGAGATCCCAATAATTTGTTTGGGAGGCAGAGGCAGGGAGAAGACCCATCAGTTTCAGGGGACCCTACCTTGAATGCGTGCTTGTTGTAGAAGAGGTCATCTACTTTAGCCCCCCATTCTGCTGGATCAAAGTTGGTTTCTAAGTAATAAAAATATAATAATTTTAGACTTACTTTGAGTTCATTAAAGCAAATCTACAATCACACAAAACAAGTTTTTTTTCAAACCCCAGGTTCATTACCACTAGCTGAAAACCTCACTGCTGTTGAACACGGCCGCGCGCGGCAGATCTAACCGGGGACCACGAGCTAGAAGCTGGGGAACTAAACACCGGATGAGCCACCGGGTATATTTAGAAAGGCAGCGAGAAACCGTTAAGTGCTGCCTTCAGAGTGTTCATAACAAATGGGGAGAGAGATCAAGTGCCAATACTTAAATGTAAGTATAGAAACTTATAAGCATAAATTAGTAAACACAGGAAAATGTATAAAAATAAATGTTAAATAGTAAGAAAGTTTGGAAAAGTGAAGGATGGGAATTTTTTAAAAAATTGAGGCATATTATATAGGCAGTTGACATAGATAGAAACAAGTATTTATATTTAAACAAAATTTTTCTTTAACTTCTAATTACGAGGAATTTCAAACTTAGAAAGTAGAAAATAATATAACAAACTCCATGTGCACATTACTCAGATTCGACAATTATAAACTTATAATGTATCTTACTTTATCTGGAAGTTCACTCACTTTTCTGGTCTTTCTTCTGATTATTTTCAAGCCAATCCCAGGCACATATTACTTTGTTACCAATATTTATTTCAGTATGCATCTCTGAGATATAAAGCCACAATACCATTATCATACCTAAAAATACTAACAGTAATTCCTTAATATCAACTACCCAAATTTCCCTTATTGTCTAACAATACTTTTCAGTATCTTATTTTATTTATTTATTTATTTATTTATTTATTTATTTATACTGTTGGTTTGTTCAACTCAGCACCCAAACAATGGGCACACACAGACTTTTATTATGCCTTTTAAATCTCTTTTCATTGAAAGCTCTCTACCTCCCACCCCATCTTTTTTCCTTGCAATTTATTTGTTGATAAAATGTGGTCATTTTTCTTTGGGGTTTTCCATAGTTTAGATATTTTAGATTCCATTCCCATGGTGATTTTTAACAAGTTCCTCTGCCTTTGAATTTCCTGCACACAGCTCGTTAGTTCTCCAGTGACTCGGGTTTGACTGTTTTCGGCAAAAATACAAGCAGCGCAGTATATTTCCGTCAGGAGATATGACACCTAGGTGTCTCTTCTTACATTTTCCATGGGCCCACTGATGGTGAGGGTTGCTTAGATAGTTTCTCTAGGTGTCGCGTAATGGTGGTGGTCTAATTTCATCATTACTTCACTTCTGGAGCACTCAATAAAGAAAAACTTTCCCTCATCAACTATTTGGTTACCCTGAAATACAGTTCTTACACAAAGGGTAGATTAAAGGTTTCTTTCCCTTTATTTACCATTTTCAGAATAATCATTTGGTCCCTTAGGATCCTCCCAAGGAGATTCTTCTTTTTAATCCTTATGAGCTCGTGGATATTTAACAAACAGGATGAATTCTAACCCCATTGTAGTTCTTATCCTACTTGATGCCTGTCCAAAATTGGCCAGTAGGGGCTTATTCGGGTGCTCAGATGCTCCTGAGTCCTTCGGAAACAATTCGAGTCATCTTTGATGGTTTCTTTATTTTCTGGTATGGCAAGACGTTCAGGCTCATCTTTGTATTTCTTATCCAGTTCAAGGAATTACCTGGTTCTTCAAGTAGCCTGGTGCTCACTGGTACTGTGTTGGTCTTTGTTTTGAGGCCTGACAATGTATAAAGCCCTGGCCGGTAGTTCGGTTGGTTAGTGTTGTCCCACTATGTCAAGGTTGCAGGGTTGAACCCCAGTCAGGGCGCACGTAAGAGTCAACAAATGGGTGCGTCAGAAAGTGGAACAACAAATCTATGTTTCTTTTTCTCTTCCTCTACCTCTCTCTAAAAAAATCAGTAATAATTATAAAAAGTTATTTAAAAAAAAGAACTAGTGAAAGCACAGATAAGGAGAACAACAAAATCAATGTTCCTCTCTCTCTCAAATCAATAAATTAAAAAATGTATAGAACTAGAAAATACTTCATTTGTAAAGAGAAACCATATCATGAGGTCAAGTTGATATTTTCCATTCAAACTTAGAATTACATGATTTTATTAACTACTTTTATACATGTAAGTCATTTTTCTTACACTAGACATCTTATTCCTAATTGCAGTAGGAGAGATACTTATTTGCTGTGTCCTACAATTTATAAACAATAATTTCAGAATAACTATACTATAATATTAACAGTAATTGCTAAAAATAATGTAAGATCTTTTTCACTTTGCTTTTAGGCTATATCCATCAGGGACGTACTGTCAGATTACTTTGCCATAAAGTCACTGGAAATAACTCCCATCTGTGTGGCTATGCTACCCATTCGATACTAGTTGGGTTTGTCCATTGCACTTTGCCTCTAAATTTTAGAAATTGTTTAACCATTTTTAAATTTCACTCTATCTTATAACTATGTTAACATTTATGATTTCAAATTCAAGATACATTCGGAGAGATCTAGCTTCTACTTTGTTCCCTCCACTCTGTTCCTTCTGCCCCAGAGGTAAATATTATTTTTAAAAAATCATTCCTCCATTGAAAAATATAAATGGACACTATGTATTCATAACAACACCCCTTCATCAGGCAATGAGTAGCATACGAGCCCTAATGTATGCTTCTACCTGTTTTCACTTAATTTATCTTGAAGGTCACTCTACAGCATCACATAGAGGTCTCCCTCTTTCTGGTTTTTAAACACCGTTTAACACTCCATTGTGTGGATGGACTCCAGTTTAGTCAATAAATCCCTATTACGGATATCTGGGGTGCTTCCTCACATAACAATGCAGTGAAAAGTGAAGAAGTGGGATTTCTGCATCAAAGGTTAAATATGTATATAATTACGGTAGATGTTTCTCCCTCTTTGGGGTTGTATCACCTTATACTTCCTCCAGCAATATATACAAGTACTTATTTCCCTCCAGCCCTGCCTGGAATAAATTGGCAAGCTTTTGGCTTTTTGCCAATCTGATAAGCGGGGTCTGTGGTGGTGGGTGGTGGTGCCTCAGTGTAGTGTTGATATGGGCTTCTACTATTATGGGTTAGTTTATGTTTTAATAGGTCAAGGGCCATGTGCACTTATTTTTGTGTGAACTGTTGGCTCATATCATTTGCCTATTTTTTAAATATAGCATTGTTGGTTTCTTTCTTCAGTTTTTCTAAGCTCTTTATTAGGTTAATTGACCAGCTGTGATATTAATCGCACACCTTTTTTCCCTCAGTTTGTCACGTGTAGTTTTATTTCTCTTATGGCAATTTTTGTCATGTGATATTGTCAATTTTATCCATCTCTTCCCTGACTGCTCTTGGATTTTTAAAGTAATTATAGCAACTTAGCTAGCCACTTTTTCCTTTTTTATGTTACAGACATTTATCCATATTTTCTTCCAATATGTGTATGGTTTCATTGTTTTAAATATGTAAATCTTTCATCAATTTGGAACTTGTCCTGGTGGGCCATGTAAGGAATAGATCAAATTTCACCTTTTCCCATCCTTATTACACACCTTCAGTAAAAAGCCCACCTTCCCCAGGGATTTTGCGAGGCCACCTGTCTCACTCAGCAGCGTGCTTCCCGTCACACGCATGGGAATTAGGACCAGTGACTGCCTACGAGGAGTGCCGGTCAGGACATTCTTGCCTGTGTGACAGACTAGCCCAGCGGGCTCTATGCTGCCCTTCTGGAGGGACTGAACTCCAACCCTTGTGTCAACTGAATCACTCACCTTTGCTTTATGGGAGTGAAAATGGGTATGATGCTTACGGTCTGTTCAGATAGTGTCACCCACTTTGTATCAGTTAGAGAGCCAGTATTCCGATCCGTCACTCTGAATCACCGATTGCTTTAATTGTCACAGTCCCGATTCAGTGACTCAAATGTTTTTGTAATGAGATGTTTCCGAGGTCTATAATTAATCAAATGACTAAAGACATTTTACTCGTGAATTTGTAAAATAAAGTTAAAATAACAAAATTAGATTAATGTTCATTACAATTCACCTCTTACCCTAAAGGATTTCTCTTAACAGCTTTTCAGTGGCCCTGAAGTTTCAGAGTGTGCGACGAATATTCAGTGAATGGATAGGAGAAAATGGGCAACATTCAGGAAATTGGCGGAGACTCTGAGCTCCGCCAGGGAAGACCAAGGAGGACAAGGGGACCGACAGCTCTGCAGTCTGTGTGCGAGTTGTTTCCATCCAGGCTTTGCGGGGGGGGGGGGGGGGGGAGGTTGGTCCCTCTAAATCCATTTAAAATGGAAGGTTTATTTATTTGTGGCCACTTCTAGGCACCTTTGCCACTTGGTTAGAACACTGTAACCAAAAGTGGTAGGGAGGTAGGTGGAGGTAGGTGGAAAGTGACCTTGCTTGGGATGATGGGCCCACGATTCAGGGTGCAGATCACGTTTTACTGAGTTGTACACTCGAAACCAGTATGGTTTTGTGAACCAAGGTCACTCCAGTAAATTCAATAAAAATAAATAAATAAATAGAATAGCATAGAATACATTGAGATTTCCACATCCTCCCCTATGAAAGTAATGACAAAAGCTTATGTTAAAATGGTTGCTCTAGTTGTAAGTTTTTAAATAGAAATTCATAGCTGTGCTAATTCCCATTCTGACCATTAGGTCAGGTCTGGATAGTCACGAACCTTCAAGGCTGGAAATGTGAAAATCTTACTTTTGGAGTGAAGAGACTGTTTGGCTCTCCACTGAAGGGTCGCTGTCAGCCCGGATCTTAGTCTCCGGGCAGGACGCGGCCTTGGAAGTGCAGGCAAAGGGCAGGCGCTGCCTTCCCAAGCTGGAAGTTCACCTTTCAAAGCAGCTTCTCGCCGCTGCACTGTAGAAGTGCTGAATTATGTTTACAACACTTACTACACGTTCAAACGGAAAGGGCACACATGTAAAGAAAACCACAAACTCGCCTCCCGGGAAGGAGAGTCAACGGCAGCCAGTGCGGAGGGCCGCACCGCACGGGGTGACCTCTGAGGTCCCCGTCCACCCGGTGCCCATGAGAAAGGCCCCAAACAAGGCCTGGGGCATAAACTGGCCATCTTCCCCAACCTGATGTGCCGTGATTTCCGAGAACCCGCCCCAGAGGCGCCTGCTGTTTCAAACAGCATCGACCAGTACGGGTGCCCCCTGCCCCGTAAAGGCTGCCTGTGGAACAGGCACGGCCTTCAACAAGTTTCACTGTAACCGAGTGCTTAGTTTCTTATTTATTTTTTAAAAAATGCCTATTTTTAAAAAGCTTACTCTCTCTTTTCTCTAGAAGATTCTCAAAATATGCTGCTGCAAAAGATGGTATATTGTCCGGTTGCTCCCTCAGAATCTCCCGCGTCAGCCCTTCCAGAAGATTCCCAAATCCTTGCGGAATTCGGTAGTGGGTGTTGGAGAACGGAATCGACATCTCCTCTGAAGGAACTGCCTACTGTACCTAGAGGTTAGGCAAAGAGTGTCTTTAAATGGTCCGATTTCGCTCGCACAGTCACAGCCACGGCAACCCGGGGTTTCTGGCACCAAACTGCCTGGCCCGAAATATGTTTCCCCGTCAGGGCCCCAGCCCGCCCATTCGTTCTGGGGAGTTTTGAATTCCCCATTATTAATTAGACTATTAAAAACCCAGGCCTATGTAATAGGTAGGGTCATTCTTTTAATTAAAAAATCACAGATTTTTCGCTAAAACATGAGTACTTTTTCTTTCTGTCCCAATGTCTTTCTGTATTTAAAAGGTGAGGGGTTTTTTTTTTGCCATCTCACAGGGATTTAAAGGGAATGATTGTCAAAACTTCACCATAAATCGCTGAGAAGATCCGGTTTAGGGTCTAAAATTAAAGAAAAAAAAATTAAAGTCAGAACTGGTCCTGGTTCTAGAAATTACTCTAATTTTTCAAGTTTCACACTTCTAAAGCACGACTTACAGGCCTTGTAACACCTATGTATTCTGGAAGGGGCGGCAGGACGGGCGAGGGGCAGTCCTAATTTTGCGACCCCAGCCCCCCAAAGTCCTGGGATTCTTATTTCCCGGTTTTGTCTTGCCCAGGTCTCGCCTTCCTGCCTGGGAGCTCCCCCCTCCCCTCCCCCCCCACGGCTAGATGCAGGAGAGCTGCCAGGCCGCTGGCGGGCTGCGCTGCGGGTGAGCAGAACGCAGTCTGGACCCCGCCTGCTGTGAGTCAACGCCGCCGAGTAAGGGGCCTAGACGGTTTCACGAGGCCTAATCTGTCGGCGTAATCCCCCCACCCCCACTTTTCGAGGGCACAGAAGATGCGGTATTAGATCCTTTTCGGGGTGTGAAAAGGACTCCCCTCGGGCGGATCCGAGGAGGGGAGGGCGTGGGAGGGGGCGGGACGTCGAGGAACTGGACTTCACAGCCGGCTCCCCGGGCTCCCCGTCTGCCCGAGGGTTCACTGCATGTGTCGGGGACCTTCAGCAAATTACGAGAGGCGAAGGCAAAAGACGAGGTCTCGGTTTCCGACGGGGAGTGGGGTCAACCGCCTCACCTCTTGCTTCTCCCAGAGCTGTTGCTGATGGTTCTAGTTGTTATTTCTCGTTGCTGAGGAACCGTTTATTCAATCAACTACGGAGGCCGCGAAGGGCTGACGCTTCCCGCAGACCGCTCCGCGGACTACAAGGCCAGGAAGGGTGGGGCCAGACCTGCCCGCCCTAAGGCCCCGCCCCGCCAAGGCCAGGCCCCGCCCCAGCCGCGCCCCTCCTTGACTCCGCCTCCGCGTCTCGGAGGTCGTGGTCTCAAGGTCCACGGCGGGAGGCTGGTCTTAGCAAACATGGTCGCGCCGGGGTTTGTGCTGGGACTGTTGCTGCCCTTAATCCTGCGGGCTCGCACCGGGGCAGGTGAGGCGGCCCGGCTGGACCCGACCCCCCCCTCAGCCGGCGCGGGGTCCCACGTTCGTCGTGCTCGGACCCGCCCCCTCCCCCCCTTCTCAAGGTCGGGGAAGGGGTCTCCCACTCAGGCCTGCTCTGCTGGTGCAGTTGGGTTGGAGCTCCCGCCCTTCCGCTTCCTCCCTCCAGTCCCCGCCGTTAGGATGCATCTGTAGGCAGATGTAGAGTTGGGTTTATCTGAGTAGGGAGGCCCGCAGGGTCTTTGAATTACTGCTGCGGAGCTGGAGGGTCAGAGCCAGTTAGGTAATATTTGGAAACAGGTGCGTGAGTCATCCAAAACATTTCAGTGCAGCCCCCTCAGTGGTACCCTGGGGGAGGGTTTGCTTCAGGCAAGGAATTAAATCTTACTAGTTTAATTGGGCTAAGAAGTACAACCCCCTCACTAGCTCAGAATATTTCAGGCTCAACTCTGGTTTCTGGTGCAGCTTACAGATATATTGGTGGTGGGATCATGTGCGTGGTGCTGGGGAGGACGGTGACTCACGGACTATTGTCCAAGTCAGCTCCTGTCATTTGACTACAAAAGGCTGGACACTGGGTCACAACTGGAAAAACCAGAAGCTCTGTCTGCTAATGCAAAGTTAAAGTGGTAATGCTGCACCCATTTTTTCCTTCAAACACGCAAATAGGGGGTCACAAAGATCCCTGTTAAGAAATGAAAGTTGAGGTGGGAGGATGGTTGGAGCGGAGAAAAACGAGGGCTGCTCTCCCTAAAAATCCAGTAAGTACCCAGATGCAGACAAACCTCAGCCCATAGGTGGTTGTACTGGGTTTAACCAAAGTGTAAACGAATCTTTTTCTCTCACCCTCACACGGCGACATATGAGTCTAGCCTATGAGGTGAGGAGAAGATAAAGAGAAGAGCAGGGCCATTATTTTATTAGTTTCCTCTGTTGAAGGCTCATTTGATATCAGTATCAGATCTCTGCAGGGTGTTTAGCACGGTGCCTGCCGCACGTAAGCTGTCAGTAGAATGTAAGCTCCTTGCTGGCAAGGATTTTGTGTTGTTTTTTTCAATGCTTACCATGGTACCTGGCACATAGTAGGCATCAATAAATATTTGTTGAGTTACTAATAAGTATGCAAGCTGTTTAAAAAAATTACTTAATCTACTCGGGTCTCAGTCTGTTCATCAGTAAATAACATGATTGTATCGCAGGGTGTGCAGGATCCTCTCCAGCTCTAAAATCCATTGATTGAGAACAGAGCCATGCCCAAAGAGGTTCCGTGAGTGTATGCTGGAGAAGACAGACTGACTTGGGAAGGTGTTTCCCCCAGCCTCTGGGACGGTGGCTGCGCACAGCTAGAACCCCCCATGTGCACCGGCTCCTATGCCAGTGGCAGCCAGATTTCTTCACTCCGTTCCCTCTTTAGGCCTTTCGTTTCTCGTTTTGTTCCATAAGAAGCACCTACCCGAGACAAGGCCCTCCCACACTCATGCTTTTCCCCCTCCCTCCTGCAGGCTGCCAAGGTGCTTATGCAACTCCCCCTGGTGTGATATTAATCTCTTAGAGCACTTGCTCCAGGCAGCCGTACATCTCCAGCCCAGTGGGCCTTCTGCATGAACTTTGTCACGGAGGTTTCATGATGGAACTAACTCTTAAGAGAGAGCCGAGGCTGTTTTTTTGGGACTGGGGCTGTTATTTGAAGTGTGGGACAAATAGGCCACTGAGTGTGTAGGAGGCCCCATTAGCTGTGTGCTCGGGAATATAGCCTAAGGGGCCATCATCATGTGTAGCTTCTAGGGAAGAAAATGTCAACCTCGTTAGGCCTGGTTCTCTTTCTTGCCTATCATTTTTCAAAATCTTAATTGTATTAATTTTCTTCTAGGGTTTTTTGGGTCTGTTTAGACAAAGGTATAACTTAAGGATTTTTTTCCCCCCGTTTAAGTTTTGATGAGGAACGCACAGATAATTTGGATAGATGCTGGTTATTAATAAAATACTTTGATATAGGCTGGATGTTAAAAATAGGAATGATCTTGTTAAAATGAGTTCTTATGCAGTCTTGTTAGTGACTCTAGAATAGAATTCACAGTTTCAAGTGCTCTTCCTCTTGCTCTTTGTGCATAATTTAGCTTGTGAAATGGGTAAAATGATGACAAAAGACCTTTGTTCAGACAGCTTGACTTTCTAACTTGCACTGACCTTATTTTTTGCGCCTTGATTTGTCTGAATTTACCTTAGAAGGAAGCAGACTTGTCACAGATATTCATACATGCTTATTTAGAATTTTCAGTGGGTTGTCAAAAAGCCACAGTTAGGGGAATTATTTGAGGGAAAATCACACTGGTAGGGTGGAAAGGGGGTAAATGATTTAAAGGAGGCTGTGTTGGAGAGAGGCAGGCTTCTTAATTCCCAGTTACTCGGGAGTGGGAGTGGTAAAGGAAAGGAGGGGAAGGAAGCGGTTTATTTTTCTCATAAACACCATCTGTAGGGTGCATAAAAGGAGCATTTTAGTGATTTGTGGGAGACAGTGAAGCATTAGGGCCACGCCTGAGAGCAAAGGCAGATCGAGGGCTCTGAAGGGGAAGAGGTCTGTGGTACATCGGCTGCCCTAGGCTCTTGGAGTTTTCCTTACTGGTCTTGTATTGTGGTGCAAATTGTTGGAAACTGTTCTTGTTATGTTGCTTACCTAAATTAGGAGGAATAAGATCTAGTTTTAGAAGATTAAAAAGTACTGATTATATTCAAATTCTCTTGTATAAAGACGGTATGTTCCTCGCTCGTTAACCAGATTCAATCAGTGATGAATCTTCCTAGTGATGCTGTTCTGTTCACTGAATTCCCAGCTGCTGATTTTCGATTTGCTTCACACATCCATCACCACATGGTGCTACAGAAGGAGCCCGCAGGGGCAGTGATTTGGGGCTATGGCACACCTGGAGCCACGGTGACAGTGACTCTTCGGCAAGATCAGGACATCCTCACGAGGAAAGTGACTCCTGTGAAAGGTAAGGCAGCCCCCGTTCCCTGTTCAGCTTTTGTCTTCTTCTGCCACCTGCTGGATCGTCTGAAAATGAAAGCTTCCTCTCTAGCTCGGGTTATCCTTCCATCCACCCATCCATAGAAGTTGAGTGTTTACCGTGTGCTGAGCACCGAGGATACAGAGAAAACGAAGACTGAGTCAAATGGCCTGTTCTCAAGGAGCTGATAGAGTAATGGGAATAGACACCCAGTTATAGAGTGTGATAGCTGCTGTGATGGAGGTGGACATGGGGTGCCATGGGGTACAGAGGAGCAGCATCTGCCTCAGATTGGACGGTGAGGGATGGTTTACACAGCAGCTGGCCTTTGAACTGAGTCGTACATCCAGGAGAGGCAGTATGGAGGAGTGGTTACAAACCCGGGCTCCGGAATTCACTGTCTGGGTTCAGGTCCTGATTCTGTTGCTTCATGGCTATGTCACTTTGGACATGGTATTTAATATCTGCCACAATTTATTTATTTGCAAAGTAAAATAATAATAGTATTTGGGATTATGTGGATTTTAAATGAATTAACACAAATAAAGTACTTAGAACAGTGCCTGGCACAGAGTAAGTACTGAATAAATGTTAACTGTTGTGATTGTTATTATTCTAGTCACTGTAATGTTCATTGAGGGTCTGCTGTGTGCCAGCTACTGTGTTCGGTACTGGTGATACAGTAATGAGCAAAGCAGATGTGGTTTCTCCCCTACGGAAGCTAATGGGTTAGGCAAGGAGACAGAAAAATAACAAGCTATTACCGTTAAGTGTGGTAAGTGCCACAGTGGGGAAGTAGAAAGCGCAGTGGGAGTGCTTAGTAGGGACAATTAACTTAGGCTGAGGTTTACCCTGAAAGACGAGTAGGGCAGACCAGGGAAGAGCCTGGGCAAAGGCAGGGAGGCACAGTGAGCTCAGGTCCCTGGAGAAGTGGCAAGTCACCGGGTTTATCTGGTGCAGTGGAGTTCGTGACTGGTGGTGAAGGACAGGAAGGAGCCATGAGGATGGAAATGTCCGGGGCTCGTTTGTCACTGTTAAGGAGTGAGTGCTTTATTTTGGATGGATGAACTTCAAGCACAAAATAACGCAACCTGATTCGTATTTTAGATTGCTCTGGCAGCGCTGGGGGAGAGCGATTGGAGATGGGTCAGACGGGAAGTGGTGGGACCTGTTAACAGACTGTTACTGATGTTCAGACAATAGACAGTGGAGGCTTGCCCCAGGGTGGTCAAGAGGGCGAGACTTAGCAGCCTGACCAAGGAGCCTCTGTCTAAAGAGATGGAGGTGCTGGTGGGGGTGGGGGTGGGGTAGATCCATTTGTTAGGCTTTAGTTTGTGTAGATCCTGGAGCCTACCTCAGTGGGCGTCCTGCTCTGTCCTGCTCACGAAGCAAGCTGAATAAAGTGTTATTTGGAATGAAGAAGGGCAGAAAAGAAAGTGCGTCTCAAAGGAGACACTACAGGGTATATTTAAGGGTTGCCTTCTATTTCCACACCCACAAGGACTCTGGGAATTTTCAGCTAGGCTACCTCAGCCCACCACTCTGTCTCTCTGCTGATGTTTAACTTATTACTTGTAAACCCCTAGGTGCCCACACTGAAGTGGAATTTAACCACGTAAAGGGTTTTAGCCGGGAGACTGACCCTTAAGCATTTGGAAAATTAAGACCCAACGGGTGACTGGGCGTACGGTCGCGCACTGGGCCTCCTCAGGCCACGTTGCCAGATGACACAGGGTGGTTCGGGCACAAGGAGAGGGACTGGGGGGTGGGGCGCATCCTCTCGCTCTGACACACACAAGGCTGCGTGTGTGGATGACAGATTGAGGCTGTGTCTGCCCGAACTTGTGAGCAGGATTGAGGTAAACAGATACTGTTTACTCCAACTTAGAAAATAAAAAGTCCCTGGTGGCAGTGTTAGCCTGCACACTCGTTTTCTATGCTACATGATAAATTACCACAAACTTAGGTGCCTAAAACAGCACACTTCTAGTGTCTCCCAGTTTCTGTGGATCGGAAGCCCGGCCATTGTGTAGCTGGGTGATCTTCTCAGGGTCTAACGAGCTGTGCTCTCGTCCAGAGGCCCAGCTGGGGACTGATCCACCGCCAGGCTGGCAGGTTCGCTGCCTTGTGCCTCAGGGTTCACGGCCGCATCGTGGCTCCTTCCCACCTCTGACCTCTAGATACTCTTTTGAAGGGCTCACCACGTTAGGTCAGGCCCACCCAGGGTGATCTCCCTTTTTATTAACTTCGAGTCAACTGACTTAGGACTTGAATCCCATCTCCGAAACCCCTTTACCCTTTCCGTACAGCATAACCTAATCATGAGAATGACATCTCATCCCCTTTGCCGTTTCCTTGTTAGTTAGAAGCAGATCACAGGTTCTGCCTGCACTTGAGGGGCGGGGGTTCGACCAGGGTGTGACTTGTTGGGGGTCACCTTAGGGCGTGTCTGCCACGGCATGCTACAGTTGAAGTGACTGGCGTAAACAGTTGTATTAACAGATAAGTACTGAGTTTTTTTTTTTTTTAACATTTATGTTTGGTGGTGGTGGAGGTGCACTTGATACAGAATAAATGCAGGCCGGAAAGGGGTAGTGTGGCCTGGGAAGCTTTCTTTACCTTCCAGTCACTTCCACAGGTCACTGAACCCGTTTGCAGCTGGTGAATGCCAGGGTTCTGCGTGGGAAGTGAACAGAGTGGCTTCTTCCAGCTCTAGGTTTTTCCTCGTGGGAAGGGAAAAGGTTGTGGGTGATTTTCCCTTTTCTGTTCTTGGCATCTGAGATTTGGCACAACAACCTGAAAAATAATTAACATCTGATGTGAATAGCAGAAAGAAAAAAGAAAGCACTTTATGACTAATCATGTCTCTAGACAAATTATTTTGATTTTTTTCCCTTTGCTTGTTTGTTCTTCCCATTTTTAGATGGGGGTTGGGGAGGGAGATGTAGAGGAAATGGAGATAGAGTGATTTTTTCCTACGTCTTTGGCTGGAGTGTGAAGAGAAGAGGAGCAGTAAATAGGCCACCAGGTAGGCTAACTGTCAGACATGGAAACGGGGAAGCCCTAGGCAGTTTGCAAGGCTTTCTTGGCAGTGTAGCCCGAGGGGGGGGGTGTCTGTTTGCCTTTTACACATCCATGAGGATAGAGCCCCTGGTAACTCCAGCTGTGTTATGGGGGAAGGGGGTGAGTCTTCCCAGATGGGAGAAGAAAGAATGTGCGCAAGCAGAGACTTGAATGTGGGGAACATCTACAGCAGCCTGGGCCTGGATTGGGAAAGCTGTTACAACATAGCACGTGGTTAGGGCCCAAAGGAAGGAACCAGAGCTAATGCTGCTCACGAAGCCCACCGGGATCAGCAGGAAGCCGCTAGACGGGGAACTTCAAACTCTTGTGGTTAGTGACTGGGTTTTATTATTTGGACTCAACCTATTGGACTTGGTGGGGCTGCGCAGTTTCTAAAAGCTCTAACTTGGACTTCAGCATCCTGTGGTGAGGCCCACTTTTGTCCTAAACTGACAGGCCGAGGACCAATCAGTTCTCTTTGTGAAACACGGTGGCTTCTGCCTGTCTGATCTCACCCTTGCCTTTGATCTAAGAAACAGTCTTCACAGGGGCCGCTCTCCTTTGAACATACGTACATAGGAATATAAATTCTCATTGTTCTAAGTGGATTGTTTCTGAGTAACTTTGACCCTTAGTAACCTCTCTGTAGTAGATCTGATTTCCCCTGCCTTGACTGGCAGTTAATTTTTTACTTAACACTCACAACTGTATCAGAGTTTATTTTTCTATCAAGTGGAAGTGGGGAAAAGCTGGAACTCGAGGACTAGAACAGAAGAAAGTTCTTCTAGGTCTTCAAGTGATGTGAGAGGTTTCCTCAGAACAGTTCTTGGGACCAGGGCTCAGGCCTTGATGCGGAGCTCTCTCCACTCCTGCAGAGAGGGCGCATCCTCCTGCCGGGGTAGGATGGTACTGTCATGGTTTGCCCAAATGTCCCCCTTCCTTTACTGGTCTTTTTATTGCTGAGCAGCAAAACTTTCAGAAACTCTGGTGAAGGCAGTCTTCTTGACCGGCCACATTGCCTGGGCTGAGGTGCAGGGTAAATACCGCTTAACAGCAGTGATGAGGAATGGATTGTGGAGCCGTCGAAGGCTGAAAAATTGCCATGTTTGGTTTTCTGGGGGTTGAACTCATCAGTGTGAGTGAGTCACGGTGGCAGAAGGACCGAGCTCTGGTAAGATAAGTCAGTGCAAGAAGCCTGCAAAGGCCTCGGCAAGAGTGCAGCTGGGACAGACTGGCGTGTCTGCCTGCGCAGAAGTGCAAGCCATGCGGACTCACAGAGCATGCGCACCTGTGCGACCCAGTCTACACCGGCTGCGCACCGCTTCCAAAGCAGCGGTTTTCCTGCTTTAGGTGAAGTGCGCGTTTGCTATGTTGGTGTCTGGCTGTCAGTGGTATAAAAACCATAGCAGACACGTGGTCCTGGGCCTAACTGACCTCTTAGGGTTGGGAGGAGAAGACTGAGTCAGCTGTCCTTTCTGGAGGAGCAAACATGCACCCTTTCACTGATGCCTTGGCCGTTTTGGACGTTCCCTCCCTGCCCGCCGACTGAGCGCAATCCTTTATGGTTTGAGCTTTTACTAATCTGTCTTGCATCCAGACTGCGCACGCTTCTGCTTAGCTCTTGCTGATTGCAAAGAACTGAGCACACTGTCTAGCACGTAGTAGTCACTTGGGTAGTATTTTTATAATTATTATTTTTTCGTAGGCTGGCATAATAACTTTGGGATGCCTCACTTCCGGTTTTTACCCTCCCTTTCCTTTGAATTTACGTTGATCTGATGGGCACAAGTTATTAATCGCTTCCCATTCTTCTGCATCATGCCAAGAATATTTCCTTTAAATTCTTATTTCTCTATTTTACCTATTTTCTTACTCTCATTGTTTCAACTTTGTTCCTGCGGTGTAGCTCTCCTGGGCATAATTTTGCCACTTTGAAGATATTTTTCTTAAGTCTCTGAGTGTGATGTTTGCACGGGTGGTGGTGTGAGTGGGTAAGAGGTAGGAAGGTGGCAGGGAGGTGGTTCCCAAGGAATACGCCGTGAGTTTCTGAAATAGGGGCTTGGGCAGCTTTTTCATCTCCTTAGCTTGAGTGTGAAAACCTTAAGTCTGGTAAATAACTCTGGGAAAGCACTTAATTGGGCAAATCTAAATATCTTCTTCACAGAGCTACTAATGTATGTCTCCCACTACTTCTTTCTATGACACTTTCTCACTCACTCTCTACCAGTTCTGGGACAGGAGGACCCAGAAAGAACTACTGCCAGTGTTAGTCCTTGGTAGCAACGTGGGGAGGAGGTGGGGGCGGGTGATGACGAAGATGATACCATCAGGCAAGGGAAGATTTCAGATGACAACTGGTTATTTCTAACCTGTGCTCACATTTGGGGCACGGTGTCAATCTATTAGCTTATGATTATGTTGATATTGACAGTTGGATCGTATGATAAGAATTTCTATTTTGCTTTTAGTAAATGCCCTTGAATTTTAATTTCTCTGTATTTTTGTCTCTCCTCATTTAGGAGTATAAGTGACTAATGTATTTCTCTTGCAAACGCCTCAGTTAAAAGTAAGGAGGGATGGGCACAGGTAAAGGATGGAAGTGCCGCTGCTGTTATTTGTATTTGCTTGTCTGAAATTTGGCCAGTTGTTACAGCTTTGAGTTCAGTCAATCACTGAAGCTGGGAAAGGCTGCAGATGAGTACGATGTCTGACAGGATTGGACTTTAATTTCCTTTTAATTAACTGACTAATTCCTTGGAGCCTTGTTACTGTATTTCAGCACACTCTAATACCTGGATGGTGGTACTGGACCCTGTGAAGGCTGGTGGACCCTATGAAGTCCTGGCACAGCAGACCTTCGGGAGAAGGAACCTGACCCTCAGCATTCATGATGTCTTGTTCGGAGACGTCTGGCTTTGCAGTGGGCAAAGTAATATGCAGATGACGGTCTCACAGGTAATTTGCCGAGTCTCCGTGATGATAAAGAATGTTGATGTTGAAGAAGAAAAAGGAGGAGGAGGAAGGGCCAAGGAGGAGAAAGCAATAGAAACCTTTTCTTCCATGTGCTTTGCACATTTGAGTTAAGGACTTAATGAGGGAAGTGTTCTCATCTCACAGACTAGGAAACTGGACCACTTAGGTTAAATCCCCTGCCTCCGGTCACAGTTAATAGGGGAGCCAGGATATGAGGTGGTAACTCGACTCCAGAGCCTGCGTTCTGAGTCAGGGCAAGTGTGCGGTCAGTGTGCCAGGCATGCCTTGCCCTCCTCCCTGGGCAGCAGGCAGAAGCTAGAGCGTGTCTGCTGGTAATGGAGATGTCATAACAAAGTGAAGATGAAGTAGCTACTCTTCTTTCTGCTTGGTCTTAGAAGATGATCTTCTGGGGAGAGCCCAGGGAATCAAAACAATTTGATTTTGCTTTAATGCCGAGCAGCTAATACCCTATTGTGTCTTTTGTTGTCATGGAGATTGAAAAATTAAGATTGAATGTTGGCTTTGCCATTTACTAGGGTATAGCTCAGAGAGGAAATTGCTTGACACTTTTGAGACTTTGGTTTTAAAACATCCTTTTAAAACTGTGCTCAAATGAATATAACATACTTATCCTTTTCCTGGTTAAGTGCACAATTCAGTAGCATTAAATATACAGGGTGGGGCAAAAATAGGTTAACAGTTGTTTGTATGGAAAATAATACAATAATTAATAAATAATACAAGAATAAACTCTGTTTTGCGTACTCACCTGTCAACCTAATTTTTCCCACCCCCCATTGCAGTGTGTACCCATCCCCCTGTCTATACTCAAAACTGCTTCATCATCCTCAGCATCAACTTCGTACCTGTGGAGCAGTAATACCCGCTTCCCCCTCTTCTGGCCCTGGTAACCTCTGTTTCTGCTTTCTGTCTGTGAATTTGCTGATTTGAGTTGCCCCATGTCAGTGGAATTGTACAATACTTGACTTTCGGCATCTGACTTATTAAGCATGATCTTTTCAAGGTCCCTCCATGTTGCAGCATCTGTCAAAATATTCCCCCTTTCATGGCTGGACTGTATTCTGTTGTATATACCCGTTTTGCTTACCCACTCATCTGTTGATGGACACCTGGGTTGTTTGCACCTCTTGGCTATTGTGAATAATGCTGCTATGAACATTGGTGTGCAGACACCTGTTCCGGTCCCTGCTTTCAGTTCTTTTAGATACACACTATCTAATGAATGTGTATCTGTGTAATGAATGTGTAATGAATGTGAAAGTCCATGAATGGACTTGCTGGGTCATCTGTGAGCTCCAGGTTTAACTTCTGAGAAACCGCTGAACCACTTTCCACAGGGGCTGTGCCCTTTTTTACTTTCCTACCAGCAATACACCGAGGTTCTAGTTTCTCTACATCCTCACTAACTTGTGTTACTCTCCATTTTTTTTATTATAGCCATATTAGTGGATGTGAAGTGATATTTCATTGTGGTTTTGATTTGTATTTCCCTAATGACTAATGATATCGAGTATTTATTGGCCGTTTGCAAAACTTCCTTGGAGAAATGTGTGTTTAAGTCCTTTGCCCATTTTTTGAATTGGATTATTTGTTGTTGAATTGTAGGAATTCTTTATACATTCTAGATATTAATCACTTGTCAGATATATGAAAATTACTTGAAAATATTTTAACTCATTCTTTAGGTTGTTATTTCACTTTTTTTGAGGGTGTCCTTTGATACAGAAAAGTTCTTTATTTTGATGAAGTTCAGTTTATTTATTTTTTAGTTGTGGTCTGTGCTTTTGGGGTCATATTCATGAAATTGTTGCCAAGTCCAATGTCATACATAGACTTTTCCCCCAATGTTGTCTTCTAAGAGCTTTATAGTTTTAGCTCTTCAGTCTAGGTCGTTGATTCTTTGTGAGTCGGTTTGGTGGATGGTGTAAGGTGAGGGTCTAACTTCATGCTTTCCCGGGTGAATGTCTGGCTCTCCCAGCACCGTTTGTTGAACAGACTGTTTTCCGCATTGAGTGGTCTTGGCACTCTTGTCAGTAATGAACCATCCACACGAGGGTTTATTTCTTGGCTTTCTTTTCTATTCCATGGGTCTATAGGGCTCTTCTTGTACCAGGACCATACTGTTTGAATTACTGTAGCTTTGTAATAAGTTTCAAAGTTGGGAAGTCCTCCAACTTCATTTTTCTTTTTCAGTATTGTTTTTGCCTAGTTGGGGTCTCTTGCAATTCCATATGAATATGAGGGTATGCTTTTTCATTTCTTAAAAAATGGCTGTTGGAACTCCAATAGGTATTGTGTTTGAATCTGGATTCTTTAGGTAGTATTGATATTTGAACTTCTATAGTGAACATGGGTTATCTTTCCATTAATGTCTTTAAGTGTTTTTAGCAATGTTTCATAGTTTTTGGTTTATTCTCAAGTGTTTAATTTTTTAGATGCTGTTATAAATTCAATTTCTTAACTTTCTTTTAGGGTTGTTCCTAGCTGGTGTATAGAAACAAATGATTTTTGCATGTTGACCCTGTACTGTGAAACTTTGCTGAGTTCATGTATTAGCTCTAGTAGTTTTCTTGTGAACTCTGGGATTTTCTCAATAGATATAGAAACATATCATATAGAGATAGAATTTTTCCTCTCACCTCTTTTCTTTCCCAGTTGTATTTTGTTCTTTCTTTTTTGTGTGTGTGTAAAGCTCTGGCTCGAACTTGCTGTAGAATGTTAAATGACAGTGGCGAGAGCAGAGAGTCTGGTCCGGTCTGGTCTTAGGGGGAAGCTTTCATTTTTTTACCCCTGAGTATTATGTTACCAGTACGCTTTTCACAAATGACTTTTATCACGTAGAGGCATTTTCCCGCTATTCCTCCTTGGCTAAGGGGTTTTATCATGAGAGTATGTTGAATTTTGTTAAATGTCTGAGGCTTCGTTTTTATGATACAGTGATTATATTTGACCTAACTAATTTACAGGGCCATTATGGAAAAGTAAATTAAATATTTTTTGTCTCTAAAAGGCCCTTATAAATTAAAAACTGCTGTCTAAATATGATGTCATTATTTTTCAACTTTTTATTATAAAGATTTCAAACACACACAAAAGCTAAGACGCAAAAACCTATATACTAACCATTTACCTGGGTGGACAGGTGTCGATATTTTTGCCATATTTGGCTTCTCCGTCTTTCTCTTTATGGTGAGCCGTCTCCAGGTAAGATGCAGCCATCTTGGCACTTCATTTAAGTGTCACAGACCACATTGATAGATATTCATATAGCAAATTAATTTGCTTATTATGTGTACATTTTTTCACAGAAAGAAGAAGTCATAGGCCAGTGAAGACATTTTTTGCTCAGCATTTTCATAGCCTGTGATCGCTTTTGTTAGTGTCAATTATTTTTTCTCTTTTTCAGTCATTACCTTTGAAGGTGAACTGTTCTTAAATTCTGAGACTAGTATTTTTCCTCCTTTATTAGAGATGTGCGGAGGCATCCCCCAGCTCTTTGTACCCTGCTAGAGTGCTGGCGGCACTGTGTAGGCTCCCGAGGAGGGGGATGGGCATGTGCAGCACATGAGGGATCCGGGGGACGGATGGGGGGTGGGGATACTGAGGTGCCCAGATGTTGGTCAGTGATGAACCGCACCTTGAAGTGTTCCCGTCTCCACTGCTGTTGGAGAACAGGGACCCTGTGATAAGAGTATGAGTGAGGTCTCGCCAGTAACGCTGAATGAAAAGAACATTGACAAAGTTATCAAGGGAAGCAGGCCTCTTAATAGCTGTATTGGTATTCTAGCAAGGCGACCATGGCAGAACAGAAGCCTTAGTGCTCTATGTCTTTGCACTCAGGTTTTTTGGGGGCATCAACTCTACTTTCTAGTTAAACGCAAAAGCAGTCGAGAATAAAGAGAGTGGATTTGGGGATAGAGTGTGATGGGGTTAGTGCTTTGGGCCTCGATTGTGGGTGCTTCATTTGTTTGGTGGCAGCTCTCTGGTTTAAAAATAAAAGTAAGGAAGACCAGTGTTTGCTATGAATTAGGATCAGGGCTGGACAGTGTAATACCAAGTTCATAGACATATTTAAACTGTATCAGCTTAAAATATTGCTGAAAGATTAGTAAATGTTTTTTATTCAGTATCAGCCCTCCAGAGAAATTAGCGTGAGTTATTTGGCACATTTGAAATTGGGATTGATTTTTTTGTCTGTATTTTCTGATTTTTTAAAATATGAGCATGAAATAAATAACTAATTTTTAAAAGAAAGTTTGAAAAATAAGAAATTGGTATTGACTTCATCTCTGAAATATCTATCAAAGGCTCAGTTTACAATAAAGAGTCCCATTACTTAAATAAAAACCTTAGGAATAAATAGTTTGTGTTACTGATTGGCATCACTATGTTCTGTATACTTTTTTTAACAGACTAGGAACTTGAGGTTATTGTCTTCCCTGGCTCTTTCTCTGACACTCACTTTGTCCTCACGCTGATTTTTATTTTCCTGCCTTTCTTTTATCACCTGCTTCTCTGCCTTTGAGAAATACTTAAATTTGAGATTTAAAAATCTCTACAACTAGACTGTGATCTCAGTTTCTTTTTTAAAAAAATTATAAAATTGAGTCCTTTCACATACTTTATGATTTCTTATTTTGCTTCTCTTTCTTCTACTCTCTATAGTTTCTTATTCTTTTTTTCCCCCAACTAATTACTAAATAATGCTACTAAGAAGATTCTACTCTGGACCTGTCTACTTCATTTCATTATTAGTTTTCTAATTCAAAATCTAAATTCTTGCATTTGTGTCTTCTTAACCAGTATTTTGTTTGCTCTTGCTTCCTGCCCTACTTAAATATATGGAAACCTTTTGAATGTGAATGTTTATTACAATGAACTTTAACTGCACTCCCTTTTAACACAAGTGAATGGAAAGAAAACGGAAGTTTTAGCTCTTAATAGAAAGCATGGTTTCCTATAGAAGTGTCATTGCTGTTAACTCATTAATGAAAACAGCACCTTCCTAATACTTTAATTGCAGTTCTCTGTTTGCAGAGAAGGGCATGGACCAGATCTGGTTTTATTTGTATAGTCAGGTTCTCCATAGCAGCCTATGCCAGGGGATCTCATCCCATTTTCTGTTGCACTAAATCAGCTTTCGATTGTTAAGAGTGAACATATTCTCTCTGCCTAGAATTTACTCTTTAGCATCTTCTGTCTTAAATGAAGGCTACAAGCTCTCAGATGTAGGGAAATGGAAACAAGATCCCACCTGACACAGCCAAGTGTTGACTGATTTTTTAGTTTTTGGTTTTAAATCACGCACTTAGTTTGTATGACAGCTTTAGGTGCTGACAGCACTAGGAGCCAAGTTTTTTCTAGTCTCTTCACCCTCTGTAGAACTTTAGTTTTGATCAAAAGGATACAGTATGTGGCTTCTCCATCATTCCTTTTGCTCACTGCCCCCCAAACGCCCCCCTCCCGCCACACACACACAGGGTGTCTGTCTCTTTCCTTCTCCTTTCCCTTCCTCCATGTGACCTTTCTGAGGAGGTAAGATTTCCACTATAACCTACCGCTCTTCGAATTCAAATGAAGGAAATGGCAGATTGTATGCCCATCTTGTTGTTAGGGTAAAGTGGAATTTTTAAGTTGAGTGTTATTTATAACACTGAGTGAGATGTTTATAAATGGAGAAAAGTCTAAATGTTCATCTGTCGCCTCCTCAGACAGGGTAGGTCTTAAGACTTGGGTATTTCTAGTAGAGCTCAGATGAAGGTGGCCAATGCTGGGCTGCAAACCCGCCTTTCAGTATCTGGGCAACCCTGACATTCCTGCTCTACAAGCAGAGAAGTTAAAGTCCAGGTCCGATAACACATTACAATAAAAGAGGCACAGAGGTAACGACGGATAGCTTGTTTAGAGTCATTCCCGCAACTTTAGACCTGTGTATGATACCGTGGTAGAAGGTGAAAGAAAGAATGAACGCACCCCCCCCCCCCAACACGCACACACAGCCTTGCTCCCCGTGCAGACCCCGTGCCAAGATTCTCTGAGGAAACAGATTCTTGATGTTTCTTCATTAATTCAAGAATGCAGTGTAAAGGTTACAAATTGAACACCCGTGAGCAGCTGCTTTGATGGTGAACTGCAGGTCCCTGGAGAGCCCGAGTTGCTCCCTCTCAGCCGCAGCTGCCTTAATGACTTCAGATACCTTGGTATTCATTTACATCCTCATTTAAATACTTGGTAGAAAAATAATTACACTGAGGTGTTTGATGAGATGAAATTTGATCTCAGCAGATGGAGAAAGGCTTCCCCTTTCATCAGCAGGGAAGCCATGTGTCATTTAAATGAAAATCTTCCTGAAATCTCTTTATTCCTAAATTTGTTGCCAATATCCCTAAGGAAATGGCGTCCATCACAAAGGCTTGGTGATACTGGGAGGGGAGACCAATTTCACAAGTAATTGTCATCAGGGACAGCAAGAATTTTCTCCCAGCCCCATTTTTCTTCCAGCTCTCTGTGGCTTTCAAGTTTTGGCTTGAAATAATATACAAATGTTGAGCTCGAAAGTGGAAGTTTTTCAGCCAATGGTTTAGATCCAGTTCTGTGTGCTGGTAACAAGGTAGGAGAGCGCCAGCCACCCCGACTTTGTTGGCCTTGTAGTACTCTAAGTGTTAGCAACGGGTCTAAAAGACGAGGAGCACGTTCACCATGCTGCCTCCCCAAGCTGGCATCTCAGGCTGGGAGGCACTTGAGTTCCCAGTCAGTGCGGAAGCTCGCGTGGGTGGAGGGAAGGGAAGCAGTCCCATCCACTGTTTCCATGGGAGCAGCAGCCGAGCCTTAGCACTTCGCAAAGAATTGAATTTCAGGAGAGGTGACTCTTTACAGGTACTTGCTGTTGAAAAATAAGTTCCTTGCCAGGATATACTGTGAGTGCAGTAGCCTGCCCTTACTCTTTTAATGTTTATTTTACATTAAACTGGCCAGGCAAGATCCTGAACAGACAGACCTGGTTTTCCTATGGATGTTTCCCGAGACTGCATGTAATCTGTGGCCCTGATAGTGGGAAGACCAGTAACCCTGGCAGGCTAGAGTTGCTGCCACCCAGGGAGCATTTCGGGCTGTGGCTTCCATGGTGACGGAAAGAGCCCTTTGCGTCTGGCCATCTTACTGACTGCAGCAGGCGCCGTGGCAAGTCAAGAGGCAATTCAGGGGGCAGCACATTTCAGTGAACTGCTCTGTGGGGGCAGTCTGGCAGCTCCCTCTTTCTCTTCCAGCGTGGGCTGGAGGGCCAGCTGTATTCTCCGCGGTGGGCGGGAGGGAAGGCGAGCCAGCTGCGCACTCTGCGGCTGGCGGCCAATGGCAGGTATCCAGCCTCCTGGGCTCCTCGCTGGGCAGTCCTGCCTCAGCTGGAGCGCTTGTTCCCTGAGGCCAGTGATAGCCGGGCTTCCTGACATTCCTGTTTGCCCTTTGTTTTGGGAAAGCCAGACTAGTCCAGGGGGATAGAGACACGACAAGAAAAAGCAAACACACAAATAAAGCAAGATAGTGTACTTATGTTATATTCTTTTCAAAATTAAAAAAAAAACTAAAAAATCAGGATTAAAGGAAATAGCACTTATGCGTAAACTCAGAGAGGGCTGATGCCCAATCCGACCGCCGATGACTGACACAGTACAGACCACACATGCTCTTGTCCAGAGCATCTCCAGTCCTTCCCGCTCTCCAGCAGTGGGTGAGGGGTCACACAGTGGTTTGGGGGAAAGGGACAGGTCTTTGGATGGACCCTTTTCTTGTTTAGTTCCTTGGAACTTTTCTCAGCGGTCACCCCGAACACCGCTTTTCAAATTGCCACGTCTCCCTTGCTTTTCTTTGGTGATGGGCTAAGAGCCAGATGAGAACAGAAGCATTTCGGGACTGAGTTCAGTGTGCTGCAGGGGTTCCACAGTCACTTCTCAGGTGTGTTCTTTTGAATACACTTCTCTTAGGTGGTGTGGCTTCCACAAATCTACCTCCCCACGGCCTTTTTGGCTCCATTTTTTTTTTAAAAATTGAATACTGTGGCTTTATGTTACCAGGTACTTTTGCTGAATAGAAGTATGTTTGCGTTTCAGCCTATCACAGTGGTGTCATTGACAGTCGCTCTTCTTCAACCTACACCGATCCATCACCCTTCTCACCTAATGCAGACTCGTGCTTGAGGCCTCAGGCTTTATTGCAGTCCTGCCTTCTTTGGGGACGTGATTCTTCATGATCTCTTTTGGGCAAGGTGGGGCAAGGTGGCTCCCACCAGCCCCTCACTGGTTTGGCCCCATAGTGGTTTGATCTCGGTGTACTGAAGGCTCAGAAGGAGCTCAGAGGGCTTTGTTGACGTAACAAACATCCAAACCTGTAGAGAATTTTAATGAGTGTGTCTAAGCCACACTCACAATTGCCAGGAAGCACAACCTCAGCAGATTGAGAAAATGCTCCGGAGAATGGCAGTTTTGCAGCTTGTTTCATATATGAGAATGGAAGGAGGAGATGTGAGGAGGGTTACGTGAAATCCTCCATTGGTGGTAGATTGAAGGGGCGGGAGAAAGCAGAGCGAGGAAAAACCTGGAATTGGATAAAAAGTAAAATGAAGAGACACATCCTTCTTTTACATTGGCGGGTCCAGGATAGTGACTTCACATTCACAGCGCGTAGAGATGGTGCTCAGGCAACAAGATAAGGGGTTCTGTCCCCTCGCGCCAGACGCGGTAGGTGTGCCGTGAGAGCTCTAGAGAAGATTAGTCTGACATTTCAAAGGTCTGTTGTCTTTGATCCAAAAAGACAACAGACAGGCTCAGTTAAGGTCAGGATTGACCTTTGTCAAGGAAGCTACAGGCCTGGGACTGGACTACCCGTCGTGACTTGCTTTTAGTTAGGAATTTTTATGTTCAGACCATCCTACGTGGTTACTTTCTGCCTCTGAGTTCGTAGGCCCCACCATGGGGGCCTCCCCTGAGTTTGTCAGGCTTAGCTGTGGCCCCTTTTCTGTCCGCAGTTGGTAGTGTTAAAGAGGCAGTTGGATAGTTGACCCCCTGCTGAATAGGTTGGTGTAAGAAATGACACCCCTCTTTCTGTTCTAGATATTTAACGCTACCAGCGAGCTGTCTGATACGGCCGCCTACCAGTCGGTCCGCATCCTCTCCGTGTCTCTGGCTCAGGCAGAGCGGGAGCTGGAGGACCTTGCTGCGGTTGACCTGGAATGGTCGAAGCCGACCGCAGGTGAGTGAGTGGTGGAGTACGTGCCATCTCTTCTAGAGAGGGTCAGTGACCCAGGTGGGATCTGTAATCCTGAATTTTCTTACCTATTTATTGTGATTCAACCATCCTTTTTTCATTTCTGATCCTCCACCCCATTCCTGATGGTAGCCACTCCCTAAGGTTATTCCCAAGACTCCACTGGTGAGTCTCCTTCCTTGCCATGCGCAGATGCTTCTACCTTCAGCCTCCCGGATCACTGAGGCCATTCAGCGTGACCTCGGCCTGCATCTCTCTCCAATGCCTCAAGGCTCTCCTCCCCTCTTTCCTCCTCTGTTTCCGTGTCTGAGCACCCTGGCTCGTGCCCTCGCACGGCTACCTCTGATGCGGGCTCTTACTTCCTCCAGGGCCTTCTTGCCCCCATAGCTCTGTTCTTCCACCCCACTGCCCATTCAGCAGGAAATCTTTATTTCCCACCTACTCTGTGTGGCTCTGTGTGAGGCCCCAGGGGGACAGCTGTGAGTAAGATAGACACAGTCCCTATTCTCAAACCTTAGCTTTTCTTTTATTATAACGAAATAGAGCAAAATCGGACATAACAAACACCCTTCACACACTCCTTGTTTCTCCCCTCCGCTTTGTTAAACCTTTCCACAACACCTTTTTTTAATTCTTTTCACTGCCTTTCCATGCGTTCACTCTTTTACCCTTTATAATGTGTCTTCTGCTCCCATCTTAACTTCCTCGCCTTGACCTGAGTACTGTTCTTCTAACTGTGCATTCTGGATACCTCGGCAGCATTCAACACCACTGACCACCCCTTTGGGAACCACACACTTCTCTTAGCTTGCGTGGTCCTTCCTTTCTCTGGGCCTCTCCTCTGTCTTCTCCCTGCCCGTGTCTTTGCCTTCTTCAGTTCCTTTCTCCAGATGTGGCCCCTTGCGCTCCTTCTAGTCCCGTTTCTATTTGGTCTGTACATGCTTTACCTTGGTAACCTCAATTGCTCCTACACTTTCAAGTATTAATTAATTCAGCAAATACTTGAGTGCCCCCTATGTGCTAGCACCAGTCTCAGTTCTGGGGGTGCAGCAGTGAGTAAAACAGGCAAGAACATCTGATCTCATGGAGCTTGCCTTCTAGAGCAGCAGAATCATAAAATTAGTAAGTTCTGTAGGAAGTATCTGATATTATTCAGTTCACACTATCTGAACTCTCACTTTAAGAAGTTAGGGACCGCCCTGCCTGGTGAAGCTCAGTGGATTGAGCACCGGCCTGAGAGCCAAAGGGTTGCTGGTTTGATTCCCAGGCAGGGCATATGCCTGGGTTGCAGGCCAGGTCCCTGGTTGGGGGTGTGTGAGAGGCAACCACACATTGATGTTTCTCTCCCTCTCTTTCTCCCTCCCTTCCCCTCTCTCTAAAAATGAATAAATAAATCTTCAAAAAAAAAAAAGAACTTAGGGACTAAATTTTTTTTTTGTAACTTCTTGGATGAATCTTTTGGTCTATGAACTTTCACCACGTGTTATCCAAACCTCAGGAGTCACTTAGGCTTGGATGGTGTGTTTATACTTTGCTTTCACCTCCCTTTCATTCTCCGAACTCAGAAACCAAATAAATCTGGGGGCATCAAGGGACAGGTTAGATGGTGATGCATGCCAATGAAACAAAATAACTAAAATGCATCAGGGAAGGGGGAGCAGTAGGGACTCCTGGGCCGAGGGTGGGTAGGGTTCCCGCTTTGCATGGCCGTTGGGGAGAGGTGATGCTTCTGTAATAACCCAAAAGAGGCGGGGCAGTGCAGCTGTCTGAGGAAGAGCACAGTGGGCCGGCCGTCTCATGTTTCCAGTCTCTTCTGCTGTTGCCCCCTCCGCCTGCAACTGGGAGGGTTTCCTGATCTCGAGGTCCGGTGTGATTAGATTGGACCCCCTGGATAATTCAGGATTATCTCCCTTCTCAGGGTCCCTAACCCCGATCACATGTACAAAGTCCCTTTAGCCACGCGAGAGACCATGTGCACAGTTTATAGGCATTCGGTGTGGCCATCTTCAGGGGCTCCTCTGCCTACACACAGTCTCATTCTTACGCATTTCCAAGTGGCTTTCCCTCTTCTTTACCCCCCGGGTGCGACTTCAGCTGCCCCTCCAGTCTTCCCTTCCTTTTGTCACCCGTGCTCCAGTGAAGCGCTTTCAAACCTGTTTCCTATTTTATGTGCCCTTTTTATCTATTGTTTTTTTCTGCCTTGAATGCCAGCTCTGCTTATTAAACTTCCATCTGTCCTCCTAGGCTCCCCTACCTCTCTCCCTGTCCCGCTTAGTTGCCTTTTCTCTCTACCTGCACATCGAGGAGGCCAGCTTTATACCAGCCACGCACAGCCACCCAACACCAGCCAACAAACATGTACGACTCTCCGTGAGGGCCAGACACTGAGTAGGGGGAACGAAACTAATAGTTCCGTGGGGGAAGGGAAACACTGTGCGGTGGGTGTGATGGAGGCACCGGGAGGAGGTCCGTCTTTATTAGGCTCTTTATGATCTGCCTTTCACTTTATATTCGTTCTTTTGCTGTTAAAACCCCTTAATATATGTTAGTGCCTCTTGAGGCACTTAACCATATTTTGCCATGTGTTTTATTCAGCTGAATAGATGCCTTGTTTTGTGGAATATGAGACCTATGAGAAGAGGTTCCATGTTTCTCCTTTACTTTTATTTACTGTCCTACTGCTGCCTAGAAGCGCCTGGCGCCTACTAGGTGCTCAACCAATTTTAACTGATTTCAAATTGATTTGAATTCCCTCCATAACACCATCAACTTTTCGCGTGTCAGAACTACCGGTATGTTGAATTTCCGTCTTTGATAGCGCCAAGCCAGTGGCTTATACGGAGTAGTTCTTCAATAAATATGAGGTTGAATGTTCCCATCCGTCGAGCGTGTACGTGCGTGTTCCCCTCTTCCTCCGCTTTCTTCTGACATGGAAACGGCCCCTCTGGAGTGTGTGTGTTGCCTGGGCCATGTGGGCAGATGGCTCTTGTAGCTTTCCCTTTTAGCCAAACTTCCCATTCCTGATTTGTCCATGTTTTCATTACCAAAGCTATAAAACTGGGTTTACCATCACCCAGAAAAAATACACATTTTTTTTCTGGATGTGTTCCCAGCTTGCTTATCCCCTTCCACAGAGCTGCCTGGGGATGAGTGGGGAGGTAAAAGCACAGGTGCGCTGAGGGATAGTATAGGGGCCCAATGGCCTTCTCGCCTGCCACCTGCTGAGTAGGACTGTTCGTATTCCTGGGTTCTCAGGAGCCTGGAAGTGTTAGGGGAGCAAGGGGGAAGGTCTGCTTGCCTGGCTTGGGAGCTTCGCTCTCTGCTAAATGAGACAGTTGCCTCACAGTCTTATCCTGCTTTTGGAAATTCTTCGGAAGGAATGCAAGGGATGACCCACGCCCATCCCTATCACCTCAGCCCATCTGCACCTGCAGTTTGTGGCTGTCTGCTGTTCCCTAACTCTTTAACTGTTTCTCCGAACAGAAAACTTAGGCCACGGAAGTTTCGAGTACATGTCAGCCGTGTGCTGGCTCTTTGGGCGTTACCTGTATGACACTCTGCAGTATCCCATTGGGCTGATGTCCTCCTCATGGGGTGGGACCCCCATTGAAGCCTGGTCATCTGGAAGGTCCCTGAAAGCCTGCGGGGTCCCTAAGCAAGGGTAAGAAAGCACCCTCCAGTCCAGGAGCAAGCCTGCCAGGAGGTTATCCGAGAGAGGAGGCCCATGGGCTCCTCTGGGGAGTCCAGCGTGTGTCGAATGTCCAAATACGTATTAACTTACTCCATGCTAGGTGAGCTGTTCTTTCCACTGTCATTACCATCACAGTCCCCTGAGAATATGACGAGAAGCAATTGTGGTTCTTTCTCTTAATAATACTTATAGCTAATGCTTACCAAAAGCTTTATGCTGGAAGACGTTATAAGCACTTTATATAGAGTAACACACTTAATCCAACAACCGCTTGAAATGTGGACACTATTAACTTACTGTAGGTAAAGGTGCTAAGTCCGAGAGAGCTTTAGGGACTTGCTCACGGACAGCCGAGTTGGTGGTAACGCGTGGCTTCAGTGTCTGTGCCCTGAAGCACCGTGCTGTTTTGTCCATGAGAACGTGCCGGGTAACGGGGAGAACACACGGACATGCAGTCAAACACGTGTAGCACACTGGTTGTGAAAGCCCGCTCAGGAGAGATGGATCGGGAAGAATGCTTGGTGGTGGGGTGGAGGGTCGGAGAGCGGGCTCGTGGAGGACACCCGGGTGCTCCTGCGAAGGTGGACACGGGCAGCATGTGAACTGCTTTCACAGTCGTTGTCCTGTCGGTTCTGGGAAGGCCTCCGGCAGAGGGTGGACTTGTGCTCTTGGCGCAGCTCGGCTTGGGCCAAGGTGTGCCTGTGTGAACACGTTCAGTTTTGGAGCAGAAAGAACCGCCTGTGGGAAAGGAGGAGGAACCTGAAGCCAGGCTTCCCGCTCGCTAGATAGGGACAATTCCAAGGGTGTAGGGTAGTGGGCATTCTCATGTACAGCGGCTCAAGTATGAATTCACACAAGTATTCTACAGAGAAATTTAGGAGCATGTTGAAAACCTTAAAACTGTGCCTTTTGACCAAGTAATTTCATTTCTGGGAATTTATCTTAAGGAAATATCTAAGTCTGTATATACAGACTTGCTATAAGAAAGACAATCATGGCGTTGCTTCTAAAAGCCAAAAGCTTAAAATAGTCTAAGTGTCTATCCGCCCAGTGTGCCTGTGTGACAGACTCATAATAAAACAATACTTCTCTCTGGTTTTAACGACCTCATCTGGGAGCTGGGATGGCCCACTCTGAGCTCACAGAAAACGGGCTGAGACACTTATCCCGGGAAGAACCTGGAGGTGAAATTCAGAGACTGTTTGCTTGTTCGCCTGTGAAACAGTGGTTCACGTTAATTCTATGTTGCCTTCATCAGAAGCTTGCCCAAGGGAAAGCTGGATAGTGCCCAGCTCAGGGATCTGATGCGACCAATCACTATTTCTCTTGTGACACTTGTGTGTCTCGCTGATTTCAGGTTCGTCCCACCCGACTCCGTGACTGGCCCCAGTGAGCACTCCGTCCTCTGGAACGCCATGATCCATCCGCTGTGCAGCGTGTCTCTGAAGGGCGCGATATGGTACCAGGGTGAGTGTTCGATGCACTCTTTCCTCACTGTGTCAGTTAGCTGTGCTGCCCACCACACCACCCTAGAATTTAGTGACTTAAAACAAACATAATTTTACTTTTGTTTGAAGCCCACTCTTCCATGGGCTAGCAGGGTAGTTTTTCTGTCTGAGTTGCTGCCGCCGATTTGTGCTGAAATCTGTTCCGTGTTTCTGGCTACCTGGCAGGTTGTCTGATGGCTGGGCGGCTTAGAACGGTCTCTCCCTTGTGTGTGAGCACTAGGAGCTCTCCCCGCTGGGGCCCGTGGTTCTCATGTGGCCCCCAGCCTACAGCAAGCTAGCTCAGACTTACTTCTTGTTTACATAGCAGTCTCAGGGTTCCAGGTGTATCGCGAGAGAGCAAAGCCCTGAGCCAAAGCACTCTTCAAGCCTCTGCTTGCATCCTGTTTGCTGCTGCCCCGTTGGCCCGAGCAAGCCACAGGCCAGGCCAGAGAGTCTGCGGGAAGGCCACCTTCCTAAGGACATGGGTGGTGGAGGTTGGGGAGTAATATGCGGCCATTTTTGCATCGATCCTCAACTCCTCTGATAGCTCGGTCTGTTTTCAGGGGAGGCCAATGTGAATTTTAACAGAGACCTGTACAACTGCACCTTCCCCGCACTCATCGAAGACTGGCGCCAGACCTGCCACCGCGGCTCTCAGGGGCAGACCGAGCGTCTCTTCCCGTTCGGATTTGTTCAGGTTCGTGTTGGGGGGAACATGGCGTGGGCCTCGCTGTGGGGACATGCTGTTGAGATCTCTTTCCTGGACCCCATGTTTCTTCTCTGTTCACCCTCCTAGCCGCTAGTCAAGCACTGAATGTAAGACTTAATTCATCTCTGTTCACTGATGGGACCGTTAAATCTTTTGAAAAAGTTAATAACTAACTAGTATGTCTTCCTATTAGAAAAGCATTACAAAGAAGGTGGAGGGATTAGCTAAAGAACACACATGTTTGTTAAAGAAATACTGAAAAGATAAGCTAAGAGCATTTGTAATTCCACAATCCGTAAATAAGCAGACTTTCCTGCTCATTTCTGAAGTAGCATCCACGCCATAATACTGTCCCACGTCTTGCTGTTCTTCCTCACAGTGTCATACCGTATTTTTTCACGCCCATAAATATTAACTGAGGCATAGTTGATAATGATTATAGAGTATTCTGAAATACGGCTACATCATAATGTATTTAACTAGCTAGTCCTCAGTGGATGGGCACTAAGGCTGTTGCTCTAAACATTGTGCTTTTGTAAGGAGTGGCATGTGCCTATGCCTTGTGGATAAATCATCGCGTGCATGCTTAATTATTTCCATAAGAGAAATCTCCAGACATGAACGTGCTGGGTTAAATGAAATACTTTTTAAGGCTTTAAACATGTTCCCACATTTCTCTGTCAAAGTTTATGAATTTGTATAAATTCATACGCTTAGCAACAGTGTGTGAGAATGTGTGAGTCCCCACGCCCTCCCCAGCGTGGTGTTACCCCCCACTCCTTAGAACGAACCTTGTTTTCTCACTGCCAGCCCATTGCGCATGCCCTGCGCCTGAAATAATCTCCCTCTCCCATACTTCCCTAGCTCACTTTTAGTTATCCTATGGGTCTCAGCCTGGGTGTAAGTTAGGGAGCCTTCTGGGCCTATCCAAAGTCTGGGTTAGGCACCCCCTCTCCCCAAATGGGTGATTCTGTGGCACCTTCTACTTCCCTCTCTCCTCGCGTGTAGATTGTGTACACGACTGTATTTCCCTGGGTGCTTGTATGTCCCCAGTACCTAATTGGTTGACGCTTGTTAAATGTGGCCTAACACGTGAATAAAATAGGCCTCAAGAGAAAATGTGCTTCTAAGTAGTGGTAACCAGTCAGAAAGATTCTGCTGTCAGCCTCGTCCAAAAGGAATCACACGTTTAGCAACATTCATAGTTGCCTTGCCTCCCCTGTTTCTAAGACCTAGACTTTTTAGTAGGCTGGTAGTTCGGACTCTGCTGGAACATAGGAAGTTGAAAAGGTAAGGTGTTTTGAAAACAGGGCCCGACTCACAACATAATGATGGAACGGGCTTTAATATTTGAATTAGACGTAACACTTCCAGGCAGCTGCCTCTGAATGTCCACGGATCTCTCCTTCCCACCATCCGCCCGTCTCCTCTACCTTGTCCTACTTCACCATACTTTTTTTGGATAAAGATTTTTATAGATACTCTTTGCACTTATAATTACTTTAAAATCATTTTTCTTACATTTATTTTGACTTTGAAACAAGATTATTCTGCTCATTATTATCAAAATAGCAACTCCTGTCACCAGCTCTGTGTTACTGTTGGTGGAAACTACATTTAGATTTGAGGGACTTTTTTTTTGTCTCGTAGCCTGTGTACATGGTGATTTAAATGTGACTTCAGCCACTTCAAACCAAAAGTTTGTATTGACTGCTTATGATATGCTAGGGACTGAGTGAGGGCTAGAAACAGCATGTAGCCCGGAGACCTTGGCCTTGCACTCAGGCCTGACGGTTCAGCAGAAGCCCCTTAGCCTCTGGACTTTCACTTTATATCATCAACAAAAATATGTGGATTGTTTGTGGACAACCGAGACTAAACATCTGCCTCCAAAGGGCAATGTCAGACTTGGCGATACAGCTGTCCAGAGCAGGGGTCTGAAGCCAGGGTGCTCGATTCAAGCCCCAGCTCTGGCACTTCTTCAGCTGTGTGCTTCCAAACAAGACCTCAAACTTCTTTGTTATTCAGTATCAAGTGAGTCAATTCACGGAAAGCCTGGCCCATGACAGACAATGTGAGTGTTTATTTGTATCAATGCGAGCAGTCAGAACATCTGGAGGACAGTTGGACTGTAGGGAACACTGAGGTGGTGGGTTTGACCTTGCGGTTGTGGCAGCTGGAGCAATGAGAGATGAAGGATCAAGCTCAGTGGATAGAACAGGGCCAGACACGTGTGTCAGAGAGCTACTCCTAGAGAGGTGACCTGAAGCAGGGAGGGGAAGGGAGCAGGAGGCTAGGGATGGAGTCCTTAGGACTATGCTTTCTTAAAAAGGGTTTGGAGGACCAGTGGAAGAGACTGAGGACCATCATATATTGTTTGTAAGGTCCTCTGAATGTGGCCACCTTTATATTCTTGGCTATCATATGCCTTCATAAGTAGCAGTATTTCCACTAGTCACCCTGGGAGACTGAACTGCATCTCCGGCTAGGAAAAACCGTGTGGTTGTGGAGTTTAGTTTGCTGGTGCCCCCATGTGGCCAGTGGGCACTAGTGCAGTCAACGAAATGGAGTGGAGAAGGAACGGGCGGGGCAGGACTTCTCAGCAAGACTGCCATTTCAGGAAAACTTCCTTGGTGTGAGTGACTGTTGTTAGCATTTCTCCCTGTTGTGCTTCAGGCTGGTACTTATTCTAGATCTTTCTGGTAGCCTGATGCCGTGCTCCCCACCATGGCATTGACTGGGTGACCGTGGTTCCATTTTCAGTCTTCTGGGAGTCCTGTGGGGAGAAGTGGGGTAACTCGCCGACCTTTCTATTTCATTTTATAGCTTTCATAAGATTCCGTTGGGAAACGTCAGCACCTCTTATCATACAGCTTAAAGCCAGTCTGCATAGGAGATTTTACTAAGAGACCTAGAAATGCCCTCTACATCCCACATCACCCCTGTCAATGTAAGAAACGCCCAAACCTGCAGCCCAACTGAAGACAACTGCTGGGCAGCAGAATCTCAACAGACTGGCACCTGCCGCAGAGTGTGGCAGTTTTACAGGTTGTTTTATAGGTTAGAATCAAAGCAGGAGATGCGAGGGGGTTACATGAAATCCCTTGGTGGTAGAGTAAAGAGGGGGGAGAAAGCCAAGCAGGGAAACCTCTCATGTTGCACAAAAAGTGAAAGGGGAAGACACAGACTTCTCACATGGGTGGGTACAGGATAGTTAATGACTAACATCTACAGCACACAGAGGTGGCACGGCAGGGACAAGACAGCAGTGAGGGGTTCTGTGGTCTCTGCTCTGGCGCAGAGGTTGTGCCCTGAGGGATCTGGGAAAGGGGATTACTCTGACCTTCCAAAGGTCCCTTATTGCAGATGCAAAAGGACAACGGACAGGCTCGTTCAGGGAAAGACTGACCTTTGTCAAGGAATCTGCAGGCCTCGGACGTCACTCCCTGCTGTGACTCGCTTTCAGTTAGGTTTTGATGTTCAGGCCGTCCTATGTGTTTACCTTCTGTGCCTGAGTCTGTGTGGCCCACCATGCGGGCCTCTCCTGAGCTTGTCAGGGTTAGCGTGTGGCCCTTTTTCCGTCCACATACCCTTCATGCCGTATCCCTTGTGCTACTGCTTCCTTTTCTCCCCGTTTAGGGTATTCTCAGCATATCAGTTAAAGCGGTCCTTCGAGGTGTACGTCATATGCGAAGGCTCCATTGGCCGGCCCCTCTGTACCAGCCGTACATGATCTGCCCCTGCATCCGTTACCCTCTGACCTCATCTCCTGATTTTCCTTGCCTTGCTTCCACCACTAGGCACACTGGCTGCCGTACTTTCTTCAGTCACACTAAGTGTACTCCCACTCCGGGGCCTGCCATATTTTTTCCCTTCTGCCTGGAAAGTAATTTCCCAGTATATTAGTTTTCTATCACTACACAACAAATTACTACATATTTAGCAGCTTAAAACAAGGCTATGCTGTGATCTATCACAGTTCCCATGGGTGAGGAGTCTAGGTAGGCGTAGCTAAGCCGAGTCCTCTGCTCAGGGCCGCAGTGAAGGTGTTAGATGGAGCTGGGGTCTCACCTGAAGCCGAGGGTTTTCCTCCAGGCTCATGTGGCTGCTGGCAGAATTCATTTCCTTGAAGCTGTAGAAGTTGTGGCAGCTTCTTGAAGGCCAGCGGGAGCGAATCTCTGACGACTGGGTTGGCTTCACCACGATACTCTTGCTTTTGGTTATTTTGACGTTAACGGGTCAGGAACCTTACTTATGTCCGCAGGATCCCAAGCAGACAGTCCAGGTGTTACAGATGCTGTGTGCTGGATATCACCCTTTCTCTTTTGCCCCCGTATTCAGTGGGATGCCTGGTTCTGTCAGCTCGTCTTTTAGATTGCCGTATTTCTAACCATCCCCGTCCGGGCTAGCCCTTTCTCTTCTGTGTCTAGAATATTATAGTACCTTCTAAACGAGTCAGTCTCTGTCTTTTTTTTCTTCACAGATCATTTGTATGATCACTAGATCAATCTTTTGAAATAGTCTTTTTGTCATGTTAGTAATATCAGTGTCTCTAATTTTTAAATTGAGTTGAAACTCACATAACCCTTTTAAAGTGTTCAGTTCAGTGGCATTTAGTACATTCACAGTGTTTTGTGACCATCTCTCCAGTGGTTCCCTGTCACTTACAGAATCAAGTACAAGCTCTATCCAAACCCTTGCCCTACTGCCTTTCCAGCCTTGTCTTTCCCACATAAATTCTCTACTCCAAGTAGATTGCTCTCTCTCTCAAAACTATCCTTTACCTTTGCATCTCATAAGGTTCTAACGTGGGGCATACGAGCAGTCCTGTTCGCAGTGACTTCTCATATTCTCTGTACCCATTCATTTTTTGAACATATTCTGAGGTCATGTGTTCTTGTAATAATAAACTTTGTTCTAAATGTAGAGCACGTGCTGCCTGTGCCACTAATACAGCATTTAATCCATACTATCTTACAGGGTTTTTATTAACATTTCTTATTGCAGGTCTGTCCCCCCAGCAAAACTGTGAAGTACTTGTACTAGTCAGCTACTGCTAGGTAACAAATCACCACAAAAACTCCATGACTTGAAATAACAGTTATCATTTTAGCTCACGTGGCTGGGTGGCCGAGGGCTGGTCGGTCTTGGCTGAGCTCCCTCAGGCAGTTACGGATCTCTGTGGGCCGGCTGGGGAGCTCTGCTGTGGTCCAGCCTGGGCTGAATTGCGTTAGCGGGGGCAGCTCTGTTCCACAGCTGTCTTCCTTCTCTCGAGAGTAATGGGCCAACCCGGGCATGTCATTCTCGTGGTGACAGCAGAAATACGAAAGAGTAAGTGAGGCCTAGGCTTGGCATTGACCCACCATAACTCTCTGTTTCACCGATTGGCCAAAGCAGGCCACGTGGCCAAGCTCAGAATCAAGGGGTGGGGAGAAAAATATACTTTTTCTCTTCATAGGAGGAACCATAAAGTCATATGACAAGAGGGTGTGGATATAGGAACATGTGAAGAATGGGGTCTTTGACGCAATCTGCACACACGCTCTCGGGCAGACGCTGCTCTGCTTTCCTACACTGAAGTCAGGAAAGTCACGTCCGTGCTGCCCATCACTGCCAGAACCAATAAGTAGAGACAGGGACTGAATCTTTATGGGCACTCTGTTCTGATGGTTGGCAGAATTCAGGGGAAAGGTTAATCAAATAAAAGCTGCGGTCCAGCAAGTTCCCTAGCACCCTTTCCTCTGTGGGCCGGTGACTCTTTGTCTGTGTCCCGGGTGGCAGGACGTCTCTCCCCTGGAGCACAGTGGCTGGCAGTCCTCCTGGGACACACAGGTTGAGTTGCTGGTGTCCTCCTGGAGTCAGGGTGGGTCTGCCTTCAGTTCCTGAAACAATAGCTTTTGACATGCATTAATTATTGTATATAGTTAATAAGCTTATTAACTGTAACTTTAAAAGTTTTCCAACTCTTGAGTCCCCCCATCAATACGGTGTCCAGCCCTGTGTTGTACACAGGTGTGCCTATTACCTATTGCTTTGCAACAAACTACCCCAACACTTGGTGTCTTCAAACATTAGTCATTGTTTGTGCACATGATTCCATGGGCTGGCCCGGTGGTCCCAACTGGGATGGGTCACTCTGCTCTTTGCACAGCCAGTGGACTTGCTTATGTGGCTGCAGTTGGAACTGAAGGCTCTAGAGTTCACATGACTGGCCCCTCTGCAGGGATTGCTGGGGCATTAATGTCTATCTCCTTCATGATCTTCCGGTTTCCAAGGCTCCTCTGTCTGTGTCATTCCTCCACCAGGGTAGCTGGACTTGTTTGTTTACTCTAGCCATCTCAGGGTTCTAGGAAAATGAAATCAGAAGGCGGGGGCTCTTGAGGCAAAGGCATGGAAGCTACACACACTTACGAGCATCCCATTGGTCAGAGAACATCACAGATGTAGCCTAGATTCCATGGGAGGAGACCCAGAGTCCCCCTCATGATGGAGGGGTGGTAGAGCTACCCAGTGACAGGTGGGACAAGGGATTCTGCCACGCAGTGCAGAGCCCAGCAAAGACTTGTTGAATGAACATTTGGACAAATGAGTGAAGCACAACCAGGATTTGCTAATGAAAACGATTCCAGTGTAGGATTCTGATGCAATAAAATTCTGATGCAATAATCTCTCTACCTTCTAGTTGTCTTCCGTTTTGTCTGGTGCAGCCTCCGATGATGGATTTCCCCAGATCCGCTGGCATCAAACGGCAGACATTGGCTATGTCCCCAACTTAAGGATGCCCAACACTTTCATGGCTGTAGCGATGGATCTTGGTGACAGGACCTCGCCTTTTGGCAGGTATGGGTGCTTCCTGGGTTTTGCTTGAATAACATGGTATGTTCTTTGTGGCCTTCACTGTGACGTTCATTCACTTGTGAGGGGGAGAGAGTAGATGGCCCGGGGATCGGACCGTGGGAGCATTATTTGCAATCATTTACACTGGGATGTGCTGCAGTTATAAAAAAGAATTGTCGACGTCTCGGGGTTTCGATGCAACACAAATTTTTTCTTGTTCACACGGTCAACAGAGAGGCTTCCATCACAGTCATTCACAGACCCAGGGATACAGAAGCACCAGGTTGACCTGTGCTTCCAGTCACCTTAAAGCGCCACTCTGGCGACTAAGGGCTCTCCCCGGAACAGCACCGGTCACTTCTGTCCACTCTGCTTTAGCCAGTGCAGCCCTGGGGCCACGCCCAGCCACAGGGAGCGGAGCCGAAATGCTGCCGTGGGCTCAGAGGAGGAGCAGCGGCGTATTTGTGACTGCCCATGACGACCACGCGCTAACTGTCGGAGACGAGGGGGTTCCAAAGCAGCCCGATGCACAGTGCCTGGGTACTAGTAGCAGCTTGAACTAATATTTACTAATTTTGAATGAATAAATATTTATTGGACCAATAAAACCTGGAGGGGACCAAGCCATGAGCAGCCAGTTCAGATGGAAACGCAGGATACGTTAGCTGGGACAGTCTTCGGAGCTCGCTCGCCTGGGCTGGGTCCTGCACCCTCCTCTCTTTCTTCCTTCCGAGTCGTCCGTTATTTCAAGGCGTCCAACCCACAGAGGGCCCAGAGCGCACCTCCGACTGCCATTCACCGTTTCTCTCAAGCTGACTAGCCACTCGTCACTGGCTGTTCGATGTAGTCAGCTTTGTTCTCACCTTCTTAAAGGGTGCTTTGTATGTTATTTCTTTTTTATGTTTATTTTTGGTTAATTGTTATTCTTGTATTTTCCCATTAACATTTATTTATCCCCCTTGTTCCCCCCTCACCCCTGCAATCACCACCCTGTTGTTTTGGTTTTTTTGGTTTGTTTTTTAAACGTAGTCATTGTTGAGCTCAAACCCAAAGTTTTCTCCCTGTTCATCCTGCAGCATCCACCCTCGGGACAAACAGACCGCGGCCTACCGGCTGCACCTGGGGGCCCGCGCTGTGGCCTACGGTGAGAAGCAGCTGACCTTTCAGGGGCCGCTGCCGGAGAAGATAGAGCTCTTGGCTGATGAGGGGCTGCTTAACCTCACGTATTCCCAGCAGATCCTGGTGCGGAGGCAGGATGACAGGATATTTGAGGTGAGGACGGCAGAAACAACGGGGGCTCCTCCTGTCTGGGGCCTGGGGAACTCCTCCACGGTGAGGCCCGTCTCTTTGACTCGAAGTGACTGCGAGGCAGGGCTTAATGGCGGTGGGGGGTGCTGATTTGCCTCAGAGGGACAGATAAACCGCTATTAATTCATTTGCTTAGAGCAGCCATTGTCATCCTTTTTCATCTCACGGCACGCATAAATTACTAAGATCCTGCAGCACACCAAAAGAGAATATTTTTGCCAATCTGACCAAAAAAGTCGGTGTAATTTTGATTCATTAGTTGTGTTGGCTGTTGTCGTTTTTTTACTTGATGGTCTAAAGGAAGAGTGCCCCTGACTAGTCAGGTATTGCATGTTTTAGAAACTCCCGTGGCAGGCACACCAGTTGAGGACCGCTGGCTTAGAGGCAATTTTGATAGCGGGGACATTCAAGGAAGGGGGGAGGAGTCCAAATTAAAATAACATGCCTTTCGTGTTTTCCCTCCCAGAGCAACCGTCTTCGCTCTGGGCGAGGCCTGCAACTTTATTTGTAGGTTGCATTGAAAGGGTCCTTGCTCCGGAATATCTCCCTCATCCTTGGAAGCCTCTTTTATCCTAAATCTGATACTCTCTCTTGAGTTTGGTGTCTCTCTTAAGAGGCTTAAGCTTGGTGATTTGTAGCTTTGTGTGAATTTATACAATGAAACGACTTTCTTCTAATACTTAGCAAGGATCACTCCACTGTGGAGCTGGGGGTATTGATTACGGAGGTTCCTTTAAGAGCCTTCCATAGTTGGGGGTGAGTGTGGAAGCATTTAGATGGAATGTTTGTATGAGTGCCTGGGAACCAAGAGGCCATTAGGCTGGGATTGGGGGCGTGTGAAAAGAGGGCCCGGAGGAGATGAAAGAATATTAAAAACAAACTTTAATGACACAGTTTATCTAGGGCAGCTTCCCCTCTGCAATCCCCACTACAGTACCCGCTTGCGTCACGTGCTTGGTCAGCACTACGCCACTTAGATTCTGGACTCTGGGTTTTAGGTAAATTCCGCATTCTGTGTTCTCCACTTCAGTCAGTTACTGGCAGTCGGTCCATCTCTTGGACCTAGAAACACAGTTGTGGTCGGGCCAGCACTCAACCTTTGGGTCCTGGATCGTTCATGTTCCCCTGCCTGGAGTGCTTTCCCACTGCAGAAAGGCTTAGCTGCCAGCGTCTCCGTGCCCCTGCTTCGTCCCTTAGCTCCTGGGGAGGCCCCCGGGGGTGGGGGGAGCAGCAGTGGGGGTGCTCGGCTCTGCTTGGCTGCCTGTCCGTCCGGAGGGTGACGGCAAGGGTGCTTGGGGACCCTCCCCCAAATGCTGGGTGTGACTGTGCTTCCTGTCTCGCTCAGTAATTCAGGCTCCGTTGATTGATGTCACTTGCTTGCTCACATGAACTTTTTTGTCATCCTGTGGCCTTGTTGACCAGACCCAGACTCTGGTGTGCTCTGGCTACTGGGGGAAGTGGGTTCATGGCTGAAACTAGTTCTTTCTGTCTGAAAGGGCAGTCCCCAGCCTCGAGGAGCACCTCTGCCGGACCTGACCCCCCCTTTTTACGGCTCTCTCCTTAGGTCTTATGTTGTGGTGACCAACAGTGCACGTGGCTTCCAGCTCCCATGAACACCTTCTCCCCCCGGACGCTGACCCTGAATATCGGTTCGTGTTCCGGCAGTCCAGTGGCTGTCCGCTATGCCTGGACCACGTGGCCTTGTGAATATAAGCTGTGTCCCCTCTACCACCCCAGCAGTACCCTGCCAGCTCCTCCCTTCACTGCTTTCGTGGCAAACCAGACGCCTGCGTATCACAGCGGGGCTGCTAAATGATGCATTATGACCACAGACAGAAGTATGGATTCCTTAGAAGTGGCATTTAGGAGTTTCAAGGATGACAATGGTTGCTTTTAAAGGAAACTAACAGAAACTTTGTTGGACAGCTCCCAGCGAGCACGCAGCTGTTTCTGTATTTTGAGATGAGCCAGGGCTGGTAGATAATGAAATGCCTGCCTTTTGTCCTCTGGTTCAGGGGTCCCTGACCTCCAGGCCACGAACCAGTACCAGTCCTGGCACGTTAGGAACTGGGCCACACAGCTGGAGGTGAGCTTGAATGTGATGTACTTGAACCATCTCAAAACCATACCCCCCCACCCCTGTGGAAAAATTGTCTTCCACGACACTGGTCCCTGGTGCCAGAAAGGTCTGGGACCGCTGCTCTGGTTGGGCTGGCATCCATATCGGACTCATGCCAGACTACAAACTGAACCTCAGTGTCATTCATGTCCTCCTAGTCACAGTCAGGGCAAAGCATCTCGCTGGCCCAGTGGCCTTGCGGGTCCTTCTGGCCTCGTTCCCACTACTCCGGGTGTGGGGCACGAAGTGTTAGATGTCACACTCCGTGCCAAAAGCATGTCTGCTCTTTCAGTCCAAGTAATGGCAGCGTGAGTGCCGAGCGCTAGCAAGGCGGAACCGTGCGCAAGCAGCAGGGGAGGTGCGGAGGGCCGGCCTTAGGAACACAGAGACAGGGCAAGGCCGCGGTAACAGAGACACCCCGCTGCCAGCAGCAGGTCTGGGGGGATCACAAGCTTAGAAGGAATGTGACTCTGGAGTCACTGACCGGCAAACAGGTCATTAGAGTGAAATACAAATCCCAGGCTCTTTAAAGGTAAGAGTTTTAAGTGTAAAAAGGATAATCCAGATGAAGACAAAAGGGAGGCTGAAAGTAAAGCTGCGTGCTGAGCATTTAGAAAAATAACCCTCATGGGCCAAATGTGAGATGGCTTTTGTGTGTGTGGTTAAGAAACGTAGTATTTATTGGTTGATTAAAAACATCTAGCGGCACTTGGTAATTGTGTGTCATCTGTTAGAAGTTAGAAATAAACATATACAGTCATGTGCCTCTTGACAGGGACAGTGTGAGAAGTGCATCATTTGGCGATTTTGTCACGCAAATGTCACGGGTGCTCTCACACAAACCCGGGGGCACCACCTGCTGCTCCTGGGCAGCACACAGCATGTTACTGTGCGAAATACTCTGGGCGGTTTACAGTGGCGCTTGTGTGCCCGAACACACCCAAGCACACGAGAGGTACAGTAAGATCACGGGGTGAGAGACAAAACAGCGCACCCGCACCCATACAGGGCACTCACCGTGGAGGGAGCTGGCACGGCTGGAAGGCGCTCGGGGTGCGGCAAGTGGCGTGTGAAGGCTGAGCACGTCCCTGCTCACCGCTGTCGACTTCACCAATACTGTGCTTTTCGGCTGCTCTGAATGTACGTAAAAATGTTCTTCCTCCATAGGAAATTAGCCTTGGCTTACTGTCACTTTTTACTTTATAAACTAGCCTGAGCCAAGCAGCTCAGGTTCCTTTCATCCCCAATAACCTAGTGCACACAGCGTGAAAAAAATGAGGTTTAGGGAGTGGACATCTAATGAAAAGTCATGTAAAAGTTGATTTATTTTTATTGCTCGAATAATTTAAAACATTCTGTGGGAACTCAGCTTATTTCCCAAATGACATAACATTTTATTGTTTGAACAAATGATATTTATAATCACTGTAGATGATTTGGATGCTAACAAAAAGTATAAGCAAGTAAAAATCACCCCAAATCCATCGTTTGGAGAGAAACAGTATTTGGCAGTCACTTGATTTGTCTGCGTTGTATTGTACACACTACATTGGGTATTACTTTGTAAGCTGTGCTTTTCGTTTATTCCAGCAAAATGATTTTCCTGTGCAAACTGTATACAGATTGTTTCGTTTTGCGGGAGCCCCATGCTTTAACCAATTGGCCATCAGTGGACTCAGAGGGTTTTTCCCACTTTTTCACTATTAAACTAATACTGTGATAATTGTTACTTGCAAACATCATACCACATTTCATTTCCTTAGGACCCTTCATGTGGAGGAACAGGTTTAAGGATAAATGTGTACGGTTGTGATACCTACAGCTTTACCCTCTCAAGAGTCCAGCAGCTCCTATTCCCACCCAGGTACAGTCCCATTTTTTATCTCATCCTCGCTGATGCTGCATGTGGTCAAATGGAAGAAATCCCTAACAATCCAGTAGCTGAAGGAGGCGCGGCAGTGTTTTTCAAGTTTTTAAAAATGATGCTCCATAGGAAAAACATTGGACGTTCCATGTACCCCCATACATGTGAACACATGTGTGATATTTATATACATACATACATACATACACTGTGTTTGATGTCAGAGATTTAACTTTTGGGCATAATGGTGCATTCCAATATATCTGATTATTTTAATTTTAAAAGATGTACATCTTGACTCCCTAAGTTGAAGAATGACAAATGGGTTTCTTCTCTTCTAGGAAAGCTACAAAGTGAATATTCTTTAATAAGACTAAATAGCACACTAATCTATTAAAACACTTTTAAAATGTCTTTCTTAAAATGAAGCTTTCTTTTAATATGTGATTTACTCAAGTTGTAATAGAATGGAAAGGTATTTTCTATGTGATAAAAGCAGCACGTATCATTTCTGTATAAGTACAGATGTGTTCAGGCAACTTACAGAGAAAAAAGAAATATTAAAACATTAGCAGCTTTGAGTAATACCCTTTTTACCCTTGATTTGCCGTAATCCATATTATAATAATTTCTTACACTGTAAAAGCTTACAAACTTATAAAAAGACTATAATTAAGAGTCATAAAATTAATGTTACTTCAGCTTCTGATATTTATAGTGACCAGTGTGGGGTACTCTAAACACTGTTGCCCGAGCCCCTCCCCCGGCCGGCCAGATTTGTCCCTCTGAAACGGCAATCCCATTCACGTTGTCCCCAGCTGGCAGTTAGGAGTCACAGCACAGTGACAATCCAGTTCTCACCTCTCCTTCCCCAGTCTTCTCCTTCGGGGGCCTCTTGTCCCTTCCCTTTGCAGCCAGCCCTGGTACTAGGACGGACGCTCCGTGCGATGCCCTCGCTGCCCGTCTAGCTAGCGGCTGTGGAATGGTCAGGTAAGCCTCCACCTTAATGCCACACACGGGGTCCAGGCAATTCAGCTGCACCAAATGCAGAGTGGTTACACGGGTAATGAAATGGCAGGTGAGCCTGTGATGGGGGCTGGGAGCTGATCCCCAGTCCTATCTGATTGTTCCCACGCAGCTTCAGTGCTCTTAAACAGCACATCTCTAGTAAGAAACCACAAAGAGGATGTAGAAAGCATTAGATAACCTTATGCTCCCCTTGAAGGACATGTGAAATGTGAATGGACGGAGTATGCCTTGGGCTGGATGCCAGCTGGGGGATGAGCAGGATTTGATTTCCTCCGTACTGACACAGAAGTAGAACAGCTGCCTGGGGAGCAGGGCTGGGGCTTAACTTATCCTCGAAGTAGGACCAGAATCAAGGGTAGAAGGTTGTCAGAGCTGTACTGACTCCTTCATGAGTCAGCAGCCATTTCTTACTCTGGTTAATAAGGGATTTAAGTTTACCTGTGGCGGAACTAAGCAAAACAGATTATATCTGATGACGAGATGAAAAGAAGCAGAATTGTCCAGAGAAATTTATTACTAAAAATAAAGCAGGTGGAGTCTTTCTCAGGGAAAACTGTCACCATGGGAAGCTGCACAACAAAATGTGTTAGTATCTTCTTCTGAACTGCCGCCTCCTTCCATGTGTTCTAGGTTTTAGTTTAAGTTAAAACCATCATGATAAAAATGATGGGGTATCTGACCCCTTCTCGTTCAGTCTAGAGACTGCGCTGGGCTACACCGCGCCGGGGACTTCAAGTGCTCTAGGTGATTGTCTGCCAAGGGCTCGCGGGTCAGGAACACAGGCTGGAAAGAAGACACACAGGCTGCAGGCTGAAGCTCCGGGAGGTCCAACGATCCTGGGGAAAAAATTCCTCAAGTTCCAGTGTTGTCTGGGAGTCTCAGGAGACTGATCAGATACATGTGTGTTCCTTCAAATCCTTAACACCCTTGCACCTGTCAGCCCAATTTCGCCCTTGTTCCGGAAGACAGGACAGACACTTTTACAGTGAAGGGATTTACTCTCACTGTGTCCGAAGTAGATTAAGTGACTTGCCTAGAGTTATGTAGTGTATCAGGCAGAGAGTAGGGGTTTTAATTCTACTCTCTCATTTCCAGTTCAGAGCTCTGCCTGTGTGATCCCTGTGCTGATACCCTGGCTGCTCCATCCATTTACGGTAGGGAATCCGTGGGACGCAGGCAGGACCGAGACCGTGACCCGATCCCCTGGGCCCCACCTGCAATCTTTAGTCCTGCACAGCAAATTTACCCCTGGAGTTCCACTTAGGGCTTGACTTCAGGAGAAAATGAGAAACCTTAGTTTCTGGGTGGGCCTCGCCTTACTGTTGTGATCCCAGCCGAGCCCTGTGACTTCTGTGAGGACTGCCGGAGAGCCATACAGGGCAGCGGGTTCTCTTGGCTCGGGACTCTCCAGGATTGGAGCAGCGAAAGCTTGTATCACTGTCCAGACATCTGGGGTACTCAGCTATGGACGAAGAGGGGAGGGCAGCCTAAAAATTGGTCAATTTTCAAACTGGAAGATAACATTAAAAGATACCTTGTAGCATGGGATCAGTAGCATCTTCATCAAAGGTCTGTCTCTGAAAGGCGTCAAAGCTTATAGCGGCCTCACTCTCCAGCAGGCCTTGGGGCGGCTGCCCATCTCCAGGTTTGCACGCATCAAATTTCACCCACTGGTAACTGCAGGACCAAAGGGAATCGTTATCAAGAGCTGTTAGCCACGACCTGTTTTTTCTGTAGAGCTCTCCAATATATATCCAAAAACACATTTATAACAACAACAAAAAACCTTTCAAACGACAGACAGGCTTCTTTAGTGGCACATTATTCTGCAGGACTTCCTGTTGCTGCCATGGTACATACAGGAAACGGCAATTACCGTACAGTGGGGCACTGGCTTCGGCTCACCTGTCAGAGGACTAAGACAGGACTCAGGCACAGTGGTCAAGAAGCGAGCATGCTTTGTGCACAGAAGCAGCTCAGTAAGCATACGAATGAACACAACAGTTTACATCCCTGGCCTGCTATTACATAGCTTCTCTCAAGGGAGTGGATCTGACCACACTTACTTGACACATTTTTGAGCTCCGGGACAACTCTGGATCAGGTTGTGGATGGTTGGATGAGAAAACCCAAAAAAGTCAGCTCCAGATGGAAGCATGTTAGACACTGGTTTCCCCCTAAATAGGAGACAGGGAATGTTAATTCGAGAGCTTAGCGGGAGATGAGAATGGGCTTAGGGCTGGAATGTGGGCACGAACACCCGCAGCAAGCTTTTTCTTGACTTGGATACTCTGGAGGCTTGAGCTGCGTCGACATCCGAATGATGAAAGAAAGCATTCTATACAGTAAGAAATCTCCGCTCGCTAAAACAGGCAGGAGAAAAGGCCTCACTGTAACTGTACCCGAAGTGGTCTGTATGTCTGTTCAAGCTGCTGGTCAACTTACACAGTAGCACTTACTGCCTTGAGCAGCTCTGCATGACAGGCCTCTGCAGAAGAAGTGACGATGGCGCTCTGGGGGTCATCTTCAGGGACAATTTCAAACTGAGGAAGACAAAGGAGCCATGAGAGCAATCTTTAAGGAAGAAGTGAGAGAGAGGAAGTCATAGTACCCTGTAGCTGTTCTTCACTCTGGAACGGGAAGCTGATGTACGCCACACTAGGAGGTGGGCAGTTTCCTACAGTGCCATTAGAAATTCAAATAACTCCACGAAAACAAAGTCCTTTGACTTTCAACTCTATACTCCTGGCGTCAACTATGAACTGGTTCCTGCCTCTCCGGACCCCTTTCGATTCACTTACGTCTCTAAATGGTATCTTAAAAACCAATGAGATCATTCTCCATGTAATCTCGGGTTAGCCTGACAATATCTCACGGGCCATTTCAACTGCAAATCCTCTTTCCAATTAGTTTTCTGTATTTTTTGAATTGCAGAATACCTTGACTATTTATATCAATCAAAATTACACTGAGAAATTTTTGCCAAGAAAGTGTTTTTGTAATAAGTGCTTTCTAGCCAACTTAACTCCTTGACCAGTTTTCTACAAAGGTCAATAAAACTTTTGCGAAGAAAAGTACCTGGGGTTGCACACCACCATCCTTGATCTGACAGGTATACAGACACTTTCGGTCTGGGCATTTCATGCTGGCGTAGACTCGAGTACTGCAGTAGCCCACAGGGTAGATGGCCCTCTCGTCATGGAAGCCAGGTCGGTCGGTGATGATCTACAAAAAAGATTCCCCCAACCTGCAAATGAAGTCACTGGAGAATTGAGAAGCCCAGTGTGCCACAGGCGGCCTTTGGAACCACTCCGGGGCTACAAAGAGTGACGCAAGTCACAGAAAGCATGTAGGCTGTGTAGCAGGCCCAACTGACCTGGTTCCTAGGGCCTGGAGATTTCCTGGTGTTGGTCTGGAACAGCAAGTGCTGCTACTACTGGGAACAGGGAGGGAAGGCTCAACCCCATTCCCACTTTTCTGATGCTCCTCTCTATGTATCGCTGGTCTCACTCACCTCCCCCAGGCTATATACTGTTAGACCCCCCAGTCCGATGGGGAACACAGGCCGTCCTGAGGGATCCAGGGCAATGGGCTGAACCAGCTTGCGAGCACCTCCCTCCATTTTCTTTCTCTTGGATGTTTTCTTCAGAACTGAAACGTAAATCTGGGGTCACCCACTTTAGGCCCCTCCTAATGCTAAGGGGAAAGGGAAAATTTACATGTAAATGCTAAGAGCAAAAAGCCAATCCTGGCTCTACACATTCATTGAATGGGCACATGGGACTTTCCCCCAAAGCCCTGAGTATCCTTCTAAGCCACCCACCTGGCAGTAACCAATTTGAATATTACTGCTTGGGACCTAAAAGCCTTGTACTTTTTAAGGCCTCTTACTTCACACATCAGAAACCTCCCAAGCCAGCAATATGCTCCAAAGGCCACCTAGCTCATTTCCCTGCCTCTAGCAAAGAGTGAACTGAAGGCAGCCCAGAGAGCTGGGGACAGGGAGAAAGGTGGAAGCCTTAGCCTGCTCCCTGCCCATTGAACCAGGTCTAACTGACTTTCCTCCACTCAGAATGGCTCTGATACACTTGTTTCCAAGGGCGTCTGGGCTGCTTAAGGACCAGCTGAGGGTTCAAGCATGACCACGGCCGTGTGTGTCTACCAGTTAGTATCAGGTCTCTGTCCATACGCACTGAGCCACCAGCACAATCCCCTCCAGGTACCTTCCAGTTTGTTGTTCTCTTTGCCTTTTTCTTTTTTCTCCTTCTTGGATTTCTTCCCAAATGGCTCCTCAGCCCCAGTGCTAGGCCCAGAAATGGGCCCAGCTCCCTGTAGAGTCCCCACAGAGCTGGCCACACCATAAGCCAGGGGCAAACTGGAGCTGTGGGGAGGAGCTGCAGGCTGAACTTCCCCTTCAGTAAGAGCCTGAAGCTGGAGGAGCTTCTTTAGCAAGTACCTGAGGTTGGGAAGGAAAGGAAGCAGAGGTGTGAACTTCCATTTTATCGCAAGTCAATATTTTACTTAAGTACTGGGAAAAGTCAAAACTATATACAAGATTATTACACTTATAAAAATAACATTCTCATCGGACCCTGAGAATAATGAAGGTCCAGAGGACAATACTCCAGAAGCGAAGGACAAAGCACTGTGGTGCGTCCCTTTGCACCTGGAGGGTGGCTGTAACTTGAGGTTGGAAGGTGTTAGACTTCTGAAAGGCATGTACCATGAAGTATGTATGTGCACATACCCACTGTGCTTTGCACAGACTAGTACATACAGAATATATATTTGCAGAATGAGAAACAGTTTATTTTATAACTGGGGGGTTATATTATTAGATTAATCATTAGTTGTGGCAAGAGGGCTTTATCAGAGATGAATAGAGAGCTGTCTCCTCACTGTGGTCTAACGCAGCTAGGGTAAACGGGGGCCAACGCCCCAGGCTGCTGCTCTGTACCTGACCAGCACGCTGTGCAGTGCACAGAAGCCCCACTGGGGAACAACCCCCAGAGCAGTGACAGCGTGTCCATCCCCAAAACTGTGACTCTAAACACAAAATGAACCCAGCTCACCGTCTTTCTTCTTTTGCTTTAAGAAATTTTTCCTCAAGACGAGCAATTTCATCACAAATAGCAGCATTTTCCTTTAAGAAAAAAAATTGAATATAATCACATACAATGAATAAATGATCAAAATATTATGCTGGGAAGAAGAGTGATATTTCAAACCAAAGAAATCCTTTGTTGCTAGATAAGAAGGAAGAACTAGTCTACCTTGCCAACTACAAAACCTACAGGTAACAGTGGAGTCAAGTTCGACTATGCGCAGGGTAAGTACAGAATTTATCAAAACTGGGGTCCCTCTGAGTAAAAAGGGAGCACTGTTAATGATTATGCCAGAATAATATGGTGAATTAGGGCTGTTCTAGACAAACCAAGATGTGCAGTCTTCCTAATTAGGGTAGCCTTTGGTAGAGAAAAGGGCATACTGCTTAAACCCATGGATGCTTAGATTCAATCCTTGTAAATATAAGGACCCGCCATTCCCAAGTACCTTGACTCTTGGGGGAGCTTACAAACCCAGCCTAACCAGAAGCATCCCGTGCAATATGAACCTTAGAGAAAAAATGGATGGGACAAAATCAACCCTAGTATGTAAAATTCTTAGACTTCATCATCTACTTATTCAAGCACTGTCTTTCTTTACTGATGACTCAGTCTACCTCCCAAGCATCAGTCCTGGGAAAATGCTGCAATCCGGGTTTTCTACAGGTGGGAACTCAATAGCCATTTTCTTCACAAAACCTTATGCAGTACTGAATGGAACCAAAGTCGTCCTAACAGCAGAGGCTCCAAACTTCACGTACTGTTGACACGTAGGGAATAAAAGAACGGTATCAAATCCTCTTAATCATACTTTTCTTACTTCTCTCCAGTGCACACAGCAAGTGCTAAATAAATGTTTTTGGAATGAATGTACTAATTCCCAAACTTTTCCCTACGCTTCCCCAAAAAGCCGAGAGATGTGCAAGTTTTGGGTAGAAAGACGAGGTAAGGTGGTGATTCAGACGTGGGAGGACCTTTGAGGACTCCACTCTTTGTTTTTCCCTGCACTGAGGCAAGCTTGAAGGAGTGAGAACATGTTAACGCAAAGTGTGGGGTTGGCCAACCAGTTTATTCATTCAGTAAACCCAGTGCCTCTACTATAGAAAAATGGCAGAAATACTGGGGAGACTCAAAAGAAGTTAGAAGGGGGTAAATTATCGAAAGCTTCCTGTATGTGTCTGTTTAGGAAGGGGTACACGGGGCACTTCGGAAGTAGGCTGGGTGAATGGAAGTAATACAGAAACTAGAATCACGGGGTCTAAATTGGTGTCAGAGGTCTGACAATGAGCCTTTAAGCAAATCGTCTCTCTGGGATTCAGTGTTATTTTAAAAATAGTGCCTCATTCTCAGGGTTCTCTTGAGAATCAAACGCATTTCCAAGAGTTTTGCGGTTATAACGATAATGGCTAAAACCTACTGGCACATCTAGATGCCAAACACTTTACGTTCTTCATTTAATCTTCACAACTCAGCAAGGTAGTTACTAACTCTCACGGACAAGAAACAGGATTAGGGAGACGGTTTTGGGAAAGATTCGCGAATTCGGAGCGTGGAGACGGGGAAAGACCAAGCGGCATCAGACTCACAAACACTGTGGCTTTGGCGGCTTTGCGCAGCCGCAGGTACTTGAGCCGATATTTCTCGTTCTGGCTCCTCTTCGGGAGCTTTTTCATCCTGGCCTTGGCGGACTGCGACGCGGCCCGCGGCGAGGAGGTGAGGCCGCCCAACAGGCTCATGACCCGGGCCCGCTGCGGGGCCTCCCGGGCGCGGCGGGCATCAGCGCCCGGCCGAGGGGCAGCGGGACGTCGGCCTCGTCGGGTCTGCGCTGGCGGAACCGGACCCTGAAGAACCGACCAGTCCAAGAACGCTACCAAGGAGAGCGGCTGGGACACGGTTTCCGCAAACCCCGGCCTCCCGGTACTTCCGCGTCTGCCTCGGAAGTCACCCTGCCCGGACGTTACGCCACGGCGCCGACTGGCGTAACTTCCGGCGGTGAGCGTAGGCTTTCTTTGAGCGCGCGGCCAGGATGTGGGGAGACAGGGACGGCCCTTGTGAGGCTCCGAGGCCGACTCACGTGCCCGTGCTTAGCTTCGTAGTGTGATTGCTGGGCTGAGGCAGGAGCCGGCAAAAACCTTCCCCGCGGGAGTGTGACACGCTCGCGCAGCCGCAGCCGCCTGCGGTCAACACCAGCGTTATACACTCGATACCCACAGTCCTCCCCGCGCTGTGGGACGCGCTCGAACGCAAGCTGTAGGCCTGCTGCCTTTCTAGCTTCCTTATTTCTTGGCAGCTCGCGTAAATGTTTCCGTAGTACCGTGATTTTAGTACGAGTCCGGACTACAGGGCTGAATAGCAAAAAGCCTGTGCTCCTGCAGGTTAGAATGTAGCAAGAAAGGTGGAAGATTTAACAGCTTTAATAATACGCAAGCACAAATAGGCCCTCAGTCATAGTTTGCCTGATGGCACCCAAAGTAAGTTTCTGTACCTTTACATTTATTTATGTGTAATCCAGGTCTATCTAAAATCAAATGACGAGAGAAAACTTAGGGTGCAGTATTGGTGAATGCACCCGTCGGGAAGACAGAGGCTGCTGTTCATTCTCACAGCAATGCGCTAGCTAGTTAGTTGACTTGAGTCTCTGGGCCAACAGGTTTTTCCTCTGAAAACGGAATGTACTGTAGGGGAATGGATGTGAGCGAGAGTTCTAAACTGTAAGGCACTATTTATAGCAAGTAGAATTACTGTTACAGGTTAAAAATACAGACTTCTAGGGGGGCATATGGGGATTAAGGAAAGTATTTACATAGTTAATAAATTTGTTAAATTACTGGGGAAAAATCTAATACTGATTAAGTTACATAATCAGAGTTCAAAAGAGAGGTTTAGAAACGATGACCCAGGTATTTCATTTCTGAAAATTGTAAAAATGGTGACAAAAGTAGATTTAACAGAAGTCCTTTTATGCCCGTCCGTATTTGTAAGCTGCCCTTTGTAGGGCCTGGCTGGGCTTCAGCAGAGCAGCCCCTGCTGGTGCCAGTGTGCTTCTGCAGACATTCTCAAGGCAGCCACACAAGGTCATGTTTTGAAACTGCCAGGAATTTTTTCAGCCTGCGAATACCCACACTCATGCCTTTGATACTTATAAATTGGCACTTTACCTTGGACCCTAAAAGTAGGTAGTTCTGATTGATCAGAAGAGGTTTGGGGTATTTTTCTTTTCTTTTGTAAACCCCTTATTCCTTAACTGCCAGGTTTATTGGCTGCCCAGCTGTATTTTTGTCATTGCAGGCTTTGTAATCTGACTTTGTTTTCATTATTCCTCTTCATACCTAGTGGGAGGAAAAGTGCTATCACTTGCCTTAGTTTGCAAGCTGTTCTGGCCAATGAATTTCAGTGGAATTTTCATTAAAATATTTATTGTTTGTTCTTCATTAGAAACATCTCCTTACAATAGGTAACACATTTCATGCAAATTTTTGAAACGTAGAAAATATCGTACGAAGAGTTTAAGAATCCATAATGCTGCCACATGGAACAAACCATTTTTAACACGATATGTGCGTCATGCATCTTTATACAGGGTGTATCATATTGAATATTTTCATGCATCTTAATATACTAAATACAATGTTTTCTTTTGGTCCACTTACCAATAATAGTCATTTTGCAACGTTATTATTTCCTTATAATTTTAATGGCTGCTTAATATTTCAGTTATGGCATAGTCATTTTACATAATTATCTTCATGTTATTTGACTTTTTGGTCATCAATTGCTGCAAAGTGCATCTTTGTGCACAAAGCTTTTCCCACACAGGATTGTTTAGAGGCTGGGTTTGTGTGCTCCTAACAATGCAACATTCCTGAACAACTCGTTGAGTCACTTATTTATTCAGAAGAATAGTGCTTATTATGGCAGAATGTTTAGGAGACTTATTTAAGAGGGATAAAAGGGGCCATATTAACACGGTGTAGTAAGTTTTGTCTCGAAGGTAGGTATTGGATGATATGGCAGCACCTAGTTAGGGAAGGGGGAGGAGCTAGGGAAGACTTCTTGAAGGAAATGCGCCTACACTGACCCTGAAAGAGAGGACAACAGGAGGGCATCGTGGGCAGTGGGGACAGTGCATCCAAAGGCTTAGCATCATGAGAAGCATAGGAACTGCCAGTGGTTGATTAGAGTGAAAGGGGTGTGTGGAGAGGGGCAAGAGGACTGAAGTGGCAGGCAGTATTTGCATAGCAAAGGGTCCAGTGTAGCAATCTGGAGACAGACTTCTGCCGATGACAATAGGAAGCCATTAGGAATGTTTATGTATCAGCCCCTTTGCTTGTTTTAGGTAAACTTACCCAAATCTGTCAGGAACGACACCATTTTTCTACATACCTATATGAAGAAGGGTATAATGTGCACCTATAAAAAGATTACCAGATGAGAGACAGTTGGTATTGTGGGTGAGTGTGGCTTTTGGAGTCAGATCAAGTTTTCATTAAACACAGAAACAGGGGTGGGAGTTAGCACTTAAGATGGGGTGATGAGTCAGAGGAGAGAGAGAAGGGGATCACCAGCATTTTACTTAAGTCGTTGCTCTTCAGTGATTGGCTGCAAGTGGATGTATAGCCTCCCCTGGGCTATTAAAAGCACACGTGGGCCCACTAAGAATTGCGAAGGGGTCCACAGCCTGTAATCCCAGCCCTTGGCTAAGTAAGTCCCTGATTTAAATGATGAAAAGGTGTATCTGCACACTGGGTGGCTCCAGCCATAGCTGATGCATGGCCCTGGCCATGTTCTACACTGTCCTTAAGCCCCAAGAGCATATCACAAGTTCCTGCCATCATTATCTCCTGACCCCTTTGCAGGCCACAGAGGGCCTGGGCAAGATTGGTGTCTCCCACAAAGCAAGGTGGGCATATTCCTAGGATCTGAGGCCACACCAGAGGGTTTTCAGGGATTTCATATCTCTATTCTCACCAGATTAACCCACTTGCTCTTTGGGGTAAGCAGAGTATGTATCCTAGAAGGGCCATGGAGTAAATATAGAAAGAAGAACTTGCATCCATAAACAGCCTTTAGAACCTTCTTTCCTTGTAGAATGACTAGACTTTAATTTTAGTTGTAGGGTTTTTTCCCTATCATATTATGCTCTAGACCTAATTTTTTAGTCCTTCAACTCCTCAGCATTAACTTTCAGATTTGTGTCCATACAGCTTTAGGATCACATGGTACAGCTGAATGCAAGGTTAGCAATTTTAAAAGTGGATTTTTATTTTTTATGTTAGTGAGGCTTGGGAGGAAGGAGAAAGACTTTTACCCATAAAATTTCCCACCCCGTTGTTTCTTAACTATGGGTTTCCGTCACGTGCCTGGTGAGTGAGGTGTTTAGGTTTTGAGGGTTCTAAGCCAGCTAATACAGTCATGAAATCAACCACGGTGTCAATGTTGTGCTTCTGGGTGGTCGTGTCTTTCAACACACGTAAAACATTCAACCAGCTAAAAGAGGTGAGCTCAGAGATGTTGGCTCGGAGGAAAAGAAGGATCACATTGAGGTCATTGATGGGGCACCCCAGCATCTTTCTGCTGAGGAGGTCAAACGCTGGGAGCATCTCATAGATGGATAGGAGCCGCTTGTCCCACTGACATAGCCGCGTGAGGTTGTAGATTATCACTGGAACCAGCAGGGTGTATACTGCTATGGTGGAGAGACTAACAATCTGGAAAACAGACAGGGAGGTCAGCCTGCACGTGATGAGATCAGGGATGTGGGTCTCATCGCTTAGCAGCCCTGTCTTGACAGAACAACTGAATTCCTTTAGGAAGAAGACATCCAGGTGGAAGTGGCCAAGGTACAGGTAGGTGGCCGAGGTGAAGAGGAGCAGGAGGGAGTTCCTCAGGAGGTAGGTAGCCACGAGTGAATGTGAGCGCTGCTTACATGCCAGGTACCGCTCAAGCAAGGGGAATTCAAAGTATCGTTCTTTCCGAGCCCTGGGTGGGGAAGAAATGAGGCAAGGTTAGGAGGGACCATTTAGAACCATATGCTAATGGAGCCACGTGGGGAAGTCACAGAATCTGTCTATCCAACTTGGCATTCTCAACTCCTGAAAATCCGCCTTCTTTGAGTGTAACCAACCCTCTCCCCCAAAGGAGGTAAATAAGGATATCTTAATTCTCCAAGCAATGAGTGCAGTGCAGTAAACCCAGTGAATGATCAATGAACAATCAGTTGTCACACTGGATTTCTGCCTAGCAAGGCAGAGTAAGCCTCTAAGCAGAAGAAGAAACCTCTTAGGAAGCAGTAAGGCTTATTAAATTAGCACTGGCCGGAGAGTCTAAATAAACATATTCTGGTTCATGGTCTGTATACTCTGTATGACAGGCCAATCCAGTTATTTTATAAAAGTAAATGTGCTAACAAGTACTTGCTGAGAGCTGTGGGGTTCAGGTACACACAAGCCAGTCTCTGTTCTGAAGACGTTTGCCGTCTGGCTTGTGGGGAGGGGGCAGATAAGATATACAAACATAAAGTAAAAATAGCGCTTGGTTCGTTAAAATGATGCGTACAACCCGTGGTAGCTGTAAATTAGGAGAGGGAGGATAACCGTATGGGCTGAGTGTTCAGAAACCTTTACGGAAAATATTGTTGTAGAGATGGCCTTCAAAAGATAAGAGTTCAGAAAGAGTACGTGCACAAACACGAGACAGAATATGGTTTCAAATCTTAGCTCAACTGTCCTCTTGGTGGGGCCCACCCTGGCCATTCTATTTAAAACTGTACCACTCCACAACCTTCCAGCTTTCCTGATCACCCCACCCTTACCCTGCTTGACTTTTTTTCTTCCAACTGCTTATTTTCTACCATATAATTTACACATGTGTTGAGTATTCATTGTCTGTTTTCTCTCAATAGAATATAAGCCCCACGTGGGTAGGTGTATTTTGTCTCCTCCCCACCTCTGGTCCTCAATGCACACACAGACATGTATCTCTAAAGCACCCAGACCAGTGCCTGGTGCTCGTAAATGGTGGCTGACTGACTTGTTTAGGAGAAAAGAAGGAGACTGCCTAGGTAGAGTGGAAAATTTCTGTCGCTTAGTAGTTAGAAGTTTGAGAAAGTGGTTGGTGACAGTGTATGTAGCAGGCCTTGGAAAAACACTTGGAAGATCATGGATATTCTTCTATATGCATGAGGGGAGCTATTGGAGGTTTCTGAGCAGGGGGGTGGCACATGAAAGTAGCAGTTTAGAGCATTTAATCCCTTGCAGACCCTGTGTTTACCTGTAAACTAGAGGCAGAGCCCTTTCTCTTCTCCCTGTATGCCAGTGATAGCAAGTGAATGAGAGGATGTGTCAACTGCTCTGCACCTCGGAGAAGGTGGGTACACAGGGGTGCTCAACCTTTTGGTGTCTTGGCCACACTGGAGGAAGAAGAGATGTCTCGGGCCACACATAAATTCATCGCGATACACAATCACAAAGAAAATCTCATAAATTTACAATTTTGTGTTGGGCTGCATTCACAGCTATCCTGGGCTGCATGCAGCCTGTGGGCTACAGGTTGGACACCCCACCCTGTCCTGGTAAAGGACAGTTTGAACATTACTCTGCAAGGAAATCACATTGATGCTTGGCAGGGTCCTTCAGAAAGGAGTGGAAGAGACAACTCACTTTTCCAGATCATCCCAGAAGTCATCGGGGTCCGAGCTCATGTGCTGGATCTTCAGCATGTGCTGTACCAGGCGGATGGAGCGGTTGTAGGATTTGTCCAGTTCGCTGATGATGAACAGCAGGTCTGAGCTGAGGGCCGGCACAGCTGTGTACTGCCACAGCAGAACTGGCAGGTACATGACCATGGCCAGGGCCAGCAGGGAGTAGGGGAGGGCCTGCGGGGTGAGAGTGAGCTGCGGAGGGAGGCCCAGGGTGTTGGGACCTTGTGGACAGAGCTCTGAGTGTGGGGCTTCTGCCTCAGAAGGGAAAAGAGCTGCCACAGGCCCAGGTTGTAAGGCTCTCTATTGACCTGGCTGAATACAGTGAGGCCCAGGAGAGAAGGGATAGTGGATCTCCACACTCCCCAGCTCAACTTTTCTGATATGGGGTCTGTGTAGGTTCCCAGGAAGGAGAGAGGCAAGAGGAAGAAAGAGAGGGCATGTGGAAGGGAGAGAGAAAGGAAGGAAGGAAGGGAGAGAGGGATGGGGGATGGAGCAGCAGGTAGGTGTGTAGAGAGCAAGAGGGCTCTCGGTTCCCCATGCATGTCAGCCGGGGTAGCTAACCAGAAATTACGGCCAACATGGTCACAGCATCCCAGGGGAGGGTGTCTTTATTCTCAGTCTTCCACTTTTCTTTCTGACTGTTTCAGGTTCTTATCACCAAACATCCAGAGTCCATTAGCTAAGTCCAGCAGAAGGCCCCATCACTGCTGACTTGTGTTTAGACCCTCCAGAGAAGAGGTCAAATCCCTTTTCCTTTGCTGCCCCCTCTCAGGAGCTACCTGAGATAATGGACTTTTCTTTGTTTCCTCATCATACTTACCATACCTAACAGGCTGGAACCATGATTCTGCCCACAGTAAAAACTCCTATAGAGGCTTTGAAAGCTGCATTTGTGTTAGGTGCTTAACATGCACAGTTTCATTTGATCCTCACGAGGGCGCTGTCAGGTGGGTACTATTAGTGTCTCTGTTTTATAAAGAAACTGAAGTGTGAAAATATTAAGTAACTTGTACAAGTTTCACATCTAGAAGGTAAGCGAATGGGAATTGGGACTCAGCAGTCTGGTTTTGGAGTTTATTCCCTTATGATTGCTTGCTACAGCTTTTCTGAACCAGGGCTCTTTGATTTTGGGGGAGAGTTTGAAGAAAAAGAAGGAGGACACATATTTGGTTGCATCTAGATAGAGGAGCAAAGTGTGTGTGTGTGTGTGTGTGTGTGTGTAAGTGTAAGAGAGAGTTTCAGAACTAAACGACAAAGACGTGTTGGGAAAGGCACACTAGACCGTGAGAGAAAATTAGAACTTCTCCACACCTGTTTAAAAAATGACATTTCTTGAAAACAAACTCTTCACCCCTAGAGATTTAACTCTTTTCTGACATGAATTCCCTCTGTACTATCCCGAACTTGTTGCCCCCCAGATGCTGCTCAAACACTTCCAGTGACAGAGACCTTGTGGCCTCTTTGCATTAATTTTCTGGTTTTGTCTGGGTCCTGGAGCTGCGGTGTTTTGAGACCTAGTAAACGTGTCATAACAACAAAATGTTATGAGTGACTTCTGACTAAACGTTGGGAACTGGACATATAAATGACTTCTGCTCCTGAATGACAATAAAGAGATAAAAAAGACATAATCCTGTAAGGACAAAGAAAACAGGAGAGGACACAGAGCAAAAAAAATGCTGAAAACTGAAAAGCAGTTGTGTGACCAGCGACAGCAGCCTGTGGGGGGATGGGAAGTTGAGGCAGGAGCAAGCGAGCTCTTTTGCACCACAGAACCAGAAAGACTCAGGAGTTAGAGACACCAGTTGCCTCTGAAAGTGGGGCTGAAAACAAGAGTATTGAAAATCCGGCCCCACAGATTCTTTCCGTAACAGGACGCACTCAGTGACTACTCTGTCCCTGCCCTGGCAGAAGGCTGTGGTCTACTCCTCAGAAACATTAAACCAGAGAGATTCTGCACTTGGGTCCATTGAGGACAGGGGGACCACGCTGAGAACCCAGCGGAAGTTAAATGAATACTGAATGCTGATACCCACATCTGAGTTCCCAGAGGGTTGGCAGCTCGGCCTGACATCCACTCCACCCTGCCCCCTCCACACAAATTAGGGATTGAATCATTCTCCTTGGGAAAACTGACCAGCCCAAGAGAATGAATTACAGATGCTGACATTTGAGGTTTTCCCAATGAAATGGCCCAAGGGCTCTCCTTAAACTGAAGGCTGCCTGCTGGTCAGCAAGCTCATCCATCAGCACAAAACCTCCACTCAGATAACGGTGAGAAACCAAAGATCTCCAGACGTTCGAAGAACACCCGACACCTGAACGTCAATGGCCAACACGTGAAAGGGGAGGGGTGGCGAAGAGGAAGAGAGAAAATGTTTATAATGATGCAGTCCAGGCCCGCCCCACTCAGCCATGAAGCTGGCCTGATTGAGTCTGAGCCCACTTTACCTTGTGAGGCCAGAGGGATTTCAGCTTGTACTGCCCAGGCTCACCCTGTTCATGGTGAACCAGTGAGTCCCAACAGGAACTGTCCACATAGGCCGCCTGCCGAACGCTGAAGTTACTGGGAGAGAAGCAGCTGATGGAAGACCCTGGAACCGGAATATACCTTTGAGGAAGCCCTGGGAATCCAGGGGACATTCAGCTAAAAGCTTTCTAGGAGCTGCCTCCACAGCTCTGCCAATTTGTGTACCTGGTAGGCACTTTCTTCTTCCCATGCCCAAGTTTCTGGGTCTGGCAAACCCATGTCGCTGTCGGACGGGCATGACAGGACAGCACTCTGCTGTTTGACTCAGGCCTGCCCGTGTGCCGGCTTCCCTTTAATACCTGCCAGTTTTTTTTCTCTCTGAGCTCCCCCAGACAGGCAGGCAGTAGGGGGGGGGGGGTCACAGGGTGGGAGGTAGGGGTGTGTGGGGGGAGAGGGGAAAGAGGTTCCCTGCACTCTTGCAGTTTGGCACCAGAAGGCTTTCAGTTTCATGGTGAGAGAGCTGACACCTTTGGGTCCTAAAGTTTAGAGGATTGATTGCCTGGATTCCTGAACCTAAAGAGAAAAGGTGCACAAACGGTGCTGGAAGGAAAGTGGGCTTGGAGGCAGAATCTCTCGTTTTTGGTTTTCCCATCATTTTCTAGATAGAGGCAGAAATGGGAACCAGTACTTCTCCCCATTGTGGGTAAAGGGAGAGGTTGGCACACTTCTTTGGGAAATGTAGTAAGCTACTCACACAGCCAGGAAAGAAAGCCAGAAATCCCAATTCTCTTTAACAGAGGGGGCATGTTTGCTGAGTTAATCTGTCCCCTAGGACACTACATACATGTGTGTGCTAATGTTAGTGTGTGGAGAGGAAGGAATGGACTTACTCACCGATGATGTGCTAAGCTCTCTTGGGCACTTAACATATGCTCTTAAGTCTTCCGGTATCCCGGGAGGTGGGGAGCAGGAGGAAGGCTCCAAGAAGGTAAGAGACTTATCGAAAGCATGGATGACCAAGACCTTTAGATGTCCTGGGTCCCAAAAAGATTACAGGCCCCCCAATCTCCTTCATCCATACAAAATCAAAAGTTTAATTATTGCAATGACATAAAACACATGAATACTGAAATTTAAACTAAATTTTTTTTTTTGCAAAATTTTGGAAATTACTTTCAAAAATATTTGCCTTTGCTGGTACTTTAAACTCATGCATAATCAGCCTTTTGGGTAATGCCCAGGCCAATCATAACACCTAGATGATGTGGGAGCTGCCTCACTTTAGTACCCATGATGTAAAGAGAGAAATAAGGTAGAGTCTCCTATACACTGGGACTTGGAAGCCACTTACCGGAGGAGAACTCCTGGGCAAACGCCAGGGACATCAGCAACAGGGGGAAGCCCACAGCTACGAACTTGACCATGCGATCCAGGGGTAGTTCTAGACGTAGTCCTTTGAGGCGGGAGCCCCTGCGGTCAGGCAGCAGGGCATCTGACAGCATGTACTCTGCAGCTGTGTGTGCAAGTGACATGATGCTGCTGAGTTTTGGGGTGCACAGACAGCAGGAGGGGTCTCAGGATAGAGTGAGGAAATGACAGCTTCAAGCAGCTGGTTTTGAGCAGATAGTGCCTGCAACCCCAGCCTCATAGACATCTGTGCCAGGAGCAGGCACTGGTTCTCTAAATAACTGGACAGGCCCTGGGCCAGACACCTGGTAATTAGAGGGAAGCAAAGCTCAGTGGGTCCTCACTAGAGGAGGGTCGGGTGTCAGCCGGGATTGGTGCCAGGCTGCTCTCTCTGGACTGTCCTTGAGCAGATGGAGGCCTGTGGCTTTATGCTGCCCTCTTATTAATAAAGTATTTTTGGTGGGGTGGTGGAGAGAAGGCGGGCTGTGTGGCCAGCCCTCCCCCCATGTAATTGGTGCAGAATTTGGGTGGAGATTGCTTAATTGTGTTGAAGGTCCTCATTTTGTGGCTTGGGGTGGGGGTGGGGACCCCAAGACTCAGCTAGTACTGCTACTCCTACATAGAATTCTTTGTGCCAGTGATGAGATTTGCTTTGGGCTCAGGCTCTTTCTTAGAAAGGACTCCGTATTTAGTGTTAAAGTCCCTTCCCTGCCTCATATTTACAAGTTCCATATAGTTATCATTTTTAAGCCCCCATTTGTTCTTTAGAAAACTGAGGGACAGGTGGCAGTGTTGAATAGTGGAAAGAACATGACCTTTGACATTGGGAAGGAAAAGTCTTCCACTGGAGACCTGGCAGTACTCATTTTTTTTTTTAATTGTGTGACTTCAGGAAGTCACCACTTTGGCTCAGTATTCTCATCTATCAAATGGCATCATATTGTAATTTTACAAGATTGAGAGGATTGATTAAGAGTATTATATGTGAAGGTATTTTGTAAACTGTGAAATGTGGGGCAAATGTCAAGTTATTTCCATTTGGTGGGGTCGGATCAGTGGGAAAGCACTGGGGCATAGGGCATCTACCCTGAGAGGCCCTGACCTTGGCCTTCACACTGGTCCCCTCTGGTTGTGGCCTTCCACAAGGCAAAGAGTCCATGGGGCCAAAGGGATATACCCAGTCAGAGCCTATGTGCTTGCTCTGGATCACTCCTGGCACCTGGGGTGCTGTAATTCCATGCCTAGGAGGCACCAGCCTGTTTCCAAGGCCTGTGCAGGCCTTTTCCTTGGGTGCATCCTCGAGTGGGCAAATCTGGTTGCTGGTGTGCACCCCTGGGACTAAAGAATGGCTCCTTGTGGGAGTTTGGGTGGAACTAAGAAGAGCTGGGATGCCCACACATGCAATTATGAGGCTTATTGCAACGTGGGGATTTTGCTGGGTTGGGAAGGGACCTTGGGAGTCTGAGAATTCTAAATTTAAACCCGGCATCCATGATCATTAGGAAGGGGTGTGTGTGTGCCTAAATATGTTAAGGTAGGCAGATAGAACATATTTTATTTAACAGTTTGCTGATTAATTTATAGCATTTAATTTTTCAGATACGTGGTATGTGGACCTCTATTTGAACTGTTTTTCCTGGGCCCACAAATGTTTGTCCTGGGCCTGCCTCTCTCCCTGTCCCCAGGCTAGGGCCCAGCTCTGATTCACGGCTGCCCTGTGCGCGCTACCTGGGGTGCCCCGGCATGGGGGCAAGAGCAGGGATCCTTTATTTCCTTTCACTTCAGCCTCTCCACACTCTCATTTCTCTGTCTTTTCATTATGTGTGTTTTGGCCAAAGGTTTATTATTGGTTTGTATCCAAGTATTTTCTTTTGATTTTAAAAAATAGTTTACATTTTTTATTGAATGAAGTATAAAACACATACATTCCTAGACACCTAAGTGGGTGGTTCAATCAACTTTCATCTGAACAGGAAACAGAAGGTTACTAACACCCCAGAAGCCCTCTTTGTGCTCTTTTCTAATAATTATCACTTCCCAAAGGGTAATATTATCCTAACTTCTAGTGGCACAGATGAATTTTGTCTCATTACACTTTACAGAAATGGAATCATGTGTATATACACTTTTGTGTTGGGCTTCTCTTCTTCTACATCATATGCACCTTAGGGTGCATCTAGGAAAAGCAATTTTTATTTGTTTCTTTTCCTCACTCCCTACTTCCATGTGTTTTAGCTCTCTAGGTAACCATTCTAACCTGCCTAATAAGTGTTTTAGTAGTTATTTTTTTTCTAAATGTGCTTTTTTTCTGGTTTGTGTATATGTAACTTTAATATACATGAATAACATTGTTTTATATCTCATTATTCTTACTTTTCTCAGGTACCACTATGGCTCTAAGCCTCTAAGCTATGTAGCCTGTGGCTAATCCTTTGCTTCTCACTGCTACACTTGTATCTATTTATTTACCCCTGGTGAGTGTAAAGAAGACCTTGTTTTATTCTGTGCTCCTCTGATAGCAATAGGTTTGAGCATCACCTTGTATACTGAGTGGCACTTCAAGGTTCCTACTCTGTAAATTGTTTGTTCTACACAATGTGCCCATTATATTTTGGGTTGATACTGAAGTTTCTAATATATGCCAGTGAGAAGATGTCTTCTTCCATTCCATTGTATTTCTACTACGTCTGTACCTGGTGTTCTTTACTGAACAAAAATGTGAATATTTAATGTTATCAAATCCATCAATTTATTTGATTTCTGGTTACTCCTCCTTAGATAACAAAGATATTTTCCTACATTTTCTTCTAATTGGAGGAGATCTATATGGTGAGGACTCAGTTCCTGCTGGAAGGAGGTCAAGAAAAAAAGGGCAGAATAGCCACTTGGCAATAACAGCTCTCTTAATATCCCCTCCACCCTCCTTGTAGTCGGGTCTAAAGGCTAAAATTACATAACACAGTTTCCCTTCTTGCTGGGGCCCTGGATGTGAATCAGTTTCCAGTATCTACATGCACTTGTGTGAGATTGGGAAATGGGAGTGAGGTGGTTCTCACACTTCAGTACATATCAGAATCATTGGAGGGCCCCACCCTGCTATTCTCTAGGTGTGGGGCAGGGTCTCCAGATTTTCATTGCCAGCAAAGTTTGCATGTGATACTCAAACTAACAACATGTGATACTGCAGTTGTTACTCAGCAGTTTTGTGAGTGTGTGAGGCACTTTTCCTGGTGGCAGGGGTCACAGTGGCAGCAGGAGCTTCCTGACCTCTGAGTCATGTCTATTGTGGAGTCAGCTTGGGGGCCCCCTCACCCCTTCCTCAGTCATTCAAAAAACTGTAAGCAAGTTATTCCTTGTATGCAATCTCCTTCTGCTTGAGAAAAGTAGTTATTTCTCTTTCTCATAAAAAAACACTGATTGATGCAATATCATACCAAAAATAGGTAGAAATGACAAGAGCATGTCCACAAATGCTGTGCACTCTATCAGGCTGCTAATTTTGAAACAAGCATCCTTGATGTCATTATAAATAGGGGAGAAAGCGTGTCCCATGGCCACTGGATTTACTGAGTGGGCTTGGCAGTAGATCTGTCAGTTATTTGAGCATGGCAAGAGACTCTGCGGCATGTGTAATGTAGGATGAACAAGCAGCCTGGTCTGTTTGGGATGCAGGGTTTCCCAGGATGTGGTGGGACTTTCAGTTCTAAAAGCAGATTGAGTTGGTCAGACTAGTGTAAGCTTTCCTTAGTCATCTTGAAGAACTCTCTCATGAATGGAAAGAGGCTAGGGCAGATGGTAAAAGGTGGGAGTCTGGTAAAATAGGTCTTTCCAGAATGTATCCAGCTATGTAATATGAAAAAGAGGCATTTACTGAAGAAGATACCAGACACAAGAAACATTTGACATAGGACAATGACACCTCAGTCCCTTTCAAAGTACGCACCTTGGGACCTCACACAGTTCTCCCAATCACCATCAGCTGCCCTGTGATATTTTCCTGAATTTCACCCATGGTCTGAAATCTCTTCCCTTTCAAAGGTAAAACGACAGAAGTTGCAAGGTGCCAAATCTGTGCTGTAGAGGGACTGAGTCATCTGGCTGACTTGATGTTTCTCCAAAGAACTCTGCACAGTGAGCTGCATGAGTGTATGTGCTGTGATAAAGCTGCCAGTCCCCAGTTGCCCATAGCTGCATCCTTCTGACTTACGGGAATAGTATCCACAGAAGAATGTTCAGGCTTAACGCAAACTTTGATGCAGACTCGTTGATCTTCTTGTTGAGTCATTTTGAATGCAATGGCCACACACTACATACACATACTCACTCAATGGCATCTACACTCCCCACCGACTAGCACAGTGAAGGCACCATAGTTCATGCATGTGCATTCGAGTCCAATCCCCTTGCCTGCCAGGTTACATCCATGTCTCACAAATCATTCTTGTTTTATTCATAATGGTTGGGCTGTTGCCAGACAGACCTTCTGTTTTCAGGAGGTGTATGAAACTAGAAGAACATAATTAGGCAGACTTAATAGGATGTTGAAAGGGAGTATTAACCTATAGCAAAGGGGATAATGATTGAGAGCCCGTACTGTGACCTGTAGAGTCACTCAGGCTTCAGTGTAAATCCCAGTGTCTTTGTTTGCCTGCTCTGTGACCTTCAGCAAGTGACTAAACCCAGTTTCCACATCTGTAAAGTGGGATAACATTAATACCTCTCTATTATGAAGTAAATGAAAGTAATACATATAAAGAATCGAAAAGAGTTGTAGACTCAGAATAAGCGCCCAAAACCATGTTAACAGCTAGTACTACTGTTACTAAGAAATTTACATAAAGAGATCAGGTAGAAATTCTTGTGCAGGAATAACTAGAAAGGAGAGTAAGAGTTTAGATGAGAAAGGGACTGTGTATCAGGTCTTGGTGGCTTTCAAATTCACCTCTCTTTGCTTTGCTTACTCCTAAATGTGAGACAGAGAGAGGGAGAGGGAAAGAGAGGGAGAGAGAGGGAGAATTGGGTTGATTAATATATTAAAACAATGATGACTCTCAATAGCAATGCAAAAGTCTGAGGACAGAGAAGATGGACCCCAAATGAGAGAAAACATAAACTTGAAATCAGCTGGCTTCAAGAAGCAGTGAGAGTAGAGAGATGGGAGGAAGGAAGAGGGAAGAAGCAAAGGAGACGCTCACCCATCCTTGCAGAACAGTGATTGTTCCCCATGGTGGCTGGGCATTCAGAGGGCTTCTTGTGGGTATTTATAACAATGACTTTTAAAATTAAGGAAGAGTACTAGCTTTTGCATCAAACCATTTTTCTCCTCAGTGTTTTCTGGATGGCAGCCTTTACCTCCTTGTTCCTCAAACTATAGATGAGGGGGTTCAGCATGGGGATTACTGTGGTGTAGAAGACAGAGGCCATGTTCTCCTGGGCCAGGGAACTGGCTGTGGAGGGTTTTAAGTACATGAATGTAGTAGATCCATAGAACATCCCCACAGCCGCAAGGTGGGCGCTGCAGGTGCTGAAGGCTTTGGACCTTCCTTCTGCAGTGCTGATGCCGAGGATGGTGGAGAAGATGAAGGCGTAGGAAACCAGGACTGTTAAGCAGGTGACTATGATGTTGAATCCAGCCAAAAAGAACATTGTCATCTCAACATCATAGGTGCTAGAGCAGGAGAGCTTCATGAGGGGGAGGATGTCACAAAAGTAATGACTGATGAGGACCTCACAATAGGGCAGTTGAATCATGAGGCCAGTCTCTATTGTTGAGCCAACAAGGCCCATGATGTAAACCACAGCCACCAGCAGGGAGCAGGCCTGATGAGACATGATAATGTTGTAAAGCAAAGGCCTGCAGATGGCAACATAGCGGTCATAGGCCATCACTGTGAGCATGTAACACTCAGCAACGACAAACACCACGAAGAAGTAGAGCTGTGCCATGCACCCTGCATAGGAGATGACGTTTTTTTCTGACAAGAAGTTCACCAGCATTTTCGGGGTGATGACAGAAGAGTAGCAGAGATCCACAAGTGACAGGTTGCTGAGGAAGAAGTACATGGGGGTGTGAAGCTGAGCATTCAGACCAATCAGAGTCATCATGCCCAGGTTCCCTATCATGGTGACTGTGTAGATACCAAGGAAGAGGAGAAAGAGGGGTAGCTGGAGATCTGGTCGCTTTGTTAATCCCCCGAGAATGAACACCACCACTGTAGAGTGATTTTCTGCAGCCATTCTCCTTTGTTTGGGAGCCCTGGGAGGGGAAGACAGAACTCTGTGAGAGGATGCATCTGGGACTGCTTGGTGAGGCTCGTTTTGTGCATTTGGGAACAGGTGAATGATTCTGGGTTCTTTTCTGATGCATCCTTCCCTCCCCCTGCTGTCTCTGAGAGGAAGACTAGACCCTGGGTGTTTCAAATTGAAGGAGATGAGGGGAAAAGGGGCCAAGATCTGGATCTTTTCACACTGGCATGTTTCTCAAATACCCTAGAGCTATTGTGCTTAAGTTTTCCCCAGACCAACTGCATCAGCATCTCCTGTATGGTAGTGAGGCAGACTCTCAGGCCTCACCCCACACCCACCAAGTCAGAAACTCTGGGGATGGGGCACCCCACTCTGGGCTCACCATTCTTTCCAGGCAATACCAATTCAGGCTAACGTTCGAGACCTTTTTCCCTGTAGGAAATAAGCAGTATATTTCATATTTTGTATCTGGAGATGTACTTTACTTAAAAAATGAAATTTAGCTGTAATCTATGCAATTCCCCCATACTAACTGCTGATGACTATGTGAACAGCCATCTCACATTGATGCAGTGTCAGGATGATGTAGTAGTTAAATCTGCATCACCGAGTACAAATTGATTTTTGTATCTGAAAGATGAAGAAATTAGTGATATCAATTCCAAAAGTGGTTGTAAAACTAATATTGGTCAATGCCCATTCAGAAAATTTTTTGAGGCTCTCATCTGCTATAAAAATGTGAGTCATTAGTTTGTTGGAATTGTTTGTTTGGTTTTCACTGAACTTGAGGCCATAGGACAGTCGTTCTCACCATCGCCTGTATGTTATCACTACCTGGAGCGTTTCAAAGGAAGGAATGATGTGTGGGTTCCACCAGCATAGGTTGATTTCATTGATCTGTGTTGCACCTGGGCCCAGGCACATAGTATACTCCAGATTAAGTGCCCAACAGCCATTATTATTATCAGTACTATTATTATTTTCATTATTTCAGACCATAACATTAAATGAACGATGACCCCATTATCCACCTACTGGCATAGTACTCAAATTAGAGACATGAACCTAGGCAGCATGGATCTTCATTGCTGGATATGGTACCTACAGACAAAGTGTGTCCAAGATGAATTTCCTAAGATAAAAACCATCAACCCTCAGCATTTTAATGCCTCCTTATGTAATTCCTAGATTTTCAATAGTGCCCTTCAAAGGCCCATGTTATTAACCCCTCCTACAATTGTTGGGTGTGAGGAGAAACGTGTTTACAGTAGGATTTTTACTCCCTTTTTGATGCCGAGGAAACTGAAGCGCCAGACTAAAAATGTCTGGGACATGGGACTCAGACTGCTCACTTGGTCTTTGGCTTCTCCCCTTGGCCACCGTGTGCAGCCTTGTGTACCTGCACTCCTCCAGCTCTAAGAAATGCTGTTCAGCGTGCTTTCCACCTGATGCCTTAGGTTGTGCATAGAAAATAAGGGTCATCTCTGTTATTCTGTCCACTCTCTAGGAAACTGAAGCTCTAGAATTAAATACGCTATCCTGTCATGCAGTGAGCTAGAGTCAGAAGTGGGCCGCAAACTCAGAACTTCTGACCACCAGTTCATTTATTCCTCTTAAGCTTTGTTGTTCTGCTGTAGGGTCTCTTTGTGTAGAAATTTACTATCATTCCCTAAACTTAATTTATTTTATTTTAGAGGCAGAGGAAAGAGTTTATTGCCAATTTTAGGTACCAATTATAGAAAATTACCAAGGCAGTATATGTGCATCGTTGAAAATGAGAAATACAAATAAGGAAAGTAAATAAATAAATAATACAGATAAGAAAACTATATAAAAAGAAAAAAAGAAAAAGTTACAAAGAAGAAGAAGACATAAAAATAAGCAAAAATAAAACACCATTTTCCTCTTCTTCTACATTTTTCAATGAATCTATGTATTCACATGTGTTGAAGTGTATATTTATTTTTTAAATATTTTAACATGTTTTTTAATGTAGCAATTTAAAATCCATTGTGTCATTTGGGTCCTATAATAATAACTTTGGCCCTACTTTTATTTCTTATACTTCGGTTTAAGATTCCTTAAGTCTTTAGGATGTGGCTAAAGAAAAGAATATCTGCATTGTATTGTGACCTTTATTTGTTAACTTATTGGTATCAGGGTATTTAAGAGGCATTTAACTTTGTAATGACTACTACCAGAGATAGCTCGGAGTTTTGACTATTATTTCCATTTATTACAAAGGAGACAATAAATTTCCCCTAGGTAACAGTAGATTAAAAATTCTAACATACCCTCTTCTACCTACTTTCCGCCTCTAAGACAACCAGAAAGACAGAAAATCTGTCTCGATTATACCATTACCAGAATTCAGGGTGCTTTAGAAAGCAGTGCAGAGTCGGTACCATTCCCTCAGCACAGTGCAAATGGGAAAATACCTGATCGCGTTGATTTAATTTTCACTCCCACAGTCATCTAATCACATAAATAAGGAGACATGCCCCCCACAGGGGATATAAATTATTACCTCTAGTTCACGAGACCATCAGAGGCTCGTGAAGACAACAAACAAAGAGAAAACACTTAGAGACAAAGGTGAACATATGGTTGGAAAGATCCTGCATTAAGAACAGGAGTCTGTGAAAGAAACATTGTTTTCATAAAATTGCTTGAAATCTGTAAGTACCTGTGCTGAGGCAAAATGGACAGTCTCCTGGAAATTTCAGAGGATGTCCTTGGTTTCAGCAATCAGGAAGTAAATATCAGGAAATGAGAGAACATAGAGACTTATTTCTAGTTCTACATTTACTCAAAGTGGCTGCACAGCCACAAAAAACGGGGTCACTGAGATTGGGAGACCTGGGTGTCTTTTTATATGTGTATGGGCAGAAGCTCTCATGGGATGAAGTCACTGCAGAGACTGGAGCCCTTACTGCAGGAGCAATTAAAGTGTTGGTTCACACCTCTGCTGTGAATCAAGTTTTGTCTCCCAGGTGTAGGAATTTTCCTTTCATTTAGAGTCATGTTATAGGTTGGAAAACTTAGAATCTAATGCCAGCATGCAAATATTTCATGAAGAACAACCCAATCATCCCCATCATTGCCCTCACCATCATCACCCTCACCATCATCATCATCATCACCATCATCACCATCACCACCCAAACCACATCAGTCATCACCATCAACATCATCACCAGTGACTACCATATGGTTATTCATCATTAGGCTTAATCAGCTTGGCTTAACATGTTAATTTTAAGGGGTCTTTAAGCTAATTCAAATATTTTACTAACACCAACCAGTCATACAATTTCAGCAAAGGAATTCATAAGGTACATTAACTTGTGAGCCTGCCGCTATACCTGCCTGCTGACAGAATGGAATAGCAGGAGGTTGAGGGGCATGAGAAGATAGACTTATAAGAACTCTTTTTACACTTATTCTCTTTCATATGTGAGATATGTTCATAACAAAATGTACTTTTCTAGAATACATTCTGTAATATATTATCCACAAAGTCTTGCAAAGGAAGTTTTTCTTAAGCTATTTTGACATAATTGCAGATTCACATGCAGTTGTAAGAAATAATATACAGAGACCCTTTGTGTCCTTTATATGGTTTCCCCCGATGATAACATTTTGCAAAATCATATGACGACATCGCACTCAGGAGAGTGCATGTTGCCAAATACAATTCACTGATCTTCTCAGATTTCCCCAGTTTTGCCAATACTCATTTGTACGTGTATGTATACATTTAGTTTGATGCAATTTTATCTCATGCATGGGTTCATGTATCCACCACACAGTTCAAATAAAAACATATCATTTTCATTTTCTGATACTCAGAATTATATTTTGGTTTCTATTATCCTGCAAAGGCGACTAGTTGTTCTTTTTTAGCATCTTTATACTCTACTTGTTTTATTCATTCATGTATTTTTGGGGAGGAGAAGGGAGGGAGAAAGAGGTTGAGAAAGAGGTAGAGAAATGTCCATGTGTGCTTGCCACTCCCAACCAGGAACCTGGCCCATGACCCAGGCATGTGCCCTGACTGGGAATCAAACCAGTGACCCTTTGGTTTCCCGTCCAGTGCTCAATCCATTGAGCCACACCAGCCAGGGCTAGAAAAAGTGAGGATTGAAACTATGAACAATAACATGGCAATAAATACATATCTATCAACAATTGAATCTAAAAAACAAAGTAAGCAAAGAAAGAACACAGACAGAATCACGTATCCATGTATCCATTCTGACAGTGAGCATTTTGATGGTTGCCAGATGGGAAGGGGGTGTGGGGCAATGGGTGAAGAGGTGAGGGCATTGAGAAGTACAAATAGGTACTTACAGAATAGCCATGAGGATGCAAAGTGTGGTATGGGAAATGGAGAAGGCAAAGAATTTACACAAATGACCCATGGCCATGAACAATGGTGTGGGGACTTCCTTAGTTGGTTTAGGTTGCTTGGTGGAGAGGGGGAAAGAGGAAGAAATTGGAAAAATTGTAATGCCATAATCCATAGAATATGATAAAAGGAAGAAAAGCAGAGAGAGACAGACACAGAGACTACCAGCAGTGTCCTTTACTGAAGAAAAATCTGAATTTTAATCTTATAAAATTCACTAACTTATTCGGCTTTCTGTTTCTCATTCTTAGATAACAAAGATATTTTCCTACATTTTCTTCTAATTAGAGAGATCTATAGTGGTGAGGACTCAGTTCCTGCTGGAAGGAGGTCAAGAAAAAAAGGGCAGAATAGCTACTTGGCAATAATATGTCTCTCAATATCCCTTCCACCTACCTTATAGACAGCTCAAAAAGCTAAAATTCCATATCCCAGTTTCCCTTGTAGCTGAGGCACTGGATGTGAATCAGTTTCCAGTATCTACATGCACTTGTGTGAGATTGGGAAGATGGGAGTGAGGTGGTTCTCCCACTCCAGTACATATCAGAATCATTGGAGGGCCCCACCCTGCTATTCTCTAGGTGTGGGGCAGGGTCCCCAGATTTTCATTGTCAGAAGTTTTCATGTGATACTCAAACTAGGGTGAAGTAGTTACTTAGCAGTTTTGTGAGTGTGTGAGGCATTTTTCCTGGTGGCAGGGGTCACAGTGGCAGCAAGAGCTTCCTGACCTCTGAGTCATATCTATTGTGGAGTCAGCTTAGGAGCCCCTCACCCCTTTTCAGTCATTCAAAAAACTGAAGCAAGTTATTCCTTGTATGCAACCTCTTTCTGCTTGAAAAAACTAGTTATTTCTCTTTCTCATAAAAAAACACTGATTGATACAATATTATACCAAAAATACCTAGAAATGACAAGAGCATGTCCACAAATGCTTTGCTCTCTATCAGGCTGCTGATTTTGAAACAAGCATCCTTGATGTCATTATAAATAGGGGAGAAAGCTTGTCCGATGGCCACTGGATTTACTGAGTGGGCTTGGCAGTGGATCTGTCAGTTGTTTGAGCATGGCAAGAGACTCTGCGGCATGTGTAATGTAGGATGAACAAGCAGCCTGGTCTGTTTGGGATGCAGGGTTTCCCAGGATGTGGTGGGACTTTTCAGTTCTAAAAGCAGATTGAGTTGGTCAGACTAGTGTAAGCTTTCCTTAGTCATCTTGAAGAACTCTCTCATGAATGGAAAGAGGCTAGGGCAGATGGTAAAAGGTGGGAGTCTGTGAAAATCGGAGGTCTTTCCAGAATGTATCCAGCCATGTAATATGAAACACAGACATTTATTGGAGAAGATACAAGACACAAGAAACATTGTACATAGGACAATGACACCTCAGTTCCCTTCAAAGTACGCACCTTGGGACCTCACACAGTTCTCCCAATCGCCATGAACTGCCATGTGATAGTTTCCTAGATCTCACCCATGGCCTGAAATCTCTTCCCTTTCAAAGGTGATTTTACTTTTGGGAAAAGACAGAAGTTGCAAGGTGCCAAAAATGTGCTGTAGAGGGGCTGAGTCATCTGGCTGACTTGATGTTTCTCCAAGGAACTCTGCACAGTGTGCTGCATGAGTGTATGTGCTGTGATAAAGCTGCCAGTCCCCAGTTGCCCATACCTGCATCCTTCTGACTTATGGGAATAGTATCCACAGAAGAATGTTCAGGCTTAATGCAAACTTTGATGCAGACTCATTGATCTTCTTGTTGCGTCATTTTGAATATGATGACCATACACTAGATACACAAACTCACTGAATCGCATCTACAGCCCCCACCAACTAGCACAGTGAAGGCACCATAGTTCATGCATGCATGTTCACGTCCAATTGCCCTGGCTGCCAGGTTACATCCATGTCTCACCAATCATTCTTGTTTTATTCAAAATGATTGGCTTTTTCTGGACAGACCTTTTGTCTTCAGGAGGCGTTTGAAACTAGAAGCACATAATTAGGCAGACTTAATTGGATGTCCAAAGGGAGTATTAGCCTAGAGCAAAGGGATAATGATTGAGAGCCAGTAGTGTGGCCACTAGAGTCACTCATGCTTCAGTGTAAATCCCAGTGTCTTTGTTTGCCAGCTCGGTGACCTTGAGCAAGTGACTAAACCCAGTTTCCACATCTACAAAGTGGGATAATATAAATACCTCCCTACTGCGAAATATAATGAAAAAAATACATATAAAGCATCGAGAGGAGTTATAGACTCAGAATAAGCACCCGAAACCATGATAACATGTAGTATTACTGTTACTAAGAAAATTACATAAAGACATCAGGTAGAAATTCTTGTGCAGGAATAACTAGAATGGAGAGTAAGAGTTGAGATGAGAAAGGGACTGTGTATCAGGTCTTGGTGGCTTTCAAAATCACCTCTCTTTGCTTTGCTTACTCCTAAATGTGAGACAGAGAGAGGGAGAGGGAAAGAGAGGGAGAGAGAGGGAGAATTGGGTTGATAATACATTAAAACAATGAGGACTCTCAATATCAATTCAAGAGTTTTAAGAAAGAGAAGATGGACCCCAAATGAGAGAAAGTGTGAACTTGAAATCAGCTGGCTTCCATAATTTTTTCATCCACTCATTTGCCCAATGGAATTCTACACAGCAGAGAGAAACAAGGAGCTTATACCCTTTGCAATGTATGGATGGAACTGGAGAGCATTATGCTAAGTAAAATAAGCCCGGCGGTGAGGGACAAATAACATATGATCTCACCTTTACCTGGAAAATAATCAACAAAAGAAAAAAGCAAACAAAATATAAACAGAGACATTGAAATTAAGAATATTGTAACAATACCCACAGGGGAGTGGGGAGGGGATAGTGGGGAGAGGGGTCTATAGCAGCTACTATAAAGGACACAAGGACAAAATCAATAGGGAGGGTAGAGGTTGGGGAGGGAAGTGGGACTGGCTGGGGTGGGGTGGAGGGGAGGGGAGAAAATGCAGACAATTGTAACTGAATAAAAATAAATTAATTTGAAAAAAAGGAATCAGCTGGCTTCAAGAAGCAGTGAGTGTAGAGAGATGGGAGGAAGGAAGAGGGAAGAAGTAAAGGAGGCGCTCACCCAACCTTGCAGAAAAGTGATTGCTCCCCATGGTGCCTGGGCATTCAGAGGGCTTCTTGTGGGTATTTATAGCAATGACTTTTCAAATTAAGGAAGAATAATAGCTTGTGCATCAAACCCTTTTTCTCCTCAGTGTTTTCTGGATGGCAGCCTTTACCTCCTTGTTCCTCAAACTGTAGATGAGGGGGTTCAGCATGGGGATTACTGTGGTGTAGAAGACAGAGGCCATGTTCTCCTGGGCCAGGGAACTGGCTGTGGAGGGTTTTAAGTACATGAATGCACCAGATCCATAGAACATCCCCACAGCCACAAGGTGGGAGCTGCAGGTGTTGAAGGCTTTGGACCTTCCTTCTGCAGTGCTGATGCGGAGAATGCTGTAGATGATGAAGGCGTAGGAAACCAGGACTGCTAAGCAGGTGACTATGGTGTTGAATCCAGACACAAAGAACACTGTCACCTCAACATCATAGGTGCTAGAGCAGGAGAGCTTCATGAGGGGGAGGATGTCACAAAAGTAATGAGTGATGAGGACCTCACAATAGGGCAGTTGAGTCATGAGGCCAGTCAATATTGTTGAGCCAACAAGCCCCATGATGTAAACCACAGCCACCAGCAGGGAGCAGGCCTGATGAGACATGATAATGTTGTAAAGCAAAGGCCTGCAGATGGCAACATAGCGGTCGTAGGCCATCACTGAGAGGATGTAACACTCAGCAATGACAAACACCAGGAAGAAGTAGAGCTGTGCCATGCACCCTGCATAGGAGATGACGTTTTTTTCTGACAAGAAGTTCACCAGCATTTTCGGGGTGATGACAGAAGAGTAGCAGAGATCCACAAGTGACAGGTTGCTGAGGAAGAAGTACATGGGGGTGTGAAGCTGAGCATTCAGACCAATCAGAGTCATCATGCCCAGGTTCCCTATCATGGTGACCATGTAAATGCCAAGAAAGAGGAGAAAGAGGGGTAGCTGGAGCTCTGGTGTCTTTGTTAATCCCCCGAGAATGAACACCACCACTGTAGAGTGATTTTCTGCAGCCATTCTCCTTTGTTTGGGAGCCCTGGGAGGGGAAGACAGAACTACTTTACAACATTCATCTGGGACTGCTTGGTGAGGCTCGTTTTGTGCATTTGGGAACAGGTGAATGATTCTGGGTTCTTTCCTGATGCATCCTTCCCTCCCCCTGCTGTCTCTGAGAGGAAGACTAGACCCTGGGTGTTTCAAATTCAAGGAGATCAGGGGAAAAGAGACCAAGATCTGGATCTTTTCACACTGGCACGTTTCTCACATATCCTAGAGCTATTGTGCTTAAGGTGTAGTCCTCAAACCAGCTGCATCAGCATCTCCTGTACAGTAGTGAGGCAGACTCTCAGGCCTCACCCCAGACCCACCAAGTCAGAAACTCTGGGGATAGCGCACCCCACTCTGTGCTCACCATTCTTTACAGGCAATACCAATTCAGGCTAAAGTTCAGAGCTTCTTCCCTGTAGGAAATAAGCAGTATATTTCATATTTTGTAGCTGGAGATGTACTTTGCTTAAAAAATGAAACTTAGCTGTAATCTATACAATTCCCCCACATTAACTGCAGATGACTGTGTGAACAGCCATCTCAAATTGATGCAGTGTCAGGACAATGTTGTTGTTAAATCTGTATCGCTGAGTACAAATCAATGTTTGTATCTGAAAGATGAAGAAATTAGTGATATCAATTCCAAAAGTGGTTGTAAAACTAATATTGGTCAATGCCCACTCAGAAAATTTTTTCAGGCTCTCATCTGGTATAAAAAGGTGAGTCATTATGTTGTTATAATTGTTTGTTTGGTTTTCACTGAACTTGAGGCCATAGGACAAGTTCATGTTCTCACCATCAACTGTATGTTATCACTACCTGGAGCATTTCAAAGTAAGGAATGATGTGTGGGTTCCACCATCAGAGGTTGATTTCATTGATCTGTGTTGCACCTGGGCCCAGGCACATAGTATACTCCAGATTAAGTGCCCAACAGCCATTATTACTGTTATTACTATTATTATTATCATTATTTTCAGACCATAGTATTAAATGAACCATGGTCCCATTATCCACCTACTGGCATAGTACTCAAATTGTAGACATAAACCTAGGAAGCATGGATCATTTATTGCTGAATATGATACCTTTAGACAAAGTGTCTCTGAGATGAATTTCGTAAGATAAAAACGATCAACCCTCAGCATTTTAATGCTTCCTTATGTAATTACTAATTTTTCGATAGTGCTCTTCAAAGGCCCATGTTATTAACCCCTCCTACAATTGTTGGGTGTGAGGAGAAACGTGTTTACAGTAGGATTTTTACTCCCTTTTTGATGCCAAGGAAACTGAAGCGCCAGACTCAAAATGACTGGGATATGGGACTCAAACTGGCCGCTTGGTCTTTGGCTTCTCCCCTTGGCCACCGTGTGCAGCCTTGTGTACCTGCACTCCTCCAGCTCTAAGAAATGCCGTTCAGTGTGCTTTCCACCTGATGTCTTAGGTTGTGCATGGCATAGGAAATAAGGTGATCTCTGTTAGTCTCTCCATTCTCAAGGAAACAGAAGCTCTAGAGTTAAATACGCTATCCTGTCATGCAGTGAGCAAGAGGCAGAAGTTGGCTGCAAACTGAGAACTTCTGACCACCAGTTCCTTCATTCCCCTTAAGCTCTGTTGTTCTGCTTTGGGGTCTCTTTGTGTAGAAATTTATTATCATTCCCTAAACTTAAGTTATTGTATTTTCATTTTATTTTTATTTTTAAAATTTTTATTGTTATTCACGGTGAGGGACAAATATCATATGTTCTCAACTTTAACTGGAACATAATCAACAGAGGAAAAAAGCAAACAAAATATAACCAGAGACATTGAAGTTAACTTATTGTATTTTTAGAGGCTGAGAAAAGAGCTTATTGCCAATTTTATGTACATTATAGAAAATTACCAAGGCAGTATATGTGCATCATTGAAAATGAGAAATAAAAATGAGGCAAATAAATAAATAATACCGAGAACAAAAACATATAAAAAGAAAAAAAGAAAAAGTTACAAGACGAAGAAGACATAGAAATAAGCAAAAATAAAACGCCATTTCTCTGTTCTGTGGAGACCAACACTGGCAATCACCACCCTTCTACATTTTTCAATGCATGTATGTATTTAAACGTTTATAGCTGTATATGCATTTTTAAAAATATATATATATTAACGTTTTTTGTTGTACTTGAACAAGAAAAAGCCCGTTTTCTGCTTCCATCCCATGTCTCCCCACCACCCCAGTCCTCTCCCCCAACCTCGGTCCCCTTTATTAAAAATATTTTAACCTGTTTTTTAATGTTGCAATTTAAAATCCTTTGTCTTATTTGGGTCCTATAATAACTTCAGCACTAATTTCATTACTTTTACTTAGATGTAAGAGTCCTTAAATCCTTAGAATATGGTTAAAGAAAAGAAAATTTGCATTTCATTGTGACCTTTATTTGTTAACTTATTGATATTGGGGTATTTAAGAGGTATTTAACTTGATGATAATATCTACTACCAGATATAGCTAGGAGTATTTGACTATTATGTCCATTTATTACGAAGGAAACAATAAATTTCCCCTAGGTAACAGTAGATTAAAAATTCTAACATACCCTCTTCTACCTACTTTCCGCCTCTAAGACAACCAGAAAGACAAAATCTGCCTCGATTATACCATTACCAGAATTCAGGGTGCTTTAGAAAGCAGTGCAGAGTCGGTACCATTCACCCAGCACAGTGCAAATGGGAAAATCCCAGATAGCGTTGATTTAATTTTCACTCCCACAGTCATCTAATGACATAAATAGGGAGACATGCCCCCCACATGGGATATAAATTATTACCTCTAGATTCACCAGACCATCAGAGGCTCGTGACTGACTTGAGATCACAACGCACAAAGAGAAAACACTTAGAGACGAAGGTGAACATATGGTTGGAAAGATCCTGCATTAAGAACAGGTGTTCATGAAAAAACATTGTTTTCTTAGGATTTCTTTAAACCTGTAAGTACCTGTGCTGAGGCAAAATGGACAGTCTCCTGGAAATTTCAGAGAATGTCCTTGGTTTCAGCAATCAAGAAGTAAATCTCAGGAAATGAGAGAACATAGAGATTTATTTCTAGTTCTACATTTACTCAAAGGGGCTGTCATAGCCACAAAAAAAGGGGGTCACTGAGATTGGGAGACCTGGGTGTCTTTTTATATGTGTATGGGCAGAAGCTCTCATGGGATGAAGTCACTGCAGAGACTGGAGCCCCTACTGCAGGAGCAATTAAAGTGTTGGTTCACACCTCTGCTGTGAATCAAGTTTTGTCTCCAAGGTGTGGGAATTTTCCTTTAATTGAGAGTCATGTTGCAGGTTGGAAAACTTAGAATCTAATGCCAGCATGCAAATATTTCATGAAGAACAACCCATCATCACCCTCACTATCATTACTGTCACCACCATCATCATCATCACCACCATCACCATCACCACCCAAACCACATCAGTCATCACATCAGCATCATCACCAGTGACTGCCATGTGCTTATTCATCCTTAGGCATAATCAGCTTGGCTTAACATGTTAATTTTAAGGGGTCTTTAAGCTAATTCAAATATTTTACTAACACCAACCATACAGTTTTAGCAAAGGGATGTGAATTCAAAAGGTACATTAAATTGAGAGCCTGCCGCTATACCTGCCGCTGACAGAATGGAATAGCAGGAGGTTGAGGGGCATGAGAAGATAGACTCATAAGAACTCTTTATACACTTATTCTCATTCATATGTGAGATATGTTCATAACAAAATGTACTTTTCTAGAATACATTCTGTAATATATTATCCACAAAGTTTTGCAAAGGAAGATTTTCTTAAGCTATTTTGAGATAATTACAGATTCACATGCAGTTGTAAGAAATAATATATGGAGATCCTTTGTATCCTTTATACAGTTTCCCCCGGTGATAACATTTTGCAAAATCACATGACATTGCACTCAGGAGAGTGCATGTTGCCAAATACAATTCACTAATCTTACTCAGATTTCCCCAGTTTTGCCAATACTCATTTCCATGTGTACCCACACGCTTAGTTTGATGCAATTTTATCACATGCATAGGTTCATGTACCCACCACATGGTTCAAATAAAAACACATCATTTTCATTTTCTGATGCTCAAAATTATATTTTGTTTTCTATTATCCTGCAAAGGTGACTAGATGTTTTTCTTTAGCATATTTATACTCTATTTTTTTTTTATTCATTCATGTACTTTTGGGGAGGAGAAGGGAGGGAGAAAGAGGTTGAGAAAGAGGCAGAGAAACATCCATGTGTGCTTGCCTCTCCCAACCAGGGACCTGGCCCATGACCCAGGCATGTGCCCTGACTGGGAATCAAAGCAGTGGTCCTTTGGTTTCCAGGCCAGTGCTCAATTCATTGAGCCACACCAGCCAGGGCTAGACAAAGAAGAGGATTGAAACTATGGACAATAACATGGCAATAAATACATATCTATCAACAACTGAATCTAAAAAACACAGTAAACAAAGAAGGAGAACAGAGACAGCATCACGTATCCATGTATCCATTCTAACAGAGAGCATTTTGATGGTAGCCAGATGGGAAGGGGGTTGGGGCAATGGGTGAAGAGGTGAGGGCATGGAGAAGGACAGATAGGTACTTACAGAATAGCCACGAGGATGCAAAGTGTGGTATAGGAAATGGAGAAGGCACTGAACTTACACAAATGACCCATGGACATGAACAATGGTGTGGGGACTTCCTGAGTTGGTGCGGGTTGGTGGGTGGAGAGGCACAAAGAGGAAAAAATTGGAAAAATTTTAATGCTATAATCCGTAGAATATGATAAAAGGAAGAAAAGCAGAGAGAGACAGAGGCAGAGACTACCCCCAGTATCCTTTACTGAAGAAAAATTTGAATTTTAATGTTTTCAAATTCACTAACTTATTTGGCCTTCTGGTTTCTCATTCTTAGATAACAAAGATATTTTCCTACTTTTCTCTCTTTCTTTTTCTTTTTTTTTTAAACAATGCTGGAGATTATATTTAGGGAATACTATCCAGTTTTTACTTATAAGTTCTTTGGCTTCTACATTTCCTACACTAATCTTACCCTCCCCCTGTCTATTTTCCACCTATCATTTATGCTATTTATTCTCTGTCCCATTCCCCCCCTCTCCCTCTCCCACTCCCCTGTTGATAACCCTCCATGTGATCTCCATTTCTGTGGTTCTGTTTCTGTTCTATTTGTTTGCTTAGTTTTCTTTTGTTTTGGTTTTGGTGTTGTTGTTAATAACTGTGAGTTTGCTGTCATTTTTACTGTTCATATTTTTTATCTTTTTTTTCTTAGATAAGTCCCTTTAACATTTCATATAATAATGGCTTGGTGATGATGAACTCCTTTAACTTGACCTTATCTGAGAAGCAGTTTATCTGCCCTTCCATTCTAAATGATAGCTTTGCTGGATAGAGCAATCTTGGATGTAGGTCCTTGCCTTTCATGACTTGGAATACTTCTTGCCAGTCCCTTCTTGCCTGCAAGGTTTCTTTTGAGAAATCAGCTGACAGTCTATGGGAACCCCATTGTAGGTAACTGTGTCCTTTTCTCTAGCTGCTTCTAAGATTCTCTCCTTCTGTTTTATCTTCGGTGATGTAATTACGATGTGCCTAGGTGTGTTCCTCCTCAGGTCCAGCTTCTTTGGGACTCTCTGAGCTTCCTGGACTTCTTGTAAGTCTATTTACTTTGCCAGACTGGGGAATTTCTCCTTCATTATTTGTTCAAATAAGTTTTCAATATTTTCTAATTAGAGGAGATCTATAGTGGTGAGGACGCACTTCCTGCTGGAAGGACGTCAAGAAAAAAAGGGCAACATAGCAACTTGGCAATATCAGCTCTCTCAATATCCCTTCCACCCTCCTTGTATACAGCTCAAAAAGCTAAAATTACATATCCCAGTTTCCCTTGTTGCTGGGGCCCTGGATGTGAAGCAGTTTCCAGTATCTACAAGCACTTGTGTGAGATTGGGAAGATGGGAGTGAGGCGGTTCTCCCACTCCGGTACATATCAGAATCATTGGAGGGACCCACCCAGCAATTCTGCAGGTGTGGGGAAGGGTCTCCAGATTTTCACTGCCAGCAAGTTTGCATGTGATACTCAAACTAGGGTGCAGTTGTTACTCAGCAGTTTTGTGAGTGTGCGAGGCGTTTTTCCTAGTGGCAGGGGTCACAGTGGCAGCAGGAGCTTCCTGACCTTGAGTCATAACTATTGTGGAGTCAGCTTGGGGGCCCCTCACCCCTTCTTCAGTCATTCAAAAAACTGTAAGCAACTTGTTCTATGTATGCAATCTCTTTGTGCTTGAGAAAACTAGTTATATCTCTTTCTCATGAAAAAACACTGATTGATACAATATTATACCAAAATAGCTAGAAATGACAAGACTATGTCCACAAATGCTGTGCACTATATCAGGCTGCTAATTTTGAAACGAGCATCCTTGATGTCATTATAAATAGAGGAGAAAATTTGTCCCATGGCCACTGCATTTACTGAGTGGGCTGGGCAGTGGATCTGTCAGTTATTTGAGCATGGCAAGAGATTCTGCATCATGTGTAATGTAGGATAAACAAGCAGCCTGATCTGTTTGGGATGCAGGGTTTCCCAGGATGTGGTGGGACTCGTCAGTTCTAAAAGCAGATTGAGTTGTTCACTCTAGTGTAAGCTTTCCTTAGTCATCTTGAAGATGTTTCTCTTGAATGGGAAGAGGCTAGGGCAGATGGTAAAAGGTGGGAGTCTGGGAAAATAAGAGGTCTTTCCAGACTGTATCCAGCCATGTAATATGAAAAGAGAGATTTATTGAAGAAGATTTATTGAACAAGACACAAGAAGCATTGTACATGGGAAAATGACACCTCATTCCCCTTCAAAGTAGGCACCTTGGGACCTCACACAGTTCTCCCATTCACCATCAGCTGCCCTGTGATATTTTCCTGAATCTCACCAATGGCCTGAAATCTCTTCCCTTTCAAAGGTGATTTTACTTTTGGGAAAAGACAGAAGTTGCAAGGTGCCAAATCTGTGCTGTAGCTGGGCTGAGTCATCTGGCTGACTTGATGTTTCTCCGAAGAACTCTGCACAGTGAGCTGCATAGGCGGATGTGTTGAGATAAAGCTGCCAGACCCCCATTGCCCATAGCTGCAGACTTCTGACTTACGGGAATAGTATCCACAGAAGAATGTTCAGGCTTAACGCAAACTTTGATGCAGACTCATTGATCTTCTTCTTGAGTCATTTTGAATGTGATGGCCACACACTACATACACATACTCACTCAATCACATCTACAGCCCCCTCCGACTAGCACAGTGAAGGCACCATAGTTCACGCATGCGCATTTGAGTCCAATCCCCTTGGCTGCCAGGTTACATCCATGTCTCACAAATCATTCTTGTTTTATTCACAATGGTTGGGCTTTTTCAGGACACACCTTGTGTTTCAGGAGGCGTTTGAAACTAGAAGAACATAATTAGGCAGACTTAATAGGATGTTGAAAGGGAGTATTAGCCTAGAGCAAAGGGCATAATGATTGAGAGCCAGTAGTATGGGCTCTAGAGTCACTCAGGCTTCAGTGTAAATCCCAGTGTCTTTGTCTGCCAGCTCGGTGACCTTCAGCAAGTGACTAAACCCTGTTTCCACATCTGCAAAGTGGGATAACATTAATACCTCTCTATTGTGAAATATAATGAAAATAATACATATAAAGCATTGAGAAGAGTTGTAGACCCATAACCACCTAAACCAATTTAACAGCTTGTATTACTGATACTAAGAAAATTACATAAAGCGATAAGGTAGAAATTCTTGAGCAGGAATCACTAGAAAGGAGAGTAAGAGTTGAGATGAGAAAGGGACTGTGTATCAGGTCTCAGTGGCTTTCAAATTCACCTCTCTTTGCTTTCCTTACTCCTAAATGTGTGAGAGAGAGGGGGAGAAGAAGAGAGAGGGAGAATTGGGTTGAGTAATATATTAAAACAATGATGAATATGAGTATCAATGGAAAAGTCTGAGGACAGAGAAGATGGATCCCAAATGAGAGAAAGTGTGAACTTGAAATCAGCTGGCTTCAAGAAGCAGTGAGAGTAGAGAGATGGGAGGAAGGAAGAGGGAAGAAGCAAAGGAGGCGCTCACCCATCCTTGCAGAAAAGTGATTGTTCCCCATTGTGGCTGGGCATTCAGAGGGCTTCTTGTGGGTATTTATAACAATGACTTTTAAAATTAAGGAAGAGTACTAGCTTTTGCATCAAACCATTTTTCTCCTCAGTGTTTTCTGGATGGCAGCCTTTACCTCCTTGTTCCTCAAACTGTAGATGAGGGGGTTCAGCATGGGGATTAGTGTGGTGTAGAACACAGAGGCCACATTCTCCTGGGCCAGGGAACTGGCTGTGGAGGGTTTTAAGTACATGAATGTAGCAGATCCATAGAACATCCCCACAGCCACAAGGTGGGAGCTGCAGGTGCTGAAGGCTTTGGACCTTCCTTCTGCAGTGCTGATGCAGAGGATGGTGCAGAAGATGAAGGCGTAGGAAACCAAGACTGTTAAGCAGGTGACTACGATGTTGAATCCAGCCACAAAGAACAGTGTCATCTCAACATCATAGGTGCTAGAGCAGGAGAGCTTCATGAGGGGGAGGATGTCACAAAAGTAATGAGTGATGAGGACCTCACAATAGGGCAGTTGAATCATGAGGCCAGTCAATATTGTTGAGCCAACAAGCCCCATGATGTAAACCACAGCCACCAGCAGGGAGCAGGCCTGATGGGACATGATAATGTTGTAAAGCAAAGGCCTGCAGATGGCAACATAGCGGTCATAGGCCATCACTGTGAGCATGTAACTCTCAGCAATAACCAACACCACGAAGAAGTAGAGCTGTGACATGCACCCTGCGTAGGAGATGATGTTTTTTTCTGACAAGAAGTTCACCAGCATTTTCGGGGTGATGACAGAAGAGTAGCAGAGATCCACAAGTGACAGGTTGCTGAGGAAGAAGTACATGGGGGTGTGAAGCTGAGCATTCAGACCAATCAGTGTCATCATTCCCAGGTTCCCTATCATGGTGACTGTGTAGATGCCAAGGAAGAGGAGAAAGAGGGGGAGCTGGAGATCTGGTCGCTTTGTTAATCCCCCGAGAATGAACACCACCACTGTAGAGTGATTTTCTGCAGCCATTCTCCTTTGTTTGGGAGCCCTGGGAGGGGAAGACAGAACTCTGTGAGAGGATGAATCCGGGACTGCTTGGTGAGGCTAGTTTTGTGCATTTGGGAACAGGTGAACGATTCTGGGTTCTTTCCTGATTCATCCTTCCTCCCCCTGCTGTCTCTGAGAGAAAGACTAGACCCTGGATGTTTCAAATTGCAGGAGATGAGGGGAAAAGGGGCCAAGATCTGGATCTTCTCACACTGGCACATTTCTCAAATATCCTAGAGCTATTGTGCTTAAGGTTTGTCCCCAGACCAGCTGCATCAGCATCTCCTCTACAGTAGTGAGGCAGAATCTCAGTCCTCACCCCAAACCCACCAAGTCAGAATCTCTGGGGACAGGGCACACCACTCTGAGCTCACCATTTTTTCCAGGCAATATCAATTCATGCTAAAGTTCGAGACCTTCTTCCCTGTAGGAAATAAGCAGTATATTTCATATTTTGAGCCAGAGATGTACTTTGCTTAAACGATGAAATTTAGCTGTAATCTCTGCAATCCCCCCATATTAACTGCAGATGAATATGTGAACAGCCATCTCAAATTGATGCAGCATCAAGATGATGTATTTGTTAAATTGCGTCACTTAGTACAAATCAATGTTTGTATCTGAAAGATGAAAAATTAGTGATATCAATTCCGAGAGTGGTTGTAAAACTAATACTGGTCAATGACCATTCAGAAAATTTTTTGATGCTCATCTGCTATAAAAACGTGAGTCATTAGGTTGTTAGAATTGTTTCTTTGGTTTTCACTGAACTTGAGGCCATAAGACAGTGGTTCTCACCATCGCCTGTATGTTATCACTACCTGGAGCGTTTCAAAGGAAGGAATGATGTGTGTGTTCCACCAGCAGAGGTTGATTTCATTGATCTGTGTTGCACCTGGGCCCAGCACATAGTATACTCCAGATTAAGTGCCCAACAGCCATTATTATTATCATTACTATTATTATTATCATTATTTTCAGACCATAGTATTAAATGAACCATGGCCCCATTATCCACCTACTTGCATAGTACTCAAATTGTAGACATAAACCTAGGAAGCATGGATCATTTATTGCTGGATATGATACCTTTAGACAAAGTGTCTCTGAGATGAATTTCCTAAGATAAAAACCATCAACCCTCAGCATTTTAATGCTTCCTTATGTAATTACTAACTTTTTGATAGTGCTTTTCAAAGGCCAATGGTATTAACCCCTCCTACAATTCTTGGGTGTGCGGAGAAACATGTTTACAGTAGGACTTTTATTCCCTTTTTGATGTCAAGGAAACTGAAGCACCAGCCTCAAAATGACTGGGACATGGGACTCAGACTGGCCGCTTGGTCTTTGGCTTCTCCCCTTGGCCACCATGTGCAGCCTTGTGTACCTGCACTCCTCCAGCTCTAAGAAATGCCGTTCAGCGTGCTTTCCACCTGATGTCTTAGGTTGTGCATGGCGTAGGAAATAAGGTGATCTCTGTTATTCTGTCCATTCTCTAGGAAACTGAAGCTCTAGAATTAAATATGCTATCCTGTCATGCAGTGAGCAAGAGGCAGAAGTTGGCTGGAAACTGAGAACTTCTGACCACCAGTCGTTTATTCCTCTTAAGCTCTGTTGCTCTGCTGTACGGTCTCTTTGTGTAGAAATTTATTATCATTCCCTAAACTTAAGTTACTGAATTTTAGAGGCAGAGGAAAGAGTTTATTGCCCATTTTAGGTACATTATAGAAAATTGCCAAGGCAGTACATGTTCGTCATTGAAAATGAGACATACGAGTATGGAAAATTAAAAAATGAGTAAATAAATAAGAAGAAAGAAGGAAATAGAAAAATAAGGAAGAAAGTAAAAATATAAAAATTTAAAAAGAAGAACAAGGAAAAGAAATATAAATAAGCAAGAATAAAATACCATGTTTCTGCTCTGCTGATATCAAAACTGGCAGTGACCACCTTCTATATTCTTCAGTGCATGTATGTATTTACATGTGTAAGTGTATATTTATTTTAAAAATATTTTAACCTGTTTTATAATGTAGCAATTTAAAATCCTTTCTGTCATTTGGGTCTGATGATAATAAATTTCCCACTAATTTTATTTCTTTTACTTAGGTGTAAGTTTCTTTAAGTCCTTAGGATGTGGTTAAAGAAAAGAAAATCTTCATTGTATCGTGACCTTTATTTGTTAACTTATTGGTATTGGGGTATTTATGAGGCCTTAAACTTTGTAATGAGTACTACCAGAGATAGCTCAGAGTTTTGACTATTATTTCCATTTATTACAAAGGAGACAATAAATTTCCCCTAGGTAACAGTAGATTAAAAATTCTAACATACTATCTTCTACCTACATTCCGCCTCTAAGACAACCAGAAAGACAGAAAATCTACCTCGATTATACCATTACCAGAATTCAGGGTGCTTTAGAAAGCAGTGCAGAGTTGGTACCATTCCCCCAGCACAGTGCAAATGGGAAAATCCCAGATAGCATTGATTTAATTTTCACTCCCACAGTCATCTAATGACATAAATAGGGAGACATGCCCCCAACATGGGATATATATTATTACCTCTAGTTTCACCAGACCATCAGAGACTCGTCACTGAATTGAGATCACAATGCAGGAAGACAAAACACATAGAGATGAAGGTAAACATAAGGTTGGAAAGATCCTGCATTAAGAACAGGAATTCGTGAAAGAAATATTGTTTTCATAAAATTGTTTGAAACTGTAAGTACCTGTGCTGAGGCAAAATGGACAGTCTCCTGGAAATTTCAGAGGATGTCCTTGGTTTCAGCAATCAGGAAGTAAATATCAGGAAATGAGAGAATATAGAGATTTATTTCTATTCTACATTGACTCAAAGGGGCTATCACAGCCACAAAAAAGGGGGTCACTGAGATTGGGAGACCTGGGTGACCTTTTATATGTGTATGGGCAGAAGCTCTCATGGGATGAAATCACTGCAGAGACTGGAGCCCCTACTGCAGGAGCAATTAAAGTGTTGGTTCACACCTCTGCTGTGAATCAAGTTTTGTCTCCCAGGTGTGGGAATTTTCCTTTAATTGAGAGTCATCTTGCAGGTTGGAAAACTTAGAATCTAATGCCAGCATGCAAATATTTCATGAAGAACAACCCATCATCACCCTCACTATCATTACTGTCACCACCATCATCATCATCACCACCATCACCATCACCACCCAAACCACATCAGTCATCACCATCAGCATCATCACCAGTGACTGCCATGTGCTTATTCATCCTTAGGCATAATCAGCTTGGCTTAACATGTTAATTTTAAGGGGTCTTTAAGCTAATACAAATATTTTACTAACACCAACTATACAGTTTTAGCAAAGGGATGTGAATTCAAAAGGTACATTAAATTGAGAGCCTGCCGCTATACCTGCCGCTGACAGAATGGAATAGCAGGAGGTTGAGGGGCATGAGAAGATAGACTCATAAGAACTCTTTATACACTTATTCTCATTCATATGTGAGATATGTTCATAACAAAATGTACTTTTCTAGAAAACATTCTGTAATATATTATCCACAAAGTTTTGTAAATGAAGATTTTCTTCAAGCTATTTTGAGCTATTTTGAGATAATTGCAGATTCACAAGCAGGTGTAAGAAATAATATATACAGACACTTTGTGTCCTTTATATGGTTTCCCCGATGGTAACATTTTGCAAAATTATATGACAACATCACACTCAGGAGAGTGCATGTTGCCCAATACAATTCACTGATCATACTGAGATACCCCCAGTTTGCCAATACTCATTTGTATGTGTATGTATACATTTAGTTTGATGCAATTTTATCTCATGCATGGGTTCATGTATCCACCACACAGTACAAATAAAATCACATAATTTTCATTTTCTAATACTCCAAATTATATTTTGGTCTCTTATTATCCTGCAAAGGAGAATAGTTATTCTTCTTTAGCATCTTTATGCTCTATTATTTTTATTCATTCATGTATTTTTGGGGAGGAGAAGGGAGGGTGAAAGAGGTTGAGAAAGAGGTAGAGAAATGTCCACGAATGCTTGCCTCTCCCCACCAGGGACCTGGCACATGACCCAGGCATGTGCCCAGACTGGGAATCAAACCAGTGACCCTTTGGTTTCCCATCCAGTGCTCAATCCATTGAGCCACACCAGCCAGGGCTAGAAAAAGAATAGGATTGAATCTATGAACAGCAACATGGCAATAAATACATATCTATCAACAACTGAATCTAAAAAACAAAGTAAGCAAACAAGGAGAACACAGACAGAATCAAGTATCCATGTATCCATTCTGGCAGTGAGCATTTTGATGGTTGTCAGATGGGAAGGGGGTGTGGGACAATGGGTGAAGACGTGAGGGCATTGAGAAGGACAGATAGGTACTTACAGAATAGCCACGAGGATGCAAAGTGTGGTATGGGAAATGGAGAAGGCAAGGAACTGACCCATGGACATGAACAATGGTGTAGGGACTTCCTGAGTTGGTGGGGGTTGCTGGGTGGAGAGGGGGAAAGAGGAAAAATTGGAAAAATTTTAATGCTATAATCAGTAGAATATGATAAAAGGAAGAAAAGCAGAGAGAGACAGAGACAGAGACTACCCCCAGTATCCTTTACTAAAGAAAAATTTGAATTTTAATGTTATCAAATTCACTAACTTATTTGGCTTTCTGGTTACTCCTTCTTAGATAACAAACATATTTTCCTATATTTCTTCCAATTAGAGGAGATCTATAGTGGTGAGGACTCAGTTCCTGCTGGAAGGAGGTCAAGAAAAAAAGGGCAGAATAGCCACTTGGCAGTAACAGCTCTCTCAATATCCCTTCCACCCTCCCTGTATTCAGCTCAAAAAGCTAAAATTAAATATCCCAGTTTCCCTTGTTGCTGGGGCCCTGGATGTGAAGCAGTTTCCAGTATCTACATGCACTTGTGTGAGATTGGGAAGATGGGAGTGAGGTGGTTCTCCCACTCCAGTACATATCAGAATCATTGGAGGGCCCCACCCTGCTATTCTCTAGGTGTGGGGCAGGGTCCCCAGATTTTCATTGCCCGCAAGTTTGCATGTGATACTCAAACTAGGGTGCAGTTGTTACTCAGCCGTTTTTTGACTGTGTGAGGTATTTTTCCTGGTGGCAGGAGTCACAGTGGCAGCAGGAGCTTCCTGACCTCTGAGTCATGTCTATTGTGGAATCACCTTGGGGGCCCCTCACCCCTTCTTCAGTCATTCAAAAAACTGTAAGCAACTTATTCCTTGTACGCAATCTCTTTAGCTTGAGAAAACTAGTTATTTCTCTTTCTCATAAAAAACAGTGATTGATACAATATTATACCAAAAATAGCTAGAAATGACAAGAGCATGTCCACAAATGCTTTGCGCTATATCAGGCAGCTAATTTTGAAACAAGCATCCTTGATGTCATTATAAATAGGGGAGAAAGCGTGTCCCATGGCCACTGGATTTACTGAGTGGGCTTGGCAGTGGATCTGTCAGTTGTTTGAGCATGGCAAGAGACTCTGCGGCATGTGTAATGTAGGATGAACAAGCAGCCTGGTCTGTTTGGGATGCAGGGTTTCCCAGGATGTGGTGGGACTTTTCAGTTCTAAAAGCAGATTGAGTTGGTCACTCTAGTGTAAGCTTTCCTTAATCATCTTGAAGACGTGTCTCATGAATGGGAAGAGGCTAGGGCAGATGGTAAAAGGTGGGAGTCTGTGAAAAAAGGAGGTCTTTCCAGAATATATCCAGCCATGTAATATGAAACACAGACATTTATTGGAGAAGATACAAGACACAAGAAACATTGTACATAGGACAATGACACCTCAGTCCCCTTCAAAGTAGGCACCTTGGGATCTCACACAGTTCTCCCTATCACCATCAACTGCCCTGTGATATTTTCCTGAATCTCACCCATGGCCTGAAATCTCTTCCCTTTCAAAGGTGACTTTAGTTTTGGGAAAAGACAGAAGTTGCAAGGTGCCAAATCTGTGCTGTAGCTGGGCTGAGTCATCTGGCTGACTTGATGTTTCTCCAAAGAACTCTGCACAGTGTGCTGCATGAGTGTATGTGTTGTGATAAAGCTGCCAGTCCTGAATTTCCCATAGCTGCAGCCTTCTGACTTATGGGAATAGTATCCACAGAAGAACGTTCAAGCTTAATGCAAACTTTGATGCAGACTCGATCTTCTTCTTCAGTCATTGGAATGCGGTGGCCACATACTCCATACACATACTCCCTCAATCGCATCTACAGCCCCCACCAACTAGCACTGTGAAGGCACCATGTTTCATGCATGTGCGTTCTCGTCCAATCACCTTGGCTGCCAGGTTACATCCATGTCTCATAAATCATTCTCGTTTTATTCACAATGCTGGGGCTTTTCCAGGACAGATCTTGTGTTTCAGGAGGCATTTGAAACTAGAATAACATGATTAGGCAGAATTAATTGCATGTTGAAAGGGAGTATTAGCCTAGAGCAAAGGGCTTAATGATTGAGAACCAGTAGTATGGGCTCTAGTGTTACACAGGCTTCAGTATAAATCAGGGTAATCGCATTGTCTGTTTACCAGCTCTGTGACCTTGAGCTAGTGACTGAACCCAGTTTCCATATCTGAAAATGGGATAACACTAATACCTCTCTATTGTGAAATATAATGAAAATAATACATATAAAGCATCGTGAAGAGTTGTAGACTCATAATAAGCACCCAAAACCATGTTAACAGATAGTATTACTGTTACTAAGAAAATTACATAAAGAGATCAGGTAGAAATTCTTGAGCAGGAATAACTGGAAAGGAGACTAAGAGTAGAGATGAGAAAGGGACTGTGTATTAGGTCTTGGTGGCTTTCAAAATCACCTCTCTCTGCTTTGCTTACTGCAAAATATGAGAGAGAGAGGTAGAGGAAGAGAGAGGGAGAATTGGGTTGAGTAATATATTAAAACTATGATGACTCTCAATATCAATGCAAAAGTCTGAGGACAGAGAAGATGGACCCCAAAATAAGAGAAAACGTGAACTTGAAAGCAGCTGGCTTTAAGAAGCAGTGAGTGTAGAGAGATGGGAGGAGGGAAGAGTGAGGAAGCAAAGGAGGCGCTCACCCAACCTTGCAGAACAGTGATTGTTCCCCATGGTGGCTGGGCATTCAGAGGGCCTCTTGTGGGTATTTATAACAATGACTTTTCAAATTACGGAAGAGTACTAGCTTTTGCATCAAACCATTTTTCTTCTTAGTGTTTTCTGGATGGCAGCCTTTACCTCCTTGTTCCTCAAACTGTAGATGAGGGGGTTCAGCATGGGGATTACTGTGGTGTAGAACACAGAGGCCACGTTCTCCTGGGCCAGGGAACTGGCTGTGGGGGGTTTTAAGTACATGAATGCACCAGATCCATAGAACATCCCCACAGCCACAAGGTGGGAGCTGCAGGTGCTGAAGGCTTTGGACCTACCTTCTGCAGTGCTGATGCGGAGAATGCTGTAGATGATGAAGGCGTAGGAAACCATGACTGTTAAGCAGGTGACTATGATGTTGAATCCAGCCACAAAGAACATTGTCATCTGAACTTCATAGGTGCTAGAGCAGGAGAGCTTCATGAGGGGGAGGATGTCACAAAAGTAATGAGTGATGAGGACCTCACAATAGGGCAGTTGAATCATGAGGCCAGTCAATATTGTTGAGCCAACAAGCCCCATGATGTAAACCACAGCCACCAGCAGGGAGCAGGCCTGATGAGACATGATAATGTTGTAAAGCAAAGGCCTGCAGATGGCAACATAGCGGTCGTAGGCCATCACTGTGAGCATGTAACCCTCAGCAATGACAAACACCAGGAAGAAGTAGAGCTGTGCCATGCACCCTGCATAGGAGATGATGTTTTTTTCTGACAAGAAGTTCACCAGCATTTTCGGGGTGATGACAGAAGAGTAGCAGAGATCCACAAGTGACAGGTTGCTGAGGAAGAAGTACATGGGGGTGTGAAGCTGAGCATTCAGACCAATCAGAGTCATCATGCCCAGGTTCCCTATCATGGTGACCGTGTAGATGCCAAGGAAGAGGAGAAAGAGGGTTAGCTGGAGCTCTGGTCGCCTTGTTAATCCCCCGAGAATGAAGTCCACCAGTGTAGAGTGATTTTCTGCAGCCATTCTCCTTTGTTTGGGAGCCCTGGGAGGGGAAGACAGAACTCTGTGAGAGGATGAATCCGGGACTGCTTGGTGAGGCTACTTTTGTGCATTTGGGAACAGGTGAATGATTCTGGGTTCTTTCCTGATGCATCCTTCCCTCCCCCTGCTGTCTCTGAGAGAAAGACTAGACCCTGGGTGTTTCCAATTCAAGGCGATGAGGGGTAAAGGGGCCACAATCTGGATCTTTTCACACTGGCAAGTTTCTCAAATATCCTAGAGGTATTGTGCTTAAGGGCTAGTCCCCAGACCAGCTGCATCTGCATCCCTGTACCATAGTGAGGCAGATCTCAGACCTCACCCCAGACCTACCAATTCAGAAACTCTGTGGACAGGGCACCCCACCCTGGGCTCACCATTCTTTCCAGGCAATAACAATTCATGCTAAAGTTCAAGACCTTCTTCCCTGTAGGAAATAAGCAGTATATTTCAATTTTGTAGCCAGAGATGTACTTTGCTTAAAAGATGAAATTTAGCTCATCTCTGCAATCCCCCCCATATTAACTGCAGATGAATATGTGAACAGCCATCTCAAATTGATGCAGTGTCAAGATGATGTATTTGTTAAATTGAGTCACTTAGTACAAATCAATGTTTGTATCTGAAAGATGAAAAATTAGTGATATCAATTCCGAAAGTGGTTGTAAAACTAATATTGGTCAATGCCCATTCAGAAAATCTTCTCAGGCTCTCATCTACTATAAAAATGTGAGTCCATTGTTTGTTTGGTTTTCACTGAACCTGAGGCCATAAGACAGTGGTTCTCACCATTGCCTGTATGTTATCACTACGTGGTGCATTTCAAAGTAAGGAATGATGTGTGGGTTCCACCAACAGAGGTGGATTTTATTGATCTGTGTTGAACCTGGGCCCAGGCACATAGTATACTCCAGATTAAGTGCCCAACAGCCATTATTATTATCATTACTATTATTATTTTCATTATTTTCAGACCACAATATTAAATGAACCATGGCCCCATCATCCACCTACTGGCATAGTACTCAAATTGTAGACACGAACCTAGGCAGCATGGATCTTCATTGCTATATGATAACTTTAGACAAAGTGTCTCTGAGATGAATTTCCTAAGATAAAAACTCTCAACCCTCAGCATTTTAATGCTTCCTTGTGTAATTACTAACTTTTTGATAGTGCCCTTCAAAGGCCCATGTTATTAACCCCTCCTACAATTGTTGGGTGTGAGGAGAAATGTGTTTCAGTAGGATTTTTACTCTCAACAGGTTTTCATGTTGAGGAACCTGAAGCGCCAGCCTCGAAAAGACTGGGACATGGGACAGACTGCTCGCTTGGTCTTTGGCCACCCTTGCATACTTGTGTACCTGCACTCCTCCAGCTCTACCAAATGCCGTTCAGCGTGCTTTCCACCTGATGTCTTAGGTTGTGCATGGCATAGGAAATAAGGTGATCTCTGTTAGTCTCTCCATTCTCTAGGAAACTGAAGCTCTAGAATTATATATGCTATCCTGTCATGCAGTGAGCAAGAGGCAGAAGTGGGGCACAAACTGAGAACTTCTGACCACCAGGTCCTTTATTCCTCCTAAGCTCTTTTGTTCTGCTGTAGGGTCTCTTTGTGTAGAAATTTATTATCATTTACCTAAACTTAAGTTATTGTATATTTATTTTATTTTTATTTTTAAAATTTTTATTGTTATTCACAGTGATGGACAAATATCATATGATCTCAACTTTAACTGGAACATAGTCAACAGAAGAAAAAAGCAAACAAAATATATCCAGAGACATTGAAGTTAAGTTATTGTATTTTTAGAGGCAGAGGAAAGAGCTTATTGCCAATTTTAGGTACATTATAGAAAATTACCAAGGCAGTATATGTGCATCATTGAAAATGAGAAATAGAAAGTTTCCAGGAAGATGGCGGCGATATGGGGGGGAGTGGAGTCCACTTCCCCTCAACACCAGTGAAATATCTAGCTGATCTGAGGAGCAGAGCGATCAGCCAAAGGTATTCCAGCATATATGAAGATCGGAGACCAAAGATAGAGGACATTGAAAGATGTGACGGTAAGAAGAGTGCTTTAGGACAATAAGGTCCCCGGGACCTGTGGGGGGAACAGGGCAGCTGAAGCCCTGGCTCAGGCGCAGGGTCTGCTGCAGGATTCTTGGGAGAGAGCCAGGCTGAGCTGTGTGAGCAGCCAGGTACTTGTTTGGACCAGGGGGGCTTGAATAGGAAGAATTTCTCAAAAAGAAAAAGAAAACAGAGGCACTCAGCGGCTAGAGAACTCTCGGCAGCAGCCAAGGCCTCTGGCACCCCTCCCCCCTCAGCCCCTGGACTGTGAACAAGGGATAAGCAGTCCCAGTGCTCACCTGAAGCCCGGTTGCCCGCACCCAGATTAGCGGACTGGGGGCCCACACCTGAAACCCCGGCAGGGCGCCCACACCCGAAACCTCAGGTGGGTGCACACCAGGAGCAGAGGCTGGCTGCCCCACCCACAGGCCCAAAGCTGCGGACCGGAGGGCCACGCGACTCAGGCCCAGAGCGGCTAGACTGGCGAGGCCGCGCGTGAATCAGGCCCAAAGCAGCTAGACCAGCCAGGCTGCGCAACTAAGGCCCAAAGTGGCTGCATCAGCCAGCCCCCCGAGACTCAGGCCCAAAGCAGCAGATTGACTGATCAATGGCCTGGCTGCCTTCGAGGGACCACACCTACAACTCCTACCTAGCCCCTGTGCACAGAGCCCTGCAGGGCCTACTGGCTCTCTAGGAGGAAGGCAGAACTCCCAGCAGAGGGGAGCTGCAGGTCTAGGGAAGACTGCATTCCCTGGAAAGACTCGACGCAGTAGGGGGCTGAATCACCCCATAGCAGCACCGAGAACCCCTAGCATCTAAGACAGCAAAGAGCAAGAAGGTGGATTGTGAGTTGCCCCTAATTGGTGCAACTCAAGGACAGCACAACTGGTGAACTAAAGGCCTAGTGGGGAGCAGAAGGTCACTGAGGAACTGGACTGGAGGCTGAACAACAGCAAAGAGTGTGACTCAGGAAGGAAGAAAAGTGAAACCAATCCTTCCAACCACCCCCTCCCATTCCACAGACAGGAAGACCAGCAGAACTAACCTGACTGGTTTAAAGCCAGCAGAAGACTTTTTTTTCTTTTCTTTTCTTTCCTCCTTTCCCCCTGAATTCCTTCTTCCTTTCTGTCCTTCTGTCTTTCTTTTATTCCTTCTTCCTTCTATCCTTTACCTTTCTTATTCCTTCTTCCTGCCTTCTTTTATTTATTCTTTTGTTTTAATTTTTGTTAAAATCCCTTAACTTGCCTCCAATCTTTCTTTATTCCTTCTTCCTTCCTTCTTTTCATTTTCTATTCCCTTTTTCCCTCCTTCCCTTCTTCTTTTCTTTTCTCCCCCACCCCCCCGCCCGCCTTTCTCTTTTTCCCACAGGTGAAACAACAAAACCTGGAGTGCTGGAAAAGACCAGAGTTAGACTGTGTTACACCCATAAATGTCAGCTCAAGACCAGTGAGCACAGGAGATTAAGGAGACAGCACCACTGAATCCCACTGGCATTCTACCATAGAAGTTCATACCATAAACCCAGGGAGTCAGAATAGATCAATTTAAGAAGCAGAGGCTAACAAGAAGAGTCTCACAAACAATGGGAAGACAAAGAAACAATTCCCAAATGAAAGGAAAGGAGGAAGCCTCAGAAAGAATGCTAACTGAAAAAGAGGCAAGTCAACTATCAGATACTGAGTTCAAAGCAATGGTTATCAGGAAGCTCACTGAGCTCTCTGAGCTCAAAGAGAACTATCAGTAACTACAGGAAAACTACAATGAACTCACTGCAAGCTATATCAACATGAAAAAGGAAATAGAAACTATCAACAAGGGCCAAGAGGAAATGAAGAATACAATTTCTGAATTGAAGAACACAGTAGAAGGAATCAAAAGCAGACTTGATGAAGCAGAGGATCAGATCAGTGAGCTGGAGGACAAAGTAGAAAAAAACACCCAGAAAGAGCAAGAAAAGGAAAAGAGGCTCAGAAAGAATGAAGAGGTAATAAGGAAATGCAGGACAACATGAAACGTAACAATATCCGTATAATAGGAATACCAGAAGGAGAAGAAGAAGAGCAAGGGATAGAAAACCTGTTTGAAAAAGTAATGATGGAAAATTTCCCTAATCTGAGGAGAGAAAAAGTCACCCAAATCCAGGAAACACAGAGAGTCCCAAGCAAGAGGAACCCAAAGAGACCCACTGCAAGACACATCATAATTAAAATGGCAAATTTCCAAGACAAAGAGAGGATCTTAAAGGCAGCAAGGGAGAAAAAGAAAGTAACATACAAGGGAGCTCCAATAAGGTTAGCAACTGACTTCTCAATGGAAACGCTCCAAGCCAGAAGAGAATGGCAAAAAATATTCCAAGTAATGAGAACGAAAGGCCTGCAACCAAGGCTACTTTACCCAGCAAGGCTCTCAATCAAGATAGAAGGCCAAATAATGAGTTTCCCAGACAAAAGAAGTCTAAAAGAATATGCTTCCACCAAACCAGCTCTGCAAGAGATGCTAAAGGGACTGCTTTAAGGAAAGGAAGGAAAGGAGAAAGACAGAGGAACACAGGTAGGAAAAAATGGCAATGAATAACTACCTATCAATAATAACCTTAAACATAAATGGATTAAATGCTCCAATCAAAAGACATAGAATAGCTGAATGGATAAGAAAACATGACCCACACATATGCTGCCTACAAGAGACCCATCTCAGGACAAAAGACCTACACAGACTGAAAGTGAAGGACTGGAAACAAATTTTCCAAGCAAACGGACAGGAAAAAAAAGCAGGGGTAGCAATACTCATATCAGACAAAATAGACTTCCAAAGAAGGGCCATAAAGAGAGACCCAGAAGGTCACTTCATAATACTCAAAGGAAGAATCCATCAAGAAGACATAAACATTGTAAATATATATGCACCCAACATAGGAGCACCCAAGTACATAAAGAAAATCTTGGAGGATTTCAAGAAAGATATTGACAGCAACACAATTATAGTAGGGGACTTTAACACCCCACTGTCAAAAATGGACAGGTCTTCCAAACAAAATATCAAGGATATTGTGTCACTTAACAATACCCTAGATGAAATGGACTTAACTGATATATATAGAGCTTTACATCCCAAAGAAGCGAAATACACATTCTTTTCAAGTGTCCATGGAACTTTTTCAAAGATAGACCACATGATAGGACATAAAGCAAGCCTCAACAAATTCAAGAAAATTGAAATCATACGAAGCATTTTCTCTGACCACAAGGGACTGAAACTAGAAACCAACCCCAAAGGAAAAAACCCAAAACACTCAAAATCATGGAGACTGAATAGTATGCTATTAAACAATGAATGGGTCAAGAACGAGATTAGGGAAGAAATCAAAAACTTCCTGGAAACAAATGAAAATGAACTCACAACAACCCAAAACCTATGGGACACAGCAAAGGCAGTCCTGAGAGGGAAGTTCATAGCAATACAGGCCTACCTTAAAAAGATAGAAACATTTCAAACAAACAGCCTAACACTACGCCTACAAGAACTCGAGGAACAACAACAAAGACAGCCCAGAGCAAGCAGAAGGAAGGAAATAACCAAGATCAGAGCAGAGTTAAATGACATAGAGACTAAATGCACAATTCAAAGGATCAATGAATCCAGGAGCTGATTCTTTGAAAAGATAAACAAAATCGACAAGCCTTTAAGTAGGCTCATCAAGAAAAAAAGAGAGAGGATCCAAATAAACACAATTAGAAATGAAAGAGGAGAGATTACAACTGATACCACAGAAATACAAAGGATTGTAAGAAATTACTACGAAGAACTATATGCCAAGAAATTCGAAAACCTAGGTGAATTGGACACATTTCTAGAAAAATATAATCTTCCAAAACTGAATGAAGAAGAAGCAGAAAACCTGAACAGACCAGTAACAGCAGACGAAATTGAAGCAGTTATCAAAAAACTCCCAACACACAAAAGCCCTGGACCAGATGGTTTCACAGGAGAATTCTACAAAGCATTTAAGGAAGAGCTAACCCCTATCCTTCACAGACTATTCGAAAGAATCCAAACTGATGGAAGACTCCCAAACTCGTTTTATGAAGCCAGCATCATCCTAATCCCAAAACCAGATAAAGACACAACAAAGAAAGAAAACTTCAGGCCAATATCACTGATGAACATAGACGCTAAAAATCTCAACAAAATATTGGCAAACCGCATCCAGCAATACATTCAAAAGATCATACACCATGACCAAGTGGGATTCATCCCAGGGATGCAAGGATGGTACAATATTTGCAAATCAATAAACATAATACATCACATCAACAACAGCAAAGACAAAAATCACATGATCATATCAATAGATGCGGAAAAAGCATTTGATGACGTACAGCACCCATTTATGATAAAAAAAAAACACTCAGCAAAGTGGGAATAGAGGGAGCATTCCTCAACATAGTAAAGGCCATATATGAGATACCTACAGCCAACATCATACTCAATGGACAGAAACTTAGAACTTTCCCACTGAGATCAGGAACAAGACAAGGATGCCCTCTCTCACCACTCCTATTCAACATAGTACTGGAAGTCCTAGCCACAGCAATCAGACAAGAAAAAGAAATAAAAGGCATCCAAATTGGAAAGGAGGAAATGAAACTGTCACTGTTTGCAGATAACATGATAGTGTACATGGAAAATCCTATAGACTCCACCCAAAAACTACTTGACTTAATAAATGAATTTGGCAAAACAGCTGGATACAAAGTCAATACTCAGAAATCAAAGGCATTCCCGTATACCAACAACGAAACTTCAGAAACAGAAATCAGGAAAAAAATCCCATTTGATATAGCAATAAGAAAAATAAAGTACCTAGGAATAAACCTAACCAAGGAGGTAAAAGACCTGTACTCAGAAAACTACACAACACTGAAGAAAGAAATTAAGGAAGACACAAACAAATGGAAGCATGTACCATGCTCATGGATTGGAAGAATTAACATCATCAAAATGGCCATACTACCCAAAGCAATCTATAGATTCAATGCAATCCCTATTAGAGTACCCATGACATATTTCACAGATATAGAACAAACATTTCAGAAATTTATATGGAACCATAAACAACCCTGAATAGCTGCAGCAATTTTGAGAAAGAAGGACAAAGTAGGAGGGATCACAATACCTGATATCAAACTGTATTACAAGGCCACTGTAATCAAAACAGCCTGGTACTGGCATAACAACAGGCACATAGACCAATGGAACAGAACAGAGAGCCCAGAAATAAACTCAAGCCTTTACAGTCAATTAATATTTGACAAAGGAGGCAGGAGCATAAAATGGAGCAAAAACAGCCTCTTCAACAGATGGTGTTGGGAGATCTGGACAGCTACGTGCAAAAAAATGAAACTCGATCACCAACTTACGCCATACACAAAAATAAACTCAAGATGGATAAAAGACTTAAATATAAGTCGTAACACCATAAAAATCCTAGAGGAAAACATTGGCAGGAAAATCTCAGACATTCCACGCAGCAACATCCTCACAGACATGTCCCCTAAAGCAAGGGACATAAAAGAAAGAATAAACAAATGGGACCTCATCAAAATAAAAAGCTTCTGCATGGCTAAAGAAAACAGCACCAAATTACAAAGAGAACCAACAGTATGGGAAAACATATTTGCCAATGATACCTCAGACAAGGGCCTGATCTCCAAAATATATAAAGAACTCACATGACTCCACTCCAGGAAGACAAACAACCCAATTAAAAAATGGGCAAAGGACTTGAACAGACACTTCTCCAAGGAAGACATACAGAGGGCCCAGAGACATATGAAAAGATGCTCAGCATCACTAGCCATCAGAGAGATGCAAATTAAAACCACAATGAGATACCACTTCACACCCATGAGAATGGCCAACATAAACAAATCAACAAAGAAATGTTGAAGAGGATATGGAGAAAAGGGAACCCTAGTGCACTGTTGGTGGGAATGCAGACTGGTGAGGCCACTGTGGAAAACAGTATGGAATTTCCTCACAAAACTAAAAATGGAACTGCCCTTTGACCCAGCAATTCTGCTTCTGGGATTATACCCTAAGAACCCCGCAACACCAATCCAAAAGAACCTGTGCACCCCAATGTTCATAGCAGCACAATTTACAATAGCCAAGTACTGGAAGCAACCTAAGTGCCCATCAGCAAACGAGTGGATCCAAAAACTATGGTATATTTACACAATGGAATTCTACGCAGCAGAGAGAAAGAAGGAGCTTATACCCTTTGCAACAGCATGGATGGAACTGGAGAGCATTATGTTAAGTGAAATAAGCCAGACGGTGAGGGACAAATACCATATGATCTCACCTTTAACTGGAACATAATAAATAGAAAAAAAAAAAAAAAAGGAAACAAAATATAACCAGAGACATTGAAGTTAAGAACAATCTAACAATGGACAGGGGGGAGTGGGGAGGGGACAGTGAGGACAGGGGATTACAGGAACTACTATAAAGGACACATGGACAAAATCAAGCGGGAGGGTGGAGGTGGGGGAGGGAGGGGGGTTTGGCTGGGGTGGGGTGGAGGGATGGGGAGAAAAGGCACACAACTGTAATTGAATAACAATAAAAAAAAGAAAATGAGAAATAAAAATAAGGCAAATAAATAAATAAATAAATAATACAGAGAAGAAAAACATATAAAAAGAAAAAAGAAAAAGTTACAAAGAAGAAGAAGAAATACAAATAAGCAAAAATAAAATGCCATTTTTCTGTTCAGTGGAGACCAACACTGGCAATGACCGCCCTTCTACATTTTTCAATGCATGTATGTATTTACATGTTTATAGCTGTATATGCATGTTTTTAAAATCTTTTTAAAAATTATTTTATTGTTGTTCAATTACAGTTGTTTGTATTTACCCCCAAACACTCCCCCCACCAACCCCAGCCATCCCCACCTCCCTCCTGCTTTCACCGCCCCCACCCCAACACACACACCAGTTTTGTCCATGTGCCCTTTATAGTTCCTTTGGATAAATCTATTTTTTAAATATATTTATTGATTATGCTATTACAGTTGTCCCATTTCCGCCTCTTCACTCAACTCCATCCTGCCTACCCCCTCCCTCCCACACTTCCCCCCTATAGTTCCTGTCCATGGGTCATATTTATAAGTTCTTTGGCTTCTACATTTCCTACATTAATCTTACCCTCCCCTTGTCTATTTTCCACCTATTATTTATGCTATTTATTCTCTGTACCTTTCCCCCCATCTCCCCCTCCCACTCCCCTATTGATAACCCTCCATGTGATCTCCATTTCTGTGGTTCTGTTTCTGTTCTAGTTGTTTGCTTAGTTTTCTTTTGTTTTGGTTTTAGGTGTTGTTGTTAATAACTGTGAGTTTGCTGTCATTTTTACTGCTCATATTTTTTTATCTTCTTTTTCTTAGATAAGTCCCTTTAACATTTCATATAATAATGGCTTGGTGATGATGAACTCCTTTAACTTGACCTTCTCTGAGAAGCACTTTATCTTCCCTTTCATTCTAAATGATAGCTTTGCTGGATACAGTAATCTTGGATGTAGGCCCTTGCCCAAGAAGTATGACTTGGAATACTTCTTGCCAGTCCCTTCTTGCCTGTAAGGTCTCTTTGGAGAAATCAGCTGACAGTCTTATGGGAACCCTTTTGTAGGTAACTGTGTCCTTTTCTCTAGCTGCTTCTAAGATTCTCTCCTTCTGCTTAATCTTGGCTAATGTAATTATGATGTGCCTTGGTGTGTTCCTCCTCGGGTCCAGCTTCTTTGGGACTCTCTGAGCTTCCTGGACTTCTTGGAAGTCTATTTCCTTTGCCAGACTGGGGAAGTTCTCCTTCATTATTTGTTCAAATAAGTTTTCAATTTTTTGTTCTTCCTCTTCTCCTTCTGGCACCCCTATAATTCGGATGTTGGAACTTTTCAAGATGTCCTGGAGGTTCCTAAGCCTCTTCTCATTTTTCCAAATTCTTGTTTCTTCATTCTTTTCTGGTTGGATGTTTCTTTCTTCCTTCTGGTCCACACTGTTGATTTGAATCCCGGTTTCCTTCGCATCACTATTGGTTCCCTGTACATTTTCCTTTGTTTCTCTTAGCATAGGCTTCATTTTTTCATCTGGTTTCCGAACAAATTCAACCAATTCTGTGAGCGTCTTAATAACCAGTGTTTTGAACTGTGCATCTGATAGGTTGGCTATCTCATCCTCGCTTAGTTGTATTTTTTCTGGAGCTTTGAAGTGTTCTGTCATTTGGGCCATTTTTATTTTTTTGTCTTGGCAGGGGAGGAGCCTTAGGTGTTCCCCAGGGTGGGGTAACGCTGGTCACTGCTCTGTGATGCTGTACGAGGTGGAGGAGCTGAGAGGGAGCAATGGCACCCGCTCCACTCACCACCGGGTTTCAGTCACTGCCTCCACTACCACAATCAAATTGGGCCCCTCTGGTGCTGGTTCCGGAGTGGGTGGGCTTCTGCACACTCTAGGCCCCTGTGGGTCTCTCCAATGACCTCTCCTGTGAGGCTGGGAGTCTCTCCTGCTGCCGCCCCAACCCCCACGGGTGATTTCAATCAGAGGTTTGTGGCTTTATTTCCCTGCGCTGGAGCCCTGGGTTGCGCAGTCTGCTTCGCTCCCACCCGTTCCTCCCAGTTTATCTGTGGGCGAATGTGGGGCCATGGAATGCTACCCGCCTCTCTGCCTGCCCCATTCTCCACCACTCTGAATCCGGCCCTCTCAGTTTATCTGTGCACGAATGTAGGGCCGCAGGGTCTGCTAGTGGTCAGACTGCCAGCCCATTTGTCCCACACTCTGCCAATCTCGGTCCCGCCACAGCCACGCGAGACCTCTCCGCCCCAGTGCCCGTCTCCGCCCGTCCTACCTGTCTGGATGTATGTTTCTTTTTTATCTACTTGGTGTCGTACTTCCTTGCCGTTCGATTTTCTGTCAGCTCTGGTTGTGCGAGGAGGCGCCGTGTGTCTACCTACACCGCCATCTTGGTTCTCTGTGTATATGCATTTTTAAAATATATATATATATAAACATTTTTTGTTGTACTTGCACAACAAAAAACCCAGTTTTCTGCCTCCCCCCCCACATCTCCCCGCCACCCCAGTCCTCCGTCCCATCTCTCTCCCCTTTATTAAAAATATTTTAACCTGTTTTTTAATGTAGCAATTTAAAATCCTTTGTCTTATTTGGGTCCTATAATAATTTCAGCACTAATTTTATATCTTTTACTTAGGTGTAAGAGTCTTTAAATCCTTAGGATGTGGTTAAAGAAAAGAAAATTTGCATTGCATTGTGAACTTTATTTGTTAACCTATTGATATCGGGGTATTTAAGAGGTATTTAACTTCATAATAACTACCACCAGATATAGCTAGGAGTACTTGACTATTATATCCATTTATTACGAAGGAGACAATAAATTACCCTAGGTAACAGTAGATTAAAAATTCTAACATACCCTCTTCTACTTACTTTCTGCCTCTAAGACAACCAGAAAGACAGAAATTCTACCTCGATTATACCATTACCAGAATTCAGGGTGCTTTAGAAAGCAGTGCCGAGTTGGTACCATTCCCCCAGCACAGTGCAAATGGGAAAATCCCAGATAGCGTTGATTTAATTTTCACTCCCACAGTCATCTAGTGACATAAATAGGGAGACATGCCCCCCACGTGGGATATATATTATTACCTCTAGTTTCACCAGAACATCAGAGGCTCGTGACTGAATTGAGATCACAATGCATGAAGTGAAAACACTTAGAGACGAAGGTGAACATATGGTTGGAAAGATCCTGCATTAAGAACAGGAGTTCGTGAAACAAATATTGTTTTCATAAAATTGTTTGAAATCTGTAAGTACCTGTGCTGAGGCAAAATGGGCAGTCTCCTGGAAATTTCAGAGGATGTCCTTGGTTTCAGCAATCAGGAAGTAAATATCAGGAAATGAGAGAACATAGAGATTTATTTCTAGTTCTACATTTACTCAAAGGGGCTGTCACAGCCATAAAAAAGGGGGTGACTGAGACTGGGAGACTGGAGTGTCTTTTTATATGTGTATGGGCAGAAGCTCTCATGGGATGAAGTCACTACAGACTGGAGCCCTTACTGCAGGAGCAATTAAAGTGTTGGTTCACACCTCTGCTGTGAATCAAGTTTTGTCTCCCAGGTATGGTAATTTTCTGTTCATTGAGAGTCATCTTGCAGGTTGGAAAACTTAGAATCTAATGCCAGCATGCAAATATTTCATGAAGAACAACCCAATCATCCCCATCATTGCCCTCACCATCATCACTATCACCACCACAACCATCATCATCATCACCACCATCGCCATCACCACCCAAACCACATCAGTCATCACCATCAACATCATCGCCAGTGACTGCCATGTACTTATTCATCATGAGGCTTAATCAGCTTGGCTTAACATGTTAATTTTAAGGGGTCTTTAAGCTAATTCAAATATTTTACTAACACCAACCAGTCATACAATTTCAGCAAAGGAATTCATAAGGTACATTAACTTGTGAGCCTGCCGCTATACCTGCCTGCTGACAGAATGGAATAGCAGGAGGTTGAGGGGCATGAGAAGATAGACTTATAAGAACTCTTTTTACACTTATTCTCTTTCATATGTGAGATATGTTCATAACAAAATGTACTTTTCTAGAATACATTCTGTAATATATTATCCACAAAGTCTTGCAAAGGAAGATTTTCTTAAGCTATTTTGACATAATTGCAGATTCACATGCAGTTGTAAGAAATAATATACAGAGACCCTTTGTGTCCTTTATATGGTTTCCCCCGATGGTAACATTTTGCAAAATCATATAATGACATCGCACTCAGGAGAGTGCATGTTGCCAAATACAATTCACTGATCTTCTCAGATTTCCCCAGTTTTGCCAATACTCGTTTGTACATGTATGTATACATTTAGTTTGATGCAATTTTATCTCATGCATGGGTTCATGTATCCACCACACAGTACAAATAAAAGCACATCACTTTCATTTTCTCATACTCCAATTTATATTTTGGTTTCTTATTATCCTGCAAAGGTGACTAGTTATTCTTCTTTAGCATCTTTATACTCTAATTTATTCATTCATTTATATTTCGAGAGGAGAAGGGAGGGAGAAAGAGGTTGAGAAAGAGGTAGAGAAACGTCCATGTGTGCTTGCCACTCCCAACCAGGGACCTGGCCCATGACCCAAGCATGTGCCCTTTGGTTTCTAGTCCAGTGGTCTATCCATTGAGCCACACCAGCCAGGGCTAGAAGAATAAGAGGATTGAAACTATGAACAATAAAATGGCAATAAATATATATCTATCAACAATTGAATCTAAACCACAAAGTAGGCAAAGAAGAACAGACACAGAATCACCTATCCGTGTATCCATTCTGACAGACAGCAATTTGATGGTTGCCAGATGGGAAGGGGGTGTGGGGCAATGGGTGAAGAGGTGAGGGCATTGAGAAGTACCAATAGGTAGCTACAGAATAGCCATGCGGATGCAAAGTGTGGTTTAGGAAATGGAGACAGCAAAGAACATATACAAATGACCCATGGCCATGAGCAATGTTGTGGGGACTTCCTCACTTGGAGGGGGTTGCTGGGTGGAGAGGGGTAAAGAGGAAAAAATTGGAAAAATTGTAATGCCATAATCAATAGAATATGATAAAAGGAAGAAAAGCAGAGAGAGACAGAGACTATCCCCAGTGTCCTTTAATGAACAAAAAACTGAATATTTAATATTATCAGATCCATCAATTTGTTTGATTTCTGGTTACTCCTCCTTAGATAACACAGATATTTTCCTACATTTTCTTCTAATTAGAGGAGATCTATAGTGGTGAGGACTCAGTTCCTGCTGGAAGGAGGTCAAGAAAAAAAGGGCAGAATAGCCACTTCGCAATAACAGCTCTCTCAATATCCCTTCCACCTTCCTTAAAGTCGGGTCTAAAGACTAAAATTACATATACCAGTGTCCCTTGTAGCTGGAGCACTGGATGTAAATCAGTTTCCAGTATCTACATGCACTTGTATGAGATTGGGAAGATGGGAGTGAGGTGGTCCTCACCCTCCAGTACATATCAGAATCATTGGAGGGCCCCACCCGGCAATTCCGTAGGTGTGGGGCAGGGTCCCAAGATTTTCATTGCCAGCAAGTTTTCATGTGATACTCAAACTATGGTGCAATTGTTACTCAGCAGTTTTTATGAGTGTGCGAGACATTTTTCCTGGTGCCAGGGGTTACAGTGGCAGCAGGAGCTTCCTGACCTCTGAGTCATATCTATTGTGGAGTCAGCTTGGGGGCCTCTCAACCCTTCTTCAGTCATTCAAAAAACTGTAAGCAAGTTATTCCTTGTATGCAATTTCTTTCTGCTTTAGAAAACTAGTTATTTCTCTTTCTCATACTAAACACTGATTGATACAATATTATACCAAAAATAGGTGGAAATGACAAGAACATGTCCACAAATGCTGTGCACTATATCAGGCTGCTAATTTTGAAACAAGCATCCTTGATGTCATTATAAATAGGGGAGAAAGCTTGTCCCATGGCCACTGGATTTACTGAGTGAGCTTGGCAGTGGATCTGTCAGTTATTTGAGCATGGCAAGAGACTCTGCGGCATGTGTAATGTAGGATGAACAAGCAGCCTGGTCTGTTTGGGATGCAGGGTTTCCCAGGATGTGGTGGGACTTTCAGTTCTAAAAGCAGATTGAGTTGGTCAGTCTAGTGTAAGTTTTCCTTAGTCATCTTGAAGAACTCTCTCATGAATGGAAAGAGGCTAGGGCAGATGGTAAAAGGTGGGAGACTGGGAAAATACGAGGTCTTTCTAGAATGTACCAGCCATGTAATATGAAACAGAGACATTTATTGAAGAAGAAAGAGATACAAAAAACATTGTACATGGGACAGTGACACCTCGGTCCCCTTCAAAGTAGGCACCTTGGGACCTCACACAGTTCTCCCAATAGCTATCAACTGCCCTGTGATAGTTTCCTAGATCTCACCCATGGCCTGAAATCTCTTCCCTTTCAAAGGTGATTTTAGTTTTGGGAAGAGACAGAGTTGCAAGGCACCAAATCTAGGCTGTGGAGGGGCTGAGTCATCTGGCTGACTTGATGCTTCTCCAAAGAACTCTGCACAGTGTGCTGCATAGGCGGATGTGTTGTGATAAAGCTGCCAGTCCCCAGTTGCCCATAGCTGCAGCCTTCTGACTTATGGGAATAGTATCCACAGAAGAATGTTCAGGTTTAACGCAAAATTTGATGCAGACTCATTGATCTTCTTGTTGAGTCATTTTGAATGTGATGGCCACACACTACATACACATACTCACTCAGTGGCATCTACACCCCCCACCGACTAGCACAGTGAAGGCACTATAGTTCACGCATGCGCATTCGAGTCCAATCGCCCTGGCTTCCATGGTTACATCCATCTCTCACAAATCATTCTTGTTTTATTCATAATCGTTGGGCTTTTTTGGGACACACCTTGTGTTTCAGGAGGCATTTGAAACTAGAAGAACATAATTAGGCAGACTTAATGGGATGTTGAAAAGGAGTATTAGCCTAGAGCAAAGGGCATAATGATTGAGAGTCAGTAGTATGGCCTGTAGAGTCTCTCGGGCTTCAGTGTAAATCCCAGTGTCTTTGTTTGCCAGCTCGGTGACCTTGAGCAAGTGACTAAACCCAGTTTCCACATCTGCAAAGTAGGATAACACTAATACCTCTCTATTGTGAAGTATAATGAAAATAATACATATAAAGCATTGAGAAGAGTTGTAGACTCAATATAAGAACCCAAAACCATGTTAACAGCTAGTATTACAGTTACTAAGAAATTTACATAAAGAGATCAGGTAGAAATTCTTGAGCAGGAATAACTAGAAAGGAGAGTAAGAGTAAAGATGAGAAAGGAACCGTGTATCAGGTCTTGGTGGCTTTCAAATGCACCTCTCTTTGCTTTGCTTACACCTAAATGTGTGAGAGAGAGAGGGAGAGGAAGAGAGAGGGAGGATTGGGTTGAGTAATATATTAAAACAATGATGACTCTCAGTATCACTGCAAATGTCTCAGGATAGAGAAGATGGATCCCAAATGAGAGAGACCATGAACTTGAAATCAGTTGGCTTCCATAATTTTTTGATCCACTCATTTACACAATGGAATTCTACGCAGCAGAGAGAGACAAGGAGCTTATACCCTTTGCAATTGCATGGATGGAACTGGAGAGCATTATGCTAAGTGAAATAAGCCAGGCGTTGAGGGACAAATACCATATTATCTCACCTTTAACTGGATCATAATCAACAAAAGAAAAAAGCAAACAAAATATAAACAGAGACATTGAAATTAAGAACATTGTAACAATAGCCACAGGGGAGTGGGGAGGGGATAATGGGGAGAGGGGTCTATAGCAGCTAGTATAAAGGACTCAAGGACAAAATCAATGGGGAGGGTAGAGGTGGGGGAGGGAGGTGAGACTGGCTGGGGTGGGGTGGAGGGGAGGGGAGAAAATGTAGACAATTGAATAAAAATAAATTACTTAATTAAAAAAAAAGAAATCAGCTGACTTCAAGAAGCAGTGAGAGTAGTGAGATGGGAGGAAGGAAGAGGGAAGAAGCAAAGGAGGCGCTCACCCAACCTTGCAGAACAGTGATTGTTCCCCATGGTGGCTGGGCATTCACAGGGCTTTTTGTGGGTATTTATGACAATGACTTTTCAAATTAAGGAAGAGTTCTAGATTTTGCATCAAACCACTTTTCTCCTCAGTGTTTTCTGGATGGCAGCCTTTACCTCCTTGTTCCTCAAACTGTAGATGAGGGGGTTCAGCATGGGGATTACTGTGGTGTAGAACACAGAGGCCACGTTCTCCTGGGCCAGGGAACTGACTGTGGAGGGTTTTAAGTACATGAATGCAGCAGATCCATAGAACATGCCCACAGCCGCAAGGTGGGAGCTGCAGGTTCTGAAGGCTTTGGACCTTCCTTCTGCAGTGCTGATGCGGAGAATGCTGTAGATGATGAAGGCGTAGGAAACCAGGACTGTTAGGCAGGTGACTATGGTGTTGAATCCAGTCACAAAGAACAGTGTCACCTCAACATCATAGGTGCTAGAGCAGGAGAGCTTCATGAGGGGGAGGATGTCACAAAAGTAATGAGTGATGAGGACCTCACAATAGGGCAGTTGAATCATGAGGCCAGTCAATATTGTTGAGCCAACAAGCCCCATGATGTAAACCACAGCCACCAGCAGGGAGCAGGCCTGATGAGACATGATAATGTTGTAAAGCAAAGGCCTGCAGATGGCAACATAGCGGTCATAGGCCATCACTGTGAGCATGTAACCTTCAGCAATGACAAACACCAGGAAGAAGTAGAGCTGTGACATGCATCCTGCATAGGAGATGACTTTTTTTTCTGACAAGAAGTTCACCAGCATTTTCGGGGTGATGACAGAAGAGTAGCAGAGATCCACAAGTGACAGGTTGCTGAGGAAGAAGTACATGGGGGTGTGAAGTTGAGCATTCAGACCAATCAGTGTCATCATGCCCAGGTTCCCTATCATGGTGACCGTGTAGATGCCAAGGAAGAGGAGAAAGAGGGTTAGCTGGAGCTCTGGTCGCCTTGTTAATCCCCCGAGAATGAAGTCCACCAGTGTAGAGTGATTTTCTGCAGCCATTCTCCTTTGTTTGGGAGCCCTGGGAGGGGAAGACAGAACTCTGTGAGAGGATGAATCCGGGACTGCTTGGTGAGGCTACTTTTGTGCATTTGGGAACAGGTGAATGATTCTGGGTTCTTTCCTGATGCATCCTTCCCTCCCCCTGCTGTCTCTGAGAGAAAGACTAGACCCTGGGTGTTTCCAATTCAAGGCGATGAGGGGTAAAGGGGCCACAATCTGGATCTTTTCACACTGGCAAGTTTCTCAAATATCCTAGAGCTATTGTGCTTAAGGGCTAGTCCCCAGACCAGCTGCATCAGCATCTCCTGTACGGTAGTGAGGCAGATCTCAGGCCTCACCCCAGACCCACCAAGTCAGAAACTCTGGAGACGGGGCACCCCACTCTGGTCTCACCATTCTTTCCAGGCCATCCCAATTCAGGCTAAAGTTGGAGAGCTTCTTCCCTGTAGGAAATAAGCGGTATGTTTCATATTTTGTTGCCAGAGATGTACTTTGCTTGAAAAATGAAATTTAGCTGTAATCTATGCAATTCCCCCATATCAACTGCAGATGGATATGTGAACAGCCATCTCAAATGATGCAGTGTCAGGACGATGTAGTAGTTAAATGTGCATCACTGAGTACAAATCAATGTTTGTTCTGAAAGATGAAGAAATTAGTGATATCAATTCCAAAAGTGGTTGTAAAACTAATATTGGTCAATGCCCATTCAGAAAACTTCTTCAGGCTCATCTGCTATAAAAAGTTGAGTTATTAGGTTTTTAGAATTGTTTCTGTGTTTTCACTGAACTTGAGGCCATAAGACAGTGGTTCTCAACATGGCCTGTATGTTTTCACTACCTGGAGCATTTCAAAGGAAGGAATGATGTATGGGTTCAACCAGCAGAGGTTGATTTCATTGATCTATGTTGCACCAGGGCCCAGGCACATAGTATACTCCAGATTAAGTGCCCAACAGCCATTATTATTATCATTACTATTATTATTATCATTATTTTCAGACCACAATATTAAATGAACCATGGCCCCATCATCCACCTACTGGCATAGTACTCAAATTGTAGACACGAACCTAGGCAGCATGGATCATCATTGCTGGATATGATACCTTTAGACAATGTGTCTCTGAGATGAATTTCCTAAAAAAAAACTATCAACCCTCAGCGTTTTAATGCTTCCTTATGTAATTACTAACTTTTCGATACTGCTCTGCAAAGGCTCATGTTATTACCCCCTCCTACAATTGTTGGGTGTGATGAGAAACGTGTTTAGAGTAGGATTTTTGTTCCCTTTTTCATGTCGAGGAAACTGGGACATGGGCTCAGACTGCTCGCTTGGTCTTTGTCTGCCGTGTGCAGCCTTGTGTACCTGCACTCCTCCAGCTCTAAGAAATGCCATTCAATGTGCTTTCCACCTGATGTCTTAGGTTGTGCATGGCATAGGAAATAAGGTGATCTCTGTTATTGTCTCCATTCTCTAGGAAACTTAAGCTCTAGAATTAATTACACTATCCTTTCTTGCAGTGAGCAAGAGGCAGAAGTGGGCCACAACTGAGAACTTCTGACCACCAGTTCATTTATTCCTCTTAAGCTCTGTTGTTCTGCTGTAGGGTCTCTTTGTGTAGAAATTTATTATCATTCCCTAAACTTAAGTTATTGTATTTTCATTTTTAAAATTTTTATTGTTATTCATGTTGAGGGACAAATATCATATGATCTCAACTTTAACTGGAACATAATCAACAGAAGAAAAAAGCAAACAAAATATAACCAGAGACATTGAAGTTAACTTACTGTATTTTTAGAGGCAGAATAAACAGCTTAATGCCAATTTTAGGTACATTATAGAAAATTACCAAGGCAGTATATGTGCATCATTGAAAATGAGAAATAAAAATGAGGCAAATAAATAAATAATACAGAGAAGAAAAACATATAAAAAGAAAAAAAGAAAAAGTTACAAGAAGAAGAAGACATAGAAATAAGCAAAAATAAAATGCCATTTCTCTGTTCCGTGGAGACCAACACTGGCAATCGCCACCCTTCTACATTTTTCAATGCATGTATGTATTTAAACGTTTATAGCTGTATATGCACTTTTAAAAAATATATATTTTTAAACATTTTTTGTTGTAATTGAAGAACAAAAAAGCCAGTTTTCTGCCTCCCCCCCCCACGTCTCCCCACCATCCCAGTCCTCCCCCCCACCTCCCTCCCCTTTATTAAAAATATTTTAACCGGTTTTTTTAATGTAGCAATTTAAAATCCTTTGTCTTATTTGGGTCCTATAATAACTTCAGCACTAATTTCATTTCTTTTACTTAGGTGTAAGAGTCTTTAAATCCTTAGGATGTGGTTAAAGAAAAGAAAATCTGCATTGTTTTGTGACCTTTATTTGTTATCTTATTGGTATCGGGTTATTTTAGAGGCATTTAACTTCATAATAACTACTAATAGATATAGCTAGGAGTACTTGACTATTTTGTCCATTTATTACGAAGGAGACAGTAAATTTCCCCTAGGTAACAGTAGATTAAAAATTCTAGCATACCCTATTATACCTACTTTCCACCTCTAAGACAACCAGAAAGACAGAAAATCTACCTCGATTATACCATTACCAGAATTCAGGGTGCTTTAGAAAGCAGTGCAGAGTCGGTACCATTCACCCAGCACAGTGCAAATGGGAAAATACCTGATCGCGTTGATTTAATTTTCACTCCCACAGTCATCTAATGACATAAATAGGGAGACATGCCCCCCACATGGGATATAAATTATTACCTCTAGTTTCACCAGACCATCAGAGGCTCGTGACTGAGTTGAGATCACAACACACAAAGAGAAAACACTTAGAGACAAAGGTGAACATATGGTTGGAAACATCCTGCATTAAGAACATGTGTTCATGAAAGAAACATTGTTTTCTTAGAATTTCTTTAAACCTGTAAGTACTCGTGCTGAGGCAAAATGGACAGTCTCCTGGAAATTTCAGAGGATGTCCTTGGTTTCAGCAATCAGGAAGTAAATATCAGGAAATGAGAGAACATATTTTTTTCTAGTTCTACATTTACTCAAAAGGGCTGTCACAGCCAAAAAATGGGGGTCACTGAGATTGGGAGACCTGGGTGTCTTTTTATATGTGTATGGGCAGAAGCTCTCATGGGATGAAGTCACTGTAGAGACTGGAGCCCTTACTGCAGGAGCAATTAAAGTGTTGGTTCACACCTCTGCTGTGAATCAAGTTTTGTCTCCCAGGTGTGGGAATTTTCCTTTGATTGAGAGTCATCTTGCAGGTTGGAAAACTTAGAATCTAATGCCAGCATGCAAATATTTCATGAAGAACAACCCAATCATCCCCATCATCACCCTCACTATCATCACCCTCACCACCATCATCATCATCACCACCATCACCATCACCACCCAAACCACATCAGTCATCACCATCAACATCATCACCAGTGACTGCCATGTGCTTATTCATCCTTAGGCATAATCAGTTTGGCTTAACATGTTAATTTTAAGGGGTCTTTAAGCTAATTCAAATATTTTACTAATGCCAACCATACAGTTTTAGCAAAGGGATGTGAATTCAAAAGGTACATTAAATTGAGAGCCTGCCGCTATACCTGCCTGCTGACAGAATGGAACAGCAGGAGGTTGAGGGGCATGAGAAGATAGACTCATAAGAACTCTTTATACACTTACTCTCATTCATATGTGAGATATGTTCATAACAAAATGTACTTTTCTAGAAATCATTCTGTAATATATTATCCACAAAGTTTTGCAAAGGAAGATTTTCTTAAGCTATTTTGAGATAATTGCAGATTCCCATGCAGTTGTAAGATATAATATACAGAGACCCCTTGTGTCCTTTATACAGTTTCCCCTGATGATAACATTTTGCAAAATCATATGACAACATCGCATTCAGGAGAGTGCATGTTGCCCAATACAATTCACTGATCTTACTCAGATTTCCCCAGTTTTGCCAATACTCATTTGTACGTGTATGTATACATTTAGTTTGATTCAATTTTATCACATGCATGGGTTCATGTATCCACCACACAGTTCCAATAAAAACACATAATTTTCATTTTCTGATACTCCAAATTATAATTTGGTTTCTTATTATCCTGCAAAGGTGACAAGTTATTCTTCTTTAGCAAGGTTGTACTCTAATTTATTTATTCATTCATTTATTTTTGGAGAGAAGGAGGGAGGGAGAAATAGGTTGAGAAAGAGGTAGAGAAACGTCCATATCTGCTTGCCTCTCCCACCCAGGGACCTGGGCCATGACCCAGGCATGTGCCCATTGGTTTCCAGGCCAGTGCTCAATCCATTGAGCCACACCAGCCAGGGGTAGAAAAAGAAGAGGATTGAAAGTATGAACAATACATGGCCATAAATACATATCTATCAACAATTGAATCTAAAAAAAAAATAAGCAAAGAAGGAGAACAGAGACAGAATCACGTATCCATGTATCCATTCTGACAGAGAGCATTTTGATGGTTGCCAGATGGGAAGGGGGTGTGGAGCAATGGGTGAAGACATGAGGGCATTGAAAAGGACTGATAGGTACTTACAGAATAGCCACGAGGATGCAAAGTGTGGTATGGGAAATGGAGAAGGCAAAGAACTTACACAAATGACCCATGGACATGAACAATGGTGTGGGGACTTCCTGAGTTGGTGGGGGTTGCTGGGTGGGTAGGGGCAAAGAGGAAAAATTGGAAAAATTGTAATGCTATAATCAATAGAATATGATAAAAGGAAGAAAAGCAGAGACAGAGACAGACTACCCCCAGTGTCCTTTACTGAAGAAAAATCTGAATTTTAATGTTACCAAATTCACTAACTAATTTGGCTTTCTGGTTTCCCCTTCTTAATAACAAAGATATTTTCCTACATTTTCTTTAATTAGAGCAGATCTATAGTGGTGAGGACTCAGTTCCTGCTGGAAGGAGGTCAAGAAAAAAAGGGCAGAATAGCCACTTGGCAATAACAGCTCTCTCAATATCCCTTCCACCCTCCCTGTATTCAGCTCGAAAGCAAAATTACATATCCCAGATTCCCTTGTAGCTGGAGCCCAGGATATGAATCAGTTTCCAGTATCTACATGCACTTGTGTAAGATTGGGAAGATGGGAGTGAGGTGGTCCTCACCCTCCAGTACATATCATAATCATTGGAGGGACCCACCCAGCAATTCTGCAGGTGTAGGGCAGGGTCCCCAGATTTTCAATGCCAGCAAGTTTGCATGTGATACTCAAACTTGGGTGCAGTCGTTACTTAGCAGTTTTGTGAGTGTGTGAGGCATTTTTTGTGGTGGCAGGGGTCACAGTGGCAGCAGTAGCTTCCTGACCTCTGAGTCATACCTATTGTGGAGTCAGCTTGGGGGCCCCTCAACCCTTCTTCAGTCATTCAAAAAACTGTAAGCAAGTTATTGCTTCTATGCAATCTCTTTCTGCTTTAGAAAACTAGTTATTTCTCTTTCTCATAATAAAATACTGATTGATACAATATTATACTAAAAATACCTAGAAATGACAAGACGATGTCCACAAATGCTTTGCACTATATCAGGCTGCTGATTTTGAAACAAGCATCCTTGATGTCATTCTAAATAGGGGAGAAAGCTTGTCCCATGGCCACTGGATTTACTGAGTGGGCTTGGCAGTAGATCTGTCAGTTATTTGAGCATGGCAAGAGACTCTGCGGCATGTGTAATGTGGGATGAACAAGCAGCCTGGTCTGTTTGGGATGCAGGGTTTCCCAGGATGTGGTGGGATTTTTCAGTTCTAAAAGCAGATTGAGTTAGTCAGTCTAGTAAGTGTTCCTTAGTCATCTTGAAGAAGTTTCTCATGAATGGGAAGAGTCTAGGGCAGATGGTAAAAGGTGCGAGTCTGGGAAAATAGGAGTTCTTTCTAGAATGTATACAGCCATGTAATATGAAACAGAGACATTTATTGAAGAAGAAGATACAAGAAACATTGTACATGGGACAATGACACCTCAGTCCCCTTCAAAGTAGGCTCCTTGGGACCTCACACAGTTCTCTCAATCGCCATCAGCTGCCCTGTGATATTTTCCTGAACCTCACCCATGGCCTGAAATCTCTTCCCTTTCAAAGGTGATTTTACTTTTGGGAAAAGACAGAAGTTGCAAGGTGCCAAATCTGGGCTGTAGAGGGGCTGAGTCATCTGGCTGACTTGATGTTTCTCCAAAGAACTCTGCACAGTGAGCTGCATCAGTGGATGTGCTGTGATAAAGCTGCCAGTCACCAGTTGCCCATAGCTGCAGCCTTCTGACTTATGGGAATAGTATCCACAAAAGAATGTTCAAGCTTAATGCAAACTTTGATGCAGACTCGTTGATCTTCTTGTTCAGTCATTTTGAATGCAATGGCCACACACTACATACACATACTCACTCAATCGCATCTACAGCCCCCACCAACTAGCACAGTAATCGCACCATAGTTCACACATGTGCATTCGAGTCTAATTGCCTTGGCTGCCAGGTTACATCCATGTCTCACAAATCATTCTCATTTTATTCACAATGGTTAGCTTTTCTGGACAGACCTTTTGTCTTCAGTATGCATTTGAAACTAGAAGAACATAATTACGCAGACTTAATTGGGTGTTGAAAGGGAGTATTAGCCTAGAGCAAAGGGCATAATGATTGAGAGTCAGTAGTGTGGCCTGTAGAGTCACTCAGGCTTCAGTGTAAATCCCAGTGTCTTTGTTTGCCAGCTCTGTGACCTTGAGCAAGTGACCAAACCCAGTTTCCACATCTGCAAAGTGGGATAACACTAATACGTCTCTATTGTGAAATATAATGAAAATAATACATATAAAGCATCGAGAAGAGTTGTAGACTCATAATAAGAACCCAAAACCATGTTAACAGCTAGTATTACAGTTACTATGAAAATTACATAAAGAGATCAGGTAGAAATTCTTGTGCAGGAATAACTGGAAAGGAGAGTAAGAGTTGAGATGAGAAAGGGACTGTGTATCAGGTCTTGGTGGCTTTCAAATGCACCTCTCTTTGCTTTGCTTACTCCTAAATGTGAGAGAGAGAGGGAGAGGAAGAGAGAGGGAGAATTGGGTTGGGTAATATATTAAAACAATGAGGACTCTCAGTATCACTGCAAAAATCTCAGGATAGAGAAGATGGATCCCAAATGAGAGAAACCGTGAACTTGAAATCAGCTGACTTCCATAATTTTTTCATCCACTCATTTACACAATGGAATTTTACACAGCAGAGAGAGACAAGGAGCTTATACCCTTTGCAATGGCATGGATGGAACTGGAGAGCATTATGCTAAGTAAAATAAGCCAGGTGGTGGGGGACAAATACCATATGATCTCTCTCACCTTTAACTGGATCATAATCAACAAAAGAAAAAAGCAAACAAAATATAAACAGAGACATTGAAATTAAGAACATTGTAACAGTAGCCACAGGGGAGTGGGGAGGGGCAGAAGGGTGTATAGCAGCTAGTATAAAGGACAGAAAGACAAAATCAATGGGTAGGGTAGAGATGGGGGAGGGAGTTGGGACTGGCTGGGGTGGGGTGGAGGGAATGTGAGAAAATGCAGACAATTATAACTGAATAAAAATAAATTAATTTTAAAAATCAGCTGGCTTCAAGAAGCAGTGAGAGTAGTGAGATGGGAGGAGGGAAGAGGGAAGAAGCAAAGGAGGTGCGCACCCAACCTTGCAGAAAAGTGATTGTTCCCAATGGAAGCTGAGCATTCAGAGGGCTTCTTGTGGGTATTTATAGCAATGACTTTTCAAATTAAGGAAGAATAATAGCTTGTGCATCAAACCCTTTTTCTCCTCAGTGTTTTCTGGATGGCAGCCTTTACCTCCTTGTTCCTCAAACTGTAGATGAGGGGGTTCAGCATGGGGATTACTGTGGTGTAGAAGACAGAGGCCACGTTCTCCTGGGCCAGGGAACTGGCTGTGGAGGGTTTTAAGTACATGAATGCAGTAGATCCATAGAACATCCCCACAGCCACAAGGTGGGAGCTGCAGGTGCTGAAGGCTTTGGACCTTCCTTCTGCAGTGCTGATGCGGAGGATGCTGTACATGATGAAGGCGTAGGAAACCAGGACTGTTAAGCAGGTGAATATGATGTTGAATCCAGACACAAAGAACACTGTCACCTCAACATCATAGGTGCTAGAGCAGGAGAGCTTCATGAGGGGAAGGATGTCACAAAAGTAATGAGTGATGAGGACCTCACAATAGGGCAGTTGAATCATGAGGCCAGTCAATATTGTTGAGCCAACAAGCCCCATGATGTAAACCACAGTCACCAGCAGGGAGCAGGCCTGATGAGACATGATAATGTTGTAAAGCAAAGGCCTGCAGATGGCAACATAGCGGTCATAGGCCATCACTGAGAGGATGTAACACTCAGCAATGACAAACACCAGGAAGAAGTAGAGCTGTGACATGCACCCTGCATAGGAGATGACGTTTTTTTCTGACAAGAAGTTTTCCAGCATTTTCGGGGTGATGACAGAAGAGTAGCAGAGATCCACAAGTGACAGGTTGCTGAGGAAGAAGTACATGGGGGTGTGAAGCAGAGCATTCAGACCAATCAGTGTCATCATGCCCAGGTTCCCTATCATGGTGACCATGTAGATGCCAAGGAAGAGGAGAAAGAGGGGGAGCCGGAGCTCTGATCGCCTTGTTAATCCCCCAAGAATGAAGTCCACCAGTGTAGAGTGATTTTCTGCAGCCATTCTCCTTTGTTTGGGAGCCCTGGGAGGGGAAGACAGAACTCTGTGAGAGGATGCATCTGGGACTGCTTGGTGAGGCTCGTTTTGTGCATTTGGGAACAGGTGAATGATTCTGGGTTCTTCCCTGATGCATCCTTCCCTCCCCCTGCTGTCTCTGAGAGAAAGACTAGACCCTGGGTGTTTCAAATTCAAGGAGATGAGGGGAAAAGGGGCCAAGATCTGGATCTCTTCGCACTGGCATGTTTCTCAAATATCCTAGAGCTATTGTGCTTAAGGTTTGTCCCCAGACCAGCTGCATCAGCATCCCCTGTACAGTAGTGAGGCAGACTCTCAGGCCTCACCCCAGACCTACCAAGTCAGAAACTCTGGGGATGGGGCACCCCAATCTGGGCTCACCATTCTTTCCAGGAATACCAATTCAGGCTAAAGTTGGAGACCTTCTTCCCTGTAGGAAATAAGCAGTATATATTTCATATTTTGTAGCTGGAGATGTACTTTGCTTAACAGATGAAATTTAGCTGTAATCTATGCAATTCCCCCACATTAACTGCAGATGACTGTGTGAACAGCCATCTCAAATTGATGCAGTGTCAGGACGATGTTGTTGTTAAATCTGTATCACTGAGTACAAATCAATGTTTGTATCTGAAAGAGGAAGAAATTAGTGATATCAATTCCAAAAGTGGATGTAAAGCTAATATTGGTCAATGCCCATTCAGAAAATCTTCTCAGGCTCTCATCTGCTATAAAAATGTGAGTCATTAGGTTGTTAGAATTGTTTGTTTGGTTTTCAGTGAACTTGAGGGCAAGGGCAGTGGTTTGAACCATCGACTGTGTTATCACTACCTGGTGCATTTCAAAGTAAGGAATGATGTGTGGGTTCCACCAACAGAGGTTGATTTCATTGATCTGTGTTGTACCTGGGCCTAGGTACATAGTATACTCCAGATTAAGTGCCCAACAGCCATTATTACTATCATTACTATTATTATTTTCATTATTTTCAGACCACAATATTAAATGAACCATGGCCCCATTATCCACCTACTGGCATAGTACTCAAATTAGAGACATGAACCTAGGCAGCATGGATCTTCATTGCTGGTTATGATACCTTTAGGCAAAGCGTGTCTGAGATAAATTTCCTAAGATTAAAACCATCAACCCTCAGCATTTTAATGCTTCCTTATGTAATTACTAAGTTTTCTATAGTGCCCTTCAAAGGCCCATGAATTAACCCCTCCTACAATTGTTGGGTGTGAGGAGAAACGTGTTTACAGTAGGATTTTTACTCCCTTTTTGATGTCGAGGAAACTGAAGTGCCAGACTCGAAATGACTGGGACGTGGGACTCAGACTGCTTGCTTGGTGTTTGGCTTCTCCCCTTGGCCACCGTGCGCAGCCTTGTGTACCTGCACTCCTCCAGCTCTAACAAATGCCTTTCAGCGTGCTTTCCACCTGATGTCTTAGGTTCTGCATGGCGTAGGAAATAAGGGTGATCTCTGTTATTCTCTCCACTCTCTAGGAAACTGAAGCTCTAGAATTAAATGCACTATCCTGTCATGCAGTGAGCTAGAGGCAGAAGTTGGCTGCAAACTGAGAACTTCTGACTACCAGTTTATTTATTCCTATTAAGCTCTGTTGTTTTGCTGTACAGTCTCTTCGTGTAGAAATTTATTATCATTCCCTAAACTTAAGTTACTGAATTTTAGAGGCAGAGGAAAGAGTTTATTGCCAGTTTTAGGTACATTATAGAAAATTTCTAAGGCAGTATATGTGCATCGTTGAAAATGAGACATACAAATAAGGCAAATAAATAGATAAATAATACAGAGAAGAAAAACATATAAAAAGAAAAAAGAAAACTGAAAAATAAAAAGTTACAAAGAAGAAGAAGAAATACAAATAAGCAAAAACAAAGCACCATTTTCCTGGTCTGTGGAGACCAACACTGGCAATGACCACCCTTCTACATTTTTCAATGCATGTATGTATTTACATGTGTATAAGTTTATATTTATTTAAAAATATTTTAACATGTTTTTTAATGTAGCAATTTAAAATCCTTTCTGTTATTTGGGTCTGATGATAATAAATTTCCCACTAATTTTATTTCTTTTACTTAGGTGTAAGTTTCTTTAAGTCCTTAGGATGTGGTTAAAGAAAAGAAAATCTTCATTGTATCGTGACCTTTATTTGTTAACTTATTGGTATCAGGGTATTTATGAGGCATTAAACTTTGTAATGACTACTACCAGAGATAGCTTGGAGTTTTGACTATTATTTCCATTTATTACGAAGGAAACAATAAATTTCCCCTAGGTAACAGTAGATTAAAAATTCTAACTTACCCTCTTCTACCCAATTTCCGCCTGTAAGACAACCAGAAAGACAGAAAATCTGCCTCAATTATACCATTACCAGAATTCAGAGTGCTTTAGAAAGCAGTGCAGAGTCGGTACCATTCCCCCAGCACAGTGCAAATGGGAAAATCCCAGATAGCGTTGATTTAATTTTCACTCCCACAGTCATCTAATGACATAAATAGGGAGACATGCCCCCCACATGGGTTATAAATTATTATCTCTAGTTTCACCAGACCATCAGAGGCTCGTGACTAAGTTGAGATCACAACGCATGAACTGAAAACACTTGGAGATGAAGGTGAACATATGGGTGGAGAGATCCTGCATTAAGAACAGGAGTTCGTGAAAGAAATATTGTTTTCATAAAATTGCTTGAAATCTGTAAGTACCTGTGCTGAGGCAAAATGGGCAGTCTCCTGGAAATTTCAGAGGATGTCCTTGGTTTCAGCAATCAGGAAGTAAATATCAGGAAATGAGAGATCATAGATTTATTTCTATTCTACATTTACTCAAAGGGGCTGTCACAGCCCTAAAAAAGGGGGTCAGTGAGACTGGGAGACCAGGGTGTCTTTTTATATGTGTATGGGCAGAAGCTCTCATGGGATGAAGTCACTGCAGAGACTGGAGCCCTAACTGCAGGATCAATTAAAGTGTTGGTTCACACCTCTGCTGTGAATCAAATTTTGTCTCCCAGGTGTGGGAATTTTCCTTTCATTGAGAGTCATCTTGCAGGTTGCAAAACTTAGAATCTAATGCCAACATGCAGATATTTCATGAAGAACAACCCAATCATCCCCATCATCACCCTCACCATCATCACTATCACCACCATCATGATCATCACCACCATCACCACCCAAACCACATCAGTCATCACCATCAACCTCATCACCAGTGACTGCCATGTGCTTATTCATCATTAGGCATAGTCAGCTTGGTTTAACATGTTAATTTTAATGGGTTTTAAGCTAATTCAAATATTTTACTAGTGCCAACCATGCAATTATAGTAAAGGGATGTGCATTCAAAGGTACATTAACTTGTGAGCCTGCCGCTATACCTGCAAACTGACAGAATGGAATAGCAGGAGGTTGAGGGGCATGAGAAAATAGACTTATAAGAACTCTTTATACACTTATTCTCATTCATATGTGAGATATGTTCATAACGAAATGTACTTTTCAAGAATACATTCTGTATTATATTATGCAGAAAGTTTTGCAAAGGAAAATTTTCTTAAGCTATTTTGAGATAATTTGCAGATTCACATGCAGTTGTAAGAAATAATATACAGAGACCCTTTGTGTCATTTATACGGTTTCCCCCGGTGATAACATTTTGCAAAATTATATGACGACATCACACTCAGGAGAGTACATGTTGCCCAATACAAGTCACTGATCTTACTCAGATTTCCCCAGTTTTGCCAATACTCATTTGTACTTGTACACACACGTTTAGTTTGATGTAATTTTATCTCATGCATGGGTTCATGTATCCACCACACAGTACAAATAAAAGCACATCATTTTTCATTTTCTAATACTGAAAATTATATTTTGGTTTCTTATTATCCTGCAAGGTGACTAGTTATTCTTCTTTAGCAACTTGGTACTCTAATTTATATATTCATTCATTTATTTTTGGAGAGAAGAAGGGAAGGAGAAAGAGGTTGACAAAGAGGTAGAGAAACGTCCATATCTGCTTGCCTCTCCCAACCAGGGACCTGGCCCATGACCCAGACATGTGCCCTTTAGTTTCCAGGCCAGTGCTCAATCCATTGAGCCACACCAGCCAGGGCTAGAAAAAGAAGAGGATTGAAACTATGAACAATAACATGGCAACAAATACATATCTATCAACAACTGAATCTAAAAAACAAAGTAAGCAAAGAAGGAGAACAGAGACAGAATCAAGTATCCATGTATCCATTCTGGCAGTGAGCATTTTGATGGTTGCCAGATGGGAAGGGGGTGTGGGGCAATGGGTGAAGAGGTGAGGGCATTGAGAAGGACAAATAGGTACTTACAGAATAGCCATGAGGATGCAAAGTGTGGTATAGGAAATGGAGAAGGCAAAGAACTTACACAAATGACCCATGGCCATGAACAATGGTGTGGGGACTTCCTCACTTGGAGGGGGTTGGTGGGTGGAGAGGCACAAAGAGGAAAAAATTGGAAAAATTGTAATGCCATAATCAGTAGAATATGATAAAAGGAAGAAAAGCAGAGACCGAGACAGAGACTACCCCCAGTGTCCTTTACTGAACAAAAATCTGAATTTTAATGTTATCAAATTCACTAACTTATTTCGCTTTTGGGTTTCCCTTTCTTAATAACAAAGATATTTTCTTACATTTTCTTCTAATAGAGGAGATCTATAGTGGTGAGGACTCAGGTCCTGCTGGAAGGAGGTCAGTAAGAAAAGGGCAGAATAGCCACTTGGCAATAACAGCTCTCTCAATATCCCTTCCACACTCCTTGTAGTCGGATCTAAAGGCTAAAATTACATATCCCAGTTTCCCTTGTAGCTGGAGCCCTGGATGTGAATCAGTTTCCAGTATCTACATGCACTTGTGTGAGATTGGGAAGATGGGTGTGAAGTGGTCCTCACACTCCAGTACATATCAGAATCATTGGAGGTCTCCACCCGGTAATTTTGCAGGTGTAGTGCAGGGTCCCCAGATATTCATTGCCAGCAAGTTTGCATGTGATACTCAAACTAGGGTGCAGTTGTTACTCAGCAGATTTGTTAGTGTGCCAGGCGTTTTTCGTGTTGGCAGGGGTCACAGTGGCAGCAGTACCTTCCAGACCTCTGAGTCATGTCTATTGTGGAGTCAGTTAGGGGCCCCTCACCCCTTCTTCAGTCATTCAAAGAACTGTAAGCAAGTTATTCCTTGTATGCAATCTCCTTCTGCTTGAGAAAACTAGTTATTTCTCTTTCTCGTGAAAAAACACTGATTGATACAATATTATACCAAAATAGCTAGAAATGACAAGACGATGTCCACGAATGCTTTACACTATATCAGGCTGCTAATTTTGAAACAAGCATCCTTGATGTCATTATAAATAGGGGAGAAAGCTTGTCCCATGGCCACGGATTTTACTGAGTGAGCTTGGCAGTAGATCTGTCAGTTATTTGATCATGGGAAGGGATTCTACATCATGTGTAATATAGGATGAACAAGCAGCCTGGTCTATTTGAGATGCAGCATTTCCCCGGATGTGGTGGGACTTCTCAGTTCTAAAAGCAGATTGAGTTGGTCAGTCCAGTGTAAGTGTTCCTTAGTCATCTTGAAGAAGTTTCTCATGAATGGGAAGAGTCTAGGGCAGATGGTAAAATGTGGGAGTCTGGGAAAATAGGAGGTCTTTCCAGAATGTATACAGCCATGTAATATGAAACACAGACATTAATTGAACAAGAAAGAAGATACAAGAAACATTGCACATGGGACAATGACACCTCAGTCCCCTTCAAAGTAGGCACCTTGGGACCGCACACAGTTCTCTCCCAATCGCCATGAACTGCCATGTGATAGTTTCCTAGATCTCACCCATGGCCTGAAATCTCATCCCTTTCAAAGGTGATTTTACTTTTGGGAAAAGACAGAAGTTCCAAGGTGCCAGATCTGGGCTGTAGAGGGGCTGAGTCATCTGGCTGACTTGATGTTTCTCCAAAGAACTCTGCACAGTGAGCTGCATCAGTGGATGTGTTGTGATAAAGCTGCCAGTCACCAGTTGCCCATAGCTGCATCCTTCTGACTTACGGGAATAGTATCCACAGAAGAATGTTCAAGCTTAATGCAAACTTTGATGCAGACTCGTTGATCTTCTTGTTCAGTCATTCGAATGCAAGGGCCACACACTACATACACATACTCACTCAATCGCATCTACAGCCCCTACCAACTAGCACTGTGAAGGCACCATAGTTCATGCATGCATGTTCACGTCCAATCGCCCTGGCTGCCAGGTTACATCCATGTGTCACCAATCATTCTCGTTTTATTCACAATGTTTGGGCTGTTGCCAGACAGACCTTTTGTTTTCAGGAGGTGTATGAAACTAGAAGAACATAATTAGGCAGACTTAATTGGATGTTGAAAGGGAGTATTAGCCTCGAGCAAAGAGGATAATGAATGAGAGCCAGTAGTGTGACCTGTAGAGTCACTCAGGCTTCAGTGTAAACCCCAGTGTCTTTGTTTGCCAGCTCTGTGACCTTGAGGAAGTGACCAAACCCAGTTTCCACATCTGCAAAGTGGGATAACACTAATACCTCTCTATTGTGAAGTAAATGAAAATAATACATATAAAGCATCGAGAAGAGTTGTAGACTCAGAATAAGCACCCAAAACCATGGTAACAGCTAGTATTACTGTTACTAAGAAAATTACATAAAGAGATCAGGTAGAAATTCTTGAGCAGCAATATGTAGAAAGGAGAGTAAGAGTTGAGATGAGAAAGGGACTGTGTATCAGGTCTTGGTGGCTTTCAAATGCACCTCTCTTTGCTTTGCTTACTCCTAAATGTGAGAGAGAGAGAGAGGGAGAGGAAGAGAGAGGGAGAATTGGGTTGGGTAATATATTAAAACAATGATGACTCTCAATATCAGTGCAAAAGTCTCAGGATCGAGAAGATGGATCCCAAATGAGAGAAACCATGAACTTGAAATCAGCTGGCTTCCATAATTTTTTGATCCACTCATTTACACATTGGAATTCTACACAGCAGAGAGAGACAAGGAGCTTATACCCTTTGCAATGGCATGGTTGGAACTGGAGAGCATTATGCTAAGTGAAATAAGCCAGGCAGTGCGGGACAAATACCATATGATCTCACCTTTAACTGGATCATAATCAACAAAAGAAAAAAGCAAACAAAATATAACCAGAGACATTGAAATTAAGAACATTGTAACAATAGCCACAGGAAAGTGGGGAGGGGATAGTGGGGAGAGGGGTGTATAGCAGCTAGTATAAAGGACACAAGGACAAAATTATTGGGGAGCATAGAGGTGGGGGAGGGAGGTGGGACTGGCTGGGGTGGGGTGGAGGGAAGGTGAGAAAATGCAGACAATTGTAACTGAATAAAAATAAATAAATAAATTTTTAAAAAGGAAAGAAATCAGCTGGCTTCAAGAAGCAGTGGGAGTAGTGAGATGGTAGGAAGGAAGAGGGAAGAAGCAAAGGAGGCGCTCACCCAAGCTTGCAGAAAACTGATTGTTCCCCATGGTGGCTGGGCATTCAGAGGGCTTCTTGTGGGTATATTTAACAATGACTTTTTTATTTTATTTTATTTTATTTTATTTTAATTTTTAAAAATATATTTATTGATTATGCTATTACAGTTGTCCCATTCCCCCCCCACACTCCACTCCATCCTGCCCACCCCCTCCCTCCCACATTCCCCCCGCTATAGTTCATGTCCATGGGTCATACTTATAAGTTCTTTGGCTTCTACGTTTCCTACACTATTCTTACCCTCCCCCTGTCTATTTTCCACCTATCATTTATGCTTCTTATTCTCTGTACCATTTCCCCCTCTCCCCCTCCCACTCCCCTGTTGATAACCCTCCATGTGATCTCCATTTCTGTGGTTCTGTTCCTGTTCTAGTTGTTTGCTTTGTTTGCTTTTGTTTTTGTTTTAGGTGTGGTTGTTAATAACTGTGAGTTTGCTGTCATTTTTACTGTTCATATTTTTTATCTTCTTTTTCTTAGATATGTCCCTTTAACATTTCATATAATAATGGCTTGGTTATGATGAACTCCTTTAACTTGACCTTATCTGAGAAGCACTTTATCTGCCCTTCCATTCTAAATGATAGCTTTGCTGGATAGAGCAATCTTGGATGTAGGTCCTTGCCTTTCATGACTTGGAATACTTCTTTCCAGCCCCTTCTTGCCTGTAAGGTCTCTTTGGAGAAATCAGCTGACAGTCTTATGGGAACTCCTTTGTAGGTAACTGTGTCCTTTTCTCTAGCTGCTTCTAAGATTCTCTCCTTCTGCTTAATCTTGGCTAATGTAATTATGATGTGCCTTGGTGTGTTCCTCCTCGGGTCCAGCTTCTTTGGGACTCTCTGAGCTTCCTGGACTTCCTGGAAGTCTATTTCCTTTGCCAGATCGGGGAAGTTCTCCTTCATTATTTGTGCAAATAAGTTTTCAGTGTTTTTTTTCCTCTTCTCCTTCTGGCACCCCTATAATTCGGATGTTGGAACGTTTCAAGATGTCCTGGAGGTTCCTAAGCCTCTCCTCATTTTTCCGAATTCTTGTTTCTTCATTCTTTTCTGGTTGGATGTTTTTTTCTTCCTTCTGGTCCACACCATTGATTTGAGTCCCCGTTTCCTTCGCATCATTATTGGTTCCCTGTACATTTTCCTTAGTCTCTCTTAGCATAGCCTTCATTTTTTCAACCAATTCTGTGAGCTTCTTGATTACCAGTGTTTTGAACTGTGCATCTGATAGGTTGGCTATCTGTTCGCTGCTTAGTTGAATTATTTCTGGAGCTTTGAAGTGTTCTGTCATTTGGGCCTTTTTTTTTTTTTTTTGTCTTGGTGCTTCTGTTACTTAAAGGGGCGGAGCTTTAGGTGTTCACCTTGGCAGGGTGATGCTCGTTTGCTGCCCTGTGACGCTGTACATGGGGGAGGGGCCGAGAGGGAGTGATGGCACTTGCTCCACTCTCCACCGGCTTTTAGTCACTGCCTCCGCTATCCACAATCAAATTGGGCCCCTCTGGTGCGGGTTCATGAGTGGGTGGGCGTGTGCACACTCTAGGCCCCTGTGGGTCTCTCCAACTACCTATCCTGTGAGGCTGGGAGTCTCTCCTGCTGCCGCCCCAACCCCCATGGTTTTTTTCACTCAGAGGTTTGAGGCTTTATTTCGTCACGCTGAAGTACTAGGTTATGTGGTCTGCTTCGCTCCCCACCGCCGTTTGTCTGGTGTATCTGTGCGCGAATGTGGGGCCGCAGGGTCTGCTAGTTGACAGACTGCCCACCCCGTTAGTCCCACAATCCACCAGTCTCGGTCCCGCCACAGCCACATGAGTCCTCTCCGCCCCGGCTGCCCATCTCCGTCCCTCCTACCGGTCTGGATGAATGTTTATTTTTTATCTCCTTGGTGTCGGACTTCCTTGTCGTTCGATTTTCTGTCAGTTCTGGTTGTGCGAGGAGGCACAGTGTGTCTACCTATGCTGCCATCTTGGTTATCTCAACAATGACTTTACAAATTAAGGAAGAATAATAGCTTTTCCATCAAACCATTTTTCTCCTCAGTGTTTTCTGGATGGCAGCCTTTACCTCCTTGTTCCTCAAACTGTAGATGAGGGGGTTCAGCATGGGGATTACTGTGGTGTAGAACACAGAGGCCACGTTCTCCTGGGCCAGAGAACTGGCTGTGGAGGGTTTTAAGTACATGAATGCAGTAGATCCATAGAACATGCCCACAGCCACAAGGTGGGAGGTGCAGGTGCTGAAGGCTTTGGACCTTCCTTCTGCAGTGCTGATGCGGAAGATGCTGTACATGATGAAGGCATAGGAAACCAGGACTGCTAAGCAGGTGACTATGATGTTGAATCCAGCCACAAAGTACACTGTCACCTCAACATCATAGGTGCTAGAGCAGGAGAGCTTCATGAGGGGGAGGATGTCACAAAAGTAATGACTGATGACGACCTCACAATAGGGCATTTGAATCATGAGGCCAGTCTCTATTGATGAGCCAACAAGCCCCATGATGTAAACCACAGTCACCAGCAGGGAGCAGGCCTGATGAGACATGATAATGTTGTAAAGCAAAGGCCTGCAGATGGCAACATAGCGGTCATAGGCCATCACTGTGAGCATGTAACCCTCAGCAATGACAAACACCAGGAAGAAGTAGAGCTGTGCCATGCACCCTGCATAGGAGATGACGTTTTTTTCTGACAAGAAGTTCACCAGCATTTTCGGGGTGATGACAGAAGAGTAGCAGAGATCCACAAGTGACAGGTTGCTGAGGAAGAAGTACATGGGGGTGTGAAGCTGAGCATTCAGACCAATCAGAGTCATCATGCCCAGGTTCCCTATCATGGTGACCATGTAGATGCCAAGGAAGAGGAGAAAGAGGGGTAGCTGGAGCTCTGGTCGCTTTGTTAATCCCCCGAGAATGAAGTCCACCAGTGTAGAGTGATTTTCTGCAGCCATTCTCCTTTGTTTGGGAGCCCTGGGAGGGGAAGACAGAACTACTTTACAGCAGTCATCTGGGACTGTTTGGTGAGACTCGTTTTGTGCATTTGGGAACAGCTGAGCAATTCTGGGTTCTTTCCTGATGCATCCTTCCCTCCCCCTGCTGTCTCTGAGAGAAAGACTAGACCCTGGGTGTTTCAGATTCAAGGAGATCAGGGGAAAAGAGGCCAAGATCTGGATCTTTTCACACTGGCACGTTTCTCAAATATCCTAGAGCTGTTGTGCTTAAGGTGTAGTCCCCAGACCAGCTGCATCAGCATCTCCTGTACGGTAGTGAGGCAGACTCTCAGGCCTCACCGCACACCCACCAAGTCAGAACCTCTGGGGACGGGACACCCCACTCTGGGCTCACCATTCTTTCCAGGAATACCAATTCAGGCTAAAGTTGGAGACCTTCTTCCCTGTAGGAAATAAGCAGTATATTTCATATTTTATAGCCAGAGATGTACTTTGTTTGAAAAATGAAATTTAGCTGTAATCTATGCAATTCCCCCATATTAACTGCAGATGAATATGTGAACAGCCATCTCAAATTGATGCAGCGTCAAGATGATGTATTTGTTAAATTGTGTCACTTAGTACAAATCAATGTTTGTATCTGAAAGATAAAGAAATTAGTGATATCAATTCCAAAAGTGGTTGTAAAACTAATATTGGTCAATTCCCATTCAGAAAAGTTTTTTCAGGCTGTCATCTGCTATAAAAAGGTGAGTCATTAGGTTGTTAGAATTGTTTGTTTGGTTTTCACTGAACTTGAGGCCATAAAACAGTAGTTCTCACCATCGCCCTGTATGTTATCACTACCTGGAGCGTTTCAAAGTAAGGAATGATTTGTGTGTTCCACCAGCAGAGGTTCATTTCATTGATCTGTGTTGCACCTGGGCCCAGGCACATAGTATACTCCAGATTAAGTGCCAAACAGCCATTATTACTGTTATTACTATTATTATTATCATTATTTTCAGACCATAGTATTAAATGAACCATGGCCCCATTATCCACCTACTGGCATAGTACTCAAATTGTAGACATGAACCTAGGAAGCATGGATCATCATTGCTGGATATGATACCTTTATACAAAGTGTCTCTGAGATAAATTTCCTAAGGTAAAAATCATCAACCCTCAGCATTTTAATGCTTCCTTATGTAATTACTAAGTTTTCGATAGTGCTCTTCAAAGGCCCATGTTATTAACCCCTCCTACAATTGTTGGGTGTGAGGAGAAACGTGTTTACAGTAGGATTTTTGTTCCCTTTTTCATGTCGAGGAAACTGGGACATGGGACTCAGACTTCTTGCTTGGTCTTTGTCTGCCGTGTGCAGCCTTGTGTACCTGCACTCCTCCAGCTCTAAGAAATGCCATTCAGCGTGCTTTCCACCTGATGTCTTAGGTTGTGCATGGCGTAGGAAATAAGGTGATCTCTGCTATTCTGTCCACTCTCAAGGAAACAGAAGCTCTAGAGTTAAATACGCTATCCATCATGCAGTGTGCAAGAGGCAGAAGTGGGGCGCAAACTGAGAACTTCTGACCACCAGTTCCTTCATTCCCCTTAAGCTCTGTTGTTCTGCTTTGGGGTCTCTTTGTGTAGAAATTTGTTATCATTCCCTAAACGTAAGTTATTGTATTGTCATTTTATTTTTATGTTTAAAATTTTTATTGTTATACACGGTGAGGGACAAATATCATATGTCCTCAACTTTAACTGGAACATAATCAACAGAAGAAAAGAGCAAACAAAATATAACCAGAGACATTGAAGTTAAGTTATTGTATTTTTAGAGGAAGAGAAAAGAGCTTATTGCCAATTTTATGTACTTTATAGAAAATTACCAAGGCAGTATATGTGCATCATTGAGAATGAGAAATAAAAATGAGGCAAATAAATAAATAATACAGAGAAGAAAAACATGTAAAAAGAAAAAAAGAAAAAGTTACAAGAAGAAGAAGACATACAAATAAGCAAAAATAAAACGCCATTTTTCTGTTCTGTGGAGACCAACACTGGCAATCACCACCCTTCTACATTTTTCAATGCATGTATGTATTTACACGTTTATAGCTGTATATGCATTTTTAAAAATATATATATATTTTAATGTTTTTTGTTGTACTTGAACAACAAAAGCCAGTTTTCTGCCTCCCCCCCACGTCTCCCCACCACCCCAGTCCTCCCCCCCACCTCCCTCCCCTTTATTAAAAATATTTTAACCTGTTTTTTATTGTTGCAATTTAAAATCCTTTGTCTTATTTGGGTCCTATAATAACTTCAGCACTAATTTCATTTCTTTTACTTAGGTGTAAGAGTCTTTAAATCCTTAGGATATGGTTAAAGAAAAGAAAATTTGCATTGCATTGTGACCCTTATTTGTTAACTTATTGATATCGGGGTATTTAAGTGGTATTTAACTTGATAATAACTACCACCAGATATAGATAGGAGTATTTGATTATTATGTCCATTTATTACGAAGGAAACAATAAATTTCCCCTAGGTAACAGTAGATTAAAAACTCTAACATACCCTCTTCTACCTACTTTCCGCCTCTAAGACCACCAGAAACACAGAAAATCTGCCTCGATTTTACCATTACCAGAATTCAGAGTGTTTTAGAAAGCAGTGCAGAGTCGGTACCATTCCCTCAGCACAGTGCAAATGGGAAAATACCTGATCGCGTTGATTTAATTTTCACTCCCACAGTCATCTAATGACATAAATAGGGAGACATGCCCCCCACATGGGATATAAATTATTACCTCTAGTTTCACCAGACCATCAGAGGCTCGTGACTGAATTGAGATCACATCGCACGAAGAGAAAACACTTAGAGACGAAGGTGAACATATGATTGGAAAGATCCTGCATTAAGAACAGGAGTCTGTGAAAGAAACATTGTTTTCATAAAATTGCTTGAAATCTGTAAGTACCTGTGCTGAGGCAAAATGGACAGTCTCCTGGAAATTTCAGAGGATGTCCTTGGTTTCAGCAATCAGGAAGTAAATATCAGGAAATGAGAGAACATAGAGACTTATTTCTAGTTCTACATTTACTCAAAGGGGCTGTCACAGCCACCGAAAGGGGTGTCACTGGGATTGGGAGACCTGGGTGTCTTTTTATATGTGTATGGGCAGAAGCTCTCATGGGATGAAGTCACTGCAGAGACTGGAGCCCTTACTGCAGGAGCAATTAAAGTGTTGGTTCACACCTCTGCTGTGAATCAAGTTTTGTCTCCCAGGTGTGGGAATTTTCCTTTGATTGAGAGTCATCTTGCAGGTTGGAAAACTTAGAATCTAATGCCAGCATGCAAATATTTCATGAAGAACAACCCAATCATCCCCACCATTACCCTCACTGTCATTACTGTCACCATCATCATCATCATCACCACCATCACCATCACCACCCAAACCAAATCAGTCATCACCATCAGCATCATCACCAGTGACTGCCATGTGCTTATTCATCCTTAGGCATAATCAGCTTGGCTTAACATGTTACTTTTAAGGGGTCTTTAAGCTAATTCAAATATTTTACTAACACCAAACTCATACAATTTTAGCCAAGGGATGAATATTCATAACGTACATTAACTTGTGAGCCTGCCGCTGTGCCTGCCCCTGACAGAATGGAATAGCAGGAGATTGAGGGGCATGAGAAGATAGACTCATAAAAACTCTTTTTACACTTATTCTCATTCATATGTGAGATATGTTCATAACGAAATGTACTTTTCAAGAATACATTCTGTAATATATTATCCACAAAGTTTTGCAAAGGAAAATTTTCCTAAGCTATTTTGAGATAATTGCAGATTCCCATGCTGTTGTAAGAAATAATATACAGAGACCCTTTGTGTCCTTTATACGGTTTCCTCCGATGATAACATTTTGCAAAATTATATGACAACATCACACTCAGGAGAGTGCATGCTGCCAAATACAAGTCACTGATCGTACTCAGATTTCCCCAGTTTGCCAATACTCATTTGTATGTGTACGCACACATTTAGTTTGATGCAATTATATCACATGCATAGGTTCATGTACCCACCGCACCGCTCAAATAAAAGCACATAATTTTCATTTTCTAATACTCAAAATTGTAATTTGGTTTCTTATTATCCTGCAAAGGTGACTAGTTATTCTTCTTTAGCATCTTTATACTCTAATTTATTTATTCATTCATTTATTTTTGGGGAGAAGAAGGGAGGGAGAAAGAGGTTGACAAAGAGGTAAAGAAACGTCCATGTGTGCTTGCCTCTCCCAACCAGGGACCTAGCACATGACCCGGGCATGTGCCCTGACTGGGAATCAAACCAGTGACCCTTTGGTTTCCAGGCCAGTGCTCAATCCATTGAGCCACACCAGCCAGGGCTAGAAAAAGAAGAGGATTGAAACTATGAACAATAACATGGCAACAAATACATATCTATCAACAACTGAATCTAAAAAACAAAGTAAGCAAAGAAGGAGAACAGAGACTGAATCAAGTATCCATGTATCCATTCTTGCAGTGAGCATTTTGATGGTAGCCAGATGGGAAGGGGGTGAGGGGCATGGGTGAAGAGGTGAGGGCATTGAGAAGGACAAATAGGTACTTACAGAATAGCCATGAGGATGCAAAGTGTGGTATAGGAAATGGAGAAGGCAAAGAACTTACACAAATGACCTATGGACATGAACAATGGTGTGGGGACTTCCTGAGTTGGTGCGGGTTGGTGGGTGGAGAGGCACAAAGAGGAAAAAATTGGAAAAATTGTAATGCTATAATCAGTAGAATATGATAAAAGGAAGAAAAGCAGAGAGAGACAGAGACTACCCCCGGTGTCCTTTACTGAACAAAAATCTGAATTTTAATGTTATCAAATTCACTAACTTATTTGGCTTTCTGGATTCTCCTTTTAGATAACAAAGATATTTTCCTACATTTCTTCTAATTAGAGGAGATCTATAGTGGTGAGGACTCAGGTCCTGCTGGAAGGAGGTCAATAAGAAAAGGGCAGAATAGCCACTTGGCAATAACAGCTCTCTCAATATCCCTTCCACCCTCCCTGTATTCAGGTCAAAAAGCTAAAATTCCATATCCCAGTGTCCCTTGTAGCTGGGGCCTTGCATGTGAATCAGTTTCCAGTATCTACATGCTGTTGTGTGAGATTGGGAAGAAGGGAGTGAGGTGGTTCTCACACTCCAGTACATATCAGAATCATTGGAGGGCCCCACCTGGCTATTCTGTAGGTATGGGGCAGGGTCCCCAGATTTTCATTGCCAGCAAGTTTGCATGTGATACTCAAACTAGGTTGTTACTGCAGTTGTTACTCAGCAGTTTTGTGAGTGTGCGAGGTGTTTTTCCTGGTGGCAGGGGTCACAGTGGCAGCAGGAGCTTTCTGACCTCTGAGTCATATCTATGGTGATATCAGTTTGGGGGCCCCTCACCCCTTCTTCAGTCATTCAAAAACTGTAAGCAACCTATTCTTTGTATGCAATCTCTTTAGCTTGAGAAAACTAGTTATTTCTCTTTCTCATGAAAAAACACTGATTGATACAATATTATACCAAAATAGCTAGAAATGACAAGACGATGTCCACAAATGCTGTGCACTATATCAGGCTGCTAATTTTGAAACGAGCATCCTTGATGTCATTATAAATAGGGCAGGAAGCTTGTCCCGTGGCCACTGGATTTACTGAGTGGGCTTGGCAGTAGATCTGTCAGTTATTTGAGCATGGCAAGAGACTCTGCGGCATGTGTAATGTAGGATGAACAAGCAGCCTGGTCTGTTTGGGATTCAGGGTTTCCCAGGATGTGGTGGGACTTTCAGTTCTAAAAGCAGATTGAGTTGGTCAGTCTAGTGTAAGCTTTCCTTAGTCATCTTGAAGAACTCTCTCATGAATGGAAAGAGGCTAGGGCAGATGGTAAAAGGTGCGAGTCTGGGAAAATAGGAGGTCTTTCCAGAATGTATCCAGCCATGTAATATGAAAAAGAGCCATTTACTGAAGAAGAAACAAGACACAAGAAACATTTGACATAGGACAATGACACCTCAGTCCCCTTCAAAGTAGGCACCTTGGGACCTCACACAGTTCTCCCATTCACCATCAGCTGCCCTGTGATATTTTCCTGAATCTCACCCATGGCCTGAAATCTCTTCCCTTTCAAAGGTGATTTTAGTTTTGGGAAAGGACAGAAGTTGCAAGGTGCCAAAAATGTGCTGTAGAGGGGCTGAGTCATCTGGCTGACTTGATGTTTCTCCAAAGAACTCTGCACAGTGTGCTGCATGAGTGTATGTGCTGTGATAAAGCTGCCAGTCCTCAGTTGCCCATAGCTGCAGCCTTCTGACTTATGGGAATAGTATCCACAGAAGAATGTTCAAGCCTAATGCAAACTTTGATGCAGACTCGTTGATCTTCTTGTTCAGTCATTCGAATGCAAGGGCCACACACTACATACACATACTCACTCAATCGCATCTACAGCCCCTACCAACTAGCACTGTGAAGGCACCATATTTCACGCATGCGCATTCAAGTCCAATCCCCTTGGCTGCCAGGTTGCATCCATGTCTCACAAATCATTCTCATTTTATTCACAATGGTTGGGCTTTTTCAGGACACACCTTGTGTTTCAGGAGGCGTTTCAAACTAGAAGAACACAATTAAGCAGATTTAATTAGATGTTCAAAGGGAGTATTAGCCTAGAGCAAAGGGGAAAATTATTGTGAGCCAGTAGTGTGGGCTCTAGAGTCAGGCTTCGGTGTAAATCCCAGTTTCTTTGTTTACCAGCTCTGTGACCTTGAGCAAGTGACCAAACCCAGTTTCCACATCTGCAAAGTGGGATGACACTAATACGTCTCTATTGTGAGGTAAATGAAAATAATACATATAAAGCATTGAGAAGAGTTGTAGACTCAGAATAAGCACCCAAAACCATGTTAACAGCTAGTACTACTGTTATTAAGAAAATTACATAAAGAGATCAGTTAGAAATTCTTGAGCAGCAATATGTAGAAAGGAGAGTAAGAGTTGAGATGAGAAAGGGACTGTGTATCAGGTCTTGGTGGCTTTCAAATTCACCTCTCTTTGCTTTGCTTATTCCCATTTCTAAGAGAGAGAGAGGGAGAGGAAGAGAGAGGGAGAATTGGGTTGAGTAATATATTAAAACAATGATGAATCTCAGTATCAATGGAAAAGTCTGAGGACAGAGAAGATGGATCCCAAATGAGAGAAAGTGTGAACTTGAAATCAGCTGGCTTCAAGAAGCAGTGAGAGTAGAGAGATAGGAGGAAGGAAGAGGGAAGAAGCAAAGGAGGCGCTCACCAAACCTTGCAGAACAGTGATTGTTCCCCATGGTAGCTGGGCATTCAGAGGGCTTCTTGTGGGTATTTATAACAATGACTTTTCAAATTAAGGAAGAGTTCTAGATTTTGCATCAAACCACTTTTCTCCTCAGTGTTTTCTGGATGGCAGCCTTTACCTCCTTGTTCCTCAAACTGTAGATGAGGGGGTTCAGCATGGGGATTACTGTGGTGTAGAACACAGAGGCCACGTTCTCCTGGGCCAGGGAACTGGCTGTGGAGGGTTTTAAGTACATGAATGTAGCAGATCCATAGAACATCCCCACAGCCACAAGGTGGGAGGTGCAGGTGCTGAAGGCTTTGGACCTTCCTTCTGCAGTGCTGATGCCGAGGATGCTGGAGAAGATGAAGGCGTAGGAAACCAGGACTGCTAAGCAGGTGACTATGATGTTGAATCCAGCCACAAAGTACACTGTCACCTCAACATCATAGGTGCTAGAGCAGGAGAGCTTCATGAGGGGGAGGATGTCACAAAAGTAATGACTGATGACGACCTCACAATAGGGCAGTTGAATCATGAGGCCAGTCAATATTGTTGAGCCAACAAGCCCCATGATGTAAACCACAGTCACCAGCAGGGAGCAGGCCTGATGAGACATGATAATGTTGTAAAGCAAAGGCCTGCAGATGGCAACATAGCGGTCATAGGCCATCACTGTGAGCATGTAACACTCAGTAATGCCGCACACGAGGAAGAAGTAGAGCTGTGCCATGCACCCTGCATAGGAGATGACGTTTTTTTCTGACAAGAAGTTCACCAGCATTTTCGGGGTGATGACAGAAGAGTAGCAGAGATCCACAAGTGACAGGTTGCTGAGGAAGAAGTACATGGGGGTGTGAAGCTGAGCATTCAGACCAATCAGAGTCATCATGCCCAGGTTCCCTATCATGGTGACCATGTAGATGCCAAGGAAGAGGAGAAAGAGGGGGAGCTGGAGCTCTGGTCGCTTTGTTAATCCCCCGATGATGAAGTCCACCAGTGTAGAGTGATTTTCTGCAGCCATTCTCCTTTGTTTGGGAGCCCTGGGAGGGGAAGAGAGAACTTCATGGGAGGATTCATCCCGGACTGCTTGGTGAGGCTACTTTTGTGCATTTGGGAACAGGTGAACGATTTGGGTTCTTTCCTGATGCATCCTTCCCTCCCCCTGCTGTCTCTGAGAAGAAGACTAGACCCTGGGTGTTTCAAAATCAAGGAGATGAGAGGAAAGGGGCCAAGATCTGGATCTTTTCACACTGGCATGTTTCTCAAATATCCTAGAGCTATTTTGCTTAAGGTGTAGTCCCCAGACCAACAGCATCAGCGTCCCCTGAATGTTGTTAGTGAGGCAGACTCTCAGGCCTCACCCCAGACCCACAAAGTCAGAAACTCTGTGGACAGGGCACCCCACTCTGGGCTCGCCATTCTTTCCAGGCAATAACAATTCATGCTAAAGTTTGAGACATTCTTCCCTGTAGGAAATAAGCAGTATGTTTCATATTTTGTAGCCAGAGGTGTACTTTGCTTAAAAAATGCCATTTAGCTGTAATCTATGCAATTCCCCCATATCAACTGCAGATGGATATGTGAACAGCCATCTCAAATTGATGCAGTGTCAGGACGATGTAGTAGTTAAATCTGCATCACTGAGTCCAAATCGATTTTTGTATCTGAAAGATGAAGAAATTAGTGATATCAATTCCAAAAGTGGTTGTAACACTGATATTGGCCAATGCCCATTCAGAAAATATTTTGAGGCTCATCTGCTATAAAAAGGTGAGTCATTAGGTTATTAGAATTGTTTGTTTGGTTTTCACAGAACTTGAGGCCATAAGACAGTAGTTCTCACCATCGCCTCTATGTTATCACTACCTGGAGCGTTTCAAAGGAAGGAATGATGTGTGGGTTCCACCAGCAGAGCTTGATTTCATTGATCTGTGTTGCACCTGGGCCCAGGCACATAGTATACTCCAGATTACATGCCCAACAGCCATTATTATTATCATTACTATTATTATTTTCATTATTTTCAGACCATAATATTAAATGAACCATGGCCCCATTATCCACCTCCTGGCATAGTACTCAAATTAGAGACATGAACCTAGGCAGCATGGATCTTGATTGCTGGATATGATACCTTTAGACAAAGTGTGTCCGAGATGAATTTCCTAAGATTAAAACCATCAACCCTCAGCATTTTAATGCCTCCTTATGTAATTACTAACTTTTCGATAGTGCTCTTCAAAGGCCCATGTTATTAACCCCTCCTACAATTGTTGGGTGTGAGGAGAAACATGTTTACAGTAGGATTTTTACTCCCTTTTTCATGTCGAGGAAACTGAAGCACCAGACTTGAAATGACTGGGACATGGGAGTCAGTCAGACTGGCCGCTTGGTCTTTGGCTTCTCCCCTTGGCCACCGTGTGCAGCCTTGTGTACCTGCACTCCTCCAGCTCTAAGAAATGCTGTTCAGCGTGCTTTCCACCTGATGTCTTAGGTTGTGCATAGAAAATAAGGGTCATCTCTGTTATTCTCTCCATTCTCTAGGAAACCAAAGCTCCAGAATTAAATACGCTATCCGGTCATGCAGTGAGCAAGAGGCAGAAGTTGGCTGCATACTGAGAACTTCTGACCACCAGTCGTTTATTCCTCTTAAGCTCTGTCATTTTGCTGTAGGGTCTCTTTTTGTAGAAATTTACTGTCATTCCCTAAACTTAAGTTACTGAATTTTAGAGGCAGAGGAAAGAGTTTATTGCCAATTTTAGGTACATTATAGAATATTACCAAGGCAGTATATGTGCATTGTTGAAAATGAGAAATAGAAATAAGGCAAATAAATAAATAATACAGAGAAGAAAAACATAAAAATAAAAAAGAAAAGTTGAAAAAGAAAAAGTTACAAAGAAGAAGAAGAAAGACAAATAAGCAAAATTAAAATACCATTTTTCTGTTCTGTGGAGACCAACACTGGCAATGACCACCCTTCTACATTTTTCAATGCATGTATGTATTTACATGTGTATAAGTTTATATTTATTTTAAAAATATTGTAACCTGTTTTTTAGTGTAGCAATTTAAAATCCTTTGTCTCATTTGAGTCCTATAATAATAACTTTGGCAGTACTTTTATTTCATTTACTTAGGTGTAAGATTCTATAAGTCATTAGGATGTGCTTAAAAACAAGAAAATCTGCATTGTATTGTGACCTTTATTTGTTAACTTATTGGTATCGAGGTATTTAAGAGGCATTTAACTTTGTAATGACTACTACCAGAGATAGCTCAGAGTTTTGACTATTATTTCCATTTATTACGAAGGAGACAATAAATTTCCCCTAGGTAACAGTAGATTAAAAATTCTAACATACCCTCTTCTACTTACTTTCTGCCTCTAAGACAAACAGAAAGACAGAAAATCTGCCTCGATTATACCATTACCAGAATTCAGGGTGCTTTAGAAAGCAGTGCAGAGTCGGTACCATTCACCCAGCACAGTGCAAATGGGAAAATCCCAGATAGCGTTGATTTAATTTTCACTCCCACAGTCATCTAATGACATAAATAGGGAGACACGCCCCCCACATAGGATATATATTATTACCTCTAGTTTCACCAGACCATCAGAGATCACAATGCATGAAGTGAAAACACTTAGAGACGAAGGTGAACATATGGTTGGAAAGATCCTGCATTAAGAACAGGAGTTCATGAAACAAATATTGTTTTCATAAAATTGCTTGAAATCTGTAAGTACCTGTGCTGAGGCAAAATGAAAAGTCTCCTGGATATTTCAGAGGATGTCCTTGGTTTCAGCAATCAGGAAGTAAATATCAGGAAATGAAAGAACATAGAGATTTATTTCTATTCTACATTTACTCAAAGGGGCTGTCACAGCCACAAAAAAGGGGGTCACTGAGATTGGGAGACCTGGGTGTCTTTTTATATGTGTATGGGCAGAAGCTCTCATGGGATGAAGTCACTGCAGAGACTGGAGCCCTTACTGCAGGAGCAATTAAAGTGTTGGTTCACACCTCTGCTGTGAATCAAGTTTTGTCTCCCAGGTATGGTAATTTTCCTTTCATTGAGAGTCATGTTGCAGGTTGGAAAACTTAGAATCTAATGCCAGCATGCAAATATTTCATGAAGAACAACCCAATCATCCCCATCATCGCCCTCACCATCATCACTATCACCACCACCACCATCATCATCATCACCATCACCACCCAAACCACCTCAGTCATCATCAACATCATTACCAGTGACTGCCACGTGCTTACTCATCACTAGGCTTAATCAGCTTGGCTTAACATGTTAATTTTAAGGGGTCTTTAAGCTAATTCAAATATTTTAGTAATGCCAACCATTCAATTTAGGCAAGGGATGAATATTCATAACGTACATTAACTTGTGAGCCTGCCGCTGTGCCTGCCCGCTGACAGAATGGAATAGCAGGAGGTTGAGGGGCATGAGAAGATAGACTTGCAAGAACTCTTTATACACTTATCCTCATTCATATGTGAGATATGTTTGTAAGAAAATGTACTTTTCAGGAATACATTCTGTAATATATTTATTATCCACAAAGTTTTGCAAATGAAGATTTTCTTAAGCTATTTTGAGATAATTACAGATTCCCATGCAGTTGTAAAAAATAATATATAGAGACCCTTTGTGTCCTTTATACGGTTTCCCCCGGTGATAACATTTTGCAAAATTATATGACAACATCACACTCAGGAGAGTGCATGCTGCCAAATACAAGTCATTGATCTTACCCAGATTTCCCCAGTTTGCCAATACTGATTGGTATGTGTACGCACACGTTTAGTTTGATGCAATTTTATCACATGCATAGGTTCATGTACCCACCGCACAGCTCAAATAAAAGCACATCACTTTCATTTTCTAATACCCAAAATTATATTTTAGTTTCTTTTTTTTTTTTTTTTTAATATATTTATTGATTATGCTATTACAGTTGTCCCATTCCCCCCCCACTCCACTCCATCCTGCCCACCCCCCTCCCTCCCACGTTCCCCCCCCATAGTTCATGTCCATGGGTCATACTTATAAGTTCTTTGGCTTCTACATTTCCTACACTATTTTTACCCTCCCCCTGTCTATTTTCCACCTATCATCTATGCTACTTATTCTCTGTACCTTTACCCCCCTCTCCCCCTCCCACTCCCTTATTGACAACCCTCATGTTCTAGTTGTTTGCCTAGTTTGCTCTCGTTTTTGTTTTATGTGTGGTCGTTAATAACTGTGAGTTTGCTGTCATTTTTACTGTTCCTATTTTTGATCTTCTTTTTCTTAGGTAACTCCCTTTAACATTTCATATAATAAGGGCTTGGTGATGATGAGCCTCTTCAACTTGACCGTATCTGAGAAGCACTTTATCCTCCCTTCCATTCTAAATGATAGCTTTGCTGGATACAGTAATCTTGGATGTAGGTCCTTGCGTTTAATCTTGGGTAATGTAATTATGGTGTGCCTTGGTGTGTTCCTCCTTGGGTCCAGCTTCTTTGGGACTCTCTGAGCTTCCTGGACTTCCCGGAAGTCTATTTCCTTTGCCAGATCGGGGAAGTTCTCCATTATTTGTTCAAATAAGTTTTCAATTTTTTGTTCTTCCTCTTCTCCTTCTGGCACCCCTGTAATTCGGATGTTGGAACGTTTCAAGGTGTCCTGGAGGTTCCTAAGCCTCTCCTCATTTTTCCAAGTTCTTGTTTCTTCATTCTTTTCTGGTTGGATGTTTGTTTCTTCCTTCTGGTCCATACCATTGATTTAAGTCCCAGTTTCCTTCTCATCACTATTGGTTCCCTGTACATTTTCCTTTGTTTCTCTTAGCATAGGCTTCATTTTTTCATCTGTTTTTCGAATAGATTCAACCAAGTCTGTGAGCATATTGATAACCAGTGCTTTGAACTGTGCATCCGATAGGTTGGCTATCTCTTCGTCGCTTAGTTGTATTTTTTCTGGAGCTTTGAAGGGTTCTGTCATTTGGGCCATTTTTTTTTTTGTTTGTCTTGGCGCCTCTGTTACTTTAAGGGGCGGAGCCTTAGGTGTTCACCGGGGTGGGGTAATGCTGGTCACAGCAGCTGTGACGCTGTACGTGGGGGCGGGGCCGAGAGGGAGCAATGGCGCCCGCTTCACTCTCCTCCGGATTTCAGTCTTTCACTCCGCTACCCACAATCAAACTGGGCCCCTCTGGTGCTGGTTCCCGAGTAAGTGGGCCTGTGCACACTCTAGGCCCCTGTGGGTCTCTCCAACAACCTCTCCTGTGAGGCTGGGAGTCTCTCCTGCCGCCCCAACCCCCAGGGGCGCTTTCAATCAGAGGTTTGAGGCTTTATTTCCCTGAGCTGGAGCCCTTGGTTGCGCAGTGGTCTGCTTCTCTGCCCGCCGTTCGTCCGGTTTATCTGTGGGCGAATGTGGTGCCGCAAGGTGCTACCTGCCACTCTGCCTGCCCCGCTCTCCGCCACTCTGAGTCCGGCCCTCTGGGTTTATCTGTGCAAATGTGGGACTGCAGGTTCTGCTAGTGCTCGGACTGCCTGCGCCATTTGTCCCACACTCCGCCAGTCTCAGTCCCGCCACAGCCACTCGAGTCCTCTCCACCCCAGTGCTGTCTCCGCCCCTCCTACCAGTCTGGATGAATGATTATTTTCTGTTTCCTTGGTGTTGGTCCCCCTTGCTGTTCGATTCTCTGTCAGTTCTGGTTGTGCGAGGAGGCGCAGTGTGTCTACCTACGCCGCCATCTTGGTTCTCCATATTTTAGTTTCTTATTTCCTTCAAAGGTGACTAGTTATTCTTCTTTAGCATCTTTTTACTGTCACTAACTTAAACATACTTTATGTGTTTTAGTCCATTGCAATTATTATCTTTTGGTTGCTCCCAAGTTTTTCTTTGGCCTGCGGAATTCTCTTCAGTTTCTCTCTTGAAAACCAGCACTGTTTGTCTCTCGTACCTCCCTCGTTCTGATATGACAGGGTGTTCTGAGCTCATCTCGCACTTTTCCTTCTTCAGACCAGGGGACACCGCTTCCTTATGAAACATGCTTTGTTTTAGTGGTAAAACGGTGTTTCAAGGTCAAAAATCAGGTACCAGAGAGGCTCATTGCTTCTGGATTATTGTTTCTAAGTCCTTTTGAAGAAGAACTGGGAAATGTGGACTACGTGGTTCTCAAAGTATCTTTTTTTATGTTTGAAATAAGAAGGACCAATAATTTTACTAGGATATGTTTTGATGTTTATTCTTAGGCAATTTCCTTAGGTATGATGTTTCTTTTCAATATGTCACCTTGAATCTTTTTTTAATATTAGGAAAATTTTCTTAAATTATACATTTTGTTGTTGGGTCTGTCCCTTGCTTTTGTTTTCTTCTTTAGGGCTCCTGGTCTAGGTGAGTTAGATCTTCTTTGCCTTGTATCTACGTTTATTACTTTTCTATAAATCCTCTTCAGTTTTTTTAAAAAAAATTTTATCCCTCTTTTTCCCCTCATGTTTTCCCTAAGGTGTTATCTGAGGTGTTTATTTGTTCTTCTCTAACTTCTAATTCAGCCTTCATTTCCTAAATTACTTTTATTTCTAATAATTTACTGAGGTCTATTACCTATATCAGTTTTTTAATTCTGATTTTTCTTTCACACATTTTATCATTGTTTAAAATTGATTTTAAATAGAGAGAGGAAAAGAGGTGGGAAGAGAGTAAGGGAGAAACATCAGTCTGTTATTCTGCTTATTGACACATTCGCTAGTTAATTTTTGCATGTGCCCTGGTGGGACATGGCATCCTCAACCTTGGTGTATCTGGAACAATTTTCTAACCAATTGAGCTACCCAGCCAGGGCCTTGTGTCATTCTCAAAAAGTCTTTTAGCTCATTTTGAAATAATGTAATAGTATTCATTTATTCGTGGGCATATGCTATGAACTGCATTGTGTTCTCTGGCATAAGCCATCTCAAATAAGCAATTAAAAGAATGGACAAAATATATAAAATAATTGTTTTCAGACATTTGACAGCAGGTGTTGCTGACTTATGATCTATGATAACAGAGGAACAAATGAGATAAGCCCTGTGTTCACCCTGACCTTTTTTGTCTGGACTTACTTTCTAGATCATGCCCTGGGGAACGTATATGCAAGCGCACATGGCATGGCATTTCGGTCAGTTGAGAAGAAGCAGTCCAGTGTTTTTGGAGTCAGAAGTAGCTAGAACATGGAGAGAAGCACATAGAAACCACACAAAGAACTCCAGAAATCCGGATAGTGGTCTCCTTGTGCCTTTGAGGTCTAAGCTATGCATTTCTAAGATAAAACTCTACTAGGCTGGACCAAGAACAAATACTTGGGAACTTTAAGTCAAATGAATTATCAGAGCTTACAAAGGAATGTGAGATGTTTGCATCAACAACTGTTCCTGAATGCAGGTCCAGCTGCCTGCTGCAACAAAAGCCAAGCTTTGTGAAACAGATGCTGGTGAAGTACAGGCAGAAGTTTTATAAGGACGGGGAGGGGAGGCAGAACAAAGAAATCGAGGCAGAGGGCGTTGAGAGTTCTCTGTTGGGGGGACTATGTGCAGACCAGTACTAATAAGAACACTATCCCATCTGACTCTTACTTAATCACCTTAATTTATCCACTTTATTAAGCTTAAAACCACTTTAAATGAAGATCTCTCAGCTGCCACCTTTTCTCTCCAGCCAGTCTCCATGCTTCTTCTTGGAATATGTGTGTTCTTGTGTTTCTGTGGTGCACAGTGATGAAGAACTCACTGCAGGTTATATTAGTGCTACCTGAGGGACTCTGAGACATATATGTAAAGTATCGAACATACACTTACATTACACATGATAAAGTATAAATATACATTAGATATGAGCTAGAAATAACTAAAGCAATCATTAAACAGAGATTCAAGTTTTCTACCATAATGAACATGGTCAAAAATATCTCTTTCTGTACTGCTTTCTACTTACGTTAAAGCAAGTCATCAGTGAACTTGATCCTGGGTGAAAAGCACTTGAAATCCAGTTTTCATGAAGTGACATCAACTCAGAGGAAGTTTTCCTGGTGTTGCATCATGCAGACAAGAATTCTCTAAGGCTCCTAGAGAAAAGTGAACTTTTAATGAACCCCCAAGGTCTTTTTTGCAGTTGCATTCCCAAGAGAGTTTACGATAGTTCATTGTTTTTCTCCATTTGTAACTTAAGTGTAGTGGGATTAAGATCAGGCTTTGGGATCCATTAGAGTCACTAGAGGACACAGGAAAGTTCTAAGTGTAAATCAACAAATAAAGTGCCGCTATTATGGAGTATTAGCTACACATGCCTCTCAAAGGCGGGTGAGCGGGCAGGCCTCCGTGTGTTCGCGCATAAACACAGCGACAGGTGCAGTGGTTGCAGTTGGACTTGACAGGAAGCTTGGTTCTGCATTTGTGCTATGATTTGATAAACATCTCATGAGATGTGCTGATCCAAAGCATAGCTTAGTCGCTTGTTCACTGAGGCTTGAGTTTCTCCAAACAGAGATTCTACCCCCACCCCGCTTTGGCTAAAAACATCATAAATGCCATGTGATTGTATCTGGAGTAAAGGTAGTTACACACGAGCTCAGTCAGTCCCCATACAAAGGAGTTTATCAGATCCCTTACTGAGAGCTGATTTGAAACTTAATGGAATCTAGAATAGCTGGTGCTGGCTATTTAAAGACCAGAAATGTGTGTGGGCGGGGACCTTCATTCTGTCACTTGTGATTTTATAAAAAGCTCAAGGAGTCTTTTGGCTTCTCTAACTTGTCACTACATACAAAATTTCCTCCACTAGAGCCAGTGCTTATGGTGAAGCAGTTGACTGAAGCCCAGAATAATAATGCGTTGCCTGCGGGGAGTGGCAGGTTCACTGGTTGGGCCCTTAGAGTCGTTGATGCTAACAGCACAGCTCTGACCATAGCCTCCCAAGACTTGCCTCAGATGGCCTCTCCACAAGGACACTAATCTACATCCAATTTAAACCCACCACCCACAGCCCTTCCTTTGTTTTTTATAGCCCCTACTATTTTCTAAAACATTATATAAGTTACTTGTTTTATTTATTGCCTGTCTTCCTCCCATTGAAGTAAAAGCTCAGTGAGGACAAGGGGCTTTGTTTTGTGTAGTGCAGACCCTAGAACAGTGCCAGACACACAGTTTCTCGGTATTTTTTTAGTGAATCGATTAATGTCATTCTGTTATTCAAAGACTCTTAGAGCTTACTCATTGGCTAACAGACTGCCTTTGGGCTCAGCATTCCACAGTTTCCTTAGTGTGTTCTTGGTGTACTCTGACAGGCTAATTCCTTATTTCTTTCAAGAGTCACTCAGGTTGCCCTGGCTGTGGCTGCGTGTGTCTCAGTGGTTTGAATGTTGGGCTGTGAACCAAAGGGTCACCGGTTCAATTCCCAGTCAGGCACATGCTTGGGTTGTGGGCCAGGTCCTCAGCAGGGGGAGTGCGAGAGGCAACCACACATTGATGTTTCTCTACCTCTCTTTCTTCTTCCCTTCCCCTCTGTCTAAAAATAAATTTTAAAAAATCTTTAAAAAGAAAAGGCTCACTCCGGTTGTTGCATGGTATCCATAGTCTGTTGTTTTTCATTACTGAGTTGTATTTCACTGTGTAAACAAATCACAGCTTACCTTTATTTACTTTCCTCTTGGTTTTTATTTGGGTTGTTTTTCAGTAAGGGAAATGTTTTGGCTGTTGTGAATAAAGCAGCTGTGAACATTTGTGTATAACTTACTTTGTGGACACATGCATTTGGCGGGTGTGGTATCTGACTAGGTTTGGAGTTTCTGGTTCACAGGGTAGGTGTGTGTTTCACCTTATGAGGTATTGCCAGTTGTACAAATAGTTATACTGTTTTATATTCCCAGTAGCAATAAAAGAGAGTTTTACTGGCTTCGCGTTTTTGCCAACATTTGGTATTATCAGTCTTCCAAATTTTAGCTATTGTAATAGGTATGTAGTGATAACTCATTGTGGCTTTAATTTGCATTTCTCTAATAAGTAACGCTTGGAGCAACTTTCCATATGCTTACTGTCTGCTTGAATATCTTCTGAAGTGTCTATTTAAATATTTGTCCCATTAAAATTTGTTAATCTTTTATTAATTTATTTGTAGGAGTTATTTATAAAATGTAGATGAGACCTTTGACAGATATAGGCATACTTCATTTTATTGCACTTTGATTTATTGTGCTTATTAGGTGTTGTGTTTTTATAAATTGAATTTGCAATTGCAGGCAAGAAGGGGTTAGAAAGAAGTACTCAAAGTCATGAAAGGCAAGGACCTACATCTAAGATTACTCTACCCAGCAAAGCTATCATTTAGAATGGAAGGGCAGATAAAGTGCTTCCCCGGTAAGGTCCAGTTAAAGGAATTCATCATCACCAAGCCCCTATTATATGAAATGTTAAGTGACTTGTCTAATAAAAAGAAGAAGATAAAAAATATGAACAGTAAAATGACAACAAACTCACAACTATCAACAACCAAACCTAAAAAAACAAAAACAAACTAAGCAAACAATTAGAACAGGAACAGATTCACAGAAATGGAGATTATATGGAGGGTTATCAGCGGGAGGAGAATAGGGGGGAAAGGTACAGGGAATAAGAAGCATAAATGGTAGATACAAAATAGGGGGAGGTTCAGAATAGTATGGGAAATGGAGAAGCCAAAGAACTTATATGTACAACCCATGGACATAAACTAAGGTGGGGGAATGATGGTGGGAGGGGAATACATAGTGTAGAAGAATAAAGGAGAGAAAAAATGGGACAACTCTAATAGCATAATCAATAAAATATATATATATTAAAAAGGATCAAAAGAAATAAAGAGCTTCCCAGATGAGAAAAGATTTTATCACCACCAAACCAGTATTACAAGAAATGTTAAAGGGTCTTCTTTAAGAAGAAAGAAAAAAGAAGGTAAAAAATATGACTAATAAAATGGCAACAAATACATATCTATCAACAATTAATAAATTGACCTGTTAGTAAGGAGCGTATTACTTCTTTGTGAAGTAATTTTCAGGGAAATGGCATGACTTCTTTACTTAGAATCAATTTGACCTTATTACTGATGAAGTGGAAAATATGTCATTTACTAAAGGAGGAAAATAGGAAGATAAAATTTTGAAGAAAGGAAGTGGTATAATTTTTTAATGTGTGGAATTTTAGTTGTCTTCTGGGTGGTAAGACGTGGATAGAAATAGAGGTTTGGAAGTAATCAGTAGAGGGTAATTCAAGACGTGGTTGTGAACAAGATCCTTCAGAAGCTTATTGAAGCTGTTTTCACATGAAGGCCTCTCAGGGCCATCTCTTGAGCTCTCTGGCCAGGTGGGTGCTTTTTATTAAAGCTGAGATACTATGATATGTAGGGATTGGTTTGGCACCATACTTGTGCAATTTCGATTATCTACCAGAAAGCGAGACCTAATGCACATATATGAGAAATATGCAATGATTTATTATATGTAATACTTCACATGCCCCATAATGTGGCATGTATAACATGTAGTTTAAATTGGAAATAAAGAAGGAAGCCATTTTCCAAAGATTCAAGTTTTGGAAAGGCAACAGTACTGCACAGATGGAAAGACAAAACAGCTTTTGTTGTTCTCTTCTTGTGTTGCACAAGTCATCAGGTAACATGGCTTTACAGAAGCACTGCCTAATATGGATTAGGAAATGAGGTTGTCATGGAAACTCTCTGAAGGCAAAAATCCCCCTAGAGCTTTCAGAGAACCCACAACGTCTTCTTTGCACTTGGTTATCAAGTACAGATTATTTTAATTTCATTTTAATGAATTATTTTTCTCCTTTTGTTTAGTGGAATTGACAACAGCCATGGGGATCCATTAGATTACCCTGGGCAGTGGACAATTCTCCATGTAAACAGAGTAAATAGAAAGATGAGGCGCCATCCCTGCTGAGCCCCAGGTTGGGGAGGGCAGGTCCTCACTGCTGTACGTGTACACACTCAGACACACGCACAGGCCCGTGTGCAGTGGTTTCAGCTGGGCTTGCCTGGAGGAAGATGAGTTCTGCCATTGTGTTTTGACTTCCTAACTTCCCTAAGAAGACCTGCCATTAACACGGGATCAAAACCTATCTAATCCAGTGGCTACAAAGTCTTTCATTCTTAATACATAAAAGACCTGAGTAAGAAGCGTAGACTGTAAGCTGCCATAGAAAATTTTATTAGTCCCTATAGAAATGAAACTTTTCTGAGACAATTTGATAAAGTGTTCAGTTTACAGTAGCCAAAACTGTTATTGTACACACAAGGGTGCTGTCAGTAACATGCATTCAGGACCTGTGTTTGCTTAGGGAGAACAGGAAGTTCCCTGGCCCCTCTGAAATTTGGAAGTGGGCAGACTAGAGTCTGACTCAAGGTTCTGGAACCTATGAGCTATGTGTGCTCCCTGCTTTTAAAGTGAAGACTAATAGGTCTAACTTACGAGGTTGTTCTGAAGAATAAACACAGTAAAAGTAGTTATGTGCTACTTTGGATTCTTCAGATGAGGGTGCTGAGTCAGATACAGTGTCTGGTATACAGTAAGTGCTCAAAAAACATACTTATTTTCCCCACAGTGCTTTTAAAAAAAATTACTTCATTGTTCTTCAATTACAGTTGTCTGCATTTTCTCCCCCCCACTCCCCCTCACCCCAGCTAAACCCACCTCCCTCCCTTGCTTCCACCCTCCCCCTTGGTTTTGTCCGTGTGTCCATTATAGTAGTTCCTGAAAACCCTTCTCCCCACTGTCCCCTCCCCACTCCCCTCTGGCTATTGTTAGATTGTTCTTAACTTCAATGTCTCTGGTTATATTTTGTTTGCTTTTTATTTTTTTGTTGATTATGTTCCAGTTAAAGGTGAGATCATATGGTATTTGTCCCTCAGCACAATTTACAATAGCCAAGTACTGGAAGCAACCTAAATGCCCATCAGCAAATGAGTGGATCAAAAAACTATGGTATATTTTGCCCATTTTTTAATTGGGTTTTTTGTCTTCCTGGAATGGAGTTTTGTGAGTTCTTTATATATTTTGGAGATGAAACCCTTGTCTGAGGTATCATTGGCAAATGTGTTTTCTTATATAGTTGCTTCTCTTTTCATTTTAATGCTGTTTTCTTTAGCCATGCAGAAGCTTTTTAATTTGATGAGCTCCCATTTGTTTATTCTTTCCTTTATGTCCCTTGCTTTAGGGGACATATCAGTGAAGATGTTGCTGCATGGAATGTCTGAGATTTTCCTGCTGATGTTTTCCTCTAGGACTTTTATGGTGTCACAACTTATATTAAACTCTTTTATCCACATTGAATTTATTTTTCTCTGTGGTGTTAGTCGGTGATCAAGTTTCACTTTTTGCATGTAGCTGTCCAGATCTCCCAACACCATTTATTGAAGAGGCTATGTTTACTCTATTTTATGCTTGTTCCCTTGTTGTCAAATATTAATTGACCATACATACATAGGTTAATTTCTGGGCTCTCTGTTCTGTTCAATTGGTCTATGTGCCAGTTTTTATGCAGGGACCAGACTGTTTTGAATACAGTGGCCTTGAAATACAGTTTGCTATCAGGTATTGTGATCCCTCCTTTGTTCTTAATCGCACTTAAAAAGATGTGACCTGAATGAAAGGAAAGGCCATTGAAAGCCCTGTCAAGCACTATTAAGGGCATAAACAAACATTTCTTCTTCCTTAGGGAGCAGGGGTCCTGAGGGAGCCCCTGTAACTAGGTCACTGTGGTCTCTAATCCAGAAAACACTCTTCAGTCTCTGGTTACCCACGGACATTATAAAGGTGCTGTCCCATCCCTGGAAGCTGGACTGGAGAGGCCCAGGACAAAGTAGGTCAGAGACCACGTTCTTCAGCTCAACAGGAGACACAAGACAAACTAAAGGCTTTGAATTTTAAAGGAGAAAAGCAGAAGCAGAGCAGTCTAAGCCCTGAGTTGTCGTCTCCTTCTTGTCACCAGGGCCATCTGAGTCTCCATGAGAGAGATGGCTGGGAGCCAGTAGGAGGGTGAGTGCCTGCCTGACCTGGTCTGTGCTCCAGCAGAGTGGTTAGGGTTCAAAGCTCAAACCCCAGAGCCAGACAGCCTGAGTTCCCCTCCTGTTGCCACTTAGAAGGACTGGGACTTGTGCCCAGTGTCCTCACCTGTTCAATGGGTTTAATCAAAATGCCTCAGAGCATTTAGAACAGCACCATTAGCACAGTTAGTTCTCGGCAACTGTTTCTTTTTTCTTAGGTTTAGTTAGTAACTTTGCCTTATTACTCCACTATTATTTTCACATAATATTGCCACAGCCATTCCTGCTAAAGACTTGGGGCAACACTGCCTCATCTTCCTGTTCTGACCTGCACTGACCCAAGGTGGAAGGTCTAGGACAAGTGGCTTCTGCTTCTCAACAGCTCTCCAGAGAAGGGCCAGGTCACACAGAACTTGGTCCGGGGCTGTAGAGGGCAGGCGGTACCAGAAGAGGGTCACTGCAAGGTTGCAGGGTCATCCCAGCTGAGCTTTGTGCACTTTCTCCTCAGTTGGATGAGCCCTTACTCTGGAGGCAAATTTCACCCACCCACAGTTACTGGGATGGTAGAAGCCACGTGGGGACCATAAAAACAGAGATGCAGGAATAAGGAGAAGTCATCTCAACTCTAAGTTCCAAACCTCCCTGTTCCAACACCACTCTCAAGAATGGGTTGTTTTCCTCTCTCTCTGTGAGAAGTTCTTTCCTTTTTCCATCCCAGACCCTCCCAGAGGAGGATGGCTGCAGATAACACCTCCTCTGTGTCAGAGTTTATCCTCGAAGGCTTAACGGACCAGCATGGACTCCAGCTCCCCCTCTTCTTCCTGTTTCTAGGCTTCTACATGGTCACAGTGTCAGGGAACCTGGGCTTGATAACACTGATTGGGCTGAACTCTCACCTTCACATTCCCATGTACGTTTTCCTCTTCAACTTGTCCTTCATTGACTTCAGTTACTCCTCTGCCATCATCCCCAAAATGCTGATGGGATTTGTCTCTGAGAAGAACATCATCTCCTACACAGGGTGTATGACTCAGCTCTTTTTCTTCTGTTTCTTTGTCATTTCTGAATCCTTTATATTGTCAGCAATGGCATATGACCGCTATGTGGCCATCTGTAAACCACTGTTGTACACGGCCACCATGTCTCCTCAGGTGTGTCTGCTTCTTTTGCTGGCTGTGTATGGGATGGGGGCTTTGGGGGCTATAGCTCAGACAAGTAACATAGTGTTCCTGACCTTTTGTGCAGACACCCTTGTCAATCACTATATGTGTGACATCCCTCCTCTCCTTGAGCTCTCCTGCAATAGCTCTTACATGAATTTGCTGGTGGTCTTCATTGTTGTGGCCATTACCATTGGGGTGTCCATTGTGACCATTTTCGTCTCTTATGGCTTCATTCTTTCCAGCATTTTCCACATTAGTTCTACGGAGGGCAGGTCCAAAGCCTTTAGTACCTGCAGTTCTCACATAATTGCAGTTTCTCTTTTCTTTGGGTCAGGAACTTTTGTGTACCTTACACCACCTTCTATTATACCCCTTGACCAGGGGAAAGTGTGTACTCTGTTCTATACCATTGTGGTGCCCATGTTGAACCCACTGATCTACAGCCTGAGAAACAAGGATGTCAAGTTAGCCATGAAGAAAACCTTGGGCAGAATAACTTCATCTTGAAAAGAAATTGAAAATTGAGAAAAGGGATGAGAAATTTTAAATTAGAGTTTTATTACTACTATTCTCATCATCATCAATAAGGAATTCAAGCTACATTCTTTTGTATTCTATATTTAAAGGAAATTTTAACTCTCTTTCCCAAATGGATTTAGTTTCTCTCATCCTCACCCCACCCATCCTTCTTTATTTCATGAAAATAAGTTCTGCAATTATACAGTATCCAATATTGAATGGAGCTTCAGAATCAGTTCAACTAGTCTGAGAATATAAAACTACCTGGTGGCAGAGCTGGGCCTGAAATCTCAGCTTGAATCTCAGTGCAGTTTGTTTCCCTTTATGGCATGTTTTCCTGCCTCATCTCTTTCTTGGAAGGTGTCTTTCACACGTTAGTTGACCTAGTACATCTAAATTAAAAATGTATTGATGGTAATTTCATGCTATTTGCACAAAATAATTTCAATATATCACATATTGCAAGAGAATAGGAGGTGAAAAATGTTGTTGAGTTGGTCTTGGGAAAATGACAAGATCAGTGTCTGGTGAATTTGTTAGTGCGTAAATGGGCAGTGTGTTAGGTTTCCCAGGAGGCAAGTATGGTGAGCACCGACTGGGTGAGTGGAGCACCAGGCGCGTGGGTTAGTGAGTTAGGACTTCCAGGGGAGAGAAATGGAATTTTATAGGGTAGAGAGGTGCTGAGTGGAGGCGTCATATTATTTAAGGCTGGGACAGAATTTGAAGGCCCATTTCAAGAGTTACCTTGTTTGTGAGCCAAGGTCATTGGGAACAGCGCATTCTGATCTGGTAGTCACTAGTTGTGTATGGTATTGAGCAACTGAAATTGGACACCCAAATTGAGACACACTGCAAGTGGGCAAAGTAAGTGTGATATACACACCAAATCTTTGAAGAAAATGAAAAATAATCTCATGGATACTTGCTTACTTGATTACGTGTTGAAATGATAACATTCTGGATAAATGTCATTAAAATGAATTTATGTGTTTATTTTGGAGGTATCTACTGGAAAGTTTAGAATTATATAGGTGGCTTGCATTATATTTCTATTGGATGACACTGGTCTAGAGGAGGTACCAGAGCACTAGATGGACTTGGGTCCCTGTTCTCCTACCAGGCAGCACCCAGCTGCTGCTCATTAGGACAGGCAATTGCTATAGAATTTTCAGGCCTTGCAGATACCTGGATATTTTAATAATAGAGGCACATGGGTAAGAAATGGTGATCTCAGGATAAGTTCATAAATCCACCATATTATGAAATGGGAGATATAGCTTTACATTAAAAATCAAAAGAAGAATTTTTGTCTAAGCTCACTAGTATTGGTAAAATTTCTTTGAGAAGCAATGACAAATGAAGTGCTGGGAGAAGTGTTTTGGCTTACTGGACTTTTCCTTAGGAAAGTCCATTCCAATAGGCTGTAGGGGAAATTTGAATCACTGTTGAGTTCTGCCTTTTGATTCTGTTCAATGTGTCCAGAAAGAACAGAATGAGCTAATAAAGGCAGGGTTGAGATGAGATGAAATCCAGGATCCGGCAGAAGTAGCGCCACTGAGTGTGGTTGGTAGGGAATGTGAATGTCTCACACGAGATGGACAGCAATTTGAACATTTCACATAAAATGTCATATGGTGCGCTGGGGTGTGATATTGTTATGTTACAGAATTACATGCTTCTTATTTTGTAATAAAAGATTTTTATCTGATAAAAAGGGGTATTTTTTGTTCCATACCCAGTGGGTCCCTGAATTTAGGGAACTAGAGTTTAGGAGTTGGGGTTGGTGTATTGAATATGCTGTAAAATGTAGGTAACGAAAGAATACAGAAATCGCCTTTTCAAAATTTGTGCCCCAGCTTTCATATAGCAAAGTGCACACATCTTAAGTGTATAGCTCATTAAACTTGTGCACATGAATATGTAACCACAACCTAGATCAAGATGTACAACATTTCCATCTACTTTAGAAAGTTTCCTGTTGCATCTTTCCAATAAATATTACCTGCCCTCTGTCCCATCCCCCACAGCTACCCACTATTCTGACTTTCATCACTGTAGAGTGTTGTCTGTATTTGGACTTCCTATAAACAGGTACTTCATTGTTTCTGGCTTCTTTTCTTCATCATGAAGCCTGTCATATACATCCACATTGTAGTATGTATGGGTAGATTATGTTATGTTGCTGTGTAGTATTCTATTATGTGAGTATACAATTATTTAGCCTGTTACTAAATTAGATAGTTTCAAGTTTTTGCCTATTATTAATAAAGCCTTTAGAAACATTTTGAATGTGCGTTTTGATTGAATAAGCAAACATTTCTTTTGGATGATGCTTATGTGGATCTGCTAGACAATAGAGTAGGCTTATGTGTAGCTTTTATAAACATCACCTCCAAACTGTTTTCTCATGTTTGATTCAGTTTGCATTGCTCTCCACAATGTTTGAGGATCCCAATTGCTTGTTAATCCTTGGTATTTTTATTTTATCCCTGTTTTATCCCATATGCAAAGATGTAGTTTTGTGCTGGTATGGACAGTGGAATGCCTTTTTGTTTAACTTCTTTTCCTGATAAGTAATGATGTTGAACACCTTTTTACATATTTACTGGCTGTTTGGGGATCTTCTGTGAAGTAACTATTCAAGTCATTTCCTCATGAGAAAAATAGGGTAGTTAGTTGTTTATCTATGATATTGAAGGAATATTAAGGTGCATGTAAGTCCATATATGTACACATGTTTGTGTGCGCATGTATAGATAATATACCTGTATCTAGGGATGATATATGCATCCATACGCAGTCGTCTTCCTCTCCCCATCTTCCCCAGACTATGCCTTCCTTATCCTAAGTGATATCTTTTGATAGTCAATATTTTTAATTTAATGAAGTTTGATGTATCAGCTTTTCCTTTCATAGCTAGTGCTATGTCCTAATTAAGAAATTCTTTATTATTTTTGCTGCAGCCAGAAGAACAATGTGGAAACTTTATGAGTTAATTTTTGTATATGGATCAAAGTGGAGTTTTGGGACGGGTGTCTTTTTGCACGTAAATGTGCAGTGATTGTTCTTTACCTGTGTTAAAAATCAGTTGATTCTATTTGTGTGTGTTTGTTTTCATCTACCTGTCTATCTTGATGCCGATACCATACAGTTTTGATTACTGTAGCTTTATGACAATGTTTGAAATCAGTTACTGTAAGTCCTTGATTTCCATTCACCTCTTTCACAGTTGTTTTGGCTGCTTTAGGACCTGTGAATTTCCATATGAACTCTAGAATTCTAGAATCAGCTTGTACATTCCCACAAAAGAAGCTGCTGTGATTTTGAATGGGCTTGTGTTGACTCTGGATTTGGGGGTGGGGTGGGAATTGACATTTATTTTCCCCTCCACAATAAATGGGAGTGCCTACTTTCTTACAGTCTCTTCAGCGTGGTATATTCTCAGAATTTTTAAAATTTCCATCCTAATGGGTGAGATGCAGTGTTTAAGTATTGTTATAATTTGCATTTCTTTAATTTTGAGAAACATGGGAGATGGTTTCGTGTATTTAATGACTGTTGGTATTACTACTTCTTTTATGGACTGTCTCTTCATACACTTTCCTCATGTTTCTGCTGGATTTTGATCTTAATTTTTAGGAAGACCGTATATCGGGTATAACAGCTTTCTGTTTGAGGTGTACATTGCATACTTTCCTCTAATTTGTGACGTGGCTTTTGACTATTCTTGTAATAAAATTTTTAAGTTAAATTTATTAATGTATTGTTTCTGGTATTTTAATCATAGTTAGAAATATTTTCTCTCCTCTTTGGCTGTAAGGAAAGTCACTCATTGTTATCATAACGTGATCATATGATTTCATTTCTTTTACATTTGAATATCTGATCATTGGAGAAGTTTTACCAGTGTATGGCATGAGGAATGGATCCAACTGTGTGCTTTTCCAGAAGACTACCCTGTGGTTCTATTGCCATTTATAAAAAAGTTCATCTTTCCCCCACTGGTTTGAGCTGTTGCCTTCATAACACACAATGTTTCTCAGGCACCTGGGCTGTTTCTGTGCTTCCCATTGTGTTCTATTGGTCTGTCAGTCTATTCATAAGCCAATACCACACTGCTTGAATTACAGAAGCTTTGTAATGTTTTCATTTCTTGAAGGTAACTTCCCACATGTTGGTGGGGTTTTTTTTTAGGGTTTTCTTGACTATTCAAGTTTAAACCCAACCTTTATAATTAATCTGTCTAGTTCTAGAAAATACCTTAAAGGCATATTTGTTGGTTGAATCCTAAATTTGTAAGTAAACTTAAGGAGAATTGACATCTTGGGATCTTGAGACTTCCAATCATGAAGTGTGGTATGTCTTCCCATTTTCTGTGGGGCAAACCTCAGTATCTTCAAGGAGTGTTTTACAATATCCCTCATTTATTTTTTGCACACTTTATTACATTTATGTGTGGGAATTTTATTTTATTTTTGTAACTGTAAGAAGAGTTTTATCTTTCATTGTATCTTCTGGTTATTATTTATTTGTATCTATGAATTCTATTGAATTCTATACCAGTTTTATACTTCGTAAAGTAATTTTTATTTGTAGAAGTCTTTCCATAAATTCTCTCAGGTTTCCAAATAGGTAATAAAGTATTTTTAATTAAAGATAATTTTACCTCTTTCCCTCTAATTTGCATGCCTCTTCTTCCATTTGTGTCTATAATTGCATTTTCTAATACTTCCTTTCATACATTGTTAAATAATACTGAAGGCTATAGTCATCTTGGTTTACTAGAGGTAATTAGGAGTGCCTCTAGAGTTTCCTAATTGCACTGCTGACTTTGGTATGAATTATATATATTCGTAACCATCTTCAAGAAGCCTCTGTCAATCCCTATTCAAATAAGTATTTTGAAAACATGTAAAGATGTTGAATTCTGACAACTTCTTTTCATCTGCTTTGGAATTTGTTCCCTCCAACTTTCCTCATCTTTCTTAGATCTTTAATCACTCCGCCTCTACAGAATCTTCTGCCTCCAAACACAGGCAAGGCTGCTTTTACCCTTACAAATTCCCTTTGCTATTTCCTTGCCCTTTTCTGTCCAAAATTTAAAAATTGACCAGTGCTTCTTTCTTCTTCACATTCAGTCTCGTGTTATTTATGCAAGTTTTGCCCATGTCTCCCTTTCTACCCCAGTGTTGGAGAGTAACACCCCTATTCAGATTCACTTCTATTTCAAAATCTGGCCAATCCATGCCTATGATACTTCACGTCTGATTTTCAGGGCATCCTGAAACCCTAGGTTCAGCTCCTGTGTATGTGACGTGATGACTGTCCTGAAATCTGGGCATCGGGCTCCAGGTGGAAGGAGTCAATCTGTCTGCCCTGAATTTGAAGGTGTGATGCCCTCGCCCAGTTTTCAACGCATATGAAGCTTCAGTTATGCAAGAAGAGTGAGTGCTAGAGATCTGCTGTACGGTGCGGAGCCTCTAGTTAACAACACTGCATTGTGCGCTTAAAAGTTGTTAAGAGGATAAATCTCATGTCAAATGATATCACCACAATAAAAAAATCAAACCACAACAGCCAAGACACCCTTACCAGGAACATAGCATTAAAAATCCCAGTATATATCATTTCATTTTTATGAGAAAATATATAGCGTTATTTAAGAAAGTAAATTTTAGGAAAAATTGCGTCATTCAATTAACACCACATTTTAGAGGAAACTTTTCACAGTTACTGGGCATAATTTAATTCCTGTATTGTTTTTAAAATGTAGCAATTTTGTTTAGTTTGCTTTTGTTTTTGTTTTAGGTGTGATTGTTAATAACTGTGAGTTTGCTGTCATTTTTACTGTTCATATTTTTTATCAAAAGAATCACAGAAATGGAGATCACATGGAGGGTTATCAGCAGGGGAGTGGGAGGAGGAGAGAAGGATAAAAGGTACAGAGAATAAGTAGCACAAATGGTAAGTAGAAAATAGACAGGGGGAGGGTAAGAATAGTATAGGAAATGTAGAAGCCAAAGAACTTACCTGTATGACCCATGGACATGAAGTAAAGGGAGGCAAGGTAAGTGGGAGGGGCTGTGCAAGGCGGAGGGAAATAGAGGGCAGAAAATGGGACAACTAATAGCATAATCAATAAAATATATTATTAAAAATACCAATAATAAATAAAAATAAAAATAAAATGTAGCAATTATGGAATTATGGAATAATAAGTGATAAAAGTGTGCATCATTCATATAGTGAACTTCTGCCTTGCCACTGTGGAAAGCAACATGGAGTTAGCTCAAAAAACTAAAAAGTGGAACTGGCTTATAGACCAGCAATTTCAAATCTGGCAATATATCTAGAGAAACACTAATTTGAAGAATTTATGCTCCCTGGTGTTCATTGTAGCATTATGTACAATCACTAATATATGGAGGCAGCCCAAGTGTCCGTTGTGAATGAGTAGATAAAAAAAGCCGTGGTACATTCCCACAATAGAATACCATTTGGACGTAAAAAAGAAGGAAATCTTACCTTTTGGGACAGCATGGATGGACCAGGAGAGCATTATGGTAAATGAAATAAGCCAGTCAGAGAAAGACAAATACCAGGTAATTTCACTTACCTGTGGATTCTAATGAACAGGATAAACTAACAAACAAAATAGAAACAGGCTCATGGATACAGAGAACAGACTGACAGCTGTCAGAGGAGAGGAGAGGGGGTTGGAGGGAACGGCAAAGGCATTAAGCAAAAAATAAAGAATAACTCATAGACAGCCAACAGTAGGGTAATTACTGAGTAAAGAAGGAGGAGTGAGAGGGGGTAAGTGGTGATGGAAGGAAACTTGACTTGGCGTGGTGAACACACAGTACCACATACAGATGATGGAGTATAGAAATGTACCCCTGAAACGTCCATAATTGTATTAACACTGCCTCCCCAATACAGTGACTTAAGAAATAAAGAAAGAAAAAAGAAGAAAGATAAATGTTAACGGGTCTTCTTTAAAAAGGATTAAAAAGCCCTGGCTGGTGTAGCTCAGTGGATTGAGCACTGGCTGTGAATCACAATGGTTTTCAGTTTGATTCCCAGTCAGGACACAGGTCTGGGTTGTGGGCCAGGTCCCCTGTAGGGGGCGCGTGAGAGGAAACCACACATTGATGTTTCTCTTTCTCCTTCCCTTCCCCTCTCTCTAAAAGTAAATAAATAAAATCTTTTTAAAAGAAAGAATAAAAAAGTTTAGAAATGTGAATAATAAAAGGCAATAAATACATATTTATCCACACTTATTGTAAGTGCAAATGGATTCAATGCTGCCTTCAAAAGACTACAGTGGCTTAAGGAAAACGAAACAGGACCCTTCCATATGCCATCTTCAGATCAAAAGACTCACACGGGCTGAAAGGAAAGGGATGGGAAAATGTACCACGTGAAAATGGAAATGAAGGAAAGACAAAAAAGCTGCGGTAGCGGTGCTCATTCCAGAAAAAAATAGACTTTAAATCAAAGGCTATAAGAAGAGACAAAGAAGGGCCCAGCAACTCCGCTTCTGGGTGTTTATCCAAAGAAGCCTGTGTGTGCACTGGGGCAGTATTCCCAACAGCCCGGACAGGGAGACAACGTCAGCGTCCGTCAGTAGAAGAGCAGAGAAAGAGGGGGTGCGTACATACAAGGGAATGTGACTCAGCCATAAAACAGAACGCAATCTCGCACGCCAACAACATGGATGGTCCCAGAGGGTGTTATCCTGAGTGAAATAGTCAGACAGAGAAAGACAGATGCCAGATGATTTCACTTCTCTGTGGAATCTAAAGGACTCAATAATCAGCAAGCAGAAAAGAAAGAGACCCATGAATGCAGAGAACATTTTGATGGCTGTGGGATTAGACAGTCTGGGGGGAAGAGTGAGAAAGGTGAAGGGAGTCTGGGGTTGGGAAATACAATTGGTAGTTGCAGATATGTCACAGGGATGTACAGTCCAATGCAGGGAATACGGGCAATACTGCTGTGATGACTGTGTATGGTGTCCGATGGGCACTGGATTTATTGAGGTGATCACATCGTGAGTTGTATAAACGTCTAATCATGGGGTTGCACACCTGAAACTAACATAATATTGTACATCAACTGTAATTGTAAAATAAAAGGAAGTAAATAATATTTTTAAAAAGAAAGTAAATAATAGAGTGTTCTATGTTTTTGTCATTTCACTTAAAATGATAAAGAACTCCACATCAGATAGGAACAGCATCCGTAATTCTAAGTGCAAAAAGACACTTTTCTTTTCCTTTGTTGTTAGCGACCACTGTTTTGATACTTATGGCCTGATGTCTCTATGGGATCTGCCTCTCAGGTCTGTTCTCTGCCAACATTTGGTTTGTGCAGGAACAGATATCGGGGGTGTCCTGACCCACCCAGTGGCAGAGGTCAAACTGTCTTTCTGTAACCACACCACCATCAACCATGGCACGTGCCACACACCTGCTCTCACCAAACTCTCTTTTTTCAGCACCTCTTCACAAGCAGTTGGATTTTGTAACCAGAAGCATTAAACCTGACCGTCTGCGTTTGTACGTACTCGTTCTTCTGTTCCTGCCTCCTGAGGCAGATGCAAAAGCTGCTCCTTTTTGCCTTTGGGTCAGGAAAGTGCTTCCTGGGACCAGGAACTACATGGGTGGATCTCAAATGTATCTGAATCACGCACAGGATTTGGTAAAACCCAGATTCTAGGCCCCATCCACAGAGTTTCTGGCCCAGTAGGTCTGGGGTAGGGCTGGAGACTTCTCATTGCTAAGAAGTTCCCCAGTGATGCCGCTCCTACTGCCTGGGGAGCAGCGGCACCTTTTACAACCCAGAGGAAGCCGTGCGGAACTACCCTCTCTCCACCTCGTTTCCTGAGGTGAAAACTCTGAGATTTTTCTTTTGAGTTGGAGAAATACTGATATATCATTTTATTTTTGAGGTTTTTTTACTAAACATTATGAATTCTAAACATTTTCATGCTAACGAGTGATGGGTTTTATTCCACCCCTTCCAGAATGTTTCTTTCTCCCCCTTTCTTTTGTGTGCAGTCTCTATGCTCTTCATTCGGTTTCCTTCCCACCTGTCTTGGATGGGGTTCCCCAAAGACCCTGAGGTGAAGGCTTGCATGGAAGTGATTTGTCAGGAAGCATTCCAGGTGAACCCAGTAAGAACGCAGAAATGAGACCCAAGGAGGCTGAGATATTGCTTACTGATGTGCCATGTAACGATGGTCAAGGACGGACCACATGCTCGGCGCTGGTTCCATGAGATCATAAGGGATTTTCAGCCAATAGTTTGTGATGTTGAGAGGAAAGGCTGGACCTGAGTATGATGTTGAATTTGCTGCTTGTTCGGGGCAGTTTAAATAAACAAGGAGGCTCAGCATGCCTCCCAGGCATCCTGGATTTGGAAAGGGAGGAAGAGCAAGCTGGGGAGGAGGGAAGCCCAGGAGCCTGCCCTGCACATACATAAACTAAAGCTAAACTAAACTAAAAAGAAATAATTATGAAAAGGATTTCCTTAAGATTATTACGCACCCTTACATGCCCTCTTAAGAGAGTGGAGCAATGCCTTCTGGTAAAACTGATTAGCCCAAAAGTAGAGAACTGGTTCCAAAGAAATGGAGCTGCCTAGTAATATGGACCCCACAAACACAGGAAGAGTGGTGTGCTCTTGTTGACCAGTCTGGCCAATGCACATCTGTGTTCTATCAGTTTAGGACACTTTCGATGTCAAGAAAGATCCAAGGATCACTAAGCAGTTTTTTAAAAATTATAACATAGAAGGAGACTTAGGTGAAACAAAGAATGTTATGAGGCAGTTGCTGTACCACACACTTCTGTTTTGTTGTGGGTATCTCTACATACATGCTTATGGGGGGCGGGGGGAGATGTTGTAGATTTTTGACTGAAAAATTCTGTAAATGAAAACTTAAGATGATCTCTCTCAAGTTTTCTGCCCCTTCTAGTTGTTCTCCAAGTACGGTTTCAGACAAGGGTTCTTCACACTGTGGGTCACAATTTGAAAGTAGACCATGGCAGCAATTCCATAGGGCAGAACTCTTGGGAGAATTCCAGGGACATCAGCAACAAGGGAAAGTCTGCAGCTATGAATTTGACCATCAGATCCAAGGGATGCCCGAACATAATCCTTGGAGGTGGGCCCCTGTGGGGAAGCAGTGTGGCACCTGTGAGCATGTGCTGTGCAGCTGTGTGTGCCAGTGACACGACATGCAGGTGAGTCAGGATGACCAGAGTGAGGACACAACAGCTTCAGGCAGCTGGCTCTGAGCAGAGTGTCTGCACGTCCAGCCTTGGGAGTATCTGTGCAAGAAGCTAAAGTTGACTCTCGAAATAAGGTGCCGGGCTATGAGCCAAGACAATGGTAATTACAGGGAAGGTGGATTGTAGATAGGACTCCACTGGTGGTCAGGCCAGGCTGCTTTCCCTACAAGGTGGGGCCTTGTGGCTTTATCCCGCCCCCTCATTAAGGAGTGTGTGCAGAGGGAGACTGGGGATGAGGTGGGAGGAAGTGCCATGACGCCGCCCCTTTAGTTGGTTTGAATGCATAATGAGTTTACTTGAATGCATCAGAGGCCTTTGCTCTGTTTTTTGGGTGGGACTGGAGACCCAAAACTTGACTGGGACAGATTCCCTCGTAAGGTCTTCATCTTCGTGACAGACTCAACTTTCATTCCTGATTTACGCCCTCGAACTTCTCCTCTTTGGTATTAAATTTTGCTCCCTGCCACTTGTCTTTTGCCAAAATATTTTAATCACATTACTACAATTGAATTTGAGAGCCCCCTCCCAGTTCTCTAGAAACATTGAAAAATGCATGAATTGGTACAGTAGCAGGAAGATCATGAACTTTGAAAATTGAAGACAAAAGACTTCCTAGAATGCATTTCTTGCTATGTGACTTTGGGCGAGTCATGTATACTTCAACTTTATTATCTTGAAAATGAAAAACATGATACAATCTTAACACTTTCTGAGGGCTGATTGGCACACAGTGTGTGTGAAGGGGGTTTGTGAACTACGGAGTGCGGTGTAAGCGTCAGGTCCTGCCTTGACTGCAGGCCCAGTGAGTCTGAGGCATGGAGAAGGAGCCACCGGCAAACACTTGTGCAAAGGTCACCCTTGTGTTCCAGTCTCTCAGCTCACGGCCTGGTCGGTTCCCAGAGCACTAAGGGGTTGCCCGGGTCTAGGGATAAGTCTGGTGACGTGATTATTAGTGACTGAAATCTTGGCTTACCAAGGGAAATTTTACTACCTATGATAACTTAAACCACACAAAAATATTACTGGAAAATATACATACACCAATATCCTTCATTAATTTACATGCAAAGAAATTGACTGGAAATACTGGCAAAAGAAAATCCAACATAACACAAACATAGTTTTATATAATTTTGAAGTAGAGTTTGATCTTAGGAACATACGGTTGACTTCACATTGAAAAATCAGATCGTGTCCTACCTGAAGAAGAGAGAAAGATCTCAAATAAACAACCTAACCCTACATCTACAAGAACTAGAGGAACAACAAGAACAAAAGCCACAGCAAAGAGAAGGAAGGAAATAATCAAGATCGGGGCAGAATTAAATGACACACAGACTAAAAGAACAATTCAAAGGATCAATATCCAGGAGCTGGTTCTTTGAAAAGATAAATAAAGTGGACAAGCTTTTAACCAGACTCATCAAGAAATAAAGAGAGGGGACTCAAATAAATAAAATCAGGAATGCAAGAGGAGAAGTTACAACCAATACCACAGAAATACAAAGGATTGTAAGAAATTACTATGAACACCTATATCCCGGGAAATGGGACAAGGGAGGCAAAATGGAGAAAGTTCTTGAAACATGCAAACTACAAAACTCAACCAAGCAGAAGCAGAAAGCCTGAATAGACTGATCACAACTAGTGAAATTGCAGCAATAATCAAAAAACTCTCAGCACACAAAGCCATGGACGGGATGGCTTCACAGTTGAATTTTACCAAATATTTAAGGAAGAACTAACTCCTATCTTCTCTAACTATTCCAAAAAATTCAAGATGAGGGATAACCTCCCAAACTCTTTTTACAAGGCCAGTATCATCCTAATTCCAAAACCAGGTAAATACTCAACAAAAAAGAAAACTGCAGGCCATTATCACTGATGAACACAGATGCTTCAGTTCTCAACAATACACTGCATATCTGGATTCAGACATACATCACAAAGATCATACACCATGATCAAATGGGATTCATCCTGGGGATGCAACGATGGTACAGTATTCACAAATCAATGAACGTCATACACCACATACACAAAATGAAGGACAAAATTCACATGATCAGATCAATAGATGCTGAAAAAGCTCTTGATAAAATCCAGCACTGATTTTTATGATAAAAACACTCAGCAAAGTGGGACTAGAGGGGTCATACCTCAACAGAATAAAAGCCGTATATGAGAAACCTACAGCCACCATGATACTCAATGGGAAAAACTAAAAGCTTTCCCCTTAAGATGAGCAACATGACAAGGGGGTCCGCTTTACCACTCTTATTCAGCATAGTACTGGAAGTTCTGGCCACAGCAATCAGACAAGAAAAAGAACTAAAAGGCATCCAAATTGGAAAAGAGGAAGTACAACTGTCATTATTTGTAGATGACAAGATAGTGTACATAGAAAACTCTATAGTCTCCACCAAAAAAACTACCTGACCTATCAGTGAATTTGGCAAAGTAATGGGGATACAGAGTCAACATTCAGGAATCGATGGCATTTTTGTATGCCAACAATGAAATATCAGGAAGAGAAACTAGGGGAGAAATCCCATTTACTATAGCAAGAAGAAAAATAAAATACCTAGGAATAAATTTAACCAAGGAGGTAAAAGACCTGCAGCCAAATAACTTAATCAAGAATATTTATTTCTGCTTCTCTCTGCTTGTATAGGAGCAAGTCAACAGTCAAAACAGCTTTCGAGAAGCCCTGGTTTGCTGGAAATAAAACTTTGATGCACTGGAAATGAAATTTCCATGGAAACCCTCTCTGAAGGGGGAAAGATCTCCAAAGAATTTTTCCTGGTATTGCATCATGCTTACAAGAACCCTCTGAGATTCCTAAAGGAAATTGAATGTTTTAATGAGTCCCCAAGGTCTTCTGTGACTTTGGGTCCTAAGGAGAGCATACTCATGGTGCTTATTTTAGTTTCTTGATAATGGGTTGTTTTTCTCTATTTCTTCAACGTGTGCAGAGGGATGGAGATTCATGGAGAGGGCCTGGGATTCATTTGTGTCATCTGGGCAGTGAGTAATTCTCATGAAAACAGGCAGGTGAGGCACCATCACTGCCCAGCCTGAGTGGGGGGAGGGCAAGCCCTCACTGCTGTATGTGTACACGCTCAGACACACACAGGCCCGTGTGCAGTGGTTCCAGGTGGACTTGCCAGGAAAACGATGGGTTCTGACTTTGTGTCCCGATGTCATAATTTCTCCCAAAGAACTTCACACCTTAACTCTGACCAAAAACACACATAACTAATCAGCTACCCAACTCTTGAACTTTCCCAAATAGAGATTTCTTTTTTGAATAGAAAATTTGCCATCCTTACTATGTAAACACCCCAGGCAATGGGTGTTGAATACAAATTGCCACATAAATTTTTATTAATCTTTCTATCAGTCTCAGCCAAAAATCGACACTGTGTGACTTGTGCTGATCTGAAATCTCAGCAAGGTCTCTGGCCCCTCCATCCTGTTCTTCCATCAGAATTTCTTCCCCACAGCAATAATTCGGGCTGGAGTACTGTGTAAAAGCACGAGACAAAACCAAGAGGCCCAGGGAAGGTGCTGCATTCAGCCACAACACCCAAAGTTCCATTAGAGTAACTGATGTTATTAAGCAAAGGCTTTCCAGGTCTCTCTCAAGTCATTGCTCAGCTGTCAGATTCCTCTGTGTAAATAGAAAACTTAACACTTGCCCTTGCAGCCGCTCTACCCTGTGTGTGGTCCCTCTCCCTAGCTTTGCTTCTCTTCACTGCACTTCCATGTTCCATTCATGTATTATTCTCCCACATGAATGAAAGCTCCGTGAAGACAGAAATACAAAATTATTTTGGTTTTTTCACAGAAGCTTAGGAGTTTAGGGCTTTGAAGATTCGGGGACAGGGTGAATGTTCAGTAGGCATTTGTTGAAGGAGGGCCACTTGTTCAAAATCTTTTATCAGACATATTGGCTGTAGAGTCTTTTCTGCACCTTTAGGTCTTGACAAAAGTTGTTATTAGTCATCTGACAAGTATTCGTTTTAAATAACTAAGTTTCAACTGCATGATCGAGCAGTAGAGATAAACCAGAGCCAGTTCTTTAAATTGGGGAAGGTGCAAATAATTTTAAGTATATATTGAATGTGATTGAAATGATGAATCTCCTCTCTAGAAGTCCAGATACCTCCAATTTTACCTTTCCTGGCCCTGACACTTTCTACATTCCATTGAAGTAATTTAAGTACTTGTTTTTATCTAGAGTCTCATGAGATGCTGGTAGGCAAAAGTGCTGCCTCCAAACTTTCATTGTCACTCACAGGGAGGCAGTGCAGACGAGTGATTCACATGAAAGGGTTTGGAGTTGGGCAGAGTGAGGTTGCACTCAAGGTTCTGGAAGCTACAAGCTATGTGTGCCCCTCACTTTTAAAGTGGAGATTAATAGGTCTCACCTACAAGGTTGTTCTGAGGAATAAACATGGTGAAGTTATTTACGTGTTGCTCTGGATCTTTCAGATGAGGGTGCTGGGACAGATACAGTGGTCAGTATAGAGTGAGCGCTCAGTACGAGAATTCCTTTCCAAGTGCTTTGTTCTTAATTGTGCTTAAAACGATGAAACCTGAATGAAAGGAAAGGCCATTAAAAGCCCTGTCAAGCACTATCAAGGGCATAAACAAACATTTCTTCTTCCTTAGGGAGCAGGGGTCCTGAGGGAGCCCCTGTAACTAGGTCACTGTGGTCTCTAATCCAGAATAACACTCTTCAGTCTCTGGTTTCCCACGGACATTATAAAGGTGCTGTCCCATCCCTGGAAGCTGGACTGGAGAGGCCCAGGACAAAGTAGGTCAGAGACCACGTTCTTCAGCTCAACAGGAGACACAAGACAAACTAAAGGCTTTGAATTTTAAAGGAGAGAGGCAGAAGCAGAGCAGTCTGAGCTCTGAGTTATTGTCCCCTTCTTGTCACCAGGGCCATCTGAGTCTCCATGAGAGAGATGGCTGGGAGCCAGTAGAGTCCAGCACTGAGACTGCAGGCAGAAGGAGGGTGAGTGCCTGCCTGACCTGGTCTGTGCTCCAGCAGAGTGGTTAGGGTTCGAAGCTCAAACCCCGGAGCCAGACAGCCTGAGTTCCCCTCCTGTTGCCACTTAGAAGGACTGGGACTTGTGCCCAGTGTCCTCACCTGTTCAATGGGTTTAATCAAAATGCCTCAGAGCATTTAGAACAGCACCATTAGCACAGTTAGTTCTCGGCAACTGTTTCTTTTTTCTTAGGTTTAGTTAGTAACTTTGCCTTATTACTCCACTATTATTTTCACATAATATTGCCACAGCCATTCCTGCTAAAGACTTGGGGCAACACTGCCTCATCTTCCTGTTCTGACCTGCACTGACCCAAGGTGGAAGGTCTAGGACAAGTGGCTCCTGCTTCTCAACAGCTCTCCAGAGAAGGGCCCAGGTCACACAGAACTTGGTCCGGGGCTGTAGAGGGCAGGCGGTACCAGAAGAGGGTCACTGCAGGGTTGCAGGGTCATCCCAGCTGAGCTTTGTGCACTTTCTCCTCAGTTGGATGAGCCCTTACTCTGGAGGCAAATTTCACCCACCCACAGTTACTGGGATGGTTTAAGCCATGTGGAGACCATAAAAACAGAGACATGGGAACAAGGAGAAGCCATCTCAACTCTAAGTTCCAAACCTCCCTGTTCAAACACCACTCTCAAGAATGGGTTGTTTTCCTCTCCCTCTGTGAGCAGTTCTGTTCTTTTTCCCTCCCAGACCCTCCCAGAGGAGGATGGCTGCAGATAACACCTCCTCTGTGTCAGAGTTTATCCTCGAAGGCTTAACGGACCAGCATGGACTCCAGCTCCCCCTCTTCTTCCTGTTTCTAGGCTTCTACATGGTCACAGTGTCAGGGAACCTGGGCTTGATAACACTGATTGGGCTGAACTCTCACCTTCACATTCCCATGTACGTTTTCCTCTTCAACTTGTCCTTCATTGACTTCAGTTACTCCTCTGCCATCATCCCCAAAATGCTGATGGGATTTGTCTCTGAGAAGAACATCATCTCCTACACAGGGTGTATGACTCAGCTCTTTTTCTTCTGTTTCTTTGTCATTTCTGAATCCTTTATATTGTCAGCAATGGCATATGACCGCTATGTGGCCATCTGTAAACCACTGTTGTACACGGCCACCATGTCTCCTCAGGTGTGTCTGCTTCTTTTGCTGGCTGTGTATGGGATGGGGGCTTTGGGGGCTTTAGCTCATACAGGTAACATAGTGTTCCTGACCTTTTGTGCAGACAACCTTGTCAATCACTATATGTGTGACATCCTTCCCCTCCTTGAGCTCTCCTGCAATAGCTCTTACATGAATTTGCTGGTGGTCTTTATTGTTGTGGCCGTTGACATTGGTGTACCCATTGTGGCCATTTTTCTCTCTTATGGGTTCATTCTTTCCAGCATTTTCCACATTAGTTCTACTGAGGGCAGGTCCAAAGCCTTTAGTACCTGTAGTTCTCACCTAATTGCAATTTCTCTTTTCTTTGGGTCAGGAACTTTTGCGTACCTTAAACCACCTTCTATTATACCCCTTGACCAGGGGAAAGTGTGTACTCTGTTCTATACCATTGTGGTGCCCATGTTGAACCCACTGATCTATAGCCTGAGGAACAAGGATGTCAAATTAGCCATGAAGAAAACCTTGGGCAGGATAACTTTCTCTTGAAAATGACTCAGAAAAGAGATCATACTTTTTTTTATCAGTGTGTTTCTCTTAGTTTTTCCATGAGGGAGACAAATGTCAGACTTGCTGTCTTGTAGGTAGAAGAAATTTTTAATTTGTTATCAAGTATACTATTTCCCTCTATTCCTTATGCCACCCTCACTATTCCAATCATTTTTTTATGAAAATAGTTTGCACAGTCCTATAGGGTTACTGTAGTATTGGTCTGAGAAACCGTTCACACCAGCCTCTAGTGTGACACATTGCACACTGGAGAGAAGTGTTTCGTAGGTTGCTCGTGAGTGTGCACACAGCTGGTGCCAGAGCTGGGTCTGGAGTCTGGGCCCTGGGTTTGTACCCACCGCGCTCTGCTTTCCTGCAGTCGTGTTTTCTTGACCCGTCTTTTTCAAAGTACGTTTCATTTCAGGTGTTTTTCTTTTGCTTTTTGCATTTAAAGAAGTCTAATTCCATTTACAGTGATGTCATGAATCTTCTCAAGGCTTAATTTTTGGAACATCAATTTTGCAAGAATGTTGGAGGTGAGAAATGTAGTGATTTGGTCTTGGCACAGTGATCTTTTACATGTTTTAAGGTTTTGAAGGTGGAAAGTTTTACATAGAGTCAAGCGTGGTGCCTGTTAAGATGGTGTGCAGAGGTCTCCGGACAGAGGCTTACTTATTAGGCCTTTAACAGACAGATGCGCAGATTTAAAAGAGTTATTTCCTGACTAATAAAGTAGAATTTGAAGCCTCAGTTCAAGGGTTTGAATGCTGGAATTAAGTAGTAGTTTTGGGTGCAAAAGAGCCATGAGAGCAGCACAAGCAACGATTTATTAGGGAGGCATTTGCCCTTGCATCTTGCCTATGGCATTGCATAGAACTGTGATCTTTTAACAGTAGCAACTAAGGAAAGCAATGGTGGTCTCAGGACAGGTTGTGCATTCACAGCATTAGGAAGATGGAGGTACAGCTTTATACAGGGTCCCGCACAAAAAAACCACATCCCTTTTTTAATTACAAAATCTTTTATCAAAAAATCATAAGTATGTAATTCTGTAACATAACAATATCACACTCAAGCACACCATATGACATTTTAGATGAAATGTTCAAATGAAAACTATAAATTATCACACCCATATTATCACCCTACCAACCACACAGAGGCAGGCGTTACTTCTGCCGGACCTGCATAAAGCATGAGGACAATTTTTGGTCTGAACATAGCTCTTTTACTGATAGAAGCAATGGTACGTGAACTGTTTGTGAGATACTTTGACTTACAAACTTTTGCTAGGAAAGTTTTCTTCTATTAGGAGAAATGGAGATGTTGGACAAAGGTGTAGTCTTGTCCTTGGGAATGACTCTGACGACGACGAGGATGTAACAAAAGGGACGGAAGTGCGGGGGATGGTTGTGCTCTGGGTAGTACAGTGGAGGGGACAGTCACTGAAGCCAGGACACTGACGGGTTGGGAATGCAGGGAGGGTGACGGAGGATCGGTAGAAGGTTAGTAAATGGAAAAACAATCCCACCCCCTTTTAAGTTGGAGTATATTTTATATACAGAAAAACCTTGAGTACTCAATGAATTTTTTCACATATGTACGGCTATGTAACCAGCGCCTATCCTAAGATACAGAAGATTTTCATTTCAGAATATCCCTGTCTGACTCTGCCCAGTCAATATTACTCTACAATCCCTTCCTGGAAATAGCTACTATTCTCACTGTTATTATTACAGATCTAATTCACTCATTCTCAAGCTTCATATAAATATTAAAGATTGCATTTGCTTTTTCACGTCTGACTTCTTTCTCATAACATAGAGGTGCTGTGCATCTCACCCATAACGCCTGAATAGGTAGTTTGCTCTTTGTTATTGCTGTGTTGTGTTCAAGTGTATAAATACAGGGCAATTTCTTTATCAACTATCCTCTGTATGGACATGTGGCTTATTTTGAGTTTCTGCATATTATTAATAAAGCTGCCATGAATATTCTGACATGTAGTTTCTTTGAAATACACTCATTTCTCTTGGGCCTATCCCTAGAGGTGGATTCACTGGGTCACAGAATATGCATACTTCCAGGACATAGGTCTGAGCTAGACATGTACACTGGGCAGCTAGCTACCCGTTGTGCTGACCACTGGCAATGCAATGGAATATATATATATACTAAAGATAAATGATACTTTATAACCATGGGTCCCTGACCTGTTTTTTGGCCATTGTATGGTAAGAATAATTGAATTATAATAATTCCATAATAATAGAACCTGGTTTCAGTGGAGCCTGAGGGGCTTCAATAGATCATGCTGGTCACATGGGCGGACTATGCCTATGGTACCAGCACAGTATTAGAACAGCAGACTTTTGGGCTTCCTATCCCATCGCCAATGCCCTAGGTTTCAAACACCCCCACTCTTCCATGCACCAAAGGCCCAATTACAAAGTCAGGTGAGGTTTCCTTTGCAGTCTGCAATCTCCTCTTTCTGTACCTCTTTCTAACCTCCATCAAAGCTCCTCTGTCCCAATTACTCAAGGTGCTCCTACTGGCTCTGCCTTTGATTTTCTGGTAAAATCCATTCTCAGGAAAGATCTCACAAATTCATCAACACAGCTTAGTGTAAAGACTTGCTGAGGGCCATCCACATGCCAGGCCTTCTTCCATCCATATAAAAAAAAATGAAGACAAAAACTTTTACCCCAAAATAGATCTCTAATTATGAAATTTCACACCGTCCTCAATTGATGACAGGTATATTTTGGTCAGGATGGGGCAGCTCTCTCTCACATCGATATTTCTCTGTTTCCCTTCCTCTCTCTGTAAAAGCAATGAAAAAATGACCTCCGGTGGGGATAAAAAAATAAAATAAAATTCAATATAATATAATAGAAGGAAACTGTGTTGTCTTTCTATGCAGCAAACAGAACGTGTCACATCATTCCACTGATCTTCCAGCATTAAACACAATAAGCGTGGTCATTAAAAGATCGTGATTTCCATATACATTTAATGACACGGAAAGCTGTTCACAGCGTGTTACAGAATGAAAAGTAGAGTTATGAACTCCTACTAAACATGATCACACCGTCTGTGCAGAACCACCTCTGTGGTGTTGAGAGAGCACACACACACACACACACCTATGCACACAGTTTCCACCCCCCTGTCTAAGACATCACAACAAAACACACGGAAAAATACAGCAAAATAACATACACAAAAATCCTAAGTAGTTACCTCTAGGTGGCAGGATTATGGATTTTCAAAATACATTTTGCTTCTCTTTCCTTTTACATATTCTTACAACACTGGAGCCTTTCGAGGTAGGACATGAGTGAAGGACGCATGTGGGACAAACGTCATATCTTTGAGGGGTTCAGGCTGAATGGTGTCTACAAGCAAACCCTGGGCACGAGAACCTGGGGCTTTACTTCCTCCAACTGCAGCCCATTTCTTCCTTCCCTGTGGTCTCCACAGGCTCTGATGGGAACTGTCACCTGAACAGGTAAAGAGAAGTGAGAAGAGGACCACAGGGGACATTAGGAATCACCTTCAGCTTCAGGCCACAGAGCACTGGCCCAGTCACAGAGAGAAGGGTTATCACTAGTTACAAATAGGCATCTTCAAAGGAGAAACATGAGAGTGAGAGCTTTACAACTACGGATTACTCTCCCATTGAATAAATGGCTGCTTGCCGAGTTACACGTAATACAGCTCATCCCACCCAGCATTTACACCCCGGTTTGTAACACCATTTGTCTCCACATAGAAGTAGCAAAGGGGCAGGGAAAGTGCAGGATGTTCCTGAAACGTTTTTCCCCAAAGGAGCAAAGTGTGAAAGAGCTATTGTGATTTTTTTTTTATTGTTATTCAATTACGGTTGTATGCCTTTTCTCCCCATCCCTCCACCCCACCCCAGCTGAACCCACCTCCCACCCCCTCTCCACCCTCCCCCTTGGTTTTGTCCATGTGTCCTTTATAATAGTTCCTGTAATCCCCTCTACCCACTGTCCCCACCCCCACCCCCCACCCCCGCCCTGGCTATTGTTAGATTGTTCTTAACTTCAATGACTATTGTGATCTTTAAAAGGAGATAGGAACCAGTGAGAGGAGGCTCTCAGTGGACAAATCAGGCACAAAACAAGCACCAAAGTAATAATGACAATGACAAGTCATAACCCATTGGATAAAATTAGAATGCATGAGTTCACAGGGATTTAAATAAATAAGTAAATAAGTAAGTAAATACATGCAGAAGAAGTAAAGGTTCTTCCGGACAGAATGCCAAGTAACAAATAAGCAAGGATTGATGGGGTTACAAAACCTCCATTTTTCAACCTTCAGAGTAATCATTGATTCGGGCTAAAATCTTCACTGGACGCTAAAAGTAGTGTGTGAAAGATTGAAAAGGAACAAGACCTTTCATAGTCTCAAAATATCTCCTCATGATTTCCTTTTAATTATAAAGAAAGAAACCCTAATCTTCCCCAATCAATTACTAAGCAACATGCAAAAGTCCAAAAACTGTGTTCCCAAACGTCCGTAGCAGCAGTTCTGATATGGAATATATCCATTTGATAAGGGAAAGAAAGAGAGAGTTTGCTCTGGGAAAAAGGAAGGCTCACTGTCCTGTGCCCTGGGCAGCCAGCAAAGAAGCAGCAGACCATGGTCTTGGTGACTGACTTCTAAGCGCATCTATATTTTGGACGCCATCATGCAGGCGCACAGTCTCTGGTACTTGGGGAAAACGGGAACTGCATATGTGAATGATGCACTTTTCCACTGTACCAGGTTTCCTTCTGTGTATCATCACGGGAATGTCAGTTAAAATAGGGAGAACAAAAGGGATGCTCAATGGCTGGGGTTTTATAAGCTTCCTTCGAAGCCCTATGTTCAGTTGGATAGCAACTTAGAGGGTAAACAAGTTAACCACTTTATCTAACACTGTATACAGTTTAGCATATGAAGGAGTGGAACATTGGGGTTTACAAATCAGAGACAGGATCTGCTTTCTGCTACAGCCACTGGGAGACATGTGCCTAGAATTGGGGATCATGGATGAAACATGGGAAGACACTAATCAAGGCATCAGGGCAATGGGATAGTAGGGACCAAGCCAGTGTCCATCCAAGGTCTAGGGAAAAAACAGCATGTTGCCAGAAGAATAAGATCAGGGAAGTCCCTTGAGCAGATCAGCCCTCAAACCGCGAGGTGCTTCCTTCTTGGAGCCAACACCTGCATGTCCCCACCCACTCACCCTACATGTGACAGGTACTGTGCTGGGGGTGGGGGGGATGCATTAAGATGGACTCTGCTTGCAGGAAACTTAGTCTAATTGGTGGTGTGGGTGGATGAGGAAAAGTAAGTTTGCACTTAGTACATTAAGGGCAGTGTGCTGAGAGAGCACAGAGCCAGGAAAGATATTCCAGAAAGGCATCTCAGAAAGGACTGTCACAGAGGTAAGGGCCACAGGGTATCTTCCCTTCCCAGGATGAAACATTTACCGGAAGTCGGATCAAACCAAGGAAAGTCATTTAAGAAATAAGGGAGGTATATAAGGAAGGAAAAGGAGGAAGATAATGTTTTCAATTTTGCTGCGAGTTTTTCCTTTTTTACCCATTTAGATTCACGTATTTGTGACCTAGTCATTTTTATAGAGTAGGGAAAACAGAGATATAAAAGGAGGAGACGACACGGACACTAAAATGAAAGGTAGTAACTTCACTTGAGTGCTGGCCTATAGCTCACCTTCTGCATATGTTTATGCTGCCAGTGAGAGGGCCAAGGCACCTTCTAGAAGGAATTTGCCATAAAATTCAAGAATCTTGTGTTATTCCGTGATTTCCTGTCTAAGGCCCATTTTTCCCTAATAAGTTTCCCAGTATTCCTTCATCTCTCCCTCTTCTGGGCTACCCACCACCATTCACATATATCTTGCCTCCTTTTTTATTCATTTCCTTATGGCAGTAACCCTCCCCATTCCCTCCTCATCTAATTGATTGTCAATAACAGATACATTTTAAAGCAGCTTCTAACACTTTGAAAACAAGGACAATATCATATGTATGTATGTACAGGCACCACACATGCAATGACTGTCTAAAAATGCACAAGTTACAAGGAACCGTGATGGACCCAGTGGCAGGTATAGGAGGACCCAGAAAACTGAAGTAGAGGCAGATTTTTCTTTCACTGATTATTTTATGGGAATGATTTTTTAAAAATCCTCACCTGAGGACATTTATGCATTGCTTTCAGAGTGAGAAGGAGGAACAGAGGGAAACATTGATGTGAGAGACAAACATAGATTGGTTGTTCCTATATGTGCCTGGACCACAGATCAAGCTTGCAACCGAGGTATGTGCCCCGATGAGGAATCGAACCAGCGAACTTTTGTTTATATGATGATACTCCAACCAACTGAGCCACACGGGCCAGGGCTCATGGGTAACAGTTTCAATGACCATGTACTACCCAGTCATATACATATATAGGTATTGGATGGAATGCAGAGACAATCTGATTGACCATAATCATTTTTCATAGGAGCAGGCGGAGCACAGAGAACTGAAACCATTATCCCAGGTTCATAGGATAAATTCATTCATAGGATATGCTCGGTGGCAGAAGATCTAGCAGACATGAAAAGAAAACTTACTAAGTGCTTAGCATTTAATTGTTTTAATAATTCTTCAACAAAGTGTTAAAGATAAAAGCCTCAATGCTGAGAGTCATCGAGCAATTGGCTAAGGGCACAGAGCTGCAGAGTAAAAACTAAGAGCTCAGAGTTGATCCCACCCTCCAGTTCCCTCGTCTCTGCTCTCTCTGGGCATTTCTGCTGCCCTGTTCCTCCCCCTTCCACAGCCATGCCAGCTCAGTGCTGTCCATCTATCTTGTGCCGTCTAAAGCACAGTTCTCTCATTTCACTCTCGTTCTTTTGAATTAACTTTTATTGATCTGTACCATCTAAAAGGCAAAACTATGTGTCCGTCCAAACTTCATTTTTCAAAATAGAACACGATTTTCCCAAAGACAATCTTGTTAACTCAGAAGTCTTTTCACAGCATCTCACATATTGTTGCTTCACAAAAATATTCACACTCACAGTTTTCTTTTAAAGCAAAAGGCAACTCTACCTGCCTTGACCCAGTACCGTGACGCTGTGCATTTACACACCTGAGGCACAGAAGTCTTCCACCCCTCACTGGAAAACGTATCAGTCAGGGCCCCAGCAGAAAACAGATGACTCACTGACACAAAGTAATTGAAACACACACCCCTGACTGGTGTGGCTCAGTGTGTTGGGCGTTGCCCACCAAACCCAAAGGCTGCAGGTTTGATTCCTGGTTAGGACACACGCCTGGATTGCAGGTTCTGTCCCTGGTCAAGATGCAAACGAGAGGGAACCAGTGGATGTTTCTCTTGCACTACAATGTTTCTCTCCCTCTCTTTCTCCCTCCCTTCCACACTCTCTAAAAATAAATGAAATCTTTTAAAAAATAAAAAATAAAAGGTGCTTAAAATGGGTGGGATAAACTAGTTTGAGAAAGAGTTAACATTCCCTCCATGCAAACACTGGAAGCGCATCTCCTATGGGAGGAAGAATGTCCCCCCTCTAAGTGTTGCCCCTTTCCTGGGAGAACAACGTTCTGCTCAAGGTTTTCTTCAGAGCAGCTTTGACATCCTTGTTCCTCAGGCTGTAGATTATGGGGTTCAGCATGGGCACCACAGTGGTGTAGAACAAGGAGGACACTTTCCCCTGGCTCATCGGTAAAAGGGAAGAAGGCTTGAGGTACATGAATGCCCCTGACCCAAAGAAGAGAGAAACTGCAATTATGTGGGAGCCACAGGTGCTGAAGGCTTTGAACCTGCCCTCAATGGAACGAATGTGGAGAATGCTGGAGAGGATGAGCGCATAAGAAATGAAGATGGTAACAGCGGGCACACCAATATCGATGCCCACAACCATGTAAACTACCAGCACATTGACACGGGTGCTGGTGCAAGAGAGCTCCAGAAGGGGCAGGATGTCACACATGTAGTGGTCAATAAGGCGGGCAGCACAGAAGGTCAGCCTCACCATGCACACCGTGTGGGCCACGGCCCCCACGAACCCCATCCCATAGACAGCCAGCAAGAGACGCAAGCATACCAGGGGAGACATGGTGGCCGTGTACACCAGTGGGTGACAGATGGCGACATAGCGGTCATATGCCATCGCTGACAGGATAAAAGACTCAGAGACAACCAAAAAAAGGAAGAAGAAGAGCTGAGTCATACACCCTGTGTAGGAGATGATGTTCTTCTCAGAGAGAAAACCCATCAGCATTTTGGGGGTGATAACAGTGGAATAGCAGAAATCTATGAGGGACAAGTTGAAGAGGAAGAAGTACATGGGGGTGTGCAGCTGAGAGTTCAGCCCAATCAGTGTTATCAAGCCCAGGTTCCCTGCCACGGTGACCACGTAGAAGCCTAGAAACAGGAAGAAGAGGGGGAGCTGGAGTCCTGGCTGGTTGGTTAAGCCTGCGAGGATAAACTCTGTCACAGAGGAGTTCTCAGCTACCATCCTCATTTAGGGTGTTCTGTGGGAACAAAGGAAAAGGGTCAGTGAGAGAGAGAGAGAGAAAGAGGGGGAGGGCAGCTGCCCTCTGTCACCTCCCTGTTCTTGAGAATTAGACCCACACAGGCAGGCGCTGAACCTCAGCAGAGAGGCTCACTGGATGCCCTGGTCCTGCTCTCACCACACCCTGGAGCAGCCTCTCAGGCTGCGCAATGAGAGCAGGTGCTGCCCGAGGAGGAGCTGAGGAGTCTCCCAGATCTTCACTCTGGTCCATTTACTGTGTCCTTCCGACTCTGGTTTCTGCTCAAGGTCCCCCAGGCTGGGAGCGGTCTCTGGAGAAAGCCCCCTCACAGCCTGGAGGCAGCCCAGCTGTGCCTGGGGTGTCACTTCATGGTCCAGAGAGACAGAGAGGAAAGGTAAGGTGACCTTTCTCAAAGCTTCTCCTACCTGACGACAGAGAAAGCTCATTCTGAACTCAGTCACTTACCCTCCTTCCGCCTGATGGGCTTTGGGTCTGACTCTTCCCAGCTGTTCAGAGAGCTGTTTGTGGTGCTGGCACGGATGAAGGAACTGAAAGCAGATGCATCTGGTGTCTGTCCTGTCTGCAGGACCAGGGCTCTGGTGGCCTTCAAATTCTCCCTGAGCTGAAGAACCTGAGAGCTGTTGGAGGCTCTGGCCTGAGGCTCTGTTCCCAGCTGGCAGGAGGGAGACAGTGCTCTTGCCTGTGATGGGTGCCAGCCAGTGCCAGGAGGCTGAGCAGTTTTATTCTGGGTTCAGAGACCTGGGGACCTGATTACAGGTAGAAAGCCAGAGGTTCCCCTGGGAATACAGCTCTGGAAATTAACTTTAAGAAGGAGCAAGTTTTTCTTATACCCTTGATAATATTGGAATGGGGTTTGAAAACATTACTTGTTCAGTGAACATTGCTCAGGAAAATGAAAATTTGTGCAAACATAATAATTTCTCGTTTGTTTCGTACTCATGATGAATGCCCGACACACTTCCTGACCTCTCGCCTGTTCCTGACCCCAGCATGCCCAGGGCTATATACCCTCTTACAGACAAAACATTGTTGCAATTCTCCTCTGAGTCCTGGGAACAGGGTATTATCTGTCCCATTTTATGTTACTTGTTTAAAGATTTTATTTTTAGAGAGAGAGGAAGGTAGGGAGAAAGAGATGGAGAGAAACATTGATGTGTGAGAGAAATATTGGTTGGCATCGAACCGGCACCTTTCACACTGTGGAAGGAAGTCAAGCAACTGAGCCACAGCCCACAGGTCAGGTACCACTCCCATTGCAGAGATGTAATTTAACAGATGTCAAAGTTACAAAGGATGTAGGAAATTGAGTGACTCTGACTGCAAATCTGGTGTCCTCAACAATTGCATTTATTACCTCCCCGTGAGTAATAAGCAAATGTATAAAGTTTTGCCTTCAAGGCTCTGACATTCTCTTGGAAAAGATGATAGAACTCATGTACCTGAATATGAACCTGAATATAAATAAAAGGGTAAGAGCTAGAAAATGTAAAACTGAATGGTATGTGAGTTCAGAGGAGGGCATGCTACACACCACTTACATGTCCAGCACAATGTCTCAACCAGGGAGAAGCAAACCTTCTCAGTTGTCTCTTGGAATTTGAGCTTGACAGTAAAAACAATCCCTATTAATTAAGAACTTTTTTTCCCTAAAACTGCTATATCGTTGGACTTCTCCTTGATGGCTCCAATCCTCTGCCTACCCAGCTGTCCTCTGGCTCCAGTGCCCTCACCGTGGCCCCAATGGCCCTTCACCCCACTGGACCCACCAAGCTTGGCCTCCGTGTTTGGCTTCTTATGATCTTTTACTAGCTACCTTCTCCCATGACAAAACTTATCCCACTGTGGCCCCGTCTTTCAGAGCCGTGCCTGAGCTCAGTGACAGGCAGTTCACACTTCTGGGGCCTAGATTTGAGGTCGTATTAAATAACCATGTAGCGTGGTTTGCAAGTGTGACTGTGCAATGGAATAGGCAAGTGTGTATATATTACTAAAGGACATATTCTTGCTGCGCCTATCAGTCACAATACATCAGAATCACCAGGGGTGAGACTTTATCATCTGTCTTCTCATCTGTTCAACCCAGTGATCTGGATCTTTCATCAGGTTTGGGGTTCACCCATCTGAGCCTATGCCTGTACCCTGCAGACAGGAAATCTGGACTGAGCACACAGCTGGTTGGTGGTAGAGACCAGAATGAAACGTGGGCCAACCTGCCCAGGTGAAGAGGTTTCCCAAACCACCCATAGAAGCCCACCTGGCTTTCAGTTGGGCTGAAATGGGGTACAGTAAAAGACAGAATTGAACAGCAGGCCTGGAACAGCATCCCAAGGTCATACTGGGGAACAACTTGGATGTCGCATGGGAAAACTGTACACAGTGTGACTCCGAGGAGCATTTCCAACAGGGCATGGCTGGCCCGGGCCTCATGAGGAAGACCAGCTGGTCTAATGGTGACCAGGTGTCAGTGACTTGAGGCCCCAGTCCCTCTAGGCACGATGTTTTCCCTTGTAATTCAGACAAATCCACTGGACGGAGAGCAATGAGAGAAGGGCCAAGGGCTGCACTTTCAACACAAGTAGCAGGTAAATGGATCGATAGGCTTCCCGAAATTTGGTAGCACAATACAAATCACAGCGGGCGGGCCTTGTCTCAGCCCTGGGTGCCCCCTGTCCTCCACTCTGAACTTTCTCACGAGCCCCCGAGTTCTGGCCCATTACCAAGCTCTCTGTGCGGGATAGCGTTTCTGCCTCACTTTATGTTATTCAGCCCGTCTTTTCCGTTTGTCCTGTTGCTGCGGCAGCTGGTTGCAGGCAGTTAGTGCCAAACAACACGGCTCCTCAGCTGTACTGGTGCGCCCTGCTTCCTGCTGTAGGACGCCGTCTGTGTCACCACATGTGGAACGTCTGTGGGGATCCACTCAGACATTCTCATACCTGTGGGGATGGTAACCCACCCCACTATTCTTTTGCCATTGTTTCTGGAAGTGCTGACTCTGACTAATGCGTAGCTTATAGATGAACGGGGTGCAGGGAACTAACTTCAAAAGATACAGAATCTGACCCTCAGCCACCCCAGCTCCAGGAGGTTTGCTGACCTCCAATAGTGAAGCCAGCATGACGCTAAGGCGGGATGACTAAACCAGGATGATGCACGGGGACTGTCACTTGCCTTTATGGGACTGGACTGTGTTCGTCTGCACACAGAGCACCTTTCTGCCCCTCCCTTGGTCTCTTTGTTCTTTTCTCCTCCCCCTCCTTACAACAACCTCTACCTGCACTGAGAGGTGCAGATGGGCTTTGAGACAAGAGTCTCCATCCTCCAGGAGGTGGGCTTAGAGATATGGGTCCCCCATCTTCCAGGTAACTGGCATCTGAATAAACTGCTTTCCTTACACCAGCACCTGCCTGTCGAGGATTGCTTTCGAAGCGGCTGGCAGACGGACCCGCATTCAGTTACATCCAGCACTTGTACAAACCTAGATGTGGGCATGCGTTAATGCTGCTGGAGCCCGCGGCTAAGTGCTCCCTTCTCGTGCATCTTTCGTGGTCCACTCTTCATGACGTGCCCAAGGGCTTCAGAGGATGGATCCTAAATATTCCAGTCTAGTAAGCAGCTCATGAACCCACCCAGCTTGGCTTGAGTTTCTCCCCTTTCCTCTTAATCTTCCTCTTCCCTGAGATCACTCCACCAATAAGGTACCTGCACCCTGGTGTCTGTCTCCAGCATGGCTTGTTGTGGGGAATCCCCACTAAGGCCCTGCTGAAACACTGTGTAAAGCAGGTCTGAGCAAAATGTGCCTCACTCCAGCTGGAAGGAAGCGGCCTCCCCGTGTTTGATTCCAGGCGAGAAAATCAATATGTATCAGTAACTTTATCAAGTACCGGAAACTCCATGTTGCTGAGAATTTCTGTGTCTTAAACATGCCCTATCTGAACTCCCAAATGCCACAAGGAGTAGGGTCTCAAATCCTGAGCAGCTCACACTGTTGGGGGATCTGCCGAAACACCCTTCAGCACATTGTCCTCAGAGCCGCTGTGGCTCCCCTCTCAGCACAGCTCTATCTCGTTACCATCCCCACGGCCCATAAGCCGTGACCGATGGGAGCTGGGCTTAGTCACTTTTATGGCTTTAGGACCCAGCACAGAACTTGGTCTGCAGCAGCTCACAGGATGTTTATGGGTCCCTTGTGCTCCATCTCATCATGTGCAAAATGGGGCCAATAGTTATATTTGACAGGGTTGTTGTGAGGATTAAATCAGAAGAAGGAAGAGCCTAGGAAAGGGGCTGACATGTGGAACAGCTGTGATCATGTTGCAGGAAATACACAGAGAACATACGTAAAATATGGATAATTTAGGGAGGGAGTGAGGGAGAGGTAAAGATTGCTGAGAGCAAGATCACCCTGAAAGGGGTGAGACAGGTATTTCCCTAGGGTGGGAGAGCTCATAGAAGTCCGGGGAGCTCTGAAGGATGCTTTTCCTTCAAAACTCTATCTAGGGCCCATCCCAACCACATCATCTGCAGACAGGATCGAGGACCTTGATCATTTACCTTGTCCCTACTTCCTCTCCCATTGCCAATGCTCTAGTTTTCAAACACCCCCACTCTTCCATGCACCAAAGGCCCAATTACAAAGTCAGGTGAGGTTTCCTTTGCAGTCTGCAATCTCCTCTTTCTGTACCTCTTTCTAACCTCCATCAAAGCTCCTCTGTCCCAATTACTCAAGGTGCTCCTACTGGCTCTGCCTTTGATTTTCTGGTAAAACCCAGTCTTGGGAAAGAGCTCACAAATTCATCAACACAGCCTAGTGTAAAGAGTTGTGGAGGGCCATCCACATGCCAGGCCTTCACCCAGACATATAAGAAAATGAAGACAAAAACTTTTATCCCAAAATAGATCTCTAATTATGAAATTTCACACCGTCCTCAATTGATGACAGGTATATTTTGGTCAGGATGGGGCAGCTCTCTCTCACATCGATATTTCTCTGTTTCCCTTCCTCTCTCTGTAAAAGCAATGAAAAAATGACCTCCGGTGGGGATAAAAAAATACAATACAATACAATACAATATAATATAATATAATAGAAGGAAACAGTGTTGCCTTTCTGTGCAGCAAACAGAACGTGTCACATCATTCCACTGATCTTCCAGCTTTAAACACAATAAGCGTGGTCATTAAAAGATCGTGATTTCCATATACATTTAATGACACGGAAAGCTGTTCACAGCGTGTTACAGAATGAAAAGTAGAGTTACGAACTCCTACTAAACATGATCACACCGTCTGTGCAGCACACACCTCTGTGGTGTTGAGAGCACACACACACACACACCTATGCACACAGTTTCCACCCCCCTGTCTAAGACATCACAACAAAACACACAGAAAAATACGCCAAAACAACATACACAAAAATCCTAAGTAGTTACCTCTAGGTGGCAGGATTATGGATTTTCAAAATACATTTTGCTTCTCTTTCCTTTTACATATTCTTACAACACTTGAGCCTTTTGAGGTAGGACATGAGTGAAGGACACAAGTGGGACAAAGGTCATATCTTTAAGGGGTCCAGGATGAACCGTGTCTACAAGCAAACCCTTGGAACGAGAGCTTGGGGCTTTACTTCCTCCAACTGCAGCCCATTTATTCCTTCCCTGTGGTCTCCCCAGGCTCTGATGGGAACTGTCACCTGAATAGGTAAAGAGTTGTGAGAAGAGGACCACAGGGGACACTTAGGAATCACCATCAGCTTCAGACCACAGAGCACTGGCCCAGTCACAGAGAAAAGGGTTATCACTCGTTACAAATAGCCATCTTCAAAGGAGAAACATGTGAGTGAGAGCTTTACAACAATGGATTACTCTCCCATTGAATAAATGGCTGCTCGCCGAGTTACATTTAATACAGCTCATCCCACCCAGCATTTACACCCCAGTGTGTAACACCATTTGTCCCCACATAGAAGTAGCAAAGGGGCAGGGAAAGTGCAGGATGTGCTTGAAACCTTTTTCCCCAAAAGGAGCAAAGTGTGAAAGAGCAATTGTGATCCTTTAAAAGGAGATAGGAACCAGTGTGAGGAGGCTCTCAGTGGACAAATCAGGCACAAATCAAGCACCAAAGTAAATAATGACAAGGATGAGTCATAACCCATTGGATAAAATTAGAATGTGTTAGTTCACAGTGATTTAAATAAATAAGTAAATAAGTAAGTAAATACATGCAGAACAAGTAAAGGTTCTTCCGGACAGAATGCCAGGTACAAACAAGCAAGGATTGACGGGGTTACAAAACCTCCATTTTTCAACCTTCAGACTAATCATTGATTCAGGCAGAAATCTTCAATGGATGCTAAAACTAGAGTGTGAAAGATTGAAAAGAACAAGACCTTTCATAGTCTCAAAATATCTCCTCATGATTTCCTTATAATTATAAAGAAAGAAACCCTAATCTTCCCGAATCAATTACTAAGCAACGTGCAAAAGTCCAAAAACTGTGTTCCCAAACGTCCGGAGCAGCAGTTCTGATATGGAATAGATCCAATTGTCAGGGGAAAGAAAGAGAAAGTTTGCTCTGGGAAAAAGGAAGGCTCACTGTCCTGTGCCCTGGGCAGCCAGCAAAGAAGCAGCAGACTATGTATGGTCTTGGTGACTGACTTCTAAGCGCATCTATATTTTGGACGCCATCACGCAGGCGCACAGTCTTCTGGTACTTGGGGAAAACGGGAACTGCATAGGTGAATGATGCACTTTTCCACTGTACCAGGTTTCCTTCCCTGTGCCATCACGGGAATGTCAGTTAAAATAGGGAGAACAAAAGGGATGCTCAATGGCTGGGGTTTTATTAGCTTCCTTCGAAGCCCTATGTTCAGTTGGATAGCAACTTAGAGCGTGAACAAGTTAACCGTTTTATCTAACACTGTATACAGTTTAGCATATGAAGGAGTGGAAAGTTGGGGTTTCAAATCGAAGATAGGATCCGGTTTCTACTACAGCCACCGGGAGACATGTGCCTAGAATTGGGGATCACAGATGAAACATAGGAAGACTATACTCAAGGCATCAGGGGAATGGGATAGTAGGGACCAAGCACGTGTCCATCCAAGGTCTGGGGAAAAAACAGCATGTTGCCAGAAGAATAAGAACAGGGAAGTCCCTTGAGCAGGTCAGCCCTTAAACTGCAAGGTGCTTCCTTCTTGCAGCCAACAGCTGTGTGTCCCCACCCACCCACCCTACACAGGTCAGGTACTGTGCTGGGTGGGGGGGATGCATCAAGATGGACTCTGCTTGCAGGAAACTTAGTCTAATTGGAGGCGTGGGTGGACACGGAAAAGTAAGTTTGCACTTAGTAGGTTAAGGGCAGTGTGCTGAGAGAGCACAGAGCCAGGAAAGATATTCCAGAAAGGCATCTCAGCAAGGACCGTCACAGAGGTAAGGGCTGCCCAGTATCGTCCCTTCCCAGATGAAAATATTTACCGGAAGTCGGATGAAACCAAGGAAAGTCATTTAAGAAATAAGGGAGGTATATAAGGAAGGAAAAGGAGGAAGAAAATGTTCTCAATTTTGCTGCGACTTTTCTCTTTTATACCCATTTAGATTCACATACTTGTGAAGTCCTTTTTTTAATAAAGTAGAGGAAAACAAAGATATAAAAGGAGGAGACGACACGGACACCAAAATGAATGGTAGTAACTTTACTTGAGTGCTGGCTTGGAGCTGACCTTCTGCATATGTTTATGTTGCCAGTGAGAGGGCCAAGGCACCTTCTAGAAGGAATTTGCCATAAAATTCAAGAATCTTGTGTTATTCCGTGATTCCCTGTCTAAGGTCCCTTTTTCCCTAATAAGTTTCCCAGTATTCCTTCATCTCTCCCTCTTCTGGGCTACCCACCACCATTCACATACATCTTGCCTGCTTTTTTATTCATTTCCTTATGGCAGTAACCCTCCCCATTCCCTCCTCATCTAATTGATTGTCAATAACAGATACATTTTAAAGCAGCTTCTAACACTTTGAAAACAAGGACAATATCATATGTATGTATGTACAGGCACCGCACATGCAATGACTGTCTAAAAATGCACAAGTTACAAGCAACCGTGATGGACCCAGTGGCAGGTATAGGAGGATCCAGAAACCTGAAGTAGAGGCAGATTTTTCTTTCACTGATTATTCTATGGGAATGATTTTTTAAAAATCCTCACCTGAGGACATTTATGCATTGCTTTTAGAGTGAGAAGGAGGAGAGAGAGGAAGGGAGAGAGGGAAACACTAATGTGAGATACGAACATCAATTGGTTGTTTCCTGTATGTTCCTGGACCACAGATGGAGACTACAACTGAGGTATGTGCCCCGATCAGGAATCGAACGAGCGACCTTTTGGTGTCAGGATGATACTCCAACCAACTGAGCCACACTGGCCAAGGCTCTTGGGTAATGGTTTCAAATGACCACATACTACGCGGTCAATATACAAATACAGGTATTGGATGGAATGCAGAAACAATCTGATTGAGCATAATCAGTTTTCATAGGAGCAGGCGGAGCACAGAGAACTGAAACCATTATCCCAGGTTCATAGGATAAATTCATTCACAGGATATGCTTGGTGGCAGAAGATCTAGCAGACATGAAAAGAAAACTTACTGAGCACTTAGCATTTAATTGCTTTAATAATTCTTCAACAAAGTGTTAAAGATAAAACCATCAATGCTGAGAGACATCGAGCAATTGGCTAAGGGCACAGAGCTGCAGAGTAAAAACTAAGAGCTCAGAGTTGATCCCACCCTCCAGTTCCCTCGTCTCTGCTCTCTCTGGGCATTTCTGCTGCCCTGTTCCTCCCCCTTCCACAGCCACGCCAGCTCAGTGCTGTCCATCTATCTTGTGCCGTCTAAAGCACAGTTCTCTCATTTCACTCTCGTTCTTTTGAATTCACTTTTACTGATCTGTACCATCCCAAAGGCAAAACTATGTATCCATCCAAACTTCATTTTTTAAAATAGAAAATGATTTTCCCAAAGACAATCTTGTTAACTCAGAAGTCTTTTCACAGTATCTCACATATTGTTGCTTCACAAAAATATTCACACTCAGTTTTCTTTTAAAGCAAAAGGCAACTCTACCTGCCTTGACCCAGTACCGTGACGCTGTGCATTTACACACCTGAGGCACAGAAGTCTTCCACCCCTCACTGGAAAACGTATCAGTCAGGGCCCCAGCAGAAAACAGATGACTCACTGACACAAAGTAATTGAAACACACACCCCTGACTGGTGTGGCTCAGTGTGTTGGGTGTTGCCCACCAAACCCAAAGGTTGCTGGTTTGATTCCCGGTCAGGACACACGCCTGGATTGCAGGTTCTGTCCCTGGTCAAGATGCAAACGAGAGGGAACCAGTGGATGTTTCTCTTGCACTTCAATGTTTTTCTCCCTCTCTTTCTCCTTCCCTTCCCCACTCTCTAAAAATAAATGAAATCTTTTAAAAAATAAAAATTAAAAGGTGCTTAAAATGGGAGTTAGTTTTGAGACTAGTTTGAGAAAGAGTTAACGCTCCCTCCATGCAACCACTGGAAGCTCATCTCCTATGGGAGGAAGAGTGTCCCCCCACTATGTGTTGCCCCTTTCCTGGGAGAACAACGTTCTGCTCAAGGTTTTCTTCAGAGCAGCTTTGACATCCTTGTTCCTCAGGCTGTAGATTAAGGGGTTCAGCATGGGCACCACAGTGGTGTAGAACAAGGAGGACACTTTCCCCTGGCTCATCGGTAAAAGGGAAGAAGGCTTGAAGTACATGAATGCCCCTGACCCAAAGAAGAGAGAAACCGCAATTATGTGGGAGCCACAGGTGCTGAAGGCTTTGAATCTGCCCTCAGTAGAACGAATGTGCAGAATGCTGGAGAGGATGAGCGTATAAGAAATGAAGATGGTAACAGTGGGCACAGTGATATTGATGCCCACATCCACGAAAACTAGCAGCACATTGACACGGGTGCTGGTGCAAGAGAGCTCCAGAAGGGGCAGGATGTCACACATGTAGTGGTCAATCAGGCGGGCAGCACAGAAGGTCAGCCTCACCATGCACACCGTGTGGGCCACTGCCGCCACGAACCCCATCCCATAGACAGCCATCAAGAGACGCAAGCACACTGGGGGAGACATGGTGGCCGTGTACACCAGTGGGTGACAGATGGCGACATAGCGGTCATACGCCATCGCTGACAGGATAAAAGACTCAGAGACAACCAAAAAAAGGAAGAAGAAGAGCTGAGTCATACACCCTGTGTAGGAGATGATGTTCTTCTCAGAGGCAAACCCCATCAGCATTTTGGGGGTGATAACAGTGGAATAGCAGAAATCTATGAGGGACAAGTTGAAGAGGAAGAAGTACATGGGCGTGTGCAGCTGAGAGTTCAGCCCAATCAGTGTTATCAAGCCCAGGTTCCCTGCCACGGTGACCACGTAGAAGCCTAGAAACAGGAAGAAGAGGGGGAGCTGGAGTCCTGGCTGGTTGGTTAAGCCTGCGAGGATAAACTCTGTCACAGAGGAGTTCTCAGCTACCATCCTCATTTAGGGTGTTCTGTGGGAACAAAGGAAAAGGGTCACTGAGACAGAGAGAGAAAGAGAGACAGAGGAAGAGAGAGAGAGAGAGAGAGAGAGAGGCAGCTGCCCTCTGTCACCTCTCTGTTCTTGAGAATTAGACCCACACAGGCAGGCACTGGACTTTGGCAGAGAGGCTCACTGGATGCCCTGGGCCTGTTCTCACCACACCCTGCAGCAGCCTCTGAGGCTGTGCAGTGAGAGCAGGTGCAGCACGAGGAGGAGCTGAGCAGTCTCCCAGATCTTCACTCTAGTCCATTTACTGTGTCCTTCCGACTCTGGTTTCTGTTCAAGGTCCCCCAGGCTGGGAGCGGTCTATGAGGAAAGCCCCCTCACAGGCTGGAGGCAGCCCAGCTGTGCCTGCGGTGTCACTTCATGGTCCAGGAAGACAGAGTGGAAAAGTGAAGTGACCACTGTCAAAGCCTTTCCTACCCGATCTTTAGGACAGAGAAAGCTCATTCCGGACCCAGTCACTCACCCTCCTTCTGCCTGATGGGCCTTTGGGTCCGACTCTTCCCAGCTGTTCAGAGAGCTCACTCTTTGTGTTGCTGACATGGATGAAGGAACTGAAAGCAGGTGCATCTGCTGTCTTTCCTGTCTGCAGGACCAGGGCTTGAGTGGCCTTGGAATTCTCCCTGAGCTGAAGAACCTGAGAGCTGTTGGAGGCCCTGGCCCGAGGCTCTGTTCCCAGCTGGCAGGAGGGAGACAGTGTTCTTGCCTGTGATGGGTGCCAGCCGGGTCCAGGAGGCTGAGCAGTTTTATTCTGGGTTCAGGGACCTGGGGACCTGATTACAGGTAGAAAGCCAGAGGTTCCCCTGGGAACACAGCCCTGGAAATTAACTTTAAAAAGGAGGAAGTTTTCTTATACCCTTGATAAAATTGGAATGGGGTTTGAAAAACATTATTTGGTTAGTTAATCTTGATTAGGAAAATGGAAACCATTGTGCAAACATAACAATTTATCATTTGTTTCGTACTCGTGATGAATGCCCAAACACGTCCTGACCTCTCGCCTGTATCCTGACCCCAGCATGCCCAGGGCTATACCCTCTTACAGACAAATCGTCGTATCTTTTCTCCCCGGAGTCCTGGCAACTGGGTTTTATTTCTCCCATTTTATATTATATTATTTGAAAAAATATTTTATTTTTTTATATTAGAGAGAGAGGAAGGTAGGGAGAAAGAGAGGGAGAGAGGCATTTGATGTGTGAGAGAAACATCGGCTCTCATCCAACCAGCCACTCTTCACACTGGAAGGAGGTCCAACCAACTGAGCCATAGCCCAAATTCAGGTCCCACTCCCATTCCAGAGATGTAATTAATAGATGTCAAAATTACAAAGGACGTATGAAATCTAATTGAAACTGACTACAAATATGGTGTTTTTAATGATTGCATTTAATACCTCCCCATTAGTAATAACCAAATGCATAAAGCTTTGTCTTCAAGGCTCTGACATTATCTTGGAAAAGACGGTAGAACTCATATACCTGAATATGAACCTGAGTATGAAAACGAAAAAGGATAAGATCTAGAACGTGTAAAACTAAATGGTATGTGAGTTGAGAGGAGGGATGCTACACACCACTTACATGTCCAGCACAATGTCTTGTCCAGGGAGAAGGAAATCTATGTTGTCTCTTGGAATCTGAACTTGACAGTAAAAGCAATCCTATTAATTGAGAACGTTTTTTTTCCAAACTGCTAAATCGTTGGGCTTCTCTATGATGGCTCCTATCCTCTGTCCTCACAGCTCTCTTCCGGCTGCAGTGCCCTCACAGTGGCCCTGATGACCCCACAGGTTGAGGCCCTTCACCCCACAGGACCCACCAAGCTTGGCTTCCCTGTATTGCTTCATAAAATCTTTTTCTAGCTACCTTCTCCCATAACAAAACTTATCCCACTGTGGCCCCGTCTTTCAGAGCCATGCCTGAGCTCAGTGACAGCCAGTTCACACTTCTGGGGCCTAGATTTGAGGTCGTATTAAATAACCATGTAGCCTGTGGTTTGCAAGTGTGACTGTGCAATGGAATAGGGAAGTGTGTATATATTACTAAAAGGACATATTCTTGCTGCGCCTATCAGTCACAATACATCAGAATCACCAGGGGTGAGACTTTATCATCAGTCTTCTCATCTGTTCAACCCAGTGATCTGGATCTTTCATCAGGTTTGGGGTTCACCCATCTGAGCCTATGCCTGTACCCTGCAGACAGGAAATCTGGATTGAGCACACAGCTGGTTGGTGGTAGAGACCAGAATGAAATGTGGGCCAACCTGCCCAGGTGAAGAGGCTTCCCAAACGACCAAGTAGAAGCCCACCTGGCTTTCAGTTGGGCTGAAATGGGGTACAGTAAAAGACAGAATTGCACAGCATCCCTGGAACAGCATCCCAGGGTCATACTGGGGAGCGACTTGGATGTCGCATGGGAAAACTGTACACAGTATGACTCCGAGAGGCATTTCCAACAGGGCATGGCTGGCCCGGGCCCATGAGGAAGACCAGCTGGTCTAATGGTGCCCAGGTGTCAGTGACTTGAGGCCCCAGTCCCTCTAGGCACGATGTTTTCCCTTGTAATTCAGACAAATCCACTGGACGGAGAGCAATGAGAGAAGGGCCAAGGGTTGCACTTTCAACACAAGTAGCAGCTAAATGGATCGATAGGCCTCCTGAAATTTGGTAGCACAATACAAATCACAGCGGGCGGGCCTTGTCTCAGCCCTGCGTGCCCCCTGTCCTCCACTCTGAACTTTCTCACGAGCCCCCGAGTTCTGGCCCATTACCAAGCTCTCTGTGCGGGATAGCGTTTCTGCCTCACTTTATGTTATTCAGCCCGTCTTTTCCGTTTGTCCTGTTGCTGCGGCAGCTGGTTGCAGGCAGTTAGTGCCAAACAACACGGCTCCTCAGCTGTACCTGTGCGCCCTGCTTCCTGCTGTAGGACGCCGTCTCTGTCACCACATGTGGAATGTCTGTGGGAATGCACTCAGACATTCTCGTACCTGTGGGGATGGTAACCCACCCCACCATTCTTTTGGCATTGTTTCTGGAAGTGCTGATTCTGACTAATGCGTAGCTTATAGATGAATGGGGTGCAGGGAACTAACTTCAAAAGATACAGAATCTGACCTTCAGCCACCCCAGCTCCAGGAGGTTTGCTGACCTCCAAAAGTGAAGCCAGGATGACGCTAAGGCGGGATGACTAAACCAGGATGATGCACGGGGACCGTCACTTGCCTTTATGGGACTGGACTGTGTTCGTCTGCACACAGAGCACCTTTCTGCCCCTCCCTTGGTCTCTTTGTTCTTTTCTCCTCCCCCTCCTCACAACAACCTCTACCTGCACTGAGAGGTGCAGATGGGCTTTGAGACAAGAGTCCCCATCCTCCGGGAGGTGGGCTGAGAGATATGGGTCTCCATCGCTTTCCTTACACAAGCACCTGCCTGTCGAGGATTGCTTTCGAAGCGGCAGGCAGACAGACCCGGATTCAGTTACATTCCAGCACTTGTACAAACCTAGAAGTGGGCAGGTGTTAATGCCCCAGGGAGCCCGTGGGTAAGTGCTCCCTTCTTGTGCATCTTTCGTGGTTCATTCTTCATGACGTGCCCATGTGTCAGAGGGATAGATCTTTAATGTCCCTGTCAAGTAACCAGCACATGAACCCACCCATCTTGACTTGAGTTTCTCCCCTTTCCTGTTAATCTCCCTCTTCCCTGAGATCACTGCATCAATAAGCTACCTGCACACAAGTGTCTGTCTCCAGCATGGCTTGTTGTGCGGAACCCCCACTAAAGACCCTGCTGAAACACTGTGTAGAGCAGGTCTGAGCAAAATGTGCCTCAATCCAGCTGGAAGGAAGGGGCCTCCCTCTGTTTGATATTAGGTGAGAAAATCAAATATGTGTCAGTAACTTTATCAAGTACCCGAAACTCCATGTTACAGAGAATTTCTGTGACTTAAACACACCCTATCTAAACTCCCAAATGCAAACCCTCAGCAGCTCACACTGTCGGAGGAACAGAGGAAAAACCCTGCAGCACCTTGTCCTCAGAGCCGCTGCAGCTCCCCTCTCAGCGCAGCTCTGTCTCGTGACCGATGGGAGCTGGGCTTAGTCACTTTTATGCCTTTAAAACCCAGCACAGAACTTGGTCTGCAGCAGCTCACAGAATGTTTATTGATCCCTTGTGCTCAATCTCATCATGTGCAAAATGGAGCCAATAATAATAATTAACAGGGTTGTTGTGAGGATTAGATTAAATCAGAAGAAGGAAGAGCCTAGGAAAGGGGCTGACATGTGGAACAGCTGTGATCATGTTACAGGAAATACACAGAAAACTTCCATAAAGTATGCATAATTTAGGGAGGGAGTGAGGGAGAGGTAAGGATTGCTGAGAGCAAGATCACTCTGAAAGGGGGGAGAGAGATATTTCCCTAGGGTGGGAGAGCTCATAGAAGTCCTGTGGATGCTGGCAGTGCTCGAAGGCCTGGAGACCAAGTGCATCCTTTGCAGCCCAGTGGTGGGAGGGCTTGGAAGCCAGGGCCAGAAATATCTGGACTCCTCTCATTGTGTAACATCCCAGCTGTTGCCTTATTCTTTACATGCGATAAACCTGCTCTGTGAATATAAAAGGTTTGAGTCTCGTGAGTCCTTTCAGCAAGGGAATGCCCTGGCTGGGTGCCTCCGTTGATGGGAGCTTTGTCCTAGGCAGGTTCAATCCCTGGTTAGGGCTCATATGGGAGGCAACTGATCGATGTTTCTCTTGCTCTCCTCTCTTTCTAAAATCAACTTAAAAAAAAACAACAACATATCCTTAGGTGAGAATTTTTTTTTAAATGGATGCTATGTAAACCATACGAATGAATGGAATTACTCTGGGAACTTACATGGGATGAGGAGATAAGAAAGATGAGGTTGGAAATTTGAGGAACTTCAACACTGAATGATGGGCAGGGAGGAGCATAGCCGCTGGAGTCTATCCAACACCAACAGATAGGTACGGCAGGGTTTGACGTTCCTGTTTACGGAGAGGAAGTCCCAGACTGAAAACGGTTTTACTTTCCCAGGCCACACAACTAGATCTTTAGATCCCTAAACCTGTTTCCTACAACTACCTCACGTGACTTCTGGATGAAAAGTAGTCTTTAGAAAAGTTCCCTAAAGAAAGCTTTGAAAAGTACCCAAAAAAGGTTACAGAGGTTTTGTGGTTTTCTTGACCAGTAGAGATGTTTAAAAAGGAAAATAGCAGAGTCTTCACTATTCTGAAATTAGGGTGTCTGAGACATTTCTGTCCAACAAAGAAAGTCTGTGAATCTTCATTTTTAGAATTAATCTTTTTAAATCAAGTAAGACTTCCCCACTATCGCCTAGAATAACCTGCCCTCCATCAAACTGCCTTTAAATAAGGCCACCTCCTTGCCCTTCCTCCCTCTGGCACAGGCTTGGAACATGGCATGCCCTTAACACATATATTTTATAGTGCTGGTGTTAGTGCAATTTGCTTTTTATAGCCTATATGTTCCTTGGATAAATGTCACTTAAAAATGGATTCCTATTTTAAGAGCCCCAAACTGTGGGCTATGACAAAACTGAGCTCTGGGCAGCTCCTGACTTGGGAAGGCATTCCAGCTCTTTCTGTCGCTAAGCAATTTTCCTTTGCCAGACCTCAAAATATCGTAACCCTGGAGGTCCCCCAAAAAAGGTACACGTCATCTAGCATGACTGTCAGTTTAATGTCAACGTTACCATATTGCAAACATCCAAAATATTGGCAGTAAAACCAGTTACGTGTCATCTACGTTATTTATTTACACTTTGGACAGGGGCTTGCCACATAGCTATTTATGAGAAACCTCTGATGAAGTCCTTAGTATTTAAAAAAATAAATATGTCCCTGAATTTATCAAGTTCCAAATGTGGGCTTTTACTGAACCATATTTGTATTATTTCTATTGAACTTAGTAAATATTATAAACAGCGTGTGCCTTTGCCATTGTGTTCAGTACTGGGTGTGTGAGTTAAACAGTATTGCAGCATATGATCTCCCCCTGTACTCACTTATAACATAGTTGGGGCTGGGGGATTTCAACCCCAAAACCGTGGATGAAAAGTAAAAAGGCAGAATTTGACCAAGTGGGTAAAAAAGAGTAAGGATCCTATGGCACTTCATTAACTCAAAATTACTTATTAAACATCGCGATAGTTGATCCTCACAACAATCCTATGCATTAGGTGTTAATGTCTGTGCTACGGAAGGGTCGCTGAGGTGCAGACACCATACGCTCACCGGGCCAGTGCGCGATGTGATCATTGCCCAGGTCATCTGGCTTCGAAGCCCGCACAGGGTCACCCCATTTGCCTTCTCTGGCACAGGTGCTGCTTCCTCCTTCCCTGTGTTGAAAAGTTCCATCCTTAACCCGTGACTCGTGGTTGCTGGGGTCACCGCTATGTGTAGGGTTTCCACTTCCTGGCTCCATGTCCACTCACAGTTCTTTCTGCCCTTCCTCTTAGGGGAACTTTCAGCGTTTGACAGTCTTTATTTTCTTTACTTCCCTTTTCCTCTGTCCTGGGATTGCAATCTTAGTCACCTTTGATACTTAGCTTTTCCTCTCCATTCTGCCCCCGTGACCATTAATCTAGCAAATCCTGCTACTCCTGCAGTGACAGAGGTGTCACTGCACATACCTAGAGGCTAAGACCTGTCACAACTAAGAAATAAGCGAGTCTGGTTCCTTTGATTCAAGGAAATGTTCTTGTACCCAGTAGGATAAGGAAAGCACCTACCTCATAGGATTTTTGTAAAAATTAGCTGAATTAATATGTGTAAAACCCTTAACATAGTTCCTGGTATATGGTAAGCATTATAAAAAACATAAAATATTAGTATTAGTATTCTTAGATGATATTTTTAAGCATGCTAAATCTGCACTTTCTATAGATTTGTCATTTTCCATAAAATACATAATATTTTATTTTATGTACATAGGTGTTCACTACCTGTTGATTACCCACAATACAGACTCCAAGTTGGCTCTTGACTCTAGCAGTCGGTGCTAAATACACATATCATTTACGTATAGATTCGTATGTTAAGCAATTGAAAATGCTTGATGAAAGTAAATTAAGATTAAACTTAACGCAGAGCCATGTGACTCCTCATGTTTGCTTTCTCAGGAGCTACCTGAGGCCATTTCAAATGAAGACATTTAAGCTGCCATCTTGTCTCTTCGGTGACGTCTTTGCCTCTTCTCATGAAATTGTCACTGGGTTCGGCCCCCTGCGGTGTGCGGTGATGGCCCACGCGTTCTCTTGAGGCCCATCTCTGGCCCCCAGAAGTCTGAGTGTCCACGCTGGTGCACGGGACACATTGTATTGTGTTTGTAGGTATCACACGTGAAGTGACAAAAACACATCACAGTAAAAAATGATGGAAATACAAAAATAAAATAAAGAAGCACTCTATAGAGATTCAAGTTTTTGAAAAAGGGCAGTTCTGCAACTAAAGGAATACGGTTAAGAATAGTTCTTCCTACACTGCTTCCTGCCTGGGCTTCAAGTGCTCTTTAGGGAACATCACTTGAGTGAAGCCCCAGCTGAGGAGATTTTGAAAGGTAGTTCCCATGGCAACAGGCCCTGAAGTGACTTAACACCAGAGGAACTTTTCTTGCTTGTTCTGTCATCCAAAAAGGATCCTCTGATGCTCAGAGGGAAAAGTCAACTTGTGATGAAGCTTGCACCCTCTTTGCTTTCTGTGCCCCTACAGGCCCTTTTCCTGCAGGGCTCAGTCCAGGTCTGTACTGACGATTTCTTTTCTTCCATGGTGACTGCATGACAGAGGTGTGGAACTGGGCAAGGACTCCAATGGATTGTGATCACCCTGGCAGTGGCAAATGTCTAAGTGAAATATTGACACTTTAGGCCTCTTGTTATTGAGCAGGGACCAAACTATACCCCCGTGTGGAGGACTGGCAGGCACTGGGGCTGTATAGACCTCACCCCGCACACACGTGTGCACACACACGTGTGCACACACACGTACTTACCTTGCCAAATGTAGGGCACGAAGCTGCCAACACGGCTCCGATTATAAAACCCATTCATGATCACCCCAGCTGTCCCATCCAGACCAAAATATACCTGGCCTCAACTGACGACTGTGTGAAATTTCATAATTAGAGATCTATTTTGGGGTAAAAGTTTTTGTCTTCATTTTTTTTATATGTCTGGAAGAACGTCTGGAATGTGGATGGCCCTCAGCAAGTCTTTACACTAGGCTGTGTTGATGAATTTCTGAGATCTTTCCTGAGAATGGGTTTTACCAGAAAATCAAAGGCAGGGCAAGTATTAGAACTCTAAATATTTGGGAAAGAGGAACGTTGATAGAGATTAGAAAGAGGTACAGAAAGAGGAGATTGCAGACTGTAAAGGAAACCTCACCTGACTTTGCAATTGGGCCTTTGGTGCATGGAAGAGTGGGGGTGTTTGAAAACTAGGGCATTGGCGATGGGATAGGAAGTAGGGACAAGGTAAATGATCAAGGTCCTCAATCCTGTCTGCAGATGATGTGGTTGGGATGGGCCCTAGATAGAGTTTTGAAGGAAAAGCATCCTTCAGAGCTCCCCGGACTTCTATGAGCTCTCCCACCCTAGGGAAATACCTCCCTCTCCCCTTTCAGGGTGATCCTGCTCTCAGCAATCTTTACCTCTCCCTCACTCCCCCCCTAAATTATCCATATTTTATGGATTTTTTCTGTGTATTTCCTGTAACGTGATCACAGCTGTTCCACATGTCAGCCCCTTTCCTAGGCTGTTCCTTCTTCTGATTTAATCCTCACAACAACCCTGTCAAATATAACTATTGGCCCCATTTCGCACATGATGAGATGGAGCACAAGGGACCAATAAACATCCTGTGAGCTGCTGCAGACCCAGTTCTGTGCTGGGTTCTAAGGGCATAAAAGTGACTAAGCCCAGCTCCCATCGGTCACGGCTTATGGGCCGTGGGGACGGTAACGAGACAGCGCTGTGCTGAGAGGGGAGCCACAGCGGCTCTGAGGACAAGGTTCTACAGGGTTTTCCTCTGATCCCCCAACAGTGTGAGCTGCTGAGGGTTTGCATTTGGGAGTTTAGATAGGGTGTGTTTAAGTCACGGAAATTCTCTGTAACACGGAGTTTCGGGTACTTGATAAAGTTACTGACACATATTTGATTTCCTCACGTAATATCAAACAGAGGGAGGCCCCTTCCTTCCAGCTGGAGTGAGGCACATTTTGCTCGGAACTGCTCTACACAGTGTTTCAGCAGGGTCTTAGTGGGGCTTCCCCACAACAAGCCATGCTGGAGACAAACACTTGTGTGCAGGTAGCTTATTGGTGGAGTGATCACAGGGAAGAGGGAGATTAACAGGAAAGGGGAGAAACTCAAGTCAGGCTGTGTGGGTTCATGAGCTAGTTACTTGACTGGGAAATTTAAGATCTATCCTGTTGAATCCCTTGGGCACATTATGAAGAATGAACCATGAAACATGCACAAGCAGGGAGCACTTAGCCACGGGCTCCAGCAGCATTAACGCGTGCCCACATCTAGGTTTGTACAAGTACCAGAATGTAACTGAATGCGGGTCCGTCTGCCTGCCGCTTCGAAAGCAATCCTCGACAGGCAGGTGCTGGTGTAAGGAAAGCAGTTTATTCAGATGCCAGTTACCTGGAAGATGGGCGACCTCTATCTCTAAGCCCACCTCCCGGAGGATGGGGACTCTTGTCTCAAAGCCTATCTTCACCTCTCAGTGCAGGTAGGGGTTGTTGTAAGGTAGGGCAGGGGAACAGAACAAAGAGACCAAGGGAGGGGCAGAAAGGTGCTCTGTGTGCAGACGAACACAGTCCAGTCCCATAAAGGCAAGTGACAGTCCCCGTGCATCATCCTGGTTTAGTCATCCCGCCTTAGCGTCATGCTGGCTTCACTATTGGAGGTCAGCAAACCTCCTGGAGCTGGGGTGGCTGAGGGTCAGATTCTGTATCTTTTGAAGTTAGTTCCCTGCACCCCATTCATCTATAAGCTACGCATTAGTCAGAGTCAGCACTTCCAGAAACAATGCCAAAAGAATGGTGGCGTGGGTTACCATCCCCACAGGTATGAGAATGTCTGAGTGGATCCCCACAGACGTTCCACATGTGGTGACAGAGACGGCGTCCTACAGCAGGAAGCAGGGCGCACCAGTACAGCTGAGGAGCCGTGTTGTTTGGCACTAACTGCCTGCAACCAGCTGCCACAGCAACAGGACAAACGGAAAAGACGGGCTGAATAACATAAAGTGAGGCAGAAACGCTATCCCGCACAGAGAGCTTGGTAATGGGCCAGAACTCGGGGGCTCGTGAGAAAGTTCAGAGTGGAGGACAGGGGGCACCCAGGGCTGAGACAAGGCCCGCCCGCTGTGATTTGTATTGTGCTACCAAATTTCGGGAGGCCTATCGATCCATTTACCTGCTACTTGTGTTGAAAGTGCAGCCCTTGGCCCTTCTCTCATTGCTCTCCGTCCAGTGGATTTGTCTGAATTACAAGGGAAAACATCGTGCCTAGAGGGACTGGGGCCTCAAGTCACTGACACCGGGTCACCATTAGACCAGCTGGTCTTCCTCATGAGGCCCCGGCCAGCCATGCCCTGTTGGAAATGCTGCTCAGAGTCACACTGTGTACAGTTTTCCCATGCGACATCCAAGTCATACTCCCCAGTATGACCCTGCCGTGCTGTTCCAGGCTTGCTGTGCAATTCTGTCTTTTACTGTACCCCCATTTCAGCCCAACTGAAAGCCAGGTGGGCTTCTATGGGTGGTTTGGGAAACCTCTTCACCTGGGCAGGTTGGTCCACGTTTCATTCTGGTCTCTACCACCACCCAGCTGTGTGATCGTTCTGGATTTCCTGTCTGCAGGGAAAGGCACAGGCTCAGATGGGTGAACCCCAAACCTGGTGAAAGATCCAGATCACCGGGCTGAACAGATGAGAAGACTGATGATAAAGTCTCACCCCTGGTGATTCTGATGTATTGTGACTGAAAGGAGCAGCAATAATATGTCCTTTTAATAATATATACACACTTCCCTATTCCATTGCACAGTCACACTGCAAACCACCGGCTACATGGTTTTTTAATATGACCTCAAATCTAGGCGCCCGAAGTGTGAACTGGCTGTCACTGACCTCAAGCAGAGGTCTGAAAAACGGGGCCACAGAGTGATAAGTTTTGTTATGGGAGAGAGTAGCTAGAAAAAGATCATAAGAAGCCAAACATGGAGGCCAAGCTTGGTGGGTCCAGTGGGGTGAATGGCCATTGGGGCCACTGTGAGGGCACTGGAGCCAAAGGACAGCTGGGAGGGCAGAGGATAGGAGCCATCAAGGAGAAGCCCAACGATTTGGCCGTTTTGGGAAAAAAAACGTTCTCAATTAATAGGGATTGTTTTTACTGTCAAGCTCAAATTCCAAGAGACAACTGAGAAGGTTTGCTTCTCCCTGGTCGAGACATTGTGCTGGCTGTGTAAGTGGTGTGTAGCATGCCCTCCTCTGAACTCACATACCATTTAGTTTCTACCCTTTCGAGATATTACCTCTTTGTTTTATATTCAGGTTCATATTCAGGTACATGAGTTCTATCATCTTTTCCAAGAGAATGTCAGAGCCTTGAAGGCAAAACTTTATACATTGGGTTATTACTCACAGGGAGGTATTAAATGCAATTGTTGAAGACACCAGATTTGCAGTCAGAGTCACTTAGATTTCCTACATCCTTTGTAGCTTTGACATCTGTTAAATTCCATCTCTGCAATGGGAGTGGTACCCTGACCTGTGGGCCGTCATGTCAGCACTGCAAGCAGTTAGCTCGGAGTGGTTGGACGTCCTTCCACAGTGTGAAGGGTTGCTGGTTCGATGCCAACCGATGTTTCTCTCACACATCAATGCTTCTCTCCCTCTCTTTCTCCCTCCCTTCCTCTCTCTCTAAAAATAAAATCTTTAAACAAGTAACATAAAATGGGACAGATAAAATCCTGTTCCCAGGACTCAGGGGAGAATTGCAACAACGTTTTGTCTGTAAGAGGGTATAGCCCTGGGCATGCTGGGGTCAGGAACAGGCGAGAGGTCAGGAAGTGTGTCGGGCATTCATCATGAGTACGAAACAAACGAGAAATTATTATGTTTGCACAACTTTTCATTTTCCTGAGCAATGTTCACTGAAAAAATAATGTTTTCAAACCCCATTCCAATCTCATCAAGGGTATAAGAAAACTTCCTCCTTTTTAAATTTAATTTCCAGGGCTGTGTTCCCAGGGGATCCTCTGGCTTTCTACCTGTAATCAGGTCCCCAGGTCTCTGAACCCAGAATAAAACTGCTCAGCCTCCTGGACCAGGCTGGCACCCATCACAGGCAAGAACACTGTCTCCCTCATGCCAGCTGGGAACAGAGCTTCGGGCCAGAGCCTCCAACAGCTCTCAGGTTCTTCAGCTCAGGGACAATTTGAAGGTCACCAGAGCCCTGGTCCTGCAGACAGGACAGACACCAGATGCATCTGCTTTCAGTTCCTTCATCCGTGTCAGCACCACAAGCAGTTAGCTCTCTGAACAGCTGGGAAGAGTCAGACCCAAAGCCCATCAGGAGGAAAGAGGGTGAGTGACTGAGTTCGGAATGAGCTTTCTCTGTCATCAAGCTCGGGTAGGACAGGGTTTGACAAAGGTCACCTCACCTTTCCACTCTGTCTCTCTGGACCATGAAGTGACACCCCAGGCAAACAAAGTTGGGCTGCCTCCAGCCTGTGAGGGGGCTTTCTCCAGAGACCATTCCCAGCCTGGGGGACCTTGAGCAGAAACCAGAGTCAGAAGAACACAGTAAATGGTCCAGAGTGAAGATCTGGGAGACTCCTCAGCTCCTCTTCGGGCAGCACCTGCTCTCACTGAGCAGCCTCACAGGAGCTCCAACGTGCAGTGAGAGCAGGCCCAGGGCAACCAGTGAGCCTCTCTGCTGAGGTTCAGCGCCTGCCTGTGTGGGTCTAATTCTCAAGAACAGGGAGGTGACAGAGGGCAGCTGCCTCTCTCTCTCTCTCTCTCTCTCTCTCTCTCTCTCTCTCTCTCTCACTCTCTCTCTCTCACTCTCTCTCTCTCTCTTTCTCAGTGACCCTTTTCCTTTGTTCCCACAGAACACCCTAAATGAGGATGGTAGCTGAGAACTCCTCTGTGACAGAGTTTATCCTCGCAGGCTTAACCAACCAACCGGGACTCCAGCTCCCCCTCTTCTTCCTGTTTCTAGGCTTCTTCGTGGTCACCGTGGCAGGGAACCTGGGCTTGATAACACTGATTGGGCTGAACTCTCAGCTGCACACCCCCATGTACTTCTTCCTCTTCAACTTGTCCCTCATAGATTTCTGCTATTCCACTGTTATCACCCCCAAAATGCTGATGGGGTTTGTCTGTGAGAAGAACATCATCTCCTACACAGGGTGTATGACTCAGCTCTTCTTCTTCATTTTTCTGGTTGTCTCTGAAGCTTTTATGCTGTCAGCGATGGCATATGACCGCTATGTCGCCATCTGTCACCCACTGGTGTACACGGCCACCATGTCTCCCCCAGTGTGCTTGCGTCTCTTGCTGGCTGTCTATGGGAAGGGATTTGCGGGGGCCGTGGCCCACACAGTGTGCATGGTGAGGCTGACCTTCTGTGCTGCCCGCCTGATTGACCACTACATGTGTGACATCCTGCCCCTTCTGGAGCTCTCTTGCACTAGCACCCGTGTCAATGTGCTGGTAGTTTTCGTGGATGTGGGCATCAATGTCGCTGTGCCCACTGTTACCATCTTTACTTCTTATGCGATCATCCTCTCTAGCATTCTGCACATTCGTTCAACTGAGGGCAGGTTCAAAGCCTTCAGCACCTGTGGCTCCCACATAATTGCAGTTTCTCTCTTCTTTGGGTCAGGGGCATTCATGTATCTCAAACCTTCTTCCCTTTTGCCGATGAGCCAGGGGAAAGTGTCCTCCTTGTTCTACACCATTGTGGTGCCCATGCTGAACCCCTTAATCTACAGCCTGAGGAACAAGGATGTCAAAGCTGCTCTGAAGAAAACCTTGAGCAGAACCTTGTTCTCCCAGGAAAGGGGCATCACATAGTGGGGGGACACTCTTCCTCCCATAGGAGATGAGCTTCCAGTGGTTGCATGGAGGGAGCGTTAACTCTTTCTCAAACTAGTCTCAAAACTAACTCCCATTTTAAGCACCTTTTAATTTTTATTTTTTAAAAGATTTCATTTATTTTTAGAGAGTGGGGAAGGGAGGGAGAAAGAGAGGGAGAGAAACACCGATGTGCAAGAGAAACATGCACTGGTTCCCTCTCGTTTGCATCTTGACCAGGGACAGAGCCTGCAACCCAGGCGTGTGTCCTGACCGGGAATGAAACCTGCAACCTTTGGGTTTGGTGGGCAACGCCCAACACACTGAGCCACACCAGTCAGGGGTGTGTGTTTCAATTACTTTGTGTCAGTGAGTCATCTGTTTTCTGCTGGGGCCCTGACTGATACGTTTTCCAGTGAGGGGTGGAAGACTTCTGTGCCTCAGGTGTGTAAATGCACAGCGTCACGGTACTGGGTCAAGGCAGGTAGAGTTGCCTTTTGCTTTAAAAGAAAACTGTGAGTGTGAATATTTTTGTGAAGCAACAATATGTGAGATGCTGTGAAAAGACTTCTGACTGAACAAGATTGTCTTTGGGAAAATCGTGTTCTATTTTGAACAATGAAGTTTGGACGGACACATAGTTTTGCCTTTGGGATGGTACAGATCAGTAAAAGTGAATTCAAAAGAACGAGAGTGAAATGAGAGAACTGTGCTTTAGACGACACAAGATAGATGGACAGCACTGAGCTGGCGTGGCTGTGGAAGGGGCAGGAACACAGCAGCAGAAAGACCCAGATACAGTAGAGACGAGGGAACTAGAGGGTGGGATCAACTCTGAGCTCTTAGTTTTTACTCTGCAGCTCTGTGCCCTTAGCCAATTGCTTGATGTCTCTCAGCCTTGATGCTTTTATCTTTAGCACTTTGTTGAAGAATTACTAAAACAATTAAATGCTAAGCGCTTAGTAAGTTTTCTTTTCATGTCTGCTAGATCTTCTGCCACCGAGCATATCCTATGAATGAATTTATCCTATGAACCTGGGATAATGGTTTCAGTGCTCTGTGCTCCTGCCTGTTCCTATGAAAACTGATTATGGTCAATCAGATTGTTTCTGCATTCCATCCAATACCTGTATTTGTATATTGACCACGTAGTACATGGTCATTTGAAACCGTTACCCAGAGCCCTGGCCAGTGTGGCTCAGTTGGTTGGAGTATCGTCGTATAAACCAAAGTTCGCTGGTTCGATTCCTGATCGGGGCACATACCTCAGTTGCCAGCTGATCTGTGGTCCAGGCACATTTAGGAAACAACCAATCTATGTTTGTCTCTCACATCAGTGTTTCCCTCTATTCCTTCCTCTCTCTCCTCCTTCTCACTCTAAAAGCAATGCATGAATGTTCAGGTGAGGATTTTTTAAAATTCATTCCCATAGAATAATCAGTGAAAGAAAAATCTGCCTCTACTCCAGTTTTCTGGGTCCTCCTATACCTCCCACTGGGTCCATCACGGTTGCTTGTAACTTGTGTATTTTTAGACAGTCTTTGCATGTGCGGTGCCTATACTTACATACATAGGATCTTGTTTTTCAAAGATCCTTTGTCCTTGTTTTCAAAGTCTTAGAAAAGCTGCTTCAAAATGTATCTGTTATTGACAATCAGTTAGATGAGGAGGGAATGGGGAGGGTTACTTCCATAAGGAAATGAATGAAAAAGCAGGCAAGATGTATGTGAATGGTTGTGGGCAGCCCAGAAGAGACAGAGATGAAGGAATACTGGGAAACTTATTAGGGAAAAATGGACCTTAGACAGGGAATCACAGAATAACACAAGATTCTTGAATTTTATTGCCACTTCCTTCTAGAAGGTGCATTGGCCCTCTCACTGGCAGCATAAACATATGCAGAAGGTCAGCTCTAGGCCAGCACTCAAGTCAAGTTACTACCTTTCATTTTGGTGTCCGTGTCATCTCCTCCTTTTATATCTTTGTTTTCCTCTATTTCATAAAAAAGACTATTTCACAAGTGTGTGAATCTAAATGGGTAAAAAAAAGAAAAGTAGCAGGAAAATTGAAAACATTTTCTTCCTCCTTTTCCTTCCTTATATACCCCCTTTATTTCTTAAATGACTTTCCTTGGTTTCATCCGATTTCTGGTAAACATTTTCATCTGGGAAGGGACGATACTGGGCAGCCCTTACCTCTGTGACGGTCCTTTCTGAGATGCCTTTCTGGAATATCTTTCCTGGCTCTGTGCTCTCACAGCACACTGCCCTTAACCTACTAAGTGCTCACGTACTTTTCCGCGTCCATCCACACCTCCAATTAGACTAAGTTTCCTGCAAGCAGAGTCCATCTTGATGCATCCCCCCCACCCAGCACAGTACCTGACCTGTGTAGGGTGGGTGGGTGGGGACATACAGCTGTTGGCTGCAAGAAGGAAGCACCTCTCAGTTTAAGGGCTGACCTGCTGAAGGGACTTCCCTGTTCTTATTCTTCTGGCAACATGCTGTTTTTTCCCCAGACCTTGGATGGACACGTGCTTGGTCCCTACTATCCCATTGCCCTGATGCCTTGAGTAGAGTCTTCCTATGCTTCATCTGTGAACCCCAATTCTAGGCACATGTCTCCTTGTGGCTGTAGCAGAAAGCAGATCCTGTCTCTGATTTGTAAACCCCAACTTTCCACTCCTTCATATGCTAAACTGTATACAGTGTTAGATAAAACGGTTAACTTGTTCACGCTCTAAGTTGCTATCCAACTGAACATAGGGCTTCGAAGGAAGCTTATAAAACCCCAGCCATTGAGCATCCCTTTTGTTCTTCCTATTTTAACTGACATTCCCGTGATGATACACAGAAGGAAACCTGGTACAGTGGAAAAGTGCATCATTCACATATGCAGTTCCCGATTTCCCCGAGTACCAGAGACTGTGCGCCTGGGTGATGGGGTCCAAAATATAGATGCGCTTAGAAGTCAGTCACCAAGACCATAGTCTGCTGCTTCTTTGCTGGCTGCCCAGGGCACACGACAGTGAGCCTTCCTTTTTCCCAGAGCAAACTTTCTCTTTCTTTCCCCTGACAAATGGTTATATTTTATATCAGAACTACTGCTACGGGCGTTTGGGAACACAGTTTTTGGATTTTTGCAAGTTGCTTAGTAATTAATTGGGGAAGATTAGGGTTTCTTTCTTTATAATTAAAAGGAAATCGTGAGGACATATTTTGAGACTATGAAAGGTCTTATTCCTTTTCAGTCTTTCACACTCTAGTTTTAGCATCCACTGAAGATTTTTGCCCAAAACAATGATTAGTCTGAAGGTTGAAAAATGGAGGTTTTGTAACCCCATCAATCCTTGCTTATTTGTTACTTGGCATTCTGTCCGGAAGAACCTTTACTTCTTCTGCATGTATTTACTTACTTATTTACTTATTTATTTAAATCACTGTGTACTCATGCATTCTAATTTTATCCAATGGGTTATGACTTGTCATTGTCATTATTTAGTTTGTTGCTTGATTTATCCCTGATTTGTCCACTGACAGCCTCTGTATATTGGTTCCTATCTCCTTTTTAAGGATCACAATTGCTCTTGCACACTTTGCTCCCTTTGGCAAAACACGTTTCAGGCGCATCCTGCACTTCCCTGCCCCTTTGCTAGTTCTATGTGCGGACAAATGGTGTTACACACTGGGGTGTAAATGCTGGGTGGGATGAGCTGTATTAAGTGTAACTCTGCAAGCAGCCATTTATTCAATGGGAGAGTATTCCGTAGTTGTAAAGCACTCACTCTCATGTTTCTCCTTTGAAGATGCCTATTTGTAACGAGTGATAACCCTTCTCTCTGTGACTGGGCCAGTGCTCTGTGGCCTGAAGCTGATGGTGATTCCTAAGTGTCCCCTGTGGTCCTCTTCTCACCTCTCTTTACCTGTTCAGGTGACAGTTCCCATCAGAGCCTGGGGAGACCACAGGGAAGGAAGAAATGGGCTGCGGTTGGAGGAAGTGGAGCCCCAGGCTCTGGTCCCCAGAGTTTGCTTGTAGACATGGTTCATTCTGGACCCCTTAATGATATGACCTTTCTCCCACTTGTGTCCTTCACTCATGTCCGACCTCAAAAGGCTCAACTGTTGTAAGAATATGTAAAAGGAAAGAGAAGCAAAATGTATTTTGAAAATCCATAATCCTGCCACCTAGAGGTAACTACTTAGGATTTTTGTGTATGTTGTTTTGGCGTATTTTTCTGTGTGTTTTGTTGTGATGTCTTAGACAGGGGGGTGGAAACTGTGTGCATTGGTGTGTGTGTGTGTGTGTGTGCTCTTTCACCACCACAGAGGTGTGTGCTGCACAGACGGTGTGATTATGTTAAGTAGGAGTTCGGAACTCTACTTTTCATCTGTAACACGCTGTGAACAGCTTTCCGTATCATTAAACGTATATGGAAATCACGATCTTTTATGAACACGCTTATTGTGTTTAATCCTGGAAGATCAGTGGAATGATGTGACACCTTCTGTTTGCTGCACAGAAAGACAACACTGTTTCCTTCTATTATATTATATTGTATTGTATTGTATTGTATTTTTTTATCCCCACCAGAGGTCATTTTTTCATCGCTTTTCCAGAGAGAGGAGGGAAACACAGAAACATCCATGTGAGAGAGAGCTGTCCATTCCAGACCAAAATATACCTGTCATCAATTGAGGACTGTGTGAAATTTCATAATTAAAGATCTATTTGGGGGTAAAATTTTTGTCTTCATTTTTTTATATGTCTGGGTGAAGGCCTGGCATGTGGATGGCCCTCCACAACTCTTTACACTAGGCTGTGTTGATGAATTTGTGAGATCTTTCCCGAGACTGGATTTTACCAGAAAATCAAAGGCAGAGCCAGTAGGAGCACCTTGAGTAATTGGGACAGAGGAGCTTTGATGGAGATTAGAAAGAGGTACAGAAAGAGGAGATTGCAGACTGCAAAGGAAACCTCACCTGCCTTTGCAATTGGGCCTTTGGTGCATGGAAGAGTGAGGGTATTTGAAAACTAGGGCATTGGCAATGGGATAGGAAGTAGGGACAAGGTAAATGATCAAGGGCCTCAATCCTGTCTGCAGATGATGTGGTTGGGATGGGCCCTAGATAGAGTTTTGAAGGAAAAGCATCCTTCAGAGCTCCCCGGACTTCTATGAGCTCTCCCACCCTAGGGAAATACCTCCCTCTCCCCTTTCAGGGTGATCCTGCTCTCAGCAATCTTTACCTCTCCCTCACTCCCTCCCTAAATTATCCATACTTTATGGATGTTCTCTGTGTATTTCCTGTAACATGATCACAGCTGTTCCACATGTCAGCCCCTTTCCTAGGCTGTTCCTTCTTCTGATTTAATCCTCACAACAACCCTGTCAAATATAACTATTGGCCCCATTTTGCACATGATGAGATGGAGCACAAGGGACCAATAAACATCCTGTGAGCTGCTGCAGACCCAGTTCTGTGCTGGGTTCTAAGGGCATAAAAGTGACTAAGCCCAGCTCCCATCGGTCACGGCTTATGGGCCGTGGGGATGGTAATGAGACAGCGCTGTGCTGAGAGGGGAGCCACAGCGGCTCTGAGGACAAGGTTCTACAGGGTTTTCCTCTGATCCCCGGCAGTGTGAGCTGCTGAGAGTTTGAGACCCTACTCCTTGTGTCATTTGGGAGTTTAGATAGGGCATGTTTAAGGCACAGAAATTCTCAGGAACATGGAGTTTCCAGTACTTGATAAAGTTACTGACACATATTTGATATTCTCTCCTGGAATCAAACAGGGGAAGGCCACTTTCTTCCAGCTGGAGGGAGGCACATTTTGCTCAGACTTGCTTTACACAGTGTTTCAGCAGGACCTTAGTGGGGATTCCCCACAACAAGCCATGCTGGAGACAGACACCAGTGTGCAGGTAGCTTATTGGTGGAGTGATCTCAGGGAAGAGGAAGATTAAGAGGAAAGGGGAGAAACTCAAGCCAAGCTGGGTGGGTTCATGAGCCGCTTACTAGACTGGAAAATTTAGGATCCATCCCTCTGAGGCTCTTGGGCACGTTTGAAGAATGAACCACGAAAGATGCACAAGAAAGGAGCACTTAGCCACGGCCTCCCAGGTGTGTTTACGCCTGCCCACTTCTAGGTTTGAACAAGTACAGGAATGTAACCGAATGTGGGTCCGTCTTCTGCCACTTCGAAAGCATTACTAGAGAGGCAGGTGCTGGTGTAAGGAAAGTAGATCATTCAGATGCTCATTACCTGGAAGTTGCAGGAGCCATACCTCTAGGCCCACCTCCGAGAAAGATAGAGACTTCGGTCTCAAAGCCCATCTGCACCTCTCAGTGCAAGTAGAGGTTGTTGTAAGGAGGAGGAGGAGAACAGAACAAAGAGACCAAGGGAGGGGCACAAAAGTGCTCTGTGTACAGATGAGCACCGTCCACTCCAATAAGGCAAGTGATGGTCCCCTGTGCATCATCCTGGTTTGGTCATGCCAGCCCAACGTCATCCTGGCATCATTATTGGAGGTCGCAAACCTCCTGGAGCTGGGGTGGCTGAGGGTCAGATTCTGTATCTTTTGAAGTTAGTTCCCTGCACCCCGTTCATCTATAAGCTATGCATTAGTCAGAGTCAGCACTTCCAGAAACAATGGCAAAAGATTGGTGTGGTGGGTACCATCCCCACAGGTACGAGAATGTCTGAGTGGATTCCCACAGACATTCCACATGTGGTGACAGAGACGGGGTCATACAGCAGGAAGCAGGGCGCACCAGTACAGCTAAGGAGCCGTGTTGTTTGGCACTAACTGCCTGCAACCAGCTGCCGCAGCAACAGGATAAACTGAAAAGACGGGCTGAATAACATAAAGTGAGGCAGAAATGCTATCCCGCACAGAGAGCTTGGTAATGGGCCAGAACTCGGGGCCTCGAGAGAAAGTTCAGAGTGGAGGACAGGGGGCACCCAGGGCTGAGACAAGGCCCGCCCGCTGTGATTTGTATTGTGCTACCAAATTTCGGGAGGCCTATCGATCCATTTAGCTGCTACTTGTGTTGAAAGTGCAGCCCTTGGCCCTTCTCTCATTGCTCTCCGTCCAGTGGATTTGTCTGAATTACAAGGGAAAACATCGTGCCTAGAGGGACTGGGGCCTGAAGTCACTGACACCGGGTCACCATTAGACCAGCTGGTCTTCCTCATGAGGCCCGGGCCAGCCATGCCCTGTTGGAAATGCTCCTCGGAGTCACACTGTGTACAGTTTTCCCATGGGACATCCAAGTCACTCCCCAGTATGACCCTGCCGTGCTGTTCCAGGGATGCTGTGCAATTCTGTCTTTTACTGTACCCCATTTCAGCCCAACTGAAAGCCAGGTGGGCTTCTACTGGGTGGTTTGGGAAACCTCTTCACCTGGGCAGGTTGGTCCACGTTTCATTCTGGTCTCTACCACCACCCAGCTGTGTGCTCGGTCCGGATTTCCTGTTTGCAGGGAAAGGCACAGACTCAGATGGGTGAACCCCAAACGTAGTTAAAGATCCAGACACCGGGCTGAACAGATGAGAAGACAGATGGTAAAGTCTCACCAATGGTGATTCTGATGTATTGTGACTGACAGGAGCAGCAATAATATGTCCTTTTAGTAATATATACACACTTCCCTTTTCCATTGCACAGTCACACTGCAAACCACCGGCTACATGGTCTTTTAATATGACCTCAAATCTAGACCCCTGAAGTATGAACTGGCTGTCACTGAGCTTGAGCACGGCTCTGAAAGACGGGGCCACAGAGGGATAACTTTTGTCATGGGAGAAGGTAGCTAGTAAAAGATCATAAGAAGCGAAACACGGAGGCCAAGCTTGGTGGGTCCAGTGAGGTGATGGGCCTTAACCTGCAGGGTCATCGGGGCCACTGTGGGGGCACTGGAGCCAGAAGAGAGCTGTGAGGACAGAGGAAAGGAGCCATCAGAGAGAAGCCCAACGATATAGCAGTTTTAGGGAAAAAAAGTTCTTAATTAATAGGGATTGTTTTTACTGTCAAGCTCAAATTCCAAGAGACAACAGAAAAGATTTGCTTCTCCCTGGTTGAGACATTGTGCTGGACATGTAAGTGGTGTGTAGCATGCCTTCCTCTGAACTCACATACCATTTAGTTTTACATTTTCTAGCTCTTACCCTTTTATTTATATTCAGGTTCATATTCAGGTATATGAGTTCTATCATCTTTTCCAAGAGAATGTCAGAGCCTTGAAGGCTAAACTTTATACATTTGGTTATTACTGACGGGGAGGTATTAAATGTAATTGTTGAAGACGTCAGATTTGCAGTCAGAGTCACTTAGATTTCCTACATCCTTTGTAACTTTGACATCTGTTAAATTCCATCTCTGCAATGGGAGTGGTACCTGACCTATGGGCTGTGGCTCAGTTGTTTGGGCTTCCTACCACATTGTGAAGGGTTGCCGGTTAGATGCCAACCGATGTTTCTCTCACACATCAATGCTTCTCTCCCTCTCTTTCTCCCTACCTTCCTCTCTCTCTAATATAAAAAATAAAATCTTTTTTAAAATTATATAAATAAAACGGGAGAGATAAAACTCAGTTACCAGGACTCATGGGAGAGTTGCAACGACGTTTTGTCTGTAAGAGGGTATAGCCCTGGGCATGCTGGGGTCAGGATGCAGGCGAGAGGTCAGGAGTGCGCTGGGCATTCATCACCAGTAGGAAACAAATGATAAATTATTATGTTTGCACAATGCTTTTCATTTTCCTGAGCCATGTTCACTGAAAAAATAATGTTTTCCAAACCCCATTCCAATATTATCAAGGGTATAAGAAAACTTCCTCCTTTTTAAAGTTAATTTCCAGGGCTGTGTTCCCAAGGGAACCTCTGGCTTTCTACCTGTAATCAGGTCCCCAGGTCTCTGAACCCAGAATAAAACTGCTCAGCCTCCTGGCCCCGGCTGGCACCCATCACAGGCAAGAACACTGTCTCCCTCCTGCCAGCTGGGAACAGAGCCTCGGGCCAGAGCCTCCAACAGCTCTCAGGTTCTTCGGTCAGGGAGAATTTGAAGGCCACCCGAGCCCTGGTCCTGCAGACAGGACAGAGACCAGATGCATCTGTTTTCAGTTCTTTCATCTGTGTCAGCACTGGAAGCAGTTAGCTCTCTGACAGTTGGGAAGAGTCAGACCCAAAGACCATCAGGTGGAAGCAGGGTGAGTGACTGGGTCTGGAATGAGCTTTCTCTGTCATCAAGATCGGGTGGGAGAGGCTTTGACAAAGGTCACCTCACCTTTCCACTCTGTCTCTCTGGACCATGAAGTGACACCCCAGGCACAGCTGGGCTGCCTCCAGCCTGTGAGGGGGCTTTCTCCAGAGACCGCTCCCAGCGTGGGGGACCTTGAGCAGAAACCAGAGTCGGAAGGACACAGTAAATGGACCAGAGTGAAGATCTGGAAGACTCCTCAGCTCCTCCTCGGGCTGCACCTGCTCTCATTGCGCAGCCCGAGAGGCTGCTCCAGGGTGTGGTGACAGCAGGACCAGGGCATCCAGTGAGCCTCTCTGCCAAAGTCCAGTGCCTCCCTGTGTGGGTCTAATTCTCAAGAACAGGGAGGTGACAGAGGGCAGCTGCCTCTCTCTCTCTCTCTCTCTCCCTCTGTCTCTCTTTCTCTCGCTGTCTCCGTGACCCTTTTCCTTTGTTCCCACAGAACACCCTAAATGAGGATGGTAGCTGAGAACTCCTCTGTGACAGAGTTTATCCTCGCAGGCTTAACCAACCAGCCGGGACTCCAGCTCCCCCTCTTCTTCCTGTTTCTAGGCTTCTACATGGTCACCGTGGCAGGGAACCTGGGCTTGATAACACTGATTGGGCTGAACTCTCAGCTGCACACCCCCATGTACTTCTTCCTCTTCAACTTGTCCCTCATAGATTTCTGTTATTCCACTGTTATCACCCCCAAAATGCTGATGGGTTTTCTCTCTGAGAAGAACATCATCTCCTACACAGGGTGTATGACTCAGCCCTTCTTCTTCCTTTTTTTGGTTGTCTCTGAGTCTTTTATCCTGTCAGCGATGGCATATGACCGCTATGTTGCCATCTGTCACCCACTGGTGTACACAGCCACCATGTCTCCCCCAGTGTGCTTGCGTCTCTTGTTGGCTGTCTATGGGAAGGGGTTCTTGGGGGCAGTGGCCCACACAGTGTGCATGGTGAGGCTGACCTTCTGTGCTGCCCGCCTGATTGACCACTACATGTGTGACATCCTGCCCCTTCTGGAGCTCTCTTGCACCAGCACCCGTGTCAATGTGCTGCTAGTTTTCGTGGATGCGGGCATCAATATCACTGTGCCCGCTGTTACCATCTTCATTTCTTATGCGCTCATCCTCTCCAGCATCCTCCACATTCGTTCCACTGAGGGCAGGTTCAAAGCCTTCAGCACCTGTGGCTCCCACATAATTGCGGTTTCTCTCTTCTTTGGGTCAGGGGCATTCATGTACCTCAAGCCTTCTTCCCTTTTGCCGATGAGCCAGGGGAAAGTGTCCTCCTTGTTCTACACCACTGTGGTGCCCATGCTGAACCCCTTAATCTACAGCCTGAGGAACAAGGATGTCAAAGCTGCTCTGAAGAAAACCTTGAGCAGAACGTTGTTCTCCCAGGAAAGGGGCAACACTTAGAGGGGTGGGGGGACACTCTTCCTTCCATAGGAGTTGCGCTTCCAGTGGTTGCATGGAGGGAGTATTAACTCTTTCTCAAACTAGTTTATCCTTCCCATTTTAAGCACCTTTTAATTTTTATTTTTAAAAAGATTTCATTTATTTTTAGAGAGTGGGGAAGGGAGGGAGAAAGAAAGGGAGAGAAACACCGATGTGCAAGAGAAACATGCACTGGTTCCCTCTCGTTTGCATCTTGACCAGGGACAGAGCCTGCAGTCCAGGAGTGTGTCCTGACCAGGAATCAAACCTGCAACCTTTGGGTTTCGTGGGCAACGCCCAACACACTGAGCCACACCAGTCAGGGGTGTGTGTTTCAATTACTTTGTGTCAGTGAGTCATCTGTTTTCTGCTGGGGCCCTGACTGATACGTTTTCCAGTGAGGGGTGGAAGACTTCTATGTCTCATGTTTGTAAATGCACGGCGTCACAATACTGGGTCAAGGCAGGTGAGTTGCCTTTTGCTTTAAAAGAAAACTGTGAGTGTGAATATTTTTGTGAAGCAACAATATGTGAGATGCTTTGAAAAGACTTCGGAGTTAACAAGATTGTCTTTGGGAAAATCGTGTTCTATTTTGAAAAATGAAGTTTGGATGGATACATAGTTTTGCCTTTGGGATGGTACAGATTAGTAAAAGTGAATTCAAAAGAACGAGAGTGAAATGAGAGAACTGTGCTATAGACGACACAAGATAGATGGACAGCACTGAGCTGGCGTGGCTGTGGAAGGGGCAGGAACAGAGCAGCAGGAATGCCCAGAGAGAGCAGAGACGAGGGAACTGGAGGGTGGGATCAACTCTCAGCTCTTAGTTTTTACTCTGCAGCTCTGTGCCCTTAGCCAATGGCTTGATGTCTCTCAGCCTTGATGCTTTTATCTTTAACACTTTGTTGAAGAATTATTAAAACAATTAAATGCTAAGTGTTCAGCAAGTTTTCTTTTCATGTCTGCTAGATCTTCTGCCACCGAGCATATCCTATGAATGAATTTATCCTATGAACCTGGGATAATGGTTTCGGTTCTCTGTGCTCCGCCTGCTCCTATGAAAAATGATTATGCTCAATCAGATTGTTTCTGCATTCCATCTAATACCTGTATTTGTATATTGACCACGTACTACATGGTCATTTGAAACTGTTACCCAAGAGTCGTGGCCAGTGTGGCTAAGTTGGTTGGAGTATCGTCGTATAAACAAAAGTTCACTGGTTCGATTCCTGATCGGGGCACATACCTCAGTTGCAGGCTGATCTGTGGTCCAGGCACATATAGGAAACAACCAATCTATGTTTGTCTTCACATCAATGTTTCCTCTGTTCCTTCCTCTCTCTCCTCCTTCTCACTCTAAAAGCAATGCATAAATGTTCAGGTGAGGATTTTTTAAAATTCATTCCCATAGAATAATCAGTGAAAGAAAAATCTGCCTCTACTCCAGTTTTCTGGGTCCTCCTATACCTCCCACTGGGTCCATCACGGTTGCTTGTAACTTGTGTATTTTTAGACAGTCTTTGCATGTGCGGTGCCTGTACTTACATACATAGGATCTTGTTTTTCAAAGATCCTTTGTCCTTGTTTTCAAAGTCTTAGAAAAGCTGCTTCAAAATGTATCTGTTATTGACAATCAATTAGATGAGGAGGGAATGGGGAGGGTTACTGCCACAAGGAAATGAATAAAAAAGCAGGCAAGATGTATGTGAATGGTGGTGGGCAGCCCAGAAGAGACAGAGATGAAGGAATACTGGGAAACTTATTAGGGAAAAATGGACCTTAGACAGGGAGTCACGGACTAACACAAGATTCTTGAATTTTATGGCATATTCCTTCTAGAAGGTGCATTGGCCCTCTCACTGGCAGCATAAACATATGCAGAAGGTCAGCTCTAGGCCAGCACTCAGGTCAAGTTACTACCTTTCATTTTGGTGTCCGTGTCGTCTCCTCCTTTTATATCTTTGTTTTCCTCTATTTCATAAAAAAGACTACTTCACAAGTGGGTGAATCTAAATGGGTAAAAAAAAGAAAAGTAGCAGGAAAATTGAAAACATTTTCTTCCTCCTTTTCCTTCCTTATATACCCCCTTTATTTCTTAAATGACTTTCCTTGGTTTCATCCGGCTTCTGGTAAACATTTTCATCTGGGAAGGGACGATACTGGGCAGCCCTTACCTCTGTGACGGTCCTTTCTGAGATGCCTTTCTGGAATATCTTTCCTGGCTCTGTGCTCTCACAGCACACTGCCCTTAACCTACTAAGTGCTCACGTACTTTTCCGCGTCCATCCACACCTCCAATTAGACTAAGTTTCCTGCAAGCAGAGTCCATCTTGATGCATCCCCCCCACCCAGCACAGTACCTGACTCTGGTAGGGTGGGTGGGTGGGGACATACAGCTGTTGGCTGCAAGAAGGAAGCACCTCGCAGTTTAAGTGCTGACCTGCTCAGGGACTTCCCTGTTCTTATTCTTCTGGCAACATGCTGTTTTTTCCCCAGACCTTGCATGGACACGTGCTTGGTCCCTACTATCCCATTGCCCTGATGCCTTGAGTAGAGTCTTCCTATGTTTCATCTGTGATCCCCAATTCTAGGCACATGTCTCCTGGTGGCTGTAGCAGAAAGCAGATCCTGTCTTTGACTTATAAACCCCAACTTTCCACTCCTTCATATGCTAAACTGTATACAGTGTTAGATAAAACGGTTAACTTCTTCACCCTCTAAGTTGCTATCCAACTGAACATAGGGCTTCGAAGGAAGCTTATAAAACCCCAGCCATTGAGCATCCCTTTTGTTCTCCCTATTTTAACTGACATTCCCGTGATGATACACAGAAGGAAACCTGGTACAGTGGAAAAGTGCATCATTCACCTATGCAGTTCCCGATTTCCCAGAGTACCTGAGACTGTGCGCCTGCATGATGGCGTCCAAAATATAGATGCGCTTAGAAGTCATTCACCAAGACCATAATCTGTTGCTTCTTTGCTGGCTGCCCAGGGCACAGGACAATGAGCCTTCCTTTTTCCCAGAGCAAACTTTCTCTTCCTTTCCCCTGACAAATGGTTATATTTTATATCAGAACTACTGCTACGGGCGTTTGGGAACACAGTTTTTGGATTTTTGCAAGTTGCTTAGTAATTGATTGGGGAAGATTAGGGTTTCATTCTTTGTAATTAAAAGGAAATCGTGAGGACATATTTTGAGACTATGAAAGGTCTTATTCCTTTTCAATCTTTCACACTCTAGTTTTAGCATCCACTGAAGATTTTTGCCCAAAACAATGATTAGTCTGAAGGTTGAAAAGTGGAGGTTTTGTAACCCCATCAATCCTTGCTTATTTGTTACTTGGCATTCTGTCCGGAAGAACCTTTACTTGTTCTGCATGTATTTACTTACTTATTTACTTATTTATTTAAATCACTGTGAACTAACACATTCTAATTTTATCCAATGGGTTATGACTTGTCATTGTCATTATTTAGTTTGTTGCTTGATTTATCCCTGATTTGTCCACTGACAGCCTCTGTACATTGGTTCCTATCTCCTTTTAAAGGATCACAATTGCTCTTGCACACTTTGCTCCCTTTGGCAAAACACGTTTCAGGCGCATCCTGCACTTTCCCTGCCCCTTTGCTAGTTCTATGTGCGGACAAATGGTGTTACACACTGGGGTGTAAATGCTGGGTGGGATGAGCTGTATTAAGTGTAACTCTGCAAGCAGCCATTTATTCAATGGGAGAGTAATCCGTAGTTGTAAAGCTCTCACTCTCAGGTTTCTCCTTTGAAGATGCCTATTTGTAATGAGTGATAACCCTTTTCTCTGTGACTGGGCCAGTGCTCTGTGGTCTGAAGCTGATGGTGATTCCTAAGTGTCCCCTGTGGTCCTCTTCTCACCTCTCTTTACCTGTGCAGGTGACAGTTCCCATCAGAGCCTGGGGAGACCACAGGGAAGGAAGAAATGGGCTGCGGTTGGAGGAAGTAGAGCCCCAGGCTCTGGTGCCCAGAGTTTGCTTGTAGACATGGTTCATCCTGGACCCCTTAATGATATGATCTTTGTCCCACTTGTGTCCTTCACTCATGTCCGACCTCAAAAGGCTCAAGTGTTGTAAGAATATGTAAAAGGAAAGAGAAGCAAAATGTATTTTGAAAATCCATAATCCTCCCACCTAGAGGTAACTACTTAGGATTTTTGTGTATGTTGTTTTGGTCTATTTTTCTGTGTGTTTTGTTGTGATGTCTTAGACAGGGGGGTGGAAACTGTGTGCATAGTTGTGTGTGTGTGTGCTCTCAACACCACAGAGGTGTGTGCTGCACAGGCGGTGTGATCATGTTTAGTAGGAGTTCGTAACTCTACTTTTCATTCTGTAACACGTTGTGAACAGCTTTCCGTATCATTAAATGTATATGGAAATCACGATCTTTTAATGACCACGCTTATTGTGTTTAATCCTGGAAGATCAGTGGAATGATGTGACACGTTCTGTTTGCTGCACAGAAAGACAACACTGTTTCCTTCTATTATATTATATTTTATTGTATTGTATTGTATTGTATTTTTTTATCCCCACCAGAGGTCATTTTTTCATCGCTTTTACAGAGAGAGGAGGGAAACACAGAAATATCCATGTGAGAGAGAGCTCTCCATGCCAGACCAAAATATAACTGTCATCAATTAAGGACTGTGTGAAATTTCATAATTAAAGATCTATTTGGGGGTAAAAGTTTTGTCTTCATTTTCTTATATGTCTGCAAGAAGGCCTGGAATGAGGATGGCCCTCAGCAACTCTTTACACTAGGCTGTGTTGATGAATTTGTGAGGTCTTTCCCAAGACTGGGTTTTACCAGAAAATCAAAGGCAGAGCCAGTAGGAGCTCCTTGAGTAATTGGGACAGAGGAGATTTGACGGAGATTAGAAAGAGGTACAGAAAGAGGAGATTGCAGACTGTAAAGGAAACCTCACCTGACTTTGCAATGGGGCCTTTGGTGTATGGAAAAGTGGGGGTATTTGAAAACTAGGGCATTGGCGATGGGATAGGAAGTAGGGACAAGGTAATTGATGAAGGGCCTCGATCCTGTGTGCAGATGATGTTGTTGGGATGGGCCCTAGATAGAGTTTTGAGGAAAAGCATCCTTCAGAGCTGCCCTGACTTCTATGAGCTCTCCCACCCTAGGGAAATACCTGTCTCACCCCTTTCAGGGTGAACTTGCTCTCAGCAATCTTTACCTCTCCCTCACTCCCTCCCTAAACTATCCATATTTTACGTATGTTCTCTGTGTACTTCCTGTAACATGATCACAGCTGTTCCACATGTCAGCCCCTTTCCTAGGCTGTTCCTTCTTCTGATTTAATCCTCACAACAACCCTGTCAAATATAACTATTGGCCCCATTTTGCACATGATGAGATGGAGCACAAGGGACCCATAAACATCCTGTGAGCTGCTGCAGACCCAGTTCTGTGCTGGGTTCTAAGGGCATAAAAGTGACTAAGCCCAGCTCCCATCGGTCACGGCTTATGGGCCGTGGGGACGGTAACGAGATAGCGCTGTGCTGAGAGGGGAGCTGCAGTGGCTCTGAGGACAAGGTGCTGAAGGGTGTTTCGGCAGATCCCCCACAGTGTGAGCTGCTGAGAGTTTGAGACCCTACTCCTTGTGGCATTTGGGAGTTTAGATAGGGCATGTTTAAGACACAGAAACTCTCAGCAACATGGAGTTTCCGGTACTTGATAAAGTTACTGACACATATTTGATTTTCTCTCCTGGAATCAAATAGGGAAGGCAGCTTCCTTCCATTTGGAGTGAGGCACAATTTGCTCAGACCTGCTTTACACAGTGTTTCAGCAGGGTCTTAGTGGGGATTCCCCACAACAAGCCATGCTGGAGACAGACACCAGTGTGCAGGTAGCTTATTGGTGGAGTGATCTCAGGGAAGAGGAAGATTAAGAGGAAAGGGGAGAAACTCAAGCCAAGCTGGGTGGGTTAATGAGCTGCTTACTAGACTGGAAAATTTAGGATCCATCCTCTGAGGCCCTTGGGCACGTCATGAAGAATGAACCACGAAAGATGCACAAGAAGGGAGCACTTAGCGTCGGGCTCCCAGGTGTGTTAACGCCTGCCCACTTCTAGGTTTGTACAAGTGCCGGAATATAACCGAATGCAGGTCTGTCTGCCTGCCGCTTTGAAAGCAATCCTCAAGAGGCAGGTGCTGGTGTAAGGAAAGTGGTTTGTTCAGATGCCAGTCATCTGGAAGATGGGGGACCCATATCTCTCAGCCCACCTCCCGGAGGTAGGGGACTCTTGTCTCAAAGCCCATCTTCACCTCTCAGTGCAGGTAGGGGTTGTTGTAAGGAGGAGGATGGGAACAGAGCAAAGAGACCAAGGGAGGGGCAGAAAAGTGCTCTGTGTGCACACAAGCACAGTCGAATCCCATAAGGCAAGTGACAGTCCCCGTGCATCATCCTGGTTTAGTCATCCCGCCTTAGCGTCATCCTGGCTTCACTATTGGAGGTCAGCAAACCTCCTGGAGCTGGGGTGGCTGTGGGTCAGATTCTGTATCTTTTGAAGTTAGTTCCCTGCACCCCGTTCATCTATAAGCTATGCATTAGTCAGAGTCAGCACTTCCAGAAACAATGGCAAAGATTGGTGTGGTGGGTACCATCCCCACAGGTACGAGAATGTCTGAGTGGATTCCCACAGACGTTCCACATGTGGTGACAGAGACGGCGTCCTACCGCAGGAAGCCGGGCGCACCAGTACAGCTGAGGAGCCGTGTTGTGTGGCACTAACTGCCTGCAACCAGCTGCCACAGCAATAGGACAAACTGAAAAGACGGGCTGAATAACATAAAGTGAGGCAGAAACGCTATCCCGCACAGAGAGCTGGGTAATGGGCCATAACTCGGGGCCTCGTGAGAAAGTTCAGAGTGGAGGACAGGGGACACCCAGGGCTGAGACAAGGCCCGCGCGCTGTGATTTGTATTGTGCTACCAAATTTCGTGAGGCCTATCGATCCCTTTACCTGCTACTTGTGTTGAAAGTGCAGCCCTTGGCCCTTCTCTCATTGCTCTCCGTCCAGTGGATTTGTCTGAATTACAAGGGAAAACATCGTGCCTAGAGGGACTGGGGCCTCAAGTCACTGACACCTGGGCACCATTAGACCAGCTGGTCTTCCTCATGAGGCCCGGGCCAGCCATGCCCTGTTGGAAATGCCTCTCGGAGTCACACTGTGTACAGTTTTCCCATGCGACATCCAAGTCATACTCCCCAGTATGACCCTGCCGTGCTGTTCCAGGCCTGCTGTGCAATTCTGTCTTTTACTGTACCCCATTTCAGCCCAACTGAAAGCCAGGTGGGCTTCTATGGGTGGTTTGGGAAACCTCTTCACCTGGGCAGGTTGGCCCACGTTTCATTCTGGTCTCTGCCACCACGCAGCTGTGTGCTCAGTCCGGATTTCTTGTCTGCAGCGTACAGACACAGGCTCAGATGGGTGAACCCCAAACCTGGTGAAAGATCCAGATCACCGGGCTGAACAGATGAGAAGACTGATGATAAAGTCTCACCCCTGGTGATTCTGATGTATTGTGACTGAAAGGAGTAGCAACAATATGTCCTTTTAGTAATATATACACACTTCCCTATTCCATTGCACAGTCACACTGCTAACCACCGGCTACATGGTTTTTTAATATGACCTCAAATCTAGGCCCCCGAAGTGTGAACTGGCTATTACTGAGCTCCAGTGAGCTCTGAAAGACAGGGCCAGAGAGGGATAAGTTTTGTTATGGGAGCGGGTAGCTAGTAAAAGATCATAAGAAGCCAAACACGGAGGCCAAGCTTGGTGGGTCCAGTGGGGTGAATGGCCATTGAGGCCACTGTGGGGGCACTGGAGCCAAAGGACAGCTGGGAGGGCAGAGGATAGGAGCCATCAAGGAGAAGCCCAACGATTTGGCCGTTTTGGGAAAAAAAACGTTCTCAATTAATAGGGATTGTTTTTACTGTCAAGCTCAAATTCCAAGAGACAACTGAGAAGATTTGCTACTCCCTGGTCGAGACATTGTGCTGGCTGTGTAAGTGGTGTGTAGCATGCCCTCCTCTGAACTCACATACCATTTAGTTTCTACCCTTTCGAGATATTACCTCTTTGTTTTATATTCAGGTTCATATTCAGGTACATGAGTTCTATCATCTTTTCCAAGAGAATGTCAGAGCCTTGAAGGCAAAACTTTATACATTGGGTTATTACTCACAGGGAGGTATTAAATGCAATTGTTGAAGACACCAGATTTGCAGTCAGGGTCACTTAGATTTCCTACATCCTTTGTAGCTTTGACATCTGTTAAATTCCATCTCTGCAATGGGAGTGGTACCCTGACCTGTGGGCCGTCATGTCAGCACTGCAAGCAGTTAGCTCGGAGTAGTTGGACGTCCTTCCACAGTGTGAAGGGTTGCTGGTTCGATGCCAACCGATGTTTCTCTCACACATCAATGCTTCTCTCCCTCTCTTTCTCCCTACCTTCCTCTCTCTCTAAAAAAAATCTTTAAACAAGTAACATAAAATGGGACAGACAAAATCCTGTTCCCAGGACTCAGGGGAGAATTGCAACAATGTTTTGTCTGTAAGAGGGTATAGCCCTGGGCATGCTGGGGTCAGGATACAGGCGAGAGGTCAGGAAGTGTGTCGGGCATTCATCATGAGTACGAAACAAACGAGAAATTATTATGTTTGCACAAATTTTCATTTTCCTGAGCAATGTTCACTGAACAAAATATGTTTTTCAAACCCCATTCCAATCTTATCAAGGGTATAAGAAAACTTCCTCCTTTTTAAAGTTAATTTCCAGGGCTGTGTTCCCAGGGGAACCTCTGGCTTTCTACCTGTAATCAGGTCCCCAGGTCTCTGAACCCAGAATAAAACTGCTCAGCCTCCTGGACCAGGCTGGCACCCATCACAGGCAAGAACACTGTCTCCCTCATGCCAGCTGGGAACAGAGTCTCGGGCCAGGGCCTCCAACAGCTCTCAGGTTCTTCAGCTCAGGGACAATTTGAAGGTCACCAGAGCCCTGGTCCTGCAGACAGGACAGACACCAGATGCATCTGCTTTCAGTTCCTTCATCCGTGTCAGCACCGCAAGCAGTGAGCTCTCTGAACAGCTGGGAAGAGTCAGACCCAAAGCCCATCAGGCGGAAGGAGGGTGAGTGACTGAGTTCGGAATGAGCTTTCTCTATCGTCAAGCTCGGGTAGGAGAGGCTTTGACAAAGGTCACCTCACCTTCCACTCTGTCTCTCTGGACCATGAAGTGACACCCCAGGCAAAGTTGGGCTGCCTCCAGGCTGTGAGGGGGCTTTCTCCAGAGACCGCTCCCAGCCTGGGGGACCTTGAGCAGAAACCAGAGTCAGAAGGACACAGTAAATGGTCCAGAATGAAGATCTGGGAGACTCCTCAGCTCCTCTACGGGCAGCACCTGCTCTCACTGAGCAGCCTCACAGGAGCTCCAACGTGCAGTGAGAGCAGGCCCAGGGCAACCAGTGAGCCTCTCTGCTGAGGTTCAGCGCCTGCCTGTGTGGGTCTAATTCTCAAGAACAGGGAGGTGACAGAGGGCAGCTGCCTCTCTCTCTCTCTCTCTCTCTCTGTCTCACTCTCTCTCTCTCACTCTCTCTCTCTCAATCTCTCTCAGTGACCCTTTCCCTTTGTTCCCACAGAACACCCTAAATGAGGATGGTAGCTGAGAACTCCTCTGTGACAGAGTTTATCCTCTCAGGCTTAACCAACCAGCCGGGACTCCAGCTCCCCCTCTTCTTCCTGTTTCTAGGCTTCTACATGGTCACCGTGGCAGGGAACCTGGGCTTGATAACACTGATTGGGCTGAACTCTCAGCTGCACACCCCCATGTACTTCTTCCTCTTCAACTTGTCCCTCATAGATTTCTGCTATTCCACTGTTATCACCCCCAAAATGCTGATGGGGTTTGTCACTGAGAAGAACATCATCTCCTACACAGGGTGTATGACTCAGCTGTTCTTCTTCACTTTTTTGGTTATCTCTGAGTGCTTTGTCTTCTCAGCGATGGCATATGACCGCTATGTCGCCATCTGTCACCCACTGGTGTACACGGCCACCATGTCTCCCCCAGTGTGCTTGCGTCTCTTGTTGGCTGTCTATGGGAAGGGGTTTGCGGGGGCCATGGCCCACACAGTGTGCATGGTGAGGCTGACCTTCTGTGCTGCCCGCCTGATTGACCACTACATGTGTGACATCCTGCCCCTTCTGGAGCTCTCTTGCACCAGCACCCGTGTCAATGTGCTGGTAGTTTTCGTGGATGCGGGCATCAATATCGCTGTGCCCACTGTTACCATCTTTACTTCTTATGCGCTCATCCTCTCCAGCATTCTGCACATTCGTTCCACTGAGGGCAGGTTCAAAGCCTTCAGCACCTGTGGCTCCCACATAGTTGCAGTTTCTCTCTTCTTTGGGTCAGGGGCATTCATGTATCTCAAACCTTCTTCCCTTTTGCCGATGAGCCAGGGGAAAGTGTCCTCCTTGTTCTACACCACTGTGGTGCCCATGCTGAACCCCTTAATCTACAGCCTGAGGAACAAGGATGTCAAAGCTGCTCTGAAGAAAACCTTGAGCAGAACGTTGTTCTCCCAGGAAAGGGGCAACACATAGTGGGGGGACACTCTTCCTCCCATAGGAGATGAGCTTCCAGTGGTTGCATGGAGGGAGCGTTAACTCTTTCTCAAACTAGTCTCAAAACTAACTCCCATTTTAAGCACCTTTTAATTTTTATTTTTTAAAAGATTTCATTTATTTTTAGAGAGTGGGGAAGGGAGGGAGAAAGAGAGGGAGAGAAACACCGATGTGCAAGAGAAACATCCACTGGTTCCCTCTCGTTTGCATCTTGACCAGGGACAGAACCTGCAATCCAGGCGTGTGTCCTGACCGGGAATCAAACCTGCAACCTTTGGGTTTGGTGGGCAACACCCAACACACTGAGCCACACCAGTCAGGGGTGTGTGTTTCAATTACTTTGTGTCAGTGAGTCATCTGTTTTCTGCTGGGGCCCTGACTGATAACGTTTTCCAGTGAGGGGTGGAAGACTTCTGTGCCTCAGGTGTGTAAATGCACAGCGTCACGGTACTGGGTCAAGGCAGGTAGAGTTGCCTTTTGCTTTAAAAGAAAACTGTGAGTGTGAATATTTTTGTGAAGCAACAATATGTGAGATACTGTGAAAAGACTTCTGACTGAACAAGATTGTCTTTGGGAAAATCGTGTTCTATTTTGAACAATGAAGTTTGGACGGACACATAGTTTTGCCTTTGGGATGGTACAGATCAGTAAAAGTGAATTCAAAAGAACGAGAGTGAAATGAGAGAACTGTGCTTTAGACGGCACAAGATAGATGGACAGCACTGAGCTGGCGTGGCTGTGGAAGGGGCAGGAACAGAGCAGCAGAAATGCCCAGAGAGAGCAGAGACGAGGGAACTGGAGGGTGGGATCAACTCTCAGCTCTTAGTTTTTACTGTGCAGCTCTGTGCCCTTAGCCAATTGCTTGATGTCTCTCACCACTGATGCTTTTATCTTTAACACTTTGTTGAAGAATTATTAAAGCAATTAAGTGCTAAGCGCTCAGTAAGTTTTCTTTTCATGTCTGCTAGATCTTCTACCACCGAGCATATCCTATGAATGAATTTATCCTATGAACCTGGGATAATGGTTTCAGTTCTCTGTGCTCCGCCTGCTCCTATGAAAAATGATTATGCTCAATCAGATTGTTTCTGCATTCCATCCAATACCTGTATTTGTATATTGACCACGTAGTACATGGTCATTTGAAACTGTTACCTAAGAGCCCTGGCCAGTGTGGCTAAGTTGGTTGGAGTATCGTCGTATAAACAAAAGTTCACTGGTTCGATTCCTGATCGGGGCACATACCTCAGTTGCAGGCTTGATCTGTGGTCCAGGCACATATAGGAAACAACCAATCTATGTTTTTCTCTCACATCAGTGTTTCCCTCTATTCCTTCCTCTCTCTCCTCCTTCTCACTCTAAAAGCAATGCATAAATGTTCAGGTGAGGATTTTTTAAAATTCATTCCCATAGAATAATCAGTGAAAGAAAAATCTGCCTCTACTCCAGTTTTCTGGGTCCTCCTATACCTCCCACTGGGTCCATCACGGTTGCTTGTAACTTGTGTATTTTTAGACAGTCTTTGCATGTGCGGTGCCTGTACTTACATACATAGGATCTTGTTTTTCAAAGATCCTTTGTCCTTGTTTTCAAAGTCTTAGAAAAGCTGCTTCAAAATGTATCTGTTATTGACAATCAATTAGATGAGGAGGGAATGGGGAGGGTTACTGCCACAAGGAAATGAATAAAAAAGCAGGCAAGATGTATGTGAATGGTGGTGGGCAGCCCAGAAGAGACAGAGATGAAGGAATACTGGGAAACTTATTAGGGAAAAATGGACCTTAGACAGGGAGTCACGGACTAACACAAGATTCTTGAATTTTATGGCATATTCCTTCTAGAAGGTGCATTGGCCCTCTCACTGGCAGCATAAACATATGCAGAAGGTCAGCTCTAGGCCAGCACTCAGGTCAAGTTACTACCTTTCATTTTGGTGTCCGTGTCGTCTCCTCCTTTTATATCTTTGTTTTCCTCTATTTCATAAAAAAGACTACTTCACAAGTGGGTGAATCTAAATGGGTAAAAAAAAGAAAAGTAGCAGGAAAATTGAAAACATTTTCTTCCTCCTTTTCCTTCCTTATATACCCCCTTTATTTCTTAAATGACTTTCCTTGGTTTCATGCGACTTCTGGTAAACATTTTCATCTGGGAAGGGACGATACCGGGCAGCCCTTACCTCTGTGACGGTCCTTTCTGAGATGCCTTTCTGGAATATCTTTCCTGGCTCTGTGCTCTCACAGCACACTGCCCTTAACCTACTAAGTGCTCACATACTTTTCCGCGTCCATCCACACCTCCAATTAGACTAAGTTTCCTGCAAGCAGAGTCCATCTTGATGCATCCCCCCCACCCAGCACAGTACCTGACCTGTGTAGGCTGGGTGGGTGGGGACATACAGGTGTTGGCTGCAAGAAGGAAGCACCTCACAGTTTAAGGGCTGACCTGCTCAAGGGGCTTCCCTGTTCTTATTCTTCTGGCAACATGCTGTTTTTTCCCCAGACCTTGGATGGACACGTGCTTGGTCCCTACTATCCCATTCCCCTGATGCCGTGAGTAGAGTCTTCCTATGTTTCATCCGTGATCCCCAATTCTAGACCCATGTCTCCAGGTAGCAGTAGCAGGAAGCAGATCCTATCTTTGTTTTGTAAACCCCAACTTTCCACTCCTTCATATGCTAAACTGTATACAGTGTTAGATAAAATGGTTAACTTGTTCACGCTCTAAGTTGCTATCCAACTGAACATAGGGCTTCGAAGGAAGCTTATAAAACCCCAGCCATTGAGCATCCCTTTTGTTCTCCCTATTTTAACTGACATTCCCGTGATGGCACAGGGAAGGAAACCTTGTAGAGTGAACAAGTGAACCAACCATTCACGTATGCAGTTCCCATTTTTCCCGAGTATCAGAGACTGTGCGCCTGCGTGATGGCGTCCAAAACATAGATGCGCTTAGAAGTCAGTCACCAAGACCATGGTCTGCTGCTTCTTTGCTGGCTGCCCAGGGCACAGGACAGTGAGCCTTCCTTTTTCCCAGAGCAAAATTTCTCTTTCTTTCCCTTATCAAATGGATATATTCCATATCAGAACTGCTGCTACGGACGTTTGGGAACACAGTTTTTGGACTTTTCCAAGTTGCTTAGTAATTGATTGGGGAAGATTAGGGTTTCTTTCTTTATAATTCGAAAGATATCATGCGGATATATTCTGAGACTATGAAAGGTCTTGTTCCTTTTCAATCTTTTACACTCTAGTTTTAGCGTCCACTGAAGATTTTTGCCGGAATCAATGATTACTCTGAAGGTTGAAAAATGGAGGTTTTGTAACCCCATCAATCCTTGCTTATTTGTTACTAGGCATTCTGTCCGGAAGAACCTTTACTTCTTCTGCATGTATTTACTTACTTATTTACTTATTTATTTAAATCACTGTCAACTCATGCATTCTAATTTTATCCAATGGGTTATGACTCATCATTGTCATTATTTACTTTGGTGCTTGATATTTCCCTGATTTGTCCACTGAGAGCCTCTGCACATTGGTTCCTATCTCCTTTTAAAGATCACAATAGCTCTTTCACACTTTGCTCCTTTTGGGGAAAAAGGTTTCAAGCACATCCTGCACTTTCCCTGCCCCTTTGCTAGTTCTATGTGCGGACAAATGGTGTTACACACTGGGGTGTAAATGCTGGGTGGGATGAGCTGTATTAAGTGTAACTCTGCAAGCAGCCATTTATTCAATGGGAGAGTAATCCGTAGTTGTAAAGTTCTCACTCTCATGTTTCTCCTTTGAAGATGCCTATTTGTAACTAGTGATAACCCTTCTCTCTGTGACTGGCCAGTGCTCTGTGGCCTGAAGCTGATGGTGATTCCTAAGTGTCCCCTGTGGTCCTCTTCTCACCTCCCTCTACCTGTTCAGGTGACAGTTCCCATCAGAGCCTGGGGAGACCACAGGGAGGGAAGAAATGGGCTGCGGTTGGAGGAAGTAAAGCCCCAGGCTCTGGTGCCCAGGGTTTGCTTGTAGACACGGTTCATCCTGGACCCCTTAAAGATATGACCTTTGTCCCACTTGTGTCCTTCACTCATGTCCTACCTCGAAAGGCTTGAGTGTTGTAAGAATGTGTAAAAGGAAAGAGAAGCAAAATGTATTTTGAAAATCCATAATCCTGCCACCTAGAGGTAACTACTTAGGATTTTTTGTATGTTGTTTTGGTGTATTTTGTGTGTGTGTTGTTGTGATGGCTTAGACAGGGCGGTGGAAACTGTGTGCAAAAGTGTGTGTGTGTGTGTGCTCTGTAAACATGACAGAGGTGGTTCTGCACAGACGGTGTGATCATGTTTAGTAGGAGTTCGTAACTCTACTTTTCATTCTGTAACACGCTGTGAACAGCTTTCCGTGTCATTAAATGTATATGAAAATCACAATCTTTTAATGACCACTCTTATTGTGTTTAATCCTGGAAGATCCGTGGAATGATGTGACACGTTCTGTTTGCTGCACAGAAAGACAACACTGTTTCCTTCTATTATATTATATTATATTTTATTTTATTTTTTATCCCCACTGCAGTAAATTTTTTCATTGCTTTTACAGAGAGAGGAGGGGAAACAGAGAAATATCGATGTGAGAGAGAGCTGCCCCATCCTGACCAAAATATACCTGTCATCAATTGAGCACTGTGTGAAATTTCATAATTAAAGATCTATTTGGGGGTAAAAGTTTTTCTTCAATTTTTTGTATGTCTGGATGAAGGCCTGGCATGTGGATGGCCCTCCACAACTCTTTACACTAGGCTGTGTTGATGAATTTGTGAGCTCTTTCCCAAGACTGGGTTTTACCAGAAAATCAAAGGCAGAGCCAGTAGGAGCACCTTGAGTAATTGGGACAGAGGAGCTTTGATGGAGATTAGAAAGAGGTACAGAAAGAGGAGATTGCAGACTGCAAAGGAAACCTCACCTGCCTTTGCAATTGGGGCTTTGGTGTATGGAAAAGTGGGGGTATTTGAAAACTAGGGCATTGGCAATGGGAGAGGAAGTAGGGACAAGGTAAATGATCAAGGGCCTTGATCCTGTCTGCAGATGATGTGGTTGGGATGGGCCCTAGATAGAGTTTTGAAGGAAAAGCATCCTTCAGAGCTCCCCGGACTTCTATGAGCTCTCCCACCCTAGGGAAATACCTCCCTCTCCCCTTTCAGGGTGAACCTGCTCTCAGCAATCTTTACCTCTCCCTCACACCCTCCCTAAACTATCCATATTTTACGTATGTTCTCTGTGTATTTCCTGTAACATGATCACAGCTGTTCCACATGTCAGCCCCTTTCCTAGGCTGTTCCTTCTTCTGATTTAATCCTCACAACAACCCTGTCAAATATAATTTTTGGCCCCATTTTGCACATGATGCGATGGAGCACAAGGGACCCATAAACATTCTGTGAGCTGCTGCAGACCAAGTTCTGTGCTGGGTTCCAAGGGCATAAAAGCGACTAAGCCCAGCTCCCATCGGTCACGGCTTATGGGCCGTGGGGATGGTAATGAGACAGCGCTGTGCTGAGAGGGGAGCCACAGCGGCTCTGAGGACAAGGTTCTACAGGGTTTTCCTCTGATCCCCCAACAGTGTGAGCTGCTGAGGGTTTGCATTTGGGAGTTTAGATAGGGTGTGTTTAAGTCACAGAAATTCTCTGTAACATGCAGTTTCCGGTACTTGATAAAGTTACTGATACATATTGATTTTCTCTCCTGGAATCAAACAAGGGAAGGCTGCTTCCTTCCAGCTGGAGTGAGACACATTTTGCTCAGACCTGCTTTACACAGTGTTTCAGCAGGGTCTTAGTGGGGGTTCCCCACAACAAGCCATGCTGGAGACAGACACCAGTGTGCAGGTACCTTATTGGTGGAGTGATCTCAGGGAAGAGGAAGATTAACAGGAAAGGGGAGAAACTAAGGCCAAGCTGGGTGGGTTCATGAGCTGCTTACTAGACTGGAAAATTTAGGATCCATCCTCTGAGGCCCTTGGGCACGTCATGAAAAATGAACCATGAAAGATGCACAAGAAGGGAGCACTTAGCCACGGGCTCCTTGGGGCATTAACACCTGCCCACTTCTAGGTTTGTACAAGTGCCGGAATGTAACCGAATGCGGGTCCATCTGCCTGACACTTCCAAAGCAGTCCTGGACAGGCAGGTGCTGGTGTAAGGAAAGTGGTTTATTCAGATGCCAGTCATCTGGAAGATAGGGAACCCATATCTCTCAGCCCACCTCCCTGGAACAAGGAGACTCAGGTGTCAAAGCCCATCTTCACCTCTCAGTGCAGGTAGGGGTTGTTGTAAGGAGGAGGATGGGAACAGAGCAAAGAGACCAAGGGAGGGGCAGAAAAGTGCTCTGTGTGCACACAAGCACAGTCCAGTCTAATAAGGCAAGTGACAGTCCCCGTGCATCATCCTGGTTTAGTCACCCCGCCTTAGCGTCATCCTGGCTTCACTTTTGGGGGTCAGCAAACCTCCTGGAGCTGGGGTGGCTGAGGGTCAGATTCTGTATCTTTTGAAGTTAGTTCCCTGCACCCCGTTCATCTATAAGCTATGCATTAGTCAGAGTCAGCACTTCCAGAAACAATGGCAAAGATTGGTGTGGTAGGTACCATCCCCACAGGTACGAGAATGTCTGAGTGGATTCCCACAGACGTTCCACATGTGGTGACAGAGACGGCGTCCTACAGCAGGAAGTAGGGCGCACCGGTACAGCTGAGGAGCCGTGTTGTTTGGCACTAACTGCCTGCAACCAGCTGCCGCAGCAACAGGACAAACTGAAAAGAGAGGCTGAATAACATAAAGTGAGGCAGAAACGCTATCCCGCACAGAGAGCTTGGTAATGGGCCAGAACTCGGGGCCTCGTGAGAAAGTTCAGAGTGGAGGACAGGGGGCACCCAGGGCTGAGACAAGGCCCGCGCGCTGTGATTTGTATTGTGCTACCAAATTTCGGGAGGCCTATCGATCCATTTAGCTGCTACTTGTGTTGAAAGTGCAGCCCTTGGCCCTTCTCTCATTGCTCTCCGTCCAGTGGATTTGTCTGAATTACAAGGGAAAACATCGTGCCTAGAGGGACTGGGGCCTCAAGTCACTGACACCTGGGCACCATTAGACCAGCTGGTCTTCCTCATGAGGCTCGGGCCAGCCATGCCCTGTTGGAAATGCTCCTCGGAGTCACACTGTGTACAGTTTTCCCATTCCACATCCAAGTCACTCCCTACTATAACCCTGGGGTGCTGTTCCAGGGATGCTGTGCAATTCTGTCTTTTACTGTACCCCCATTTCAGCCCAACTGAAAGCCAGGTGGGCTTCTATGGGTGGTTTGGGAAACCTCTTCACCTGGGCAGGTTGGCCCACGTTTCATTCTGGTCTCTACCACCACCCAGCTGTGTGATCGTTCCGGATTTCCTGTCTGCAGGGAAAGGCACAGGCTCAGATGGGTGAACCCCAAACCTGGTGAAAGATCCAGATCACCGGGCTGAACAGATGAGAAGACTGATGATAAAGTCTCACCCCTGGTGATTCTGATGTATTGTGACTGAAAGGAGCAGCAATAATATGTCCTTTTAGTAATATATACACACTTCCCTATTCCATTGCACAGTCACACTGCAAACCACTGGCTACATGGTTTTTTAATATGACCTCAAATCTAGGCGCCCGAAGTGTGAATTGGCTGTCACTGACCTCAGGCAGAGGTCTGAAAAACGGGGCCACAGAGTGATAAGTTTTGTTATGGGAGAGAGTAGCTATAAAAAGATCATAAGAAGCCAAACACGGAGGCCAAGCTTGGTGGGTCCAGTGGGGTGAATGGCCATTGGGGCCACTGTGAGGGCACTGGAGCCAGAGGACAGCTGGGAGGGCAGAGGATAGGAGCCATCAAGGAGAAGCCCAACGATTTGGCCGTTTTGGGAAAAAAAACGTTCTCAATTAATAGGGATTGTTTTTACTGTCAAGCTCAAATTCCAAGAGACAACTGAGAAGGTTTGCTTCTCCCTGGTCGAGACATTGTGCTGGCTGTGTAAGTGGTGTGTAGCATGCCCTGCTCTGAACTCACATACCATTTAGTTTCTACCCTTTCGAGATCTTACCCCTTTGTTTTATATTCAGGTCATATTCAGGTACATGAGTTCTATCATCTTTTCCAAGAGAATGTCAGAGCCTTGAAGGCAAAACTTTATACATTGGGTTATTACTCACAGGGAGGTATTAAATGCAATTGTTGAAGACACCAGATTTGCAGTCAGAGTCACTTAGATTTCCTACATCCTTTTAAGCTTTGACATCTGTTAAATTACATCTCTGCAATGGGAGTGGTACCCTGACCTGTGGGCCGTGTCAGCACTGCAAGCAGTTAGCTCGGAGTGGTTGGACGTCTTTCCACAGTGTGAAGGGTTGCTGGTTCGATGCCAACCGATGTTTTTCTCACACATCACTGCTTCTCTCCCTCTCTTTCTCCCTCCCTTCCTCTCTCTCTAAAAATAAAATCTTTAAACAAGTAACATAAAATGGGACAGATAAAATCCTGTTTCAGGACTCAGGGGAGAATTGCAAGAACGTTTTGTCTGTAAGAGGGTATAGCCCTGGGCATGCTGGGGTCAGGATACAGGCGAGAGATCAGGAAGTGTGCTGGGCATTCATCATGAGTACGAAACAAACGAGAAATTATTATGTTTGCACAACTTTTCATTTTCCTGAGCCATGTTCACTGAAAAAATAATGTTTTCAAACCCCATTCCAATCTCATCAAGGGTATAAGAAAACTTCCTCCTTTTTAAATTTAATTTCCCAGGCTGTGTTCCCAGGGGAACCTCTGGCTTTCTACCTGTAATCAGGTCCCCAGGTCTCTGAACCCAGAATAAAACTGCTCAGCCTCCTGGCCCTGGCTGGCACCCATCACAGGCAAGAGCATTGTCTCCCTCGGGCCAGCTAGGAACAGAGCCTCGGGCCAGAGCCTCCAACAGCTCTCAGGTTCTTCAGCTCAGGGAGAATTTGAAGGCCACCCGAGCCTTGGTCCTGCAGGCAGTACAGACACCAGATGCATCTGTTTTCACTTCCTTCATCAGTGTCCGTACCACAAGCAGTTAGCTCTCTGAACAGTTGGGAAGAGTCAGACCCAAAGGCCCATCAGGCAGAAGGAGGGTGAGTGAATGGGTCCAGAATGAGCTTTCTCTGTCATCAAGCTCGGGTAGGAGAGGCTTTGACAAAGGTCACCTCACCTTTCCACTCTGTCTCTCTGGACCATGAAGTGATACCCCAGGCAAAGTTGGGCTGCCTCCAGCCTGTGAGGGGGCTTTCTCCAGAGACCACTCCCAGCCTGGGGGACCTTGAGCAGAAACCAGAGTCAGAAGGACACAGTAAATGAACCAGAATGAAGACCTTGGAGACTCCTCAGCTCCTCCTCGGGCTGCACCTGCTCTCATTGCGCAGCCTCAGAGGCCGCTCCAGCGTGCCGTGAGAGCACGCCCAGGGCATCCAGCGAGCCTCTCTGCCAAGGTCCGGCGCTGGCCTGTGTGGGTCAAACTCTCAAGAACAGGGAGGTGACAGAGGGCAGCTGCCTCTCTCTCTCCCTCCCTCCCTCTCTCCCTCCCTCTCTCTCTCTCTCTCTCTCTCACTCTCACTCTCTCTCTCTCTCTCTCTCTCTCAGTGACCCTTTTCCTTTGTTCCCACAGAACACCCTAAATGAGGATGGTAGCTGAGAACTCCTCTGTGACAGAGTTTATCCTCGCAGGCTTAACCAACCAGCCAGGACTCCAGCTCCCCCTCTTCTTCCTGTTTCTAGGCTTCTACGTGGTCACCGTGGCAGGCAACCTGGGCTTGATAACACTGATTGGGCTGAACTCTCAGCTGCACACGCCCATGTACTTCTTCCTCTTCAACTTGTCCCTCATAGATTTCTGCTATTCCACTGTTATCACCCCCAAAATGCTGATGGGGTTTGTCACTGAGAAGAACATCATCTCCTACACAGGGTGTATGACTCAGCTCTTCTTCTTCCTTTTTTGTGTTACCTCTGAGTGCTTTATCCTGTCAGCGATGGCATATGACCGCTATGTCGCCATCTGTCACCCACTGGTGTACACGGCCACCATGTCTCCCCCAGTGTGCTTGCGTCTCTTGCTGGCTGTCTATGGGAAGGGGTTCTTGGGGGCAGTGGCCCACACGGTGTGCATGGTCAGGCTGACTTTCTGTGCTGCCCGCCTGATTGACCACTACATGTGTGACATCCCGCCCCTTCTGGAGCTCTCTTGCACCAGCACCCGTGTCAATATGCTGGTAGTTTTCGTGGATGTGGGCATCAATATCGCTGGGCCCAATGTTACCATCTTTACTTCTTATGCGCTCATCCTCTCCAGCATTCTCCACATTCATTCCACTGAGGGCAGGTTCAAAGCCTTCAGCACCTGTGGCTCCCACATAATTGCAGTTTCTCTCTTCTTTGGGTCAGGGGCATTCATGTACCTCAAGCCTTCTTCCCTTTTACCGATGAGCCAAGGGAAAGTGTCCTCCTTGTTCTACACCACTGTGGTGCCCATGCTGAACCCCTTAATCTACAGCCTGAGGAACAAGGATGTCAAAGCTGCTCTGAAGAAAACCTTGAGCAGAACGTTGTTCTCCCAGGAAAGGGGCAACACATAGTGGGGGGACACTCTTCCTCCCATAGGAGATGAGCTTCCAGTGGTTGCATGGAGGGAGCGTTAACTCTTTCTCAAACTAGTCTCAAAACTAACTCCATTTTAAGCACCTTTTAATTTTTATTTTTTAAAAGATTTCATTTATTTTTAGAGAGTGGGGAAGGGAGGGAGAAAGAGAGGGAGAGAAACATCGAAGTGCAAGAGAAACATCCACTGGTTCCCTCTCGTTTGCATGTTGACCAGGGACAGAACCTGCAATCCAGGCGTGTGTCCTGACCGGGAATCAAACCTGCAACCTTTGGGTTTGGTGGGCAACGCCCAACACACTGAGCCACACCAGTCAGGGGTGTGTGTTTCAATTACTTTGTGTCAGAGAGTCATCTGTTTCTGCTGGGGCCCTGACTGATACGTTTTCCAGTGAGGGGTGGAAGACTTCTGTGCCTCAGGTGTGTAAATGCACAGCGTCACAGTACTGGGTCAAGGCAGGTAGAGTTGCCTTTTGCTTTAAAAGAAAACTGTGATTGTGAATATTTTTGTGAAGCAACAATATGTGAGATACTGTGAAAAGACTTCTGACTGAACAAGATTGTCTTTGGGAAAATCGTGTTCTATTTTGAACAATGAAGTTTGGACGGACACATAGTTTTCCCTTTGGGATGGTACAGATCAGTAAAAGTGAATTCAAAAGAACGAGAATGAAATGAGAGAACTGTGCTTTAGACGGCACAAGATAGATGGACAGCACTGAGCTGGCGTGGCTGTGGAAGGGGGAGGTACAGGGCAGCAGAAATGCCCAGAGAGAGCAGAGACGAGGGAACTGGAGGGTGGGATCAACTCTGAGCTCTTAGTTTTTACTCTGCAGCTCTGTGCCCTTAGCCAATTGCTTGATGTCTCTCACCACTGATGCTTTTATCTTTAACACTTTGTTGAAGAATTATTAAAGCAATTAAATGCTAAGTGCTCAGTAAGTTTTCTTTTCATGTCTGCTAGATCTTCTGCCACCGAGCATATCCTGTGAATGAATTTATCCTATGAACCTGGGATAATGGTTTCAGTTCTCTGTGCTCTGCCTGCTCCTATGAAAAATGATTATGCTCAATCAGATTGTTTCTGCATTCCATACAATACCTGTATTTGTATATTGACCGCATAGTACATGGTCATTTCAAACCGTTACCCAGAGCCCTGGCCAGTGTGGCTAAGTTGGTTGGAGTATCGTCATATAAACAAAAGTTCGCTGGTTCGATTCCTGATCGGGGCACATACCTCAGTTGCAGGCTGATCTGTGGTCCAGGCACATATAGGAAACCACCAATCTATGTTTGTCTTCACATCAGTGTTTCCCTCTGTTCCTTCCTCTCTCTCCTCCTTCTCACTCTAAAAGCAATGCATGAATGTTCAGGTGAGGATTTTTTAAAAATCATTCCCATAGAATAATCAGTGAAAGAAAAATCTGCCTCTACTCCAGTTTTCTGGGTCCTCCTATACCTCCCACTGGGTCCATCACGGTTGCTTGTAACTTGTGTATTTTTAAACAGTCTTTGCATGTGCGGTGCCTGTACTTACATACATAGGATCTTGATTTTCAAAGATCCTTTGTCCTTGTTATCAAAGTCTTAGAAAAGCTTCTTCAAAATGTATCTGTTATTGACAATCAATTAGATGAGGAGGGAATGGGGAGGGTTACTGCCACAAGGAAATGAATAAAAAAGCAGGCAAGATGTATGTGAATGGTGGTGGGTAGTTCAGAAGAGGCAGAGATGAAGGAATACTGGGAAACTTATTAGGGAAAAATGGACCTTAGACAGGGAATCACGGACTAACACAAGATTCTTGAATTTTATTGCCACTTCCTTCTAGAAGGTGCATTGGCCCTCTCACTGGCAGCATAAACATATGCAGAAGGTCAGCTCTAGGCCAGCACTCAGGTCAAGTTACTACCTTTCATTTTGGTGTCCGTGTCGTCTCCTCCTTTTATATCTGTTTTCCCTACTTTAAAAAAATGACTACTTCACAAGTGTGTGAATCTAAATGGGTAACAAAGGAAAAACTCTAAGCAAAATTGAAAGATTTTCTTCCTCCTTTTCCTTCCTTTATACCCCCTTTATTTCTTAAATGACTTTCCTTGGTTGATCCGATTTCTAGTAAACATTTTCATCTGGGAAGGGTAGATACCGGGCAGCCCTTACCTCTGTGACGGTCCTTTCTGAGATGCCTTTCTGGAATATCTTTCCTGGCTCTGTGCTCTCTCAGCACACTGCCCTTAACCTACCGAGTGCTCATGTACTTTTCTACGTCCATCCACACCTACAATTAAACTAAGTTTCCTGCAAGCAGAGTCCATCTTGATGCATCCCCCCCACGCAGCACCGTACCTGACTCTGGTATGGTGGGTGGGTGGGGACACACAGCTGTTGGCTGCAAGAAGGAAGCACCTCGCAGTTTAAGGGCTGACCTGCTCAAGGGACTTCCCTGTTCTTATTCTTCTGGCAACATGCTGTTTTTTCCCCAGACCTTGGATGGACACGTGCTTGGTCCCTACTATCCCATTGCCCTGATGCCTTGATTGGAGTCTTCCTATGTTTCATCCGTGATCCCCAATTCTAGGTACATGTCTCCCAGTGGCTGTAACAGGAAGCAGATCTTGTCTTTGATTTCTAAACCCCAACTTTCCACTCCTTCATATGCTAAACTGTATACAGTGTTAGATAGAACGGTTAACTTGTTCACGCTCTAAGTTGCTATCCAACTGAACATAGGGCTTCGAAGGAAGCTAATAAAACCCCAGCCATTGAGCATCCCTTTGTTCTCCCTATTTTAACTGACATTCCCGTGATGGCACAGGGAAGGAAACCTTGTAGAGTGAACAAGTGAACCATTCACGTATGCAGTTCCCGTTTTCCCCGAGTACCAGAGACTGTGCGCCTGCATGATGGCATCCAAAATATAGATGCGCTTAGAAGTCAGTCACCAAGACCATAGTCTGTTGCTTCTTTGCTGGCTGCCCAGGGCACAGGACAGTGAGCCTTCCTTTTTCCCAGAGCAAACTTTCTCTTTCTTTCCCCTGACTAATGGATATATTCCATATCAGAACTGCTGCTACGGACGTTTGGGAACACAGTTTTGGGACTTTTCCAAGTTGCTTAGTAATTGATTGGGGAAGATTAGGGTTTCTTTCTTTATAATTCAAAGGATATCATGCGGATATATTTTGAGACTATGAAAGGTCTTGTTCTTTTCAATCTTTCACACTCTAGTTTTAGCATCCATTGAAGATTTCTGCCTGAATCAATGATTACTCTGAAGGTTGAAAAATGGAGGTTTTGTAACCCCATCAATCCTTGCTTATTTGTTACTTGGCATTCTGTCCAGAAGAACCTTTACTTGTTCTGCATGTATTTACTTACTTATTTACTTATTTATTTAAATCACTGTGAACTAACACATTCTAATTTTATCCAATGGGTTATGACTCATCCTTGTCATTATTTACTTTGGTGCTTGATTTGTGCCTGATTTGTCCACTGAGAGCCTCCTCACACTGGTTCCTATCTCCTTTTAAAGGATCACAATTTCTCTTTCACACTTTGCTCCTTTTGGGGAAAAAGGTTTCAAGCACATCCTGCACTTTCCCTGCCCCTTTGCTAGTTCTATGTGCGGACAAATGGTGTTACACACTGGGGTGTAAATGCTGGGTGGGATGAGCTGTATTAAATGTAACTCGGCGAGCAGCCATTTATTCAATGGGAGAGTCATCCGTAGTTGTAAAGCACTCACTCTCATGTTTCTCCTTTGAAGATGCCTATTTGTAAGGAGTGATAAACCTTCTCTGTGTGCAGGGGCCAGTGCTCTGTGGCCTGAAGCTGATGGTGATTCCTAAGTGGTCCTCTTCTCACCTCTCTTTACCTGTTCAGGTGACAGTTCCCATCAGAGCCTGGGGAGACCACAGGGAAGGAGGAAATGGGCTGCAGTTGGAGGAAATAAAGCCCCAGGCTCTCCTGCCCAGGGTTTGCTTATAGACAATATTCAGCCTAAAACTCGCAAAGATATGACGTTTGTCCCACGTGCGTCCTTCGCTCATGTCCGACCTCAAAAGGCTCGAGTGTTGTAAGAGTATGTAAAAGGAAAGAGAAGCAAAATGTATTTTGAAAATCGATAATCCTGCCACCTTAGGTAACTACTTAGGATTTTTGTGTATGTTGTTTTGGTGTATTTTTCTGTGTGTGTCATTGTGATGGCTTAGACAGGAGGGTGGAAACTGTGTGCATAGTTGTGTGTGTGTGTGTGCTCTTTCAACATCACAGAGGTGTTTCTGCACAGATGGTGTGATCATGTTAAGTAGAAGTTCGTAACTCTATTTTTCATTGTGTAACACGCTGTGAACAGCTTTCTGTATCATTAAATGTATATGGAAATCATGATCTTTTAATGACCACACTTATTGTGTTTAATTTTGGAAGATCAGTGGAATGATGTGACACGTTCTGTTTGCTGCACAGAAAGACAACACTGTTTCCTTCTATTATATTATATTATATTGTATTGTATTTTATTGTATTGTATTGTATTTTTTTATCCCCACCAGAGGTCATTTTTTCATCGCTTTTACAGAGAGAGGAGGGAAACACAGAAATATCCATGTGAGAGAGAGCTCTCCATGCCAGACCAAAATATAACTGTCATCAATTGAGGACTGTGTGAAATTTCATAATTAAAGATCTATTTGGGGGTAAAAGTTTTGTCTTCATTTTCTTATATGTCTGCAAGAAGGCCTGGAATGAGGATGGCCCTCAGCAACTCTTTACACTAGGCTGTGTTGATGAATTTTTGAGATCTTTCCAAAGACTGGGTTTTACCAGAAAATCAAAGGCAGAGCCAGTAGGAGCTCCTTGAGTAATTGGGACAGAGGAGCTTTGACGGAGATTAGAAAGAGGTACAGAAAGAGGAGATTGCAGACTGTAAAGGAAACCTCACCTGACGTTGCAATGGGGCCTTTGGTGTATGGAAAAGTGGGGGTATTTGAAAACTAGGGCATTGGCAATGGGAGAGGAAGTAGGGACAAGGTAATTGATCAAGGGCCTCGATCCTGTCTGCAGATGATGTGGTTGGGATGGGCCCTAGATAGAGTTTTGAAGGAAAAGCATCCTTCGGAGCTCCCCGGACTTCTATGAGCTCTCCCACCCTAGGGAAATACCTGTCTCACCCCTTTCAGGGTGAACTTGCTCTCAGCAATCTACCTCTCCCTCACTCCCTCCCTAAATAATCCATATTTTACGTATATTCTCTGTGTACTTCCTGTAACATGATCACAGCCGTTCCACATGTCAGCCCCTTTCCTAGGCTGTTCCTTCTTCTGATTTAATCCTCACAACAACCCTGTCAAATATAACTATTGGCCCCATTTTGCACATGATGAGATGGAGCACAAGGGACCAATAAACATCCTGTGAGCTGCTGCAGACCCAGTTCTGTGCTGGGTTCTAAGGGCATAAAAGTGACTAAGCCCAGCTCCCATCGGTCACGGCTTATGGGCCGTGGGGATGGTAATGAGACAGCGCTGTGCTGAGAGGGGAGCTGCAGCGGCTCTGAGGACAAGGTGCTGAAGGGTGTTTCGGCAGATCCCCCGCAGTGTGAGCTGCTGAGAGTTTGAGACCCTACTCCTTGTGGCATTTGGGAGTTCAGATAGGGCATGTTTAAGACACAGAAACTCTCAGCAACATGGACTTTCCGGTACTTGATAAAGTTACTGACACATATTTGATTTTCTCTCCTGGAATCAAACAGGGAAGGCAGCTTCCTTCCATTTGGAGTGAGGCACAATTTGCTCAGACCTGCTTTACACAGTGTTTCAGCAGGGTCTTAGTGGGGGTTCCCCACAACAAGCCATGCTGGAGACAGACACCAATGTGCAGGTACCTTATTGGTGGAGTGATCTCAGGGAAGAGGAAGATTAACAGGAAAGGGGAGAAACTAAGGCCAAGCTGGGTGGGTTCATGAGCTGCTTACTAGACTGGAAAATTTAGGATCCATCCTCTGAGGCCCTTGGGCACGTCATGAAGAATGAACCACGAAAGATGCACAAGAAGGGAGCACTTAGCCACAGGCTCCCAGGTGTGTTACGCCTGCCCACTTCTAGGTTTGTACAAGTGCCGGAATATAACCGAATGCAGGTCTGTCTGCCTGCCTCTTCGAAAGCAATCCTCAAGAGGCAGGTGCTGGTGTAAGGAAAGTGGTTTATTCAGATGCCAGTCATCTGGAAGATGGGGGACCCATATCTCTAAGCCCACCTCCCAGAGGTAGGGGACTCTTGTCTCAAAGCCCATCTTCACCTCTCAGTGCAGGTAGAGGTTGTTGTAAGGAGGGGCAGGGGAACAGAAGAAACAAACCAAAGGAGGGGTAGAAAAGTACTCTGTGCACAAGTACAGTGTGCACACAAGCACAGTCGAATCCCATAAGGCAAGTGACAGTCCCCGTGCATCATCCTGGTTTAGTCATCCCGCCTTAGCGTCATCCTGGCTTCACTATTGGAGGTCAGCAAACCTCCTGGAGCTGGGGTGGCTGTGGGTCAGATTCTGTATCTTTTGAAGTAAGTTCCCTGCACCCTGTTCATCTATAAGCTACGCATAAGTCAGAGTCAGAACTTCCAGAAACAATGGCAAAAGATTGGTGGGGTGGGTTACCATCCCCACAGGTACGAGAATGTCTGAGTGGATCCCCACAGACGTTCCACATGTGGTGACAGAGACGGCATCCTACAGCAGGAAGCAGGGCGCACAGGTACAGCTGAGGAGCCGTGTTGTTTGGCACTAACTGCCTGCAACCAGCTGCCGCAGCAACAGGACAAACTGAAAAGAGAGGCTGAATAACATAAAGTGAGGCAGAAACGCTATCCAGCACAGAGAGCTTGGTAATGGGCCAGAACTCGGGGCCTCGTGAGAAAGTTCAGAGTGGAGGACAGGGGGCACCCAGGGCTGAGACAAGGCCCGCGCGCTGTGATTTGTATTGTGCTACCAAATTTCGGGAGGCCTATCGATCCATTTAGCTGCTACTTGTGTTGAAAGTGCAGCCCTTGGCCCTTCTCTCATTGCTCTCCATCCAGTGGATTTGTCTGAATTACAAGGGAAAACATCGTGCCTAGAGGGACTGGGGCCTCAAGTCACTGACACCTGGGCACCATTAGACCAGCTGGTCTACCTCATGAGGCCCGGGCCAGCCATGCCCTGTTGGAAATGCTCCTCGGAGTCACACTGTGTATAGTTTGCCCATTCGACATCCAAGTCACTCCCCAGTATGACCCTGCTGTGCTCTTCCAGGCCTGCTGTGCAATTCTGTCTTTTACTGTACCCCATTTCAGCCCAACTGAAAGCCAGGTGGGCTTCTATGGGTGGATTGGGAAACCTCTTCACCTGGGCAGGTTGGCCCACGTTTCATTCTGGTCTCTACCACCAACCAGCTGTGTGCTCAGTCCAGATTTCCTGTCTGCAGGGAAAGGCACAGGCTCAGATGGGTGAACCCCAAACCTGGTGAAAGATCCAGATCACCGGGCTGAACAGATGAGAAGACTGATGATAAAGTCTCACCCCTGGTGATTCTGATGTATTGTGACTGAAAGGAGCAGCAATAATATGTCTTTTTAGTAATATATACACACTTCCCTATTCCATTGCACAGTCGCACTGCAAACCACCGGCTACATGGTTTTTTAATATGACCTCAAATCTAGGCCCCCGAAGTGTGAACTGGCTGTCACTGACCTCAAGCAGAGTTCTGAAAAACGGGGCCACAGAGGTACAAGTTTTGTTATGGGAGAGAGTAGCTAGAAAAAGATCATAAGAAGCCAAACATGGAGGCCAAGCTTGGTGGGTCCAGTGGGGTGAATGGCCATTGGGGCCACTGTGAGGGCACTGGAGCCAGAGGACAGCTGGGAGGGCAGAGGATAGGAGTCATCAAGGAGAAGACCAACAATTTAGCAGTTTTGGGAAAAAAACGTTCTCAATTAATAGGGATTGTTTTTACTGTCAAGCTCAAATTCCAAGAGACAACTGAGAAGATTTGCTTCTCCCTGGTGGAGACATTGTGCTGGACATGTAAGTGGTGTGAAGCATGCCCTCCTCTGAACTCACATACCATTTAGTTTCTACCCTTTCTAGATCTTACCCTGTGTTTTATATTCCATTCATATTCAAGTACATGAGTTCTATCATCTTTTCCAAGAGAACGTCAGAGGCTTGAAGGCAAAACTTTATACATTGGGTTATTACTCATGGGGAGGTATTAAATGCAATTGTTGAAGACATCAGCTTTGCAGTCAGAGTCACTTAGATTTCCTACATCCTTTGTAGCTTTGACATCTGTTAAATTCCATCTCTACAATGGGAGTGGTACCCTGACCTGTGGGCCGTGTCAGCACTGCAAGCAGTTAGCTCGCAGTAGTTGGACTTCCTTCCACAGTGTGAAGGGTTGCTGGTTCGATGCCAACCGATGTTTCTCTCACACATCAATGCTTCTCTCCTTCTTTTTCTCCCTACCTACATCTTTCTCTAAAAATAAAATCTTTAAACAAGTAACATAAAATGGCACAGATAAAATCCTGTTTCAGGACTCAGGGGAGAATTGCAAGAACGTTTTTTCTGTAAGAGGGTATAGCCCTGGGCATGCTGGGGTATGGATACGGGCGAGAGGTCAAGAAGTGTGTCGGGCATTCATCATGAGTACGAAACAAACGAGAAATTATTATGTTTGCACAACTTTTCATTTTCCTGAGCAATGTTCACTGAACAAATAATGTTTTCAAACCCCATTCCAGTATTATCAAGGGCATAAGAAAACTTCCTCCTTTTTAAAGTTAATTTCCAGGGCTGTGTTCCCAGGGGAACCTCTGGCTTTCTACCTGTAATCAGGTCCCCAGGTCTCTGAACCCAGAATAAAACTGCTCAGCCTCCTGGACCAGGCTGGCACCCATCACAGGCAAGAACACTGTCTCCCTCCTGCCAGCTGGGAACGGAGCCTTGGGCCAGAGCCTCCAACAGTTCTCAGGTTCTTCAGCTCAGGGAGAATTTGAAGGCCACCCGAGCCTTGGTCCTGCAGGCAGTACAGACACCAGATGCATCTGATTTCAGTTCCTTCATCTGTGTCAGCACCGCAAGCAGTTAGCTCTCTGAATAGCTGGGAAGAGTCAGACCCAAAGGCCCATCAGGTGGAAGGAGGGTGAGTGACTGGGTCTGGAATGAGCTTTCTCTGTCATCAAGCTCGGGTAGGAGAGGCTTTGACAAAGGTCACCTCACCTTTCCACTCTGTCTCTCTGGACCATGAAGTGACACTCCGGGCACAGCTGGGCTGCCTCCAGCCTGTGAGGGGGCTTTCTCCAGAGACCACTCCCAGCCTGGGGGACCTTGAACAGAAACCAGAGTTGGAAGGACACAGTAAATGGACCAGAGTGAAGATCTGGGAGACTCCTCAGCTCCTCCTCGGGCTGCACCTGCTCTCACTGCACAGCCTCCGAAGCCGCTCCAGCGTGCAGTGAGAGCAGGCCCAGGGCATCCAGTGAGCCTCTCTGCCGAGGTCCAGCGCCTGCCTGTGTGTGTCTACTTCTCAAGAACAGGGAGGTGACAAAAGGCAGCTGCCTCTCTCTCTCTCTCTCTCTCTCTCTGTCTCTCTCTCTCTCTCTTTCTGTCTCTCTCTCTCTCTCTCACTGACCCTTTTCCTTTGTTCCCACAGAACACCCTAAATGAGGATGGTAGCTGAGAACTCCTCTGTGACAGAGTTTATCCTCGCAGGCTTAACCAACAGTCCAGGACTCCAGCTCCTCCTCTTCTTCCTGTTTCTAAGCTTCTATGTGGTCACCGTGGCAGGGAACCTGGGCTTGATAACACTGATTGGGCTGAACTCTCAGCTGCACATGCCCATGTACTTCTTCCTCTTCAACTTGTCCCTCATAGATTTCTGCTATTCCACTGTTATCACCCCCAAAATGCTGATGGGGTTTGTCTGTGAGAAGAACATCATCTCCTACACAGGGTGTATGACTCAGCTCTTCTTCTTCCTTTTTTTTGTTATTTCTGAGTGCTTTATCCTGTCAGCGATGGCATATGACCGCTATGTCGCCATCTGTCACCCACTGGTGTACACGGCCACCATGTCTCCCCCAGTGTGCTTGCGTCTCTTGCTGGCTGTCTATGGGAAGGGGTTCTTGGGGGCAGTGGCCCACACGGTGTGCATGGTGAGGCTGACCTTCTGTGCTGCCCGCCTGATTGACCACTACATGTGTGACATCCCGCCCCTTCTGGAGCTCTCTTGCACCAGCACCCGTGTCAATGTGCTGATAGTTTTCGTGGATGTGGGCATCAATATCGCTGGGCCCACTGTTACCATCTTTACTTCTTATGCGCTCATCCTCTCCAGCATTCTGCACATTCGTTCCACTGAGGGCAGGTTCAAAGCCTTCAGCACCTGTGGCTCCCACATTATTGCAGTTTCTCTCTTCTTTGGGTCAGGGGCATTCATGTATCTCAAACCTTCTTCCCTTTTGCCGATGAGCCAGGGGAAAGTGTCCTCCTTGTTCTACACCACTGTGGTGCCCATGCTGAACCCCGTAATCTACAGCCTGAGGAACAAGGATGTCAAAGCTGCTCTGAAGAAAACCTTGAGCAGAACCTTGTTTTCCCATGAAAGGGACAACACATAGCGGGGGGAAACTCTTCCTCCCATAGGAGATGAGCTTCCAGTGGTTGCATGGAGGGAGCGTTAACTCTTTCTCAAACAAGTTTATCCCTCCCATTTTAAGCACCTTTTAATTTTTATTTTTTAAAAGATTTCATTTATTTTTAGAGAGTGGGGAAGGGAGGGAGAAAGAGAGGGAGAGAAACACCGATGTGCAAGAGAAACATCCACTGGTTCCCTCTCGTTTGCATCTTGACAGGGACAGAACCTGCAATCCAGGCGTGTGTCCTGACCGGGAATGAAACCTGCAACCTTTGGGTTTGGTGGGCAACGCCCAACACACTGAGCCACACCAGTCAGGGGTGTGTGTTTCAATTACTTTGTGTCAGTGAGTCATCTGTTTTCTGCTGGGGCCATGACTGATAGGTTTTCCAGTGAGGGGTGGAAGACTTCTGTGCCTCAGGTGTGTAAATGCACAGCGTCACGGTACTGGGTCAAGGCAGGTAGAGTTGCCTTTTGCTTTAAAAGAAAACTGTGAGTGTGAATATTTTTGTGAAGCAACAATATGTGAGATACTGTGAAAAGACTTCTGACTGAACAAGATTGTCTTTGGGAAAATCGTGTTCTATTTTGAACAATGAAGTTTGGATGGATACATAGTTTTGCCTTTGGGATGGTACAGATCAGTAAAAGTGAATTCAAAAGAACGAGAGTGAAATGAGAGAACTGTGCTTTAGATGGCACAAGATAGATGGACAGCACTGAGCTGGCGTGGCTGTGGAAGGGGCAGGAACAGAGCAGCAGATGCCCAGAGAGAGCAGAGACGAGGGAACTGGAGGGTGGGATCAACTCTGAGCTCTTAGGTTTTACTGTGCAGCTCTGTGCCCTTAGCCAATTGCTTGATGTCTCTCACCACTGATGCTTTTATCTTTAACACTTTGTTGAAGAATTATTAAAGCAATTAAGTGCTAAGCGCTCAGTAAGTTTTCTTTTCATGTCTGCTAGATCTTCTGCCACCGAGAATATCCTATGAATGAATTTATCCTATGAACCTGGGATAATGGTTTCAGTTCTCTGTGCTCTGCCTGCTCCTATGAAAAATGATTATGCTCAATCAGATTGTTTCTGCATTCCATCCAATACCTGTATTTGTATATTGACCACGTAGTACATGGTCATTTGAAACTGTTACCCAAGAGCCCTGGCCAGTGTGGCTAAGTTGGTTGGAGTATCGTCGTATAAACAAAAGTTCACTGGTTCGATTCCTGATCGGGGCACATACCTCAGTTGCCGGCTGATCTGTGGTCCAGAAACATATAGGAAACCACCAATCTATGTTTGTCTTCACATCAAAGTTTCCTCTGTTCCTTCCTCTCTCTCCTCCTTCTCACTCTAAAAGCAATGCATATATATTTTCAGTTCAGGATTTTTAAAAAATCACTCCAATAGAATAATCAGTGAAAGAAAAATCTGCCTCTACTCCAGTTTTCTGGGTCCTCCTATACCTCCCACTGGGTCCATCACGGTTGCTTGTAACTTGTGTATTTTTAGACAGTCTTTGCATGTGCGGTGCCTGTACTTACATACATATGATATTGTCCTTGTTTTCAAAGTCTTAGAAAAGCTGCTTCAAAATGTATCTGTTATTGACAATCAATTAGATGAGGAGGGAATGGGGAGGGTTACTGCCATAAGGAAATGAATAAAAAAGCAGGCAAGATGTATGTGAATGGTGGTGGGCAGCCCAGAAGAGGGAGAGATGAAGGAATACTGGGAAACTTATTAGGGAAAAATGGACCTTAGACAGGGAATCACGGACTAACACAAGATTCTTGAATTTTATTGCCACTTCCTTCTAGAAGGTGCATTGGCCCTCTCACTGGCAGCATAAACATATGCAGAAGGTCAGCTCTAAGCCAGCACTCAGGTCAAGTTACTACCTTTCATTTTGGTGTCCGTGTCGTCTCCTCCTTTTATATCCTTGTTTTCCTCTATTTCATAAAAAAGACTACATCACAAGTGTGTGAATCTAAATGGGTAAAAAAAAGAAAACTAGCAGGAAAATTGAAAACATTTTCTTCCTCCTTTTCCTTCCTTATATACCCCCTTTATTTCTTAAATGACTTTCCTTGGTTTCATCCGACTTCCGGTAAACATTTTCATCTGGGAAGGGACGATACCGGGCAGCCCTTACCTCTGTGACGGTCCTTTCTGAGATGCCTTTCTGGAATATCTTTCCTGGCTCTGTGCTCTCACAGCACACTGCCCTTAACCTACTAAGTGCTCACGTACTTTTCCGCGTCCATCCACACCTCCAATTAGACTAAGTTTCCTGCAAGCAGAGTCCATCTTGATGCATCACCCCCACCCAGCACAGTACCTTACCTGTGTAGGCTGGGTGGGTGGGGACATACAGGTGTTGGCTGCAAGAAGGAAGCACCTCACAGTTTAAGGGCTGACCTGCTGAAGGGACTTCCCTGTTCTTATTCTTCTGGCAACATGCTGTTTTTTCCCCAGACCTTGGATGGACACGTGCTTGGTCCCTACTATCCCATTGCCCTGATGCCTTGAGTAGAGTCTTCCTATGTTTCATCCGTGATCCCCAATTCTAGACCCATGTCTCCAGGTAGCAGTAGCAGGAAGCAGATCCTATCTTTGTTTTGTAAACCCCAACTTTCCACTCCTTCATATGCTAAACTGTATACAGTGTTAGATAAAACGATTAACCTGTTCACGCTCTAAGTTGCTATCCAACTGAACATAGGGCTTCGAAGGAAGCTTATAAAACCCCAGCCATTGAGCATCCCTTTTGTTCTTCCTATTTTAACTGACATTCCCGTGATGGCACAGGGAAGGAAACCTTGTAGAGTGAACAAGTGAACCATTCACGTATGCAGTTCCCATTTTTCCCGAGTATCAGAGACTGTGCGCCTGCATGATGGCGTCCAAAACATAGATGCGCTTAGAAGTCAGTCACCAAGACCATGGTCTGCTGCTTCTTTGCTGGCTGCCCAGGGCACAGGACAGTGAGCCTTCCTTTTTCCCAGAGCAAACTTTCTCTTTCTTTCCCCTGACAAATGGTTATATTTTATATCAGAACTGCTGCTACGGACGTTTGGGAACACAGTTTTTGGACTTTTCCAAGTTGCTTAGTAATTGATTGGGGAAGATTAGGGTTTCTTTCTTTATAATTCAAAGGATATCATGCGGATATATTCTGAGACTATGAAAGGTCTTGTTCCTTTTCAGTCTTTTACACTCTAGTTTTAGCGTCCACTGAAGATTTTTGCCGGAATCAATGATTACTCTGAAGGTTGAAAAATGAAGGTTTTGTAACCCCATCAATCCTTGCTTATTTGTTACTTGGCATTCTGTCCGGAAGAACCTTTACTTCTTCTGCATGTATTTACTTACTTATTTACTTATTTATTTAAATCACTGTCAACTCATGCATTCTAATTTTATCCAATGGGTTATGACTTGTCATTGTCATTATTTAGTTTGTTGCTTGATTTATCCCTGATTTGTCCACTGACAGCCTCTGCACATTGGTTCCTATCTCCTTTTAAAGATCACAATAGCTCTTTCACACTTTGCTCCTTTTGGGGAAAAAGGTTTCAAGCACATCCTGCACTTTCCCTGCCCCTTTGCTAGTTCTATGTGCGGACAAATGGTGTTACACATTGGGGTGTAAATGCTGGGTGGGATGAGCTGTATTAAGTGTAACTCTGCAAGCAGCCATTTATTCAATGGGAGAGTAATCCGTAGTTGTAAAGCTCTCACTCTCAGGTTTCTCCTTTGAAGATGCCTATTTGTAACTAGTGATAACCCTTCTCTCTGTGACTGGCCAGTGCTCTGTGGCCTGAAGCTGATGGTGATTCCTAAGTGTCCCCTGTGGTCCTCTTCTCACCTCCCTCTACCTGTTCAGGTGACAGTTCCCATCAGAGCCTGGGGAGACCACAGGGAGGGAAGAAATGGGCTGCGGTTGGAGGAAGTAAAGCCCCAGGCTCTGGTGCCCAGGGTTTGCTTGTAGACACGGTTCATCCTGGACCCCTTAAAGATATGACCTTTGTCCCACTTGTGTCCTTCACTCATGTCCTACCTCGAAAGGCTTGAGTGTTGTAAGAATGTGTAAAAGGAAAGAGAAGCAAAATGTATTTTGAAAATCCATAATCCTGCCACCTAGAGGTAACTACTTAGGATTTTTTGTATGTTGTTTTGGTGTATTTTGTGTGTGTGTTGTTGTGATGGCTTAGACAGGGGGGTGGAAACTGTGTGCATAGGTGTGTGTGTGTGTGTGTGTTCTCTCAACATGACAGAGGTGGTTCTGCACAGACGGTGTGATCATGTTTAGTAGGAGTTCGTAACTCTACTTTCATTCTGTAACACGCTGTGAACAGCTTTCCGTGTCATTAAATGTATATGAAAATCACAATCTTTTAATGACCACTCTTATTGTGTTTAATCCTGGAAGATCCGTGGAATGATGTGACACGTTCTGTTTGCTGCACAGAAAGACAACACTGTTTCCTTCTATTATATTATATTATATTTTATTTTATTTTTTATCCCCACTGCAGTAAATTTTTTCATTGCTTTTACAGAGAGAGGAGGGGAAACAGAGAAATATCGATGTGAGAGAGAGCTGCCCCATCCTGACCAAAATATACCTGTCATCAATTGAGCACTGTGTGAAATTTCATAATTAAAGATCTATTTGGGGGTAAAAGTTTTTCTTCAATTTTTTATATGTCTGGGTGAAGGCCTGGCATGTAGATGGCCCTCCACAACTCTTTACACTAGGCTGTGTTGATGAATTTGTGAGCTCTTTCCCAAGACTGGGTTTTACCAGAAAATCAAAGGCAGAGCCAGTAGGAGCACCTTGAGTAATTGGGACAGAGGAGCTTTGATGGAGGTTAGAAAGAGGTACAGAAAGAGGAGATTGCAGACTGTAAAGGAAACCTCACCTGACGTTGCAATGGGGCCTTTGGTGTATGGAAGAGTGAGGGTATTTGAAAACTAGGGCATTGGCAATGGGAGAGGAAGTAGGGACAAGGTAAATGATCAAGGGCCTTGATCCTGTCTGCAGATGATGTGGTTGGGATGGGCCCTAGATAGAGTTTTGAAGGAAAAGCATCCTTCAGAGCTCCCCGGACTTCTATGAGCTCTCCCACCCTAGGGAAATACCTCCCTCTCCCCTTTCAGGGTGATCCTGCTCTCAGCAATCTTTACCTCTCCCTCACTCCCTCCCTAAACTATCCATATTTTACGTATGTTCTCTGTGTATTTCCTATAACTTGATCACAGCCGTTCCACATGTCAGCCCCTTTCCTAGGCTGTTCCTTCTTCTGATTTAATCCTCACAACAACCCTGTCAAATATAACTATTGGCCCCATTTTGCACATGATGAGATGGAGCACAAGGGACCCATAAACATCCTGTGAGCTGCTGCAGACCCAGTTCTGTGCTGGGTTCTAAGGGCATAAAAATGACTAAGCCCAGTTCCCATCGGTCACGGCTTATGGGCCGTGGGGACGGAAACGAGATAGCGCTGTGCTGAGAGGGGAGCTGCAGTGGCTCTGAGGACAAGGTGCTGCAGGGTTTTTGCTGATCCCCGGCAGTGTGAGCTGCTGAGAGTTTGAGACCCTACTCCTTGTGTCATTTGGGAGTTCAGATAGGGCATGTTTAAGACACAGAAATTCTCAGCAACATGGAGTTTCCGGTACTTGATAAAGTTACTGATACATATTGATTTTCTCGCCTGGAATCAAACAAGGGAAGGCTGCTTCCTTCCAGCTGGAGTGAGACACATTTTGCTCAGACCTGCTTTACACAGTGTTTCAGCAGGGTCTTAGTGGGGGTTCCCCACAACAAGCCATGCTGGAGACAGACACCAGTGTGCAGGTACCTTATTGGTGGAGTGATCTCAGGGAAGAGGAAGATTAACAGGAAAGGGGAGAAACTAAGGCCAAGCTGGGTGGGTTCATGAGCTGCTTACTAGACTGGAAAATTTAAGATCCATCCTCTGAGGCCCTTGGGCACGTCATGAAAAATGAACCATGAAAGATGCACAAGAAGGGAGCACTTAGCCACGGGCTCCTTGGGGCATTAACACCTGCCCACTTCTAGGTTTGTACAAGTGCCGGAATGTAACCGAATGCGGGTCCGTCTGCCTGCCACTTCCAAAGCAGTCCTGGACAGGCAGGTGCTGGTGTAAGGAAAGTGGTTTATTCAGATGCCAGTCATCTGGAAGATAGGGAACCCATATCTCTCAGCCCACCTCCCTGGAACAAGGAGACTCAGGTGTCAAAGCCCATCTTCACCTCTCAGTGCAGGTAGGGGTTGTTGTAAGGAGGAGGATGGGAACAGAGCAAAGAGACCAAGGGAGGGGCAGAAAAGTGCTCTGTGTGCACACAAGCACAGTCCAGTCTAATAAGGCAAGTGACAGTCCCCGTGCATCATCCTGGTTTAGTCATCCCGCCTTAGCGTCATCCTGGCTTCACTTTTGGAGGTCAGGAAACCTCCTGGAGCTGGGGTGGCTGAGGGTCAGATTCTGTATCTTTTGAAGTTAGTTCCCTGCACCCTGTTCATCTATAAGCTACGCATTAGTCAGAGTCAGCACTTCCAGAAACAACGGCAAAAGATTGATGGGGTGGGTTACCATCCCCACAGGTAAGAGAATGTCTGAGTGGATTCCCACAGACGTTCCACATGTGGTGACAGAGACGGCGTCCTACAGCAGGAAGCAGGGCGCACCAGTACAGCTGAGGAGCCGTGTTGTTTGGCACTAACTGCCTGCAACCAGCTGCCGCAGCAACAGGACAAACTGAAAAGAGAGGCTGAATAACATAAAGTGAGGCAGAAACGCTATCCCGCACAGAGAGCTTGGTAATGGGCCAGAACTCAGGGCCTCGTGAGAAAGTTCAGAGTGGAGGACAGGGGGCACCCAGGGCTGAGACAAGGCCCGCGCGCTGTGATTTGTATTGTGCTACAAATTTCGGGAGGCCTATCGATCCATTTAGCTGCTACTTGTGTTGAAAGTGCAGCCCTAGGCCCTTCTCTCATTGCTCTCTGTCCAGTGGATTTGTCTGAATTACAAGAGAAAACATCGTGCCTAGAGGGACTGGGGCCTCAAGTCACTGACACCTGGGCACCATTAGACCAGCTGGTCTTCCTCATGAGGCCCGGGCCAGCCATGCCCGGTTGGAAATGCCTCTCGGAGTCATACTGTGTACAGTTTTCCATGCGACATCCAAGTCACTCCCCAGTATGACCCTGCTGTGCTCTTCCAGGCCTGCTGTGCAATTCTGTCTTTTACTGTACCCCATTTCAGCCCAACTGAAAGCCAGGTGGGCTTCTATGGGTGGTTTGGGAGACCTCTTCACCTGGGCAGGTTGGCCCAGGTTTCATTCTGGTCTCTGCCACCACCCAGCTGTGTGCTCAGTCCGGATTTCTTGTCTGCAGCGTACAGACACAGGCTCAGATGGGTGAACCCCAAACCTGGTGAAAGATCCAGATCACCGGGCTGAACAGATGAGAAGACTGATGATAAAGTCTCACCCCTGGTGATTCTGATGTATTGTGACTGAAAGGAGCAGCAATAATATGTCCTTTTAGTAATATATACACACTTCCCTATTCCATTGCACAGTCACACTGCAAACCACCGGCTACATGGTTTTTTAATATGACCTCAAATCTAGGCCCCCGAAGTGTGAACTGTCTATTACTGAGCTCCAGTGAGCTCTGAAAGACAGGGCCAGAGAGGGATAAGTTTTGTTATGGGAGAGAGTAGCTAGTAAAAGATCATAAGAAGCCAAACACGGAGGCCAAGCTTGGTGGGTCCAGTGGGGTGAATGGCCATTGGGGCCACTGTGAGGGCACTGGAGCCAGTGGACAGCTGGGAGGGCAGAAGATAGGAGCCATCAAGGAGAAGCCCAACAACTTAGCAGTTTTGGGAAAAAAAACGTTCTCAATTAATAGGGATTGTTTTTACTGTCAATCTCAAATTCCAAGAGACAACTGAGAAGGTTTGCTTCTCCCTGGTCGAGACATTGTGCTGGCTGTGTAAGTGGTGTGTAGCATGCCCTCCTCTGAACTCACATACCATTTAGTTTCTACCCTTTCGAGATCTTACCCCTTTGTTTTATATTCAGGTTCATATTCAGGTACATGAGTTCTATCATCTTTTCCAAGAGAATGTCAGAGGCTTGAAGGCAAAACTTTATACATTGGGTTATTACTCACGAGGAGGTATTAAATGCAATTGTTGAGGACACCAGATTTGCAGTCAGAATCTCTTAGATTTCCTACATCCTTTGTAACTTTGACATCTGTTAAATTCCATCTCTGCAATGGGAGTGGTACCCTGACCTGTGGGCCGTCATGTCAGCACTGCAAGCAGTTAGCTCGGAGTGGTTGGACGTCCTTCCACAGTGTGAAGGGTTGCTGGTTCGATGCCAACCGATGTTTCTCTCACACATCAATGCTTCTCTCCCTCTCTTTCTCCCTCCCTTCCTCTCTCTCTAAAAATAAAATCTTTAAACAAGTAACATAAAATGGGACAGACAAAATCCTGTTCCCAGTACTCAGGGGAGAATTGCAAGAACGTTTTGTCTGTAAGAGGGTATAGCCCTGGGCATGCTGGGGTCAGGATACAGGCGAGAGGTCAGGAAGTGTGCTGGGCATTCATCACGAGTACAAAACGAATGAGAAATTATTATGTTTGCACAATGCTTTTCATTTTCCTGAGCAATGTTCACTGAACAAATAAGGTTTTCAAACCCCATTCCAATATTATCAAGGGTATAAGAAAACTTCCTCCTTTTAAAAGTTAATTAATTTCCAGGGCTGTGTTCCCAAGGGAACCTCTGGCTTTCTACCTGTAATCAGGTCCCCAGGTCTCTGAACCCAGAATAAATCTGCTCAGCCTCCTGGCCCCGGCTGGCACCCATCACAGGCAAGAGCATTGTCTCCCTCATGCCAGCTGGGAACAGAGCGTCGGGCCAGTGCCTCCAACAGCTCTCAGGTTCTTCAGCTCAGGGAGAATTCCAAAGCCACCCAAGCCCTGGTCCTGCAGACATAACAGACACCAGATGCACCTGCTTTCAGTTCCTTCATCCGTGTCAGCAGCACAAGCAGTTAGCTCTCTGAACAGCTGGGAAGAGTCAGACCCAAAGGCCCATCAGGTGGAAGGAGGGTGAGTGACTGGGTCTGGAATGAGCTTTCTCTGTCATCAAGCTCGGGTGGGAGAGGCTTTGACAAAGGTCACCTCACCTTTCCACTCTGTCTCTCTGGACCATGAAGTGACACCCCAGGCACAGCTGGGCTGCATCCAGCCTGTGAGGGGGCTTTCTCCAGAGACCACTCCCAGCCTGGGGGACCTTGAGCAGAAACCAGAGTCGGAAGGACACAGTAAATGGACCAGAGTGAAGATCTGGGAGACTCCTCAGCTCCTCCTCAGGCTGCACCTGCTCTCACTGCACAGCCTCCGAGGCCGCTCCAGCGTGCAGTGAGAGCAGGCCCAGGGCATCCAGCGAGCCTCTCTGCCGAGGTCCAGTGCCTGCCTGTGTGGGTCTAATTCTCAAGGACAGGGAGGTGACAGAGGGCAGCTGCCTCTCTCTCTCCCTCCCTCTCTCTCTCTCTTTATCTCTTTCTCTCTCTGTCTCAGTGACCCTTTTCCTTTGTTCCCACAGAACACCCTAAATGAGGATGGTAGCTGAGAACTCCTCTGTGACAGAGTTTATCCTCGCAGGCTTAACCAACCAGCCAGGACTCCAGCTCCCCCTCTTCTTCCTGTTTCTAGGCTTCTACGTGGTCACCGTGGCAGGGAACCTGGGCTTGATAACACTGATTGGGCTGAACTCTCAGCTGCACACGCCCATGTACTTCTTCCTCTTCAACTTGTCCCTCATAGATTTCTGCTATTCCACTGTTATCACCCCCAAAATGCTGATGGGGTTTGTCTGTGAGAAGAACATCATCTCCTACACAGGGTGTATGACTCAGCTGTTCTTCCTCCTTTTTTTTGTTATCTCTGAGTGCTTTGTCCTGTCAGCGATGGCATATGACCGCTATGTCGCCATCTGTCACCCACTGGTGTACACGGCCACCATGTCTCCCCTGGTGTGCTTGGGTCTCTTGCTGGCTGTCTATGGGATGGGGTTTGCGGGGGCTGTGGCCCACACGGTGTGCATGGTGAGGCTGACCTTCTGTGCTGCCCGCCTGATTGACCACTACATGTGTGACATCCTGCCCCTTCTGGAGCTCTCTTGCACCAGCACCCGTGTCAATGTGCTGGTAGTTTTCGTGGATGCGGGCATCAATATCACTGTGCCCGCTGTTACCGTCTTCATTTCTTATGCGCTCATCCTCTCCAGCATTCTGCACATTCGTTCCACTGAGGGCAGGTTCAAAGCCTTCAGCACCTGTGGCTCCCACATAATTGCCGTTTCTTTCTTTTTTGGGTCAGGGGCATTCATGTATCTCAAGCCTTCCTCTGTTTTACCGATGAGCCAGGGGAAAGTGTCCTCCTTGTTCTACACCACTGTGGTGCCCATGCTGAACCCCTTAATCTACAGCCTGAGGAACAAGGATGTCAAAGCTGCTCTGAAGAAAACCTTGAGCAGAACGTTGTTCTCCCAGGAAAGGGGCAACACTTAGGGAGGGGGACATTCTTCCTTCCATAGGAGATGCGCTTCCAGTGGTTGCATGGAGGGAGTATTAAGTCTTTCTCAAACTAGTTTATCCTTCTCATTTTAAGCACCTTTTATTTTTTATTTTTTTAAAGATTTCATTTATTTTTAGAGAGTGGGGAAGGGAGGGAGAAAGAGAGGGAGAGAAACACCGATGTGCAAGAGAAACATCCACTGGTTCCCTCTCGTTTGCATCTTGACCAGGGACAGAACCTGCAATCCAGGCGTGTGTCCTGACCGGGAATCAAACCAGCAACCTTTGGGTTTGGTGGGCAACGCCCAACACACTGAGCCACACCAGTCAGGGGTGTGTGTTTCAATTACTTTGTGTCAGTGAGTCATCTGTTTTCTGCTGGGGCCCTGACTGATACGTTTTCCAGTGAGGGGTGGAAGACTTCTGTGCCTCAGGTGTGTAAATGCACAGCGTCACGGTACTGGGTCAAGGCAGGTGAGTTGCCTTTTGCTTTAAAAGAAAACTGTGAGTGTGAATATTTTTGTGAAGCAACAATATGTGAGATGCTATGAAAAGACTTCTGACTGAACAAGATTGTCTTTGGGAAAATCGTGTTCTATTTTGAACAATGAAGTTTGGATGGATACATAGTTTTGCCTTTGGGATGGTACAGATCAGTAAAAGTGAATTCAAAAGAACGAGAGTGAAATGAGAGAACTGTGCTTTAGACGGCACAAGATAGATGGACAGCACTGAGCTGGCGTGGCTGTGGAAGGGGCAGGAACAGAGCAGCAGGAATGCCCAGAGAGAGCAGAGACGAGGGAACTGGAGGGTGGGATCAACTCTGAGCTCTTAGTTTTTACTGTGCAGCTCTGTGCCCTTAGCCAATTGCTTGATGTCTCTCAGCATTGATGCTTTTAACACTTTGTTGAAGAATTATTAAAGCAATTAAGTGCTAAGCGCTCAGTAAGTTTTCTTTTCATGTGTGCTAGATCTTCTGCCACCGAGCATATGAGCACTTCCACGAATTTATCCTATGAACCTGGGATAATGGTTTCGGTTCTCTGTGCTCCGCCTGCTCCTATGAAAAATGATTATGCTCAATCAGATTGTTTCTGCATTCCATCTAATACCTGTATTTGTATATTGACCACGTAGTACATGGTCATTTGAAACTGTTACCCAAGAGTCCTGGCTGGTATGGCTCCCTTTGTTGGGGTGTCGTCCCATACTGGAAATATTGCCAGTTTGATTACCATCCAGGGCACACATGGAGGTTGCAGGCTTCCTCTTCAATCCAGGCATATTCGAGAGGCAACCAATTGATGTTTCTCTCTCTCCCTTCCTCTCTCTCCTCCCTCTCACTCTAAAAGCAATGAATAAATGTTCTCAGGTAAGGATTTAAAAAAATTATTCCCAAAGAATAATCGGTGAAAGAAAAATCTCCCTTTATTCCAGGTTTCTGGGTCCTCCTCTGCCTTCCGCTGGGTCCATCATGGGTGCTTGTAACCTGTGCATTTGCAGACAGCCCTTGCAAGTCTGGCACCTGTACGTACATACATAGGATCTGGTCCTCGTTTTCAAAGTCTTAGAAAGCTGCTTTAAAATGTGTCTGTTATTGAAAATTAATTAGGTGAGGAGGGAATGGGGAGGGTTACTGCAATGAAGAAATGAATAACAAAGCAGGAAAGATGTTGTGAATGGTGGTGGGTAGCCCAGAAGAGGGGGAGATAAAGGAATACTGGGAAACCAAGGAGCCGTCCGATGTGGTTCTGAGCTCTTGCTCTGCAGCCCAGAACGTGGCTCATGCAAGAATTGGTTTTTCTGATCTCTTGCCTCCAGCTTGATTTTTATGACTGTAAAGTTCTCCATATGGATGTATTATATCTAATTCATATGTTTTACTACTCTATGTAATTTTATTTTTCATATTATGAATTATACCTGATTGATACACTTAATAAATCTTTCCATTTTTTGCCTAATTCAGATATGCAGAAGGTCAGCTCTAGGCCAGGACTCAAGTCAAGTTACTACCTTTCATTCTGGTGTCCATGTCGTCTCCTCCTTTTATATCTTTGTTTTCCTCTGCTTTATAAAAATGACTACATCACAAGTATGTGAATCTAAATGGGTAAAAAAGAGAAAAGTTACAGCAAAAATGAAAACATTTTCTTCCTCCTTTTCCTTCCTTACATACCCCCCTTATTTCTTAAATCACTTTCCTTGGTTTAATCCGATTTCTGGTAAACATTTTCATCTGGGAAGGGACGATATCAGGCAGCCCTTACCTCTGTGACAGTCCTTTCTGAGATGCCTTTCTGGAATATCTTTCCTGGCTCTGTGCTCTCACAGCACACTGCCCTTAACCTACCGAGTGCTCATGTACTTTTCTACGTCCATCCACACCTCCAATTAAACTAAGTTTCCTGCAAACAGAGTCCATCTTGATGCATCCCCCCCACGCAGCACCGTACCTGACTCTGGTAGGGTGGGTGGGTAGGGACACACAGCTGTTGGCTGCAAGAAGGAAGCACCTCGCAGTTTAAGGGCTGACCTGCTCAGGGACTTCCCTGTTCTTATTCTTCTGGCAACATGCTGTTTTTTCCCTAGACCTTGGATGGACACGTGCTTGGTCCCTACTATCCCATTGCCCTGATGCCTTGAGTAGAGTCTTCCTATGTTTCATCTGTGATCCCCAATTCTAGGCACATGTCTCCTGGTGGCTGTAGCAGGAAGCAGATCCTGTCTTCGATTTGTAAACCCCAACTTTCCACTCCTTCATATGCTAAACTGTATACAGTGTTAGATAAAACGGTTAACTTGTTCACGCTCTAAGTTGCTATCCAACTGAACATAGGGCTTCGAAGGAAGCTTATAAAACCCCAGCCATTGAGCATCCCTTTTGTTCTCCCTATTTTAACTGACATTCCCGTGATGGCACAGGGAAGGAAACCTGGTACAGTGGAAAAGTGCATCATTCACATATGCAGTTCCCGTTTTCCCCAAGTACCAGAAGACTGTGCGCCTGCGTGATGGCGTCCAAAATATAGATGCGCTTAGAAGTCAGTCACCAAGACCATAGTCTGCTGCTTCTTTGCTGGCTGCCCAGGGCACAGGACAGTGAGCCTTCCTTTTTCCTAGAGCAAACTTTCTCTTTCTTTCCCCTGACAAATGGTTATATTTTATATCAGAACTACTGCTACGGGCGTTTGGGAACACAGTTTTTGGACTTTTGCAAGTTGCTTAGTAATTGATTGGGGAAGATTAGGGTTTCTTTCTTTATAATTAAAAGGAAATCGTGAGGACATATTTTGAGACTATGAAAGGTCTTGTTCCTTTTCAATCTTTCACACTCTAGTTTTAGCATCCACTGAAGATTTTTGCCGGAATCAATGATTACTCTGAAGGTTGAAAAATGGAGGTTTTGTAACCCCATCAATCCTTGCTTATTTGTTACTTGGCATTCTGTCCAGAAGAACCTTTACTTCTTCTGCATGTATTTACTTACTTATTTACTTATTTATTTAAATCACTGTCAACTCATGCATTCTAATTTTATCCAATGGGTTATGACTCATCATTGTCATTATTTACTTTGGTGCTTGATTTGTCCCTGATTTGACAACTGACAGCCTCTGTACATTGGTTCCTATCTCCTTTTAAAGGATCACAATTGCTCTTGCACACTTTGCTCCCTTTGGCAAAACACGTTTCAGGCGCATCCTGCACTTTCCCTGCCCCTTTGCTAGTTCTACGTGGGGACAAATGGTGTTACAAACTGGGGTGTAAATGCTGGGTGGGATGAGCTGTATTAAGTGTAACTCTGCAAGCAGCCATTTATTCATGGCAGAGTAATCCGTAGTTGTAAAGCACTCACTCTCAGGTTTCTCCTTTGAAGATGCCTATTTGTAACGAGTGATAACCCTTCTCTCTGTGACTGGGCCAGTGCTCTGTGACCTGAAGCTGATGGTGATTCCTAAGTGTCCCCTGTGGTCCTCTTCTCACCTCCCTCTACCTGTTCAGGTGACAGTTCCCATCAGAGCCTGGGGAGACCACAGGGAAGGAAGAAATGGGCTGCGGTTGGAGGAAGTAGAGCCCCAGGCTCTGGTGCCCAGGGTTTGCTTGTAGATATGGTTCATTCTGGACCCCTTAATGATATGACCTTTGTCCCACTTGTGTCCTTCACTCATGTCCGACCTCAAAAGGCTCGAGTGTTGTAAGAATGTGTAAAAGGAAAGAGAAGCAAAATGTATTTTGAAAATCCATAATCCTGCCACCTAGAGGTAACTACTTAGGATTTTTGTGTATGTTGTTTTGGTGTATTTTTCTGTGTGTGTTGTTGTGATGGCTTAGACAGGGGGGTGGAAACTGTGTGCATAGGTGTGTGTGTGTGTGTGTGTGTTCTCTCAACATGACAGAGGTGGTTCTGCACAGACGGTGTGATCATGTTTAGTAGGAGTTCGTAACTCTACTTTTCATTCTGTAACACGCTGTGAACAGCTTTCCATGTCATTAAATGCATATGGAAATCACGATCTTTTAATGACCACACTTATTGTGTTTAATCCTGGAAGATCAGTGGAATGATGTTACACGTTTTGTTTGCTGTACAGAAGGACAACACAGTTTCCTTCTCTTTTATTTTATTTTTTTATCTCACCCGAGGACATTTTTTCATTGCTTATACAGAGAGAAGAAGGGAAACAGAGAAACATCAGTGTGAGGGAGAAACATTGATCAGTCGCCTCTTGGATGCGCCCAGACTGGGGATCAAACTCACAACATGTTCACGTGCCCTGTCCGGAATCAAACCCACAACCTTTCAGTTACGGGATGATGCTCCAACCCACTGAGCCACACTAGCCTCAGCTACTTCCTTCTTTTTAAAAAGCTTTTCAACAGTGATTTGTTGTGATGATCCTAAATTCCTTTCTATATTCTGAGTGGCTTTCTCTTTGATTTATTCTTAGGTGTCAAATTTTGCATATCCCTCCCACCACCTTAATTCAGATTTCCTTGTTTCTAGTTCATCCTTCTTTTCTGTGTTACGGAAATTCCAAAGGCAAGTCTGGAGATGTAAATCCTCTTGTGTTTTGCCCACCATGGACTACAATCAAGTCCGGACTCTGGAGCCAACCAGTCTGTGCTCACACTGTGATTCTAGCTCCATGTTTGCTTTGCGCTTTGCGTTCCATAGCAGGGGAGAAGCCTTCCTAGGTCCCAGACAGGTAAATTAAGGAGCAGCCCTTTCTCTTCCCTCTTATTCTCCAAAGTACCCTGCAAATGGGCTGATGAGAAATTGGGAGCATGAATGTATTATGTAGCTCAGTGTGGTCCAGCCCCCTGCTATGGCCCTCTCCGCAGTTTGAGCCAGGACAGGCACTTTGTTGGGTCCCCACCCATCTCTTCCTTTTGCAACCTTTTCCCTTTGTAGAGAAGACCAACCGTTGCCCAGCTCAGTGTAGATCTGGATTAGTAAGTCCCGTCTATGTCGTGCACTGTAGGGAATTCCAACGTCCCATTGTGGATGCACATCCAAACCAGGTCCTCCAATCAACTTTATCAGCAGTAAAGCTGGCATTTTTTTCTGTATGACTTCTCTTCTGTGTCTAAGTTCTCAACTGATTCTGAACACGGAAAAAAATAGTGATATGATTTATTGTCCCTGTTAACTCACCACAGCCCCCCCTACCCCTCTCTGCCACGCAGACAGTGATTCGAGTCTCCCTGTCACTTGCCGTCCCCCAGATCTGCAGTGCTTGTTCCCCCGTGACCTTTTCTATTTCCTTTGTAGTTCCCTTTGCTCAGAACGTCCTGATTTTCTCCACTGGTAAACCTCTACTTATCATCAAGATTAAAAGCAAATGCATTTCTAAAACCACATCCTAAAACATATTGTCCATTTCTATAATAACAATGTAATAATCAGACTCTTTCTGAGTAAAGATCTAGCATGAAATAACCTGTTATAAAATAAAATATACACTTTCTATAATGTTCTATACATAGTTTTTAAGAGTAAACTTATTTTCCAAGTTTTACAAAGCTATTCCATGTGTTAAATCATGGTGGTGGTGGTAATTTTTTTAAGCTATTCCATGTATTGATTTTATTAGGAATCTCAAAGATAATAAAGAGACTATAGAGCCCATGAAAAATAGAACCCTAGCCCTTGCTGCTGTAGCTCAGTGGATTGAATGGCAGCCTGTAAATCAAAGGGTTGCCAGTTTGATTCCCAGTCAGGGCACATGCCTGGGTTGCAGGCCAGGTCCCTGAGGGAGAGGTGCGCAAGAGGCAGCCACACATTGATGTTTCTGTCCCTCTCTTTCTCCTTCCTTTCTCCTCTCTAAAAATAAATAATAAATAGGTATGAGAAAGTTGCCCTACAGGCTGGAATGATTCCCCGTCTCCACTCCCTGCCCACAGCCCCCTGCATCTCCAGTCTCTATTCCACCATCCAGGGCTGTTGACTGCAAACAGCAGGAGTTGATTCTGGCTAATTTTGGACAAAAAAAAATGTTAATTAGCAAGAAATGGCACTCTTAGTTCATAGACTCTTAGAGCAGGAAGAACCAGCTCTCCGAGCCAGGAAGGATTTAGAGAAAGCCAGGTGGTGGAATTGCAGCCAAGTTGCACCACGGAGCCAGCTGGCCAGGCTGTGCTGCCCACTCCTGCTGGCCCCACCAACACCCACCCAACATGTGTCATCGACTGGTATGTCCTCTGTCTTTCTTTGTCTTTGCAAAATGAGCAGAAATTGTTTCTGTTTCTTTGTGCCACTTGTCCCACACTCAGGGTCCTGCACGGGAACTCGGCTGGCTGAGCTCGGGTCTCATGTCAGAGAGAGTTCACAGGAGGAGGCCAAGTCCTGGCTCCAACTGAGGCTCCTACAAGAGCAGATTCCCAGGGAGGTTCAGTCCTTCCCCAGCACAGATGGAGGTTCAATGCTGGACAGTCACAAACAAGCATCTCTTGTTATACCTACTTACATTTTAGTTTGAACAAGTATTACCCCTGCTTACTTGTTAGTTTTAAACCTGAATTTCACTTCCTCAGGGAGCCCTTCCCTGACTTTCCAGACTCAGTAGGACACCCTGTCAAATGGTTTCATAGTACCCCAGAACTTCTTCTGGCACACTTACTGTATTCCTAATGAGTTATCTGTAAGCATCTGCTTAGTCTAAGCTTCTCCACCTGGGTTATACATTTGAAAGGTGAGGAGCTATGTTAGTTGTGACTGTTGCTTTATTCCCAAAGCAAAGCACAGGACCTAGAATGTGGTAAAGGCATTCTCCATATCTGTTTGACCTTCTCTGTCTCTATATTTCTGATATTTCTAATTTCCAGTCTCTCCCCACCCCCCTTAAGCTGATACTGACTTCTGGATCCTTCCTTTAGATCTACCCTCCCGTTTACTTAGTTTCTCTTCACCTGCGTCTAATAGGCTGTTTAACATATTCAGAGAGTTTTAATTTCAACTATTATGTTTTTACTTCTAAAAGTTATATTTGATTTTTTTTAAATCTGCCTTCTTAATTTTATTGGGGGTCTTTTTTGTACTTTTGAGTTATTCTTGTTTTTTTCTTTGAACACATTAAGTACCTTCATTTTGTATTCTGTCCCTGATAAGCCTAGTAATTTTGCAGGTCTGGTTCTATAGCTCGTGGTTCATCTTTCATGGTGATTCTCTTTCCTAGCACTTTATTTTGTGCTTGTCTAGTGGTTTCCATTAAGAGCTCATGACTCACCCTGGCTGGGCAGCTCAGTTGGTTGAACATTGTCCTGTGCCCCAGAAGGTTGCCAGTCTGATCCTCGATCAGGGCACATATATAGGTTGCTGGTTTCCCTGTCGGGATGCATACCGATCAGTGCTTCTCTCTCTCTCTCCCCACCCCTTCCTCTCTGTCTAAAATCAATTTAAAAACATATACTCAGGTGAGAATTTAAAAAAAGACAAAAAAGAGCTCATGATCCTTGAATACTTACCTGGAAAAAATTATTTGGTATCTGGATTTAGATTTTATTCTCCAGAGAGGAGTTGGGTTTTTTTTTTTTTCTTTTCCTTTTTTTTTTTTTTTTGTTACATGTATAACATGATTTTTTTTTCCTGAAACACAGAGGTGGTTAGAAATTCATAAGGGATATTTTTTCTTTTCCTGCCCTTCTACAGCCAATGCCAAGTTAGACGCTTATCTTTGCCTTCTTCTGTGGGTTTTTTTCTTCCTCTAATTTAGCCCTTTGGGATTCAATACGTTGAGTCAGTAATGGTTCCAAACCCCCAACCTTTGGAGTCCCAGGCTTTCTCTCTCATGTCCTGCATAGGCAGCCCAATTAAACCCTGACTTTGAGCCACAGGGACTCCACTAGTTCCCCAAGGGCAAACCCAAGTTCAGTGCTTGTGCTTCCCTCTGGATTCTTACTTTTTCATCTTTTCTCTTTTTCTCTCATGAGAATTCACTTTGTTTCTGCCAGCTCAAACACTGACAAATAAATGACTTTTATATCTTATCCAGAATTCTCAGTTTTGTTCTTTCAGTGGAGATTTTCTGAATACAAAATTTGCAAGATTGCTGGAAACAACTGCCCAACCACAAATAACGGCTGTCTGACTTCTGACACCAAAAACTGGTTTCCTGGTTTGTGAACGTCATATAGATGAGATCATTAAGTATGATTTTTGTGGTTGGCTTCTTTTGTTCCATAATAGGTTTGTGACATTTATCTATGCTATTAATTGTCATAGCTACATGGAACTCTATTTTCTGAATATCCTACAATTTATCATCCAGTCTCTAGTCGATTGAAGCATGGATTGTTTTTAGTTCGGAACTGTTATCTATAATGGTGCTAGGAACCTTCTCGGTATGTCTTTAGGTAAAGCCCATGTACTTATTTTTATTGGGTATATTACCGAGAAGTAAAAATTGCTGGGTTAAAATATGCATATGCCCAAGTTTGATAAATACTACTACTAATAATTTATTATACAATATACAGTGATATACAATAATGTTGTACTATTGTATCAATGGCTACAATGTAAAACTTTACCAGTATTTATTCTTCGTACCAATGTAATTACTCTTCCTTTATTCCTCTTCCACCTGTTTTAGGCAGGTATCTAGCGTTTGTAAAATCTTTGCTTCAAGGTTTTGGGCTAAGGATAAACCAGAAACAGCTTGCCGTTAATGCCCTACCCGTTTCTAAAGCCTAATTTACTGACGAGATAATATTGGTTGGCCAGGGAGAGTAGGTTCAGTTAACGAGAACTCGGAGGGCCGGGCAGGTAAAGACAGAGAGAGATTCCCGTGATCGGAACTGGAATGGAGGTCAACGGGTCTAGGAAATAGCAGAAGCCAGAGTCTGAATAGCGACTTACACTAGTTCCAGGAAGGTAACTACATAACTTGTTATCCAAACCCAGATGCTTGAGAGTGATAGGGTGTGCTACTAATAATTATAATGATAGGGGATGAAAATCAGCCTCAGTGGAAACTTATAAATGCAGTTGCTCATATGTCTTTGAATGTTTCTTAGAATATTCACGTAGCAGATCGTAGAGAGAGCAGCTTTGTCACTGGAGAATCCCAGGACTGAAAACTTCAGGTACAACCCCTGTTACCCCTGAAGCCTGCACACATCTATAAAGTAGATGCAGCTGAGTGTGTGTGCTTTCTTACATATCGATGTCGTATTTTCATCTTCTCATATAGCGAAGACCTGTCTGTGGCCCTTGGCAGAGCTGAGAGCAGATGGAGGGGAGGGGAGGGTGTCTCCACTGCTCTGAGCAGCTCGAGCTGCTAGAAGCCTGTTGTCTGGGGTGCTCTTTCTGTAACACCTACAACTTTGATCTAACTTTTTGGGGGGGTTATTCTCAAATCTCCCTTTGAAAACTTTGGAATGGTGGCCAAAATAAGTTTGGGGCCACTCTTCCTTAAAGTCAAGCTTACGTGCCCCAGTTAATGAAGGAGAGGAAAAATGAGGTCCCCAACCTCACACAGGAAGTCCTGAAATCCCTGGAGTAACAGGAAAGTTTGAATGGCGCACCAGAGTCCCAAGATGCTGGGTAAGAATCATCAGCCTCGCCCTAAGCAAAGAGTGCAATTTCTTCCCTGCAGGGACAGTCTGAAAAATTCCTAGGGGAAATGGTGCCTAATGAGGTCCCCGAGATCACCAAAGAGCATCAAGTTCTTCATGATATGCGAGCTGGGGTTCTGGGGAAAATGAGCGGTGCTATTGTTTCTCGTGAAGTCGATGCAGACCATCTGAGAATACCCGCAGACAGGATACTCCTATTCTGTCTGCTCCTAGAGCTCCTGGAGACCGGGGTCTGCAGAAGCTCTGGTCCTCAGCACCAGGGGAGTCAGAAGCGTCGACACTAGGCTGCCTGCTCCACGCACTCACACCATTCCCTCCTTCGGGCTGATGGAAGAGGAGATGCAGGTGGCCCAGCACTGAGGGGGCCAGGGAGAAAGGAGGTGAATGTCTGAATCCCATTTTCTCAGAGGAGTTTCTTGTAAACCCACAACCAAGAGGTCTGGGGTATATTGATCCCCCCTCTGCTCTCAACACTGACTCTGGAGAGATGGAATGAAGGGGCTCAGAGGAAGAAGGTAGGATGAGCAGAGACAGCGGGGGACACTGCTGGCTTTCTCCCCAGGGTCGGGGGAGAGGACCCTGTACCTGGCTGGGAGAGGGAGGCAGAGGGTGGGTGGAGATAGTGGGGTATGTGAGAGCCCTCAGTACATCCTGAGGCAGTGGGCTTCGGGTTGTACTCCTGGCTCTTGGGGTGTCTTTCTGAGAGTCCTTGAGCAGCCAATGCAGGTATTCAATTGACTCATCTCTCAAGAAGGGGCAGAATTCTTGCCACACATGCTCACGGACTCTAGCCTAGATTCATGGTCAGCCCAGGGGCACTGAGACTCAGTCACAGGCACTAGGCAATGCTCAGCTGAGTGCATCAAAAACTGTTACTGAACCAGAGTCTGTGTGCCCTATGCTTCCAAAGGCCAAAAATCAAAACATCAGGGTTTGACGTAAGTAAGGGTTTATTGATCAAAAAGTACCAAGCAAGCAGATGGGAGACTTAGTGGTGCCTCAAATCCATCTTGATTGACAGACTAAGCAAAGGGTTGTTAAGGGGCTAAGGGGAACAGGTGTGCAGCAGTGCTGGTGGGACAAGTGTTCACTGGAGGACCTTGGAACTTGGCCACATGTGGTGAAGGGACGTCAACACCAGATCTTCCTGGACAACAGACCAAGCTCCAGTTATGTCCTGGTCCTTCAGTTCAAAGGGAGCAGGGGTGGAGACTTTGGTTCCAGGTACAGCGGGAGGCCAGAGTTCTCCCATCTGCGCATGTTCCAGCTGCATGACTTGCGGTTTTGGTCTGTGGTCTCTGAATAACAACTGAGCACCTCATCAAACGGGGGAGAACGATTTTGAGCTGGTTCTGTGGTGGCAAGGTGCAAGGGAGGGCAGCCAGCTCCTGCTCATCTCTCTTATCATCCACGCTTCTGCCCATGATCAATCGATGTATTTTATCCCTTGTTTCCACAGAGCACCCCTCAGAAGAGAATGACCCTGAGAAACAGCTCCTCGGTTACCGAATTTATTTTGGTGGGTTTCTCGGAACAGTCAGAGCTTCGTGTCCCCCTGTTCCTCCTGTTCTTAGGGATCTATGTGTTTACCGTGGTGGGCAACCTGGGCTTGATCACCCTAATTGGGCTGAATTCCAGCCTTCACACTCCAATGTACTTTTTCCTTTGCAACTTGTCTTTTATAGATCTCTGTTATTCTTGCGTCTTTACCCCCAAAATGCTGAATGATTTTGTGTCCGAAAATATCATCTCTTTCATGGGGTGCATGACTCAACTATTCTTCTTCTGTTTCTTTGTCAATTCTGAGTGCTACGTGCTGGTAGCCATGGCCTATGACCGCTATGTGGCTATCTGCAAGCCTCTGCTGTACACGGTCACCATGTCCCCCCAGGTGTGTGCTCTGCTGATGTTCAGTTCCTACGTGGTAGGGTTCGCCGGGGCCACGGCCCACACTGGAAGCATGCTGACACTGAGCTTCTGTGACTCCAACGTCATCGACCATTATCTCTGCGAAGTGCTCCCCCTCTTGCAGCTCTCCTGCACCAGCCCCCGGGCCAACAGGCTGGTGTTTGTTGTTGTTGTTGGAGGGGTCATCGCGACATCCAGTGTCAGCATCTTCATCTCTTATGCTTTGATTCTCTCCAGTGTCCTCCGCATTCCTTCTGCTGAGGGGAGGGCCAAAGCCTTTAGCACATGCGGCTCCCACGTCCTTGCTGTGGCTCTGTTTTTTGGGTCAGGGGCATTTACCTACCTGACAACCTCTCTCCCGGGGTCTGTGGACCACAGCAAGTATGTGTCCGTCTTCTACACCAACGTTGTTCCCATGCTCAACCCTTTGATCTACAGCTTGAGGAATAAGGACGTTAAACTTGCCCTGAGTAAAACCCTGAAAAGAGTGCTTTTCTGATGGCTCTGTTTGTATCAGTTAACTGCTGGGAAGCATCATCGTATCTTTTTGTCTACAGATGGGGGATTTTCATTTTTCTCTCTACTAGGGTCTTCTCTCCACTTTAAAACTTAGAAGTCTCTTGTTAATACTCTTCTTGAGGATGTATGTATAATAGTATATATTTTGTACTATGTAAATGGGTTCGTTGCATATGCAATTTGCATCAATTAGGTGCCTATTATTTACTTGACTCTAATGTGGGCCCAAGAGATGAGTAAGGCAAGGCCCCATGCCTTCCATCCTTTTCTTGGTAAATGGGTTCTTCCAAGCGACCTATCTGGCTGGGAGGTGGGACAAGTGGCGATGTGAAGGCCCACGAGAGTAAACGTGGTTTTCTTCAGTTATGGGAGTCGCCTTGGGCCATAGGTGAGATTGTCTCCTGGTTCCCAGAGAGATTGCTTGTCTGGAAAGATCATAAATCACCTCTTTCATGTATATAAATGTACACAAAAGAGAAGGCTTCACCCAAGAGCCCCTTATGTGGTCTGAAAATTTTTTTTATTGATTTTAGAGGGAGAGATAGACAGACAGACAGAAACAGAGAGAAACATTGATGTGAGAGAGAAGCATTGACCAGTTGCCCCCTGTACTTGCCCCAGTTGGGCATCAAACCCACAACCTAGGTATGTGCCCTGCAACCTTTTGGTGCCCGGGGTGATGCTTCAACCACCTGAGCAACCCAGCCAGGGTCCTGGTCTGAAATGTAAATGTTAAGATACATCAAAGCTAAAATATCTCATTTCCAATTTTAGAACTCGTTGGCCTTGGGATAGTAGTCATGGGGTAAGCAGTCTTGTACGTGGGTCAAGTTAGGGGCTCTGGATACTAAGGCTGAAAGCAAAAGGAGAACCAAGAAGCTCCGGGGATGTACATGAGTGTGTCACCTGCTGCCTCTGTTCTGCTCTGAAGATACACTATGGGGTATTTGGGGAAATCCTTCTATTCTTCATAGTAAATGTAGACTTTACCGTCTCTGTGTGTGTGTGTGTGTGTGCGCGCGTATGCCCGCGTTACAGAAGAATCAGAAAGAAAGAGGAATCACACTACACTCCCTACTGGCAGGGAGACTTGGAAGGGACCCAGATTTTGAGTGCCGTGGGTCACTCCGAACTGCCCTGCCGAAGGTGCTGCTCTTCTGTGTGTTCTGTGTGGAACAGCTCTGATTTTGAGGGATACATCCCCATAAACTGCCCCTTGCGTAGGCAGGAAGGTGAACCTGGGACTAGGCCAACCCATGTGGAGAGGAGGGGCATGAAGACTCGTGGTGTGGTCAGAAGAACGGGGTCCTCTCTGAGTAGAGGCTAGAACGTGGGGTGTCCTTGAGGAAACCCTCTGTCTAGAGTATTCATAGTTTTTTTGGATTTGGGGGAGACTTGTGTAAAGTACTGAGTTTATACACGTTGCTTTGCTTCTATTTCTCCAACTCTTCCCTAAAATTGGATAGTTTCCAAGTGTGTCTCGGTACCAGAAACGGGCAGCAAAGGGAAGTTCGGCTTCCTCACGTTTACCGCCTTGCTGACACGCATGTGGAAGGAGCAACATCATACTGAAGAGAGAGATCGTTCAAGGGTTCCAAGGCTACTGTAAGGAAGGGGTTTCATCACCAGAAAGGACTTATATGGGGAAAAGAAAGGGAGCAACCCAGGGCGTGCAGACATGGCAAGCCACGTGTACCCTCTCGCCTGCGTGCCAAGCTGGAGGGGTATTTACATGGGGGGAAATGGGTGTTGAGGCAAGGGGACATTGGAACCGTGGAGCTTAGTTAGAAATACAGAGTTCTTCCTGTTTGGTTCTCCAGTGTAGCATTTTCACCGGAGAATTAGGCAGAGTGCGAGAGCTTCCATTAAAGTCCGGTAGCTTCCTACAGACCCTCCCAACTGATTATGATTCTCTACAGTTCCAATTAGTCTTTACCGATTCCTACGGCATTCATGATGAACTCAAAGCTTATACACGCCAGATTTCTTCTCCATCCGGAATTAGATCCCCACCCCCTCACTGGTTTTCTTTTCTGACCTGGATGCCTCATAGACCTGATGTAGTACGAAAGGTCCAGCTCTAAAATCTCCGTCTCCTTCTTGTTCACCTTGGCCAGGCCCCGCACATAACACCAGAAAGGACTGTGCCACTGTTTGCCTAGCGACCCCGTTCCCTGCTCCGGAAGCATTTTCTCACTGCGTGTCTCCCCATGTCACAGAGGACCCACTGCCAGGACCTGTTCATTATTCTTCCCCTGGCACGCACCTCCAAACACGTCTCTCCTTTTCCAAGACAGACAACATCCCCTCACCCCTTACACCACTTGGTTTTGGGTTTGTTTCCCAGGTTTGAGCTGTGGAAAACAGAGCTGCTAAGAACTTTCTGCCTGAGACTCTTTGAGTGAACATAAGTGGTGTCAGGCCCCGTGGGGCATCCTCCAGAGTGTGATGCCGCACTCCCTGGGGGGACTCACAGGACTCCACTGAGCTGACTTCCTGGAGGTCGAGCCAACACCGCCACAGGGCCTGCAGACCCCCAGCCCCACCCCACCCCACCCCACCACATATCATATTGTTGGCCTGAACTCCCCAAGGCCTGGCTAACCTGAGACACCTACCAGGTAGGACGTTCCAAGCGCTTGCAGGTTTCCTTCTGGAGCCAAGCCGGTCAGACCTTTCTTTGTAATGTGCAAGTGCTGAACGTCCCAGACCTGCTGAGTCAACTCTGCATGGCCCGGCTTCATTTCTCTGGGATAAATGCCCCGGGGGTTGCATTGCTGGGACGTGTAATAATGCCGTGCTTTTGTTATTGTTGCTTGCTTGCTTGATTGCTTTTCTTTTCTTTTTGGAATGCCATGCCGTTTTCCAGAGCAGCTATAGCATCTTACATCGCCACCGTCAGCGCGTGAAGGGACTGGTTTCTCCACATCCTCACCAGCACGCAGGACTGTTCTTACACACATTTACTTCAAGGGGTTCTGATGTGTGTGTCAGACTAGCTCACTATGCTTTTAATTTTTCCATCCGTTTCTTTGCCATCTGTATATCCTCTTCAGTGAAACGCCTGTTCACGTCCACGACCTGTTTTGTAAAAGGGTTGTTTGTTTTCTCTGATGCATTTTGATGGGGTTTATATGTTTGGATACTGCCCCTTGACTGGATATGTGGTTTGCAAATATTTCCGTCCAGTGTGCGCTTTGTCATTTCATTTGTCACAGAGCCTGGGTTTTCAATTTTAGTAAATTATTTATTCATTTCTTTCTAGATAGATCACATTTGGAGGGTCAAGTCTGAAGTCCCTTTGTCTGGCCCTAGAGCCCCTGTTTTTCTCGTAGACTTTTTCCCAGTGTTTTACATTCTACATATAAGTGTGTTATGCATTTGGAGTTAATGTATTCATGAGCTGTGAGGTGTAGGTGTTTATTTAGGTCAAGGGCTTTTTGTTTTGTTTGCCTGTGGATATCTGAGGGCCCTACTCCCATTTAATGTAAAGACATCTTTTCTCCTATTAATTGCTTTGCACATCTGCTAAAACTCAGCTGGGCTTTTCTGTTTGGATCTCCACGCTCTTCCATTGTTCGACCTGTCTTTACCCCCACCAACATCACACAGAACTTCTTGGCTACATAGTAACTGTTACAATAGGGGAGGTTTTATTCTGGTTTTGCAAAATTGTTATTCTAATTCCTTTGTCCTTCCATATAAGTATTTTTTAAAGAAAAGTGCATATTTTCATTTTTAAGAGAAGTTCTACAATTTACTTTTTTCACTTAACAGCCCATTATCAACACCTTTCCATGTCAGTACCTATAGATCTATTTTTTTAGGAGTAAAAATAAAAATGAACCAAAACACAAATTCATAGTGTCGCATTGTACTGATGTACTGGAATCTACTTAACCTTGTCCCTCTTAATGACTATTTTTCCCCAGTGTTCTATTGTTATAATAAGTAATGCTGAACTCAATAATCATATTGCACGTGTATTTGCACAAATGTTCCCCATTTGTTGCCATTTGACTTTGCTTGTAGTATAAGCAAAGATCAATTTTGTTTTTAACTCTGGTCAAGTGTTTCTGAGTACTTTCGAGTTTTCAGTTTTACAGCCCCGTCCCTCCAAGTCCCTGAGGAATTGATGAAGTCCATGCTGGAGCAGGGGAGCGGTTCTGGGAGGCCCGAACTGGGTGTCTAGGGGAATCACAAGTCCTTTCCAGAGCCCAGAAAAGGCCAGCCCCGGCCTGGGAGTGATGTGCGTGGGAGTCTATCCTGTTCCTGGCGGCAGCCTAGAAAACGTTTTCAAGTTTCCCTTCTGCTGCCAGGGACGCGCCCTGCCGGCCGGGAGCTTCGTGGCGAATGCCATATGCCACCTGCCACCTGCCCCGGACGGGGAGACCCGATCCTAGGTGGACTCAGAGGAGATCCGGTGTCTGGGTGGCCTGCAGGGCGCCCTGGCCAGCCCGAGGGATGGGATGCATCCTGCTGACTTTCGTGCCAGTTGTCGAGCGCCATCTGGCGGCCGCTTTTATGTAGCATCTTCCCTCCCAAGCTCCAGCGAAATACGCAGTGGATGGGATGTGGCCCGGGTGCCAGACGTCAGCTTCCAGGAGGCCGGCGACCCTAGCGGGATCATCCCGGCAGTGCCGGGGGCGTCGGCGCATCATCTCTTCGCCAAGATTAGATGTCCAGGGGTTTCTATCGCTGTTCTTCTGGGCTAAGTTATGAGGCTGCTGGGGCGGGTCACCCAGCATGCCTGAGCCGGTACCCCGTGAGACTGACTGGGGCGCCAAAGGTTAAAGAGAAAGGATTCCCGCTCCCGGACGCCTTCCCGTAGGTACTCCCGTCGTCGGAGGGAGGCGCCTCCAAGGAGTTTTTCCAAGTTCCACTTCAGAGACAAGACCTGCTCCTTCCCGCGGGTGGGGGGCAAGGGCGTCTCCAGAGGACGGGACTCCCACCAATTTTTCCTAGTCCCGCCCCGGAGGTGGGAACCAGCGCAGGCTGGATGGATAAATCTGTGTAGAGCGCCCATCCCAAGTGTGGGTGTGAGTGGTCCTCGGTGGTCGGAACTTCCCCAAATATTTCCAAGTCCCCTTCCTGGACCTGCGGCCTGGCAGTATGGCCAATAAGATAGGGCCGGCAGGGGAATTCGCACGGCCTCTTCGTCTTCTTTCCCACCGTCTAGTTCTGAGGCAGGACCGCGAGAAGGCCAGGCCCCCAGGGCGCTATGGGGTGCTCTGGCCGGCCTGGGGAGCCGGGCACTTCCCTGTGCATCCGCGCGCCACCTGGCGGCCACTTTACGTAGCTTTCTCCTCTAGCTCGGGTGGAAGTGGGAGTGGGATCCCATACGGCCCAGTGTCGGCGACAGAGCCTGGGAGGCTATCTGCAAGGGCGGAATCATTGTTACAAAATTGTTTTTCTTATGATGAGAACTTTCAAGATCTACTTTCAAATATGCAATCCACTATTATCAACTACTGGCACTATGCTAGCCCGTAACTTACTGCCATCACCCAATGGGCTCGTGAACAAATTGGTCACGGTGGCAGGGATGGAGGTCATGCATGGGCTCAGCAACATGGACTTCCACTCAGCAGGGCCGACCTGGCTTCACCCACCGCGGCTCAGACCAACACTGAGTCCCCAGTATGGCATCATTCCCTGGGGTGATCGCCAGCTAGCTACCTGGTGGCAGGTTGACTGCATTGGAGCCCTTCCAAATGGAAAGGGCAGCGTCGTATTCTTACTGGAATACATACTTACTCTGGATGTGGACTTGCCTCCCCTGCACACAACGCTACTGCCAGAGTTACTGCCCGCGGACTTGCAGGATGCCTTATTCACCACCCTGCTACTCCCCACGGCATGGTCTCTAGTCAAGAACTCACCTCGCAGCAATGGAGCCATGCTCATGGAGTCCTCTAGTCTTGCCATGTCCCCCACCAGCTGGCTTCATGGAGGAGCAGAATGGGCTTCTGAAGACTCAGTTACAGCACCAGCCAGGGAGCACTACCTTGCGGAGCTGCTGCCAGGTTCTCCAGAAGGTTGCACAAGCTCTGAATCCGTGTCCAGTCTGGGGAGCTGTTTCTGATAGCCAGGCTTCATGGGTCTGGGAATCAAGTGTGGAAAGAGAAGTGGCACCACGCCCATTTCTCGCAAACTCTATGTTCTGCTGCCTGAAGGACTGGCTTACAGAGGGAGAAAGGCTTCCACGAGTGGCCACACAATGAGTCTATGGAACAGGAAGTTAAGGCTGCCACTTGGCCATTTGGGGCTCCTCATACCTCTGAGTCAATAAGCGAAGAAGGGGGTTACAGTGCTAACCCTGCCTACCAACAGGATATCAGACTGCTGAACAGTGGAGCTAAGGAATGGTGTGTCTGGGCCACAGGAGATCCATTCGGCCATCTCCCAGTGTAACCATGTCCTGGATCAAGGCTGGTGGAAAATTACAGCAACCCCACGTGAATGTATTTGGAGACAGGGCTTTTGAAGGACGTGATTACCTTAAATGAGTCCTTAGGGAGGAATCTAACCCAATGTGGCTGGCGTCCTTGTAAGAAAAGATCAGGACACAGACACGGGACACAGAGGGATGACCATGTGAGGACACAGCAAGAAGGTGGTTATCTGCAGGCCAAGGAGAGAGGCCCCGGGAGAATAAACCCATCAGACACCTTGATCTCGGGCTTACAGCCTCCAGACCTGTGAGCAAATGAGTTTCTGTGGTTTAAATAACACAGCCTGTGCAGTGCTTTGTTACAACAGCCCAAGCACACTAGTCTAGTGACCAGCTCATCTTCTGGGCACTTGTGTTTCTGTTATAAAGCTGGGCCTGGTTTCAGTGGCCCTGGAAAGGCAGGCATCCCCCTACCACTGTCCACGGGCCTGTAGGAGATAATAGAAATGCAGCAAGTGGGCCACGGTGTCACTGTGGGTATAAAGACCGCTTGTGATGAGTCCCACGTGGCCTTTGCTGATTCTTCCTCCAAGCCCATGTAATTGGCATGGTGCTCGTGGCCAGGCTGGCAGGGAGAATAGGGTGGTCATTAGGCGACCGAGTGAGGTCCGCTTCTTGTCGTCCAGCAGACACGCAGACTCCTTCCCTGCTGCAGGGGAGCCAAGCCTCCTCTCGTTTCCCTCCTTTCCTGCTGCCTCTAAGTGCAGAACTCAGCACATATCCATGTTGTTGACGCCCTGGAGCCCCAGGAAGAGTTTCATTACCAGTTGGAGTGAAACAGTTTCACTTTCCCCATGGTGCAGGAGGGTGAGCACCAACCATGGAGCGCTCCCCTCAGCTTTAGGGGTCCCCTGCTTTATCTCTAATTAACCATCAGTGCAACTTATCAGGGGTCTCTGGTACAGCAGTCAAAGACCACTTGCCCCTTGTCACCAAACACTTCAGTGACCAGGTCCACAGCCCAAAGGGTTATGCTCTGCATCTGGCCAGCCAGCTTGCAGGGTCTCCCCCATCTTTTGTCCAGAGTATTGTGACCTCGCCAACCTCCAGGAGAGTGAAAGTCCAACAGCGTTAACCTGTTCGGAGATGCAGGACAAGGCCCCCTAGCGTGTGGCCTATTTTCCACAACACAGATGCGTCCACTTTTGCTGGAGTTGCAGCTTTAGCAACAGGAACATAAATAAACTTCTTCACTTTGTAAAAGATAGAAAATGTTCTCTGCCTGCCCCTTGGGAGGCAGTGCTGTGAGTCCGCTGACCTTATTTCAAGAAAATCTGCTCAGCCAGCAAGGTATCATTTATACAGTGAACACCCGAGCATCAGAGAAAGGTTTCTAACTTCAGAAACACCCACGGTGCACAACGAAAAACCAGTTACGTGTTTGTACAACAGTGTCTCCCCTGAATCAGACCCAGCATTACTCACAAGGTTCCTTTCACTTCTTTTTCTTTCTTCAGAGCAAATTTTTAGCCCAAACTCTACTAGGTATTTTTTTAAATAGAAACACAGACCCAAAAGGTTTAACGAGGCTCACTCCTGTTACTGTGGTTTCCTTTCCCGAGTCCAGGCAGCACAGCCTAGACTGTGACTGTGATCTTGCTTCTTCTGTCCTAAGCCCGTTCTCTGTCTCACTGTCCCAAGCTTTAATAAACATACTCTCAAAATCCCTGGATCTGTCTTGAATTATTTCCTGCACAAAGTCCAGAACTCACACATTCCCGACTGAGAGGGCGGACCTCCCTCCACCTGGTCCCTGTCCCATGACAAGGCTTGTTCTCTCTAAGGCAGGAAATTCTCCACTACCCTCCACCCCCCCGGCTCCCATGAGCCCAGCAAAAAATTCAGCAGTCCAATATTTTGGTAGGTTTTTATATTTTATAAAAAGCGTAATTGCGGGTTCCCAGTAATTTATTGTCAAGGTTGGAATGAGGCACTAGACTAGGTTTTCTTCTCCACGATGACAATGCTGGGTTGAGGCGGATGAGGGGTGAGGATGGCAGCTGAATGCCAGGCACTGCCTCTGAAAAGGGGGGTGGGGGACGGCAGGGAAACCACATTAGTGCTGCCCATCACTACCAGAACCAATAAGCAGAGACAAGGACTGAATCTTCATGGGCACTTTATTCAGATGCTGGTGATTTGAGAAGACAGCAGGTTACATACCCTCAAAACTGTCTTAACATTTCATCTCAAATCATAGGTTATAAAGAAGAAAAGGGTACGTATGGGGTTTGCAAAAAAAGGTTAATCAGATAACAGCTGCAGTCAAGGATCATTTTCCTAGTATTTTTCTATCTGCTGATCAACAATTCTGTATCTTTCTCCGACTTTCCCTCCCTGGAACACAATAGCTCAGATAACATCTGCATCACTTGCAGACCCCACCCACCCACCAAGCCCTAATTGCTTGTGACCAGTTCCTGGAAAAACAGCTTCCCACTCGCTTTAATCCCTTAAGCCTATTGACGGAAACTACAGCTGAACTCTTCTTGAACTCTTCAAAACCGCCTTGAACTATTGAATTCCCCTATCACCTCCAAGGCACAGGCCATACCTGTAGAGGGAAGGAGAGGGAGTGGAATGACAAGGGTCCCAGACAAGCATCCCAAGAGTGGAAGACTGGGAGACTAAGCCCAATGGGGACAAAACCGGCTCAAGGTCACGTCACTTTAAACTGGTGGAGCTGAGGGGGCTTAGTGACTCAAGCACTTTTGGCAGGGAGCCACCGGGTTGGGGCAGCAGGATTCTCAAGCCACCCACACTGTTGCATGCAGGCGCGGGACGAGGCCGCCGCACTGCAAAGCCCAGCCAGGCGATAAGCCGTCTAGAGAAGGAAGGGTGAGGGGCAGAGGCTGGGAACACATCCTTGCGATCATCTTGGAAATTTCGTGATTTCTAGGTTGTAGAGTCACGCCCCTGTGGTTGCGTGGGCCGGGCGGCAGGGTAAGGGGCGGGGACAATGCGAGACCCTCCCAGGGGCGGGGCGAGCCTCGCTTTGGGCTGACGGAGAAAGCTGGGTGTGCCGTGCCCAGAACTGTCGTAAAAGGGGGAGGGACGCTCCGTGCACGGGACGTACGTAGCGGGGAGCGTCGCTCGGGTCCGCGACTCGTAGGGTGAAGGGGCTATGGATCGCTACGCGGGCGCCTTCGAGGAGGCGGCGGATGGGACGCGGCAGCAGGAGCGGCATTATCAGCTGCTGTCGGCACTGCAGAGCCTGGTCAAGGAGCTGCCCAGGTACGTGGCCGCGGGGCGGCGGGTGAGGCCGCTCCAGGTCCTGCCAGCGCTCACCGCGCCCCTCTGCCCGCAGCTCTTTCCAACAGCGCCTGTCCTACACCACGCTCAGCGACCTGGCCCTGGCGCTTCTGGATGGCACCGTGTTCGAGATCGTTCAGGGGCTGTTGGAGATCCAGCATCTCACCGAGAAGAGCCTGTACAACCAGCGCTTGCGGCTGCAGAACGAGCACCGAGGTGCGCGGGGTGGGGTTGGGGAGTGGGATGACGCACGCTCCTCCTGCGGGAGGTCGGCCTGGGAGCTCTAGGTCTCTGAGGGTCGAGCCCTTCCCTGGGTGTCGTTCGGAAGGAGTTCCCAAAATTGACCAGATCAAGGGCGCGGAGGCTTTGCTAGGGCTTTTTTGGTGACAAATGGGTCAAGCCAGCTTTATTTTGTCAGTTGCACGGGTCCCCTTTTAGCAAAACACTTGAAACTTCTTCCTCGGGCTTCCCCGTCCTCCCAGCCCCATCCAGGCAGGATGGCCCAACGCCCAGCGGCAGATCCTGGTGGCAGCGGTCCGCAGAGCGCTTGACCGACCCCAGGGATGCCCCAGAGTGTTGACAGCTGTGCAGCGCCCTTTCTTGTCAGCTTCCTCTCCTGTGGTGCAGAGCCCGCCGCCCGCTGTGCGTCGGATTCCCATTCACTGTGTCCTGTGGCACCCTTTGGACCCCAAAACTTAGCCACACACTGGGCCAAAGCCCCTTGAGCCTCGGCCCCTCTCGGGCATCCTCACTGGGTATCCTGCAAGGTATTTGGGGCACCTCTTCTTGCCCCATCAGATTTCCCACTTTTATTATTTTACTGTTCCTCTTCTTATTTATAAAAAACTTAAAGCATTTAGAAACATTGGAAGAATAGTATAATGAATACCCATATGCGCTCCAGCCAGATTCAATAATTAACATTCTGCCGTAGTTCTTTATACCCCTAAGTCTCTGCAGCATCACAGGGCCTCACCAGGCGTGGTCAGAATTCCTCTAGACCACGCTTTTCAACCACAGCAGTGACGGTGTTTGTGGCTGGACAGCTGTTAATGGCGAGACTATGTCCCGTGCACAGCAGGACGTGTAGAAGCATCCCTGGCTTCTGTCCCTAGGTGACAGGGCTCCCTCCGTGAGTCATGACAACCAAAAGTGTCTTCGCACCCCTTTGGAGGTCAGCGTTAGCCCGGGATTGAGAGCCAGTGGTCCAGGACAGTAACGCTGTCCCGTGTGACCACAGTGGGTAGCCTCCTGAGAAACTAATCATTCCAGGGTGTCTTCTGACCTTCAGGCATGGTCACGTTACCCCACTTGTCTCAAATCGTCTGTTCTTTACAAGGGTTTAGTGTAGGTTCGTGCATTGCAATGGGTTACTTCGGGCTCTCGGCTTCTGGGACCGTCCCCAGCATTTATCGCGGCATTGACTTTTTGAAGACTCCAGGGCCTGCCACCTGCAGCAGGCCCCTACTCCGGCTCTGTCAGACAGCTGCTTCGGGCTGGCGTTTAACCTGTCTCTCCGCCCTCCGCGTGTCCCATAAAGAGGACAGCAGGTGGGGCCCGACGGTACACGGGGTAAACGTTCCTGCCCGAAATTCTTCTGGCAAATAAGGCCGCTCTCTAGGGGGCAGCGATGTACTCCCGCCCCAGGACTCCTGTGCTTCTGTCAGAAGGGGATGATGGTTTTGTCAGATTCTTATTATTCATCTATCGAGGTGATCAATAGCTTTTTGGTTACTATGGTGAATTGCACTGAGCTTTTAATTTCTGGGCTAAACTATATTCTTGGAATAAATCCCGCTTGGTCATGATGTATTATATCCTTTTTGGCTGTGTTGGATGGGATTTGCTCAAATCTCAGGAATTTTTGCCTCTGTCCAAGGTGGACATCACTCTGTACTTCTCTTGTGGTGTGCTTGCCTGGTCTGGGGGTCAGGGTGCAGCCAGCCTCCTGGGGTGAGCTGGGAAGTGTTCTCTCCAGGTTTCCGGAAGCGTTTGTGTGGGATCAGTGTTACCTCTTCCCTCTGGGGGTGGCTGCCTTTGTAGATGTTTCTGTTGGGGTATAAGGTTCATGCGTTCACAAATACAGATCCAAAATATATCGCATATTATTACCATTTTTTTAATCCTCACCCAAGGAAATGTTGATTGATTTTTTAAAAAATTTTTAGAGAGAGGAAGGGGGAGAGAGAGAAACATGGATGTGAGAGAAACAGCGATCAGTTGCTTCCTGTCCGCTCCCCGACCAGGGGTGGAACCCGCAAGCTCGGTCTGTGCCCTGGCCACTAGCGCGCAGCCTTCGTGGTGTGTGGGACGGTGCTCCAGTCAGCTGAGCCCCCCAGCTGGGGCTCATCATTCTGCGTAATGCTCCAATCGTGCCACATGTGGCCAGTGAGGGAACATCAGCCTGGCTCCCGTGTCTTTTTGATGTGTCCCCATCGTTCTTTGAGTACGTCCTTGCTTTCTGGTAGAGGAAGGGTTCAGGCTCATCTTTTCTTGTCTTTCCCTACCTCAGCCCCCTTCTAGTCAGCGCCCCTCCCGCCCTGACTAACCAGCCTCCTATTGGGACGGACTTTCCCCTTTGGTCGCCATGTAGCTTTTCCACTCCTTCTGCCTTTGACCAAGTCTCTGCCAAAGGCAGGAGGCGGCGGTGGCTCACTCTTGCTGTCAGTAAGCTGCACTTGCTCTGGTTTTGGTGATATTTGCTTATCTCCACTGTGGTTAATAGTTTGGGGAGCAAATAAAGCACTCAGAATAATAATTGTGAAGGGGGAGCCCACCATTTCTCCATGGAGCTCTGGTTCCTTTTTTAATAAATTGTACTTCATCGTATTTATTTATTTATTAGAGACACGGAGTGCTTCATGAATTTGCATGTTATCCTTGCACGAGAGCCACGCTGATCTTCTCTGTATCGTTCCAGTTTTAGTACGTGCTGCTGAGGCAAGCCTGGGGCTTGGTTCCGTTCAGTGGGAAGGTTTTGATAACTCTCTAGACCTTTAGCTATTTTTCCTGCGGAACGTTGGGGCAGGTTTTGCTGCGGCTGGCAGTGGGCAGGAGCCCCGTGACTTCCTGCTTTTCCTTTCCTCTGATTCAGCAGGTGGCAGTCGGCTGTGGTTGCTTTCCTCGGTCATTACTAAGGCCATGGCCCTTCCACCCCCGCAGCAGGTGCAGCTCTCTGCCCACCTCTGGTTGCCCGTCCGGTGGAATCGGAGTTGACCCAGGGTTCGTAGCAACGTTCAATAGACAGAGTGAAGGAGATGACATTTTCCTGCATTTGTGTGTGTCCCCAAATCCTGCCTCCACGTGGCTCACACATCAACTAGGAAGCGTCTTTCTTGTCCCTGTGTCTCGAGGGTGGCCCTTGGTTTCAAACTCATTTAATGTGATGAATGTCGTAGTTGAGGCATGCACGGGATGCCAAGAAGCAGGAGACTGGAGAGGACTGTGGGCATAGCAGGTGCCAAACTATGGGCGGGGGAACCTCAGGGGCCCCCCTGAGAAGAGCTGTGATGTGAGGTTCCTGCCTAGGATGGCGTGGTGTTTCCTCAGGGTCAGGGACCCCACGTCATGGGCGCTGTAGCCACTCGACTCTTACTGGTCTGGGATTTGGGCTGCGTGCTCTTGTATGTTCTGTTTGGTGATGGGTTTCTTTCCATTCCGTGATACCTGTCCCCTCTGCCCAGTCCTGTTGGACTCCATGCTGGTCTCTGTATCATTCCAGTTTTAGTGTGCATGCCACTGAGGCGAGCCCGGGCTCAGTTCCATTCGGTGGGAGGGTTTTGATAACTCTGTAGCCCCTTTGCTGCGCATTCTTCGGAACTCTGGGGCCAGGTTCGGTGCTGCTGGCAGTGGGCATGTGCTTGTGTTAATGGCACCATTTAGTGGGGCTCATGGGGCTTTGCTGGCCCAGGTGAGGCCCTGTCCCAGCAACACAGACTGCCAGCTCCTCCCGGCCTGGGGCTTCCCAGGGTCCAGGTCCACCCTACTCCCTCTGGGAGCTGTGGGGGGCTCTGCCCACCTGAAGGGCACTGCTAAGCAGAGAGCAGCACCCTCCCTTGGGCAGGGGAGGGGCCCCTCCCCTCACCCTCCTGTCCCAGACCTTTGCCTGGGCGGTCTCCTGGACATTTCCGTGAGGTCCCATGGATGAGGAGCAGGTTGCACCCAGGCCTGTGGCCGTGTGAGCCCAGAAGCCTCCAGACCAAAGTCTCCCACCACATGGGTCTTGAGTCCAGGCTGCAGCCCCGGCCCCACGCCCTCGCCACTGCCCTGCCTCACCTCCTCTAGCGCCCTACACCATCCTGGGTCCCCTGGAGCCCCACTGCTGGAGAAAGGCCCTGCCCTGGGTGAGGGTGGGATTAAGGGGGCTGGGTGGCTGGGAGTCCCCTGGAGCACCACCCAGCCTCTGGTACAGGGCTTCAGGTGGGGCTGTCCGTTGGAGCCTCATGTCTGCGCCTTTGGCCTGGCTGCCCTGGGCCTCAGCCCGGTGCCGAGGTGGGGTAGGCACTGAGTTCCCGGGCCCCTCCCTCTAGCCCCTGCTGCCTCCTGATGGACTCCCTGGTCTTGTCCCACCCAGTGCTCAGGCAGGCCCTGCGGCAGAAGCACCAGGAAGCCCAGCAGGCCTGCCGGCCCCACAACTTGCCCATGCTACAGGCAGCTCAGCAGCGCGAGCAGGAGGTAGGGGTGCGGGCTCTGCTGACAGGGCATGGTGGAGGGGCTCAGGGTGGCTCGGGGGCTGCTGGAGGCCCATTGAGTTCTTGCATGTGGCTTTTCACCTGGGGTGTTGGGGTGTGCCAAGACCAGGCAGAGACTATGCGGTCCCCTCCGCCTGTTCCCTGAGACTGCAGCCCCTGGTGGCCTGGGCCTGTGCAGGGCAGGTGCTGAGTAGGGGCCACTGCGCGCATGACCTTGGAGGTGCAAGGGCAATGGTGGAGTGACAGGGACAGTCAGCAGGGGCCCATCCTGCTCCCAGGTTACTCAGGGACAGCCAGGAAGCCTGCGTGAAACCCAGAAGCCATGTGTGGTGGGGGTGCATGCAGTGACATGCAGGGGCCCGAGGCAGCTGTAAGATTGGGCGTGCAGGGAGGAGGGGCCGAGCTGGAGTCTCAGGCGGCCCCAGTAGTGCACACAAAGGGCCAGAGGTGGCAGCCAGCTCGATAGTGAGCGGAGGTGACACAGGCGACTAGCTAGTTCATGGTGGTCCTGAGCTATTGGCACCAGGCAAGGCCTGGGGCACCAAGGGAGGACACTGGGCAGGAGGTCCTGGAGGGAAGAGCCTTTGGGGGGCGCAGCCAGGCCCCAAGGGTTTGCTGTGGCCCAGGAAGTGATCAGCGGTGGGGGGACATTAAGGGTGCCGTCAGTGGTCTTGGAGCCTGAGCTTTTGGGAGGGTGGGAGGTGGCCAGCCAGGACCCTGTATCTGGAGCATTGATGGGTCAGGCTGAGCCCCTGCGCCGTGCCCCTGAGCGGCCCTCGCCATGGCAGGCAATGGAGCACCGGATCCGGGAGGAGCAGCGGGCAATGGACCAGAAGATCATCCTGGAGCTAGACCGGAAGGTGGCAGACCAGCAGAGCACACTGGAGAAGGCAGGGGTTGCTGGCTTCTATGTGACCACCAACCCACAGGTCAGTGTCCTGGGCCTGTGCGGGCACAGCCCAGGGGATGCTAATCCCCAAAGGCCAGGTTCCACCTGGGGCTTGGGGCTGGTTTCCTGGGTGCAGTGGGGGCAAGTCTGGGGGGAGAGGGCTTAGGCTGCAGGAAGGGTTTCTGTGCCATGCTCAGTGCAGAGGCCGGTCCCGCTGCCCCTGCCCACAGGCGGGCAAGCTGACAGGCTGCCGGGGAGGTGCTCACCTTCCCCGCTCCGATGCGCCCAGCAGGGCCCTCTGCTGCTGCTCCCCTGCATACATCTCTGTGCACCAGCCCGGGGCAGCTGTGGGCCCTGCTGCGCAGTGGAATCCCGGCAGGCTGTGCCAGGCTTCACTGGAGTCAGCCCTCTGGGCTCATTGCCTGGCACACTCTAGGCCCTGATACCTGCTTCCGGGCCCCTGGGAAAGGAGGCTTCTGCCTGGGGCCTCTGTCCCAGGTGGGACCAGGTGTCACTGTGGCCTCACAGTGGCCCCTCTGCATCCCAGGAGCTGACACTACAGATGAACTTGTTGGAACTCATCCGGAAGCTGCAGCAAAGGGGCTGCCAGGCGGGGAAGGCAGCCCTGTGACCAGGTGGGGTCCCTGCCAGTTACCCACTGCCCGTCCTGGTTGGGAAGGCAACCCTGTCCTACTGTTGCCACAAGTAGCAGAAAGCTAAGGACCTCGTCTTCCTGACAACTGACCACCACCTTCCCAGGTACCTGCAGCAGGGGTCACTCACCCTCTGAGGAGAGGCAGGGTGGACCCTGACTGTGTCTGCTACCTACCTTTGTCTGGGTCTTCATGTCAGCTAGAGCTGTGTGGTAGAGGGGCAGGCCCAGCCTGCTGGCTGTCTGCCCCCGGCTGGGCACAGGGTGCGGCTGGAGGTGCCGGCACTTTCTCATTCCACCAGGCACGTCTGGACCTCTGCCGCACCCCAGGCTTCGTGCCTGTTCTGGTCTCAGCCCCACCCTTGGTGGGTGCAGCCCCCAAGTGGGAGAGGCACCACCACCCAAACCTTGTGGGACCCAGGGAAATAAAGGTGCCTTGGTACGGCCTGCATGTGGCTCGTGTGACGGCTCTGTGGTGCCTGTCATGGCCAGGGCAAGGGCCTGGCCAAGGATGCTGCCCACAGAGGCCCCTCCCTGGGGCTTCCCTCACACGTCCCAGGCCCCGCCCACCACCTTTCCCCTGGGGCACTGGGACCGTGTCTAGTCTGCTCCTTGGGGCTGGCAGCTGAAGGGGTGGGGGTTTGGGGGGGGCGGGCAGCCATGGGCTCGCTCCTATCAGAGCAGCAAAAGCCTGCTGCGGGTCATGGGCCCGGGGCAGCAGGAAGGGTTTGCAGGAGGGAGAGACCCAGGGTGGGACAGCACCCACCCCTGGGAACATCCTGTCTGCCTTGGTCCGAGGCTGGTGGCCCTGCTGTTGTCTGTGGGGGTGGGGGTGTCCAGCACCCTGCACAGCAGGGTCTGTGGTGCCGCCCGAAGGGAGGCGCAGGCCTGGCCCCCAGGGGCACGCAGTTCAGGAGAAGCAGAGACCGAGGTGAGATTTCTCAGGCCGTGGGAACCACCCCTCCCTGCTGCTGACTCCTGCTGAGGGCCCCCATGGAAAGGGGTCTGAGTCTCTTAACTGCAGAAATAGTGGTTTACTGGTCAACCCACCTTCCTCAGCGTGGCCCCCTTCCACCTGGGGGCCTTAGCGCTGTGGGTTTGACCCTGGTGGGAGGCGGGCTGTGTGTCAGAGGGGCAGACAGATGGGCGGTGCCTACTCAAAGGGCGGTTCCTGGCCGGCTCTGGCCGTGGCAGGTGTCAGGCTCAGCTACACCCGCATGCCCACTTCCTGGGTGGGGGCCGGGGTCGCACAGGTCCCACTTCGAACAGGTCTCATAGTCTTAGGTGTCAAGAGGTGAATGCATGTGAGGCTGGGCTGGTGCAGCCTTGGCCCGGGGCACCCAGACCCACAGACCCCTGCCCCAGCGGAGGCCAAGTCTGGTGGCAGGTAGCGGTGGCGGTGGCCCATGGGCACTAGGCTGGAGAGTGGAAGAGGCTGCCTGTGCGGAGCCTCCGCTTCAGCTCCTGCCATAGCAGCCGCCGCTCCCGCCTGGCACCCTTCATGATACTGCTGTTCTCCAAGGCACGGCGGGACAGGTAGGGCAGCACCTCCATCACAGGGCCGTAGGGCACGTACTTGTACACAGGGAAGCCTGCCTGGCCTGCGTGCACAGGCGGAGGCCTTGAGTCCCGGCCCTGCCCCGCCCCGCAACACTGTCCCACCCCATCCCTCCCCCAGAGAGGCCCGCTCGCTCACCCAGCGGAAAGCTGATCTGGTCGCACATGCCCAGCAGCTGTCCAAAGTACACCTGGCAATCCGCAGGGTGCAGGCCCAACTCCTCCATCCTGTAACGGGGCAAGGCAGCAGGTGAGCCCCCTGGGCCCTGTGCTAGCACTAAGCCCCTCTGCCACTCTCAGACCCCCACCCACACACTCTCCCCTCCACCCTGAGGGGCAGAACCTGGGCAGGAGCTATGCCCTGCTGCTCCCACCGCAGCCTGCACCTACCAAGGGCCCTCCCACCCCAGCCAGCCTCCCCTCCTGCTGTGCTCACTCCCTGGTCATGGTGTGGCCCCTTCCCTCCTGCTGGCCTGGCCCCCTGTTGCTGGTGCTCTTGCCCAAGAGAGGGGGCGCAGGGCAGCTCGAAGCCCTCACACTGCCCCTTCCTCGCACTGCCATTTGCTTCAGTGCATGGGCCTGCCCCCCCATCCTCCGCCAGGCCCTTTGTCACCCCCTGCTGGTTGCTCTGGTCCACAGGGGTCGTGAAGACAGTGAAAGGAGAATGCAGGGCATCTTGCCGCTTCCCAGAAACGCCTAATGCATGTGTAGATGGTAATGGCTTGAATGTGTTGGGTTAATTGAAATGCATTACTGAAATCAACCTCATTTTTTTCTTTTAACGTGGCCCCCAGCGCACAGAGTTCCGAGATGTGGCTCGTGCTTCTGTTAGCGCCACTCAGGTGCTGGTGGGCCCCCTCTGGAGCAGGGAGATGGCATCGGGTGGGGGGCTGCTGTGCCCAGAATGGTGAGGACGGATGTGTTCTCAATGGGAAGGTTCAGAAGAAAGGGAGCCCCTCAGAGGGCAGGGGGAAGTTTCTAGTTCTCCGCCTAGCCAGCCTCTGACTCTGAGTAGACGGGCCCGTGACCCCAGCTGTAAAGGTGAGCACGGCACAGGCCGCTGCCTTAGTAATTGAAGCCTATGGAGCGGCACCTTCCACCCGCCGGCCCCACGGGCACGCCGCTGGGCGGGGGCGCAGAGGCTCCGCACAGGCGCTGCCCCGAGGAGGACCCCAGCGCCCGAGGGCTCAAACCTTGATCAAGGCTCCACCACAGAATACTATTTTTAATCCTAAGGGGGAGACACGTTTTGAAATTTGCAGCTCCCTCATGTTCATTTTAATAGTTGAAGCCAGAACTCATCCTTGCTGCACACGAAAGCTGGCCCCCCTACATCCAGCAACAAGACTGGGGCGTCCAAGGTGGGAAATGAGGGCCTAAGAAGTCCCCAGGAATGAGGGGAGGAAGATGGCCAGGACTCTGCTCTGCTCCCCACCGGGAACAGCCAGACCCCCAACCCCGGCAGCGATGCTCAAGAGGGAGCCCCAGCACTCGGGTTCCCAACCGCAGTGGCTGCCCCTGCTGGCGTTAGAAATGGTGGTTTTCAGTTGCAACTTCAGACTGAAAAAGCAGCGCCACCCTGCGCAAAGCACAGGTGGTGATGTTGCTGGGTGGGTTTAGAACAGCCAGTCAGCTCTCCAGGCTGCACCCTCACCCCACCTGCACCTTCACTGCTCCTTCGGGAGGCCCCACTCAGCAGCAAGTCCTGGGCTTGGGGTGCTCCTGCTGTGGGACAGGGCCCTTGCTTTCCTCCGGGGAAACGAGGGCCAGCAAGACCCTGCGCAGGGCCTGAGCCCCAGGAAGGCAGAGGCTGGAGAGAGGCAGGAGAACTAGAAGCTCTGGCTGGGGTGGGCTGCTTGGGCTAGGACGTGAGATAGAACATGGCATATGTAAGGGTTTGCTTCACCTTATTCGTGTATTTGACTTGTAAGGGTTCTGCCGGTTTTGCTCCATGGCAGGGAGGCGGGCTGGGGGATTGCTTATGAAGAGGCCAAGCATCAGAGGCCCGAGGTGTTCCAACATTTCACACTGTCTGCATTTTAATGAGCTATTTCAGTCACCTAATAAATTTATTTGAATCTGAAACTTCAATAAGGTTTTAATTTCAAAAACCAAATTAACTGCAAATAGCCTTTGCTACAGTAGAGCCGATGCCCAGGCGGCCCTGGTGGGGCAGGGCAGGGGCCTAGGAGGCACCAAAGCCACCGCTCCGGCTTGCCCCACAGAGGTCCCCCCAACGCCCACTGTGTCCAGCAGCCGCTCGCCCCAGCCCTGCCCTGACCGGGGAGCACCTGGACCGCTATGGGGGGCGGGGGGGGGGGGCCACTTACCTGCGCAATGTGAAGCGCACCGTGTCCTCGTTGTGGGAGGCCACCATGACTTTGGCTTTGGCGTTGTGCTTCAGCTCCTCCAGGATGTAACTGAGGCACCTGGGGTGGGGGGCGGGCAGGTGGCACATGAGCCTGGGCCTGGAGTGTACCCCACAGCGGCAAAGGCCCAGGCTTGTCCAGCAAGCCCACCCCTCCCAAAGGTGCCCTCCGAGGGCGACAAGACTGAGGCAAGGAGCACTTGTCCCCCCCCAGCGCCTTGTGAGTAAGAGGAAAGGTGAGCAGCTAAGGGGCTAGACGTTCAGAGGGACCGAGCTGAGGCACAGTGACCTGTGCGCCTGTGACAGACGCAGCTTCAGTTTCGGGAAAGGGTCTTCCAGGAGACTTAGGGAGGAGCTCCCTGTGCTGGGGCAGCACTGAACAGCGCCTCTGTGGCAGCAGAGACAGCTCTGCGGGTGCTTGCTGTCTGACCCGGCAGCTCCAGTGGCAGCAACGGCTGTGCCGTCACCCACGGGCACATAAGACAGGGTGCTGCACCCTCCACCGCCCTTGTGACAGCAGGGCACCAAACCACCCTAAGGCTCACGGGGACAAAAGCACAGGCACCCTGCACTGGCTGGTCATCTGCCGCCGACCCCAGGGGTCCAGGTACACCTTTTCCAGAAAAGGAAGGACGGGAGTGAGAGCACCACGTCAGCCACCACGTGGGCCGCACCAGCAAATGACAGGCGATGACAGGAGACACTGCGGGTCTCTGAATTGATGACCATCCGCACAGCCTCCGAGAGGAACGGCCTGAGGTCGGCCTGTCCCAGCACACCACAACGGGGGTCCCAGAAGCAGGCGAGTGCAGTGTGGGGAGGGCCACTCGGGCACCAGGAGGAGCTGCCGGGACCCAGGCCAGCTTAGTTTGGTCCAGTCGACTTTTCTATGTTAAAAAGCCCCCTTAATGTGTTTGAAAAGGCAAAGCAAAAGCAGAGAAAAGAATCAGTTCAGGCCTCAGGGCAAAAGCCTTGCCCCTACCAGCGGCTTCTGACCTCCAGGGCTGCTCCCCCTGTGGGTGGCAGTCCATCCACTCAGCTCCAGTACCAAGGAGGGGCCTTTCCCTCACCACTTCCTCACTCCCTCCCCAGGTAGCCGAGGCCCTGGGAGCCAAGGAGGCCCAGCACACCTGTGGTACATGGCGTTGGTGGCCTCGTACGTGGGGTTGATGGGGTCCTCGTAGCCAATCTCCGCGGCACGGGCCCGTTCCTGGGCCATGTATGCTCCCCTCACCAGCTTGGCTCCAAAACACCAGCCCTCACGGCGAGCCAGTTCCACGTCCAGGGTGACATTGTCATAGGCATCCTGCAGAGTCAAGCTCAAAAGTCAGTACCTAGGTCAGCCCCCCTCCAGCCAGCACCCCCTAGGGCCTTCCTGGGCCCAAGAGCATCAGGGGCCTAGTTCGCCAGGGGCACCAGGACAGCAGCAGCTGGCTGAGGTGCCCTGTGCCCTATGGGTGCTCAGGATCTGGGAGGCAGGTGTGGGTGAGGGGGGCCCTTTGACCTCTGCCCCCATGGAATGGTGACAGTGAGGCCCCCTGCAGCTTCTTCGGTTCGGTCTGGAGACAGTCCTGCGAGGGGATAGGCCAGGTGCCGGCTGCCATGGTACATGCCAGTCTCCTCAGGCTGACTTGGGGGTGGGCACCTGCCTGGAGAACCCCTACCCCCACAGCCTCCACGCCCACCCCACCCCACCGCCTCCGAACACCTCACTGGCCCCCAGCGGCAGCCCATTCTCGATTTGGCACAGGGCTCCCCGCCCTGAGGCGTCACTGAGGAACCTGCGCGATTCTAGCCCTGTCGTCTTCCCGAAAAGGGCCAGAGCCTTTGTCAGCTTCTCAGAGGAACCCGACCGAGAGATGGGAGAAAAGGGTCACTTGTGAAGGCTTTGACATCTGGGGGTGAAAGCACATCACGTGGGCCCTAAACAAGCTCCTTCCTCATCTTCCTGCCCCTTCCACACTGTTGTCTGGGACCAGGGGCCCACAGCAGGGGCCAGCCTTTCCTCCACGCAGTCACCCTAGTGGGGGAGGTGACGGGCCTCACCCTGAGGTAGCACTGGTACGTGTTGAAGATGAGCGGCTTCTCCATGTTGAACCTGCGCTGCATTTCCAGCGTCAGGCGGCTGATAGCCGGCTGGAAGTAGGTCTGCTCAGCATCCACCATCAGCCGCACCCCCACCTCCGAGGCTTTCTTAGAGGTCAGGGGTGGGAGAGAGGGTTTGTCGGGGGCTCAGGAGAGGCAGGTGCCTCCCAGCCCCCGGGGCGCATCCCAGGCCCTCGACCTTGGCCAGGATGTCCATTCTCTGCAGCATCCTTGTCATCTGCTGCTCCTCCTCCTCGGTGAACCCTGAGAGCAGAGGCTCCAGCTGCCCTGTCTGGGGGGGCAGCACGCAGTCAGGCCACAGCGGGGCCCTGGACCACACCTCTCTCGAAGCCAGTGCCCGCCCTCCCACCCTGGCCCAGAGCCTACCAATACCTGTTGCCTGGTCCCCAGGACCAGGGAGACCCCCTCACCTGGGCCCCTCCTTGTGCATGAAGGTCAGTGCCCTGCCCCGAGGCCAACTGGTGCCCCAGCGACAAGGCCACTTGGAGGCGTAACCTCCCACCCAGCCAGCCAGCCATCTGCCTCAAGTCAGACCTGCGCCCAAAGCATCTGCTCCCACAGCCTCCCCAGTACCTGAGGGTCCCCCTTCTGCCCCAGACAGCTAAGGAAGCGGCCTTTGACCCATCCAGTCACTGGGGAAGTCTCAGCCCCAAGCAGGGAGTGGGCTCAGAGAAAGAACCTCGGCTACAGGAAGATTGGGACAGCCTCAGTTCAGCACAGACTGACAGGGCGGAGGCACCACCCCCTGGTGGTGGCCTTCAGAGAGCTGGGCAGACGGGCAATGGTCTGGCACTTGGAGGCGGTGAGCACACGCTCTGCAGGCCTCTGCAGCCCTGGGCCCTCTGCTTGCCCCTCCTGCCCACCAACCCTGTCCCGGGCGCTCTAGGGGGAGGGGTCCTCAGTGTCTAAGAGTTGGGGCTGGGCCCTTGGTGGCCAAGGCTGGAGGCTTGTGGAAGGCAGCGTTTGCTTCTGCTGCTTGTTCGCATCCCAGCTTAGGAGGTGGTTTCCACACGGCTGTAAATTCCTGGACACCCCTCCCACGGGCAGGTGGAGTCTCATCCATCCCCGTGAACACAGGCCTGCCTGGTGACTGACTTTTAACTGGCGGAATCGGGCAGAAGCGATGCTGTGGGACTTCTGGGGCTAGGCTAGAAGAGGTGGCAGAGCTTCTGCCTGGCTCCTGGGGACACTCATGCTGGGAACCCAGCGGCCACGTGGTGAGGAAGCCCTGGCTGACAGCTGGCTGTTTGGGTGGGGACCCTCCACAGTGGCCCCACTCCTGTCACCCTCTGAATACAACTGCAGGGAAACCGGAGAGCCACCCAGAACCGCGAAGAGGAATAAAATGTGTTGCCCTTTCAGGCCAGTGAGGTTTGGGGTGACCCAGCATTCAAGGGCAGATGATGTGGTGAAGGTTCCCCAGGCACCCCTGTCCTCGCGGGTCTCTGTCCCTCTCTGTGGGGCACTAGTGGGTCTGTCTTCTTCCCCCTAGACCACGGGGTCTCATGGGGCCCAGGAGGGCAGCAGGCTAAGGCAACAGGGAACACTGCCCCTCCCGGCCCCACATCCCGAGACAGGGCTCAGTGGCGAGGGGCGTGGTGTCACCTGCATGTTAGGAACCACCAGGTGCTTGGAGAGCTCGGTCCTGCTGTTGATGAGGCTGCTCCAGTCCAGCAGGTCCAGGGTGCTGCGGGAGACGGTGGGTCAGCAGACGGCCACTTCTCCAGCCAGCCAGGCAGCCGTACCCACGGTGCCAGGATCTGTTGGGGAGCCTAGACCCCAAACCAGCCCATCCCCTGAAAAGAGCACCCCCAAGCCCAATCCCCACAGAACCGGCCCCAGTGTTCAGTCTCAAAAGACAGATAAAATGTAAATGTCGTCCTCTGTTTAAAAAATGAAAACCAAAAAATGTGCATGTTCTGCACAGGGGCGGCAGCAGCTAGGAAAATGCATGGCCTGTGCTGAGACCACCACTGGCCATGTTGGGCTGCGGGGGAGCCAGACGCAGGAGAAGCAGGCAGAAGCAGGCATGGCGTGTGAGCACGAAGCCTCCTGTTGTCAGCCCAGGGGCCCCGGGGACCTCAGTCCCAGCCCCCAGCACCCTAAGGATAAAGCCAGGGGCTCTCCGGGTCTCAGCTGCCCTGACCCTTCAACTATCTGCCGGGAGGGGCCCAGGGACAGCTGGCACTCCTGCCGAGCAGCACAGTCACCTGGCCCTGTGCCCAAGCCCCTGGCCCTCATCCATGGCCTCCAGGTTCCCTGTCAGCTCCCACTCCGAGCATCTCAGGGGTGCGTCTTCCTTGGAGCCGTCACCTCAAGGCCCACAGACTTGAGGAGGGTGACCAGGACTGGGAGAGGCTGCGGGGACCCAGCTGGAATCCTGCTGAAGAGGGGCCGACGCCCCCACCTTCTCAGCCGGAGGCTGCACTTACCCGGACACGCCCAGGGTCTCCGCGGTGAACCAGCTCTCAATCTCCTTCTTGGATGCGATGCCCATCTTTGCCACGCTTTCCTTGAGAAGTGAGAGGGTGTCGGTCCCCTGGCACCCCGAGTCCCGTTCACTAACACTTAGTTCTCCTGCCTGTCGGATTGTGACCCACTTGGACCTGATTACACGTTAGTGAGAGCAGGATGCGGTTCAGGCTAGGCTGCTGACCCACAGCGGAGTCCGTCCCCACAGGTCCTGACGCCCCGTGCCCGTCCCTGCAGCCCCCTGCTCCCTGTAGGGCCCGCCCCTCCACCACCCTCCTGTCCAGTACGTCTTCGGCCTCCGGTCAGACTCCTTCCCAGCCAAACCCTAGCAGCTTCAGGGTAGGCCGCAGGCCCTGCAGCAGCCCTGCGAGCCCACCTCAGATACAACCCCGCCAGTCCCTCCCAGGCAGGGCGCCTCCCCAGCCCCACCAGGTCCACCCACTCACACCACTAGGGAAGGGCTGCCCACCTGCAGTGCTGCCACCTCCAGCCTGGTGTCCATGGCGGCCAGCCCGGCCTTCCCTTGCTCGGCAGCCATTTGGTGAAAGAACCGTCTCCACTTGGTCAGCACGTCCGAGAACTGCAGCTGCAAGCGCAGGCCTGGGCTGCCATCTCAGGCGCATGCCCAGCTCCCTGCCCCCAGGACCCCCGCAGAGCCCCTGGCCCCCGCCCCGGCCCACCCATGTACCTGGCTCCCAGCCCCAAGGTACCGGCTCGTGAGCTTTCACTTACTGCTCACGACTGGCCCAGGGTCCTGCAAACTCTCTCCACTCTTACCAGAACCTGGGGTCTTCCCAGCGCGGTGAGCTTAATGGCTGTGAAGCCGTCATCACTAGCTCCACCTGTGGGAAGCCACAGGGAGGGCCCTTAGGGCTCTGGTGGTGGGGGCGGGGTTGGGGGTCCAGGGCCAGGAGCCTGTGCTCACTTATAACCACAGTGCACACAGCTGCTCCCCGCACCTGCCCTGGTGGTGGGAACAGTGGCTCATTGGCGTTTGCCACAGGGGTCAGGAAGGCGGTGGGGAGGCCTGCGCATTCCTACCCAGCCCTGATGACCACCCCTCTCCCTGCCTCCGTCTCCTCTCCCATGCCATCGGCACCGGCTGCCCCAGCAGGCTCACAGCACAGAGGCACACAGAGTGGAGAGCAGGCTGGAGCGTGGGAGTCGCTCAACCACTGCATCTGCGTCTGCCCTCTGGCTTCCGGAGCGCAGCTCAGCTTCCATGGGAGCCTCCCGTCTATTTGTCCTCAGGCGCAGCGGGCAGGGAGGCACCGAGATGCCCCTGGCACTGGGCACTGGACAGCCAAGTGTCTGCCTGACTGGACGGGGCCTCCCCAGCGCCACTCTCAGAAGGCTGCTCCTGACCATCACTCGCTCCCTTTTCTTAAAGTGTTCAGAAAGTGCAGACCCCACTTTCCCATCACAGGGGGGTTGCTGAGAATGCACAGTAGGGGGAGGGGACACTGTGACCTGCTGGCTTTCAAAAGACTACAGGACATGAAGGCCTCAGTGACCTCCCAGCTACCCGCGTCCCTGGGCAGGTGCTCAGCCTCGAGGCTGTGTGCAGAGGAATTCTCCATTGAAGAGGATCCAGCACCAGCTCCCTGAACGGTGCAGCCCTCGGCGCACCCGTGTGCGACCAGAGACTTGCCTCTGACAGAACTGGGGGCCGCCAACCCATCGAAAGCCTTCCCGAAGGTCCACACCGGGCACCTGGTACCCAGGAAAGGGGTGGGAGGCCCTCTCCTGGAGGCAACTGGGTTCTTCGTGGAGGCGCTGGATGCAGGAGTGACCCCAGTGTGACCGAAGTCTCTCCTGTGGCTCCCCTGTCTCCCCCACCCCCACGCTGGGTCACCCCAGGTTTCTGCAAAACCACCAGGGCCGCCCAGACAGAGAGAGAGCCATGAATGAGCGCTCCAGTCCGGCCTCCCGCACATCCGCCACATGTCCACCTGCCGCCAGTCGGCCCAGGCTGGCCTGGCCAGGGGACAGCCAGCAAAGAGCGAGGCCCCACCTGAAGCCTCAATGCAGCACAGGAACGTCTCCATGTGGCTGTCACACTTGGCTTCGTTGGCATAGAAGTAGGTGCGGGCACTGATGACACCGTCCCTGCGGTCTCCAAAGGCCGGGTGGGCCTGGTACTGCTTCTCCCTCTTACTGGCACCTGTAAATGGCCTGAGCACTCACCCGGCTCTGCACCCGGCTCCACCCTCAGGCCTAGCACCCAAGATGCCCTACAGCTCCCCCACACTGTGCTGCCCGCTGTTTGACACCTTGCCCTGGACCCGTACTGCTCCCTGGATGAGTCCTAGGCCCATGGCAGACCTGGACCAGCAGGCAGAGCCAGACTGACCGAGGACCATGAGGATGTGCCTTGGGACATGGGTCAGAACTCGGCACCACCCCTTGTCCCCCAGGCTGGCTGTGCCCCATCCAGACCCCAGGCCATGGGGAGGGGGACAGCGGGGTGGAGGTGAAAGCATCTGTTGGCAGCGGCCGCCGCTTACCTCTGTCCCTCTGCTCTGCCGCTGAGGTGCAGGACCTGCGGGAAGGGAGAGGACAAGGGTCAGGGTCATGGCACCTCAGGCACCACTGACAGTACCAACCGTCAGGGCGAGAGAACACCAGAGGCTGAGCCCTGAACTTGACCTTGGGAGGCTGTGTGAGGAGGGCTGGGTGAGCCAGGGCAGATAAGAGTGACTCACTACCCCTCCTACCGGGCCTCCAGGGTCACCTCCTGTGAGCTGGGAGGGGCAGCAGCCTCCACAGCGACCTGGCCTCCAAGCCCTGCACCCCAGAGAGGCCTCAGGCTCCCCATGGATGGAGCCCCTCCAGAGCATGGATGAGAAGTAAGACCACCTTCTGGGGCCGGGGGTGGTTCTCTGAACAGCCCAGGCAAGTCAGGGAAGGAGCACCCTCTGAAGACAAGACAGCTGTGGAGCCAGGCAGGGCTGGTAAGGAACGGACACAGGCAGCCACCAGCGCACAAAACTCCCCGAATCGGCAAGCAAGGCCCCTTGCTTCACCCTCCACCCCCACATCCAGGTACCTCCAACCACAGGGGCCCGAGGCCGGCCTCCTGCCCCCACGCCCAGCCACATGGCACCCTGCTTCATTCTTGTCGCTCGCGTTTATGATCTAGCAGCAACCAGAGGTTTTCTTTTAAACTGAAAACCCTCCCATCAGACCTGAATAACCCCCGCCCCAGGCCTCATGGGGACGGGACAGTAAGGACAGGACAGTGGGGCACTGACCAATGCGAGGCCACCCTGGCCTCTCCGCCGTCCTCAGCCGCGCCCTGCCTAGCCCGCCCCCCCTCCTCACAGTGGCCATGGAGTGTGGGACAGCGAGCAAGTGGTCTTCAGATGAAAGAACGCTCCCGTTGCTGCCACCAGCCCAGAGGTGGCACCCCCGCAGCTTCATCTGTCACCAGAATTTGTACTGAAAGCCTTGTTAGTCACCCAGAGAGGGCTCAGCCACAGCCCTGTGTCTGTCCCACGGCCACCCAACCCTCGGTCAGACCCGCGGGGTGTGGCGGGGCGCCTGCGGCCTGCTCACACCCCACCAGGGAAGGGTACTGAGCTTCCCCAGGGGCACTCCGGGCCCAGGTAAAGCCAGAGAAGCTACTGAGAGGTACCTGCCCCTGCGGAGGCCTCACGTGAGTCAAGTGGCTACAGCAACTTTCACCCCGTTACCCCCAGAGCAAGTCCCGGGCGCCCATCTACCCTCCGGGGAGCCGTCCCTCCAGGCCTGGCTTCTGTGCAACCCCAGGGCCTGAGTCCGAGATGTGATGAGACAGAATGCCTAGGTCAGGACCCAGAGGGGCCAGGGGCTCCCCGCAAAGCACCACAGCCCACGAGGCCACAGGCTGGGGACAAGAATGGCCAGCAGCCACTGCTCTGGCCACCTCATGCCAAGCAGAAGCAAGTGCTTGATGTAACAGAAGAGAAGAGGGTGAGGGATGTGACAATGTTGGTCCCACATTCGATCTCCCTGCAGGGACATGGAGCTCCTGTCCCCACCCCCCACCTGAGGCCCCTGGGCAAGGGCACCGATGAGACCAGCCCCTGCCCTCCAAGCTGTGGCCCAGGTACAACCAGGCAAAAGCCATCCGCTACAGTGGAGGCACGACATGGGAGCCCACTGTGGGCACTAAGGCAGGGGTCTGGCCAGCAAGGGCGGCAGGCGGTGGACCCAGCCTGCTCCCTGACACACAGCCCCATTCTTTGGGCGTTAGCCACACAGCTACCTGCCTTCCAGCCTCACGCCTCCCGTCAGATGGGGCCATTGCCTGGCGGAAAGGTCCCCACCCAGGGGCCTGAGCCAGCAGATCAAGATCCCGCCTGACTGGTATAACCAGGCTCTGAGGACTCTTCCCTTTCTCTCGCCTAGCATGCTCAGCGGCAGGAAAGCTGCCAGAGGCCGGGGCTGTTTCCATCCCTGAACCTCCTGGGCACAGACTCGAGGGGAAGCAATTCAGAAATGGGCTGAGCAGAGGGGTCAGGTGGGTTGCACAGCCTCGGGTCAGGTGCGTGGGTCACAAGGAGACAAAGACAGCCGTCCCCCCGGGGAGTGGAGGCCACAGTGCCATGGGGAGAAGGAGGAGAACTCCTACTGTGCACACGAGTGTGTACACACACACACACACACCTGTGCATGGGCCAGGACCTGGAAGAGGGAACGAAGTACACCTGCGGTCAGGGGGCAGGTGAGAGAGAACAGAGCGACCCAGGGGTCTGCACAGGTGACAGGAAGACCCAAGCAGCCCCTTGGCCAAGTCCAAGGTCAGCTCTCAGCAGCTGCACAGCGAGATGTGTCAGCGGAACACCTTTCAGAGAAAAGCAGACAGTGAGGGGGGACCAGGCCAGCCCCCTCATTCCAGGCCTCCCTGGTGCGACACAGGTCGGGCAACAAGGCGGGGAGGAGCTCGGCCAAGCCTACAGGGGTGCTCCTGCTGGCACACCTGCCTCCCAGGCCTCCCCGAGCCCGGTTCCAGGCAGCACCTGTGACATTCTGTGCACACTCATCCCAGGGCAGCTGCCACCACTCCAGGGACCAGAGCCTAGACAGCCCCCAGCCAGCCCTGGGACTGCACAAACAGGACAGACACATCTGCCATGCACACTGTCCCCAGGTGTGCTTACCGTCAGGAAGATAGCCCAGTCCCTTTCACCACCCCCATAGCTCCCAGCCTGCTGGGAACACCCCGTGGGGCCCTCTCCTAGAGTCGGCTGCTGGCCTCTTCCTTCCAACGTGTTCTGGGAGACACCACCCCGCAGCCTCCCTAGATGGCTACCGTCCCCCCACCTCTGGCTCCCCACCCTGAGAGGCCCCGTGGGTCCACTCATCATGCCTTCAGATGCTTCTGTACTTTCTGTGCCTTTTACAGTGATGCCTGAGGCAGGCCCAGCTATCCCCACCCGCCACTTTCATTTGGGGCCATGGCCTCCACGTCACTGCCGAGAGCAGGGTCCAAGGGCATGTTTAAAGCCACCCCTGGCCAGGAACACCCAGTAAGCCGGGCAGGCATCTGAATGGTGCAGACCAGCGCCTGCAAGCCTGGTCCCACCTCTCAGGCGCGGCCCCTCTGGCAGCAGAGCTGGGCCTGAGTCCTTGACACACACCACGGGCAGCAATGGTGGTCACCCTGTTAGGATGGGGAGGGTCCGCCACTCACACCCCAGAGCCCACAAGTGGCGCCCCTTTGGGACGAAGGGTACTGGCAGCACCCAGTGCAAGGGCACAGGGTCCGAGGCAGGGCAGGAAGGAAGCCAGGCAGGCCACCCTGGGAAAGCAGGCTTCTCAAACCAGAGAGAGTCCCATTGTGAAGCCACCCAGCCCCCACCCAGACATAGCGGGACACAGAGCTCATTAGTTAGTCCTCAGGAAGCCACTGGGAACAGAGGGGGTGCTCAGCCAGAGAACCCCGCCTCCAAGACAGCGAATCACTAGGCAGGAGCTGGGCTCCCCAGACCAGTTGGCTGCTGTGAGTCTCGGACATTCTGTTCCCAGGCCAGGAGCCTCACGTGACACCTTTCCCTCCTGCCCCGCCCTCCCCGGGCCAGAGCAAACTCCACAGCCTGAGACGGCAGTTTTTCAGTGGTCTTGTCTGTACTTCCCCTCAGGACACTAGTCCAGGAAGCAGAGGGTGACCTAATTCTGACTCAGCACGGTGGTTCAGGGGAGTGTGTCCACACTCGCTGCCCAGGGAACAAGCCCTGCAGCGAGGTGGTGGCCTCCGGGGGAGACCCCCCCTCCCCGGCCAGCCTGCCACGCCGTTCCTGGCTGTTCCTCCCCTTCTCCACGGAGCCCAGCAGGCTGCAAACTCACCAGGCAGAGCCCACCCGCATATGGGGAAACCATCTCAGGGCCAGGCAGGGGTGGGGCGGTGGCCTCCGGCAGTAGGGCAGGGACAGGCCCAGAAGTGATGCTTTAGCCGAGCAGGAAGCCTCCGAGGCTGGACAGGGCCAGCGTTTATATGTGACTGGGTAGCCCTGTTCTGGGCCTTGAGGGCCATTTTGCATGTTTGTCACAGCTACTAAACTCTGCCCGTGTTGGGCAAAAGCGATCTGAATCTCACATAGTTTTCACGTCACAAATTATTATTCTTGCTCTGATTCGTTTCAACCATTTAAAAACACAGAAACCGTTCTCAGTGTGCAGACAGTACAAAACCAGGCGGTGGGTGGGACCCGCTATGGGGCACAGTGGGCTGACCCTATTCTCGGTGCTCCTCCGACCTTGCACACAGCAGGCCTCCCGGGAAAGCACAGGGCTGTAATCCTCATGGGGCTTTCGCCCGCGCAAGCACCCCGGGCTGAACCCCCGAGGGCTTTGAGTAACCAGGCTGATGCAGCTCTCCCAGCCCTGGCCTCCTCCCAGCCCAGGCCTCAGCCAGCCCCCGGCCCCCCAGCGGTGCTCTGGGGCACCAGCGGATGCCAGGCAGGCCTTACTCCATCTCCTGGCGCTCCGCCTCCTCTGTGCTCAGGTCCTCCTCCACTCCGTAGTCCAGGATGGAGCCCACACCAAACGCCCTGTTATGCTGGATCACAGGCCGGATGGACTCCTGGTCCTCGCCGGCCACGAACTGTCCGTAGAAGGTCATCTTCATGAGCTTGTTGAACAGCCATTGTCCCAGAAGCCTCCTGGTGAGATGGAGCAGCTGAAAGGCAAAGGGAAGAAGCTGTCCTGGGCCAGCAGCCTCCCCTGTCCCCAGCAAGACGCCCCGCTTCCCTACCCCTTTCACCCAACCACAAAGCCTTGACCCACTCTCCCCAGGGCCAAACTTGGCTCACGGCCCCCATTTTACAGTGGAGACCATCCAAAGCAGCTTGCTGTCTGCTTGCAGCAACTCAGTCACCCACTCCTGTGACGGGGCGGGTCCCGGGGGCCACCCCTGTGGCCACTTTCCCTCTCTGCCCTGCAGGCTCACAGATGACCCCAGCGGCCCCCAGCAGGCGCCTGACCACCACTTGGTGGGTAAAGGAGTGCATGGCGGGTCTCCCTGAGAGAGCTATGGGCGTGTTCATAACATTCCCTGCATCCACGCCTCAGAAGATTACGCTGGGGAAGAGGAGGTTTGGTGCAGCTTTCTAGAAGGCGAGTGGCAGATTTTTCAATAGTTTGTTCACTGCTTAGTCCAAGTTCTTAAAACAGTGCCTGGTAAGGGGCTGGCTCCCCTAGAGCTGTTGAACAAATGAACACGTGCAAAATCAGGAATCTGAGCTCGGCTGCAGAGAGGCGTGGACCACCCAGGTGACCGGCCACTCCGGGACCAGTGGGCACTCAGCACAGTCATCCAGGACCACGGCACACCAGCAGCTTGGACCAACGTGCCCCTGGGGAAAACAACTGCCCACAAACCACCCAGCGTCCCCCTCCAATCACATCCCAAACTTCCGCCATCATCATTCAAATGTCCTAAGCAGCTGCTTCACGCCCAGTGCGATTCCAGGCCACGCAAAACAGAGGTGCTCACATCCTACTGGGGGAGAGACTCCAAAGGAGGGAGGGGCAAGGTTACTCCAACGGGTGATTGAGAACAGAGCGGGAGGTGTTTGCAAACTTAGATGCAGAGAGGGGGGCTGGCCCCAGTGAGGGGTGACTCCAAGAGCTGGCGCACTGGGGACAGTCAGGGCAAGAGGCCTGAGGCTTTGAGGGATGGCTGCTGGGGAGGGGCACACCCACCACCCGTCTGGGAATCCCCACGTGCCCACTGCCCCTACCTCAGCTCCAAGACAGAGCCAGCCTGAGGTTTCTCAAACCCAGGGGATAATAGGATCCCCTTTATTGTGGGGAACATGTCTTGGGAAGGGTTTCCAGGAACAATTTCTACTCTAAGCAAAAGCATGAGCGAGTCTGCAAACCAGCCCCAAGCAGCCCGCATTGGCCCGCAGGCAGACAGGCCCGGAAATGCAGGATGAAGCTCTGTGGAGGTGCCTCCGGGCTGCACCTGCAGGGCGTCCCAAGGGCGAGGTTTTCCAGGCCATCACCTCTACCTGGCTGCAGCTTCTGTCCAGTCCGTGTCTAATTTCATTGCGTCTCATTGTTTTTATAAGGAGGATTAGAAAAGGAAAGTGAAAGTTTTTACACAGAGGATTAGAAATGGAAACAAAATGTTATCAAGGGAGGGCAGGGCAAGTCTCTCTCCCCCAGGCTCAGCCACCTGGCAGGAAGGAAGGCTGGTCTTGAACATACTCGAAGACCGTCCCCAGGGCAGCCAGGGCAGAATAGCCACTGGTACCTCTGGAAAAGAACCCTGCAGTGCACACGTTGGCTCCAACGCACCAGGTGTGGAAGTGCCTCCCCGTAGACCAGCAAACTTTCCCAGCCAGGGCCACGTGGTAAACGGTGTACTTAGGCTGAGCAGACCAAACTGCCTCTGTCCTGCTACGGAGCTCTGCAGGTGTAGCGCAAAAGCAGCCAGCCGCCATGGCCACCACCCACCAAAGGAGCGAGAGCAAGGCTGACACTGTGTTGACAAACACAGGAAGTCTGGGATAGGGCCCTGGGCTGGGCTGCCCACACCCTGCCCTGGGCTCCGCGCTGACCTTCTCTGCTTCGCTCCAAGGGCAGGCAGAGCTCAGGGGGCGTGGCCGCCCTCGCCCTCTCACCCAGGCAGCACACCGGGCAGAGGTGACAGTTTTAGAGCCAACTCCAGAACAAAGTGGCCGCTTTGAAACCATCTGGGCAGCGCTACCTGGCGTGAGGGCCACCCCACCAGGTGGGGACATCCTTCATGGACTTGGAATCTGGCACCAACAACACAGACTCTAGCTTTCATTGTGCAACATAGGTGCCTGCAGAGCACAGGTAAAGCGGGTTCTCTCTCCCTGCCTCCCGCAGGGCCGCTGCCGCCATCTGCAATATTGCTTCCTTCACCCTCTTCTGCAGTGGCTCACACCCAAGCACAGAAGCCTTTGTCAGGGAAGACCTGGATTCTCTAATCTCTGAGTCCTGAGCCACTGCCTCCAGCTCAAACTGGGTCCCTGCACTCTGACCCCCCCTCGGAGCAGACTCTAATGACCTCCACCCCGGCAGGAATTGCAGAAAACAGCGCCCTTCGGCAGGAAAAATTTCCTGCAAGAGGAATTTTTACTGCAGGGCAGAGGTCAGGGAGGACAGGCCCACAAGTCCATGCAGTCCGTCTGGCCTCTGACCCTTTCCCCCCAGCAACAGGCACCAAGGCCACCATCACCAGTGGGACCACCAGCAATGACAAAGGTAGAACAGGTCCCCTGGTGGGGGGGCGTACAGAGCACCTCCCACTGATCGCGGGCTTCTTGAGGGCGTCCCCAGGTCACACGCAGGATTTGAGAAGGACTGGGTGGGCCACCCAGCCTCTTCCAGGCACCCACAGCTCAGTCCCCGCACTCCAGCAGGTGCCCCTAACAGGCATCACAGAGAGAACAGGAACGACACATCCCTCCCACGGTAGCCAAGGGCTCCCCGCTCTGCTGGCTTCACCGCTGGTTTTAAACCCAGGGAAGTAAAGTCCGTGCTGTGCCAAGACAAAATTTGGCCTCGCTGGTTCCAAGCCTTCTCTTCCCCTCCCTTCCATGTACACAGGAGACACAGCTCCTGCCCCACTCATCCCAGTTCCACCCAGCCATCCCCTGGATGCCTCCACTTCTCCAGTTCAGCTCCTTGTCCCTCCAAATCCCTCCCTCCCCCCATCAGTCCCAGACTCCAAACCTGACAGTGCAGTTTCTGGAGGGATCCAGGCCAACACCTCCAGTGGCCTCACAGTCCCCTCAGAGCCACCGAACTCCAAGACGTTCTGGGCCTCCGCCCTCACTTCCCACCAGCTGGGGCCTGGCCTTCACTTAGCTAAGCCTGAGGTTGGCTCAGTGCCCTTCGATCCAGGCTTCCCGGGGACCGAGGGAGGCAGCACCATGCCCTCGGCAGTCCCACCTGAGAAATCCACACCAACCACAAGAAAAGCCTTCCAGAGCCTTCGCACCAGCAACTGGAGCCTTGCAAACTGCCCCCAGGCGCACCTTGAAATAAGTGCAGCTCTGTACCCCAGAGTGCCAGCAGCTAAGACAATGTTCTGCTTCTTACTTCCCCAAAGCCCTCGCACTTTTCAGTTACCATGTTAGTTTTAAGAGTTTGATGTTTGAGCAGATTCCCGCTTTTCCCCAACACTGTCTGTTCATTGTGGCCGTGTCTAGGGGAGCTCCTGGATCACTGAGAACTTGGGGGTCCTGAGCTATGAACCCTCCAATACCACCAGACTTCACTTTGGGCAACATGGGGGGCACTCAATTGAAATGTCTCATCACAACTTTGTATTACTGCAAGTGGTCTATAGCTTAAGAATTAAAATTTTCTTTGTTTTTAGTTGGTACTGAGATGTAGCAAAATCAGGGACCCCAAAAAGAATGCAGGAAACACCTCCCTTCCTGACTTCCCTAGCAAAAAGCGATGCTCAAGAGGCTCCTTCTTTACACTCTGAAACTTCATAACGCATCCCGGGACCAGCAGAGGAACCCGGACGCGCCCCCGCGCAGCCGCCCACCCACCGGCCCACTCGCGCACCTGCTCGTGGTGCGCCAACAGCACTGGCGAGGCGCAGAGGCGCAGCACCAGCAGGCTGCGCGCCAGCTCCCAGCTGCGCCGGCTACGGTACGCCTCCTGTGTGTTGTCGAAGTCCACGGTAGGCACCGGCGGCCGCACGGGCTCGGCCGCCCCGCGGCCTGGCACGACCCCCGGGTTCGCGGCAGGCTGCTCGCGGGTCGCCGGCGCCGTTGACAGCGGAGAGAGGCGGGGAGTGCCGGAGCGCACCACGGAAAGGATGCGCTTCAGAGCCATGGCTGAGCGTCTGCTGGAGCCCAGAGTCCTTAAGTAGAAGCCGCCGCGCCTCCCCACAGGCCCCGCCCCGAGCCCAGCCACGCCCTCTTCTCGGAAGGCCCCGCCTGGCGGCGGCACCCCTGGCCTCGCGAGGGAAGCCCCGCCCCTCCCCGCCTCGCCCCGCCCTAGCAGCCTCGCCCACTCCTGTGGAGGCCCCGCCCCCAGGGCGTTCCCAGCTGTACTGTCGCAGACCCTGGCCACCGAGCTGCCCCACTGACGCCTGAAACCCGGCTGCTCAGCCCGTAGCCACAACCCCAAAAGGGACCCTGTGACCAGGGCAGCCCACCCTGTCTCCTCCTTCCCCGCAGGAGACCCGCTGCAACCGAGGGCTGGGCCCGCGATTCCTTCTCGGGTTTCTCAAGTCCCCCAGCTGTCCCGCTGGACCAGGAGCCCGCCCGTCAGCGCCATTGCACCCCTGCACCCCTGGACTCCTCCCTGGTCGTTGGGCCTCCTGGATGCCTGGAGGCCGGGCCTGCGAAGAATCCAGGAAGGGCAAAGGCTGAGAAGCCATCCGTTCCCTTCCCCGAGCCTAAAGCCAGATCTTAGGAAGGAGGCCCCTTAGGAATTTGCCTAGCTTCCTTTCTCTCCTGTCTTTCCATTCCCACCGCCCACCCACTGGGCAGCTGGGAACTCGCAGGCTCCCTTGGACCCTTGCTGTCCCCCTGGTTTCAGCCACCTCCCCATCCTCCTTGGCAGGGCCTCAGTGCCACCCTTGGGGCTTGACAACAAAGCCACCTGCTTTGCTACCTCCCTCGGACCTCCCTTCATTCCTAAGGGCCTTCCCACCCTGGACCTAGGATGCCCCTCCTTCCTACATGCTAGATCTCACCTTCTGGGAGGGACCTGCCCTGACTGCCCACTTTAGCATGCCCCTCCCCATCACTCACTCCTGGGCCCCTCCTTTATCTCCTGAAGACATTTCTGTACCCCCACAGGTGCTGGGTCTGACTGTGGGTGGCAGCCTCACTCCCACCCCTCCCCCCACTTGCCCACCTGGTTCACCTGGTTCAGCAGGTGCTCCACGCATCTTGGTGGATTGGACGTCCTGCCCTGTTCAGCACTGCTGACCATGTGCAGCCTCCAGGCAAGGGGGTGATGAAGAGGGTAAATTTCAGTTCATTTCAATTTCCACCTTTAGCAGATCAGCTACCATCCCCACATTCCTCAACCCAGGGGCAAGCAACAGAAACCGCAGGGACAGTGGCAAGTGATCCTTCCTCGTAGCAACTCTGTTCGCAACAGCCAAAAGGCAGAACCGACCCCAGCGTCCATCAGCGGACGCACGGAGAAACGAACGGTAGTGCACTCACAGTGGGATATTACTTGGCAATAAAAACGGAATGAGGTGCTGATGTGTCACGCTACCGCGGATGAACCTAGAAAACATCATGCTAAGTGAAAGAAGCCAGACGCAAAAGGCCACAGGGATGGTTTTATTCCTAGCAAGTGCCTAGAATAGACAAATCTATAAGGAAACAGAAAGGAGATGAGTGGTTTCCTGGAGGAAGGGGGAGTGGCTGCTGATGGGTATGGAGCTGGGGTATGAAAATGTTCTGGAACTAGATAGTGGTGATGTTTGCTTAACTTTGCGACTATAGTGAAAGCCATACAGCTGTACCCTGGAAATGGGTGAGTTGTACGGTATGTGAACTGTATCTCAGTAAAGCTGTTGTGGCCCCAACCGGCGCGGCTCAGCTGGTTGGGCATCCTCACACGAAGCAAAAGGTCGCTGATTTGATTCCCAGTCAGGGCACGTGCCTGGGTGATTGGTTTGGTCCCGGTCAGGGCATATATGAGAGGCAACCAGTTGGGGTTTCTGTCTCATGCTGATGTTTCTCTCCCTCTCTTTCTCCCTCCCTTCCCCTCTCTCTAATAAATAAATAAATAAAAATCTTGTAAAGAATTTCTTTTTCAAAAAGCAGTTGTAATCCAAAAAGCAAAAGGGTTATAGTTCCAGCGTTTGCTTCAAGGAAGCCGGTGGCCTGGCCATGGAGGCGAAGGCAAGCAGGGATACCAGATTCGGGGCTGCAGAGAAGGAACACAAGAGACCGTACTCTGTCCTCTCACCCCCAGGCTGAGGCTGGGAGCAATGAGCGTCGCAGTGCCCAGGTCCCCTGGGAGGACGGCCTGCCTGTCAATGTGCCTGTGGAGACAAGCCTGGGGCCTGGAAGAGGCCAGCCGACGTGCAAATAAATAAAACAACTAAGTTTCACAGACACTCTGCAATGCCAAGAAGGCAATTTTGCTGTGAATAGCTGGTGGCGCATTTTGAAAGAAAGACAGTCCCCAGGACCAGAGATCCTGATGGTGGTTTGTGTGGGGGTCCTCCAGGAGGTCAGCCAGGTGGGGGGTAAGCTGGGGGCAGAGGACAGAGGGCGGGGCTCCTGTCCTCCATGGCAGAAGACTGAGGCGTATCCGAGAGGGCCTCAGTGGACTTGGTCTTGTGGTTGTCACCCACTAGTCACACCTCCCCCCTGCCCCCGGAGGAGCCAGGCCAGAAGCTCCTGAGCGGAAGCACGCAGGAAACAGACGTTAATGGGAGGCCAGCGCGGCCACCTCAGGACCATTACAACCCCTTTTTGCCAGTCATGTGACTGCATTGTGCGTGGTTCCTCCCAGACAGCCCTTTCTCTGAGTCCTTCCCATGCCCCATCTTGTACGGGTACTCAGGGAAATGACTCGTTTTTGGTTCAGTGTCAGAGTTCTTTCTGATTTATTGCATTTTGCTACTAGCTCTGCCCATTTTCAACTAATATATTTGCTCTGCCTATACGAAGAGAAATTCATTCACCTTTGTTTAACGTGGGGCTTGCCTGGCTGTTACCGACCTGCACCAAACACAGGCTGGCGTCTGCTCCCCAGCACGTAGGGGCCCCATCGGCACTTACGTTATCCCGTCATCCACGCTGTGCCCTTAGGCCCTGCCGAGCTCCACTGAGCTATGCTATTTCATTCATTTCTTTCAGAACTGCTAACGTATGATTTCTTTCCTGACAGTGAGGCTGTGCTAAGGCAGTCACGCTGCGCCACACCAGCCACTTTGGAAGGTCACCGACGATGCCCACATGAAGAAAGGCATTTGGCGCCCCCAGCCCAAGCCTTCCTTGTGAAATCAGTGTGCTCTGCGGGCTGACGAGGGTGGCAATTGCAGCCTCCCCGTCTAGGATTAGAAAGCAGTCTTGTTGTCCCACTTTGTCCAATTGTTAAGTCTGTTCTGGTACCAGGTGAGCCCTGGCTAGAGGCATCCTGGGAGCCTACAAGCCAGGGAGCCCAGCCAGGGCCCAGGCCTAGAGAGTGGGCCAAGCCAGAGGACCTGAGGCCCCTGGCGACAGAAGACCGACTTGAGGTGGGATAAACGTGCGTCTCTGTGGTCAGCCCAATAGAATCCTCTTGTGAAGGAGGCGGCTGGCTCAGGGCTCCAGAGGCTGGGACCTAGCAGGCACGTGCCCTGTGAGCCCCAGGACGACAGGACAACAGCAGCAGCGACCCAGTTCCTGACGTGTCCTGGGCACAGCCCCACGCCCAGAGCACACAGACTGCAGAGCCAGAGCTTTGGACCCCAGAGAGTTTGGGGCTTCTTCCTCAGGAAAATAGTAATAATAATAATACCCCCCCCCCACACACACACTCACCCTCGGCCAGGGTTGTTGCCCAGACTCAACCCGAAGGTGTTTCGCACAAGCCCTGTGTCCACCAAGAACCTGACAAACCAGAGTTGAGCTCTCACCACCTGCCCGGGTCGCCTGAGGTGCAGGGAAGCCTCAGGAGCCAGGTCCCCTTCTTGAAGATGAGTAGGTCACAGGGGCTGCCCTGCTGCCCTGGGTCCTGGGGACATGGCCCTTGCAGAGGGCTGAGCTGTCCTGGGCCAGGTCTCAGAGGCAGGGCCCTCCCAGGAAGCTGCAGCTGAAGCCCCCTTGGGGACCCCCATGCACATCCTATAAACCTGGGGGCTGACACCCTCAGACCTGGGCCTGATGGTAGAGATGTGTCACCTGCGTCCTATGCAGTTAACCAGGAGTCAGGACCCTTGGTGGCACTGGGCCACCCTCTCTGCTCCAGCCTAGTGATGGTGATACCCCCATTTGGGTGGTGACTCCCCCAGGGAGCAGGGGCCTGGCCACCCCATACAGCTCCTGCAGAGAACTCACCTGGCCTCGGGGGGAGGCACAGAATAGCGCCACTGATAGGCTGCTCTGGTGGTCTCAGCACAAGGCCAAGCAGGGTGCCCAGGGGCAGTGCGTTGGGACAGACATGGTCCCTCGTTCCTTTATGTACCACTGGGTATACTGCTTTGGGCTTTTTATCCCAGCAAGCATGAATGACTTCTGTGATAAAAAAATATTGTTCAAGTGCTTAAATAATAGCCATAAAAAGAAAAGGCAAAGCAGTGGCTTTTGGCAGAAGTTCTGGACACCCAGGAGGGGCTGGCTTGAGTCAGAGCTATGTGACCAGGCCTTTAGGGGCTTGGACACAGGTGGAAGCGGCCCCGGCCTGCCAGGGCCTCTCCCAGCTGAGACCTGCCCAGGTCCCTCTCCCAGAGGCAGGAGGCCCCTGAGTGCAGGCATGGGCTTGTCCAGTGTCCTTGGGGCCCTGCTCAGCTGTGCTTCCTGGGTACCCACTCAGGGACCTGGGCCTTCCTGGAGGAGGTGACAGCTGAACTAGAACAAGGAGGACCCTGGCTTGGTGAGGGAGAGCTGGGGCCTTGGGGGTCACGGAAGACAAAACCCAGTGAGTTCCCCAGGAGCCATGGGAGAGCCTGAGGAGGGGAAGCTGACACCCCTGCTCTGCTGGCCAGCAGAGTCTCTGGGCCACCCCCAGCCTCTGCTTCTGACCTCTGATGCTTCACCTCGGGCACCTGTGCCCCATCTCCCCACAGCAGCACCAGGATGAGCCTGCCCCCACCCCCCGGCAGCCCCCTATGAGTTCCCATCAGTCCCATCTCCCTAAGTGGGGGCGCCATACCACAGCCTCTCCTGGGGCTTGGGGCAAGGTGGAGGTCTGGGCTTCCTCCCCCGCCTGCCCCACTCCCTAGGTGTAGACCAGAACTTCCACTGGTGTTACCAAGATGGGTTCCCTTGGGTGGGAGACAGGGACAGAAGGGGGCTGTGTCCTTCCTGTGCCCCAGCACCTCCTGCAGGGCCACCTCCTCTCTGTGGGCTTCGTGGGGGACAGTTCAGCCCAGGACCCCTGGGGGTCATTGGTGACTGTGCCGGGAAGGCCCGGCAGGCTGGATCTCTGCAGGGAAGCATCTTAGGCTGGAGCCTCTCCTGATAAGGAAGTTTTAGGACATCTTCACTGTCACCACAGTGGTTGACGGGGTGTCCACAGGAGAAGATGAGTGTCTACTGAGGTGTTAGCCGCATGGACACGTGTCCCTGACATGCAGGCAGGGGACACCTCGCAGGGGAAGTGGCGTGCCCCCAGAGGCCACGGGGAGGGGAGGAAAGTGGGGCAGGAACCCGTGAATTGAGGAAGGCAGCACTTAGATAACTCGTGTTTTTTATGGTGATATTTTTGCATCAATTGCTCCTTTTCTTTGTCATGTGTCACAAAAAGAATAAAACAACCCCACAGCTTACTTTGTAACATGTAGCAATCTGGGCCGGCCAGAGACATGGCCCCAGGCAGCCCCTCACAGGCGCCCTCCAGCCCGGGCTCTCGGGGCTCACTGGCTACGAGTCCGGGGGCCTAGCTGGCACTGGCTGGCAGCGTCTCCGGATTGCTGTTCAAGGCCTTTGGCTCCTCTGGGGGAGCTGCCCAGAGCCTCGTCAGCAGTTCTGCTGCAGTCGGGCGAGGAGCCCAGCTACCCCACTGGGGCCATCCAGAGCTGCTGGCCTGGCCGCCCCTGCAGCACATTCCGCCGTAGGTGGAAATGTGTTCAGGTTGTGTGGAGCCAGGTCGGCCTGGCACCCCCTCGACACTGTCCCCTTGCCCGCCCGCTTGTGTCTGCCTTAGTCCCTCCACCCGACATTGATTTTCCTCCCTCACCTGACGGTCAGGCTTTGATGTTTGTACTCTCTGTACCTCCAGGTGCTGAGCGATGCTGACCTTGGCCTCCCCTTCCCCCGCCCCTTGCAGAGCACACAACTGACATCTTCCTATGCATCAGGCCGTCCTCCTGAGGAGGCCATCATGCACCAAAGAACAAATAAATGGCCCAGTCCCACGGCCGTCCCCACACAGCCAGGCAGGCCCTGCGGGCCCTTGAGGGGCCTGCCCCTCAGGGTGGGTAAGGAAGGGCTTCTGGCTGTGACAGACCCTGTTGTCACAGACAGCAGCACAGAGGGGCCTCCCCTTTGGTTAATGTTTAAACACGTGTGGAGGTGCAGTGCGGAGAGAGCTGTGCTTCCTGCCCGCCCGACGCTGCCAGCTGGTGGGGCTAAGGGGGGAGCAGGAGACCACAGACGTCGGGGGTCTCGTGCCCACCCCGGGCAAAGCCCAGCGAGTTCCCCAGGAGCCAGGGGAGAGCCTGGGGAGACTAGGGTGGGTGCCGCAGAGCAGAGCAGGGCATGCATGGGGCACACTGGGATAGCCCCCCCCCTCAGCCATGAGGACTTCAGCAGCAGGGACCCTGGGGGCACAGGCTGCCAGGGACTGTAGGGAGGTGGGTGAAGAAACAGAACATACAAGCACTGGGCTCTGTAGGGTCCCCTAGCCCCAGCATCACCTCCACTTCCTCCTTAGCCCCGCCCAGTTTCCAGGAACCTTGCTCTGAACCATGCAGGCCTCAGCCTCAGGTCCTCAGAGGCCTTTGCCTGCTTTGAACACCGCCTGATGTTTTGGAATGAATTCCTTTCTGATTAGGAGGCCAGCACGTGCCTTTCGGAGACAAACTGAGAAGTACAAGTAAGAGCAAAGGGCAGAACAGTGTCGTCTGAAATCCCAGCACCCTGGGCAGGAAGCCAGAGCTGAAACTTGAGTGTCTCTCTCTCTCTTTTCTGTGTAGGCGTGACACACATGTGTATACACATATCATGTATGTGCATGCATAGATTCATTCACACCCACCCCACACCTGAGGCCACTCAATAGGAGACCCCTGTGCATTCTCTGCCAGGCACATTCCTGTTTCATTAAACATTTTCCGTGACATATTCATGCCAGGCCTCACCTCCTGTCACCAACTGCGTGTTCCATCCTTTCTGGAACTTTCCACCCCTCCTGGCTCTGGGTTCCTGGGCCGCTGGAGACCCCTCATGGCATCTGTGGTGTCCTCACAGGGGCCTGAATGTCTGGCCTGGGTGGGTGTAGTGGTCGGGCTGAGTCACGGTCACGCTGCTCAGTGGCTTCTGCAAAGCCAAGAGATGCTTCAGCCCCGTCCCACCAGCAGCTTTCAGGGGGAGTGGTCCCGTACCCCACAGGGTGGGTGCGATCAAGAACACCTGCAATGAGGTTCCCATGCCACTCCTCCCCCCAAAGAGCAGGGCAGGTACTGGTTGATGCCCTGGAGGGGCCCGGGCCTTGGGGTGCAGAGTGAGGGGAGCCAGGAAGGAGCCCCTGAGCACCGAGGGCTTCTCAGCAACGAGGACCTATTAAGTCATGGGGCTCTCGCCCTGAGCCCTTCACAGCCCCATCCTCGTGCCCACGGGTGAGGACTGGGCCTCAGCGTGGCCTCCAGCTGCCACCCCCTGCACACCTGAAGTTTCTGACAGGTGGACAGAGGGCCGCCTGTCCACCTGTCAGAAACTTCATTTGTGAGTGGGGTGCCAGGGAACCCAGAGGCATTTGGCCAGCCTCTGCCCTACGGGGCATCGTCGGGGGAGACTGCCATCCTCTGAGAGCCACCAAGCCCCACAACCAGGGAGGGAGAGCAGCCATCGTTACCTTGTGACAACAACCGCCCCACTGGAGGCTCACCGGGCCTGGCACCAGGGGCGGCATCCAAGTCAATGGACATCTAGAATAGCCCACCAGCTTGCGTGAACTACCTATCAAACGCCACTAACACTGATGGAATTCAGCCCTGGCCGCTGTGGCTCAGCTGGTTGGAACATCGTCCTGTACACCAACAGGTTATTGGTTCGATCCCCAGTCAGGGCGCATGCCTAGGCTGCAGGTTCCGTCCCTGCGGGGTGCGTAGGAGAGGCAACCCATTGATGTTTCTCTCCCTCTCTCTCCCCTCCCTTCCCCTCTCTCTAAAATCAATAAGTATGTTCTTGGGTGAGGATTCAAAGAAAATTTGATGGAATTTGCTTTTTCATGTCCAGAACTCTGTCTACCATACAGGTACTTCCACACCTTGAGGGAAGGGGCCTGTTGGTGAGCCCTGAGCTGGGAGGGGGCTGGGGGATCCTGGCCCCCGTTCAGGGTGTGGTAGGGGCCAGAAGGCTGTGGGGCCCCTGACCTTATCCTCTCCTTAGACCCCCCCCAAGGACCCAGAATGAGGGGCCACAGTGCAAGGTGCTTAGGGTGGGGTTTCCTGGGCCCCTCCGCAGGGGACACATGCCAGAGAAATCCATGCTGTCCTGCAACCTTGTGTGGCAGCCTAGCCACTGGGGTTAGCGGTGGCAACCCCCAGGCTGTCCACCAGAGAGAGCTCACCCAGAGCTTCTGGCTGGGATACAACTGGGCCCAGGGGGTGGCACAGGCTCCCGGCCCCCTCAGACCTCAGCAATTCAACCCCACGCTTGCTCCTGGCCAGGCAGGGCCTGGGCCTGGAGGCCCCAGGGAATCTGGAGGTGCAGAAGGGCTGGGACTGTAGTGACAGAGCTGGTCGGCAGAGGGCAGCAGAGGGCCACAGAGCTGCCCTAGATGAGTCCCCTGCCCCCTGGGGCCTTGTCCCACCTCCAGGACACCCAGACTCTGACCCACAGCTGCAGGGGGAGGTCAGACCTCACCTTTCCCACTCCTCACCACAGTCCAGCTGATGGCCTGGAGGCCACTCCTTTCATGCCTGCCCCCTGCTGCCTGCCCCCAGCACAGAGCTCTTAGTACTCTCCCTCCACTGTCCCCTCACCTCCCCCCCACACACAAGCCACCCTCCTGGACACTGCCCTGGTCCATCCCACAGGGTCTCACTTTGCATTTCCAGGCCTCAGAGGACGGGGTGAGGTTCCAGAACATTCCAGGTGGCCCTCATGAGGAATACAAACCAGGGGCCATAAAGCATGTTTGTGTCCCCACTGCATCACACGTCCCCAAGAACGCACCTCCCAGCAGTGGGGAGACCCCTGGTTGGCAGGCAGGCTGGCATGGCCGACAGTGGCATTGTGGACACGTGGCATGTGGCCCTTCTGAGCGAGGTCCCCCTCCATGGAAGAGGGAGCAACTTCACAGGGACGGACTAAGCCTCCAGGGCCCAGCCCAGCATCCTCAGGGTCCAGCTTCCCCCAGTGGGGGTCCCGACAGAGGTCGCCACACGCTGGACCCAAGGGAGGCTCCCTCACATCTGGCATCCTGGGGGTTTCAGCACCCATCAGCCACTAGCCAGTCCCTCTGTGTCCTCTGGTGATGGGGAGCCTAACCCTTCGAGGCTGCTAGTTCCAGGACCTTCTATGGCTCTTTCCCATAGGCCCAGGCTCAGCTCTGTCAGCTCCCTCAGCCCCAGGAGTGTATTCCAAATTCGTCATCGGGATCCTGAAGCCCTCCTCCTCCCGGCTCCCCCTGCTGGCCGCTGTCTTGTGCTCGGCCCCTCCCTTCTCCATCCACCTCCTTGCTCTGGTGGACGCCTTCTTGGTTGTAACTAGGGTCCCCTGCTGTCACTAGTGAGACCCGCTGTCCTCTCTCCAGCCCAGCCACTCCAGGGACCCACCCATGTGCCCGGCTCCCACTGCTGGCCATGCACACCTGGCTCTGTCCTCACCGTCCACCAAATGGCACCCCTGGCCCTAGGGACATCATCCCTCCTCCATTCCCTCCCCCATTGTCCCACATCTGTAACCTTCTGCCTCCTCCCCCACTCCACTTGGCCAGCCCCGGCGTCCACCCTGGACAGAAACACCTCACTGTCCTCCTTCCTCCACCCCCACCCCAGAAACCTCCCAGGCCCACCGTTTGCACTCACAGCCAGCCCCAGTTTCCCACTTACTGCCCCCGCCCCCATCCCCTGCCATCCCCTGACACCCATCCCCCATCACCCTGCCCCGCAGCAGCTGGAACCTGGCAGGGCCCAGCGCCCTCCCTCTGGGAGGACCAGCTCCTGGATGGCTCAGGCCGTCAGCACAGACCTGTGCTTGCCACAGCGGCTGGTCTGGATTGGGCAGCACCGGGGCCAGCCGGGCTTCCCTGGCCTGCCCCGAGCACAGTGATGAGCCAGGTTTGCGCAATGAGGGTGGAGCCCAGGGTGACTTCTGGATGGCGGGGTGAGCCATACAGACTGGGGACTCCCCAGAGGATGAGGCAGACCCACCAGGCAGCACGGCCCGAGGGCGCACCCAAGGAGCAGAGGTGAGCTCTGATCAAGCAGCACCTGAAGGCCACCCTGCTAAGACTCTTCCCCATTACACAAGCCCACAGCTTTTCGTCACCATCCTACTCAGTTTGCTGTGGGTTTTCTGTTCCTTGGAGCCACAGGCTTGCTGTTGGTATATCATCTCCATCCGCCCACCTCACCCCAGCCCCGACCCACCACAGTACACCAAGTGAGTTCCCACGATCTCATGTCGGCCCCCACGCCCCTGCTTGAAGTGTGCCTGGAGATGCCGCCACGGCAGTTCCCCTGGTCAGGCTCTTTGTGAATGCTGTTCACTCCTTATTTATCCCTTGCACCCACCTTGATAGGGGTGCAAGGGATAAATAATTCAGCTAGGGGTGACCACGTTGCTTTCAGTGTTCAATGCAGCCGGCTGGGGTCAGGGGACCAGGCTGGGTCTACCTGACCCATAGCTTCACCCCAAGGGGATTGTGGGAAATGGAAGCCCTAGAGACCCCCAGAGGGCTATGCCCCCCAAGAGGAAAGGCAGGCTGGGGACCACACCCCCTACCTGCAGCCACATGGCTCATAGTCAGAGGTTCCGATATGTCCTGGTCTCCCAACCACACCCTCTGGTCGGTGCCAGCCTGGCCAGCGCTGTGACGCGGGGTTCACCCATGCTGGTCCCCTCTCTCGTCTCAGGCATGGGGACAGTAACAATTCAAGGGGGTCGTGTTGGGAACCAGGATAGGGGGGTTCCACCTGTACCAGTAGGAAACTCAGCTCTTGGTTTTTCTTGCCCAGTTAGGTGGGAGGAAAACTAGGAGGGAGTGAGATGGTCTCCTCCCCCACTCCCCACACACCCCCACAGGCTGCGGGGTGGAACACAAGTACAGGCAGACCTCGCCTTAGTACACCTCATATTTTTTACAGGCCGTAGGCAACCCCTGCGCCAGCAGAAACATTACGACTCACTTCGTGTGGAGCTCACTTTATTGCGGGGATCTGGACAAAACCACATCTCCAGGGTTTGCCCATGTCTCCTCCACTGAGACGGGTTGCTCTAGGCCCAGTGAGCTCTGGTTTCCGAGAAACAAAAGAGAGGAGCCTTCTGGGAAGTAATTGGGAGGGTTGGGGGGCATATATTTTACTTCCAGGGTCCCAAGGTGTTCACTCAGCTACACCTCAGTTGACAAAAAAACGCAACCTCCTTAGCCAATGGCACTGCACAGGGCTCCCAATTAGCCTTGCGGCATGGCAAGCCACTGAGCCACCGAGTCCCCAAGTCCTGGTTCTAGTGGACGCGCCCTGGCGCTTGGCTCCACGAGCCTGCGTCATCAGAAGCTCTTCCCCATGAGCTGACTGGCTCACTTCGGGGGTGACTGGTTCTGTGAGGCTCCTCACCAGGCCCGGGGCCTCTGCGAGATGCAGCCGAGGAGGGGGCTGGGCCGGGCCACCTCCGGAACAATGAGGTTGGCCCACAGCCACCTTGAGGCGCCCAGTGGCCCCCAAGGGCCCAGTGCCTGCCAACAGGAAGGCCCATTTGGGGGCTCAGGCGAGCAGAGGGAATACCTCCTAGGAGGGTCCTGCTGGAGGTCATCTGGCCCAGAAGGAGGATCCTTTCAAGCTAGACCCCCAGTTCTGACTCTGCGGGGGGATCCCCACTGTCCTGTCACCCCACTTCCTCACTCCCAGTTCACACCCAGGGGCTCCAGCAGGCCCAGCCCTGCCCCCTACCCCCCCCCTCCAGTTCGATGCCCTCACCCTTAGAGGCCTACAAGCCATCGGCACCCTTTGTCCAGCTCCACAAGCCCACACCAGCCAACCGCAGCACCCCACCCCACTGGTGTGCACCCAAAAGACACCGGGAGCCTTTCCAAGGAGCTGCCCCGAGGGCGAGGGCTGGCAGGGTAGGCATCTCAGGCCTGCTCCCCGCCCTTGTTCTCCCGAAGCAGTGTTTTCGAAGACAGAGCATTTCATAATGGAAGGGTGTGATGGGTCAGGGAAGCAACTTCCCACTGATAAAAATCTGAGTAGAGCCTCTGCCACAGCTCACAGCAGGTGGAACAGAGGCCTTCGACCCGGCCCTGCTCTCGGGCCGTCCCCCCAGCTGGCCTGCACCCCCCTCACCTCTGGGACTGGCCTGGGTCCCCAGGAGTGGCCCCCACTGATACGGGCTGCTGAGGGGGCAGTGGGGCCCCCGCTGGCTCAGCCTCATGCCCTCCCCATCAAGGTGCAGGGCAGTGGCCCCTACAGCCAGCCGTTGGGAGCGTCCCAAGGCAGAGCCACTTCAGGGAGGGTGAAGAGGAGGCAAAGCGCCCACCATGCCTGTCAGCAGCAGCTTGGGGCAGGAGGCCCGTGGAGGCCTGAGCCTGTGCCTGGAGAGGGTCCAGTCACACAGAGGCCAGCAGGATGTGGCAGCCTGTGAGTGGTAGTGCGGGTGCCCCCCACGCCCAGGTCCTCTCTGTGGGTAGGCAGAGTCCCGGCCTCCTCGGTGGTCCCATGAAGGCTCCACAGTCAGGCCGGCCCCGCCTGAGCTCTGTCTCCCCGATCCCAGACATCTGAGCCCATGCTTCGTTCTCCTGCCGCTCACTCGATTTCCTTTTTCTACAGTGGGGCTGATGCAGGATGAAACGAGCCCGAGACACATCTAGCAAGAGGACGCCCCTGGTGGGGGTGGAGAAGGGCCAAGAGAGCCCAGCAGAAGCACGTGGCCACCGCGGCCTGCCTTGCGGAGCACTGGAGGAACTGGGCGTGTCTGGGCTGAGCCTCGCGGTGCTGCACAGTGGCCGCAGCTAGAATGCCCCATTTGCCATCACTGACAGTGGGGTCTGGCAGCGGGGGCGGGGGGGTGGGGGGAGGTTTGGGGATCATCCTCCAGGCTCCCTGCGCTGGAGGGTTCCATCTTTGGGCTGCAGGGGCCAGGGCCATCCCAGACACAGCACCTGCGGGGCGAAGCTGGCGGCCTGCCCACATCTGCCACAGGGCCCCTGCTCTGTGTCACTCAAGCCCTTTCCCTCTTACCTGCCTGCCAGACTCTCCCCTCCGTCCTGCCCAGTCCCCTGCAGCCCTCCCCCTCCTTGGGCTCAGACCCCAACGTTGAGTTGAGCATGTGGGAGATGCCCCAGGGAGGGGCTCTGTCCGGCTGGGGCAGAAGTGGGGGTAAGGGGGTGCTGTCTCCAAATTCTGGGGAGAAAACAGCCCCAATGGCCCTAAATGTCCCCGAGGCCAGGGCTCAGGGGTCCAGGGGCTGGGGGCATCATCGTGGAAGGGACAAAAGTCCAGACAGGCCATGTGGATCTTAGGCTCCGGGTTCCCCAAAGGCTTTGCAGCTCCCGAGGCCCGCTAAGGCTGGATCCCAGCTGCAAGGGGTCTGGGGTTTCCCACGAGCCTCCCCTCCGAGCCCCTGTGAGGTCTGAGAGCTATGGGGGTGGGCGGCCTCCAGTGTCCCTTTCCGGACTCAACCTAGAGAATGTGCGTGCTTCTCATTGTACATGTTGGTTTTGAATTTCCGGTCGGTTCTCCCAATGTCACAAAATAGTAGCCCAGTCGAGACATTCACCGGGACAGGAGATGGGGCGTGCTGCTGGGAGGATTGGAGGAGCAAAGGGCTATGGTGGGTGAGTCGGGGCAAGCAGCCACGGGGCTGACGCTCACCTCCCCCCATCTCTCTCCAATCTCAAATATTTAAAAAAGTGAAATAAAACCTCTGCTTCACAATGGCAGTTTCTACACTGCTCCCCAGGGTCTCATGGGTCAGAATTCTCCCTTCGTGGCCCCTGGGTGCAATTCAGGGGCTCAGGGAACAGGGGAGCACAGAGGAAAAGCATATGGGCAAGGTGAGGCTGGCAGCCGGAAGCCAGGATTAGGTGGCGGCCACCCCTGAAGCAGGTGGGACCCACGCGCTTGGTGCCCAAGGCCCCTGACATCGGAGGCCTGGAGCCTGTGGCCAGGTGTCGGGGACAGCAGAGGCTGCAGCGGGCAGGTCTGCCCCGCTCTCATTCTGGCTTTCTGCCTGTCCTCAGATACCCCCAGCTCTGTGCTGCCTCAGGGCCTTTGTGCTAGTGGTTCTTTCTGCCCTTGTCTGATACCTTCTGGTCTCCTCTTCTGAGAGTTCCTTCTTTAGTACCCACCTCCACCTGAGCTCTGTGTCTGCAGCATCTGGTTTGGCCGCATTTCCTCACCACCTGCACCTGCTCCAGAGAGCGTGCCCTGTAGAGACCGGCATACAGGGGAGGGAGGAGCCTCTGGGGCCACTTCTCAGGCTGCATACATGCTGGACTCGGCTCAGCCCTGCCCTCCATTTGCTCACACTCCTTCTTCCCCGGTGGCTCTGGCGTGCTGGTGGGTGCTGGCCACAGGGGTCCCCAAGTCCAGGGTGCAGGCCACGGCCTCAAGACCTCAATCTGGTCACGGGAGTGGGTGCAGCTCGGATCCCCAATGCTCCCACCCCATAAATAAAAGATTCCCTTCCTCCTTTCAGCCGTGCACAGCCACAGCCCGCTCACCACCCGGCCCTTTGTGCCCACGCGTTGCCATAGAGACAGGGATTCAAAGGCCTGGCACTTCAAGGCTTCCCTCTTCTCCTGGTGGGCCAGGGTGGGGGTAGCTAGGATGGCTGCCCGAGCCTGGTCAGCCCACTTCCTATCTATCCAGCTAGATGCCTGGCCTTGCCAGGCCGGTGTACCCACTACTTCTCCCTCTGGTGTGGACTGACTCGGCCTACCTGGGTAACAGGTGCGCTTTTACAGGACCCTTATTCAAAGTTGGATGCAATGAGGGGAACTGAGGCACACTGGTCCCTGGGGAGGCCTTGCTTCCTTTGGTCTTTCTGCAGCCCGGCCTGGTGTGTGGCATTTGGAGAATGCGTCGTGCCTCGAGGCAGTCATGTGACTCCAGACAGGCTCTCCCTGCCCCCCAGCCAAATTCGCCATCTGTACAGTGGGCTGTTCCTGCCCGCGCACCCACAGTGTCCCCGAGGCTCCTGGACTCGGGCTTGGGGAGATGCTGTCCCCTTCTCTGTGCCCCCAGCACCAATGGCCCAGGGCTGGCCAGCAGGGTGGGCTATTCACGGCTCCGGAGCCAGGACCCAGGCCATCTCCTCCGTGCTTCCGCGGTCCCTGTGTGGCATCTGTCTCTGAGCCACCCCACTGAGAGCGTAGCAGGCCTTTGAGGTCCCTGCGCTTTCTCCGCGCCCTGTGCACCACTCACACTTTTTATCTCTCCACTATCCACCCTTTAATCATCTCCTGTGACTCGTGCGACTGGCGCAATCTGCAGCAGAATTTTCGGGTTGCAGCCGCTTCTCTCTCACCCACCCTGGCGTGGCAGAGGGAGAGGCAGCCATTTGGGATTTGTCATCCACTTACTGTGGCACTCAAGCAGCTCTGGGACCACTTCAAGGCTCAGTTTCCTCTCCTGCATAATGGAAGCAGCTGTCCACCCTTCCACAAATGTCCACAGACATCTGGGGCGCTGGGCTCCATGCCGGGCCTGGGAACAGGACACCTCATGTCTTTGGGGGAGACCCTGCCCCTCTTGCTCCAATCCAGGAACTCTGGTGAGGGCAGCCACTCACAGACCCTCCCACTCACTCCTGTCCCAGGCAGGCCGGGCCAATCAGGGACTTCCCTGGGAGTTTACTGATGAAGGGAAGGAAACAGGGAGAGGCAGCAGGGCAGGCCGTACCCCAGGCTGCCTCCAAGGGTGACCCCAGGCTTTGTCCCCCCTTTCCCTGGCTAGACTCCCATCCTGCCTGAGCAGCTGACCCAGGGAAGCCCTCACCTCGCAGGGGGCACCACGGTCCTGGTCCCAGGAGTAGGCAAAGGGCTTGGATGCAAAGAAAGACTGTGCCCCTGTGGGACAGGGTACAGCAGGAGCCAGGCAGCTCCTCTAGGTGTTGCCCAGCACAGCATCTAGGCGACCCTCGACGTCTCCCATTAACCTCCTGGAAGCAGGATCCCCCTTTTGGAAGGATGGCCTGACATCCCTTTTCAATAGAGCAGTCCTCCATGACCAGGCAGCGCTGTGATGCCCTGAGAAGCTCTGAAATGCAAGTTCAAGGTGTCCAGTGACTCAGCTGGGCCCAATTCCAGCAGAGAGGGGGCCACACCCACCCCTAGGTCATGTTGCCTAGTATCTTGGGTCCAAAAACAGGTGGTTTTATCAGACATGTGTGCCTTAGGGCTGGGTCAGTGCTCTGGGCCCCCAGGAGGCCCTGAGCGAGCCCTGTGGGCACGTGAGGAGAAAGAGTGCATGTTAGCCACCTGCTCCCCTGTCTGAGGCCGAAGCTGGGGCGTCCCATGGTCTGGGTGTGCCCCCCCGCCCCTGGTCCCAAATTCATACATTGAAATCCTAACCCCCCCGGTGATGGAGTTAGGAGGTGAGGTTTGGGGGAGGTGCTCAAGCCTTTGTGAACAGGATTCGTGACCTTCTAACTGAAGCTGCAGACAGCTCCCTGGTTCCTTCAGCTTGTATGGATGCAAGAAGCCTGAGACCCAGCCCGCGCAGGCACCTGATCTGACTTCCAGCCTCCAGAGCTCTGAGCAGTACATTTATGCCAGTTAGAAGCCACCCAGCCCGTGGTATTGTGTTACAGCAGCCCAAGCGGACGGAGAAGCCCCAGGCCTCTTCCCCATCACGGGAGCCCCCAGCAGGCCTGGCCCCAGCCCAGGACATGTCTGGAAGGGAAGAGGCTGGGACTGACGGTGGGAGTCTCTGCCATGGTCAGTCCTAGAGCCTCGTGCACAGCAGGTCATTGACAGAGCTAAGTCCACCCCCCACCCCCCTTCCATCCCCCACCGCTTATTCCCCATCACTCCCAATGAGCTCAAAGATATCACCAGGACTCCCGGCTCAGTCGAGGAAACCCTACAATGAGCAAAGCCCCTCCTGGCCCCTCCTTGGGTGGGCACAGTTGGCTGGGCACTGCCATCCTGGGCCACGTTTCCCATGCTTTGAGGGAGCTAAATGGTGACTGTTCTATCAAGGGGGCCCTCCAGCCCAGAGCGTGAGGTCCATCAGCCAGGAAGGGTTAGGGCGACAGCGTGGGGGTTTGAACCCAGCCTGCCTGCCCTTCAGGCCTGGGCATCCCCCACCACTCTGTTTTCTGCAGAAGAAACGGAAGGGAGACTCCACCACAGCCTCAAAGGAGAGGGCCAGAGTGTGTGAGCCCACTGCTCCCACCTCCCAGGAGCTCAGAGCTAGCTACCCCCTCCATCTGCCTCTGCATGTGGGATAGTCCGTGGGGGTGGAGTTGACCTCAGCCTGTGGGAAAGGGGTCCCCGGGCCAGGTCCGATGGGCAGAGATGCCCCGTGAAGAGTAAGAACCAGCATAACTGAAGCCCACCACCGCATCCTGCAGTGCGGAATGGAGTGATTACACCCATCAGGCCTCCTGCTGCCGGGGAGAGAGATTTGAGAGGATGGCCAGGGCCGGCCAAGTGTTGGTGGGAGGAGAGCAGAGGAGGTTAGAGAAAGGCGGTTCAGGAGGGACTCTGGCGGACTGGATGGAAAACAGCCGCGTACATGTCCCCTGAGCTACGTATGGTGGCTGGAGGGAGGGTGGTCCTCCCGCTTGGTTCTCTAGAGCCCAGCTTTTCGCTAACAAATCCATCTTTTTTAAAAATAAACTTTTAATTTTAGAACAGTTTTATATTTACAGAAAAATTGAGAAGATAGTATAGAGAGTTGCCATCCACCACACACCCAGTTTCCCCCTACTGTTAGCATCTTACATTGGTATGTATAATTGAAGAACCAATATTGGAACATCAATACCAATGAGAGTGTGTTTTTGTTCCTATTTCCTTAGTTTTTACCTGATGTTCTCTTTCTGAGGATCTGCCTGACTTTAGTCATTGAAATTCCCCCAAACAAGGGGACACAGTGTGGGTGTGGTGGGCCAGCAGGGCCTCCAGCTGTGACCTCCCCCACCTCCACCCCCCTCCCTGTTCTTGGCACTCCCAGGCATTGGTGGGGTGGCGAGCGAGGGCTTCCCCAGAGTCAGGCCTGGACAAAGTGGACAAAGCGTCACCCTTCCCATCCCCATGTACCACGGGGACCCTCCTGGGCCTCGGTTTCTGCATCTGTGACATGGGCGCAGACCACTGCCACACTCACATGCTGCTCCACACCCCACAGTCGGGCAGGAGTCCTTCTCCCACTTTCGGCCACGGCCCAGCGCTCTCGGAGCTGGGCTCCCCCGCTCCTAGCAGCCTGGGTCTGCCAGGCAGGACCCCTCTGTCCCAGGGCCTGGGTGGGACAGGGACAGGGCCAGCCAGCACAACCTGCTCCCCAGGGGCACACAGGAGGCGTTCCCTGACCTGCAAGGTAGAGTGGTTTTTGGAGGTGCCTCTCCCAGTTCTCACGCCTGTCATCTCTCAGCCCCCAGTACTCCCCTCTCCTCCTCCCGCAGGCCCCTCACCCTCCCACCTCCAGCTCAGCCTCAGCTGAAAGGTGACCTTTTCCCCAGAAAGTTCTGCCAGGACGAGGCAAGCTGGTAGGTTCTGGGGCAGGGGAGACCCAAAGGCTCTGCTGTGGTGACAAGGGCTCCTGTCTCGCTGTGGGACGCTCAGCACGAGGGGCTGCCTCCAGCTCCGGCCTGTCAGGCCCTGCTCAGGGAGAGGAGCTGAGGGGAAGGCAGGCAGAGGCAGGCAGGCGGGTTCCTGCACAGTGTTCCTGCCCCTCCTTGACCACCCCCGCCTGGACTCAGGGACCAGCAGTCAGGCCCCTCCCGGCAGGCAGCCCTCCCGGATCACCCCCCTTTTCCGTCGCATTGGTGTCTCTGCATCTCCCAGATGATTTGTCCAGGCAGGCCCTGCAAGCGCAAGGACCCTGACCCGCTCTGGGACCCCTTGGGACATTGCTCCCCCCCAAGTTCCCCTCTTCCTGCTCTCCCCATTTCTGTTCATTCTTTCTCCTGCAAAGTAGGTGTCACCCCATTTCGCCATCAGGGAAATTGAGGTCGGGCGGGGAAGAGATATCCCAGGGACACGTGGCCAGTCCGTGGGAGGTCCAGGATTTACTGGCCACCTGTGACACATGGGGACAGCTGGGGTGTGAAAAGCCATGTGCGTGGGGAGACTGGATCTGATGAAGGGGCGGGGCTCTGGGTCAGGGCCTGCAGTGAGGGCTGTGAGCCAAGCAGTGCCACCGGGCACCCCTGCTGAGTTTGGCTCTGCTCCCAAGAAGCAGGGCAAGAGAGTCATTACCCGGGGCCCCTGCCAGCACAGCGCCAGTGAAGATGCTCACGGGCCGGTGCTCTTGTTGGCAGCTACTCGCAGGTAGGACAGCCAGGAGCACCTCTGCCTGCTGCCTCATAGGGGGTGTCCCCAGGAGGGGATAGTGGCATTTGTTTTATTTTAAAAGAATGCTTTATTTTTTTTACTTAGACTGGATCTCCCAGACTGTGACGTGGAATAAAGGGGCACCCCATCTTCAGCCACCTGACACCCCCGCCACACCAGCAGGTACCTGCCCCCAGCCCTTAGCCACACCTGTCGGTGTCCCCTCTCTCGCCCTCAGCAGTTCCTGCGGGCGCTCTCCGCTCTCACCAGAGTGAACTCTCCCTTCATAAACCCTGCCACCCTGCCAGGGGTGGGGTACTGCCTCTCGCTGTAATTTAAACATCCGTCCTCCTCATGTTGACTGAGGTTGAGCCTGTTTTGATGGGTTCGTTTTATGTCTTGGCTCATCTTTCTCCTGGGTTGTTGGTCTTTCTCTTGCTAATTTGTAACAGTACATATCTGTAACAAGAAACAGCCCTTTGCAAGATAAACTGCCAATATTCCCACAGTTTGTCATCTTTTTATTTGGTTCACCTCCCATGCAGTTGCTTTTTATTTTTATGAGGTTGGATATATCCATCTTTTATTTAATGGCTTCTGGGTTTTGTATAATTCTTAGAAAAATTCAAGGTTATCGATTTTTTAAAAAACTTTTTAAAGCTTTGGTTCATTTGGTACTTATTTTAGTGTGAAGGAGTCAAGGAGTGATCCAGAAGTTTCCCCCAAATGTCTGCTTAGTGGTCCTAGCACTGTATTTATTGTACATGTTAAGTTATTTAGTGAATAACACACGTCTTTCCTCTGGATTACACTGCCCCCTCCCACGTTTGCATTGGAGTCTCTTCCTGGACTTCGTTTTCCACCCTCTGACTGTCCATGGGCTGTGTCAATCATTTCTGTTTTAGTATAGATTTTGGGATCCCACGCAGCCAATCTCCTGCAGCACCCTTAGTTTAACAATTTTCCTTGGTTTCTTTGCTTGCTTATTCTTTCATGTGAACTTCAGAGTTACTAAAGCTAGGCCTCTTGGTTTATCCAGAGAACAAACAGAACTTCAGAACACGCACCTGGGTCCCAGGGCAACGTTCACTGCATTGGTAGGTGCCCCCAGGCCTCACTCTCCAGTCTGGCCACGCCCTGAGGGTGGGGGATGCAGGTGCGGCGCTGTCCAGGGTGCTGAGCTGTGGTTCTGCCCCCAGCGGCATCGCTTGCCTATGGGAAGGGAGATGGTTCCCGCCAAGCCGGGAGGTTCTGCTGGCCCCAGTGTGGGCCTTTCTGCTCGCACGCCCCTGGGTGCAGCCTGCCTGGTGTTGCAGAATGGGCTGGAGAGGGCCAGTGGCCAGAGCAGGTGGGCAGCACTGAGCACAAGGGCCCAGGAGAGGAGATGGGCCCAGGAGGCGCAGCTGTGGTCCCGTTGCTGACCACTCATTCCAGAGCAGGCTTATAGGCAGGTGGGAGGCAGTAGCCAGTCAGCCTTCAAGCTGAACTGATGCATGCTCAGCCCGGAGCCTGCAGCCGGGGCATCGATAAAAGCCTCCCAGAAACCCAATCCTCGGGCCGGCCAGTCAAGAGCGGCAGCTGAGAGCCCGGAATCTGTGACAGAGGCAGCCATGGCTCTGTGCCCAGGGTTTCTTCTCCACCCTCAGAACCCAAGCTCAGCCAACCTAGTTGAGCCTCACCTGGGAGAAACCAGCCACCTGGTTGAAGGGCTGCTGTGGGCTGGGCCAGTAGAGCAGGGACACCAAGAAGGGCTGGGGTGGGGTAGGGTGGGCAGACCCCAGACCCCTGACAGGCTGCGAGAAGTGCCTTGGAGGCTGGCAGCAAGCCTCAGCCAGCCTGGGCTGTCAGCAGGAACCCTGGCTAAAAATACCCGAGTCTCAGAGCCCCCCGAGCTCCCTCCTCGCACCAGGAACCACAAATGTGCCCTTCAACCTTCATGCAAGAGGCTGGCAAAAGGGCCCATTGGGCAGGTGAGAAAACTCAGGTCCTGCACCCAGTGAGTCCTAGCCCAGGTTCCCAACCTCTGGGACCAGCCAGAGAATCTCCTATCTCACCTCAAGGCCAGGTATGGACCCTGCCCTGCTCCTTGTCCATGACCCTGGGCAGGGGTCAGGGCAAGGCTCAGTCCAGGAGAAACTCAGCATGGCACGAAGGCTCTGCCAGCCCCCACCCTGCATCAATCTCTGTCCCATGGCTCTTGGGGTGCAGAGCCACTTGCTCTGCTCGGGGGGCAGAACACTGAGGGCTTGAGCTGAGCCAATACAGAAGAATCTGGGACAGCAAGAGAATGCCGGGCAGGCTCTAATTGTCTGCCCCACTGGTACGTCGGTCTCTGTGGGCTTCTGGGTGACTATGTGGCACAGACACACCTTTCGTTTTGGGCTCATTAGCTGAGTGACTCAAGACAGGGCCATCCTCCCTGGGGCTCATTTTCCCCACCTGCACCCTGCAGAGGTGAGAGAAGTGGAAATCTAGCAGACAGGTATGAGGGCACCTGGAATCAGCCTCTTGGCGTGTTGTTGACTAAATGACTAAACAAAAGCGCAGAAGAAAGCATTGAGGGGGCAAAGGCGAGGGACTCCCCCATGGTGCTCTGTGGGTGGGGTCTCTGAGCCCCACAGCCCTGCTCTGCCCTCAGCAGGATGAGCTCTTGGCCTCTCTCTCAGCAAAATGAGCAAATCTGCATGCCCTGTGGGTCATGGCAGCTCAGCAAGGGGCTCAAGGGCTGGGGAGCCCTGGGAAAAGTGAGGCTGGGCACGGAATCTGAATTAGCCCAGCAACAGCCCCCTCGCTGCGGTTCCAGGAGAGGTCTGCAGTTCGCGCCCCTCCTCCACTCCTGTTCACTCCAGCTGGCAGCTGTGGCCATGCCTAGGCCTGCATTCCCTGCTCCACTGGGCGCTTGCGGGTGCCCAGCTTTAACTGTCTGCTGGGCCCCTGGTATGAACAGTAGCTCCCAATTTAGCCATCACTTTCAGGTGGGTGGCTCTCGAAGGACTGCATTTCTTGCAGGGATGGGGGAGGGGAACAGATCAAGTGCTGATGCCTTGGACGCAGCCTGGGAACCCCGCTTTCCTGAACTCTGCCCCCGCACCAGACTTGGGGACCAGAAACCTCCTACTTATCCTTGGCCTAGGCTGGTGCCCAAACAAAGGCTACCAGCTTTCCTGCACCCTTTGGAAGAAGACCCCGAGCCCATCTGCTGGTGGCCAACAGGGAGACCTGGACACTCACCCCCACCCCGACCCCCGGGAGCAAGAAGGGGCAGGCACAGCCTTAAGAGCCAGCTGCCTTGCCCTGGTCAGGTGGCTCACGTGGTTGGAGTGTTATCCTGCACATCAAAGGTTGGGTGTTCGATCCTGGATCAGGGTACATACCTAGGTTGTGGGTTTGATCCCCGCTCAGGGCACATTCAGGAGGCAACCAATCAGTGTTCTCTCTCTCTCTCTCAAATCAATAAATATATTCTCAGGTGAGAATTTTAAAAAATGTTTTAAGAACCAGGTGCCAGCACTGCATGTCCACCCAGCCTGAGTCTCCTCATCCTGGAGTCCGACCATGGGGGGCTCCAGGCCTAGAGGGTGGGTGTGGGGAAAGCCACCACTGTGCAATGCACATGCCCCATCAACAATCCCCAGCAGTGCCTCAGAGGCAAGAGGTGCACGTGGCCAGGCCAGGAGCTCACCTGACACAGGAGAAGCTAGGAATCCATCCTTTGGGAGGAGGCCTCTGCTTGGTGTGGAAGTTGGAGGCATATGGAGATGGGCAGGCCCAGTGCGATTCTTGGGGATGCTGCCGGGGGTCGGGCTGTCGGCCCCTTCCCTGCACTGGCCCTGGGTTGCTGCTGTGCTTGGCTTTGATGGCTAAGAAATGAAGAAGCAGATTGTCTTTATGTGCCCCAAGGTTGGGCAGGAGAGCCCTGGGGGTGCAGGGCTGATGACAGAAGGCCAAGACACCCCCTGCAGCCCTGAGGTTGGGGGTAGGGTGGGGTGGGGCTTCTGGAGGAAGCAGTGGGTGCAAGCAAATAAAGTTCGGGGAGGAGCCGCCAGGAGGTAGGTCTCTATGAGCACCTTGGCCTCAATTTTCTTGTCTGTAAAATGGGTAGTGGTGTGGTATCTGCACCACCGGACATGATGGCACAACATACCTAGCAGGCCTGGCATCATGTCCTCTCAGGCCTCAGGCAGGCAGCCACCCTCCATGGTGAGAGCAGATGGCAGCTGGTGCACCCCCAGCTCCCTGGCACTGGGACCGCATTCCCATCTGCCCACTCGGAGTGCTGGGGAGGATTACATTGGAGCAGCACCTGGGCAGCAGGCACAGGTTTGCTGTATGACCTTCGAGCTTCCTTCTGGGTCTCTCCTTGCACTGGCCTGGAATGGCTCAGAAAGTGGGCATGCACCCTGTCTCTGAATGCCTCCCCACCCCTCCCTGGGAGGCTGCTGGGAAACTGGATGGGCACCCCAGCAGACTGCTAGAGCAAAGCCACCACAGGCCCATCTCTCCAGGATGGAAACAAGGCTCCTGGAGCCTGTGGAAGCAGTGACCTTCTGAGGAACTCAAACTGTGTCCCTCAGAACTGGACACAGAGAAGGATCCCTTTGCCCCAGCTGGATCTATGAGTTTGAGTGAAAACTTCAAACTGTCCCTTTAGGGCCCTGCATGGTCCTCTTGGGTGGCAGGGGAGGTGGACCAAAAATGGACCGTGAGCAGCTGACCTCTCCCAGGAAGTATTAGTGTCTGCCTCATCCACATGCTGCCAGGAGCTCAGAGAGACCAGGAGGCTGGGCGTGGTCATGCAGCTAGGGGCGGGGTTCAAACCTGCATGCTACCATGGAGGCTGGTCCCCAGGACCAGAGAGTGGTAGTGAGGCAGCACCAGACCTCATTGGAGGGGTGTGGCAGGCTGGGCAATCTTCTCAGAGGCTGTGTCCCACGTGTAATGAGTCTGAGTGGGCAATTCAGGCAGAAGCCCAGGCCAGGCAAGGAGGGGCAGGCCATATCAGCTGGAGAGCAGAACTGCCTGCAGTCTCCAGCCCATGCCCACCCCTGGTCCTCAGACACATGTGTCCAGAAAGCCTGGGGGACACAGATCGGTGCGGCCTGAGTGGAAAGCCTGCCCCCATGCCGGGCTTCCCAGGAACCGACAGGTGTAGCCGGCATTACAGGGGAAGACTCCACCAGGCTCCTCCTGCAGGGTGGGTCCCTAGGGCTGACCGTGCCCCTTGCCCAAAGCTGCAGCCTCTGTCCGGCCACCCCCACCAGCTCCTCAGCAGCTGTCATATGCCTTCCCTCCCTCACACTGTAGGCCTGGGATGGTGCGGCTCCATAGCTGCCCACCCAGCGAGCACACTGCCCCTCATGCTGTCCTGCACCTGCCCACACACCCTGATAAATGTGCCTTACCACACCGTCCCCACGTCTCCAGCCTGAACAACGAGCTGTGTCCTGCTGGAGGCGGACTGACCAGCCACCCAGCCATGCTCAGCTCCCTCCCTGCCTGCCGCGAAGCCCCTCAGGGCAGGCCCACACCCACCTACCCCAGCCGCCACCTGGCAGTCAGTCAATAGGCTTCCAGGGAGGAGCGCGCTGGCCAAGGTGCTGACTACGGGGCAAAGGACGCCCGTCCCACAGCCCACAGCGCCTGGCTTTCATACAAAGACCTGTGGCAGGTGGCAGGCCCAGGCCCCAGCCCAGAACAGCCAAGAACACCCGGGCTTGGCAGCTGGAGAGGGTCTTGGTGCCAGAAGCCTCCACTTTGTAAGCAGCACTGGCTCCTTGTCCCCTTCCACGTGCGTTTTGCCCCAGAACGCCTGCTCCCAGCTGCCGTGGGGGGCTTTGAGCCTACAGGGAGGTGAGCACACAGTCGTCAACCTCGGTGGGCCAGCCCCGGGTGCTGTACCATTCTAAGCGCCCAGGAGCAGTCAGCAGGCAAATGTCCTCTCCCGGCCCCTCTGCAAGCATGGGCAGCCCTGAGAGCTCGATCCACACTAGCCCTGACCTCAGACTGCTGGCCAGTGCCACACAGCTTGTCGTCTGAGCTGAGGTGGCCCTGCAGGAAGAACTCTTCCTGGTCTGGGAGCTCTTCTGGGGAAAGAGGGCTGGCATAGGGACAAGCACCGATCCCTTTATGGCTCTGTGAGCCTCAGTCTCAGCTCTCCAGCTGTCCAATGGGGGATGCACTTCCCAGGTGGCTGTGGGGAGGATTCACTGGTGGCACTCAGCAGCCAGCACCCGCTGGCAAGGGGATCAGGGGTTCACATCCTGCCCCTTTAGGGTGACGGGGGCAGGAATAGCCACACAGAAGCTCGGGGTTTCTAGGCTCTATTTCACCTACCATGTGTCTGGGAATTGAATGCACTCCATGGGACCTGGAAAACCAAGGCTGGGATGAGGAGCAATCGGGCGAAGGTGTGCTCAGGATCACAGCACAGCAGCCAGAGGGAACTGGGCAGTGCAGCTCCCACACTAGGCCAGAATGCCAGCCCGGCCCAGACAGCCTTGGTTCCAGCCCACGGAGCTGCCAGGGGCCCTGTGCCTAGATGGGAGCACTGGGCTCACAGAGGGTGCCATGCTCCCTTGGCAAGGCTGGCGGGCCATGAGCCCTGTGCTCCACTGACCTCTCTGGTGCTGCCACCAAGGACAGGTTTGCTTTGGTGAGGAGGCAGAGTGCACTAGGCTTCCCAGTTACCAGGTCTCTCAGCTTCACATGCACTAAGGCTCCCACGGGGACTACCAAGCCCTCAGCCAGGAGCTCCGGCCACGGGGAGGGGTCCAGGTTCTGCCCTGGACCTGGGTGCTGCAAACTGGAACTGACTGTGAACTGGCCAGCCAGTCCCCCATTCACATGGTCCTCTTACCTGCACCATGGGCTCCGAGATGCCGGGGCCCAGTTGATTGCCTCCCAGCACTCTTCCGTGGGCAGCCTGCAGGCACACTGGCTGGGCAGCTCCAGGAAACACGTGGGATCTGTGAGGCCAGGTAGAGGGAGGTTGGGACGCCTGCCTGTGCCAGAGTTCGTGGGGAGGGGGTGGGATCATCGGGTTCTCTAGCCCTAGAGCCCTGGTTGGCTTTGTGGATGGTGGGGTACTAAGCAGTTGGGCTTGGAGCCCCCATTCCACAGAAGGTGGAGAGCTACCTTCAGGGTCAAAGGCAGGACTGTGCCTGTGTCCCTTCTCTGGGGTGGTGCAGAAAGGGCCACAACGATGGGTAAGGGGTTTCAGAAGTCTCTGGAGCATTGAGCCTGTTTTCAAACTGAAAATGAAACAATCCTACTCCAGCAAAGGGTCTCTGGGCTTGGGGGTTATAGAATTTAGTGAGGCTAGGGAGGGAGTGGGCCAGGCAGAGGCGCCCCAACCCCCGTCCTCAGGCCTCCGGACAAATCTCCAACGAATAGCTGGCTACTTGGGGGACTCACACACAGGGTTAGCCCGGGCCGCCACGCCCTCCGGCCCGCGCTCTTAGCCCGCTCAGTCCCAGGCCGCCATCCCTGCGGCCGCCTGCAGGGGCCGCCGACTCTTCAGAAATGCGCCGCCTTTGTCTGGGGCCTCGCGGCGCCCGTGCACCGGGCATGCTGAGAGCCTCCTGCGGCCCAGCTTGCGCCCCCGGCTTCGCGCCACCAGCCCCACCGCCCCGCACAGCCCGCCCCACTGCCCAGCGCTGCCAGCGCCCCTGCCCGGCCCCAACCGGCACCCAGGTGAGCGCCCCGCCCGCCACGAGGCTCCGCCCCGGTCCGCCCCCGCCCCGCCCTGGCCAGGCCGGCGTGGGTACCAGGCGGGTTCCTCGCGCGTCAGACCACATGATCCCATAAAACATTCATCCGCTCCCGACCCACGTCGCCGCCGCCCTCGCCCTCCGCGCCGCGGCCCCGCCAGTTCATCCGACTGGTGGAGCGGAGCGCGCCCAGCCTCGTCCCGCGGCCGGGCCGGGGCCGGGCCGGAGCGGCGGCGCCTGGATGCGGACCCGGCCGCGGGAAGACGGGCGCCGGCCCCGAAGCGACTTTCGGTCCCCGACGCGTCCTGCCCGACCCCGACGATGAAGAAGGCGACCAGCGGAGGTGAGTGCTGCGCCGCGCCCGAGCGGGCCGCTGGGTGGGGCGCTGGGGTGGGGGAGACTCTCCGAGCTGCAGGGCGGGTCCCCGCTGCCCTGGCAGGCGGCAGGGTCACAGGCAGCGGTGAGGGCCACCGCAGTGCCGCGCCGACTGGGGCCGCGGGTGCCCGGCCCTGGGAGGGCGGAGCCCGCGGCTGCAGGAAAAGTTGCTGCTTCCCGGGAAAGTTGGCGGCGGCGGCGGAGCGCGAGGCAGCGGATCGGAATGGCCCCCGACGCCCGGCCAGGGCTGGGGTGGGGTCTGCCGACTGGAAGGGCGCGGTCTAGCCTTGAAGCACCCCGGCCGCGAAGGGGTTAATGAGCAGATTTGCAGAAACGTGGGTACCAAGCAGGGGTGGAGGCATCGGCCTCCTCCGCGGTTGCCCCGCGGACTCAGCTCTGGACCTCTCCTGTCTCTGGGTCCAGGCTGCCGCGGACTGAATGGGGGCGTTGGCAATAGCTGAGAGCGTGGGGTGCGGGGCTATCCCTGAGCTGCCCCTTCAGGGCGCCCGCGATGAGAGGAGGCAGCCTGGCACCTCGCATCCGCAGCCTACGGGGCCCCTGCGGGGCTCTGCTGAGGGGCTCACCTGGCAGCCCTCATGGGGCCCCTCCCTGTATCTGGTATGAGGTCCGGAGAGTGGGGGCGGGGGGCCCAACTGCTGCCCTGCGGTGGTTCCCCATGGGCTGTCCTGCTCATGTCCACAATGCCGCAGGCTGCACACACGTTTCCTTGCACGTGCACGTGTCTACAAGGGCTGTACACTTGCACGCCGCATGTGCACACGCATGCCAGGCTGCCCCGCTGTGCATGTGCATGCATGCTGTGGGTACACCCATATCCTCACCCCTGCCTGCATGCCCACACCCATACACATGTACATAGCATGCTTGTTGTGATCTCCACGCTTGGCACATGCCGGGGCCCCGCTCCTGTGCCCACACGCACATGTGTTGAGGGGGAGGCTATGGGCAGCTTGAGCTCACAGATGGAGGAGGTGAGAAACCCGCTACAAGATCCTGGACCCACCTCTGTCCGCCAGCCTCCGTGTCCGGGGAGTCTCCCCTTCACAGCCCCTCAGGCCTCTGTGTGAGTGTGTGTGTGTGTGTAACTCCACATGCATCTGAACATGTGTGGCTGCATGCATGACCATGTGCACCTGTGGACACATCAACATGTCTCATGGCCTCTGGGTGTAGGTGCCCTGTGTGCCCAGGTGGGCTGTGGCCAGGGTCTGCCCAAATCTGTAGCAGAGGCCCTGGGAATGTGTTGGGGGCTGGCTCAGCGCACAGCCTAGGCTGCGGGGTGCACGGGCTCCCAGTCACTCCTTCTTTTCCCCCACCATGCTGGGGCAGTGGTGGCTGGTGGGTGCTGGGACCCCCTGGACAGGGAAGGTCCATTTCAAACCTGGAGGTCAGCACAGGGACAAAGTGGCCAGATTCCTTGGCTGCTCGGCAGTGACTGCTGCTCAGCCCAGCGGAGTGCCGGTGTTAGCCCAGCCCTCAGCTGACCCAGGGCGACCTTAGGGGGCTTTCAGCCCAGTGCCTCGGTCTCTCCAAGCTGAGGCTCCGTGGTGTGTCACCTGCCTCAGGAGCTGTGTGGGACTCTGAGATAAGGGCGTCAGGGACTCACTCTCACCATGGTAAGGAGGACCCCAGGCCAGGGCTCAGAGAGGCAGAGGCACACCACCTGCTCCCCAGCCACCATCAGTGTCCTTGTCTGTAGAATGGGGACAAGCCAGTCATTCTTAAAAGGTGTGTGAGGGTGGATCCCCTGATAGGGCAGGCAGCAAGGCCGGCCACTGTCCTTTGTCTCAGCCTGTCCTTCCTGCTGTAAATCAGTCGCCTGCCTCCTACCCCCTCTGACCAGAGTGGGAAAGAAGCAAGCTCCCACTCAAGGACCAGGGCAGGCGGTGGTCCCCGGCTCTGGGGTGTGGGTTGGTGGGAGGACAATGGCCTGGATTTGGGTCCTGGCGGTGCCACCCATCGGGGGGGGGGGGGGGGGGATGACCTTGGTGGGACAGTTCATCACTCTGTGCCTCAGTCTCCTCACGTGTGACATGGGCCAGTAATCAGGATCCCCTCAGGAGCTGTTGGGGGCACTTCCAGGCCAAAGCCCCCATTGAGTTCTGACCCCAGGGCTTCTACCTCCAAAATACCCAGAAGGACCAGCGTCCCACCCCCGTCAGCCATTCCCATGGAGGGAAGTTCTCCTTGCACTGCCAGCCGACCCCTCCCTCCTACCCACTGGCAGATGGGGAATTAAAGGCCCCTAGAGGTCACAGGGAAGCTGGAGAGGGCGTGGGCAGGTAGGGGAGCAGGGAGGGAGAAGGCACTACTGAGGTGGGAGGTGGCCCCCTCCCTCCATATTTCCCACGCTGGGGCGGCACCTCTGCTCTGCCCGTCACCAGCAGCGAGGCTGCAGAACCCAGAGCCTCCGTTTCTCTCTATGTGCAGCTGCAGTCAGGACGGGCCTCTCCCTGTGGTCCTGGGTGATAGGGAAGGGAGAGGGCCGAGGGGGAGGCAGACTGGCCCAGCGGGTCTCAACAAGCAAGAGGGCAAGTGGGACGTGCTGGGGCTGTGGAAGGCCTGTGGTCGGAGGAGGCTGAGGGCTGGCCAGGCCTGCGCTGCTGTGCCTCCCAGACCCTCTGACTCCCCACTGACCCTCCCTCTCCTGCCCCAGGCCCACAGACACCGGGGCCCCTCCTTGCTCCCTGCCCCGGCCTTGAATTCATGGCTGTATAGCATAGACATTTCTGGCAGCTGGTACAGCGCCAGGAGCGTCCTGGCTGGTGGAGGCAGAAGGAGCCCACCCCTCAAGGATGAGGTTCCTGCCCCCTGGGTCTGTGGCCAGGGAGTCTCCTTGGAGCTTCAGTCTGTGCACCTGGAAGGGGGCCGGGAGAACAGAGCCCAGGGGGGAGTTCCCTGGTGGGAGAGTGAATGCTTTGACCGAGTGAGTGTTGGTGAGGGGGTGAGTGTGTCAGTGAATGTGGGAAGGCTGAGGGCCCTTGGCTGTGCCTGACCCATGTCGTCCATGCTGCCCCAACCCCAGGCTGGTGGGCCCTGGCTGATGACCCCCACCCCCTGCCCAAGGCAGGGCTGCCTGACCCTCTGTGGCCACCTGGCACCTGAGCCCAAGGTCCATAGGAGCCTGCCTGGCTTCCCCACCCCCAGCTGTACCCAGACGTGTCCCCTCAGGGCCCGGCCTCTGCGTCCTCTGCACCCCTCGGTGTCCCCTGCCCTGTGGCCTGGCTGCTTCTGCACCCTCAAGCGGCCCAATCCCAGGCACAGCCTGCTCACCCAGACACCCATTCATTCTCTCATTTACTTGTTCATTCATTCATTCATTCATTCATTTGTTCTTGGACTGTGCAACCCTACTCTGAGCCAAGCAATTAAAGGGATGTGACCTTTGGCCCCCTGCGTTTCTAGGACTAAATCCTATAAAGGACAGATGGTCACAGAGCTGCAAGTGGAAGCCTTGCCAGAGAATAGGCGCACTGTCCACACCCCCTGCATCTCGCTGCACCATCACTGGAGTGCGTGGGCCCACCAAGTCCCACCATACGGGTGTTCTGTGCAGCAGTTTCTTCTTTTGTCACTGTATTTTAAACATTTTGCACATCGGGAACTATTCCTGTGCATCATGGGTTCAGTGGTGCGTGCAAAGCCCCTTCCCGAGGATGCGCCATTGTTTCTCCGACTCTGCCCCAGCCTCTCCCACTACCCGGGGTTGCATAGCCGGGTGTGGGGAGACCCGCTCTGCACTCGGAGACCCCACAAGGTCCCCCTGGAGGTGTGGTCACATCCCCCTCTCCTGATCCTGACCCCTCCCGACCTTTCCAGGGTGGGCTCTGCGTTTCTCGCTGGTAGTGAGTGAATATGCATCCATATTGATCAGGATATTCCAGCTCTGGCACCTCCAGTGACCCCCCTCCTGCCCCCTTCTCACGGCCTCTGCCTCTGCCCTGCAGCTGTCCATGGCCCTGTCTCCATGCGGCCGCAGCCTAGTTCCAACCGGGGAGGAGGGGGGAGGAGCCATCGGGCACCTCCCACAGCCTTGTGCCCCCACCACCCACAAGCAGGTCGGGGCAGCCAGGCCCGGGGGTGTGTGGCTGCAGACAGGGCAGTGGGCAGACCTGCCAGAGGGGCCACGGGGAGGTGCTGCCTGGGCAGAGACCAGGTGGGCCTGGCAGGTGGAGCTGGGCCGATGGTGACACGGGGAGCCTGGGTGGAGGGGCTGGGGTGTCAGGAGCTGACCCAGCTCGGTTCTGGCAGCCCACTCAGCACCCGAGGGTGCTCGTCTGCTCTGCGGTCCGCAGCAAGGCGCTCCTGACTGACCGTCGCAGATCACGCTCCGTGGAATTGAAGTTCCACGGAAAGCTGATGGGAAGTGAACAAGGGTTTTGTAGTCAAGCAGATTGGGGACCAGCCAGGTTAAGTGGCACTGATGGAGCTCCTTTTGCCACAGGGCATCGGGTTTGCGAGTGGGGTGGGAAGGGCCCCTTGCTGACCCCTCTGCAACACCCCCCCCCCAGGGCTTGGCATGCCCAGGAGTTGGTTTTGGGAAACGGTGACCGAGGTACCTCTGAGGGACTGCGAAGGGACTTTTGGGCCCCCAGCAAGGGCACCAGGAATGGGTGGGCCACCTTACACACACCCTATAGCCATGCTACCTGGTGGGTGGAGGGACCACGCTTCTCCTGGCAGCGTGAGGCAATGTGCAAATTTAACCTTTGGGTTTATGACTCTATTTCTTTGCAGCAAATGTCACGGGAAATGTCAGGCTGAGGCTGAAGCCGGTAAGGGGCCCGTCAAGGAAGCGGGCGGAGTGCCGAGGGGCTCAGGCCAAGGCGGGCTCCGGGACCCTCACCTCCTCCCAGGAGCCCCCATGGATTGCCCCTCATGTGCCTGGGTCCAGGACCGTGTCCTCGGTCTGTCTCAGCCAGCCACTGTGACTTTGTTGAGATGTTGCCTTTATTTACCTGCTTCCAGAGCCCAGATGGGGCAGGCTCAGGGACCTGCCAGCAGTCTCCCCTCCAAGTCTGGGCAGCCACTGGGTCAGCCTGTGCCATGCCGGCTTCCTGTGTGACCTTGGGCAGCACCCGCTCTTCCTGGTCACCAGAGGCCTCATTCGTTATCTATAGCTGTTGACCAACTCAGTGCCTTCGCGGGTGGGAAAACTCGCTGAGTTGGCGGCATGCTGGGTACCAGGCTGTGGGGGCGGTGAGGAGCGGCTGTGTACAGGGCCAGTGGGAGCGGGAGGTGGGCGTATGGCATCCTGTGGCAGCTCCAGGCACACAGTAGGACCATCCAGCCCAAGCGGAGATGGCACGGGGAGCCAGGGCTGTGCGGAGGCTCCCGCCCACGGTTCTCTTTGCACTGACCTCACGCTGCTCTGGGAGGGGCGGCCCATTTCCTGTCCCGTCCTTGGGCATGGAGGGGTATGGGCAGCAGGAGGGTGGGCCTGCATCCCAGAACCACCTCCCATCCCCAGAGATGTAGCTGGAAGCAGAATTCCAGAGAAGGGCCAAACCACCAGGACACACTGGGTGTCCCATCAGAGTAACCTCAGGAGAGCTGTGGGGCCCGAGGTCACACGGGGAGTTCCGCGCTCAGCTCTCCCACCCGCCTCCCCAGAGAAGCCCGGCCAGGGACCCAGGAGTGGCCCTCATGCCCCCCCACTCCTCCCAGAGCCCTGCCGATGCCCTTCGCCGGTGCTCGCCTCTGTCCAAGTTCCTTCATGCGCCCTGGCGAGGCCTCCCTGCTCTCCCAGCACTCGCTCAGCCCCAGCCCTTGTCCTCAGAGAGCACAGAGTGGGTGGTCACGCCCCGCCCAGCTGCTAGGGCTTCCAGAGGGATGAGTCCATGCAAGACCGTGGCCAGTGAGCCTAGTGGGGACCAGGCTGGCACGTCTCTTTGGGGACCAAGGCCAAGACCCTCAGGCCAACTGGAAAAGCAGCAGGACTGTCACTGTCCCCTGGGGCAGTGAGCATCGGCTACCCCAGCACATGGGTGGCCTTCCCCACAGGACAGGGACTGGGGGAGGGTCTGAGAAGGGCCATGGGACGTGGTTCAAGGTGGCAGGTGACCCCCATCAGTATCTTCTGGGGAGGACCCTTTCCACCTTTGGTGGGATTAGCCAGGGTGACATGCAGGGTGGGATTGAGGGGAGCCCTAGACAGACCCAGAAGGTCACTCCCTTCTCCCTCCTTCTCTCAGCAAGTGCTTCCCAACATTTCGTTCAGGCCGGCCCTGTGTTGGACAGTGGAGTCCCCGAGATTCTTGAGCCACCTTCCACCTGAGAGGCCCCCAGACTCCAGGGAGACACCCCAAAGCCCATGAGGTCCCCAGAAGAGAGAAGTATCGTGTGGGTACCAGCAGGGTGATGAGGACCCTGAGGCCCACCCCCCTCCCCCAAGGCCACATTGGACCTGGGTCTTAGGGGCTGGAGCTGCTGTCTGAGGGGAGGGGGCCCTGGAGGGAGAAGTTGGGAGACTCCAGAACAGCCCACTGCCTGGGACTGGGCCCGGACTGGCCCTGTGCAGGGGGAAGAAGGAGATGGGAGCCAGGTGAGGGGCTTGTGGGGGCCAAGAGGGTAGCAGAGGGAGGGGGTGGGCACCTCGGACCAGATGGCTGCCCCATGGAGGCTGCTGCCACCCGCCCAGCCCAGCAGGGAGCCAGCCCGCCATGCTGCGGGCTCCGGGCTGTGTGGCCGGTGGGCCCTGCACGGCAGCTGTGTCCAGGCTGTCTTTCATCTGCCTGCCTCAGCCCCAATTTATGTCAGGCAGAGGCTGACACGGGGACAGGTGTGACAAGTGTTTGGCTTCCTGTTTGAAAATTGGCAAAAGAAAAACTCTCCCCATAAAGATATTCTATGTGCACACCTCCCGGCTGCCACCGAGAGCACCCATCACGCCGAGACAGAGCAGCCCTAATGGGCTCCGTCCTTCACTAGGGGCCTTGGCCTGGCCCCTGGGCTGGCCTGAGGGGGGTGGTGGCGGCCTGTGTGTGAATGTCCCTCTGGAGCCCTCCCCGAACTGTGGCTACCTGCCCCCCCACCCCGCCTCCCATCACAGCCTGAGAGGCTCACACCCTCCTCAGTGAGGAGGGGGGGCCCAGAGGAGGGGCAGTGTGTTCCTCAGGCAGGCGTGGGAATTAGGGAGGGAGGGACTGCAGACCTTCACGTGCAGCAACAGCCTAGGTAGCCAGCAGTGTGCTCACTAGCCCTGCATTGCCCTGAGGCCCAGGCAGGGTCAAGACCCCCCCGCACCCTACCCTGAGCCTATTACTCATGCGGGACCCCTCAGGCCTGGCTGATGTCCTTCACTGCTCCGTGGGGGAGCCCATGAGCCCGTGACCCCAGCCAAGCTCCACCGGCTCTGCTTGTGCCCCTGCCCCTCCACGGCCCCATCGGGGCTGAGTCCAGTGCTTGGGCCAGTCTGAGGTGGGGGAGCAGGTTGGGAAGGGTCTTGCCTCTGAGGGGTGGTGTGGTGGGGGTCTGGGGAGGAGAGCCCTCCCCAGGGGGTGTTTCTGGGAATAGGGAGGGCATTCCCGAGGGGGGATCCCTGAGCAAAGGCAAGGCGCACGCTCCTGCTGGGGTCAGGTCCTAAGGTGAGGCCGGGTCACCAGTATGCCCTTTCTAGCCATGACTTCACCTCGCCTCCGTCAGATGGGACCATGGTCCCTGCCAGGTGCGACGTGAGGTGCTCCACGGGGGGCTGGGCATTTCCTGTGCACCCACTGTGCGCCTGCGCCCGTGAGCTGTGTGGTCTCTCTGCCCCTGGTGAGGTGGGTCTTGTTATCTGTGGTGTGGAGGTGAGGGGCTGGTTCCAAGAGGTTGGGAGACCTGCCTGATTCCCCAGCAACACAGAGCCCTGGGCAGGGACCCCATGGCCTGGGGCCTCCGGAAGGGGACCCTGCTGCCTGAGCAGAGTCTCACCCAGCTTTGCAGGGCAGGGCTGCCCCGTCCAGTGTTGCACACGAGACCAAACAGAACTGACTGCAAGCACTTCTGATTTTCCCGGTTCGTGTGCGTTGTCCTGAGAGAAAACCAGGAAAAAAGTACCGGAGTTTTGAGAAAGGAGTTGTGTCAAACAGCAGGCTGTCCTAACAAAACGCCACAGACTGGGACGCTTTCCTGTTCCCTCATTTCTTTTTGGCATGTTTGTGTCCAGTTGATTGGGCGGCTTAAATAACAGGAGGCACCTTCTCTCGGTTCCGGAGGCTGGAGTCGGAGACCAGGGTGCCGCAGAGGCGGGTTCTGGTGAGGGCTCTCTCGCTGGCTGGCAGACAGCTGCCTTCTCTCTGGGTCCTCAGGTGGACAGAGTGAAAGCCAGGTCCCTTGCCTCTTCTTAGCGCTCTGATCCCCCCATGGGGCCACACCTCAGGACCTCATTCGACCTGATCACCTGACGGGCACCCGTGGACTCTCCTGGGCCCGGACATCCTCAAGCAACGCTGTCCGCCACAGGTGTGAAAAGTTTGCCTCATGCCCAGAGAGGTGGGCGTTTCTTGCATTCACGTGACGGGCATTTATGGAACACCCCTGTGGGCTGGCCTCCTGCCGAGGTCCTGCCCCCTTGGGGCCCACAGCCAAGGGGGCAACCGACAGAAATGAACAGCTCGGGCACCTGCAAGGTGGATTGGCAAGGTATGGAGTGAAGTGGGCTCCCTGGCAGTGGACAGAAATGGGGGTGTCAGGAACCCTGGTGGGGGTCCACCAAAGTGCTCCCACCCCTAGTGAAGTTCAAGACCCAGTCTCCCATTTCACAGGTGACAAACCCAGGCCTGAGAGGCCGGGGTCACTGATGGTGTCCGAGCTTAACTGGGCAAAGCAGCTGGGCTGGGGGTGACCCAGCTTTGTGGGCCTGCTGCAGCCCGGGTGTGGTGGGGGGCAGCTGGGGAGGAGCAGAGGGGTGGGCCAGTGGGTGGGGTCTGGCTTCCTGTGAGCCCTGCCTGGGAGGGGGGCAGCCGGCCCCCTGCAGGGCTTTAAGTATTCCTTAAGGTGAAGAGGGGCTGAGGCCTGGGCCAAGGGCACAGCTCTGAGCACTGGGCGGGGCACTGGGCGGTTCCGGAGCAGGGGCGCCAGGCCTGTCTGACCTGGGCCTGGCCTCATGCTGGGAACCCTCCAGTGCTGGGTTAGAGGAGGAAGGAAGGGGGATGGGGGAAGGGTGTTGTGAAATCACTGGGAAAATATTGAGGAAAAAGGCAAATGCCTTTTCAGGCCTAATAAAAGTCAGGCCATGGTCGGCCTGGGCAGGGAGGAGGGAGAGGCCAGCCGGGTCCTCTGTGGGGGTAAATGTCCAGAGCTCGGGCTCCATAAGGGACAGTAGAATGTGGCCTGCAGATGGCCCAGCCATGGCTACCCATGCCTGTGGTGGTCCCCAGCAAGGCCTGGAGCTTTGGGGGGCCCTCCCCCAGCCTAATCCATGGCCCCAGGAGCATCTGTGCCCTGGATCTGGGAGGTAGGGGGTGGGCCAGGCGTTTTTTGGAGCTTCCATCAGGTGTGTGTGAGGGGAGACCACGCTGGGTTACCTGCACTGACCTCTTCCCCATCCCCAGGGCAAATGCTGAGGAAATGAGGCCACCCTCCCTGGCCCTGTCCCCAGGGCAGCCGACCCCCTCCTGCTGCCTGAGCACCAGGCGCAGCAGCCTCAGGAAGTAGCCGAAATACACTGACCTGTTTTCCAGGAGGCAGCGGCGCCTCCCTCTCCCACCCTGGATGGTGAGAAGCCGCCAACGATTTCCATCCCAAATTGATTTCAAATAAGGAAGAGTAATCACACACAATCATATAGGAATAATTTATCACTTGTTAATAAAAGAGCAATTACTTATTCACGTCGCCCCTGCCTGCGTGCCGTGGGTTCAGTTTCAGAGGTGCGATTAGGGCTCTCGTGGAAGCCAAAGGAAGCTTGTCTGTGCTCAGCCAAGGCCAAGGTGAGCCCTCCCTGGGGCCACAAGTGCAGGAGGCCCCTGCTGGGCTTATCCACCAGACCCCCTGCTCCTGAGGGACCACAGTGGGGGGCAGGAGCAGGGCAGAGGTGAGGAGGGGTCAGGAGAAGTGGCTGCCTGGTAGCAGCAGAAGTGTGGATGGACTGAGCTCGCAGATGGGTTTTCAGGCTGGAAGCTGTCTCTTCAAGTGTCTGGATTCCAGAGGCTTCTGGAACCAAGAGCCAAGAGCAACCCTGGGGACTGGGGGCATCCTCAGCCACCCTTGGCTGAGCAGGGGCTGAGGAGCCTTGTCCCTGCCCAGGACACCAGGCCGAGCTCTGCTGGACCTCCCACAGCCCCACTTCCTCCTGCACCTTAAAGACGCCTGCTTCTGGCCCATGCTTCTCCCCGCCTTCTGGCACACACACTTCATTTTCTTCTTTTTATTTATCTCTATCTCTGAGATTTCAGTGCCAAACATGCAGGCTTTTTAGAAAGATAACACGGTAGTCAACCGTATCTTGCTCAACATTAGAGCCTGCACCCAGCCCCGGAGGCTGGTCTGGAGAATCAGTCTGCAGTCCTGGGCTGCAGCTGCCTTGTTCCCTGTGTTTCCACGTGGTCGGCTTCACGTTTCCATGGCTCCGACCCCAGCTCCCTCTTCTTCAGCACATTCCCCAGCGTCTCGCTACCGTCAGTTAAATTCATAACCAGTGTTGCCCAACCCTGGTCACTAAATAAATACTCTTTGCCACCCGGCCACAAAGGGGTACCTTAGCAACCTTCCCACTATTGTGTGGCCTTTTGTTTTTCCTGGAGTTTATGGTTGACTTTGTCTTTTTTTTTTCCTCTTGTCCCATCTGCCACCCTTATGTGTGTACACATCACGTCAGGCATTCTCCTGGTTTTCTTCACCTGGGCCAGGGAACTATGGACCCCTGGCAGCTGCCCAGGACGTCCCTTCATCACCCAATGTTTCTCGGACCCTGCGTTTTCCTCCTTCAGGGTTTACGTTCAGTTTTAGCTGAAGCACACCCCCAACAAACTCTCTAAGGAAGGCACAGTGAGGAATCATTAGGAGTCCTCGAATGTTCGCAAATCCATTCAAGTTGCATCGGCCTGGTCCAGAATTCCGTGTTGAAAATGGGCTCTGCTCACAGCCGTGAAGCCACCGCTGTGAACAAACTGGCACTCAGTGCGCCGGGGAGAAGTCTGATGCCACGTGGCTTTTTCTCCGGGTGCTTCTCGTGGCCTTCAGAGACCCAATATCACATGGCCGCTTTCATTGGTTGCGCCAGGCACCTGCCCGCTGGAGGGCCAGGTCTTCTGCTCTGGGAGATTTTCTGGTATTATTTCTTCGATCATTTTTTTCTCCTCTACTTTCTCTGTTTTCTCTTTCTGAAACTCCCAATAAGACAGATGTTGGACCTATTTGTCTTCCAAAGATCATCATTTTCCCCCTCTTTCTCTTTTTGTTTATCTTTTCCTGACTTCCTTGACCTTGCTTTCCAACACTTCTATTGATTTTTTTTTTATTTTAGCAATTCTATTTTTAGCTTCCAGGCACTCTCTTGTTTTCCGATGGCTCCTTGGTCACAGCACCCTGCTCTTGTTTTACATCCTCTTCTATCCCTACAAGGGCACTGATTAGATTTTTCCTCACTCGCATCTGTTCCCCACATCTCTACTTCCTCTACCACCATTTTGTCTCCATAGGTGCCTTTCCCAGACACGTGGTTTTCTGGTCGCACCTGGGAGGGAAGCACTAAAGGGGGATCAGATGCTCCGCTGACAGTCGGGTTTGTGGACGCAGGATTGGGGCGACCAGGCGAGAGCTGCTGTAGGGAGACCTCTCCTCTGGGTGTCCCTTCAGGGCAGCAGCCCGACACCCTGCTCCTTGCCCCACACAGCACGAACGCCTTTGCCATCACCATGGGTCTCAGGGACACACACGTCTCCCACACGGGTGGTGGGTGGGCAGGGAAGTGGACCGGCGCACGTGACGGTGCCGCCTGAGCAGCAACGTGACTCAGTGCTGAGTGCACACAGGCTCGCTCGCTCGTGAGGCCGGCGGGCTGCCCTGGGCTGCGGGCCTATCTGCGCTCTTTGTTGAGGCTGAGCTTGGTGGGGGTGGGAGCAGGGAGGAGAGTGGCTCTGGGCCTGCTTGTAACTCAGCCTGGCCGCGGTGCCTCCTTCCACCCAGACACAGCCTCTCCTGGGCGAAGCAGGGCTGTCAGGCCAGGCTGCAGCGGCCTCAGACTTCAGGAAGCAGACCATCAGCGTGACTCTGGAGTACCATCTCTGGCCCTGGGTGGGTCTCACTCCCCTGGGCTCCTCACCTGAGACAGGGCTGACCAGACCAGATTAGCAGAGGCCCCACACTGGCCTCTAGGGAGGCAGAACTCTGGCCCCAGAGCTGGGGCCCCAGATGTGGGTGCTTAGTGGGGTTCCAGGCTGGAGGCACCGTGGGGACCCAGGGAGGCAGATGCTGACCCATCGTCATCTTCCTGTCACCCGCGGGAAACAGACTCAGAGCAAGCAGGTCGGCAGCTTCCCCAGCTGCTCAGGGAAGGGGTGTTGAGCTCACATCTGAGCCCAAAGCTGCTGGACCCCAGGGCCCGCCTCAGTAGCCCCAGGAATAGAAGGCGTGGGCTGAGGACAAGGCTCTGTTGGGGTCAGGGAGCCCAGAGCCAGTTGCCCCTTCCTGCTGTGTGGGTCCCTGGTCTCCTGGGACTGTGGGGGTGGGTCTGGGACCCTGTCCCTGGCCTCGCAGGTGCCCTGTGCTCACCTAATGTCTCTCAGCCTCACAGTCCTGCCTGAGGAGTGGGGTTGACAGCCACCCCTCCCTGTGCTGTGGGATTTGGTGAAACCTCCAGGAATGAGGGAAGTCTGCACCTGGGGCCATTCGCAGGGAGGCCAAGGGTCCCCTTTCTCCCCTTCCTTCCTGCCCTGCCTCGGGGGCAGTGTTGTGTGAGGCAGGGGGTCTGACGGTGGGCTGACAGGAGACAGGCTAGTCTAAGAAGCCCCCGTGCAGCATCAAGGCACTGATGTTGGAAGGGGGTGGCCCCGGGCCACTGCCCTGCTCAGCAATGTCTGCTGGCCGCCCAGCACCGGCCCATGGCTCACTTGCCTCTGGGGCTCCCAGCCCTTGTGTGAGGCTGGCCAAGTTCAGAGTGGGCCCCAGGTCACCACCCAGGCCTTGCGCATGGCCGATGTGATGATGACAAGGACTGTGAGCCTACGCAGCTCACTTGCCACTCAAGACCCTGGCCACGGCTCGGGGGCCTGATTCCAAGGAGGCCCCGCCCTCCGGTGCCTCCCTTCTTCCCTAGGCCTTGTCACCCCATCTTCGTCCTTACATGGGAAGATCCCATCAACCTGGGAAGTGCATCGGAACCCACCAGCCGCTTCCTCTCCTCCCAGCCCAGCAGACAGGGACAGGGCGATGCTAGTTAGTCTGGGAGCCCTGTCAGGGCAGCTGGCCTCAGGGCCCCTAGAGGAGGGCACATTACCCTAGGGGGGCTGGATCAGTGTGGAGGGCTGTGGCCCCAGGACCCCCTGCCTACCCAGAACTTCCTCTCCATAGACACGCCTCCCTGAAGCACCGCCCTCCTCCTCCCTCCCAAGCAGGGGCTGTGAGTGGGGCCTGTGCCTCCCCTCGTAGTGCCCGGAGACATCTGCTCCTCACAGCCAGGTTGTCCCGGGCTTCAAGTTGCCCCCTTCTGTGAGTGTTTGATTGCCAGTCTCCTGACAGCCTCCTTAGCAAAATAATTGTTTTTCTCTTGACCTGTGTGCTGTTTCAGGTCCACCTTCCCTCCTCACCCCCTCCGGCCCCTTGCGATGCTGCCGGGCACTGTTCCTTCCAGCTGTGTGGCCTTGGCAGCACCGCAGCCTTCTCTGACCCCGGGTTTCCCTTTCGTCGCATGGGGTTTGAGGGACCTCCGTGAGGCCGGGGGGAGGGTGGAGGCAGCAACATCCACAGGCAGCAGGTGCTCACCAAGCTCCCATCACAAACCTGGATGACACACTATTTTTCCAAATGGCCAAATACTAATCGATTTCAGCCCTGTGGGCCACATGGTGTGGCAGACTCTCCACTGCGCTCGGGTGGCACTGAAGCCGCCACAGCCAGCACGCGGGCGGGGCCACCTGCCCACGACTCGTTATTCACAAAGACAGGCAGCGGCCAGAGGGCTGGTTTGCCGGATGCCGGTGGAACAGGAGGCCCAAGAGCCCATAGGCTCTGACAAGAGTTTCAATTTGGCCACCTGAACGTGACACCCTGACCTGGGCTGGTGGTGACTCAGATAGGAGACTCTCAGGCTGAGGAGGGTCACTCGCTGCCTCTTGAAACCTCATCCCCTGGGAAGCACCGGATCCCACGATGCTCGCCAGTGCACCCGGGGCCTCTCCGCGGTCTCAGCAGGTGCTGATCCCACGCTCCGCGCCGCAGCTCAGTTTCACATCTCCCGAGCACCCTGCAGATGCTAAACCCCTCGCTGAGGCCCGAGCCTCCCTGGTCCGGGGTTTGCGAGAGCTCGGCTATTCTGGGACAGCTCAGGTGGGCTGCGACCCAACTGCTCCCTCCAGACCGGGGCTGGTCCCACAGGGCAGATAGACAACGGCCTCCCCAGGTGCCCTTGTCTTTTCGGGGCAGAGTGAATCTGGCTGGCACAGAGGCCGTCTGCCTTCCTGTCGGCAATGTTTGACAAGTGCTGAGAGCACGTGGGGATCTGCCCCCCTGTCTCCTCCACCAGCCTTGGTTCCTGGGAGGGGCTCTCCTGTTTGCCCAGCCTTACCCCAGCAACCCCTCTGCTGTTTGATGACTGACCCCTGTGCCCTGACCCCCCACACCCCACAACTGAAGGCCCAGGAATGTACTCCTATTGTGTACTCCTACAGCATGCACCCCAAGTATGCATTCCTACTGTGTGCACCCTGATTGCGTAAGTGGCAGGAGCAGGGGCCTGGGAAGAGGAGGGCTGGATGGGGAGCGAGGCAGGCACAGCACTGGTGGCAAGCACTCAGCCTGGGACAGGAGCGGGTGGTGGGAAGGAGTCAGGCTGAGCAGATGGGAGTGGGGGCAGCAATGCCCCTTTCCTGAGCTCCTCCCCCAGGCAGGGGCATGTCGGCCACTGGCCGGTTCCTCGTTAGTGTTCTCTGGGAACTCAAGCCTATGATGGCCTTCGGAATCAATTTGCCAAGGGACTGTGATGAACTGGTTGTGGAAACAGCATTCTCCAGGTAATTAGGCAGCAGGTGTTTGTTGGTGGCCTGGTAGAATGGCAGGGAGGCTGGCGAAGTCCCTCAGGCTGGATGGATTTTCGGCTGGACAGAGCCTCCAGGTGCTGGCTTTAAGCCCCCAGCATGGGGGTCCCTGGGTAGGGGCCAAGGGAGTTGGGTGTGTGGGCTGGACAGGGCAAGGCTCCAGAGTTCGAGGCCAGGAGCCCAGCTTTTCAAGGCTCCAGGCCAAGGGTCCTGATCACCAGCCCACCTGCCTGGACCCTGACCCTGGAGGGGGCTCCAGGACTCCTCCCCGAGCATCCTCTGACACCCAGAGCCAGCTCAGCGTTCTGGGGCACCTTAAATTCCCCAGGTGGCACATGCCAGCCACACGGTAGGGTGAGCACCTGTGGTCATCCTACTCCTGGGTCACAGCTGTCACAAGCCAAGGCCTGTGTGCTCTCAGGCCTGCTGTGCCCAGCGCGTCACCTGGTGCAGACTGCTGAGCAAGCGAGGGCTGAGTGAGAGTGAGGCCCCAGCCACAGGGCGCTGCCTCTGGCCTCCAGCTCCCAGGTGGGCCAGGCCCCTCCCCTGCAGACCTGCTTCCTTGACTTGAAAGGGGCCCTGGGCTGCCCTCCCGGGTGCTGCATGGGCTGGAAATTTTGAGGGAGAATGGCGCTTGGGTTTGAGGTAGGGGAGATGGGTAAGTGGGGGAGGGGGAGCCCTGACCTTTTACTGCCTGGCAAGGCCTTTCATGGACCTGGTGGCATGACCGTGAGAATCCTACTAGCCCTGAGCTATGAGCAAGCAGCTTTCCCCCACTGAAACTCATCTTCCTCAACTGTGAGATGGGTACATAAGCTGGCCTCTAGGAGAGTCAGCAGAGAGGGGCCCAGCTTGGGCCTGGCCTGCTGGCCCGGGGCGCACCTGTGCGCATTCAGGAGGCTGGTCCTGCCAGCTCTGCCCCGGTCTCAGCACGACGTCAGGCAGGCCCTGCCCACGCTGGCCTCAGTTTCCTCCACTGCGTGCCGCTTGGCCCGGGTCCACCACCCTCCGGTGACTTGGTCCATTTTGGACCAGGCCCTCGCCTGAAGCCACTGCCATGAGGAGATCATTAGGGCACTGGGGGTAGCAGGGTGTGGGCCACACCCCCTCAAGGGCGGACTGACCCCACCCAGAGCCAGGACAGGCCTGAGAAATGCAGCGAATGTGCACACCACCGATGAACGGACGGTGATGGTGAGTGTGAGAAGCAAGTGAAGACCGAGAGGGGACAGATGGAAGGCAGAGGGTGGGTGGTGAGCCCGTGGTAGGTGGAGAGCGGGTGGGGAGGGGAAAGCAGGCAGAGGGGAGGAGTGCGGGCACAGCGCTGCCCGACCCTCTGTGGCAGGTGGACACTGCTGGCTCCACCCCCGCCTGGAGCTATTTCTGGCCTTGGTGTGCTGAGCTGTGGCCTCTGGTTCTGCCTCGTAACTGCGGTCTGTGCCGTGCACCTGCGAGGGATGTTCTTGGTGTTCAAGAGGATCCCGAGTTGACCACTGTTGTGGCTACGCTATAGCTGCCCAGCCCCCTACAGCCTGCTGACCCCAGTCTCCTGGGACTTGGGGGGCGGGGCAGGCAGCAGCTCAGAGCCTTCCTAGAAATGTCCCCTCCCAGCCACCAATGGCACAGGAGGGAGCCATGCACCCCAGCACCTGTCCACATCCTCCCAGCCTGGGTGCCTTTCTGCTGAGGTCACACAGTGGCTACTCCTCAGTCTTGGGCAGGAGGCAGTGTGGTTCTTTCTGTCTCCTCCCTTTCCTCCTGGACCTGCTCCCGTGGGGACAGGTCAGGGCCTCACCACTCACTGCCTCTGTTGCCTTATCTGTAAAATGGGCTCATGGTACTGAGAAGAAAATTGATTCTCATGCAGTTCAGACTCACACCTTTTATACCAGTGGGAGGACCCTCACGGCAGCCCCTGAGGTGGGTGTCTCTGCCACCCCATTGCCCAGTGGGAGCACCGCAGCCCAAGGGCACTGAACTGGTGTTCACTCTAGGGATGGCGGGGGAGGGGCTGGTGTGGGTGTGTGTGCAGCTCAAGGGGCTGGCGGCCTGGTGTGGGGCCACGGCAGTGACAGGGGCCTTGGGGGGCGTGCTGCGCCTGGTTTCCTGTGTGCACTGTGGTTTCCATGTGCACATGCCAGAGCCACAGCAGGGCTGTTTTCTCGCCACATGTGCCTGGAGGCAAGCTGGCACTGGTGCTCACTGAGGAACGGGGCCCAGAGAGACTGGGCCCAGCTGGGAGATGCGGCTGGGGCAGGCGGGTGGCCAGGCTGCAGCCGGTGGGCAGGTGGGCTGGGGTGCAGCCTGCAGCCCACGATGGGCAGAGGGAGCCACAAGGGCACAGACCTAGAAGCCAGAGAGGCCTGGCTCCGGGGGCTGCAGAGGCCAGGGAGATGGGGGACAGGGTGAAGGGAGAGGCCAAGGGGACAGGTGGTAGGACGGGATGGGGACAGTGGGGAAACAGGACAGGGAGGTCTTTTAGGGCTGGGAGGGGCTGCAGTCCACAGTGGGTGTTGGAGGGGTCAGGTGGGTAACTGGGTCCAGCCCCTGCGGTGGAGTCAGGGGATGGCTTCCCATTGCCTGGCTTGGTCTCCGGTGTCCCCTGGGCCCCTGCTGTGAATATGAACCCACACTGCAAAGTTGGGTTTGAATATCTCATAAAAAGATGCCCCCTTCTGCTTGCTCAGCAGAGGGGTTGCCATGGAGACCAGTGGGCTGGCCCCAAGGGGGGCAGGACTGGAGCCAATTACTGCAGTTGTGTGAGGACAGAGCCCACCACCCACTCCTGCCCTGGCAGCAGGGCCCGCACCCAAGGGCCGCGCCTCTGAAGTTGGTTTCCGAAAAGCAGTTGGCTCAGCGGGAATGGAGCCACGTCTTTTTGCCTCATGCCCACTTCCTAGCAGGGCTGAGCCCCTTGGCCCTCTGCCAGCCACCCCGCCCACCGTGGTTCGTCCAAGCCCCAGAACCTTGCTTGGGGCATTCTTAGAGTGGGGGTAGCCCCAGGCGCACTGTCTCCCGGGGGCCGAGGCTGGGGCGTGCCGGTGGTCAGCTCGGCCGGCCCCCATTCCGGTGAAGTCAGCTGAACCTGACACCAGCCTGGCTCACAGACTGCAGTGCAGGCCTGGGCGCCACGGGGCACTGCGTGACAGCAATGTCTCCGGGCCGGCGAGGCGGCAGCATGGTCACGGTGGGTGGCTGGTGACACAGCCGGTGGGTGGTGTGGCCTGGGCTGTGGCATGGCAGAGTCGTGATGGGACCCGCCCTCGGTGCTGCTGAGTGGGATCAGAGCCTGGCCTGGTGAGTACCTGCGGCCCCGCCCCACCCCACCCTGGGTCTTGAGGACAGGAAGTGCTGTTTTCCTAGCACGGTAACATCCTGTGACAGCAGGTGAGATGCTGGTGGGAGCTGGCTGGCGTAATGAGGCCTGACTTCCCAAGGAGAGAGGCAGAAAGGATGTCAGCAGTATAAATAGAACAACTGCCAAAGCGGTGCCCCTTGCAACCTCCCACGCAAGGCCAGCCAGGAGGGGTACCCAGGGCTTGGGGGATCCTGGGCCCCGCCTGCCTCTTTGGATCCCCATCCTGGGGCTGCCACGTCCCCAGCAGGCGACAGGGGACAGAGGAGGTCCCCAGACTGGGGAGGGGGCGTCCACGACCTGGGGACCAGAGTCTGGGAGGGCACACCCCCTGTGATTGCCGCACATGCCAGCTTGCTGGGGCCCTGAGCTTAGGGTGAGCATCTGGACCAGCCCAGGCAGAGAGGGCCCAGCAGGGGTGGGGAGCCCCAAGGTCACAGTTCTGGGTGGAGCAAGTTAGCTCGGGGTCCTCTTCTTCCTCCCTCCCAGCCCCGTCCCCAGCACTTAGCCAGCTCCTGTCTGCACAATCCTGCTCTTAGCTAGCTGCCAAGGAAGGTGTTTGCTATCAGTGCAGGTGTTAGCTGATAACTCTAATGTTAGCTGATAAGCCATAACCCTCCCAAGGGGATTCGCATTTTAATAGACTCACTCCTGAAGGCTGAAGGAACCTTCTGCTTTCAAAGACTGGTGCTCTAAGGGTGGGCTGATAGGCATTGAGCTCAGCATTGCATGGCCCTCCTGCTGAGACCAGGGCTGGATGCACCACCTCCGAGGGGTCTGCCGCCTGGTATAGGCCACTGGTGAGGCCCCAGGGTGCCTGGCCCTTCCGTGGAGGAGGAAGAATGGGGGAGTAGCCCTCTGGGGCTGGGGCGGAACCTCCGAGAATGGGTCTGATGGGAGGGGTGGGGGCAGCTGGGATTGTGCAAAGGTTGTTGGGCTGGTAGGGAGTTAGATCCTGGCCTGGGGAAGAGATCAGGCAGCGAATGGGGCAGCGGGGAGGAGGCTACAGGAGGTGCTTCATTCCAAGGCAGGAAGTGCTCCAAGCGGCTGTGGAGTGTGCGGAGGAGGGAACAGCCTGCCCGGGGGTGGGGGACTCGCCCTTCTGAGACCCGGACCCACCGGCCCTCAGATGTCCAGACTCCTGATCCTGTGACAGTGCATTGCTCGGGCCAGCTGCTGAGACCCCAGGCCCCTGTAGGAGGGCCACTGGAGGCAATGGCTCCCAGCTCCACCAAGGTGCCTGCAGTTTCCTTGTTAAAGCCCAACTCCCTGCAGTGCTGAGGCTTCCTCAGAATTGGGGCCACCCTGGGGCCTCAGCGTGTCCTGGAGCCGGGGCAGTATACGGGGTCTGAGCCACAGCTCCCACACCCCCTTGGAGCCGGAGAGGGCCCAGCAGCTGACCACCTGGCAGGCCTGGACATGAGCCTCTGCTCGGGGCCCCTCTGAAGGAGCTCTGCCAGCCCGACCCTGGAGTGTCTGGCAAGAGCCTCTCTCCCAGCCTGGCTTGTGGGCTGGTGGGGATGGGGACAGGCCAGGGACAGTGCTGGGCCAAGGGACTGTGCTCGCATGGGTCCCAAGAAGGTTCCCGCGGGAGTGAGTGTCCACCCTGGGAGGCCTCCACGGGTCCTGGCTAACCTGAGTGGAGGGGCTACAAGCGCCGGCTGGTGTGTTGGAGCTCTGGGTGGGACAGCGTGGGCATCTGCAGGCAAGGCTTCCCGGTGTGGAGCGACCCAGCCTCTGGCCAGGGCCCAGGGTGGGAGGCCCTGATGGCTCAGAGCCCTGGGCCTTAGCACAGTCAGCAGGAGCTCCACCGAGCCAGGCAGGGTCCCAAAGGGGAGTTGTCGACACGCCTCTGGCCAAAGCTGTTGCCTGGAGGGAGGGCTGTCACTGGACGGCCCATGTTCCAGAGCAGATTTCCAGCCAAGGTTGGAATACCGGCCCCCGGCACCAAGGCTCCATCCATCTCCAGGGAGCGTGTGAATCCCCAACAGGTATGAGGGCAACAGTCTCCACATGGCAGGGAGAGCAGGGATCGCACCTGAGTTTCCAGGGGTGGCAGCCTGTCCTGTTGCAGCCCTGTTCCCGAACAACTCCCAGCCTCACGGCTCCCTGCCAGCTAACTGCCCTCTCCTCTGCCCACAGGGAGCCGGCTACTGGCCTGGGTGCTGTGGCTGCAGGTGTGGCGGGTGGCAGCTCCATGCCCAGGAGCCTGCGTGTGCTACGACCAGCCCAAGGTGACCACAAGCTGCCCGCAGCAGGGCCTCCAGGCTGTGCCCGCCGACATCCCGGCAGCCAGCCAGCGCATCTTCCTGCACGGCAACCGAATCACGCACGTGCCGGCGGCCAGCTTCCGTGCCTGCCGCAACCTCACCATCCTGTGGCTGCACTCAAACGCGCTGGCCCGCATCGACGCCGCCGCCTTCGCCGGCCTGGCCCTGCTGGAGCAGCTGGACCTCAGCGACAACGCACAGCTGCGGGTAGTGGACCCCACCACCTTCCACGGCCTGGGCCGCCTGCACACCCTGCACCTGGACCGTTGCGGCCTGCAGGAGCTGGGCCCCGGCCTGTTCCGTGGCCTGGCCGCCCTGCAGTACCTCTACTTGCAGGACAATGGGCTGCAGGCGCTGCCAGATGACGCCTTCCGAGACCTGGGCAACCTCACACACCTCTTCCTGCATGGCAACCGCATCCCCAGCGTGCCTGAGCGCGCCTTCCGTGGCCTGCACAGCCTCGACCGCCTCCTGCTACACCAGAACCGTGTGGCCCGAGTGCACCCGCACGCCTTCCGTGACCTTGGCCGCCTCATGACGCTCTACCTGTTCGCCAACAACCTCACGGCACTGCCCGCGGAGGCTCTGGCGCCCCTGCGTTCCCTGCAGTACCTGCGGCTCAACGACAACCCCTGGGTGTGCGACTGCCGGGCCCGCCCGCTCTGGGCCTGGCTGCAGCAGTTCCGCGGCTCCTCGTCCGAGCTGCCCTGCAGCCTGCCCCGGCGCCTGGCTGGTCGAGACCTCAAGCGCCTGGCGGCCACTGACCTAGAAGGCTGCGCCACGGCTGCTGGGCCTTCCCGTCTCTTCTGGACTGGTGGGCCCGCTGACGAGCAGCTGCTGGGGCTTCCGAAGTGCTGCCAGCCGGAAGCTGTAGACAAGGCCTCGGTGCTGGAGGCCGGAGGTCCAGCCTCGGCTGGCAATGCGCTGAAAGGACGAGCACCGCCCGGCGACAACCCTCCAGGCAACAGCTCTGGCCCGAGGCACATCAACGACTCCCCTTTCGGGGCCCTGCCGGGTTCAGCTGAGCCCCCACTAACCGCACTGCATCCCCAGGGCTCTGAGCCACCAGGACATCCCACCGTGGGGCCTCGCCGGAGGCCAGGCTGTTCCCGGAAGAACCGTACACGCAGCCAGTGCCGTCTGGGCCAGGCGGGCGGTGCGGGCAGTGTGGGCAGTGTGGGCGGTGGCACCGGTGACGCAGAGGGCTCGGGTGCCCTTCCTGGCCTCGCCTGCAGCCTTGCGCCCCTTGGTCTCATGCTGGTGCTGTGGACCGTGCTGGGGCCCTGCTGACCAGCCCCGGATGGACAGCAAAGCCTTTCTCAGTGGCCGGGCGTGTGTACATACGGGGTCCCCTCCACGCTGCGGCCGGCACCGGGGCGTAGGTGCCGTCCCTGAAGGACGCCTTCCACCCCCCACCCCATCTCCACTCCATCATGTTTACAGGGAGCAGTGGCCGTGTTTGTTCCAGAACACCGCCTCCCGCCCGGACTGCGGGGTATAGAAATATGCATTTTATTTTACTTGTGTAAAAATACTGGGCGATGTGGAATAAAGAGCTCTTTTCTAAGCTGTGGCCTCTCCGGCTGTGGGTGCTGTGGGTAGTGAGAGGGGAGGTGGGCCCTGGAGGTGTGGCCCTGCCCCACTCACAGCCCCACAGAGGCCCTGAGACCTCTGTGGTCCACCCCTGCAAATGGCGCCATTGGGGCTGTGGGCAGCTCGGGCTGTCTGAGCCCGGCAGCAACCATGGTGGGCACTAGGGATGCGTGGCCCCCCTGCCCACCCCCCAGCCGTGCTGGGCTGATAACGGCATCCGGGGAGGGGAGTGTGTCTGGCACAGACCACACACCAGCTGGGGGAGCCAGACCTGGCTGCCTTTGTGGGGACATTTGCTCTGGTGGCACGTGAGGTCCCTGGAGGTCCCAGTCTGCCACCCTAGCCAGCCTTGCCTTAGTGGCCCCTCAGCTCCCATGTGGCTTGGAGTGTTTCCGGAAGGGTCTTGTGCAGATGGGCTGAAGGGCGGGGGCATGAGGCCAGCTCCCTCACTTTAGGGGCCTGGCAGGGGCTGTGTGCCCCCTCACACCCCCGCCCGTGGTCACATGCTATACCTGCAGTCACACCTGCTCAGGCGTGTGCCCCGGGCACCCACACTTACACCATGGCACACCCCAGACACAGGCCCACATGGGGCTGCATAGCCTTGTCCTCACGTGTGCACGCACGCACCGCACAGGCAGAAATATGCACACGCACGCTTCCCCCAGGCCTGGGTAGGGAGGACTCAGACAACAAAGGGAAGGAGGACACGTGGAGGAGGCTGCCCTACCCTCCTCGGGCAGGGACCCTGGGGAGAGGGAGAGGGAGGAAAACGCGGACTGGGGAGGGGGGCAGGGAATGTTGCTGGTGGAGCCAGATGGCCAGGAGGGCCGCTGGGGCTGCAGAAGCCCACGGAAGGGAGGGAAGAAAGACGGGGGAGGACGTGCTCAGCACCCAGGCCCTTTCTCCTCGGTCCCTGGGTGGGTCTCAGACCCTCCCTCTGCTGCCCAGGGCAGTGTCAGGGCACTGTGGGGGAAGGCGCCCCTGCCTCTCCTGTCTGGCCTTCACCCCTCCTCATCTGGGTCCTCCCACACACCCCATCTCTTCTTCCAGACCTTTGGGCCCAGGCCCCCTGCTGCTGCCCACCTCTGTGTGGTGCCGGTGGTCTGCCTCTCTGCAGTGGGTGCGAGCTCGTCCTAGCTCCAAGACCCAGCGTCTTGTCCCTGGGCTCAGAAGGGGCAGCTCAGGTGAGCCCTTCACAGGCTCCTGCCCCAACCCCTCTGGGCCCCCGGAAACCCCAGTGTCCCCCTTGAAAGCCTCCAAAGAGGACTCTGGTGTCAAGGTGTTGGGCCGCCTTGGGCCCAGGCATTGGTGGGCAGAGGGAGAGCATGGGCAGCAGTTTCTTTATCCATTTTTCTCTGAGCAGCCGCTGCTATGCCCAAGAAGACGCAGCCACACTGCCGGGTGTGAGGAGGGGCAGGGCCCCAAGATGAGACTGTGGGGCTCTGGCACGGCATGGCAGCCCCTAGTCTCCCACTGTCTTCCTGGCAGCCAGGAAACTGCAGACGCCCATTTGCAAAAGGCTCTGAGGCCCGCCTGAGCTCCTGGGCTTGCGTGCTTCCCAAGGTGGAAGTTCACTGCCTCCACTGAGCCTGCTCCTCACTGAGAGACAGCTGTGTGCCCTCAGGGCATTTTTCAGGCTGACTGTGCCTGTCACCAGCAGCTAGAATCTCCAGGGGCTGCAGGGCCCACACTGAGCTACCACATGGCCCTTGGGTGCCTCCTCCCCTCTACCAGGAGGGAGAAACTGAGTCCATGGTGGGGAACGGGAACTGACTGGCTATGCCAAAGGTGACGAGGGTGGGTGGGTGAGCCCAGGTGGACCTGGGGCATGTGCGCAGGGTCCCTAAGGCTTTGGGGACTGTGTTCTGAGCAGGCAAGTGTGGGATCTGATTTCCTGTGAAGTTCCCGCTGGCTGCTTTGCCTGCAGGGAGGGCACAGGGTGCACAGTCTGGCCAGAGTATGGGGCAGGGGGGTCAGGAGGGACGTGGCCAGGTTTGAGTTAGACCCAGCGGCTAGCAGGCTTCCGGGTGTCTGCATCCGGCATGGGGCACCCCCCATCCCTGGGGTGGGGACGCCGGGAGGAGCAGCTTCCCGTGTTGTCGAGGCCCAGGAGACATCTGGGCGGGGGTGTTGTGTGGGCTCTGCGGGCTGAGCTCAGGAGAGGGGGCCCGGGCTGGAGGACAATTTGGGAGTCATGAGCATTTGGGTGATATTTACAGCCTAGGAAGAGATGAGATCACCAGCCAGCCCGCGCTGGCAAGCGGCCGGGAGGGGTGCGAGTGCTGGGCCCAAGGCAGCGGGCTCAGCTCCTACCTGCTTCTACCTGCTCCCACCCGGACCCCGACCCCTCGCTGGCCCTACTGTTTCCTTGAGATCATGCCTGATGGACCTGGGCTGGTGGCTGGGCTGGCAGCTGGGCAGGCCACTAACGTTCAGCCTCTGTTTCCCAGACCCTGAGACCTGCGCAGGAAGCTAATTAAAGCCAGGAGAATTGGTGTTGAGCATGTCAACCTCCCCCAACGCCAGCTACTGGTTTACCACGGATGCTCCTGGCCCCCATCCAAGGATGCCAGGCCAACCACAGGACAGCTCGTGGACAGAGCCCTTCACAGCTCACAGGCCCATCCTTGTGTCCCAGGCCCTGGCCCGGTGAAGGCTGCTGAACACAACCAGTGGAGGATGTGACATCTTGAGCCGGGGCGCAGACTTGGGTGAATGGGGAAAACAAGTGGCCCTCTCAGGGTGCTGGGCCTGGGGCTGGTCTGCTCCCGGGGGTCACTTTTCTGCAAGTCCTCTGAGGTTTGAGGGGTCCCGGGGATCCCTGTGCTGCCCACCATCTGCCCAGGGGCTGCAGGCTTGGCCTAGGCCCTCCTATGGGCGCACCTACCCCATTTACCTGGCTGCTAGGGCTTTGCACAGTAATTGAAATAATTAGTCTAATCCTTATACCAGTTTTGAAATACTAGAAGCAGTGAAATGCTCAGCAGCTAACAGTGTGCTGATGTCCGGTGCGACCGAAAACAAACAGGAAACACGGTGAGGGAAATGACTGTGTATTTGTTCAATGAGCTGGGACCTCAGACAGCCAGGCCGAGGCCTCTGTCACAGCCAGGGCACCTGCTCCGGCCACCAGCCCCGCGCCCGCTCTCAGCCACCCTGGCATGGAGTGGGCGCCTCATTCACCTCGTCTCATTCACGTCGTCGCAGGAAGAAGCTGCTGACACCCTCAGTGTGCAGGCGGGGACGCTGGGGCCCAAAGGTGTGAAGGCACATTTCTGGACAGGATTGGACCTGCCTGAGGCCACACTTGTTCAGACACACCACCAGCAATGTGGCTCTACCCGGAGTACTGTGGGCCAGCACGTGGCTCCCTCACCCTGCTCCAGTGTCCTCGTCCCAGTTCCGGGATGTCACATGACCCTGGATATCCACCTCTCTCCTGGTGCCTGGGAGTGTCCTGGCCCAGGGGGGTCACTCAGGCAGCACGTGGCCACGCTGGCATGGCTTGTCTCACTATCACCCAGGCCTTGCTCTGGGTCCTGCCTTGCCCATTCCCAGTTTTCCCTCCCTGTGCTGGGCTGAGGCTTCCCTGGGCCCCTGGATGACAGGCCTGGCTCCATGCCCAGCACAGCCCAGGGGCATGGCAGGGTCTCCACTTAAAGCCTGAGCAGCCCCAGGGAAGAGTGTAGGGGCCACTGCCCACCAGCATCTTGGCTTCGGCCCTCCCTGTGTAGTGTAGTAGGCTGGGATCCTTGGGAGATCCAGGGGCCCTGCTCCCTCCCTCCCGCTTCTGCCTATTGGGCTCCCAGACCTAGAAGGCCTCCAGGTTCTCAGGACCCTCCACTTCCACATCCAGCTCTGACATGACCCCCTTGTCCAGAAAACCCTCCCTGACCCCCCAAGGCTGGTCCCCACCCAGCTGGGCAGTCACGGAACGGATCCGTGGCACTCAGGGCTTGGGGAGTATGGAGTCAGGCTGCGCTGGGGCACGTTACCACGTCTTGGTGGCCGCTGTGAGGGGGCCCAGCTGGGGGTCAGCGCAGGAGGGCTCAGAGACACCAAGACAGCCAAGCCCCCGGGGGAGAGGCTAGATGGGACCTCCTGCTACACCATCTCAAGGCCCTTCCTCCCACCATTTGACCTGCACCCAGCATGCGTGTCTTCTTGGCCCTCAGACCGAGGCGCCAAGCACACACCTGGAATCCCAGGCCCAGCAGGTAGAGGGAGCCCCAAGGCCACGCCGCATGTACTGGGACCAGGCTGGTCCCCTGAGCACACCCCACCCGGGGGCCGCTGGAGCTCACCTCCGAAGCCTCTCCCCTTAAGCATTGCACACAGCATTTCATTCCTGCAGTCCATCACACAGCAGGGCTGGCAGAGCCCTGCTGACTATGGGGGAGGACGGGCCTCCGTGGCCATTGGCAGGGACTCCCAGCTCCAGGGGTGTCCCGTCCTCTTTGCTGGGGTTTGTTTGCTTTGAGCTTTGCATCTGGGTTTGGTGGAGGAGTCTTCACTCTCTGGGCCGAGTCAGGGCTGGGAGGTCCCACTCATCCCGTCATCCACCAGTTCACCATGCATTTATTAGTGTGCTAGGTAGAACTAACAGGCCTCCTTCTTGAGCGCTGGCAGAGGTGCTGCTGGGGCTTTGAGCATCACTCCCTGGGCCACTGGGCAAGAAAGGGGCCTGCCTGGGACTGAGTGTGGCGAGGCCTGTTACGCAGCCTGGCATGTTGCATCTGTGCACATGGACGTGTGAGGGCGGAGCGCCCCAGCCGCGCTTCCCCCAGACAAGGCAGGAGGGCCTCACAGGACCCCTTCCCGGCCCGCTCCTCTGCCAGGAGGGCTAATTACGCCCACTGCCGATGAACACTGGGGAGAAGAGGCCCCCAATCTGTCCTCACACAGGCTGTGTAGAGATTTATGGGCGCTAAAGGGACATCCATCTCAGGGTGGCCAAGGCGGGGTTTGGGGGGATTGCAGTTCCCTCCTGAGAAGCACCGCAGCCTCATTTTGATGCAGAAAAAGGGGAACACAAGCGAGGCTCCGAGGGACGCTCACCAGGGAGGGAGGAAAATCAATGCGAGCAATTAGGGGTTGACGAAGACCTACAGGGAAAACACCCTAACACGCACAGCCCGGCAAGGCCAACCTGGGAGCCGCCCACGGGGGCTGGGCAGCCTGATGCCACACAATCATTTTTGAAAAACGATGGGGCAGAGAGTGAGAGGAAGCAGAGGTGTGGGGGCTTGGGGCTGGGGGTGCTGTAGCCTCCGGAATGCGGGTCTTCTGTGAGGCAGTCACAGAATCGAGTGGACGAGGACAATCTCGGGGCCTTGGGAGCTCAGGGCCCAGCCAACGGACCACAGGGCCCCTGAGAACCAACAGGGGGGTGGGAGGGCACCTCAAGATTGAGCCCTCCCTTTGCCAGGCAGGAGCAGCTGCCCACCTCGAAGCTCCCACCCCCTAGACCTCCCCCTTCACCCCGGGTTCTTCTCCTGTCTTCCTTCTGCCCCCAAGCTCCAGTCAGTATCTGCACGCAGTCCATGCATCTTGTCTGACTGTCCGTCTGTCACCCCTCCACTGAGTCCGTCCAATACTGCTTCCCATGCTCTTCCCCTCACAGATCCTGGAGGTGGGGGATAATGGCTTTCCTGCCCCAGGTCGTCTCATCCAGGACACTCCCCCTTCTAGCCAGGGACCACCTCCGGGCCTGCAGAGTAACGAGCTGGCCTCAAGGCTACGTCCTGGGCCAAGCCTGACTTGGTATGAACTGAAGGCAGTGGCGCTATTGCCAGAATTCCTCCCATGCCCAGGAAAGCATGTGTCCCCCACCCAGCCGCTGGGTCTGGTCTGTTCCGGGGCCCAGGTGGGGGATGTAGACAGATTCAGCCCTGCCCCACTGTGTGGACCCTGGTCTGCCAGGAAGACATGCCCAAATAGTGAGGACCCTCCCCCCAAACCCGCTCCCCGCATGCAGGTTAACTGGCGCACGAAGACTTGCAATTTTCCCACCCCATTAGGCTTGTTCTGTAAAAATCAACCCCAATTAACACAATGAAACAGAAACATCCAGCGCTGCACTCCGGAAAAAAGATGTAAGCCACGTGTGGTGAAGCGGGCAGGGGGGGGTCGGCGTGGCGCCCGCATCCACCATCCGCACAGCAAGCGGTGTCCTGCAGGAGCCTCAGGGTCCTGCCAGCTGCCGTGGGCATTCCAGGCAGCAAGCAGTATCTGGCACCAGCATTCTCCCCTTTGACGCGTCCTACAGAGGTCCTAAGACCTGGGTCTGGGGCCCCCACCTCCTGGAAGCTGGCCCTGACTGTACCCATTCAGCTCTGGAGTCTGAGCCCTCACCCAGAGTTCCTCCTGTTCAGCTGACAGAGCCCTCAACCCCTCCAAATGTGGCCCAGGGTGACCGTGACAGTCACCTGCTGGCCGCTCTCAGAAAGGCTCCCATGGTCTGGAGTGAGGGTGTGGGAGAGCCCATGGCACCTAGAAAAGCGTTCGCTGTTCTGGGGTCTTGGGACCAGCCCAAGCCAGAGCCAACAGCCAGGACAGGGGGGTCCCTTGGCCTCTGCCAGCGTCGAGGCTGCTGCTTCTCCTGGGGCCCCACACTGAGACCGCAGGACACACGCTCCACTGTCATAGTCGGTGGGTCTGTCTCCTGTAGCCCCTGGGACTGGCCCTCAGCATCCCTGCAGGTTCAAGGAGAGGTCAGGGGCTTGCAGGGATAGAAAAGCAGTCCCTCATCTTCCCCTGAAACACTCCTCAAAGCTGGGGGAGCTGAGGAGCAGTAGGCCCTCCAGCTGAGGGGCTAAAAAAGTGCTCAGCCCCATGGACAGCCAGTCTGTGGCAGCTGTCCACTGCATATGTCCCAGCTACTCTGTCCCGGAGGGCCCTGCTGCCCCTGCAGGCTCCTGAGAAGGGAGAGCTAGAGGCCCGCGACTTACCCTGAGCTTGGGGAGCCTTGGGGGAGGGGGAAGCAGGGTGGGGACCTGACCCTGGTTTCCATGGACTCACCTGTCAGCCTTACCTGCTGCCCATGCAGGGTGGCGGCAGGTCTCCATAAAGAACCCAATGAGGGGCACCTGGCAGGAGGAGGGCAAGGCTGAGGGCAGGGAGGGAGGTGACTAGATACCTATGGAAGGACTAGGCTGTGAGGCTGCCCCCCCCCCGGGCCCTCTAACTGGGTGGCTGCTGCCACAGCACCCAGAGCCTCCCTCACTCCCAGCTGTCCTCCAGCTCCGCTGGCTACACAACAAGCAGAGAGATGCTCAGTGATGCAGGACTGGGCTTGCGAAGTCCGTGCAAAGCAGGGCTAAAAGCAGATGTGCTCACATGGAGGTGGGCTAGGGGACCTGAAACCCAAGCCTCAGGGCAGGAGGACACCAGGGTCTGGCCTGGGTAGGGGTGTGTCTGGAAAAGGGGGCTCAGGGGACCCTAGGCTTGTCATCTTGGTCCCTGTCCCACTCAGGGCCCGAGGATACAGTGTTGTGAACAGGCAGGAAGCCCAAATTGAGAGAGTACTCCCCACCAACAAGTCCCAGAGCCTTTAGTAGGCAAAGCCCATGACATATGATACCCCTCCCATTCCCTAAGCTCTGGAGGGAGGTGGGAGAGGGGGACCTGCCTAGCCCCTCCCTCACAGGATCATGGCTCCAGGGACCTACGCACCCCTCCTGCCCCATCAGGAGCACTCCCCTGCTGTGGCTCTGAGGGTGGGTGGTCCTCAGGCCTGATGATAGCAGCCCATTCCCCCTCCTGGGTCCCCCGTCAGAACTTGGGGGCTGGCAGAATGGGCCTAGCAGGGAACAGGGAGCTGAGCACACTCAGCAGGAGCCAAGCTGGGCACACAGACGGGGTTGCCTATGGGTGACACGTGGGGAAGGTGCCGCATCAGGGGTGGGTGTCTCCATGGGTCAGATCCCAGCCATGTGCCTGGGGTCAGGGGCGAGGACCCGTCCCTGGACCCTCTCTGCAAGGTGAGGCAGGCATCACCACTTCAGGGGTCCACAGACGCTGGGGAGCTCCTTGCTGGACCCCTCTAGCATCTATGCTAGAGGAGGGGGCCTGGGTCTGTGGAGGGAAAATGGAGGGACTGAGGAGAGGGGCTGGCTGGGGACCCCACTGAGCTGCTGAGGTCTGGGGTCTCAGCAACCTCCCCTTCTTCCTATTCCCAACACATCCAGTTCTCAGTGCCGACCACATCGCGCTGTGTGCCTAACCTTGGTACCAGGGAAGGAGCCCCAAGGCCTGGGACCCGGCACAGCCCCTGCTGGATGCTGTGGTCAGCTGCTCGCTCATTCAGCCAGGAAATCCCCTGGTCACGGCTGTGTCGCTGAGGCTGGCTCACGCTATGGCTGCCTGCCGCCTGGAAGGGGAGCTGACCCAGAGCAGCAGCGAGCAAAACGAGAAGGCGCTTAGCACCTGAGAGAGGTTTGCACCCATGAGGCGCCTCCCCAGAGACCTCCTAGCCTGGCTTAGTGGGCGGGAGGGGTCCCCAGCGCCCACAGCGGATCCTTGTGCTCGCTCCTGTATCCTGCCTGAGCGCACTGTGCCCACCCTCTACCTCCCCTCTGTACATGGTGGGAATCTATGCACCCAGGTTCTGCACCCAGATTGCAACCAGACACACCAGCTCAGGGGTCTGGCCAGCAGGGCACCAAGTGGGTACCTGGAGAGCAAGACTCTCTCTTCGTCACCCAGCACTGGCGCTGTACCCGCTGGCACTGGTGGCCTGAGGTTGGTGTGACTGCCTGGGTGGGCTGGGCCCGAGGGCTCCCCTGTATTCCACCTGGCCTGCGCCACCTCCACTTCCCTCCTAATCGGGCCTTCCACCTGACAGAGTGCCACACAGGCCTCCGTGCCAGTTCTATTAACATCGGCACCATCTTTGCTCGCTGAAGCCTGGCAGAGTGGAAAGGCTGGTGCAGCCAAAATAGCTCTAGGTCCCCGGGGAGCTACGCAGCGGAAGTGCTGGGAAAGGCAGAGACCCTGGGTGTGAGGGGGACAGCCTGGGGCCGCTGAGGCTGCCTGCACCTGCCCTGCTTGGGTCAGAGCTTGGCCCAGGGCCAGATCCCACTGAGACTCAGGGAGGCCCGAGCCCTGAGCAAGTGCCCTGAGTGACTTCAGCCAGGGGGCACATTGAGACATGGACCCCAAAATACTGCTCCCCAAAAGGAAAGAGTTAACAAGCACAGCCAGGAACAAACATCATGATTTTGTAACAGGGAAATTACAGGTGAATGTTCCAGAGGGAGCGTGGAGGGCTGGCGAGGCTGAGCTCGAGCCGGACTCCCACTGCTGGGGGGCCCTGGGGTCACCTCCCCTCCCCAGGCCTCAGTTTCCTCTTCTGTGATATGGGGTAATGGTGAGACTCATAGCGACGCCCACAGGGAAGGCCCCGGCCCACTGTCCTCAGCCCAGCCATTCACACTTTCCAAGAAAGCTCACCATGGGCTGCACCCAGCAGGGACCAAGTACACGTTCCGGAACCTCACGCACACGTGGACTCTCGCACACGCACATGTGTGCACAGAGGGAGACCCAAACCTGGGGCCCACACAGCACCCAGCACGTCAGCCCTCAGGGCTGTGATTTTGGTGATTTGTTCGCTTCCGGGATTCATGTGCCTGTGTCTGGCTGTCTGCCCCCACGCTGTGTCCCCCCACCTAGGACTCCCCCCTCCCCCACTGTCACCACGAAGCCCGCAGCAAAGAGCTGGCAGCAGATGCGCGGGTGAACTCCAGCTCCTGGGACCCAGGCTCCTGACATGGGCACCAAGCTGTCAGAACGAGTTCCTCCTGCGCAGCTGGCCTTGGGGAGCACCGCTCGGGCCCCCACCAGGCCGTCACTGGTGCTCAGCACAAGGACACACAGGTGGGCGGAGGGGGAGCCCCACGTCCCAGCCCCCATCTAGGCTGATCCAAGAAGGCTGCCCTCAGGCTGGCGGGGAGGGAATCCGCAGCACTGGTGCCCCCTGGCGCTGCCTGATGCCCTAGGGGTGGGGTCTCCGCACCCAGTTCCGGGCAAGAGGGTGGCTTGGAGGGTCCTGTTGCCAGAGGACTCCAGAAGCTGAGGCCCTGAAGCCCCGCCCCAACACTGCACTCTCACACACTCTTCACTGCTACGTGGCGTGTTGTTGGCAGTTCACTCGACGTCAAAATTAGAACCGCTGCTGGAAGTCCAGCACACTCAGCCCCAAAGGGCAGTCTCTTCCATGAGCTGTGGGACAGGGCAGGAGGCGCTGGCCTGTGCTGGGGCAGGCGCCCAGCTGCGAGCATCCACACCAGGCCGAGTCCTCGCCTGGGGCCTCCTGAGAGGCTGGAGGTGGGCATGGGGGCAGGCGGCCCCACCGCAAGGTGAGGCAGAGACTGGGGACAAAGTACCCAACCCGGAGCTGCTATGATTATACGGGACTGCAGAGGCACCTAGGTCCTGTGGGACCATCCAGTGACATGGCCAGTGAGACAAAGGCCCAGCTGCAGTCGCAGGGAGCGCCCCCAGGTGCTGGCAGGGACAGTCACGGAGGACACTACGTGCCCCTTCCAGCCCCTGTGGGGCAGCCCTGCGTGCTCTTGGGCCCTACAGGTCTGCAGACCCAGCCCAGCCCCCACCCCTCCCTGCGCACCCTCTCCAGGCACAGCCCCTTCCTGGGCCCGTGCTCACAGTGCACCTCCACTTCCTGACTACGCTCCGTACCCCCCCAGCAGTCCTCCTGGCCCCGCGAGTTTGCTGTGGGTGCGCTATATGGGCCCCCAGGGTGCTGCCAGTCCCCATTACCACTGCACTCTCCCAGAATGGAGCCCACCTTGGTGACCACCTGTGATGGTAGCAGAGGGGATGTGGACCTGGCAGGTCAGAGACAAACCTCAGGGTCATGGAAGTGGCCGGAAGGACGTGGCCCTGCACGCGATGGCGTCCTCTGCCCATCCTGACCCTAGGCCTGGCAGGGCCTTTCCTCACACGGAAGCCAGGAGGAGGCTGAATACAGCAGAACTGCAGTATGCACCCCAGGGAGTGGCTCAGACACGCTGACTGTAAGCAACTGTTAGTTTCTTGGAGAGCAAAAGAAATTGTTTTGATAGCAGAGCACTTACTCTTCTCCGTGCTGCTGGGGGCTTAGCTCCTGGATGTCCCACGCCCCTACCTGGCCCTCATCCAGACCCGACAGCAAGGGAGGCCAGTCGGCCCCAGGACCTGAGTCAGCCTGTCCGGGGAGTGGTGGATCTTGCCCCAGCCCAGGCGAGGTCCCTGAGCCCCTCGTGGGACCTGAACCGGGCCCGGCATCTCACTCCCAGTCTTCTAGCAACAGCAGGGTTCCTGGCTGCACCTCCCACACTCCTCCTTGTCTACCTTCACCCCACCCACTGATGTGATGCTGGGGGATCGGGGACATGGGAGGTTCGCAGGGGCCCGGGCATGCCCATTCTCTTGGACTACACCTCACAGGGCTCTTGCAGAGAACCCCAGACACCTCCCAGGGGCCTGTGGGTGGGGGTAGGGCCACAGTTCCCCCTCCCAGGGGCCTGGCTATTGACGTCAGACAGCCAATGACCCCTCTCTGTGTCCACTGCCACCACACTGTCCCCTACATGAGGTCACATGTGCACTGAGCTCAGCAATTGTGTTGTCACTACAGCTCCAGAAAGGGCCTTGAGGTGTTGCCCTGGGGGATGGGCAAAGGGCTCAGGCCCAGGAGCGGAGTCTGGGCAGGAGACCTGCTCCCATCACAGGGCAAGGCCCAGTGCCCCCACCAGGTGAGGAGCCCCAAACCACAGGCAGGAAGGGGGCCTTAGTTCTGGGCAACTCAGGCCCACTCGGCCCTCCCTCCACCAAATCAGAAAAACATCTTCTGGCCTGCCATCAGCTCAGCTCCTGCATCGGCTGCCCAGCGGCCTCCTCCTTGAAGACAGGAAATCCATACTGGGCTGAGCGATGATGCTTCCAGCGAGGTCAGACCTGTTGGGGGTCAGTGGGGAGAGGCAGGTAGGAGAATCAGGCCAGGCTGCCTCCCCTTACCTGTTCGCAGGCTGAGAGCAGGCTGAGGTGTCCGGGCCAGCTCCCCACTTGCATTCTGTAAGAGAGCTGGGCTGTTCTTCTAGGCCAAAGCCCTACCCGGCTCTGTCCACCCTCGGGAGCATCCAGCCCAGGAATCCTCATGCCAGATCCTTCAGCATAGGCAGCTGGGTCGCAGGAACCATGCCACTATCCGCCCCAGCAGAGGGAGCAGCCAGGATGGGGACAGTTTGTCGACCAAGACAAATCCCATGTGGCCCTCTTGCTGCAGCCACCTTCCCCTCTGCCACCTGCCACAGGGGCTGGCAGAACCTCAAGGCCCTGCTGGGCCCCCTCCACGACCGCCGGAGGACACAGCTCACCTCCTCCTGCCTGACCCAGGGCTGTCAGGGCAGCTCAGAAAGGATACTCTGGGCCCCTCAGACACCTTGGCTGGGCGAGGTGACTATGGGATCGGTGTCCTCTGTCACCCAGGAAGTCAGCCTACGAAATGTAAGCCCAGGTGACTTGGCCATAGGGGGACTCAGGGATGTTTGTGAATGAGGGAATGACTGACTGACTGACTGACTGGCTGACTGACTGAATGAATGAATGAACAAGAGAACAAATTCCTGGTGTCCTCACAGAGCTATAGTTGCCCTAGTTGATGGCAGAAGCCAAGAGCTTCAGGGTTCCAGGGGTAGGGGGCCTCCATTTAGGGCCTGGACACAGCTTCTTTGGAGGTTCCAGTCAATGCCCTCCAGCAGCCAATCCCCTGATACACTCAGTGGGGAGGTGGAGGCTCAGGGTGGAAGTTCCTGGTGCTACTCCCCAAGGCCAGCCCTTCTAGCAGCCAGGTAGCCAGTTCTGGCCAATGGGCTGTGGGCCAGAGTAGGGCACGACAGGCCTGGGCTTGGTGGGAGTCCCGCAGGATCCCCTTCTCCCTCTGTTCTGAATCCAGCGATGCCCCAGATGGTGGCTTGCCCCTCAGCCTGTAGTTGAATGACTTAGGATAGGGCCTCCTGCCAACTCACGGCAATGTTTAGTGTGAGCAGAAAACCCTCTACTGTCGCTTTAACGTTGGGGGCTGTTTGTTACATCATCATAATCCACCCATTCTGACTGATATAGGGGACAGCCCAGGCTGTCCTCACTGCACACAGAAACTGGGTCAGACACCTTCTCCCTGGGCCTGACTATGGACCCGATGTTCACTCTTCCAGACCAGGCTGTCCCCTCTGTCCTCCTCTGGGTCCTGAGTCCTAAAGTCGCCTGTACCTGAAACACAGGACAGCCAACGTCGTGTTTTTTTTTTCTGCTGCCCACACTCTCCTTGGCTTGTAACTTAAATAAGTGTTTGACTTAATTTCTAAGAAAACACCAAATAATGGGATGTGAGGATGGACTCACAGAGCCAAGAAATCAATACTCGCTGATCCTCAGCCCAGAAAATCACAGAGCTGGACGATCCAGGACCCTCACTTGGGTCGCAGGCTCAGCGTGTGCAGGAAGGGGGATCTCGCAGGTGGCATGAAGTGGGGAATAAGTGCTCACGAAACAGCAACGAGGGACGGCCATGGCTGCCCCCATTTTACACAAGGGGACACTGAGGCTCAGAGCCACCTGTCCTGGCCACTTGGGGCCTGTCATGCAGGCCCTGCTCCCCAGGGCCAGACTTACCCAGGAGTCCTTGGGGAAAGAGGAGGCCCTGCAGCCCGCAAAGGTTTGCTTCATTAGCAAGAGATGAATAATTAATGCCACAGTGCCTTAGAAACTGTTTTGTTTTTTATTTTAAACGTTTTTTTCTATGTATAGAAACAGCATTTTTGTTAGGCACCAAATTTATTTTTTAATAAACACAGCAGTTATTTATTCAATCTCTAGTGCCCCCTGGGGTGGGCTGGCGCAGGGGCAACGAGGGCTTGCTCAGGCACCACCATCAGCCTCCTGGCGTGCCCGTCGTGGAGGGCAGAGGCAGGGGGCCGTGGTGAGGCCTGGCCAGCAGCTCCGGCTGAAGCCTTGGTGCAGAGCTCCTGAGAACCAGATGTCATCTCCCCCACTGCAGGCCTGGGACAGGGGATGGGTAGGAAATGCCAGCTCTGAGATGGGGTGGAGAGGAGCCCAGGGTGAGGTGGGCCCCAGGCAAAGGCTGGGGGTCCCCCTGTCAGTGACAGCGTGTGGTGGGGAGGGCCTGTGGGGTCACCCATCCTGGAAGGGCAGGCTGAGCCAGCAGTGGAGTGTGAGGCCACTGGCCTCGGACAAGCTGCCCACTTCATGCCACCCACAAGACCCACCTTCCTGCACACCCCAACCCCGGGACCCGAGCAAGGGGCCTGGACCACTCAGCTCTGGGATGTTCCGGGCTGAGGGTTCGCTGCGTTGATTTCTTGCCTCTGTGAGTCCACCCTCAAATCCCATTATCTGGTGCTTTCTCAGAAATTAAGTCAAACATTTATTTTGAATGATAAGCCAAGGACAGTGTGGACAGCAGAAGAGACACAATATGTTGACTCTCCAAATGCAGCTTCTCAGACTGGAGGAATGGGCCTGGCCGAGTCCCAGGACCCCTGAGACCCGTGGCCAGTCCGCATCCAGGGTCCAGGACACAGAATGCCTGGCCCCACGCTGAGTTCCACGTCCCCGCTGTGCCGTCCTGGCTGAGACGCGATGCTGAACAAAAGAATGAGGATGTAGACATTTTCTTCTGGCGGAGCCGTCATTAATTTTTAAAGTGTACAATATTGTCCTCAACAAAACACGTAAAAAATGAGTTGTCTGTTCCTAATAAATATTTTCTAGATTAAGTATTTGTAATGCTATCAATTATTTATCTTTATATAGAGAGAATGCATAATTTGTTATAAAACATAGAAAGGATTTTAATTTTTCTGCACCATATATGAAATTGAGTTTTTGACTAATACGTGAATAAATTGACTCTAATCCCTTCCTGTCATAGTGTATGGTATTGTTTTAGGTATAAATCTCTTGTTTTATAGATGTTTTCAAAGAATTAATCTTCAATATTTAAGGATCACTGTAAATCTCAGGAACGGAGTTTCACTCAGCAGGTTCCCATTTATAAGGCCTGTCATTTTCACATGCCCCCCTGGACTCATCACCACACGCGCCAAAATCACACCAGGGCACCATAAACACTTACCCATGTTCATAATTTACAAAATAGATGCTGTGTTTTCTGTAATGAGGTGGTGCCAGGCCCACAGCGGCAGGAGGCGCAGCGCCTGGACGTGCTCTGCTGGCCCCTGCGGGCCCCACACGGTGGGTCAGGGCACCTGGCCTGATCACTGAAGGGCAACAGCGGGGGAGGGTGCATTCCAGCTGAAGAAGCATATGTGGGACCCCTTGGTGGCCCAGAAAGTAGGGAGAAAGGTAGAGGGGTCACGACGCCCGGAAACCAGAGTATTGAGAGCTGGCAGTGAGGGCCAATGAGAGGATGACAAACGGGGGAGGGGGAGGGGCCAGCACTCAAAACTGTTAACTCCACACAACTCCTAAGCATGGAGCTCGCAGCTTACCCAGGGAAGTTGACTGAATTCAGTAACTGTGCACCCAGCGCCTTTGTTATAGTGGACACTGGGGACAGGTGCATAAGAGGAACCCTGTCTCCCCATCAGAATGTGGCATCTAGTGGTGACTACCACAGGTCTGGCTCAACCAAGCCTGGAAGGCTTCCTGGAGGAGGTGGTACCACTTGGGCAGGTGCACCCAGTGGTGCAGGGACAGCCAGCTTGCTGTGTGATTTCAGCAAGTCTGCCCCTGCTCTGGAGCTTGGTTTTTCCACCTGGAATCACAGAACCTGGACTTTAGTCCCCATCAGGCCATGTATAGGCCACGGGGCCAGGCTGGCAGCTCTCATCACAGAGCTCAGCTCCTCTGTGAAGGCGGACTGATGGCTCTGCATGGGACGATGCTGTTGGGATGGCTGATGCTCAGGGCTCAGCCAGCCACAGCACCTCCTCCTGCTGGCCACCTCACCATGACTGGGTGGGAGGAGAGTCATGTGACCTGGGCTACACCTATCAAGACGCTTCTCTGGAATTTTTCAAACTAAGCTGGAGGTAGATCTTCTTTCTCCCTAGAAGGAGGTCTGGAGGTAGAAGCTTTAGCCCTGCTGGGGCCACAGGTACAGCTTAGGAACCAGCCAGTGGGAAAAGCTGACCATGGAGGGAAGTGGCAAGAGGCCTGGGAAAGGACCAGTGTCCCAGAGCCCTGTGGTCCCAAGTCCATCCTAGGAGACCAAGAAGTCCCTACCTACACTGTCCTGAGATACTTCCCTGAGTCCTGGGCGTTCACATCAGAACCCGGGTGCTCTCGGGCCCACGACAGTGTGCGGTCATGGAATCGATGCTGGTGGTCTAATGACTCAGGGTGTTGGCATAGGTAGCTAGATGTTAATAAAGGAAGGGAGCAAAGGAAATCAGATATTATTAAGCATAATCAACCAGGGAGCCTAAGTCTGCTTAACCAGAAAATTACAGCCTCACACAGTCCCCAGGGAAGCACTGCTCCATCCATGCAGATCACTGGGGGGAGGGGTAGAATAATGCGGGGGGGGATGAGCACACGTGCAGGAGGGGCCGAGGTGGTGACCACAGAGGCCTGACAGTGTAGCCTGGGAAAAAGCATTGTATTGGATAAGGGGACACAGAACCCTGAAAGACCTAGGAAATGGATTGGTGAGAGGCGGGGCCCAGCACAAGCCCTCGAAAGGTTGGGAAGTTGATTGGTTATTTTGAAAAAGCGCCTGGTCCTTCCCAAGCCCAAGATAATATAACCCCAGCAAGCAAAGAGTTTTCTCTCTTTCTGTCCCCCCCACCCCTTTCCCCCTCTCCCAGTAACATGCACTGCCCCCATTCATTTGCACCTTCTCTCTGTAGCAGCCCCGTGGCCCATAGCCACGTGGACTTCAAGCAGGCTCCAGGCTGAGCCTGGGTACTGAATACAGTAGACCAGCTGGCCAGAGCACAGCCAGGAAAGGGACTAAGCTTTGCTGTGGCACCAAATCTCTGGACACTGGCCCTGTTTCTGGGCTTGATGAAGGCAAGGGTGGACTTTTGCCACAGTGGGACAGATGGAGATGAGACCTTGGGAACCCACGGGCACACCTTTGATTTTGCGTCTGGCACCACAAATACATCTTCTCATACCACAATCTCCCGAGTGTGGGTGTCCTGGAATACTTGCCTTGCGACACCTCGAGAACCCCACTTCCATTGGCAACAAGGGGATGGGGTGGAGGGGCACAGAGCCCAGAGGTTCCGTCTTAATCCTGATGCCGACTGAGTGGTCTCTTCCATGGCTTGCACGTTAGGAAGCAGCAAGCATAGGAGAACCAGGTGTTCTTGAAAACTGAGACTTGAGCCCTCAGAACAAAGAGCAGAACTTCTATCCTCCTTACCATCCACAGCAGCCGAACACAAAATACCAAAGTGCCAGGCAGCAAAAGCATAAAACAGGCTCATCACAACAGGGAGGACACTGTAGGACTCTGCTTACACGAGGTGCAGGAGTCAAATTCACGAGACTGAGAGTAGAAGGGCGGTTGGCAGGCACTGGGGGTGCGGAGCGGGGAGCGGCTGTTTAGTGGGGATGGAGTTTCAGTTTGGGGAGATGACGAAGTTCTGGAGATGGAGGGTGGGGACAGGTGTAAAACAATGTGAATCTACTTAATGCCAGTGAACTGTACACTTTAAATGGTTAAAATGGTAAATTTTATGTTACGTATATTTTGCCACAATTAAAGAAAAAAAATCCCCTCCAAAAATAAGAACTCCAACATTATAAGTCAATATGCCATTCATTAAAAAAATAAATAAATGCAAATAGGTCTCTGTTTCACTCTGAGTTTACTATACGGGATCATTTGCTGAGTGAGTGACCTGAATATACGTTCTTTAACTCAATAAATGGATTGATTGTTTTAGTGAAAAAAAATAAGGAGGAGGAGGAGGAGAAGAGGAAGGAAAGAAAAAGAAAGGGAAGGGAAGGGAAGGAAAGGAAAGGAGCATAAAACAGGGTCTATAAAGAAACCTGGATGAGCCCTGGCCAGGTGGCTCAGTTGGTTGGAGCATCATTCCACGCACCAAAAGGTTGCAGGTTCAATCCCCAGTCAGGACACACAGCCAGGCTGCTGCGGGTTCCATCCCTGGTCAGGGAGCATACTGGAGACAACTGATCGATGTTTCTCTCTCACATCCATGTTTCTCCTTCTCTCTCTCCCCCCACCCTTCCTCTCTCTCTAAAATCAATAAGCATAGGCTCTGTCTCTAAAATCAATAAGCATATGCTCTGATGAGTGAAGATTGAATGTAATAATAATTGTAAAACTGGACGATAAAAGCAAGACCTGGCACCCAGGTGACACCCAGTGTCCACATCATCCTTCTGGAAGGCAGATGCGGCAGATGCCCTTGGATGGGGCAGAGCAATGCCATGCCATCCACGAAGCCTCAGACACAGTGGGGAAGGAGCTCCACTCAGCAGTATCGAGAGGGAGGCAGGGAGGGCGAGCTCTGGCCTCCAGCCTGGGGAGCCTCCCAGGGCCTCATGGGTGCAGGGCTCCAGGACACGGCAGCCGATGGGACAGTTAGGGCATTCTCAGGGGAACATAGACAGGTAGCAAGAAGCGGAAAATGCTCCATGCAAAGGGGGTGTCCTACAGAGAAGAGGGTCCCTTCTCATACTTTGGAAATTTCCCTCAACAAAAACTGTAATGAAAAGCCACAAGAACTAGAAACCATGCGAAGATTGGCTGGTTCTCCTGGGGCTCTTGCCCACCCTCACTCAGGCAGGTCGCTGGGCCTCTCAGCACAGGCCTGGATGGTTCAGTGGGGCAGGTGGTGACGGTGGGCCCTGGGCTTCCCTGGCAGATGGGGCTGGGGAGTGCTCCGCCTTCAGCACCTGCTAGGCTCCCTTGCCCCCTTCCCCGAGCCTTTGCAGCAGGACCTGAGTCACCCATGCCTCCATTCTCTCTGTTCCGCTGCTTTAATGTCTTCAGTCCTTGCTGACCTGGGAAGGTCGCCCAGCCCAGGGTCGGCCCATTCCTGAGAGAGTGAAGGCTCTTCCACCCAGGAGCGCACTTTTCACACGTGCATCAGCCAATCTTCAGCTGCCCCAACCACCTCCTTTATGGGGCTCTCACACTCAGAGCCACTGCCCACCTGCCCTAACCACCCGGGACCAGGGAAGCCCCTATACCCCGGGGTCCTGAAATTATTCACACCAGCCAATCCTGAGCCTGCTAACCCTGCCTTCCCTGTTCCTTTCCGGGCAAATCACCCGAAAGGCCGCAGCACCCACAGTTCCCCTCCCCCACAACCTCCTGACCTATCCGGACCCTTCCCCAGGCCCCACTCCTCCACTTGGGAACTGTGAGTGTCCAACTATCTTTTCAATGATGACTGTCTCCTGATCTGTTGGCTTTGCCAGACCTGAATAATGATAACCTCCACTTAAAACAGGCAGCCCAGGACAGACATCCAGGCCCCAGGAGGGAGGGTGGGGGAACAGGGGCACAGCGAGACCTACCCCTTTGGGTTAGCTACCCCTTCACCCTACCCCCTGGGCTGCCGGGGCATCCCTGGACTAGCAGCCCCCCAGAATGACACAGATTCCAGTTGGCACTGGGGTGCTGGGAGGCTGCCCAAAACTGCTGGGGGGGCGCACATGTGTCAAGGGCATGGGGAGCCCTGGGCCCCAGGACACTGTGGCTGCGGCCTCACCCCGGGCAGGATGGCCGGTCACAGTGGGAGCACCCAGCAGCCCCGTCGGGCTCGGTCCTTCCGCCCTGTGCCCTGGCGCACCCGTACGGCATGGCGGGGATGGCGGGGACCAGGCATGTGGAAGACCACGGAGAGTGATTACTAGCAAACCTGCACAGCTTGATTTCCCTGGGGCAGCGCCTTCATCCTGGGCTCGACAGGGGCAAGAATTCGTCTCGGGGACGGGGACAGGCAGGACAGAGCAGCCACGGTACAGCAGGCACGTATCAGCCAGAAAGTCCCGCCAGCAAGGAAGGCACAGACCAACTGGAGGCTCAGGGACACACAGCCCGGGGGCTATGGGGGTGCCAGTGAGTCCCGCCCCCGGGAGGCAGGGTGGGATTCTGGGCTGTGCCTCCACCCCGTCCCATGGCTGACCACCAGGATGTGGCCACCGGCTCCAGATGAGGAGAGGCAGGGAAGGCCCATGGTGGGCACTCTGACAGGCGCAGAGGCGTCCACACACATGGACTGAGGCCTGAAGGGGCAGTGAGGGTCCCAGGTCCTTGAGAGTCCATGACAGCCGTGGGACTGAGTCTGGGGCAGCTGGGTGCAGACTCTGCCTTGTCCGTGGAGCAGCCACACCGCCCAGTGCTGCCCCACCTGGGGCCACGCTGCCCTCCCAGCACCTGCTGCCCCTGGGCTGAGCTCTGGTGACCCGCCGGGGTCATGTGCGGGCAATTGCTGGATTTCCTATCATTAAACCCACCTGCAGGCACCGGCCTCTTCACAGGGAAGGGAGCCTGCCTGGGCCACGGGCCATGAACCTCACCAGGGCTTCTGGCATTCACTGGGGGATTGAGTTGGGGTCCCTGCTAAGGACCCACAGCAACTCTTGGTGCCTTTGTCAAGGCCTCCAACGCCCAAGCCTCAGTTTCCCCTCATTAAATGGGGCATAATATCCATGCGGGAGGGGAGACCGCACCCCTCCACCCTCTCCTGGCCTCTAGCTGCGGTCTCTCCCTGTGTTGCCCCCCCTAGCAGGTGAGTGGCTCACGTGGGCATCCAGGGCCTTCTGTCCTCCCAGCTGGGGGCCTTCTCCTGGGAGCTCCCTCCCTTGGGTGTAGGAGGTGCCTGTCCTTACCAAAGGGACATAATCCAAAACTCACCTACTTCCCAAGTCACAGCTACCTCTGCCTACGCCTGACACCCCCAGCTGGGGCTTGGGGGCACTGAATGCAGGGGACCCTGCCTGGCCTCCGTGCCCCTGCAGCCCAGGCCGGGCACAGGTGCCTTGGCCTTGGCCCATTTAGGCATCTGTTCCCATGATGCTCAGAATGTACAGTGACAGTGACGTAAGGACACTGGGCAGAGCCCCTCCAGGGGCTGGTCCTCAGGGCAGCCCCCAGGGTTCAGACATACACACACACGATCACACGCATGCACGTGTTCACATGTCATGCACCTATGTGCTTGCATACCACATGTGTGCACATACAGAGCTGGGGCTGGTGGCGTGATGGCCAAATGGGAAACGTTGGCCGGCAGGGGCCCAGGGAAGCCAGGCCTGGTCACGGGCTGTGTTGGGGCCTGCACCACCCTGCACCCAAGGGGTTTCCCCTTGGAAGCAGCGAGTCCGTGGGGCCAGGATTTGAAGTCTGAGTCAGGGATTCGAATCCAATCTCAGGTGCTAGGCTGGCTGGTCAAGTCCTTCCACTCGGCCCATCTGGGTGCTCGCAGCCCGAGGTGCAGGAGGTGCAGACAGCGCTGGCAGGGCATCGAATCCAGTGCTGCGGGTCACGGGACTGATGCCGGCAGGGGGCGCACGAGCTCAGGAGGAGCCGTGTGTGCACACAGGCCTGGCCTGTGCTGCAATGGCCGTGCCCAGCAGTGCCAAGGGTCTGAGGCCCTTGAGTGGAGATCAGCCCCAAGCAAGGCTGGGAGGCGACAGAGGACACCATGTTTCTCCCACCCCTCTGCCAGTGACGCTTGGAAATAGAACCGCGCCAGGTAAAGACTTTGGCAGCAGAGCCGGCATGACCACCTCCGTCACCTCTGGAAGCAGCCGTGGGACGGGCTGTGATGGCTTCAAGACCGACAGGAGCGCTGCCAGGATCCCCTCACACCTAGGCTGACACCCACTCGGCCCAGAGCCTCCGGACGCCCCGCCTACACCTGGCCTACAGACCTGCCCTGGCCCCAGCACCGCGGGGTCTCTGGGCGTGGCGGTGGTGGCGCTGCCTTCAGATATGGATGCCAGTGAGCCCATGCAGCCAAGCCGGCCCCAGGAACCCTTCCTCGAGGCTCCTGCCCGCCAGTGTCAGTCACTCCGCACCGCCCCGGGCTAGAGCTGGCTCTCTGAGTGGCAGCAATTAGGGCCGTAGCTAGCAGAGCAGCCGCTCCCTCCGAAGCATGTGACGTGGCAGCAGCTCCCCAGGGGCCGCTGCGCTCTGGCTGTGGCTGAGGCGTTTGGAATATGTTGCTTGCTGCTATAAAAATGGAAACATCCCCAACGTGAGACACAAGCTGGCAAGGAGAACGCCACTGTGAGATTTCGCACCCTGAGGCGGGCGGGCAGGCAGCTGGCAGGGGGGCGGGGAGGAGGAGGGGGCACCAGGCAAGAAGGGCTGCACAGGGGACCTGGGGGTGCAAGAGCAAGGCACGTACCCACCAGCCAGACAAGCCCACTGGGCACCCGGGTCAGGCCTTCCCTGCCTTGACTGGTCGTTTTCCAAAAATACCAACCGAGCCAGTGTCGCAGTTACCAACACCCACTGGGGCCGCTGGGATTGCTGTGAGGGAGGTGGGCATGGAGGTGCCACCCAGGGCGGTCACCAATTTAGAGAATGTAGCTTCCTAGGGTCCAGAGGTGTGGAGTCAACCAGGTGACTATAGTTCTGCTGCCGGGGGAGGGGGTGAGGTCAGTGATGGTGAGTCTGTATGGCGAGGTTCATCCCCTTAGTGGCACTAGGCCATCCTGTTGGAGGCTCCAGAACCAAACCTGCAAGCGAAGCACTCCAGACCCTGGCCCGTGTCGCCACCAGGCTGGTGTGGGGCCATCTGATGACCCTGCCTGGCTGTACCGCCCCTGAGGGCCAAGCCTCTCACTTTCTTCTCCCAGACCCTCCTCCCCAGCCCCCCCGGCCAGCACTGCTCAGCCGCAGGCTCAGCACCTCGGTCTCCAACCTTCTTCGCGCTAACTAAAGCAGCGCCTGCAAACACCCACCAGTTCCAGGAGCCTGCTTGTGCGTGTGAAACACCCCCGTCCAGCTGGCTGTTCTCACCCCCAGATCCGCTGAGAACGCAGTGCAGTGCCCACTGCTCTGGGATGGGGGACAGTGGCCAGCAGAGGCCAGGATCCACAGGGCAGGTCCTGGGCTGTGTCCCCTCGGCGGCCTGGTGTGAAACGGAGCCTGCATGTGCCTGTTGGGAGTGGGGCAATAGGCAGCCCCCCGGTAGAGTGCCGTAGGAATGACCCACGACAAGGCCCCGCTGTTGACACTTTCCCTGCAGGCTGCTGATCATCACAAGACCAAGGGGAGGGCGGGGTGCGGGGGGGGGGTGTCCTCCAGCCCCAGAGCCTTTGCCCAGCTCCCAGGCTGATGGTGACCGCCCACCAACACTTTGCAGCCAAGGGCTCCCCTCTGGGGGATCCTGGCCTCCTGGGCACGTCACGTGATAACAAAAACCAGGCGTTTCTGCCTTAAGCCTGCCCGGGGGCCAAGCCACGCCTTTGGGCCCACCGTGCTGTCCAAGTCATCAGCTGGAAGCAAAGTCACATAGATGTAAAGCCTGGACCACATACACACCCATACATCTGTACACTCACACACACATGCACACTCACATGCTTGTCACAAGTAAAACACTCACATGCACACATACATAGTCACTCACGCACATTCGCAACACACTTGCACACCCACAGGCTCACTCACATACATGCATATGCATCACACATGCACACTTACAAGTTTGTTCACTCACACATTCTTACACACCCAAACATGCATATCCATAGGCATGCACACAGGCATACTCACACATGTAGGCACCCTTGCACACTCACATGTTCAAACTCATAATTCACAAGCACACACACAAGCACATTTTGTCTTCCGGTTCTCACCCAGGCCCTGTGCATAGACAGGCCCCTCGCTGACACTTGGCGGTGGGTGTCCCACCTGTGGCTGCCCCTCCCACGTGTCAGGGAGGAACCCTGGGCTCACCAGCTGCTCCAGACCGTCCCCGCACATGGTACCACTAGTGGTACCATGTCTGCTCTCATCACCCAGAGGCGCTCTGAGCCGACCCTGAGCGGCCGGGGGTAGTGACTCCAGAGGGCTGGCAGCCGGCCAGCATATCTGCCCGGCTGCTCACCTGCTCCGCGGCTGTGGAGACTGGGCGCCACGGGGCTGGGCACTCTGGAGCCATCCCTGGAGCTGGGGCCCAGGCAGGCAAGTGATGGGGAATGAGACAGGAAAGGACTTGGGCTCTGCCCTATGGGATGCAGTGCAGAAATAAGACAGCAAAGGTGAGGGCAAAGACCTCTTCTCACATGAAACTCATCCCTGAGATTTCTAAAGGCCTGGAAACATGTGATCCAGAGGGATCTGGTGACAAGTGCTGACCTGGCCTGGGCAACAGAGGACAGGAGGAGACACTGGGCAGGGGTCCTGTGCCAAGACAGGGCAGGGGTCAAGGTTGATCTCTGGGGCCCAGACCCTGGGAGCCAGACAAAAGGGGTATCACCAGGTGACAGGGTGGGGTTAGGAGCTGCCCACAGATTTGTGTCCCCTTCTGGGGTATCACAGCAGGGCTCCAGGGGGCAGCAGGGCTGCCCAGCCAGGGCCAGAGTCAGCACCGGCAGGTCTGGGGGGCCAGGAGGGGTCAGGGTCAGGGTCTGAGGGGTCAGGGTCTGAGTTCCGGGAGCAGCTAGTTAAAGGGGGACAGCCAAGGGGACTGCATGCTGTGCTGTCGCCGGGGCCGCGGGAGAGCCGTTGGTCTGCATGGCCCCTTGGGCCTCCGGCTGCCGGCCTGGCATGACTGTGAGGGTGACAGCAGCTCTGAGCCCCTCAGGGCCAGATGCTGGCATGGAGGGATGGCCTGGCAGGCCAGCTCCCCTGAGGCACGAGGCCACAACCTTGACCAAGGACAGAGGCACAGCCAGGAGGACTTCCTCCTCAGCCAGGCGCAGCCCAGCCCCTCCAAGCACTAGGCAGGCGCTGAGCCTGTGAGGCAGCAGGGGGTGGGGCAGTAGCAGTCAGGGCGAGGCCAAGCAGAGCAGGGAAGGGAGGGGGCGGGACAAGCCGGTGGCTGGCTGTCTTAGTCTGGGGTCTACCAAAGCAGCCAGTCATGGAGCAGGGCTCTTAGGAGGGAAGCGAGGGAGGAGGCACTGGGGAGGGAAGCTGAGCAGATACGAGCATTCAGTGAGTCCGAGGCCGGCCTGACCCCTGGGAGCCCAGAGTGTGAGCAGCATCCAGAACAGTCTGTCTGGCTCTGGGGCGGAGGCTGACTCTCACTCCCCGCACCAGTCAGATGCCGACTGTGGGTCAGCCTGGGGCAGCCCCTGCCCGGGCCTGAGCCCCCTGCCCGCCCTCTGGTCCTCTTGACCCCTGTCTATACCTGAGTGGCCCCCCAACTTTTGGTACTGAGCCAACAGGCGTGTTCATCAAGTTCGCAGCAGGTTTGCTCAGCATCCAGGCCTCCCACAGCTGCCCACCTACAACTTCGGGCCTTTCTCGGTGCCCAGGACTCCTCCCTCAAGGCCCTGGTCACTCCCAGCTCATGGGGCCTGGTTCAAACTTGGGTGTCCACGGGGGTTGCCTCACCCCAGGCGGAGATCCAGACTTACCACACAGCCTGGCCAGGCAGGGCCTTCCACCGCCAGCAAGTTCTAGCTTTAAAAAAGGAAGACTTGGGTCCCAGGACAGCACCCCAGGACCACCCACACCTGTGCTCACAGAGCAGAAGAGGGGGAAGCTAGCTCAGCTCTTGATGGCGGGATAGGGCAGATAGAGATTCTGGCTGGTGTGGCAGGCCGCCTGCATCACCTGGGGGAGCCCAGGACCCCAAGAGGGAGCTGAGGGAGCCACGGCTCTCTCTGGGGGCCACGGCTCTCCCCATGATAGACGGAGGCGGGCTGTGCTGCAGGGACAGAAGGAAGCGAGGCTGGATGACGTGACAGCCAGTGGTGGTCCTCACCATGGTCTTTCTGTCACATGATACCCAGGCTTTCTGGTTGAGAGGAGGGACTCTGGCCTGAGGAAGGGACCCGAGCAGAGGTTACCGCGTGGAGGGACAATGCTGTCAGGTCTGGGACTGGGTCTAACCCCCTCCCCCATTGGCTGCCATGGTTCAGACACCCAGAGCTCAGAGCCCAGAGCCGAGGGCAATGGGTGCCTTACGTGTGAAGATGTGGCCAGGCTGGTGGGGCCTCGGCTCTCACCTGGCTGGCACAGGGGCACCCAGTCACCTGCCTGTCCAGGTGGGCAGTAGGCTGCTTGGTCCTGCTGCGCTGTCGCCACTCAGCTCCTGGAGGCCACCCAGGTAGCCCGGCCCTCGGCATGCCCTTTGCTCACCCAACTCAGAGCTTCTCCTGCAGTCCTTGGGGCCACCAGAGGCTGCAGTCCAATGGGGTCACCCCTGCTGACAGCTAGGAGTGGCTGCCAGGGACCACCAGGTAGGCGGCACACAGGAGCTCTGTCTTCCCGGGGCGAGGGTGTGAGCCCAGGTGTTTAATCAGGGGGCAGGGGGACTTTGCTGTATGTCTGCACCCCTAAGCCAACCCTGCTGAGCAGGTTACCAGGTGTGGGAAGACTTGGGCACCCACCTGACAAGAACGGATGGCCCATAGGACTTCCTGGCAGGGTGGGTCTGGGCCCAGAAATCCCAGCCATCACCCAGGCTGGCTTGCTCACGGCCACCAGGTTTTATGTGTGCCCTTTTGGGGGGACGAGGGGGCAGGGAAGCTGTATGTGTTGGGAGTGTCCAGTGATGAATGCAACTTCAGAGTCCCCAAGGCTGAGCCCCATCCAGGCCCCCGGGGCACTTGTCTGCCACCCTGGGGCCCTCTGGTCCCTCCCAGCCTCCCAGGGTCAGGCTGGCTTGGGCCTGTGGCACCAAGACCAGACCCAGCTCTGGGTCACCTGCCCTTCCTCAGCCAGTGCCTGCCAACACCATCTCCCCACCCTGCCAGGCCCAAGGCGGGCACAGCGGGCACTGAACTCGGTGGGTCAGGGTCACAGACCAGGCATCAGGCAGCCCAGGGCCACCTGCTATGCCCACCGAGTTCCCAGCCTACCTTCCAGGCTCCAGCAGCCGGAACAAGGGGGTGTCCACCAAGCCTAACTCAGTCCACACCTGGCCCACGGCAGGCGAGGGACGGGCAGGCTGAGGTGGGACTTCAGGGCCCAGGGCACAGGAGAACCACAGTGGGCAGATGCGGGCATGGCGGGTGTATGGATGGCCCAGATGCTCCGTGCATCCTGGGGAGGCTCCTGCCATCCCTTTGGCGAGGGATTGTCCAATGCATGAATGAATGAGTGAATGTGATGAGTCACTGGCTCCCCTGGGGTCACATCTAGGTCACCAAGGCCTCATAGGGATGGGACTGGCTGGGTGTCACGCAGCCAGTGGGGGGGGGGGCATGTCCATGCTTGGTCCCCACTGGCTGGAGAAGGGACTCCACACAAGGTCCCTGCCAGAGGCTGGGCTGAAGCATGACCCTGCTTCCCAGGGCCACCCCTGTGGGCGGTTAATCACTTGACTGAGAGCAGCATTTAAGGGCCCAGGGAGACAAACCAATTCTCCTGGTTCCACTTTAATCCATCAGTTCCATCTCTGATTAATTTCCCAGGGCCCAGGGTCACCATGGAGCCTCAGTGCCCAGCAGAGATCAGCTGCCGGGGCAGGACTGCCTCGGTGGCAGGGGAGCCTAGGTCCTCAGCTCCTGCCCCACACTTGCAGGCCAGGCTTGCAGCAAGACCACCCTAAAGCCCAGGTCCTTTCTGCGAGGGGCCACTCACTCTCTCTAAGGTGTGAGTGACTAGCCTCTGCCTCGCACAGGTGGGCCCGGAAAGAAAGGGCCCGAGACATGAGTGAATGCACCTCATCTGCTCACGGTGTTTCTGGGGCGCCACTCAGGGAGGCCTCCAGAGCACTGAGCCAGAGGGCCCCTGAGGCGGGACGGGGCCATCCCTCCTGTGTCTGACCAGGAACCAGACTCCAGGCCCCGCAGGACCATTCCGGACTCCACCCTGCAGCGGTCCCGGCCTGGGTATGCACAAAGCCCCAACAGGTGTGAGGGACTCACAAACAGCCTGGCAGAGACACCATGCCCAGCCCCTCCCTGGCTCCACTCCACCCTGGACCTTGAAGCTAAAAGAGGATCCAGGGGTCTCAGGCAAAGATTCCAAGGGGCAGAGTTGAGGGGCTGGATATGGAAGAAGGAAGCCCCAGCACAGAGGGGAGAGGAGGAGCTTGGATCGGATGCTGAGCTCCTGCTGTGAACCTTGGGCATCGGGGCCTGTCCTGCTGCAGGGGAAGGACCCTTACAAGGAATGGCATTGTCCCAGCCCCCATCCAGTCACCAGATCCTGCTGAGATGTCCGCACAGGCCTGGATGCTGGGTAGGCTGGACTCACTCAGCTCCCCGCCAGGTTCCAGGCAGAGACCCCCACCGCCCTCCCCTACATGGTCTCTGGCCCACCAGGCATGGATGGTCCTCAGCTGATCTGAGCCCCACTCCCCCCAACACACTCCACAACTGTCGGTGGCCACCCTGGGTGCAGAGTTCAGACCCCAGCTCTGGCCCCACCTGCAGAGCCTCAGCTCCCTCACTGTGACCCAGTGACATTGTCAGGCCCAGATTAAGCAGGCTGATTTGGCTGCTGCTGTGGGTACCTCAGAGGAGCGAGCCGTGCTAGAGGGCGAGTGGATTAGACAGCGGTCAATATTTGTGGAATTGAATTGAATCTGTCGACAGGGAGCTGCACGTGTTCTGGTTAGTCTTGCGGTTTCTGCCGCTGGCAGGCAAAACCCAGCACGAGGGACCCTTGAGGCCCCAGTCGGCCTGACCCTGGGTCAAGAGACCCATGGGAGCCTGGTGTCTACTGTGCTCAGCTGGCTGGTCTGGTGGGCAGGGGACTGAGGCCAGGGCTGGCAGCTAGGGACAAGCAGATCCCAGGAGTGCCAGCATAGGGCTGGAAGAACAAGAAGGGCGGGGGAGGCAGGGTCAGCTGGGGTCTCAGGCTGAGAGGGATGTGCCCTTGGCCCCCAGTGATGTTGAGGCCCCAAAGCACAGGCCCCACCCACATTCCTGGGTCCCAGTTGGTCTTTCCGGGAACAGGGTGCACCAGGCCCGGTCTCCCCGTGATCAGCCTGCAGGGCTCATGGTGCGCCCTGCCAGTTATCATCCAGGAGAGACAGACAGGCAGACGGACAGTGGGGACAGGGGGTGTGGCACAGGGTGAGCCCGGCTGGGATGAGGCCTGCTCTGCCTAGACAAGACCCTCATAGCGGCCCCCTCCTCAGCCAGGCCAGGTCTGCTGTGCTGCAGGGAGGGGACTCTGACGGCCCTGGCCCAGGGCCCACCCTTGCTGCTCCAGCCCTGGATCCTTTAAAGACCGTCCGATGGCTGGCACTGCCCACCTGCAATTTCCCAAAACCCAAATTGGATTAGCTGTGTTTAGTAAGCGGCAAAGCTGCTTATATTTGAGCAAGAGCTCAGCAGATTACACTGGGCTGCTGGGCCGAGAGAGCACCCGGCTGCGCAGGGGGGAGGTGTAATGGGGGAAAGCTGCACTAAACAAGTGTTAATTGAAAACAAACTCTGGGGATGATCCACTTCGTTCGTTCGGCTCAGCCTTCCGCCCGCCTGGTAAATGCTTTCTTGAGTGCGGGCACTGGGGACCCCAGGGAGCCAGGCCTCCGGGATGGCCCACAGGAGGAGAGCGTGGTGGCCAATGTGTGGCAGCTCAGGCCACTTCATGTGCCTCCCTGTGATGTAGTCACTTGCCTTTGAGCCTCTCAGAGGGCTAGGACCCGGCCTGGGGGAGGCATGATATGTGAGGGTTTTCTTACCATGTCAGCAACCGAGAAAGCCCCAGAGCCAAGGTCCAAGGACCCTGAACACAGGCCCAGGCCTGGAGGGGACACCGAGCCAAGGCCTGAGTGTGTAAGCTGGAGTGTGAGCAACGGAGCAGTCCCCGGCTGCTGGAGGGTGGGCAGGAAGTGGAGAGCACAAAGGGGGAGGACAGGTGTGTCCAGCAGGTGGGGGTGCTCCATGGAGGGAGGCTGAGGATGCCGGCACAGGGGGTGCTAAGGGGAACACAGCCCACCCCCACCCCTTCACCCTCCACTCATTTCCCGTGGCTCCCATGGCTGTGAATAGAGCCTGACAGAGATTACATTCAGCCACAGGGTTGTGGGATGGCGGGGGACAGGTGCAAGTGAGAAGTGGAGGTGGGCCAACCCTGGGTCCTCTGACATTCACCTAAGGTGTCCTGTGACCCCTGGGGCCCTGAGTCAGGGTCCTCCATCCCTCTGGCTTGTTTCCCAGCTCTCTGAGGTCATCATGCCCCCAGACCCTGCTGCTTCAGGCTGATCCCAGAGCAAACGAGCAAGCAAGGACCATCAATTATTTAGCTTCTGCCTCTCAGCCTTTTCTCTGTTAGTACCTCATAAAGTCAGGGAGGATAAATCTCTCGGCTTGCTTCTGCCGGCTGACAGGGAGCAGGCGGGTGCCGGGCGATGGCGGCCCCAGCCCTGGCCCCCAGCCCCGAGCCAGCGCAGAGCACCCAGGGCGGCCTGCTCGGCTCCTCTGCTATTAAACCCATAATTCAGCGGAAATGAAGCCGGCTCCATGCATCCTGGTTCCGTGATGAGGAGAGGTCCACCCACCAGTCCTGAGGGGAGGCTGTGGCGAGGGGGACACTCCCAGATGCACACCGGCTAACTTCATCGGGATCATCAAGTTTCAGGAGCTGCATTTAAATCCGTGCCCAAGGGAATGTCTGGGCACCTGCCTAGGTGGATCACGGAGCCCAGTGCTTGCCAGGGAGGACCAGGGGGACCAGACACCTGAGGAGCAGGGGCGCAGGACCTGCAGAGGCAAGCAAGGGACAGGGACACCTGGGACATACAGTAGCCCTCTGGATGCCCTTGGCCACACCCAGGGTGACCACGGAAGTGTCCCTGGCCACCCCAGGTGAAAGAAGTAGCCCCAGCCCCAGCCGCAACTTTCAAGAGCAGGGCCACCTGCCCTTGTGGTGAGCTCTGGGGCCGCGGGCAGCTGGGAGAGGGCCAACACCTGCCCAGGACGCTCTAAAGAGGCACTCACAGCCTCACCCCTCCAGCAGGGCGCTTGTCTCGATACAAACGAATGGACAGTGATGTCACTGAGGGCCCGGTCAGGCCCCCTCCCCACTGCGTAGCCTGGAAAGAGTTTGTTGACCAGGTGAGTGAGTCTACAACCCCCACCTCTGCAGGCCTGGAGGTGGCCTCTGTGGGAAGGGGAGGGAGGACAAAGGGAGGCAGTCACAAGATTGCTACAAGGTGTCTGGGGAGGGACAGAGAGGGGTGAGGGCAGGATCTACTCTCAGAGCCTCGCCCTCAATAGGGCCACATCCACCCTACAGACCCCCTGCCCAGGGTCCCATTCTTAATCCCCCTGGGTGCATAGTGATGCGGGAGCTCCAAGAATCCTGGGGATTCCAGGCCAGTGGACCAAACTGCATGCAGAGCAGAGGGCCCTGGCCCGGCCCAGGGGTGGGGAGTCGGGCAGCTGGGTGGAAGCCCTTCGCGGAAGTGCTGCCCGACTCCAGCCCCTGCCCCTGTCTGTACCCCCTCCCTGCTTCCCACACCCACCAGCCTCCACAGGGCAGGAGCTGAGATCCAGGTGACAGAGGCTGGAGGGACCACCCGGTCCCTGCAATTAGCAGTAATGAGTTGACAGTAGCCCAGCACAGGCCACAGGTCAAGTACTAATGGAGGCAGATAATGAACTTGACAAGGCTACACAGTGGAACAGCCCACCCTCTCTGAGCATTAATCCTCCAGATGTGGACCCTGCCCTACCAGGGAGCTGCTGGGGCCCAATTTCAGCCATAAGGGATGAGGCTGCCGTACAGGGAGAGACTGGGTCAGCAAGAAACGTGGTCTCCCTGCCCTGCTCCCCGGCTCCCTCGCAGGGCAAACTATTTTTGACTCAGCTGTCTGGTGCCCCTGCAGGTCAGGCACACAGGCTGGCTGTCCAGGAACTGTGTCATAGCTGGCCTCCCCCTCCCAGCACTGTCTCCCACACACGCGCCTCTCAGAATCGCAGTCCTTCTCCTCTCCGCTCTGTGGCCCACCCCATCCCTCCAAGCGTTTGCAGCGTCCCTGGCTCACTCTGCCGCCCTCTCCTGCAGCCCAGGGGCAGCTTCCCAGTCCTCAGCCCCGATGCGGCTGCCTCATTCCTCACTTGGCACATCTGTACCGCCAGGTCTCTCCCCTCAGTAGCTGCAACCTGGAAGCCATTGAGAAAAGTATGTGTGGGAAGGTTGGGAGAGAGCGACAGATGAGGGAGAGAGGGATCCCACGGAACCCTCTGGATCAGAGCGTGGGGCCCAAAGGTGTGGGCTGGAGGACAAGGCGGCTCTGACAGAAAAGAACAGAAGCCACTGAAGGGAACTGGATGGAAACTCAAATATTGGCCGAATTGCACGTGGGAAAGAACTTTCCGCGAACAAAGATGAGTACAGTCTGTGTAAAAGCTCAGCTCTCAGGTGCCTCCGGAGAAGCCGTACAGTTAAACGTCAAGCAATGAACCAGGTAAATTTCTGACACTAACAGGACAAAAAGTCAATGCCATTAACATAGCATGAGCCTGTCTGAAGCCAAAACACCAAGGGCAGGAGCAAACTGCAGACACGGCAGCACCTCGGCAGCATGAGAGATGTAAGCCAGGGCACTGTTTTCCACAGACTTGAGCCCCCGTGAACGCCCCGGCCCCTCCAGCCAGGTACCGGGGACCTCCCTCCTGTACTGGGGGCGGGATGGTCAGTGCCCTGAGACACGGGATGCTGGACCTCTTCTAGGATCTGTGACGATGGCATCCGACTCAGACGAGCAGACCCAGCTGTGTCAGGTCCGGTGTGGCCACAGCGTTACTTGTAGCTGCAGGAAAGGTGGCAGCGGCTACAATATCCACCAGCGCAAAGTGAAAATGCGGAGCAGACAAGTGCAGGGAGTCACATACGAACTTGGAGGAAAGTGTGTGCACAGAGCCAGAATGGAAGGAAATAAACTACCCTCCGCCGTGGGAGTCTCCATTATTTAGAATAAATGTAGGAATTACACAGACAAGAGGAAGGGATTCCTGGAGAATGAAGCCAAGGGCGTGGCTGCCCCAGGAAGGCCCACGCAGTGACATCAGCATCTCCTGTGACGATGGGAGTCACTGGGGCTCAGGTCATCTCTGGGGACTGGGAGGAGAGCCTCGTTCCTGGATAGGGGGCAGCTCAGGGTGTGGGGGGAGGACGGGTGGACCAGTGGGCATGCGGATGGGGGGTAAATGATGGGTGAACAGCACAGAAAAGTAGACAGTCTAATAGGTGGGTGGGTGAACAGGTGGGTAGACAGGTGGCTACGGGATGGACAGACAGGGGGTTGGACACATGGATGAATAGAGGGACAAGTGGGAGCTTCTGGCATGTAAGCAGTAGCCATGGACCTGTCCCCTAGTCTGTCCCTCCCTGACAGGAGCTCCATTGGGCTCGCTTTGTCCCAGGGAGCACACATTCCCTTCGCTGCGGCCTCTGACTCAGCAACCCCAGACCAGCCCCTTGCCCAGGGACTGTGGGCCAATCCTCTGCCAAGAGCTGAATCCCAGGTGGCTGCCCCTCCGCTCTTCGTACCTTCTGGGCTGTTCAGAATTCAGAAGGACAGGCCCCGGCATGGCCACCATAAATCTTCTCCCGTCCTGCAGCCAGTCAATCACCACTCGGCTCCCAAACCCCTGGTGTCCCGGTGGCTCAGCCTGTGCAGCCGTGTGGCCCAGCCGTGGGAGCCACAGTGGCAGCCAACTCTGGAGGCCGTTGGCTACATATATTGAACTTGAAGCATCGGATTACATGTTTGTTCAATAGCAATAAACTTCCAAAGTTTTATGGGGTCGTAAAACCGCTGCCTCGGCTCCCACTTAGGCAGTGCGCAAGGTACACAGGCCGGTTTCCCCGCTAATGGGGCGGCACGGGTGATTCGGGGGTGTTAGCTGGAAACATCCCATCTGCATTTCCCAAGCTCTCATAAAGCAGCCCCGCTGAAACACACCAGACCTAGTCCTGAGGTTCGAGGGAAGCGGAGTGAGCTGCACACCTGCGAAATGGTTAGAGACAAGGGAGACCGAGCAGGGGTGGGGAGGACGGAGGGAGGAAGGAATGTCCATGAGATGGGTGGGGAAGGAGAGGTGTGCGCCACCCAGATGCCATCCCTAGGGGAGTCTCAGAGGGCATCCTCCGAGCGTCCCGGGCCCCAGCCTCGCCCTCTAGGGGGGACAGTTCCAGCAGGTGGGAGCTCAGAGAAAGGATTGGGAAGGGTGTTGTTGTATGGATGGAGGACAGAGAAGAGAGGAGGGAGCTCCAGACAAATGTGCTGAGGGGTGATGGAGTCCCAGATAACCCCAGGGTCAGTCAGGGATTCTGACTCAATTCTGGGAGACAGTGATCAGACCAGGTGGCAGTGATGGAGTGGCAGGGGGAGCGGGGCGGGGGGCAACCAGAGTGACCTTGAGCAGGCAGAGGCTGCCTCTTGAAATGCGCCTTGGGGAATGCGCCCTTGTGTCCCAGGAGTCAGGGTGAGATGTCTCCAGGGGCAGAGGTGGGAAAGGCAGCTTAGGGGGTGGTAAGCTCCTGTCTCAGCAACAGGCTGCCAGCAGGGGAGCAGGGAACACAGAGAAAGCCCAAGGGAGACTGTCTTGCCAGGCTCCTTTGCTCTGACCTGGACCCCCAGCCCCCAGGTACAGACCTGCTCAGGTACCTATGAGAGATGCCCAGGTGGGAGTGGGGAAGTGGGGCGGGGGGGGGTAGGCATCATTTGAGCTGGAAGCTTGGCACAGGGCAGGCCCAGGCAGGCATGTAGAGGGACACCTGGATGCTACCTGTCAACCCCCCTTAGCCGTGGTCAGGTGAGGATGAAGGGCTGGTTTCTGCTGGACCCTCGGGGGGACCCAGCCATGGGTGCTGGCCCCTGGCTATGCGGCTGGCACACTTCGGCCAGGCTCATAGCAACGCAGAGGTTGGCGCATGGGTGACTTTGCCCTGATCCTTGTAACTTTGCTATCGACCCAGGTCCTCGGAAACACATCGATTTGCCTGAATCAATATTTATTGCAGCTTCAAAGGATGGGGTTGGGGAACTGCAGGCTGATGAATGGAGGCCAAGCAGCCTCAGCAGCCCCCACCCTCCCACCCCCTCCCTGCCTCACTGACCTCAGCACATGCCCTGCCTGAACCCAGGGACAACCTGGCTCAGGTGCGGACACAGGACCTGACATCCCACATCCCATCATTCTGTTCCCTGGGGGCTATTGGCTTGTTTTGGTGAGTTTCCCAGGGAATCCAGGGTTAATGTTTCCCAGTGGAAACCGCCCTCCCTCCCGGAATCCACTTTATGTGAAAGCCCAGGGGGAAGAGGGGCCCTGCAGCACCCCCAGACTCAGACACAAAAAGCACATTTCTGTGCACACAGGGCGCCTGGGCGGGCTTCTCTCCCGGCTCTGCGCCAGCAGTTGGCACGCAGGACAAGTAATCGGAGCATTCACCCCTTGGGGCCCCCATGCCCTGGCAGAGGCCTGCGCTCGACCCAGGAGGCTCTGTCATGGCTGACCCTGCTGCCTGGTGAGCCCCGAGAACAGCCAGTGTGGCAGGGAGGACTCCTGGGCCATGAGGAGTTGGCACACACTCCGTTAAGTGGCTGCGGAAGGGCCAGGAGGCTTTGATTTTGAGCATTTGACAATTTCTCAGGTGCAAACATCCCATCACTGTGTTTGGAGATGGGGGGACCTCCAGCACACCACTGCCCCAAGGGGGACCCAGCCCAGCTGCTGCACGGCCTGGGGTGAGGAGACCCTCCAATGGCCCAGAGAGAGAGGACAGTTGGCTCTGAGGCCGTCAGGGTGCCAGAGAGACAGGCAACTTCTGGCCCTCAGGGCACCGAGAAACCCATTTCACCAGGCTCTGGGCCCTGCCCCACAGATGGTGGAACCAAAAAACTGTGCCGGCCGAGGAAGGCGGGTGCATGTGAGGAGGCCAGGATGAAACACGCTCGTGTGCTCCCTGAGAGGAATCCTCAAGGCCCAGCACCTGGGTCAGCTCAGCGCAGTCTTGGGGGGAGGGGAGGTCCCATGGTGGGAGGGAGGCAGCCAGTGTGCAGAGCCTGAGTCATGGGTGCTCTTAGCCCAAGACCCTCACCCAAGAGGGTCAAAAGGCCCCTGGGCACCACTGCCAAGGGATGAGACAGGTGGATCTTTTCCCTCTGAAGGTGACATGAGGTTGTGACCACAGGCCACTGCAGGCAAGCCTACCCCTGGGGAGGGTCTGTATTCACGCCCACCCAGCCCCACAGCCTCCCTGCTCTCCTTCCCTGGGACAGGAGGGGCCTGGCCACGTGCCTGAAATTCCACCAGGTGGAAGTGCTGCCCCGGAGAAGCCAGCTTCCTGGGACGCAGCTGCCAGTGCAAACCCGAAGGTGGCCCCAACAGCTGTGTGACCTGTGCAGGCTCCAAAACTGCTCAGCTTCAGGCTTCTTGTCGGCAGGGTGCCTGCAGAGGCTCGGGGAGATGGTGTGCACCCATCAGGCAGTGACAGGGCAAGGGGGCAAAGGAGCCCGGGCAGGGTGGCAGGGAGGCCGGAGCAAGGACGAGAAGGATGACCCTGGCCAGAGAGGGACAGCCTCCTGGTGCAAACGCAAACCCATCCGAGGCCAGACCTGGGCTCAGAGGGATTCCTGACCAGCCGAGGCAAGCCAGGGGCAGAGCAGCGTGGTGCCCGGGTCTGGAATCCTCTCCTCTCAGGAGGCCATCTGGAGGAGGAGAAGGAGGAGCCTCTGAAACCGTGAATACTTCTGGGTGGGTGTGGCCATTCTCCACCCTTCCCTGATTCGGGACCAACTTTAGTGTAGAACGGAAGTCAGAGGGAAGGCAGAGCCAGCAGAGCAGCTGCTCTGTAGCTGGGTTCAAACTCAGCCAAACCCCGCCAGCTCAGTGCCAGCTCTCCCCTCCTGTGCTGTCCCTGGGGGCAAGTCACTGGCTCCACTGGTTTCTGGCCCACCATCACCGGCACCCTGCTGCCAGTGTCCCAAGCTTCTCAACCTTCCAGATTTCTACAACCATGTTTAGGGATTTCTTCCCAAACGCCACAAATTCAGACATCCCCTTGGCAGGAGCTGGGAGGACAGCCAGACTGGTGTGCGGGGCTCCCTGACTGGCCAGGGTTATGCCAGGCTGTCACCGGCTCTTGGTAAGACCCAGGCAGGTGACTCGATGACTCTCCTCAGCTTTCTCCTCTGTCCTATGGGAGGTCAAGGGTCGAGCGACCAGGGACTATGGACTCCGGACTCCCCAGTCCATTTTCTGCGAGCATCGCCAGGGCTCCAACAGCCCCTGCCCCCGTCAGAGGCAACAGTGGGCACACTGAGGCAAGAGCCCCAGCGGGGGGAGCTCTGTTCCCACCGGAGGGCAGCCAAGACAGGACTCGAACCCAGGACTGCCACTTCTGGAGTCCAGGGTCCTGAGCCATCTGCTCAACACAAGGGTTTATACCCCTCCTTCCTGCCCACTCAGGGTGTCCAGGCCCCTGTGAATGTCCATTCTAGACCCCGCTCGTGTGGGCTCACCAGCCAGAGGGCGTGACCTCAGGCAGAGCCTGCCCTGGGCCCAGCCGGCCTCCCGCCTCACTCCCTCACTCTGCTCCACGCATCAGGAAGGGACTCACAGGGACAGGCTGACGGACACAAAGTCCCAACACACAAGGCTGATGGAGGGACCCCTGGGATGCCCCCAGCCAGACCCCCATACCCCTCCCCTGGGCACAGCCACATCAGCCCTTGTTGGGGTCCCTGCCAGACCCTGCAGACTTGGGCCTCAGTTTACCCTCTGTGTAAAGGGTGTGAGTGAAAACGCAGCCCAAAAAGGCTGCCCCTTGTCATTGCCCATGAGGGTCTGTGGGCAGAAGGCCCTGACCGAGGTTCAGGAGCAGCCCCCTCTGACTCATAGCACCCAGACTTCCCCTGAGACACTCTTTTCCCACCACCTGGACACAGCAAATAAAATAAAGCATAGCTGGACACAGGTTCACGGGCACAGGTGGGTGTGAGACCAGGGGGACTCTGGGAACCCAGGACCGGACAAGCGCAGCCACGGTCACTACAGAAGCCAAGGGGGCCGAGCCAGTCTGGGCAGCAACACAGGAGGTCTGCTCGCCCTGCTCCCCGCCCTGCCTCCTCCCACTCCTGGGTCTCTGGCCACCTTCGCACCCTCCCCGCCGAGGCCCACACTCCACTCCATCCCGCATCTGCCCGCCTGCTTCACTATTGTTGACTGGAGAATTTTCTTCAAATAGATTTTTTTTTCTTACTTAAGTGATTATATTTTGAAAGGAAATAGCACCAGGGAAATGGAAAACAAGCATTGAAGAAGGCAAATAGAAAGCATCTACACAAACAATGATGACAAAACGTGTGATGGAATCCCACGGGGCCCAGGACCAGCAGAGGCTGGAGCTCTCCCCAGGCAGCTTCGACTCAACACTGGGAGGGGACCGGCCCCGTCGCTCCTCAGTTAGGGACCCCAACCCCGTCATGTCTCAGAGGACAGGGCTCTTGCCTGCAGGGAGAGCGTCCCCACTCAGAGGTCAGAGAGCTCCTATGGCCAGCGCAGCATTAACAGGGCATCTCCTGTGAGCGCTGTCTAGGGCACGTGAAACGACAGAATCTCAACCCAGTTCAGAGTGACGACTGGGAATAGGGACTCCCACTTCCTCTGTGTGTCCCAGGCCCTGGAGTCCCCGGCAGCTCCAGCCTCGGCCCAGTCCCCTGCCCAAGGCCCCGGGGTGGAGTAGAAATACAGCCCTTGCCTGGCAGCATCCACACGCAGGCGCCCCACCTGTGGTCAGACTCCCCTCTACCGCACATGCTCAAGGCTCAGAGAAGTCCTGCGGAGGGACCCTCCTTGTGCTGAATGCAGGGTTTCCCTGGGGACCCTTTCTCCCCTCACTCTACCCCGGCTTGGGAGTATCTCCAAGGAGAATGGGTAGACAGACAGACAGCCCTCCTGGACAGACCACTTTCCCTTGTGGGAGCGTATGCTCATGAATCCGGCTTCACTCTAACAGTGAAACAAGTCCCACCCAGCTGGTACCCCCTGCTCTTCCTGTTGTGTCCTGCAAAGCTACGGGACTCACGTGGCTTCACTGATCTAGGACAGGAGCTATAGCCTCACTGAGCCCCAGCACCCTCGGCCTGAGTGAGAGAGGCGGCCCCACCCGGGCCCGCCCCCAGCCATGTACTTCCTGCGCTCCTTAAAGGTACCTAGACTACTGGCGTTGAGCCAGAATGGCAGGTGGGATAGAACTCTGCTGCACACCATGGGCACTTGGAGAAGGCCTCTCAGGCAGATCATAGACTCTGGTCCCTTCCCCACTGGGCCCAGCATCTCCCCCAGGGACTCATGGGCATCCTGAGCCATGGAGGGCAGCGATCAGACCTGTGGAAGGGTCTCTAAGAAACCCTCACCTCCCAGTACTAGGGCCCAACCTAGGGCCTAGCAGGGTCCTGGAGAAAAAGCTGCCTGCCGGGTGAGGCCTGTTTCATGCCTCAGAGGCAGGAAAGCGTGCCCGCAGCTCCTTCTGGAAGGGGCGGCATTTGCCACAGAGCTTTCGGGATGGGGGAGTTATCAGCGGACAGAGGTGGGGGAAGGAACCACCGAGTGGAGGGAAGGGTAAGGGCAGACGTGGCGACCAACACCCAGGGAGTGTTGGAAATTGAGACAGCCCCCTGGCCGAGGACAGTCTCAGGGGTGTCCAGAGGTGGGAGGGGCTGGGGGAAAGGTGCGAGCTACCCCGGGGCCTGCCAGACCTGAAGAGACTGAGGTCTGGTCGCCTAGGATCAGGGAGGGGTGGCCATTCTAACCACCATGGCCAGGGTGCCCCCAGGGTGCTTCTGTCCCTAACCCTTGTCCTGTGGGGCAGCAGCCGTCCCTGTGTAACAAGGAGTGAGCCGGCCCGGGGTGGGGGGCTGTTCCTGAGGTCCCCCCGCTCAGTGGAGATGGAGGGAAAGGCCTGCAAAGCTGCAAGGAGACGCTTCCTGGGTGGCAGGCTCCATCTGTGGAAGAGTTCGGCCTGAGCCTACAGCAGGGCCAAGACTTCAGGGGGTACCCTGCCCAGGAGCCCAGGAGGGCAAGCAGAGTCCATCTGTCCAAGGTTCAGGGATCAGGAGGTCAATTCTGGAGTCAGGGAGCCAAGAGCATCAGTGCCCATCGTCCTCACCCCAGCCCTACCCCGTGGGAGCCTGAAAGTGCTGGCTAACCGGCCCTGGCCACCGCATGTTGTTCAGACTCATGGACACGGCCGCACAGTGGATGGCCTGTCGGCCGGTCGTAAGTGGTTTCAGAGGTGCTCCTGGACTTCGACCCAGAGTGCAATGGGGCTGCCAGGCTCTGGGCCAGCTGGGCTCCTGGGGTGTTCCCAAGTGCCCACGGGAATTCCCACCCCCTCCAGTCCAGCCCCAGGCCTCAGGATTCTCCATGGGGCCTTTTAGCCTGTTAGGCCCCGGAACTGACCCCCACCTGGCCTTGGGACACCAGACACAGCTGTGAGTTCCAGGGGCCACTCCAGTGGACCATGGGTGGCCCCACAGCTCAACACCAGCATCTTCTCCCTGAGCCTCATCTACCCGAAAAGCCTCCTGTGGCCATGGTGGCAGTCCCATCCCATAATACCAGTATGGGGCAGAAGCCTGCATCCGTGTTGGGGGTGGTGACCATGCTGGGGACCAAGGAGGCCTGGCGATGGGACTTAGTCCCTGGCTCTGAGATTCGCAGTTGGAGTCTCCCCCGACAGCCCCCAGGGTGGCAAGGGACCAGCACGGGGACATGCGACTGTTGCAGCGGGCAGTTCACTCACCCTTCAAACCAGCCCCAACGAGCCCCGTGATGAGGGCCCATGGATAGGTGTTCGGGGTTGCCTGGCTGGTGACCCGGACTGGAGGGCCAACCTCCGCCACTTCGGCCCAAAAATGCCCATTCCTGCCAATCCAGGGGGACCGGGGGATGACTTGGTCAGGCAAAGGCTCTCCGCTTGCCACCCTAGATAGTCCCTAGGGGCCCCACACCCACCATGGACGCCAAGCCCCTGGCCGCACTCCCAGGTCGGGCCCTGGGGCTGTCCTCGAGTGCTGCCTCAGGGAGTGCTCGTAGGCTCCAGTTGCAGTGGCACCGCCAACGGACAAGGACCTGAGTCCCAGAGAGTGGCAGAGGCTGAATTTGAATCCAGGGCCCCGTCCCAGCACACCTCAGGCCTGGGAGGACATCTGCCACAAGGGCATCTGCCTGGGCCTTCTTCTGTCACAGCTGACGAGGTGGCCTGAAGGCCCCAGAGGCTGACCAGACCGGCAAGGGTGTACGGTGGCCCCAGCCTGGTGGGAGACAGCACATTGGCACCGGGGATGGCCAGGCTCACCGTGGCCCTGTGAGCCACCACTAGGAATGGACCCTGAGAAGGACACAGAAACACAGGTATCTTCTAAGGCTTCTGCTGGCTCGTTGATGACACGGAGAAGCTGCAGACGACCCAAATACCCGACCAGAGGGAGGCAGCGCCACGAATGAGGGAACACGGGCGGCCACTGAACCCCAGCTGCCAGAGGGTCCCCGAAGGTGCGGTGTGTGAGGTCACGCTCACAGAAAAGCAGGCTTCACACTCGAATGCAGCCGGACATCAGGGCTCGTAGGAGCTGCCCAGCGGAGGCGGAAGAGAAGCCCACTCCAAGAGGGGCCGGCAGTGGGATGAACTTCCTCGTTTCTCTATTGTTTTTAGAATTATTACATTCTGATTTCCACAAAAATGTGCTTTCTTTAGTAATCATGAAAGTCCATGAAAAGTTAAGGCTGGACAGGCCAGGAATCCCCTGCACTGCGGGGCCCCGACCCTACTGCGGGCCTCAAGCCCCAGCTACAGGCCCCCAGCCTCCCCAGGTCCCTGGCCACCACCAGACCTGGCTTCACTGGGTTTGCCGGAAGGCTTGCTCCATGCCAGCTTGGGACAGCTGGTGTCACAGTGTGGGGGCACATGTCCTGCCAAGAGCCATCTGTCCCCACCGTACACCAGGCTCCCTAGGCAGGATCCCCTGCTCAGGACTTCAAACAACCAGCTGTCCCCACCTTGCCAACCCAGAGCCCCCTTGAGGCCAGGAGCCTCCCAGAGACCAGCCCAGAAGGGTCGGGCCCGGGCTGTGGGCCCTGGACCACGCTCAGCATAACTCTGAGCCTGTCACCACCTGGGGAAACCTCGAGTCTGACTTCGGGCAGCTCGGGAGGTGGGTGAGAGGGTGAACGTTGGCTGAGACCCTGCACTCACCCCGCACATCCTCAGGACACAGAAACAGCACAGGGAGGTGCCTGCCAGGCTGTGTGGTGCCCTATCAGCGGGCCAGGCTTAGGAGCACATGCCCAGGGCAACATGGGACAGAAATGGGGCAGAGCTGAGCGCATTTCAGAGTGACCAGACCTGCGGGAGCGGCGAGTACGCCACTGCCAGACACCGCCAGGCAGCCCGACCACCATGCAAGACAGACGCCCCCGTCCATGGGGCGGGCAGGTAGGCTGAGGTGCAGATGGGCAGGAAGCGTGCTGAGCTGGGGCCAGGCCCAGTCAGCTCGGGTGCAACGTTCGTGTGTTTGAATGGTCCCACACGGCCCAGAGGCCAAAAGAGACAGGTCCAGCTATAGGGTAGGGACACAAGTCCAAGGAATAGGGGACTTTTCACCTGGGCTGGTGACAACATAAAGCAACACCAAGAGGAATGAGAGAGGGAGACAAGGAACAGAGAGAAAAAGAGGTGGCGAGAGGCGTGGGGTCGTTGGCACCCAGAGAAGCTCAGGTGACAGGGCCTGGGGAGGGAGCTGTGCCCAGGGCCCCTCAGCCCCCTCACACAGGGGGGAAGCTGAGGTCAAAGGCTGAAAGCTGGCCTCACCTGGCCCCTCTCACTGCTTCTGCACGGCAGCCAGCCACGAGCACTCACTTCTTCAGGGGGCCTGGACGGTGTGACAACGACAGTCGGATTAGGTCCTGCTCCCTGGCATTCAACTCTAAGGATAAAATGAAACCTGATTCAGAACCACCAGCCAGGGAAAGGGCTCTCCCCAGTGAGGGCCAAGGCCTGGGGACAGGCAGCGGGTGGCCCTCTCACCGATGTCAGGGCCAGGGAAGCTGTGAGGAGGGACTCCAATGTGGGTGGCTAGGGCACAGAACACTAGAAGGTGGTGGCCACAGAGGAGACCATAGGCACCTCAGCCCAGCAGTGTGGGCAGGAGGGGACAGCCAGGCTGGGTTGCAAAAAATGAGGAGGGTGGACCAAATCCCAAGCCAGAGGCCTTTCCTGGTGCCCCGGGCCCGTGTCCTGCCTGGTTCTCTCCCCCTGAGTCTCCCAATTGTCCCATCGCTGTGTTATCCAATGCCCTCCACCCCATTGCCCCCAACCCTGGAGTGTGTCTCCCCTCCCTCCAACCCCTCTCTCACACAGACCCTTCCACTTACGTCCCGGCCTCTGCCCCACCCATGACCCGCAGCTGTCCACAGCGTCCTTGTCACTGCCCATTACACACCCATCATGGTGTGGTCCAGGCCCAGTGCACCAACTACCAAACTTCCTCCACTGGGCCACCAGGCCTCCCCACCGCTCTTCCAACCTGCCACAGTCGGTTCTTAGGGATCGTGGTGGCTGCTGCCAGCAAGGGCCCCCAGGGAAATCAGCTGACACCAATAAACCTCCCTCAGACACCCCACAGTCCCAAGCGCACGATCGCTCTTCCGCATCGACCAGCCCACCAGGGCTGAAAAGTTGGCCTAGACAAGCCTTGGTTCATCAGCGTTTCCCCTTGGGGGCTGGCCTCCTGTCCCCGACAGGCCCCGAACCCCCAGGGGGCCTCCCTCAGTTGGCAGTGCAGCCTCCTGCTTGGCGATGTCGGCCTGGCCCTATCACTGAGGCCAAAGCCCATTTCTAGCATCATCTGGGAGGAGCAGGGTGGTGGGGTGGGGTGGTACCTGCTGCCCCAGCAGCCTGACATTTCCGAACAGGCCGGCTGCACTTGCTCAGCCAGCAGATAAGCTCTGTCAGAAGCTCCCCTGGCTCCTAACGCCAGCGTGGCTGCCCAAGCGTGGCAGGGGGAGGCCGAGCAGCCCCGCTGGGTGCAGGCATCAGGCAGCTCAGGCCAGGCATGGGCAGCCAGGCCACTGTGGGGGTCCTCCGGCTGATGTCCTCAGTACCACCCTCCCTGGGAGGGCAAGCTCCCATCCCTGGTGAGTGTGACAGGGCAGGCTGGACTCCTGGCTGAGAGCTGGCAGGGGCACCCCACAGCCACCCCCCACCCTCCCGCATGACAAGCATCTGGCTGTAGCTGGGGGCAGGTGTACCCTTTCTGGCCCTGGCCCTCCCGCCCATGTGCAAGGAGCTCAGAGCAGCCCCTCGGGGACCCACGTGGCCTGTGAATCAAAGCCACACCCACCCCAGGAGGTTTCAACAGCCCGTTTGGGAGAGGTTTTCCCCATGCCAGTGCCAATGCCCAGCCCCAGCCTGCAAGGTCAGCCAGCAGAGCACCTAGGGGCTGTGGCAGCCAGCCCCTCCCCGTCAGTGAAGAAGAGGCGGTGAGGAAGGACCTGCTCCCCACCCCCAAAGGTAGCTTGGGAAAGCAAATGAACACACAGGCAATGACCAGGGTGCGGTGGGGGTGCCGCGTGCGGTGACATCGGGCCTCTGTTTCTGCCTCGTTGCTGTCAGAGCCAGCGAAGGGCCACCCTGTGGTCGCTGAGGCCAGCAGCGCCCCTGGGCTGCTGTAGAAATATGGCAGTACTCAACTATGATAAGAGGGCTGAGAAAGCAAAACTGGGGCTATTTCTTTTCAGTATACAGGGTTTCGGCACAAAATGCAGGAGATTCTGTCGCCAAACCAGTTCTGACGGTGAGGACACGGACGCTAGGGACTCGCACCTGGTCTTGAGGAGAAGCCCCATGACCCCTGGGAGAACCCAGTGCCAGGAGGCCGCCCGGAGACACTGGGCCAGGCTGTGTGACTGACTCCCTCCCTCCGATCAGCCACCCTTTGCAGCTAACAGGCCAGGAAGACAAACAGCCAAACCACCAGGTTCTCTCTGAACGACCCAATGCAGACAGCTCGGGCATGTCCTGGACCCAGGAGGAAATCCAAACAATGGGCCACTGGGCTACAGTGGCTGCCAACGGTGAGCCCAGAGCACTGCCAAGGAGGCTGAGCCAGGGGGACCGAGCCAAAGGTTCCTCCAGGGCAGGGTCTCAAAGCCATGACAGAACTGAGAGCTTGGGGATGGTGCCTGGCCTGTGAAGGAGGCACAGGCTTGGCAGGCCCCAGCGGGAGGCCAGGGCAAGGGGGGCAGGGGAACAGCCACCACCTCAGGGCCCCAAAGGCAGGGCGCTGCACACTGACCGAACAGTGGTGCATCCTGGGGCAAGGGGAAGCTCACAGGGGCCGAGTTCAGGTCTGCAGGGTGGGCACCCGTGGGAGCAGCCTCCAGCCTTTCTGCTTCGTGCTGGAATCTGCATGGGACGTGGGCTCCTGACAGGGACAGGAAGAGAACGTCAGGGCACGGAGCAGCCAGGTGGGTGCCGTGTGGAGAGCAAGGGAGTGTGAGATGGGAGATGCCCCTGTCGGGGGACACAGCCAGGTCTCAGGGCCACCGGAGCAGCCAACAGTGCTGGGCGCTGGGCAGTGGGGGGGCCCTTCCCAGTTCCTGGCCGACACCACCTGACCAGATGGCCAAGGGCCCCAGACGGACCTTGGGAGGGAGCGGGGGGCCGAAGGGGCACGGAACCACAAGGCCGTTGATCACCAGGCCTAGAGGGCTCAGGACTAAGAAGAGCCGCGTTCCCTCCAGTCTGCTGGCTGTCTCATCCTCCCCCGCCCCTCTGACCCCCGAGGGAAGGGAGCCGAAAGGGCCCTCCCCAGGAAACAACCAAGGGGTCTTGGCGCCCCACATTAGACTCCAAACCACACCCCACTCAGGCCAAGACAAGGTCTGCTCTGCCAGCCAAGCTTCCCCCAGGCCTTGCAAGCCCCCAGAGCTACCCCACCATCCTGCCCACTCTACCCGTCCCCCACCTCTCCCCACCTCACCCCAACCTCTCCCCACCTCACTGCAACGTGTCCCCACCTCACCCACCACCTCACCTCACATGCCCCCACAACCCCAAGCTCCTGGGATACTACCCACCTTCCCTTCCAAGAAGAGCCCTTCAAGGCTCAGCCTGGGCGTCTGCACAGCCCACCCCTCCCAGGGCAGCTAAGCCTTGCTTTTCCTTGCTCCACAGCCAGTGCGTGGAGGTCACGGGAGGAAAACCTGGGCACAGACCCTCTGCTGGAAGCTGGTGAGCAGATGAGCGCATGGCTCCCCATCCCAGCTCCAGGGTGCTTTTGTTTACCTGTGTTTGCAGATCCAGGCAGACTGACCCTCCGGCTGGATCCCCGGGCTGAGGGACAGTGGCTGGCCAGGCGCTCATGGGACTCGGCATTCTCACTGGCTCTGTAGCACCCTCACCCAACAGCACTCGGGGTCACGCCCCCCGGAGTCACAGCATGTGTATGTGAGGCCAAGCCCCCAAGTGAGGGCAGACCTGGGCTCCTCCCCTGGAGGGGCCGACTCCCCAGGAAGCTGAGCTGCGATGGTATAAGGAAGGGGCCAGCGGGAGTGGGACCACCACTCTGCCTGCCTCTGCCCTGGACGATGGCCCTGCCCCACGAGGGGTCCTGCTGGGACCATGGCCACCCGTACCCACTGATGGGGCTGCCAGCCCCAAGCGTGAACCAGTTGGTGGCTGATTGATGGGTAACTGTTTTACCTCTGAACAGCCCAAGCCCCGTAATTTGGAGGCATAAATCCCAGCCTGTCGGGCTTGGCTGACAAGGAATGACACCCAGAATTAAATGGAGGCATAACAATTAACAGCCCATAAAAATGTTCTGAGCAGAGCCCTGCCAACCAGCAAAGCCTGGCTCTGTCCCCTCTAGGCGGGCTCCGGAGGGCGGCCTGCGCCTGCCTGGCAGGGTGGGAGACACCCTGACCCCGGTCCCTGGGCCACGACAGGTGGAGAGGGCTCCCCACCTGGCAGGCCCAGACGTCCTCTCTGCTCACAGGCCGGCATCCCCCCAGTGGGCTGAGGATATGCCTGGTCTTCTCTGTCCCCGAGTATGGCACAGGCACCGTCAGGGCCCCCCTGTCCCTGACCCCCGGAAGGTGTGTGCTCCCTGGGCTTCCTGAGGCCCCGTCGGACTGAGCCTTAGCAACCCCAGCACCCCACCCCTTGGCATAGCCAGGTCGCCTCCCACCCTCCCTGTCCCTGCCCCTGGCTTCCCAAACAAGCCCCCACCCCGAGCCTAGGGCCAGGGCTTGCTTTGGGGGACCCACACTAAGACGGCATCACATCTCCATGTGTCCAAGGGCTCCTTGCCCCCATGTCATCCCATATTCATGCTTACCCAAGTTTCCCCTGGCCCGTCCCTCAGCCTGAAGGGTGTGAGGCCTGCCAGGAGGGGGCTGAGCCTCCCTTGGCCTCAGCTTCCTCCTTTGGGGCTGCAGGGTTGCTCCCCTGGTCAGGGTGCCCTAGGCCCTGGACAGAGGGGGATGCAGGAGTGAAGCCCACCGCATGGGTCTCCACAGTGTGTCCAGTGTCCACGCGGCTGGAAGACGAGGCCTCTGAGGTTGGGGAGGGGCCTCCAACACCCCCTGGGCCTGGAAGCCCAATAGCTGAGTTTGTCCTTGGTCTCAGCTCCCCCATGCCCCAGTGGACGAGGACCAGGCTGTGGTCTCAATGGGGACCCTCTCCCAGAGCACCATGACGCCCACATGGTGCCCAGGTGCCAGCCAGCGCTGAAGACTCTGTCGGGAGATGGGCCGAGCCCCCACCCCGCCCACCATGCTGACCTCCAGACAGAGGGCCAGGCCCCACCAGGCCCACGCTGCAGGCGCCTCCTGGGTCCCGTCTGCAGTCAAGCAGGTCCCACCTGCCACAGGGGGCTAGATGGGGACCCCAACACCTGGCCACAGGTTTAACACCCAGAATTCTTACTGGCTCCATGCAGAGCCCACATGAAGAATCACCTTCTTAAGAAGCCACTTGCTGGGCCCTGGGGACATTCAAACGGCTGCCATAATGTAATGGTGTCTGAGCCTTCTGTTTTGTGACTGAATAACTGTGACTCTGTTTTCTCATTAACATCGCTGTTTCAGACCTCCTCACCACACTCTACTAGGCCTCGGGTACAGAGCAGAGGCGGGGCTCCCAAAGGCATCCTCTGAAGAGTTCAGTGGGTAGTTCTGCAGAGACTGGCTCCCCTAAAACTGCCACCCCAGTAAAGTGCTCACCCAGGGGGACCTGGGAGCAGGGACAGAAGAAGCTCACCAGGTGGACAGGGGCCGAAGATGCTCTGGATAGGGGAAAGGGCCTGGGAAAAGTCAAAGAGAGGGGAAGGTGGGTGTGAGGGAGGTGTGGTGAAGACCAGAGGTGGGGGGCAGAGCCACAGGGTCAGTGCTGCCGGCCAGCAAGGGGAGTGTGAATTTGACCTTGGATGTGTCCCAGGTGAGTTGGTGGGGAGTGTGTCCAGTGTCCCCAGAGGGTTCTGAGGGGGGTTCTGGGGACAGCCGTGCCTACCAAGCCTGCCAGAGCCAGGGCGGGGTAAGCCACATGCAGCCCTGGTCCGGGGCCCCGCAGACACCCCAGCACTCTCCCCAGGCACTCAGAGGGAGGGGGACGCACCACATTGGGAATTCGGGGCAGGTCCGGCCTACATGCTGTGTCGGAGAAATGCAACACAATTAATTAGCCCCTGAAAAAAGTGTTTGAAGTGTTTATTGCAGGACAGAGCTCCTGGTTTTATAAGCAGATAGGGAAATAAAGTGGTGGGGATGACAAGCCGGGAACAGCTGCACAGGGACCCGGAACCTAATTCATAATTCAGCAGACTAATCAGAGAACATCTTCTGCAGGCGCCGTAATGAAGGGACGTGAGTCCGCAGCTGATGAGCCTGCTCCTCGCCGCGCTCGGCTGCCCCGCACAGCCAGGACCCTGGCAGCCCCTGCCGCTGGCCCCGGGCCTGGCTGTCGCTCTGCCCCCAACCCTGGGTCACAGTGCCCAAGTGCCAACCTCTTGAGGGGCATTTTCTCAGCAGCGACATTCGTCATATTAGTTCATTTTCCAGGAGAGGAACTGAGACTCAGGAGGACAGGCTCTGCAGGGGGCACAGAAGCCCTGGTCCTGCAGCCCCGCTGGCCTTCTGGCCTCAGTGGACAGAGGGCCCCCTACCAGCAGACGAGGCCTTCACATAGGAAGGCCTCACCTGCACAGAGCACTTGGCAAATGCTGGGGAGGACTGAGGAGCCCGCTCCTGCCTCAGATGGGGCAGAAGTGAGGAAAGACTAGAAGGGGTTCAGCATTGAGAGATGGCAGAGCCGGTTATTCCCCAGGGTAGCAGGTGGGTGTTTGGAAAAGCACCTGGGAAGGCAGGAGGGGCCAGACTTCTCCCCTGAGGGTGGGCGGGGGACAGGGTGTGCCCAGACAGGTGGGGCTTCTGGGCGGTGGCTACCTGGGATCATGGGCATCAAAATCCACAATCAGTTCGTGAATCTCCCGGCTCGAGGAGGAGCCCGGTGTTCGCAGCAGCCGTGGGCTGTAAAATGCGCAGGATGCAATGTCTGCGACAGCCGCAAAGTCCTTGTTTTCTCCTTAGCTGCTACTGAAACAACAGGAGGCAGAGGGTGGGGGCCAGCCTTGGCTTCTCCCCGCAGGTTCCGTGCGCCCTCCCACCCCCACTTCCCCTAAAGACTCCGCATTCTCATCCATGTGCCTGGCGAGATCTGGAACCAGAGAAGAGCCCAGCCCACCCTGCTCTGAGCAGCTCGTGGCCTCCCCGGCAGACGGACGGGCCAGCTAGACCTTGCGCAGCCTTGGTCTTTAACACGTAAAACCACAGACAGCATCACGCGGTGGTGGCAGCAGAGGGAGGCGCAGCTGCTGTGGTGCCCCAGTGGGGTCTGGCAGGGGCGCTGTGGCGTCGGGCTGTGAGGCAGGGGTAGGGTTCGCCAGTGTGAGCGCTGTGAGACACCATCCTCTACACCCCCGGGGCTGGATGGGATGTGGGCCGGGGTTAGAAAGGGACCTCAGATTCAAACCCTGACCCCAACCCTGTTGGATCCCCCAGGCTGGCCAGGCTGGGGCTCTCTTCAGGGATCCAGGCCCCTGGGCACACACTTCCAGCCCTTGGACCACAGTTCCCTCCCCACAGGCTGCAGGGGGAGATCGAGGACAGGGCAACTAGTATGCACTTACCTACCTGCTGCAGGGAACACACCAGCCCAGCGGCTCTGGTGTGCTCAGCCCGGGGGGTCTGGAATGGGACGGGAGTGGGCCGGTGAGGTTCTGTTCCATGCGGTGTCTGCAGGGCCCCTCAGTGGTGCTCAGGGCATGCCTGACCCTGGTGGGCTGGCACACAGGCCAGCTAAGCAGGAGGCCACACTCCACAGCGGTCAGACCCCACATGGGGCCGCTCAGGGCCAAGAGCAGGAGGTGGGAGCTCTGGGCTCAAAAGAGCTGGGCCCAGCACAGTACCAGGTGCACCCAATGCTTGCGATCACAGGTGCCCCAGGCCCGCTTAGGTCCAGGGAGGGACCAGACCAATGTAATGGGGGTTAAGGGATGTGTAGCCATCTTCAGTGGCCTCATGAGACCCTGCAGGCTGGGCTCAGTACAGTGTGCCAGAGATGGCAACGGCACAGAAGCGCACTCCGACCCCGTATGGCCCCTGGAAAAAAGGGAGTGGCCCCAAGGTTGTAGCTGAGCTACCCTCTGAGTACTGATGGGGAAAAAATACCGCCAGGGCCCCCTCTGGTCCTGACTAGGTAAGGGGGGCAGTGAACCCTGGACCAACCACGCTCAGGAGGTGGAGCCACACGGGACGCTTATCCAGGTGGGGACCAGGTGTGGTCTCGGTGCACACAAGGGATTCGGGCTCTGCAAGCAAGGCTGGCTGTCTTTCATGTCCCCCGCATGCCCCATCCCCAAAGGACTCCCCCAGCCTACTCCCTGGTGGGTGTTTTTCGAGGACACACCGGGGCCCAGATGGTGGGCAGCCAGCATGTTGCTCACCCCCTCTGAGGGGCAGATTCCTCTTTGTCACCTGCCCACTGGCTCAAACACAGAGGCCCACCCACCTGAGGGCCCCCAGCTTATAAATGGCAGAGTGAGGACATGAACCCTGGTGTCCCTAGCTCTAGGGCCACCTTTGGGGCACAGGCTGGACCCACCCCTCCCCCAACCAGGCCGGCACAGCGGCCACATCTCTTGTCCATACTTGCCACCTCCCACTCTTCTTGAGCCCCTGGTCTGGGTCTTCCTCATCCCCCAGGGAAGGGGGCTGCTGCTCTTGACCCTGGGCCCAGGGCAGGACCTGCCATGAGCAGCTGAGAGCTCTGGGAGGTTGACCAAAGGCAAGGAATGGGGTCACTGTGTGAGGACCTGACTTGTGTGGGTCCAGCGCCCCACTACAGATGGCCACCTTGCAGCTGTGATGTCCAGTGTGATGGGCCAGCTGCAGTGCTGTCACCTCCAGAGTGGCTGGCAGTGACGAGAATCACTCCCGGGCCAGCTCGTTGGCACACTCGCCCCTCGGGGCAGCTCTGGCAGAGTCAATCTCGCTAAACAAACACGCCCTGGATCCGCTCTGTGCAAACAGCGGCCACTGCTGCACCGCAAACCAGGGGCTCAGAAGGAACCCAATACACATGTCCTTCTGAGAGGGGACAAAAGAGGTCCTACGGATGCCAAATTGTGGGGCATCCCTAGGAGGAAGCACAAGACCTGCTGCCAGGTCCTAGCACACACACTTACCCAGCCCCTTGGGGCACCGCGCTGGACCCTGAGGGACAGGGGAGGGCTGGGTGGATATGTCCCTGGCCCCAAGCGGAAACCAGGCAGCGGATAAGCTGTGGAGGGAGTACTGGGCCCAGCACCTCTGCCAACCAGAGACCTGCCCTCGCCACCGCAGCCGAGCCCAGCCCCCCGCCGGCACTGCCAGGCCCATCCTGCACACTACCCTTGGGCCCCGGCCACTCCCGCCTCAGGGGTCCCCCAGGTCCCACGGGGAGCCCAGCCCAGAGGGAGGACAGCACCGCATGGTGACCTCCGCGCAGCTCCCCTCCGCATGGCCCAGTGAAGGGCCCCCCACCCGGGACACAGGCCGCCCCCGTGGCTGCACCAGCCTCCTTTTACTGCCCCTACAGCAGTTACATTTACTTGTGTCTAATGGGATGCTGAGCTATTGGACATGGAGTAAGTCCAGTTTAATTACTTGTCAGAAAGCTGGATGTTTAAGTAACAAAACACTCAGCACAGTCAGCACAAGGCGGCCCAGTCAGGCAGCACTAAGAAGGTTAGGTCCAGGTGTGCAGGGGAGGCTGAGAGTGTTGGGTGGCCGGTGTCCAAGTGTCCTCCATCACTACCCCTAGGCCCCTCACCAATGGACGCATGAGGATTTGCACCCTGATCTCCTGGCCTTGCACAGCACAGGGCTGGGCCTCCCTGTGCTTCATTCACTGACCTCCCCCTTTCCCCCTCCCCCCACCAGGGAGAGGGGGCAGGAGACACACTGGAATTCAGACAGAGTCCCCGCCAGTGCTCACCAGGCCCCAGCAGCCCTGGAGACCTGTCATAGCCCACCCCCACCCCCAGCATGTGATCCCGCCCTGGAGAAGCCTGACCCCTACTGTGGGCACAGACAAGGGCTCGGGCCAGGGGGCAGCTGGGAACAGCAGCCCAGGATGGAGGACACAGGAAACAGGACTGGGTGCTGCAGCCGGCACAGGTGACTTACAACCTCCCTCCCTCCCTCCTGCCTCCGGAGCCTCCCTCACCTCCCGCCCTCCACTCTCCCCTCTGCGCAGCCAGACGGACAGACGGACAGCCGCACCAGGTGAGTTTGCTGCTTCCACTAGAGGTATTTATGCAACTTTTTACTTGAAGGGCGGGAGAGTTGAGGATTTTGCATGTGTTTCTCCAGGGAAAACAACAAGCTAGATTAGGTGGCTGGCGACTGGCCTCGGTTACTCCTCCCCCACCTTAACCGTCTCCCTGCGATTTCCTCCGCCCTGGGCCCGCCCTTGGGTGCTCGCCGTGAGCCCGGCCCTCTGCCCCAGGACAGGCTCTCGAGACTCTGGGGACAGGCCATGACCTGAGGTTCTCTGGTCTAAGCCACTTCTCCCAGCCCACACCCAGATCACCTCCTTCCTCCCCAACGTTCCACCTCTGCTGCTGTGTCCTGTGTTCCGTCCTCTCCCCTCTGTGGAGCCTAAGCTGAGGGTCTGAACCAAGAGGGGCCCAGAGGTCCAGGCATCTGGTGCTCTCCACCAGACCCCTGCTGCCCAACAGGCGCCCAGGCTGAGTCCAGGCCTCGAAACCCCTGTGAGCGACGGGTGTTTGTGTCAAGGCCAGGGGACCCTCCCCTGCTGCGCCTGATGGCCTGGGGGCTGACTGGTCAGCAGCCAGGGACCCCAGTGAGACTCGGCCAGGGGTCCCCCCGGTAACAGCAGGAGGACCCCAGCCACACAGGGAGATCAGGCCATCTGCGCGGAACGCCCACTTCGGCCACCTGAGACACACACGGTTTGGAAACTGTCCGTCCCCCCAACAGCCCCTGTGTCTGTGAGCACCTGGGGCTCAGCCAGGAGGTGCCAATTTTGGAGCGCCGGGCGGAGAGTGGCAGAGCTGGCCCACCCAGAGGGGTCTTGAAGCGGGGTCTGCATGAGCTGCTCTGGGCCCGGCGATGGCTCGGCACTCTGGCCAACGTCGGTGTTTCCCATAATGATGATCACACTTCCCCATCAGTCGGGACCCGGATCAATGGCATGTGAGTAATTGGAGATTGATTTTAATTAAGTATGAGAAGTTTTGTGACCATGCCTGACACAGGGCTTCTCTTTGCTGGGGGCAGAGGGGAAGGTGGGAACCAACCTGACCCAGAGGTGGGGTGTCCTCGGGCCCTGGCCTGAGACGCCCCCACTTCCCCACCAAGACAGGCTGTGTCCTTACTCCCCACCCAGGGTCTACGGTGTCCTCTGCCACTGCGAGGCCTGACTCTCAGCTGCCACATGAGGCGGGATTGAATGGGGTGAGGGTGGGAGTGTGGGGGGCTGGGGGGAGATTCTTGGGGAAAGGGCCTGGCTGGTGGGGACAGGCCCCTCCCCCAGTACCTGTTCCCCATCTGGGTCTTGAACAGGGCAGGGTCTCTCTCCTCCCTAACCCCTGTTTCCTCATCTGTAAAATGGGATAACAATGCCCCCCAGTGCCCAGGCCCACCCCACAGGAAGTATTGCCACATTAGTTCTCTGCCTCCTCATGGGATTGCCCTGAACATGCAGTCCAAGCCTCCCTTCCCCAAACCTTGTCCTCTAACATTTCTACCACCCACCACCCTAGGCCTCAGGCCGCCCAGCACCGCCCTGAAGACACCCCCTGACCCCAGGTGAGGAGGGCTCCTGTGGGCTCCCTGCCCACCCTGCCCCTGGCTTCCCCCAGCCTCCCCAAGCCTCCTCACTCCTGGGGTCCCCAGGCCTAACCAGCTGCCCCTGCTGCCTCCCACCCCACCCACCTGCTGACAGGTTTAATGCCACAAAGGAGAGAAGGTCATTAGTGGGGATGTATTATTAATGAAGAGACCTAATTAGGCAGACCAATAAATTTCCTGCCCTCACCCCAAATCCCCGAGGACTAATGAGGGAGTAGGCCAGCCCCCAGAGAGTCTGCTAGGCTGGCTGTGGGTGGGGGATCCCTGGGTGCCCCAGAGCCCAGCAGTGTCCAGGGCTTGGGCAGGCGCTCTAGGGCGAACGGTGCCACTGCCTGGGGCGCCCCACTCCCCCAGGCCCTGGTTGGGCCTGAGAGCCCACCTGCCCCACCCACTGAGGGCATCAGGGGAAGTGCCCTTCCCAGCCTCTGACCCCTCCTCAGAGTAGATCGGGGTCCACAGGGCAGTCACTGACCACAGCAAGTATGTCCAAGGAAGGACAGCTTATGGCCTTGGCCTTTTGCCCTGTTCCCAACCGTGGTCCCCATGCCGCTTCTGAGAAGGGAGAGGCAGCCCTGGAGCAAGGCCAGCTCAGCAAACAGTGCCTTCCACCTCCTCCGCCCTGACCCTGTGGGTGGAAGCAGTGGCCAGCGGGCACAACCAGAATCCCCACCCTGGGGGCCACATGGAGACTGCTGTCAGGACAGGCTCAGGCCCCGAGGACCTCTGATAACAGGAGCCTCCGAGTGCAAAGCAGTGTTCAAACCCGCTTTACAGGTGAGGAAACTGAGGCCTGGGGGTGGGCAACCCTCATAACAGAGACTGGGGCCAGGCCCCTCCTGGAAAGCCTGTCTTTTCCCTCCTGGACTCAGCCAGCCCTGGGTAGGAGCTTGGAAGATGCCAGGAGCCCGAAAATGCCAGGAGCCTTGGTAGGGGCAGGATTGGGGGACCTGCTGCCCTTCAGGTGAGTCATCTTTTCTGGTCCTGGTTCCTGGCCCTGCCTGGCAGACTCTCAGCTGACAACTTACCTTGGCCTCCCAGCCTAAGCGACCTGTTTACGCCCCTCTCCCGAGTCATCACTGCTTTCAGAGCCCTCAAAGCCACCTTGTACCACATGTGGCGTCAGTGCTGTCCTTGCGTTTGGGGTGCATCCTGGGAGCTCTCCTCCTTGAGGTCACCAGCTCCTCCTGGGCCAGTGCAAGGGGGCCAGGGCAGGGGGTGACAGGAGGAGACAGGGGAGACCAGCAGTGGGCAGAGCTGCCCACCCCACTGGGGGCCCACAGGGTCAGGGCTAAAGCCAATGGCTACTTAAATGGGTGGACAGCCAACTCCCATGCCAGGAAGGATGTTTCTGGGCACAGGAGCAGGCTCTGTGGAGGAGACAGAACAAGCGACCAGACTCGGGGGGCTGCACACCCGCTCATGACCTTGGAGCATCCAGCCTCCGAGCTGAGAGCTGCGATGGGCCAGCAGGGAGCACTGGCCAAGGGACACTCCCAGAGCGCTGATGCCGCCCCTGAATTCAGGAGAGTCTGGACCTTAGGGCCTGAATGGCAGGTGGGGCCTTGTGAGGGTGGGGTCAGGGGCCAGCTGCCTGCCTTTGGGACCTCGGGCAGCACCACCCCTCTCAGGGCCTCGGTTTACCCATCTAGGTGTGTCCTTGGAACAGGGGAGATGAGGGAGGTGGCGCTCTCCAAAGTGGGAGATGGGGAAACCGAAGCAGTGGCCAGCCTGGCCTGGCCCATCACCCATGGCAACCGTGCACTGAGCGATGCAGCTTCCCTGCCCGGCCCCTGTGGAGCTGCCACCTTCCCTGCTTGTCTCTCCAGATGCCACCTTTTCTTAATCTTTTGCTTTGAAAAATTTCAAACTCTCAAAAAAGCTGGAGGAGCGGTTTAAGCAGCCATCTGCCTGCCCCTGGCCCACCATCAGGTGCCAGGCACCGCTCTGTCCCATCATCGCCGGTGGCAGGCTGTGCAGGGACAGCATTGTCCCTAGATGGGGGACAAGGTGGCTTTGAGGGCTCTGGAAGCAGTGATGACTCGGGAGAGGGGTGTAAATAGGATAGTTCTGCTGGGAGGCCAAGGTCAGGTGTCAGCTGAGAGTCTGCCAGGTGGGGCCAGGAACCAGGACCAGAAAATATGACTCACCTGAAGGGCAGCAGGTCGCCCAGTCCTGCCCCTACCAGGGCTCCTGGCACGTTCCGGGTTCCTGGCATCTTCCGGGCTCCTGTCCAGGGCTGGCTGGGTCCACAGTCTCAGGGCAACCAGTGGCAGTCCTCCCTCACCTAGAATTGCCCTCTTTCTTCTGCAGGTGAAGGTTTCACTGCTAATCTAACCAGACTGCAGGCCTGGAGATTTAGGGCAGCATGGAGCAACCACTCACACTTTAGTGAGAATTGGTGGATAGAGTACCCCTGGGCCAGATCCCAAGGTCATGGCAGGGTAAACCTGAGGGCAGATCGGTGGTGGCAGATCTACCCCAGGGGTGGGTGTTCTCTACACACAGGGGTGGGGGGCAGTAAGGACCTCACACCCACCTGCAGAGAGGTGGAGGTCTTGCCCAATCACTGGACCAGGTAGATGGAGCCTGTCTTCCTCCCTGGGGGACATAGATAGGGTTTGTGGGAGGTTGGTGCTGATATGGCACATGGTATTTTTTGCGTCCGTAAAGAGGGGCAAGGAGTAGTTTATATAGAATTTCAGCTTTGGGTGTTGAAGGTGGGGCTTGGGCGTTGGATCGGTGGGCCAGGAGTCTCTGCTCCATACCTGTAGGTGTTCTGGGTCTCAGGACTGGTAGGCAGGGAGACCTTCTGCACCTGAGGACCAGTTGATTGTCCTTCTACTGCCCGCAGCCCCTGTGTGTAGAGAACACCCACCCCTGGGGTAGAGGTCCTGGAGGCGGGCCAACCCAGAGGTCCATCAGAGTCGTGCCCGGCCCAGATGACTTGGCCACCCCCCAGCACCAAGGTACCCGAACTATGCAGGGCACCAGCAGTTTTAATGGGTTTTTATTTAACTTTCTCTTTATTGCAATTACCCTGAAAACTATTAAGTGTGGTTATTAATCATTAAGTAATTATTATCCGCTCTTGTATTAATTATCTGGCCATTGAGAGTGTCACCAAGATTTAAGATTTTTTTAAAAGGATATTTCTTTATTTTTTTTTTTTTCAATTTGTCTTAATCCTTACCCAAGGACATTTTTTCATTGCTTTTGGTGTGGGGGAGGAAAGAGAGAGAGAGAGAGAGACACTGATTCGAGAGAGAAACATCCATCCGTTGCCCCTGTATATGCCCTGACTGGGAATTGAACCCTCAACCCAGGTATGTGCCCTGACAAGAATCGAACCCACTACCTTTTGAGGTTTATAGGCCATCCCTCCAACCATCTGAGCCACACCGCCCAGGGCAAGATTTAAGATTTTCCATTGGTGGTATAGACGAATGCTCCTCTATATAGGATGAAGCAGGGAGCATCCCCAAGGGCCTCAGGAGGGGCCCCACCCCAGCCACCCCGAAGGCTTGGGGTTGGGGCCCAGCGCTCTTGAGGAGCATCCAGGTAAGTGTCAAGCAGAGCAGCGCCTGCCACTGGGCCAGCCTCCCACCTCTGAGGCTCTGAGCTCACCTGTGAGGTGAGGAAGCTGGACGCTCTCTGCAGAGCCGGCCATGAGGGCTCAGGGGCCGAGGCCCAGGGAGGGCCACAGAGCACTGCCAGGTGGGGGGGCCAGAGACCCGAGTCGACAGGGCGGCCTTACCACGTCAACTTGCTGTGACCATAGGGACGTGAGCAGGAGCTTGCCCCTGCTGTGGTGCTCGGTCACCGGTGTGACATCATGTCACTCTACAGCACCAGCTACGCCCCCACGGAGGGATCCGGACCCCAGTCAGCCACAGGCACTGCTCTCCCACCCCCATAGCCGCCCAGTGCACTCCAGGAGAGTGGCTCCTGGTGGCTGCTCCGAGGCCTGGTGGCCACAGGACCAAAGCCAGAGCTCCTGAGGACATTGGAGACTGCAGTGGGGCTGAGCGGTCAGTGAGGCCTGGGGGGCCACGTGGGCCTAGAGCTGGCATTTGGGGGTTTGCCTGGGGAGCAGCAGGGCCACGGGTGGGCACCTTGCAGAGTCCCTGGTACAATTCTCCCAGTAGGCCGTGGGGCCAGGTGCACCCAACCTGTGGGTCTCGGCGAGGCTGGCAGGTTGAAGGCTGGGTGTGGACACAGAGGAGGGGGCCACCCTTTTAGTCTGGTGTTTGGGGGGCCTACGGGGAGATGGGAGGAGGGCTGGGTCATGCCCAAGGCCCAGGACACACTCAGGGGGGAGCAGCCCAGCCAGGCAGTGCCAAAGAAGTGACCACAGTGAGGACGGTGGTAGTGGTGGAGGTGGCGGAGGTGGCGGTGGTAACAGTGGTGGCAGGGACCGTGGTGGTAATGACGAAGGTGACGGTGACCACGGTGTAGGGGGTGCCGGTGATGGAAGTGGCAGTGGCGGAGTTGCAGTCGGTGGGTGGTGGTGGCAGCGATGATGGAGGTGATGGTAATGATGGGTATGTTCACAGGGACGGCAGTGAGGATGAAAGCTAGTTCTCCAGGACCCAATGTTTCCCAGACAAGAGGCGTCTTTGCCGCCCCTTCCCTGCTGGTGGGCTCTCCCTGGGAGGCAAGTAAAGGGACAGCCTTCACCAGGCCTGACAGAACAGCGTCATATCTTGAACCCGCAGAGAACATTTAATCTTAGTTAAAAATAAATAAGTCCAATTATTGGAAGGGAAAAACATAGCCTAGTAGTTGCTGTCAGTGAACTGAAGGTAATGACCCAGAAAAGTGCACTCTAAGGGTTCTGGGCGCCGGCCCCTCCTGTCAGGACCATGGCCGGCAGGTGGGACGGAGCAGGGAGGGCTCGCCACCCCCTCCACCAGGGGAAGTGTCTGAAAGGCTGGCCATGCCCCCCTCTGCCCTGGCCCATCACCCCGGGATGCCTGGACACACCAGCCCCTGGCAGAAGGGGGTGGTTCTGAATATTCCACGGCCCTTGACTCACCAGCCCTGTTGTTCCTCTGCTGTGTGAGCCCAGGCAAGCCTTCACCTCCATGAACCTGCATCCTTACCTGGAAAAAGATGGGTGATGAGGGACCTGCCCTCTTGCCCCAGGTGGAGGGGTCCGCTTTGACAGCCAGCGTCCCTGTGGTGGGGGCAGGAGCCGCTGGCCTGCAACAGCAGCCTGTCTGTCAGGGATGGGGCCGTGCCCCCTTCCCTCCATAGACCCCAATCCATCCCAAGGGGTCTGCTGTGAGTACCTCCTCCCAGGTCCCCCGACCCTCTTCAAAGAGCTTCAAAAGCCCCGTGGAGCAAGGGGCCCCGCATAGGCCCGTTGAAGGCAGGGGCTGCTCCTGCCCAGCCTGGCTGGACACTGGGCATCTCAGAGTCAGGTAGAAAAGGACACTCAGGGGTGGCAGAACAGGATCCAAGGTCAATGCCCAGCTCAACCCCAGCCCCTGCCACAGGACAGGCCCTGTCCCTGAGTCTGCTGATTGGGGGCCTGTTGATTGGGGGCCTGTTGATTGGGGGCCTGTGGGTGCTGATGCCTGAAATAACTCCCACTCCCAGGCTGGGGGCCCCTTTTCTGCCCCCTCCCTGTGTGACTCAGCCAGACTAGCCCTCCTTCCCTTGGGGTGCCCCCTCCCTCCCTGGCCCTTGGTGGGGTGGGGTCACCTCTCCCCAGAAGCGCTGCCAGAGTCTGATGAGATTAGATGGCCTGGCAGCGACCCCAGCCCCGACCTCCAGGTCTGGAAGTCCCAACAGTGCCCCAAAGAGCTTGCAGCCTCGGGTGATTAGCTGCAAGGAACTGCCACTTTAATCAGCATGAAGCGTGCCCCTTTGCCGGGGAGGAAAATCCCATCTTGGAAATCCACGTCCCAATGCCAGTTCAATTTCACCCTCGGGGCCATAAAACCCTTTTCCAATCACCTGGTGCTGTTGGCTGCCAGCGCCGTTAATTCTGGGGACGTTATTTACAGCCTAGACATCGCCGGGGGCGGGGGGGAAATCAGGTCCGAACCCACAAGGAGCTCCCCTCTGTTCCCCACAGAGGCCTCAGGAGACAGACTGTGTCCAGCTGGGGATGCTGGACCAGGAAGTGGGCATCCCAGCATCCACAGAGTCACGTCATCTCCTCCCACGCAGGCTGGCAGGGCCACAGACGGGCCGGTCTGGGGTGGGAAGACTGAAGCCGGGCAGCTTAGCCCCCAGCAGGCACAGCCCCCTTCCTCCCCATGATCCTTGTCATCCCACGGCCTTGATTACTGGGGATAACGAGGAAAACACGTAATTGAATCTCCAAGAATTACCATTTTTATAACTTGCTCCCAGTTCCTGAGATAAATGAACTGTCTCCTTTGCATGGCAGCCACTCAGGGCACATCAGCGAGGGGTGACACCGCCCTTGATCAGCTTCTCGGGGCCTTATTAAGAGGAATGCCTCTCTGCCTTCTGCAAGGCGCCTGGTGGCTCTGCCGCAGCCCTGAGTGGGACGCGTGGGCTTGGGCGGTGCTCCATCAGCCACACTTGGGCGGTGGGTGGGCGGCGGCCAGCCGTTTGCTGGGTAGCTGGCTGAGGGTAAGGGTGGTGAGTTAGGGCCAGCTGGCATCCTAGCCCTGGTGTCCAGGAAAGCCAGTCCTGAGGCCAGAGGGAGGGGGGAGGGGAGGGAGGGGCAGTAGTGAGCAGGCCTAGTGGGAAGGAGGGGGTATTACCCATCTGCCCAGTCTCCTGTTGACCAAAGCTGACTCCAGAGAGCCAACTGGCCAGCGAGCTGAGCTGGGCCCCCAGGGGCCCTGTGGCACCTCAGTGTCAGGCACTGAGAGGCTCTGGGGGGAGCAGCTGCCACGCAGGCAGGGAGGGCGAGTAGGTGACCAGTGGTTTGTAAGCTAGTTGGCTGGTGGGTGCAGTGGTAGAAGTTAGCTAGTGGGGGAGTTGACATGCTCCTTGCTGGGTGGGCTGGCAGGTAGCCTTGGGTTGGGAGGTGCTGACCCAGTCTGTGCACTGAGCTTGCTGCTCGCGTTTGCAGGCTGTGTTCAGCAGAGCCTCCTTCCGACAAAGGGCCCGAGGGTGAAACCGCCTCACAACAGCCGCTCACTGACAAAGAGGCAACATGAAGCCAGGCCAGCCGGACAGCGGACAGAAGCCTCAAAAGTGCCATGGTGGGGAAGGCCCGGGAAGGGAGCCCAGCCCCTTGGGAGGAAGCAGGCAAGGGGGGCGCCAGTGTAAGTCCCACGGTTACTTATTTCAGTGTGAACAGTGAGGTGAAACTAACAAGCCAACCACGATCCAATTTGGGTCGGATCGTCTCCTCACCCCCAGCACTGTTCCCACTTTGTTGGGAGCTTCAGCCTGGCTGGACCCACCGGGGCTCCTCCTACACCCTGGCGCAGTCAGAGCACTGGTCCCTTCAAGTCTACCTCCTGTCTGCAGTGTTGTGGCGCCATCTGGTGGCAAATCCTGGAATACACACCTTGGCCAGCCAGGAGAGGGAGCCAGTCCTTCACGTGGAGGGCTCTCCTGGGCCCCAAGGGATAGGAGGACGGTAGTGGGCCTGTGGCCGCCCAAGGTCTCTGCCCCTCACTCGACCCCCAGTATCTCATTCAACCCCATTGAATCTATTTCCTGGGCACAGGGACAGGCCCCAGGAGCTCATGGCACAGCACTGTCTGCTCCCAGTAAGAGCTGAGTGGGGCCAGAGAGCCAAGAGCAAGGTAGGTGGGGATCCTGGATTCTGGCCCAAGTGAGGGTCTGCTGAGGTGACCCTGGCACTGACCAGCAGGACCTCCAGCACTGCTGGCTGCCCAGGCACCCCTGGCTGTCCAGCAAGGACAGGGGAGCATGAGGATGCTGAGAAGTGGGTGGACCTGGTAGGTGGGCTCCTCTGGGAAAGCAGGCACTTCTGGGCCCATGCAATTCCCCCACCTGGAGCACAGGAGCCTCCACAGCCCCCAGTGTGGCCGCCTTCCCAGCCCGAAGTCCCCGACACCCTGGCTGGTGGCAATTTATTGGTGCTGGCTGTCCCTGAGAGGATTTTCCTGACATTCTTAATATCCCTCTGATTCTTAAATAAAAAATGAGTAGCATTGTTCAGAAAGTCCCCCAGGAAGGGAAAACAAATGGCCTGCCATGGCCCCTGCCCTGGAGCTGATCAGCCACACGGGGGACAGGGCAGGCACAGGAGCGTGACCGCCATCTTAGCCCCAGCCTCTGAAATGGGACCACCTGGGAGCACCTCATGGCACAGCCTTCCCGAGGCCTTCCTCTGACCTTTACCTGCACCCCATTCCCAGGGCCCACCCCCAGGCAGTTCTCCACCCCACAGGGCTGCCCATGGGCCTGGGAGGGAAGCCACCTGCGCTCAGTAGGTATGTCCACTCACCCGGAATGTGCCTGCCCTCTGGCCCTGGGCTGGGGTGGTCACTCCCCAGGCTGCCCGGTCTCTCCCACGGTCACTGCCAGTGGATCTGTCCACACTCCTGGCTATGAGTCTAGGGGTACCTTGGAGGTGCAAGACAACTTATGGGCCCCAGCCACGGTCATCCTCTGTCTGTTACACACTCAGATAACTTACCCCCAAGCCCTTGCACGGGGTGTGGGCCAAGAGAAACCTGAAGGCCCAGGTTGCTCCAGGAAGCCTGCTGGGCCTAGGGACATGCAAGGAGTCTCCAAGGACTAGAGGGATAGCGTCTTAGCCAGAAGCCCAGGTTTGGGGGCACAGAGATGGGACTTCCCCTGAGGGGCTGTGTCTGGCCCAGGGATCTCAAGTTTCATCTGCTGCGAACCTATTTTTCAGCTTTTGAAATGAGCATGGGGCCTTGAATGTTGAGGCCACAGTGAATCCAGGCAGGTGTGCTTGGCTCAGGGCAGGAAGGGTGTGGGTGTCCTGTCCCTCCCCCCTAGCGCACCCCCTTCTTAAGGACTCCGGGCTCCCTGAGGCCACTGGGTCTCGTGGCAACTTGGGCACAAGCAGCTGCTATGGCAACTGGCTCGTAGGGAGGAGCGCTGCCTGTCAATGGGGGACATGGCCTGAGGCCCCCCACCCTGTGCTAGAGCCAAGCCTTCCACCCGTGGCCAGGAACTATGACCTGCACAGGACCCCCTCCTGGAGCTCAGGTCGATGCAAACCCCTCTACCCTGATGCAGGATGCTTTGCATACATTAGAATATCTGTCCCCATTCATGGAAATGCCAACACAACTGTGGACCCCCAGCACCCTCTCCCTCTGAGAGCACTGCCTACCCCTTGGGGCATTCTCCAGCTCGGGACCACTGGGGGTTAGGAAGGAAGAGTTTGGGGAAGTAGAGTCTTCAGGGCTGGGCTTGAGCCCCCAGCTCTCCAGGACATAGCATGGGAGTTGGCAGGCCAGGAAGCGGAGCTCCACAGGGTCATGGGCAGTGGGCAGGGGCAATGGGTAGGGCCGAGGTTCCCGCGTCATCCAGGTCTCTCCTCAAACTCACTGGGAATTGCCATGGCTTTGGGGCCTCTCAGCTCGGCCTGTGTGGCCACGGTGGAATGGGAGTCCCGCCCACCACCCAGCAGTTCCCCTGTGTGGCCACAGCTGTTTTTGCTTTCCCTTCAGGGGAAGGACCCACCAGCCTCCATGAGGACCTCCTCTCTCTCCCCACGCCACATTCCAGGCTCCTGCCGGCATCTGGCAGGCTCAGGGCGCTGAGCACAGCAAGCAGCCCCTACCCCACCCCCGCTCTCCACCACCCCAGCCACCCAGGCTTTTGGCCCACCCCTGCTCCCATGGCTGCCGCACCTCAGATGCCCTCCAAAAGCCCTCTGTGGCCACCACCTCGAGTTTCCCTGAAGGGAGGTACTCTGATACTCTGAGATGTGTGAGATTCTGGAGAGGAATGGCAGGGCCAAGTCCACGGCAGGGCCCAGGGCTCCTTCCTCCTCTGTGTGGCTAAGCAGGCGCCCCGCTGGCTAGGCAGTTCCCTGAGCTACGCTCCAGGCCCGTGCTTCCCAGCTCGTCCCCTTACAGAGCCTGTTGTTAAGGGCTGCAGGCACTGCCCCCACCCTAGAGGCACGGCAGGGACTCCTGGGGCCAGGACCACACGCGTCCAGCCAGGCACAGCAAGTGGACTGTGCACATGCCTCCCCTGTGGGTGAGCGGCCCACAACAGTGGTCCCTGCAGTGTACCCCCCACCCCCGGCCCTGCCACGGCAAAGAGGACCGGAGAGAGACCCCCTTTGGAAGAGGGACTTCAACAAACTTCTTCAGATGGGAAGTGGAGGCTGACTTAGCATGGCAGCCTGGGTGTGGATGAGGCAGAGCGGAAAAGTGGGGCTGGCTAGGGGACAGCTCGGAATGACCGCCCAGGTGACACAATGGCAGCTCGGGAAAGCCCCCAGCCATCCCCCAGTCCACACTGCAGACCTGCAGCGAACTTGAGTTTGTTTGCCCAGAGGCGGGAGGCCTTCCTTCCAGGGGCCTGGTGGGAGGACGCAAGAGCCCCTCCAGGCCGCTGTCAACTCTTCCCTCCTCCCCCTTCTCAGGAGTAGGAAAGCCAGACACTTGAGGAGAGCGTCTAATAGGAAGCACTAAGACCAAATAGGAAAAAATGAACCACAAAGAGAATAGGGGGGAAATGCAGGAAGCAAGTGTTCCCCTCCCCTGTAGCCCCCTTTATCCCTAAAACAGAACAAGATGCTCTGAGAAGAGAACAGGGGCCCTCAATGAACAATAGCGACACTGCAAATGTGACTGCTGCTGAAATTCAAAGGCCCAGCCGCCAAGCCTGGCCTGCTGCAGCCACGCTGAGGGCGTGGGGCCCCCCTCGAACTCCCGTGGGAAAGTACCCTCTGAGCCTGTTCTCCCGCTCACCCGGCGCCTGGCAAGTGTTAGGTCAGAGTAAGATGCTCTCGGACCGGAAGGGGTCTCCCGATCTAGTCCCATGTGACAGGCCACTCCCAAACCTCATGGCTAGAACAAGCACGGTTTAGCCCAGGGATTGGCAAGTGGGCCGCCCTGTGGGGCCGATCTTCAAGGGTCTCCCTGGGCTCCCAGTTAAAATGACAGAAGCCTCTGTCCATGTGACCTCTGCTGCTGTAGCAAGGTCTCCCCGACAGCAGAGGGTCCCCAGAGCAGCAAGAGGGAGAGGGTCAAGGCCCAACACACGAGCATCCAACTGGTGACACTTTATCATGAACCCATGGGCCCAAGTGATTCCTCGGGCTGGCCAAGAGGCCAGGAGGAAGGGAGGGGCCCTGTCTCTTGATGTGAAGAGGGCAGAGTCACGTGGCAGAGGAGCAAGAACCCAGGAAAGGAGGGGTTGGTGGATGTTCTACTGCGCAGGGACTCAAATTCCCTCCAATCCACCTATCTGAGGACGTTCCTGGAGGATGTCCTTCCACGAAACAAGGGGGGGGGAACTGAGAAAGAGAGGGTCGTGGAAACAGATGCCAGGAGTGGGGGTGGGGAAGGTGGGGCCCATAGACAGCATGATGCAACCTCGGAAAGGAAAGAGGAGAAACGAACCAGGACCCCGAATCTGGCTCCACCATCGGACGCATGCGCCCTGGTGGTGAGCGGCAAAGAGCCAGCTCCTACCTATCCAGTCCCATCGCTTAACATGGTGTGGCCCTGGGCAAGTGACTAACTGTATTCATGCTTCAGTTTCCCCACCTGTAGAGAAAGGGTAACAATTGTCCTTACAGTACCGTTAAGTAAATGTCCGACATGTTATTTTAAAATAAATAAGACCCTGGAGACGCTCGGTAAAAAGCCAGGCTGAGGGATGCCCCACTCTGTGTGGAGAGGGAGGGAGGGGTCGAGAGACTGCCTGTGTGGGACAGGCGGCTGTCCTGGAAGGATCTGAACAGCCAGACGCACACACGGGGGCTGGTGCAGGCGGGAGCACTGAGGTGTGTGTGAGGGCGGATCACAGCAGGCACCTAACTTGTTTGGTGTTTGATTTTTGTCTTCACCATGTGTCTGCATTACCCGTTTTACACTTTAAGCAAGTAGCTGCGGTGGGGCACTGGGTGGCATGGGTGGGGGGGCTGGGGAAGATAAGGAAGGGGTGACCAGATGAGGGTATTTCAAGAACAGGGATGTGGTGGGAGGGGCCCTGCCAGCTCTGGCCCATTGTGACCTCCCTGGTTGTGCCCAGGCCTTTGTGACAGGCACCCCTGAGGCAGACCTGTGGGCTAGGACACCTGGAGGGCCCCCAGTAAGAGGGTGGTAGGTCTGGCCAGGCCAGAACCTGGACCTGGGGTCAGGAAGGGGTCACAGGGAAGTATGGAGGGGCCCAAAACCCTGGGGCCCTGTGGCCACTCCCACCCCCAATGCCCCCAACCCTCAACTTCAAGCAGCCACGGAGGATGCCTAGACTCACCCTGCCAGGGGTTTGTAAGCTGGTCCTGCCCGGGGCCTCTCAGCTCCACGCACTCAGTGGAGTCTGCCAGGACTTTCCCAGCCCCGGGGCCAGGGGGCGGCGGGCCCAGGGTAGGTGGCAGGGTACCTGGGGGCTTTATTGCAAATGAAGAGGGAGAGATGCAGAGACAGAGACCCAGAGAGCCAGCAGGGGTGAGACAAGGACAGATGGAGGCGGAGCTGGGCTGGGTCTGGCCCCTGCACTCAGGAAGGGAGCCGGGGTCACCCAGGCAGGGGGGAGCCTCCAGTTCCGGGCCCAGACCCTGCCCATGCCCTTACCTGCCACAGGGGGCAGGGACCCCGGCCTCACCCAGGGTAGCCTCCTCCCAGCTCCAGAGTGTGCCCCTGGGGCCTGGAGAGCACTCCTTCCTCCAGCTGGAGCAGGAGAACCAGAATCTGGTGAGTGAGGTGCCCAGGCTGGCCCCAGGCTCTGCGCCTGTCTGCACAACGAGCTCACAGCCTTTCCTGGACCTCCTAAGCCCCGTGTCTCAGGCTCCTGCCCAAGGAGCAGCTGTGATGGACATCCCATCTCTCTGCCTCCCACCCCCAGAAAAGGCAGAACCAGGACCTGCGGGAGCAGCTGGGGGCCCTTCTGGGACCGGGGCAGCAGTTCCTGCCCCTGTGCCCGGAGCACTCAAGTGGAACAGCCGTGGCCTGGGTAAGCACACGGCAGCAGCTGGGCCCAGCGGGGCTTCGGCTGCGGTCAGGACTGACCCTGTGACTCCACGCACCACACCCTCCACTCCTGCTCCTGAGCAGTCCATGACCACAGACACTGTCCATGGCCTTGAAGCTGACCCAGGGGCTCTTCTGCAGCCTCCTGAGCAGGCTGGTTCCAGGCCCCTGGAGGACAGGGCACCTTTGCAGCTGCTGCGGCGGGAGCTGTGCCGAGGGGAGGAGTCCTTCGTGCAGCAGTCCCAGGTGGGTGCCTGGGCCTGGTGGGGGCTGGAGGGTGGGGCAGGGCGGGGCCTTGGGGCAGCAGTCCCAGCTGGGTAGAGGAGGAAGAGGCTGACCACCAGCTGGCCCTGCCCGAGCCCGCACTGTGCTTCACCGCCCTGTGCTTCAAATGCCCAGAATGAGCTGCAGCAGATCCGACTGTCCTTTGAGAGGAAGAAGATGGCCATTACCGAGGTGCCTGCCTGGCCAGGGTGCAGGGGGTGCTGGGCAACCCGCGGGGTGGGGCACATCCTGAGGGCATGACTTAGCCTTCCCCCAACCAGGTGTGGGATGGCGTGGCCGAGGTACACATGGCCCTGAACAACCAGGCCACCGGACTCCTGGTAGGTCCCCTGAAGAGCCGTGCCCAGAGGCTGAGGGAGGCAGGCAATGAGCGGGGCTGGGGGAAGGGTGAGAGGCAGGGGAGTGTGGCAGGACCATCAGGGATGAAAGACCCTCTACCTCCTCTGCCCCCTAGAACCTCAAGAAGGATATCCGGGGCGTGCTAGACCAGATGGAAGACATTCAGCTGGAGATTCTGGGGTGATGTATGGGGTCAGGGGCCTTGTGGGGGGCAGCCTGACTGAGCTGAGAGGGGCAGGTGTCCTGCCAGGATGGGAGAAACCAATCCCGAGCCCCTCCCCGGCTCCACGGCACCAGGCCAAGGTGGTGCTGGTGGCCCTGACTCTGTAACTCCCCCAGGGACCGTGCCCAGTGCCGCACCCAGGCAAGGAAGGACCTGTGCATAGCAGTAAGCAGCTCCCCCCTGAGTTTCCCACCCTGGAGGCCCTGTTTGGGGAGGGGAGAGGTAGGCTTCAATGGAAGAGGCCCCACGGTGGGAGCCCCACCAGGAGCCAGGTGACCAGATTCACCTGGGTGGGGGGGAGGGGCCATGTCCTGGGCAGGGAGAGCAGGGATATGAAACACCTGGACCCCTGTGGGCAGGGGGAGCAGGGATTTGGAACACCTGGACCCCTGTGGGGGCGGGGCCAGGCTCTGACATGCCCCCCTCCCCTGCAGAAGGCAAAGCCACAGCTGGGATGTTCGGAAGGCCTCAAAGGCCAGCTCTGGTACGTGGCTGCGTGAGTGTGCGGGCGGAGCCCAGTTCCCCCAAGACGGTCCCTCGGGCGCCCCTGCCCCCTGACCACCACCGCCCGCAGGCTGCTGGCCCTGAGGCTGCTGCTGGGCACCCTGCTGGCCTGTACCGCTGCCTACGTGTACGTGGTGGACCCCACACCCTTCGAGGGGCTGGTGCCGCCCCTGCTGAGCCGCGCCGCCGTCTGGAAGCTCCGGGCCCTACTGGGCCCATTCCTGCGCCTCGAGGTGGATGACTTCCTGCCCTTCTAGGCTGGAGGCCCAGCTGCCCCAGTGAGGAGGAGGCCAGGCGGCCAGCACGGCCCCGGGTGCCCAGCGGCCGAGCCAGCCCCTGCCCACAGCACTGCTGGCACACCGTCCCCACGAGCGCCTCGGAGAAGGGTGGAGGAGGGTCTGTCCTGAGGGCTGGGCCTGCGGCTGGACATACAGTGCTGACACACACAGCGTCTGAGACTGTCTCCATGGAGCTGGGGACAGGGAGCATCCTGAGGCTGGTCTCAGAGTGGGTGGGGGTCCCGGAGGGTGGCAGCCCCACCTCAGCCTTCATGCCCCGTGTGCCTGCTGGGTGGCAGCCCCTCCCCAGGCAGCCCCCAGCCTGCCCCCGGCACCACGAGGGCTCTGAGCAGAAGGTTGCCAGGAGGGTGTCCACTGGCCGTGAGGAGAGAGATCGTCTCCTTGCCCACACGGGTCCGGTGCTCAGCCTGAACCTCACACCTATCACATAACCCGAGGTCCCTGTCTGGCCAACCACCTCGCCCTCCCTACCGGCCCCCAGCCCCCAGCCCCCAGCCCCCAGCCATCACCACCACCCGGCCCCACTCCTATGGCCTCCTCAACCCAGGGCCCCTGTCCAGTCCAACCTCCGGGCACACCCCAAGGCTTGGAGGACAGGGGGACCACATCGTTGGAGAGAGCTGTGGAGGTAAACACCAAAACTTTTATTGAGGGCATTAAATTGGGGTAGGGAATTCCTTCTAAAACAATAGAGAGTAGCTTTGTGGCTTGCTCACCCCCACGTGGGAGAAAAAGCTGCTGCTCCTTCAGGAAAGGGTGGGCTGGGACCCCGCCCTCTCCCTGAGGGCATCCAGGCCCAGCTGGCTGGGAACTGCAGAGCCCCACCCGAGTGCCCCCAAGCACCCCCGTGTGTCTCCGAGTGAAGACTGAAGGCTGCCGAGCAGGGGCTGGGTGGCCAGCTTCCCTCCCGCCCTGGCAGGACCTGGACGGCTCAGCAGGCTGGTGGCTCCGGGTTAAGGCATCTGTGCTGGGGTCAGGGAGGGGGGAGTGCAGTGACCTGTGGGGGGCAACCTGAGACCCCCAACCCTAGCCTTACCACAGAGGCCTGGGCTTCCTGAGGAGGAAGGGGTGTCTAAAGTGCTTGGTCAAGCAGGGAGGTCAAGGTGATGGCTTGACACCTTGGGAAGACCATGCTGGTCCCAGTAGATCCGGGGCCCCCACCTGGGGCACTGGGCCCCCTGCAGCAGTGGGGAACTTCCTGAGGTGGGCAGGCACACGGTCACAGGCCCCAGTGGGCCGGGAGTCAGTCAAGGTTTGGCTGAGAGAGAAGGGACCTTCAGCCGACACCCCAGGGTCCGTGGCAGCCTGGCCTCCCAACCGTCCTGGGCTGGGCTGTCCTGGGCCCCACGGACACCTACTTGGCATCCCGCTCGGGCCCTGAGAGGCTGGGGAAAAGGCTGGAGGCGGCCAAATGCAGGCGGCACACAGCTCCTCGGGGGGGCACCCCAGCGGCCGGGCTCCAAGGGACCTGCAGTAGTGGGCGGTCCTCAGGGAGGCCCAGGTGGCACAGGTGCAGGCCGGGGGGCACTCTGGACGGGCCACGACGCCCCCATCCACGGCTACAAGTGCCGATCCGCCCCCTGCGGGCCGCAGCGTCCCATGAGAGAGAAGCAGAAAGGGTGGAGGTCAGCCTGGGGCAGAGCAGCCCAGTGCAGGGGGTCCAAGGTCCAGGGCACCTCCCACAGGTGGGCCAACCCCTGCCCCCCAACCTCTGCCCAGCTGTCTCAGTCCCAAAAAGCTGTGTGTCGCCAATGCCTCCCCTCGACACATTTAACAGGCAGAGGTGGGTGGGCCCAGTCAAAGCAGCTGCAGAACACGGCAACAGCCACCACAGGTCCCAGCCAGCAGGTGGCCCCAAGTACACCCCTCCTCCATCTCTTGCAAGCCCTTGGGTTCCCGGGGGCCCCTGGGGCAGCTGCAGCCCCAGCCTTTCTCCAAAAGCCCTGTTACTGCCAGGAATGACGCAGACCCCAGGGAGCCGCACACTCGTCAGCCAAAGACCTGTGGGCCAGCCCCTGCCTCCCAGGCTCCCAACTCTGCTGAAGTCAGCAGAAATGCCCACAAGGATGCTCAATCCCATGCAGGCCACTGCCTCTCCCAGAGCCCAGCTGGCTCTGCCTCCCACCCCAGAGCCCCTGAGTATCAGCAACAGCCCTGGCCTTGCTCAAGGAAAGGATCAAATGACTCTTTTTCTTTTTTTAATAAAATTATAGATATATAGATGTAGATATAAAAACATAAAACAGACACAACGCAAGCAGACGCTGCTGTGTGCTTACTCTCGGGTCCCTGGCACCAGGCAGAGCTCTGACCCCCTCCCCATGTGCTTCCCACGCAGGCGCCGAGGCTCTGTTGCCCCGACTCTGCATGCCTTGGGGTAGGGAATCTCGTTTGGCAGGGAAGGGACTCCTGGTCTCAGAGGCCCCTGCAGCAGTGTCCGGCCTGTGCCTGCTCCCACCTGCCCCCATTGCCACCCACAAGAGCATAAAGCGGAGGTTAAGGCTTCAATGACAGCGAGTTTCCCGGCAGTGGGGGCAGCGGGGGGCCTGAGCTTTAACACATGGGACATGGCATGGCAGCTCAGCGCAGAGACATGGGGACATGCCCACCAGCTGGGCGAGACGGGACACATGGAGCCAGGACCCCTCCCACAGCTGGCAGTCTGCCTATCTGTCCATCCACCTGTCCGTCAGAACCCAGACTAGTCCTGGAGCTGGGTGCCTGTGAGCCAGGCTGGACTTCCCATAGAAGCATCAGCCTCACCAAACTAGAAGTTCCCAGCGGGTCCCTGAAAGGCAGCAGGTTCGGATCAGCCAGGCAGCGGGCCCTCAGTCCGGAGGACGGCCAGGGACCCAGGCCTCTCTGTCCATGTCTGGGCCACAGTGACCCATCTATAAGGGGAGTGGTGGGGGCTGGCCTGGTGACAACCTCGGGACATGGGTGCAGTCCACACAGACGCAGTCCGCGCCCCCTCAAGGCCCAGCTATGGAAGCTGGGGCACCAACAGATCTGCAGCCAGTGGCCCTCGGCCTGACCACGCCCTGGTGCGCAAACAAGTGGATGGACAGGCGGAGTACGAGGGACAGACTTGTGGAAGCGTGGTTCTCGCTCCTGCTGATGTGTCCACACCAGGTCTGGGCCGCCTCCTCTGTCAGGGCAGAGAAGTCGGGGGGCGGGGGCAGCCGCTGGGGGGTCCTGGTCCCCGTAGTGCCACAGCAGGTGGGTGGCAGTCACTCCTCACACCGAGATCTCGTACGTGGTCCCACCCACGCCAGACACCTTCTTAACAAGCGTGTGCCGGGCAGGGCTGGTGGAGGGCCCCAGGGGGCCAGCAGCAGGGCCCAGGCGGGCCAGGCCCGGGGACTGCCCGTTAAGCTTACTTGGGGGGGTCTTCAGCTGAGGGTGGTCCCTGCATCAAAGCAAACACATACACGCACACACACGGTGAACAAGGGACCACAGCAGGACACAGGCCGATGAAGGCAGCGGGACAGACGATGCAGACAGAGCCCTGGGTGGCCCACGCCACTGAGCGCAGAAGGTACCACCCAGAAAACAGGTGGCTGCACCGAGCCTGCAGGGGGAGGGCTGTGCTGTCACAGGACAGACATCAGAATGGCTGTCACACCCCCAGGTCCCTTGGTCCCTCCCACTGGCAAAACCATAGCATGGGGAGGCCAGCTGAGCCCCTGATTCAGCCCGGCCCTGGCACCCTAACCTGGGGAGCCCAGTGATGGCTGTGTTGCCCCTTCCCTGTTCCCCCTGAGGAAAACAAGGGGCTGCCCTCCTACCCGGATGCCTTCCTAGCAATAACCTCGCTGCCTCATCAGGAGGGCAGGTGGCCCTCCCTCCTTTGGCCGCCATCCCTGCCTCTGTGCAGACACCACCTGCTGGACCTGCTGCCCCCACAGCAGAGACCGCCTGACCTAGCCTGTGCTCAAGGCGGCTGGGGCGGGGCCCTGACAATGCCGCTGCACCCAAGGCAGGGCCGCACAGGCGGGCGCTCAGTTCTTGAGCTTGGACCTGACCTGCCAGGCAGCCGGTCCACATCCTCAGTTACCCACCCACTGGGGCTTGGAACCAGCCTGACCTTCGGGGCCTAGTTTCTGCATCTCCGCACAGGCAAGGCCCTGCTCCCCAGGGCTGTGTGCCCTACCCATGGTAGTACATTGTGCTGCAGGGTCCCCCAGACTCAGCCTCCTGGGCAGGGGCAGTGGCACTGCCTCCTGAGCAAGGCAGCCTGGGGCGCCCACCCACGGGTCTGTGCTGGCTGAGGGAACGTGGGGCATTAGGCTACGATGCATCAGGACATGCCAGGGCATCCTTGGAAGGGTGCAACCCTCACAAAGGCTGGCCAGGAACCTGCAAGTGGGGAAGGGCCACCCCACAGGCCACGTCGGGCCTTGCAGATAGCCCACACTTGCTTAGCCAAGTGGCCCCACAGACAGATGGACACCTGCCCCCTGCCAGGAAGCCTGCAGCACCCCCAGAACCCACCTCTGCACGGCCAGTGAGGGCGGTGGTTCCGGGAGGTCCGTGTGGATGAAGGCAACGGCTTTGGGGCCCATGTAGGAAGGCGAGCGGGGAGTGCTGGGTGGGGAGGGCGGGCCCTGGCGCAGGGGAGACCTGTGGGAGCCACTGCCTGGCCGGGGTCCCGGGGCGTTGTTGTTGACCAGGTCCGCCTGCAGGGAGGAGGAGGAGGTCCTCGGCGCCCGGCTCACTGCGCTGGACAGGGAGGACAGCGACGTCTGCAGGGCGGGGTTCCGGGCGCCTCCGAAGCCAGGCCCGGCCACCAGGTCGTCTCTGGAGCCATAGCGCAGCACAGGGCCCCGGGGGCCCTCGGACAGCACACTGGCCTGCTGCAGGCTGTAGGAGCTGGGAGCGTCATAGACACCGGAGTCGCCAAAGAGCGAGTCGGCCTGAGACCGCAGCAGCCGCTCGCGCTCCTCCCTGTCCTTGCGCTCCTGGATGGAGGCCATGATGGTCCTGGACAGGTTGTCGTAGCGCACAGGCGAGGGCTCCCGCGGCCGGGGACCCGACGCGGGGCTGAAGCTGCGGGGTGGGGGCTGTGGGGGGTCCCCCGCAGCCCCAGGGTGCAGGTAGGGCGAGCGGTAGCTGGCCATGCTGGCTGAGGGGTGGGCAGGGCACGCACGGCCACTGGGCGAGGCAGGGTTAAGCAGGCTATCATAGGACAGGCTGCCGTTGCGGTTGGGCAGTGCGTGGGGGGCAAAGATGCCGCGATGGGGTGTGGGGGGCCCACCATCAGAGCGCAGGGGCTGTAGGGCCATGTGGTCCCCACCCCGTCGGCCTGCAGCCTTGAGGCTCAGGGATCGAAGAGCCCCCGAGAAGGTGTCAGCAGTGCTGAGCGGTGGGGACGGCGGGTAGGCGGTATGCAGGCCACCAGCTGTGTAGTCAGGGAGGTCCAGGCTGGGCTCGGATGTAAAGTCCAGGCTGTGGATGCTATCTTCCCCCAGAGTCAGGGAGTCAGGGCCTGGGACCTGCAGAGACAGAGGCTGCACATCTGCCGCTGCCCACCCACCATGCCCCACCTGGGCACCCGATGCTCTGAGCCCACGTGGAGGCTGCAATCCCAGGGACGTTGAAGTGGTAGCAGGCACAACCAACAAGGTGTCCCAGAAGCTCTCTGTCCCCTGGCCACAGAAGGAAGTGGGACGGAGCAGCAGCCTCCGATGGTGCTTCCCCAGGGAAGGAGGCGCATCCTGCTCCAGTTCGGATTTTGGTTGGGGGGGGGGCCACCTCAGGAGCTGGGCCTCGAGGAGATGTAATAACCACACAGTGACCAGGGCCCTCTCTTGGGCACCCCACCCCTGAGGGTCAGGGCACTACAGGGCCACAGCTGGCTGCTACACTCACCCAGGGCAGTGGCCTTGAAGCCCACCCAGCTCAGGGGCAGCCACACTGACAGTCTTCATGATTCAACCATTGGGCTGGAGACAAGAACCTCAAAACCCAGGGGAACATGGGTGCGGACAGATGTGGCCTCGGGGCACTGGGTGAACCCCAGACCCTCAATGGGATCCAGGACAATCCCAGGAAGGAGGTGACCTGGGTGAGGGCACCCAAAGCCCGTCCCCACCCCCAAGAAGGTCCACTCACACCACACTGGCCAAGGAGGCTCGGACTCACTGCCCAGACCAGTGGGCCCTGAGAAGCAGGCTCAGGCAGGATGCCAGCCCTGAGAGGAGGGGCCTCCTGGGCCGGGGCTGGGGGCTGGGGGCTGGTCTAGGTGTGCTGGTCCAGCCACAGGGCTTGCCTCTCGGGTGGCTATGAAGGAGGATGGGCAGCCTGGGAACTCGTGGGGAATTCCTGGGAATTCCTCAGCCAGTCCAGGGCTGCCGATTGCTCCAGGGTGAGCACACGACACTTATACAACCCAGAGAAATAATGTGCTTTCTCAAACAATCTCAGATTCTTTTGAAGCCTTCCCGTGGGCTTTTTGGAGTGACTAATGGTGGAATTCCTGGCATCCCGGCACATACTGCTCCTGTGGGCAGCCGCCTACTGGGCCAGAGGGCAGTACAGGCAAAGGGAGTGGGGCCAGGACGGCCTGCATCAGCCCCACCCAGCACACTTTGCACTGCTCCCCTCCGCTGGCTCCCGCGGGGATCTCTGCAAGGAGGGGTCCTGCTGACACCCTCTATGCCCCAGGCAGGGTCTCCCAGGGGGTGAAGCATCTGGGACAGGGTCTCCAGGGCAGGGCCAGGCTTCCTCACCTGCTCACTCGGCCCGCAGAAAGGCGCTTTGGAACCTGTGGGAAAGGCAGGCCGGAACTTGTACATTGCAGGCGTCGGGGGGCTAGTCCTCTGTGCTGACAGGGCGCTCTCTGGGGGAGAAGGATCACAGTCAGGCCACGGTCAATCCACGCCACCTCCCCTCATTTGGCCGGCCCCGCCTCACCAGCACTTCCTGGGCGTGGGGTCTGCCGGTCACTGCCGAACGTGCCAGTCTCTGACTTGGGGGGCAGTGGTGGCCCCAGATCCAGTGGCTTCTCATCCAGCCGGTCCAGGCTGCCCTTGGACTGGGAGGGGGCGTGGTCAGTGGTGGGTAGAGTGTGGGCCAGACACGGGGATTCATTGGGAACTCCTTCCTGGGACCCTGGGACCTAGACCCTCCCTTGGAATCTGCCCAGTTCCTCCCCTTTCCATTTTTCTAGGCCCCTCCAACCTAGCTGCTTCCCACCTCCAAGGGTCTGATCCTCACCCCATCTCCTACCCACCCCAGGGCCCCCACCTTGCTTCGGCCCAGACCAGCCTTCAGCCCGTTGTCACTAAGCTTGACCTTGAGCGGTGGGGCTCGATCTAGAAGTTCGGGCCGAAGGAAGGGTGGCTTCAAGCGAGCAGCAAGTGGCAGCCGGGGTGACTCCACCACATACCTGCACCAGGGGCAGAGGGGACAGTGGCAAGGGTGGCCAAGTCTGAGTGTACACCAAGGGCAGAACCAGGTCCACCTGCCAACGGCAGGAGACCAGGCTTAGGGTCCGTAGCTGCCCACCCTGAACCCAGCAGAGGCCCCCTCGATACCCTCCCCAGGCCTCACCGGGGAGCCAGGGGACTGCATAGCACGTGCTCCACGTTCCCATAGCAGCCTCGGGTGAAGGGATTCACGCCCCCACGAAACTTCCCCGTCACCTGCAGACAAGGGACCCCTCAGCCAGCGTGGCCACCCGGGGCCCAGGCCAAGGTGGACAGAAACACAGCTGGGGCTCCTCACAGGTTGGTCAGGGTCAGCCCAGTGGTAGCCCCACCCAGGCCACCTCAGCTTGTCCCTGCAGAGAGCTGTGGAATTTACAGGCCCTGGGCCACCCATGGCTGCAGCGGCACAGCCCCACCCCAAGCCCCACCAGGATGTGCTGGACCACCACCGCTGCACAGGCCGCCTCAGCTGAGGGCCCCCAGAGCGCTGCCCCCGCCCAGGGCCCCGTGCAGCCTGGCCCTTGCAGCTCCAGGGCCCGCCCAGGTCTGCACCTGCTCGTTGGTAGTGCGCCCTCGAGTGACCAGCACCACATGGAAGCCAGTGAGGCCGATGACGGGGATGAAGAAGAGGCCAGCCACACACATGACAGCCATGCTGGCCCGTTAAGGCCAACGGCCATGGGCGGAGACACAGAGCAGGTGCCTGCAGACAGACTGCCCCCCCACCCCGAAAGGTGACCCACCCCCCCGGGGATTCCCACTCGGCTGATCCATCCCCCCAAGCCTCCGCGTCCCCTGTGAAACACGCCCCCAGCCCACACTGCCTCTGTGGTCGGGCCAAGGATACGTGATGGTGGTGTGGGCAGCGCCCAGCCCCTCGGCGTGGTTCAACACATAGACCAGGCCGAAGGCCACGACCCCCACCATGTGGGCGCTGAGCGACAGCAGGAACAGGAAGAAGTAGCGGTAGTTGCGGCGCCCGATGCAGTTGTTGACCCAGGGACAGTGGTGGTCGAAGTCCTGGGCGGGAGAGGCACGTCAGAGTGAACGGTGGGTGGGGGCAGGCACACCGTGGGGAGGGGCGGATGGGGTGGCAGGGCGGTCACCTCTACACAGTTGTCGCAGACGCTGCAGTGGGAGCAGCGTGGTGGGCGGTAGAAATGGCAGGTGGCACACCACTTCATACGGACCTGGATGCCCCGCACATCCACGTTCTTGTACAGTGGGGCCCGGAAGTCATCCTCCTTATCCTCGTCTTCGTCCGCTGTGGGCCAGAACCAAATGGAGGGGTGGGAAAGTGACTTCCCTGGCAGGAGGGCCCCTCCCCGATCTCGACCAGCCCACCCACTAGGAACCCCTACCAAAGGCTCTCCCCATGTCAGCCACTCACACTCTAGTGAAAGAGAGCAGATAATCTGTCCCAGCACAAGGTCCTACCTCGGGGGAAGACGCCAGGGTCCATGAAGGTGGCCATGCTGAAGTTGGCCAGGACAAAGAGGAAGATGATGCCATTGTAGACGGGAACAGCTGGGGACACAGCTCGTGTCAACCACGGGCATCTGTGTGGGACGGCAGGGCAGAGCTAGGTCTGGGAGTGTGGCAGGTGACTCAGAAGCAGAGGAATTAGGCATGTCCATGCATGTCCAGGCCTTCAAGGCCACCCTGATGCTGAGCATGGCAGTCAGGAGGGCCACTGCTGCCCTGGACCCTCTGAGAGGCCCCGCCCAATTGCCTGCGGTTCCTCTGCTCAGCCTTCGGGACTGGGCACGTCCTGCACGGCACGCGGACTCTGTGTGCTGACTCGAAGCCCGGCAAGCCCCCAGGTAGCTGTGAGGAATTTAACTCATACTGGAGAAAACAGGCTCAGGGAGGCCCACAGGTCTGGGGTGGCACGGTTGAGGAGGGGTGGCCAGAGCCCACCCGCACCCTCCCACCCCAGCCGGCATCTTTCCCAGGCTCCCAGGAGGAAAATAAGCCCTTCCTGCCTGTGTGCCATGACTGGCAGAGGCTGGTGACCTGCCAAGCCGCTCAGACCACCCATCCTCACCCAGACCTGTCCCCAGCCCCCTGGGGCCCCCTTAGCAGGGCGATCCTTGGGTGGGAGGGGCCCCAACTGTCAGCCGCTGAATGCAAAGTGGCGCCAACCCCACCCTTCCCTGAGGGGTGCAGTCTCAGAGTCTGGGCCACCAGGCAGCCCCTTCTTTTTAGTAGGTCACCTCACTCTCCACATGACAGTGCAGAACGCTTGGAGATTCCAGAAAAGAACGACTCCCCCACCCCTTCCAAATCTCTCACACCTTGGCTCCCAAGGCCGCCCCTCTTCCCGGATGCCTTCCCAGACTCCTGGCGCCCTATAAGGGTCATGCCTACCTGCCTGATGCGCAGTCTGCCACAGACAGCGTCTTCCTCAGCCCTCTGGGGACCTGACAGAGCCCCGTCTGTGGAGACCCACCAGTCCCTGGGCACATGGTCTGTGGCCCCCCGCCCCGACTTAGCAGTAGGTCCCTGAGTTCGCCCACTCAGCTTCTACAAAGCCCCTCCAGCCTCCCCAGCTCTCCCATGGCTCCTGACAAGCAGGGGCACTCAGGGGGTCTTCTCCCCTCCCAGTACTGAGACCCACTGTGAAGTCGGGGGACCAGTGGGGATCCCCCACAGCAGCCCTCGCTGTGAGCCCTGCCTGTCACCCAGCGCATGCAGGCCACGCTGGTGCGCCCACGCCTGGTTTGGCCAGGAGCCAGCCCCGCCACCCAGCAACCACCTCCATGAGAGCAGAACTTCGCTATTTTTAGTGGAAAGCAAGAAGCTATTTAAAGCTTCCCTACCCACAGCAGCACGCTAGGCACCCCAGAGCCCGAGTTACCCCTTCCTCTCCTCCAGGACCAGCCATGGAGGTGGATGCACGGCCTGAGGACGGGCTTCCCTCTGCCAGGAGGGCTTCCTCCAGCACCCCCTTCCCGGTCAGCCTGGACTGCCCACCAGCGGACGCCTTTCACACTCCCCATCCTTGCATGCTGAAGCCTGGCATACAGACAGTGCTCAATGTGTGTCTGTGGCTCTGATCCAATCCCATTCAGCAAGGCAATACTGGGCCCCTGAGGCACGGTCTGCCCAGCAAGGCGGCCGTGGGGGCACAGGTCCAAATGCCATTGCGGAAGGGCTTTTCCCAGGCATGCCTGGGACCCAGGGAGAGATGGGGCACTGTGGACCCCAAATGGGTGGCTCGAACCCGCTCCCCATGGCTCCTTCTGGGAAGGGCTGGCCACATAATCTGTGCAAAATGAAAATGTAGGCCACTTGTTTTAAAAGCATGAAGAATTTCAAGGCAGTGACAGGAGAGCATGGAAGCCACACGGGCCCTCGTGCCACTGCACCGTCCGAGAGCCAGGCAGGCAGCCTGATCTGGGGAAAGAAGAGGCCGAGGGAACCCGGAATGCACTGGGGCCGGCTGAGGGAGGCTGGGTGAGCAGATGTGGAGCAGAGCAACGCTGGGGGTGGGGGCACCGAAGACAGGAGGACACATGGGGAGGAGCCTGGAGTGTGAGCCCCACCCACTGTCCTGTCCAGGTTTTGCTGATGAATACACAGGACCCGCTGCCTATCTGCCCTGCACAGCAGGCCACACATTCCACCCTCCCAGCTATGTCTGTCGGGGGGTGCTTCTCTTCTGTCCTCCCCATTTCACGGACAAGGAGCTGGTACCTCAGGGCTTGACACCGGCCCAAGGACTTGGGACATGTCTGTGTCTGAGCTGGGATTCAAACCATGACACAGGCTGGCAGGGCCTGAGCCACACGGGCAGCCCCCAACCCCACGCGGACCAGGGCTCCCACTGGCCTGGCAGCCTGTGCTGCGAAGCCCTCCCTGTGCTCTGATGAACACCCAGGCCACAGGGGATGCACAGTGACCCTGATTGGATGCTGGGGAAGGGTGTGCCTGTGGGACACAGGGCCTGGTTTGGAAATCTGCGTTGTGACGGGTTGATGACTGCACCGAGATGCTGGGTGGCCTCTGCCAGTGTGCACATGACCTACCCACTGCCTCAGCCTCACCTACCCAGGGGTGGGGCACAAGCCTCAGCTGGTGTTGGGTCAGCTGGGGAGGGGTGCGGGTCCTCTAACTGGGACCTGAGCCACTGCCCCTCTGCCCACCATCTCCAGGCTCCAGACTTGATTCAGACCCAGGACTAGGCACACCCACGCAATCCTGGCCCCCCAGATGCCCCCAGGTGGCCTTCACCATCAGGCAGTGCCCTGAGGGGGACTCACGCCTGGCTCACACCTAAGGGGGCTGGCTCACTGGCTAGCGTTGCCAAGGCCTGGAACCCATCCACCCTGGGAAACGTGTGGACTGGGGGGGAGACGGAAGAGCCCATGCAAACACGTGTACAGACATAAGCACGTACCCACGTGAACATGCAGGGACAGACGAATGCACACGTGTGTGGTGCACACACAAAAACTTACACGTGCTCCACCTGGGGCATGCATGTGCAGCACATGGGCACACACTGCAAAAGTGTGCACAAAGAGACACATGCACACATGATTGTACACAAATGACACATGCACGTGAACACACAAACATGCATCAACATGCAGGTCACACGTGCACAAACACTTGTGTGTATATGCAGACTTGTGCACATTGGCACACCTGCGTGAGCACACATGCACATGGCCACACAGACACACCTGCACAAACACAGACGTACGCACTTGTGGACACACGCCTCTCCTTCCATCGACCCCAGCCCCACCTAACCCCGGCTGAGCCACTGCTCACCGCCCTTCCACCTCTGCGTTTCCCTCCGCTCCTGTGGGCCGGGTAAGCAGACGTGTGAGGACACTCGAGCTCTGGGCAGAGCCTGGCAGACAACAGTGCTCAGCCCACCTTGAGTCTGTCCTAGGCTCCAGGGGGCCCCTCTGCCCACAGGAATGTAACCCCACATCCCACCCAGGGGACGATACACTACAGGCTCGCCCTGTTGGGAAGGGGCCGGACACTCCCTGCTGGCTACAGCTAGGCTCCGGGCCAGAACAAGACTAGGGTGGGGGTGGGGGGTGCGGCTGAGCTGAGGCTCTGCACCCTGGTCCCGACCAGCCCCCAGCCCCGCCTCCCCAGAGTCAGGGCCACACACCACCGCCACAAGCCCCACCCGTGTGGAGGCTCGGGACCAAGGCCGCGTGGGAGGTTCTGCAGGAGCAGCATGGGGCACCCAAGTTATCTGTGGGCTGAAAATTTTAACTCAGACATTTTCCTTTAAGTTGGGTTCTTCATTAACAGTTCATGGCCACACACAGGGACACCCAGGAACAGAGGGTCTGCGGCCACTCTGCCCTGATCAGGCCAGGCAAGGCCTCTGGCCATGTGCACCCACCCGTCTGATCCCTACGGAGAGGGAAACTGAAGCTCGGAGGGCCAGGGATACCCCAAGCCATACACAGGGAGGCCTGGCAGGGACCTCACACTGATTCCCTCCACCCCCCCGCAGCCCCAGCCAGCAACTCTTGTCTACCTGGGCCCACCACGGGCTGGCCTGGTCCTGGGCTGGACCTCCCACTGTCCTAGGCTGGGCTTGCTGCATGTCTGGGCCTCCAAGCATGAGAAGGGCTCAGACCCAACCCGGGAATAGGCCCTGGCATCCCAGAAGTCAATCCACGGGCCCCAGACAGACACAAGACGGCCCCGCCCAGCCCCAGGCCTGGTGTTCTGCCAGGCAGCCCAGCTCTCTGATGCTCACAGGGTCCTGTCCTTCTGCAAAGTGGCTCTGGGAGGAGTAAGGGGCAGGGGCAGAGGCCTGGGAACCCTTGGACCCCCCACCCCAACCCCAGCACCTGACCCAACCTGGCATTGAGTCACAGTGTGAAGGGCTTCTAGGGCCCAGGGGGTCAACAGCTATACCAGAAGCCCTGGAAGGCTTCCTGGAGGAGAGGGGCCTCTGGGAGCCTGCCCTGCGGTATGTGCTCCCCATTCTCAGAGTAGGGACATCCGTACCTCCTGGCATCCCTTCCACACCCCACATTCTCCTAGCAACATGCACAAATGTACTGCTGGTCCCAACCCCCTCAGGGGGCTGGCCTTGGTCCTCCAACCCCCCAGTGCCCCACCCTGTGTAACACCAGGAGCTACTGCCTGTGTAGACCTGCCCTAAAGGGGCAACTCATGTTTACTGAGTGCCGAGTCAGAGCTAGGGCCCCTGAGCACCCAGTGAAGTCCCAGGACCGAAGGCAGAGGTGACGGAACCCTGGGGCCTGGCAGGAAGAGGGCGCAGGAGTACTGCGCGGCCCACATGTGTCTGAGTCTGCGGCAGGCCTGGGCCCTGAAACCGACTAGAAAGAACCACAGGCACTGGGGTGCTGAAAGACCAGTCCAGAGGAGGGGACCGCCTGGACCCCTGCCTGCCCAGAACTGGCACACTGCACCGGCATGGATGGGCCTGGCCGCCCCACAGAGCAAGCAGCCCCTTCTCAAGAGCCCAGCTGCCAGGGCAGGGGCAGGCCAGGGTTGATTTGGCCCAGGGACTGTGGGTGGCCTCAGGGTCAGGCCGCAGGGGAGCCCTGTCCTGGAGGATAAGTGAGGCTCCCTTGGCTAGGTGGTCACTCCACCTGGACCCCAGCTAGTGCCCCCGGGGCCATCATCCTGCCACAGGGACACACGTGGCACCTTCTCCTGGGCCACACACAGGGCAGAATGCAGGCACCTCCTGGGGTACCCCAAGGGAACCCTGCACCTCCCAGCATGACGTCCCTGAGCCCAGACCCACATCAGTGAGAACAGAGGAAGGAAGACCTGGTGCACAGCAGGGTGCAAAGGGTGCAGCGGCCACACAGCCTACTACTTGGGGGTGGGTCGAGTTCTCAGGACAGCGAATAAGAGCTCTCTGAAACCACTGGAAGGGCTCATCTCACACAGCACGGTACAGCGAGGCCAGGTGAGCCTGGAGAAAGGGATACACCGGCTCTCTGGAGTGCAGTCAATTTCAATTCCTTTTTAAATGTTTTCTTCCCCCTGCATTTCACAAGTTCTCGGTAGTGAACAGGTATTACTTTGAATGTTAGGAGGAAAAATGCTAAGTTGCACTTAGGAAATGAGAAACTGAGACTCCCTCAAACCCTCCACCCTGAGCACCCACCCCCAGCCAGGACTGGGTTGGGCTGCCCCCCCCACACCCCCCAAAAGACCCAACAGGACTCCTCCCCCCTCTTCCTGCGCCTGCTGCCCACCTGCCCCTCTCCTCTCTGCCCCACAGGCAGCAGCCTCTGAGTGACAAGAACACGCCTGCTCACCAAAGCTAGAAATAAGCCCGTCCACACAGGCCTTTTTTAAACACGCTCTTGGCAGCCTATGGCACCTACCCAGCTCCAGAGTCCAGGTAGTGGGCTCTCCCGCCTCCACAGGCACCCAGCGCAGACTCACCATACACAAGGCAGCCACCCTCGCTCTTACTAATGTGAAAGGGTGCCGCACTGGCCCCTGCCCACCCTGCACCAGGTTCACTCACACTCGGGCTGACCTGCTTCTAAACAGGCCCCGCTGGCTTCAGGCACACCTGAGGCCTCAGGGCCCCGGGAAGGTTTGAATGGTCGTTGCTTTGGTCAGCTGGGCTGTGTCTGAGCCTGGGACTCGTGGAAGGGGGTGGTCACAGACCCGCATGGCTAAAGTCTGGTGTCCCAATCTTTCCTTGTGCCAGAAGGAGATTTGGGGAGCACCCATGACCATGCGCGGAGAGAGCTGTATCCTCAGCCCACCACTTTGGTCTGTGAGCCAGCCTGCATTTCAGTTGAAGAAGCTAAAGCTGCAAAAGCCCAGAGCCCTGCCTGCTTTCTGCCTCAAGAGTTCCAATGCCCGCTGTGACCAGTCTCTGGGTGTGGCCTGGCCTAGGCCCTCCAGCTGTGATCACTAGGCTTTCCTGTGAAGAAGGTCAAGGAAGGGTGGAGGGTACTGCCAGGCCAGCGTCACCAGCGGCTGTGGCTGGGCAGGCACAAGAGACACAGGCCATTCCACACCTACTCTGGAACAACTTGGCTTTGGCCCCTGGCCAGACAGCGAAAGGGGACCCAAAAGAGCCCTCAGCTCCTTGAAGAAAGAGCTGGTGGCTCCGGGCAGCCCACGTCTCCTCCTGAAGCCTGCGGGCAGGGGAGGGCTGCAGCCACACCCTGAGCAGCCACTGCACACTCTCCTCTCCAGGCCCAGTGCTTCACACCTAGGGCCTGCCTGGCACACTCATTAGGTGCCCACCAGGCTCTCATGTCCCCACAAACAGGACTCACCTTTCCTTGGTGCCCCAGGAAAAGCACACTCACGGCTCCAGCCCAGGATGAGGGCTCACGGTGCCTAAAGCCCTGATGCCAGCCTTCCCCTGCCCAGCCCTCCGAGCTGCACCTGGTCCCTGTACCTGGTCCCAACCCCTTCTGACCCGGCTGTGGCCCCTGCGTCCCCGGCGACGCGGCGGACTCACGTGAACACGAAGAACAGGGTGCTGGAGCCGACCAACAGCGCGGCGGCCGTGGCCACTGGGATGTACTTGGCGGGTTTGAGGCGCGTCCCGGGGCTGCGGGGCATCCTGGGCGCCGCGCCGCCGCATCCCTCCCCGGGGCCGGACGGGCGGGGCCGGCAGGGTCGAGCCGGGGTTGGCGGGGCGGGCTGGACGCGGCGCAGGACCCGCGGCGGCGGCAGAGGAGGAGGAAATCCCACCCCACTGGCGGCGCGGCGGCGGCTGATGTCAGCGCGCCCCTTAAGGTGGACCCGGCGGCGAGGGGCGAGGGGCTGGGCGGAGAGGGGGCGGGGCTGGGCGGAGAGGGGGCGGGGTCAAGGACTCGGTGAAAACGCCAGTCCCAACACTCCCTCCTTCCGACACGGGATTCCGGAGCCCACCCAAGCCTGGGACCCCAGAGCGCCCAGACCCGCGCGCGCATGCGCTTGCGCACTTGGCTGAACCTGGTCGGCCTTCTGCCCCGCGCTCAGACTCGCGGAAAACGGGCCACACTCCTCGCCTTGTTGCTCTAGCCAGGCGATTGCCTACGGCTCTCCGAAACACGCAGCCGTAGCACACTGCAGGCCCTGCCCACCAGGTGAACATCGTAGAGGACGCCAGGCACCCTGTTCCCAGCCCACAGGCTCTAGTGCTGTGGCATGTCAGTCCCCTCTTAGGCCTCTGCACAGACCTGTCCCTAAACACCTCGGAGCAGCGTGTCCCTGCGGGCAGGCTGATGGTCCTACTCCACGCTGTTCTCCATAGTGCCAGGCCCCTCTCATCTGGAGCTCCTCCCACTCCGGTATTCACGAGGGGTTGGGATTTGTGTAAGGACACCTTGGTTGTTTATCCCCTTCCCACCTCACAGCCCTCTGGCCACTCGGCAAGAGCAAGCACAGCTAGCGGGCAGGGTAAGGGCAATGGGGAACTGGTCCCTCTGTCTCCTGGCCCAAGCTACAGGCTTGGGAGTATGAGTGGGTGAAAGACCCAAGGCCGTGCGAGACCCTTAGCCTCCCCTGGGCAGGGTGGAGCGCCCCTCAGGAAGCACCGGGCACCCTGCCCCTGCGTGGGATAGGGCCGTGGTCAGGCCCACCTCCGGCAGGAAATCCCCCCCGCCCGCGCCGACGCTGCTTAAGGTGGACCAGCAGGCTTGTGGAGCCGGAGAGGGGTGGGCGGGACCAGCGGGGCAGCGTGCGCAGCGGCTCTGGGAGGCAGGAACTTTGATCAAGCTCCACAGCCTCTCCAGTGAGCACCAGCAAGTGTCTCCATCCGTGGCCGCACGCGACAGAGCGGCCATGTCCTCAGGCCAAGCTGCCAGAGACCCTGGGGTTTCTTGGCCTGGAGGCCCCTCCTTGCCGGTAGGTGGGCCTTCTTAAGGCCCCAGCTTCGAAGGCTGCGGGCTGTGAGCTGCGGGCTGTGAGCTGCTAACCCGGGATGGGGGCCAGACCGCGGCGTTAAGGCAGCTTGACAACAGATACCGTGATGTGCTTTCTCCCACAACACCCAGTTGTAGCCTCTGCCCACTCCAGAGGCCCAGAGCATGGGGGACTAGCTCTGAGAGGGGGTCTGGGGCAGCTGGGTGGATTCAGAATGTAAAGGTGAACAAAGAACAGGCCCCACCTGGAGCAGACCCCTCCTCGTGGCTGAGATAACAGCCCAATGGTGGCCTAACATTACAAACAGGCCCTCGGGACAGGAGACACCACTCCAGCCAAACCAGCTTCACCCTTGTTCTTGCCTTTGTGCAGCCCTGTTCATGAAACACCACCACCCTTCCTCTGGTAACAGCCCAGACACGGACCCACTGCTCAGGAGAGGCTCCTCCCGACTCACCCACCACACCCAGAGCGGGGCTCTGCTCTGTGCAGGGTGCCAGGTCAGCTGAAAGCTGTGGAGTGCCGAATGCTGGTCATAGGAAGAAAGGACACTCACGCCTCTTTGCTGAGGTGCCTGCAGACTGCCTGAGCAGAGGGGGCCCCGGGTGGGATGGACCCAGTGAGGCCACAGCGCAGAAATACTCCACCCAAGGAATTAGGTTCCCAGAAAAATGAAAGCACACCTTCCCCAACACCCCCACAGGAATGAAAAGGTCATAGGTCATCTCACATCTCTTCATCCCCAATACTTGTGCCCAGGGTAGCCCACCTGAAAATACACTGGCTGGGGGCGGGGGTTGTAGGGTGGAAGGAACCCTACTGCACCCTTTCCTGCACTTGCGTCTCCCGTTGCAGCACATTCTGCACGTGCTGGTAACAGCTGCATGTTTCCAGGTGCCTGGTCACAGCACAGCTCCAGCAATTCTAAGGGGCCTTCCCAGCTTGGAGGTACATCTTCCTACCCAAGAGAAGTCAGCCTGGGGTTTTACATGAAGTGGGGAGTTTTCCTTTCCCGGGGCCCAGAACAATGTTAAACATCCATTCTATGCTGAAAGAGGTGTCTGACCACCCTTCCCCAGAGCAAGCCTCTGGGACCCTCCACACAATGCACCCGACAGAGGCCTCACAGGGAAGAGACATCTGCCCTTCACAGCATCACCATTCCAGTTCAAGCAGGGTGAGATGTCCAAGTCTCAGTGTCCCTCCTGGGCTGGGAAAACCCGTCGCACCGATGTTGGCCTGTGCCATGGGGCCTGGGGCTGCCGGGACACACAAAGCTGGCCAGTGACATCTCCAGTTTTAAAACCAAAGTGGCTCCCCTTTAGAGGTGCATCCCCCAGACTGACCAGGGACACAAGTTTAAACTGGACAATCGTCACAGGACACACAGGGCCCCGCTAGCAGACATCATGACACTGTAAAGCAGCTCTGGGAGGTGTTAATGGCAAACTGCCACAGGAGGCATGAGTGTATCTACTCTGGGCCAGTCCACATTTGCTCCTCCCCCACTGGAAGGTGGGGAGGCCACACAGCTCCTCAGAGGTCACCTCCCGGGGAACACACCATCACAGGTGAGGCCACATGCTTTCAAAAGTCTGCCAGCACACAGAAAACCCTTCTCCCCTACATAAGATGTCAACAGAGGCACCCCATCTACAAGCCAAACCCCCAAATGGCACTAACCCACTTGCATTCTTGAAAGCATCCTTTATTTAAAGCTATTGCAGGTATCTGAGATTCCACCCAGATGGAGACGTTGGGAGAAAGAGGATGGAGTGGTCTTCGATGATGGTGGCAGTGGGGCCAAGCCCTGCTGATGCGCTGCCACAAACTGGATATGTAGGCTGTGGGACTGGTCCGTCCCTGGCTGAGGGCTGAGCAAAAACGGCCTTGGCCAAAGCCTGGATGGAGGTCTGCTTGGCCTTCTTGTACCAAAGCCAAGGAATCTGGTGGTCTTCCTTTCACTTCCCCAAAGGCAAAGAAAGAAAAAAAAAAAAAAAACGTCCTCCCCACTCCTCACCACAGGGCAAAGGCACATAAGGCCTTCGGGAGGCAGAGCACCCAGCACTGGTCTCCCCCAGCCCAGCTGCCCCACTAGCACCAGCTGGTCAACAGCCCCACAGCAGCCCCAAGCCCAGGACAGAACAAGCACGACCAACGGGGTCAGAGCCAGAGTGCCGCCCCACACCCTGGAGCCAGCACAGGGCCGGCGCACACACGGTCCTGCCCTCCGTGAAGGTTTCCAATGTGTAGTTTATTCACTGTTTTTGATGACTATAAATAAGTGTTTCCACTATGGAAAAGAAAGTTAGCACAGTACATTTTCATGACTGGGGAATGGATTTTCTGAAGTCATCTTCAATAGGGCAAAAAATTAGAAAAAAAAAACACCTGAATGCTAGAATTCAGTTCTTTATATAAAGTCCCTTGTAAAAACAAAACAGAATAAAAACGAACCGATAAGGGGCAGGGCAATTTTTTTTAAAAAAAGGAAAAGAAAGGAAGGAACAGAAAACAAGGGCAGAGGACTTATTGCTTCTCCTCAGCTTTTTCCTTGGTCTCCTCGTCTTCGGACTCCTTGCTCTCCTCCTTCACTGAAAGCGCTTCTAGCTTTTCAGTCACTTTCTCGGCATTGTCGTTTTTGCCCGATCCTCCTAAAACACAGGAACACAGTAAGAAAGCAGAGAAGCGCCTCTCTCCCCGGCCTGCGCCGTAGCCAGATGCACCTGCCCTGTGTGAGCCTAGCACACGCTGCCCACGGGACAGGCTGTTCCACCGGGCACCCCCGGAGCCACCTGAATAAACATACACTCGTGCCTGGGACCTCGGGCAGTCTGCTCAGTCACGTCTGGTCACTTGCTATGGCGGCCACTGTCAGGCCCTGAATAAGCAAGTGACCATGAGGACCTCTCGAAGCCCATTCAGCCTCTGTAGGGCTCTAGCCAGACACCGTGACTTAACCTGCCCAAGTGCCACAAGGCCAGACCAGTGAGCATGCACTTTGGGCTTGGACGGCCAGCTCCCTCCCCAGAAAGCACTGTGTCCCAGGGCAGCTGCGTTACCCTTGACAGGTCAAGGCAGTCCCAGTACTCTGGAATGTTTCTGTGGCAGACGAAAAAAGCACCTGCCTGGGACTGCAGCCAGGTGCAGAGTGAGTCTGCAAGCAGGCCCCCACCCACCAATACCACATCACCTTTCTTTTCTCTCTCTTCGATCTCTTTCCTGCACTCTTCAAACTTTGTCTTGAATTTCTGTGCATCTGTGGAAAGAAGAGAGACTCCCTCAGAACCTGAGCAGCGAAGGGGACAAGCCCAATGAGTGTGAAGAGCCAGGACCCAGGGGGCCCGTCTCACGGTCACTCTGACCTAATGACAAGCAGGGCGTCTAGCGCAGCCCCGGCCCACTGCTGCCTAGACCGCGTAGTGACTGTTTCCTGGGTCCCTGCCAAGGCTAGTGGCCATGCTGGGCCGTCTCCTTCCATCTGACTCTGAGACGATTTGGGCACAGCAGCACAGTGCAGTGGCTGCATGCAACCAAGGGCCTGGGCCCTCCTCCTCAGGCACTCTGACCTCCACTCATGTTGAAAGTAGACGCTGGGCAGGCCCTGTTCCTAGAGCAGAAGTGAGGTCCACTCAGCACCAGATGGTGAGCTACTTGGCCGCTGGACCCCAGCACCCACCCAAGTCCCCCAAGGCCCACTGGGCACAGCCCTGCTGGCACCCAGGTGATGGTGAGGGGAAACCAGCTGGCACAGCGTCCTTTGAGGTTAAGAGGGGAAAGCACTGCTCGTGGACTCCGTCTGGGGGTGGCCTCAAGGGCGCACAGCTTGACTGCACTTAGATCCCTTCCTTGAGGGGCCACCAGACAGCAGGGCAGAAACAGTCCCCAGGACAGCTTCCCAGTTACTGTTCCCTCTCCCCAAAGAGCAATGGCACTGCCACACTGTAAACCAGGCAGCGCAGTCAGGCCCGCCCAGAGGCTGGCCCACCCTCCTGCTTACTCTCAGCGTTGAGGAAGCGGATGGCCAGCAGCTCCGGCTTGGGGCGCTCATCGGCAAAGTCGGCATGGGTGTTCCAGACCCAGGCACGGTCACTGCCTGCGTTTGGCTTCAGCTCCATCATTGGCGTAACTGCAGGAGAAGCGCTGTGAGGACAATGCCCACTGCCATGCAGCCAGCTTACTACCCCAGCCACCCCCCGTGACTGCAGTCCTGGCCACCAACCCAACACCCCACTTTGGTCAAAACAGGGATGATTTGGGACAATCTGGAATTTACCCAAACCTCTTTTGAAAATGCCCACTTTCTCTTTAAACCAGAACCACCCTAAATTTGGGAACAGGGTGACCTACTCCTTGACTGTGAGGACACCTTATTGACAGTTTCTAATCCCAAAGCAGACATGGGCTCCAAAGCCAATGCAGCTGATCACACCCATCCCCCAGACCCGGGACAGACGAGGGCACAATGCCAAGCAGACCCAGCCCTTCCTGTGAAGGGCGACCATCACATGGCTGTGGCCACACTCGGCCACACCAGTGGGGACCTGGCCCACTGGGAGGTGGGGGTCAGCAGACGGCTAGAAGCTGGGAAGTGGGGTGATCACCCAGAAAGATGCACAGTCAAACCAACACAACTAATCTCAGCCTCACACTGTCCAGGGAGACCAGCAAGGAGGCACGAGGCTACCAGAGTGGGTGCCGAGACCCTCGCGACACGGTCACACGCCGTGGAAGACACAGCCACGGGGGCCTGGAATAAGCAAACCTACCCCATCTCCTCAGGCTCTACGCAAGCCCAAGGGGAACAAGGAAGACCAGCTCCCCAGCACCATGCCCAGCACTACGCCAGTGGCAGAGGACTCTGGGGCATGGAGATCTCTGCCACTGGGCAGCACATCACCATGGCCACCCAGCCCCCACTCGGACGCCCCGCAAGCCCGTGTGGCGTACAGGGTGTGCACGGCCTTCTCCCGCCACCAAACCCCTGGTCCACCACGGGCCTATGGTGTGTGCCAGGGCCAGAACCCACTTGCAACTCACATGGAAGTGACCCAGCAACCTGGCAAGGCTCTAAAAAACCCACAGGTGTCAGGAAGACCCCTGAGGAAGCAATTCAAACTGGGCTAGTGGGCAAGGACCAGGGCAGAAGCAACTGTGGTAGAGAGAGGACCTTCCGGCCCACAGGGCCCCTGCAAGCCCATCTATCCTTGAGGGTCGTTCCGCTCCAGTTCCCGCCAGCAATCACCCCGTGGGCACAGACAGACAAAGGGACCTGCCTGGCAGACACACACGACACCAGAAATGCAGCGCGGCCTGGGATCAGGGACAAAACCCAGGACACGCTGCTTCCGAAGACACACGTACTCAAAGCACTGCATGACAGGCCAGCAGTCAAAGGACTGATGAGCTTCCTGTCACCTCCTCACAGCCCAGGCCCTAAGCAGCTACCCCTGGAACCCCACACCCCACTGAGCCCAGGGCTACGGAACCCCACGTACCCAAGGGCCTCCAGCAGCCCCACCCACTCCTATGAAGCTTCACAAGCGCCTAAGGGGCAGCCACCTTCTCCCACCCCATTCCAATCCCAAATCCCCCTCAGGGGACACTCTGTGGGGACAGAACACACCGAAGGGTGGAAGGCTGCCGCCCAGGCGCCCCCCACACAGATGCACACGAGCACACACAGATGCACTCACACGCCCTCAGGCGGAGCCCGGTCCCGAGCCCACACCGGGGCTCTGCATCCAGCCCCCTTGGTCCCGCCTGCCCAGACTCCACACCCCTGTGCGCGGTAAGCTTCTCTGCAGGTCTGCTCTGAGTTCTGAGGCACGCTGGGAAAACTCATTTCCTATTTTAAATTAAAAAAACACACTGTGAGCAAGCACTCCATGTACCAGTACGCTCCTGGGTTCCCAGCGCAGCCCCGAGAGCAGGCTGCCCAAAGGTCTGAAGCTGTCCCAATGCAGAGTGCGGGGACTTGGAATGAAAACACACGCCCGAGAGGTCACCTACTATAGTGGTTGGCGCATATCTTCAAGGTCTTGTCCCTCCTCATGAGGAGGCGAATGGTCCCTTTTTCCTTATGCTTCAGCAGCTTGACGTCGCCGGTGCCTCGTTCCTTCCATTCCGGGAGATCGTTCTCTGAAGCAAATCGGAACAGCTTTGCCCGCCTTCAAGAAAAGCTGTTATGAGCTTAGATACACGGAAAAGGTAACAGATAACTCCAACACTTACTTGGGAAAAACAGTTATTTTCTGAGCATTAAACAAATGACTATCATTTTATTCTAAAAACTGTAAGCCAAAATGCCACCAAAAGAGTTAAAAAATAAATTCCAAGTTTTAACTTGGTAAAAAGAATAAAAAGACTTCTACAGTCACAACACTTTCTAACAGAAAGACCTGATCCTTCAACAAAGCAGCTCACCTGAGCCCACTGGGAGTGCCTTCCTGGTGCCCTACAGGGCCCCAGGGGCAGCACATTCTCACAAGGACACCTCTGGGACTTTGACCTAGAGCCCTGCGGGCCCAGACACAAAGGCCAGACCTGCTGGCCTCACTTCCCTCAGGCAGGGCTTGTGACCAAGACACCAGGAGCACCCCCACCCCCGCAGGGACAAGGAGGTGACAGCAGCAGCGCCACCAGCAGTCCCCACTCTTGGGAGGAGCCAGCCCCTAGCTGCAGCTTCATTTCTGGGCCAAGCAGAGCCCTGGAGAACAAATGTCTTCAGGGAAACGCCCACCATCTTCTGAAACCAAAGGGGAACATGCAATTCTCCTTTCCCAGGCCCTTGGGGGTTGTGGGAAGGTGGTCTCCCCGGCTCCCCACCTTAGAGGGAGGGCTCCCAGTGCTGGTGGTTGCTTCTGCTCCCCTGCCCCCATCCAAGGAAAAGCACTTAAACCATAATCCGGTATTTAGGATAGGTCTGACGGGGGGCAGGGGCAACACTATAACCTATTCCCACTGACTTGCAGCATTTCCTGCGATTCTGAGCTTAGCCCACAGGCCCCAGGCACCACTTTGTCAGACATCTCAGTAACACGTTGCTAGTGGCACCGCTTCAAAACAACGCCACCCCCCCCCCAAACAAAACAAAACAATTAAAGAACAAAACAAAACACTGGCCCTACAGCTTCTCACTGAAGGGGCCAAGAAGCACATTCAGAATAACTTTTAAAAAGTAATCTCAGTAACTACACCACCACCCACTTTTCTCCGTAACACCCAGCACAATCTTGTGCATTAAAAACAATGAAATCAGGGATTCACAAGCTTCAGACTGCCAAAATCTATGGCAAAAAATAAAAAAAGAAGACAGTAGTGAAAGACGAACAATAACAATAATGGTAGAGACTCCCGACTCAACAGAAGGAAAGAGAACATGGGAGTGGGCGGGGCTTGGGGCAGCTGATGCACCTCTGCAGGCAGAGGAGCAGGGACAGGACACCAAGGGAGTGCCTGTGTCCCCCACAGCAACAGCCATGGGGCAGCAGGGCACCCAGTAAGAAGGTAGTACCTAATGAGTGGATTCTACCAGCAGCCTTGATTTCCACATGGGATTAGCCATCACATAATTCCAGGCCTTTCTTCAGCCTAGGGCCAATTAAAGCTCAGGCCAAGACTTTAGCACCCACTAAAACCACAATTTCCGTCTTAAACCAAACAGATCTCTTTCTGAAGCAAGATCAGCTTACATTTTGAAAAGCTCCTCTTCATCTTCTTCCAGCGTTTTAATTTCTTGCTCAGGAAGAGAAACTATAGGCTCAAACTGGGGGTCGTGGTTGGACTCATCTGCATTCTCAGTGGAGGTGTCGTGGTCCTCATGGATGTCCTGTGGAAGATGTGCAGAGGTGACCGATGGCAGTGAGCCCTAACTGGCCATCCCTAACGGCCTCACCCCAAAGCAAGAAATGAAGGCCACAGCCTTTCACACTAGGAAAGTCTGCACGTCTGTCCAGCACAGTGAGACGCGCTGAGCTTCAGCACCCACCCCAGATGCATCAATCACATCTGACTGGGGCTCCTAAAACTCAGCCACCTACCAACCCAGCGGCCTGGGAAAAACGGCCCCATTTCCTTGAGCCTCAGCGTTCTCATCTGTAAAACGTGGTAACAATACTGCCAAGCGTGGACTATAAAAGACACAATGGGCCGAAGATGACAACGTTACCCTTAAAGCAAAAGCAACCCTTTGACTTTTTACTGGTTGGCAAAAATGCGTGCGCTTGCTTACTAGAAGAAAAAGTTGCGACAGCCAGTTTTTAAGAGGAAACCCCAGTTCTGTCAGCAACTTTATCTTGGTTCGTAAATTAAATCCAAAGGAATCGTACAAATAAGAGCCATAAAATACTGGTCCAGTTTAGAGAATTATAGAGCACAAAGGATGTTATTTTAGGTTCAGCTAGTATAGAATACTTGGCTTGGTAATCTATAAAACTGTAAGAAATCTGTACACTCCATTACCAGACTCAAGCCGAAAAGGAAAAGATAAGCCCTTCGCTGCTTTCCTTCGTGGGACAGCACTGCGGCTCTGCCGCGGCCAGCTCAGCAGAGCGGACACCCGGTGCCAACAAAGCCGCCCCCACCCTGGGTCGGCGCGTCCAGGACCCTGCTGGAACGCAAGAGCTTCCGCCGCAGAGGCCTGTGGCGGTTCGAGACTAGGACAGAATGAATGAAGTGCTGCGTAGACGACAGAAGGAAGGGATGCAAGTCTTGTTGGAAAGCCCGAAAGTGGGCCGAGTGGGAGTAAACCAGCCGCCAGCCCTGCGTCCTAGGCGTGCAGTGAAGTGAACACGAGACCAAGGAGCTTGGGCATTGGGGCCGCCCCAAGGTCGCGCGGGCGTCCCGCAGCCCCCGGGCCCGAGCCCCCAGGTCCCGTGCATCTTAGCCCCAAACGTCTCCAGCCCCAGGGCTGCACTCTGCCCACCCGACCCTGAGCCCTGGAGACGCGCCACGGCGACGCGCCACAGAGACCCGCAAGCTCCGAGACCGCAGGCCAGCGGGGGTTGGCGGCGACTGCGCGGGCCGCCCACGTGGCCGCCGATAGCCGCCTCGGGCCCCCAGCCCCCACCCAGTACCCGCCCGGGCCCAGCCGCACCTTGGTGGCCGCCATGGCGGCGCGGCGGCGGCGGCTCGGCTGGCTTAGTCGTCGCTGGCTCCGGGGCCTCTCGGCGGCTACTCGTAGCTCCCCCACTCTGTGTCTGGCGCCGGCGCCTCCCGCCCGCCCGCTCTTCCCTCCGCCCCGCGACCCGAACCCTGACCCCTGACCCCAGCGGCGGGAAACGCGCCGCGATTCAAAACCAGTGTAGCTTTATTGGCTCAGGCGACGGACATTCTCATTGTCCGGCCCGCCCCGCGCTTCCCGCCAAAATGCCCGTGGCGCATGCCCGGGGCCCTCTTGGCAGTCAGGAGAGCGTGCGCTCCCGGCGGCCCTCGCGCGCACTTCCGCCCCACGGCCCCGGGCGGTCCTCGTGCTCGCGAAAGCGGCAGCCAGACTCTGGCGTCGGAGCTGGCGCTCAATGATGACGTATCCGAAGCCAAAATGATAAAGACGCAGCGCCTGGCTTGCACGCACTGACTGTCGGGATAGCGACCGACGAGGCGAGTAGCTGGCGCGGGCCTCTGGCTGGCGGGCCGTGCATCTCACGCCTGCGACCGGGACCTGAGTGCCGACGGTTCGAACCCCGCCCCCGGGTTGAAGCCTGGGTGGGAGCGGCCTCGGGGCGCTAAACCCGCGCTTTGAGAACTTCCCGTGCGCCAGGCCCAGGGTGAGGCGGCTCTCGTGGGGCTCTGAGTCCTGCAGCGGACGGACGGGACAATGAATGACAAGCTCGACAATGAGGTACATTGAAGGGAGATGTTGGCGAGAGACGCGGGGCAGAGATGGCTGACTTAATTGGAGGACATGAAGGCGGGGGTGTGGTGGGAGACCCCTGAGGATGAGGGTTGAGATAGGAGAGGAAGGGAGTGGAAGCTGAGATGGATGGAAAGGGGTGGGGCTGGATGTAGGTTGCACTACTGGAGGTCTGGATGTGGGGGGAGGGGGCGAGGAAGCCTGGGCGTTGAGGACCCAGAGTCCAGCCATCATCCAAGCCCTTGCTTGTCTTTACCCAGGGCCTGGGGACAATGGAGGGCTGCGGCCAGGACTGCAGCAGTGCCCTGGGCATCTCTGTAGCCCCAGCCCCTCAGGAGGAGAAGAAGGAAGAGCAGGGGACTGGGGCACCTGCTGAGTCAGGGCCTCAGCCTGGGCTCTACAACTACATCAGGGACGACTTGTTCACTTCGGAGATCTTCAAGTTGGAGCTGCAGAACGTGCCACGCCACGCCAGCTTCAGTGATGTCCGGCGCTTTCTGGGACGTTTTGGCCTGCAGCCCCATAAAACCAAACTCTTTGGCCAACCTCCTTGCGCCTTTGTGACATTCCGCAGTGCTGCTGAGCGGGACAAGGCCTTGCGTGTGCTGCACGGTGCCCTTTGGAAGGGCCGCCCTCTCAGCGTGCGCCTGGCCAAGCCGAAGGCGGATCCCATGGCCAGGAAGAGACAGCGTGAGGATGAGGGGGAGACGCCAGCCACATGTGTGGCTGATGTAGTGACCCCTCTTTGGACTGTGCCCTATGCGGAACAACTTGATCGGAAGCGGCTTGAGTGTGAACAGGTGCTGCAGAAGCTCGCCAAGTGAGTGTGGATGCGTCACACCCTTGACACTGAACTCTGTTCAGCTCCATGCCTGCTCAGTCCTACCTGTGCTCTGTACAGACACCCTCGGCGTCTGCACAGGCTCTTGGGGAGCTAGCCAATAAGACCCTTGTGTTATCAGTGGGGACAATGAGGCCCGAGGGGAGAGGCCAGGCACCTGGGCATTTGCAGAGTACCTGGAGATGGGTTGGCGGCAGTGGGCTGGGTCTAACCCTAGCCCCGCCTCACTCTAGGGAAATTGGGAAAACCAACCGTGCCCTGCTGCCCTGGCTGCTCTCGCAGAGGCACAAGCACAACAAAGCCTGCTGCCCACTGGAAGGGATCATGCCATCACCCCAACAGGTCAGGCCCACAGACCTTCACCCCATGCCCTTGAAGAAGCTGTCCTCACCCATTCCTCCTCCCACTTTGCACTGACTACTCATGTTGGTCCTGAGACTGCTACTGTTGTCAGCCTTGTCCCCGGGACTGCCGTGTCCTGTGGAGGGTCTGGGGCCTCGTGCACATGGCCATCACCCACCCATTCACTCACTGGTTCCCTCCATGCACAAGTGGTGGGCTCCAGGGTAAGGTCAGCTGTGTCTCTCTGCCTCCTCCCGCCCACCCTGCAGACCGAGTATCGTAACAAGTGTGAGTTTCTGGTGGGAGTCGGGGTGGACGGGGAGGACAACACTGTCGGCTGCCGGCTGGGAAAGTACAAGGGCGGGACATGTGCTGTTGCGGCCCCCTTTGACACCGTGCACATCCCTGAGGCCACCAAGCAGGTGGTGAAGGCCTTCCAGGAGTTTATCCGGTGAGGATTTGTGGCTGGGGTGAGGCTCCAGGTGTTCTGAGCGGGTCTTGGTGGCAGAAAGCCTGGGTCCTGCCAGTGGTGGGGGAGGGGAGGGTCCTACAATTGTGGCTGAAGGAGGAAGTAGGGAGGCTGGACAGCAGATGTTGGGGACTCAGGGCTGCTCATGGCTCCCACAGGTCTACTCCGTACTCGGCATATGACCCAGAGACGTACTCAGGCCACTGGAAGCAGCTGACTGTGCGCACCAGCCGCCGCAGCCAAGCCATGGCCATTGCCTACTTCCATCCTCAGGTCTCAGTTTAGGAGGGTGCCCTGGCCGGAGTGGGCTGCGTGCAACACAGCCTCACGGGGCCTTTTCTACTGCCTCCTCCAGAAACTGAGCCCCGAGGAGCTGACAGGGCTGAAGGCCTCGTTGGCACAGTACTTCCTAGGGGGGCCGGGCAAAGCCAGTGGGGTGACCTGCCTCTACTTCGTGCAGGAGGGACAGCGGTAAGGAGCCTGGATGGGAGGACGGTGTGGGTCCTCTTGAGGGCTGGTGACAATGACTGGCCCCACAACCCACAGAAAGACTCCCAGCCAAGAGGGCCTGCCCCTGGAGCACGTAGCTGGGGACCGGTACATCCACGAAGACCTGCTGGGGTTGACTTTCCAGATCTCCCCTCATGCCTTCTTCCAGGTAGCCCAGAGTCCCCTGGGAGGTCATAAAGACACACGGAGGGAGGCCTGATGGGATACCAGGGCATAACTGGGACATGGGCTAGGGCAGCAGCAAATTGTTCGCATGCAGAGGTCTGGGGGAGAGTACGCAGACAAGGGGAGCCGCCAAGGCGGTGGGGTAGGGGTTTGCACTCACTGAACCTTTGTGATGACCCTGTTGGAAAAACCACATGTGGGGAGTGGGAGATGAGGTGACAGCCAGGCTTTTGTGTGAGCTCTGGTAAAGTTTCATGCCTGACGCTGCTGGGTGCGGGGGGAGGTGTGATCCCACACATGTAGCACTTAGAAGACCATAAGTTGGGAGGAATGGGATCAGCATCAAGTGGCTTTTAAAACCAGGGCCCTGGGTGAGGTTGCCCAGCATCTTGTGGGTGGTGGGGCAATGGCAGGCCTAGCCCTGGGGTCTGTAGGTAGTTAGAGGTGGGGAGGGATGGGGTCAGGAGATGAAGAAAGAGGGTGAGTGAGCCAGGGACTAGGCCACAGGCATTGGAGCAGGGGGGTGCCCCAGGGGACGAAGGCATTTGGCTGGGGCTGCCAGAGGGAAGGCTGACTTGGGCGGTGGTGCTGGCCCACCCTCCAGGTGAACAGCCCGGCTGCCGAGGTGCTCTACACAGTCATCCAGGACTGGGCCCAGCTGGACTCGGAGAGCACAGTGCTGGATGTGTGCTGTGGCACTGGTACCATCGGCCTGGCCCTGGCCCAGGTAAGCCCTGCTGCCCCAGCTGAAGATGCCTTTTCCCTGCCCCACCGTTGTGTTGTCACCGCTTGGTGACCACACCCCCAATGACCCCCAGCCTGTCCCATACCCTCTCCTCCCCAAGAAGGTCCTGGGATAGTGAGGGCACCATCAGCCTGTGCCCTTTCCTTGATCCAGAAGGTGAAGAGAGTCGTGGGGATTGAGTTGTGCCAGGAGGCTGTGGAGGATGCCCGGGTGAACGCCCACAACAATGGTGAGAGCCGGGGCCCCACACAGCAGGCAGTCACCCCTGCTGTGCACCTCAGCATAGCCCCTGGAACCCACTACATGCTTCTAGGGCAGGAAGGGGGGTGGGGACCATGCAGAAGGCACAACACGTCCCCTAATGTGCACCCAGTGTGCCTGGGGGAGGGCAAACACGCTGCCTGGCCAGTGTTTTCCCAAGGCACCTCTGGTCAGGGCCTTCAGGACAGCAGGCACAGGGCCAGGTCCCAGCAGGGTTGCTGTGCCACCTGCAGAGTTGAGCAACGTCGAGTTCCACTGCGGGAAGGCCGAGGATCTGGTGCCTGCCCTGGTGAGCAAACTGGCCTCCCAGCAGCTCATTGCCATCCTGGACCCACCCCGTGCTGGCCTGCGTGAGTAGCCTCACTTGGGGGTGGCACAGGGAAGAGGAGGGCAATGACATCCAGGTGGCACAGCCTCAGGCCTGATGTCCAGACCCACTGGGCCTCCGTTCTCCCCTTGAGGTGGGGACCCTCTCTTGAGGAATCTGCCTCCTCAGATTCCAAAGTGATCCTGGCCATCCGCAGAGCTGAGAATCTCAGGCGTCTCCTGTATGTGTCCTGCAACCCCCGGGCGGCCATGGGCAACTTTGTCGAGTGAGTGTGAGGTGGGGGCTCTGGGGTGAAATGGGGCCAGCACCCAGCCTCATACCCCCTACAGGAGACCCAGCCACATGGCTGACCTTGACTGCTCCCTTCCCACCATAGTCTCTGCAGAGCCCCATCTAACCGGGTGAAGGGCACTCCCTTCCGGCCAGTCAAGGCTGTGGCCGTGGACCTGTTCCCGCAGACCCCACATTGCGAGATGCTCATCTTGTTCGAGAGGGTGGAGCACCCCGATGGCACAGAGACCCTGGAACCCCAGGACTCTCCCGCCCAGCACTCACCAGGTCCCCCTGGTGATACCCAGCAGGAAGCTGGGTCCTCCCCCTCCTTTCTAGGTCCTGGAGCAGGGGAAACCAGCCCTTCCACAATAGGGCTCAGTCTGCATCACGGGGGCAGACACCAAGTGGCTCAAGTCCTTGCCTCACCCCAAAAAACGGTGGGGCAGTAACCAACAGGGCCTAAGACCCAGCTGTCCTGCCTGAGGCATTCCTGTCCCTGTGGGCCATAATTCCTGCACCCTTTGGACACATACATTACACACACACCTATTCTTTTTGGACCAGTTGGGCCACAATGGCCAGAATAAACAACTGCTGAACTATCAATGTTTCTGTGATAAGTACCCAGGGCTTTGGCACACAGGTTCCTCTGTCCCCCACTGCAGGTGAAAAGGGACAGCCAGGAGGGACACTCAGGGATAAATCTTAAGTCTCAGCCTCTGACTCAGCCCTGGGAATAGCACAGAATCAATGCAGCTGGAGCTGGGTTTTGGGGCGGTTCTCCCAGGCCCTCTGGACAATGGAGTTATAGCAGAGCTTGGTGTTTTATGCTTACCCCCAAGAAAAAGCAGAGTCAGACTCCACAGCCAATGGCCAAGTGTGTATGTGGGGTAGGGAGCACAAGGCAAGGGGCTGGCCTTGCCTGCCTAGACCCCACTTTCCATACAGCAAAGGGAGGTCCCTCAACTTTGTCCAATCCTCCACTAGCCCTGAAAGGAAGCCACCTCCATGGTGACCAAGGAAGAGCTGGGCAGGGACACTCCTGGGTTGTGTCCAGGCAAACACCCTAGCCCATTAAGGATTGCTGCAGAGGTTCTGGCAAACTGAGGGTCCACCAGGCCCCCCATCTCCCATGGTTAGGGAGGAAAAAAAAAAAAAACAAACACCAGCCGGAACCTTTTGGTCAGTTTTGTTTTATGTGTCCAATCAAGGGTCACTGTTACAGCATTGGCCCAGCTGCCACCTGGGAGGTACATGACAGTGGTGGCATCAGCAGAGGCTCTCCTTGCCCTCCACCCTCACAGTACAGCTGTGTGCACACAACACTTGCACCCACACACAGGACAGAGGAAAGACTTGGGAGGGCCGCAGTGAGGCTCACCCACTTCTAGTAACACGTGCACAAAGCTTTGGTTCACAATGGTACATCTGCCTGTTTTAAGGGCAAACGGTCACGGTCAAATGATTATTCACAGCTGCAGACAGGAGGCAAGACAGAAGCAAGTGTGTAATTACAGCAACTTGACTGAGGATTCTGTTTTATAAAGGTCAACACAGAAGCCAACCTTGGTCACACAGGCGCTGAGGGAGGGATACACCGGGTGGCCCACAAGGCCAACATCGTCTTCCTGGAAGCAAACACCATCCGCAGGGGATGTGGTGGAGGACAGGCACACCCCAACGTGAACAGTGCAACCCTGTGCTGGGCTCCTGTATCTGGCAGTGCACCGTGAGCATGTGGCACCCTGAACAGGTGCTTGGGGACAGGAAACATGGTTCACCACTACCGCCTTGCATATGGAGACAACCCAGGGTCACATCTACCCCTGCACTTGTCCACAGGGGCCACCCGGAGAGCACAGGCTGCTGGTCAGGAGTAAGCTGGTCACCAGGCCTCGTTGCACAAGGCAGCTGCCTCTGAAGTCAGTGAAGCCACCGTCCGTGAGCTGGCACCACCTCCGGAGAGGAGTGCCAGTCCGTGATCAAGAGTGGGTTGCACTGAAGGTCCTGTTTCCTCTTACATAAATCCACGAGCTAAAATGCATAATTGTTCATATCTGCTACATAATTCCAAATCTATCTTCTACGCACTGTTTCTTTCCAAATGCTAAAATATCGTAAAAGCTTTAAAAATTAAATGTGGACAGAGGGAATTGACTGTGCAAAAGTCTTTAGCAAAAAGTTGTCAGAGGCCAGTGAAGATAAGGGGCCTTGATGTCTGAGAAGGTGTGTGTTTAGGGCATTAAGACATACTCAGAAGGCCCTGGCCAGGTAGCTCAGTTAAGAGCGTCATCCCGATACACCGAAGTTGCAGATCAGATCCCCAGTCAGGGCACATACAAGGATCAACCAAAGAATGCATAAATAACTGGAACAACAAATCGATGTTTCTCTATCTCTAAAATCAAAGTTAAAAATTAAAAGCAGAAAAATGGACCACACCCCAGCTCAGGGCTTGGGCGAAAAGCCAGGCTGAGGCTCACACTGGCTGAATAAATCACCTTGATTTGCCTGCAATCTCTGAAAAATAGTTCTGATGCTAAAATTGTGTTTATTTTAAACCAAAACAGTCCGAAATGCTCACTCCTGTTACAACATTTTCAGAGAAAGGGGAACAGAGGAGGCAGGAAGGGGAGGGCTGCTCGCATGAGCCTTCTCACCAGGCCCCTTGGGCACACGCGAGTCCCAGGCACAGGGCGCCATGTGACCCGACCATCGCTTTCTCATTTCATCTTGCCATCAACTACTGTTTCTTGTCAGTGCAGGTTATGTACTAAAACTCATGAAAACCTTCATAAAACCAGTCTGCAGTAAGTCCACACAGCAGAGCATCTCCAAGCTCAGCTTCCACCTGTGCGGGCAGTCTGAGTTGATGTTTTAACATGTCCACTCAGACCTGTGGGTGGCCCCCAACGAAGTGGTACGGTACAGTATGGTACAGTACGTGGCCCTGGCTATCCCCACGCACTGGAGCCCCACCCCTCAGATGTGTGGCTGTAGGAGAGGAACTTAGATTGGAGGCAGAGGCTGCAGAGTGAGCGGTGCACGGTCTCCCCGGCAGCAGAGCTGGCAGCCCCCATGCCCAGCCTGCTACTCCTCACACGTCCACAGTGCACAGGGGTTCACCACCAGGCTGGGCAGATGCCACAATAGACATCTTGGGCTTCTTCCGCGTCTCCTCCTAGAAAAACGAGGTCAGGGAGACCAGTGAGGTGAGAACCTGCTGCAGCCCAACTTCAGGCAAGAAAATCCCGAGGGGAACAGGTGGGTGGGTAGGGTGAGCCCAGTAGACTGGTACCAGGCAGCCTCTGGAGCAGGAAGGCACCCCTGCTCAGCAACTTCAGGCCAGAAGGGAGGGAAGTGGGCCGCACAAGGGGCTGGCTGGGAGGGTCACCCTGAACAGCAGAGTACCATGTGATTCCCTGAGAATAAGGACACACTAAAAAGTGAAGGGCCAAGGAGGTCACAGCCACTAGGGATATACCACCTGGGTGGGTTTCTCTCCCGACCCCCACCTGAGGGCAGGAGTGAGGCCTCTCGTGGACCCAAAAAGCCACAATGACAACACCTCCTTCAGGGTTTATTCAGGCCCAGGCTGACCCCACAGCTGATGAGGTCTGAGCCCAGAGGCCCCCGGAGTGGGTGGCTTTAGAGAGCTGCACGGACACTGAGCCCTACCCCGATTTAACTGTTCTGTGAGCCATACACCCCCCTCGGAACTGCTGAGGACTCCAAGAGGAAGAGATCCAGGATGGCAGTCTGTCACCCTCAGGACCCTGAGTTGGTGGGGTGGGGTTGCCTGGCCAGTGCACTGTCCTTGTCCTCAAACAGCCAGCACTGAGTGGGGACCCAGAGTCAGCACACAAGCGGCTGGGCACTTCACAGGTCGGGGCTGCCAGCTCGCTGACGATACAAGATAGTGATTTAGCACAAGTATCACAAATGCTGAAGCTCAAGGACAAGCAAATCGAATGTGGAAGGATTGGGGCTTTTCAGGTGCCTGGACACTGCCAGGGTGTCAGAAGCTAGTGACAGGTTCCTAGGGGACAGCTTTCTCCCCACAGCTGCCACAGTGCAGTGCAGCTTAGCCCCCTCCCACTGCCTTGGGGGCAAGGGGTTGAAGGGTCCACGGCCTGTGCTCACCCTCTCCTCGGCCAGCCTCTTCATCTCCTCCTGCAGCTTGCTCAAGATGTGCAAGTTCGGCTTGTTCTTCTTGGCATACTGCTGCAGCTCAATCACACTCTTGTCTGAGGTCTCCTGGGGAGCACAGTGCCTGTCTCGGGACTGCCCTGGCCCCACACCAGCTGCCCCACCCTCGACCTGTGCAGAGAATTCTGTGCAGTCCATGCTGACCCCACTGCCCCATCCTCAGTGTGAACAGAAAGCCACAACCTCCTCTTTTCACAGGACAAAAGCACCCTGGCACCCAGCTGTCTCCACTCCTGCCCAGGTACAGGGAAGCTGGACATGGCCTCAGACAGAGCTGTCAGCCAGGCACTCACTATGCCCAGAACCCTCTGCCTGAAGATGCCTCGGCCGGGAGGTCATTAGCCTGTCACTGAGCTCTCTGCATGCCCTAGACTTTCAGCGCAAGATCAAAATGTCCTAAGGCCTTCCATCTCTCAGGACAATTGCCGTACCAGGGATGCCAGGCCCCACCTGCCCTCCAAAAGCCCCATGCTGGGCTGGGCCTGGGCTGGACCTCTTGCCCTCCAGCTTAGGAAAGGAAAGGACAAAGCGGGCTCTCTCTCCCTCAATCTTAGCCCAAGAGGATGCAAAGAAGGAGGCATATACAAAAGGCGCAGTAAGCATCATCTGCATTGCACCCAAGTTTTCTCAACAACACATACCCTGAGGTTCCCCTAAGCACATTGGGGGCCCTTGTCACCTCCCTCACCCCGCCTTGTCATGCCCAGAACAGGGGAATCTTCAGGAATAGTCTGAGGGTCCACAGCATGTTCCTCACCCTCTGCAGTTCCTACCCGCTACACTGACCACCCCTCCACTTACTGGGGTGCTGATAATACAGACTTTCTATAAACATCAGGGAAAAAATAAACACTCACCTCCCAGTAATTCCCTCCACCCACAAAGCACACAAACCTAAGGGTATTGGTTTAAATCTCAAGATCTTGGCAAAAGCAGCAGAAGCAAAAGAGATGACACACACACTGTTGAATTAAAGGTCAGTGACTGTGTTTGTTGCCAAGAGTTGCCCTTGCGTGCTCACTCTCCCTCAGCCACTGGGTGGCCTCAAATTAGCACAAGGGCTCTTGTCACTGGACTAAGGACTCAAGACGGGCTGACAGCACTCACTGTCTGCACCTCTTGCTGCTCCAGTCCCCTCCCCACACTGCCACACCAGGCCCAGGCCCTCTGGGCAGGAAAGATCCCCACCCCCAAAAAGTCACAGACATAGCCCAGCAGACAGCCCAGGAGGGGCAGCCATGAACAAGAGCAGAGCTGCTCGACTCCGTCCCCCATGATAGCGGGACTCCAGGGCTGGGGGAGAGGTTCTGTTACCTGTTTGACCATCTTGCTGCTTTCACGGCCATACATGCGCAGTAAAGACCCCCAGTTCTTGACATGTGGGTGCAGCAGCTGAAGGATTTTCTGAGAGGCTAACTGTTTCCCAACTCTCTTATTTTTACCTGTGAAGAGGGAAAGGATACACAGAGGAGTCACAAACATCCAGCTGTCCACGCAGCCACCTTGCCTAAAAAGGAGCTCACCTGCACCCTCCACCCTGGCTGAGGGCACATTCTACAGGAAGGGGTGAAGAACTGCTCTCTACCAAGCTGAGCACTGGCACCTCACAAACCCTGGACCAGGACCCACCCCTACCCCACTTAATAGAACAGCCCATCAGAGGCTCCAGAAGGCCAGGGCATGACCAAGGTAGGTCTTAAGAGCCCTCCCTCCCAGTACAACCCCCCCATTTTCAGGCACACAGACAAGCAGCAATGAGACATCGTGAAGCATGTGGCCTGAAGCTCTTTGGAAGCAGGCACCAGAAGGTCCATAGGAGGAGTTTCCAGAAAGCGTATGTGTGCTTTGGAGGAGGCTTCTAAACAGAGGGAAGGCAGGGCCAGGATGCAGAGTGGGCCTGGAGAACAGCAGGTACTAAGTGGGCACTCTGGCTCAATAGGCCAAGGCAAGCCACACTTCTATACAGGGCCTCCAGCTTGAAGGAGGGAGACCTAACACCAGGACCCCTCCTCCGTTTCACGCTCTGCCCATCTGCTCAGGAGCACTTCTCAGTGGGACTGGTGTCTCCTGGAGTGCAGGACACACCAGGTCTCAATGTGGCCCTGCAATTTTCCCAGGGTCAACTCGTGCATACCTGCTAATTTATACAGCACTGGTTTTGTGCTTATGGTAGTTATACAAAGTTTCCTTTTAAAATATTTTGAGAAGCGGTTACTTCAACACTCCAATTAGGTAAAGAGCACAGGTAGCACACACAGACCAGAAGGCAGAGGGGCAGCGCACGCCCAGCACAGAGATGCAGAGCGTGGCTAGCCGGAGGCTCTGCCACCAATTGAGCAGGACGTCCCCCGATGCCACAGGGACCAAGACCTGCTACGGGCAGAGGGGCCAGGAGAGAGGCAGCATAGAGAGAGGACTACCACAGCCAAGTCTCAGGCTAGCTGTGTTTCAGATGTCAACGCGAGATGCTGGCGGACCCCATTGGACACAGTCAGTGCACATGGTCGGAGCTCAGGAGCAATGGTAGGGCAGTGGCCCCGGACCAAGCCTCAGGGGCTCGAAACTCCCAGAGAGACCACACTGAGGGGTGCCAACAAGGCAACACCCGCAGCGGTCATCTGGCCACATGGCCAGCGGTGGAAGGGGCGGGGGGCGGGGGGGGGGGGGGGGTCCTTACACCAGCCGCGCACTGTGTGCTTGCCGCACGCCATGACATATTCACTCTTCTGGTTTTTACCAGGAACCACTTCAAACTTGATGGAAGTGTCACCCATTCCATGGTTTCTTTAAGAGAAAACAAAGATAGTGGTTGACATCAGCTGAGGAGGAGGAAATAGCTGCTCCCAGAGAGTTCTTTAAGGGCTCTCTGAAGACAATGCCAACCCTTTTCCCAAAAAGTGCTTCTAGCTGAAGAGGGTGAGGTTCTCCAAGTACACCCAATCCCATCCCACAGGGTTCTGACAGACCGCCAGGCAGGGGGGCCTCTGTGCCTGCAGAGAATACTTGCAATGGCTCAGCCTTTAGCATGGCCTCTTAAGCCAGGATAAACAGCCAGTAAGGATGCTGGGCACCCAGAAAGAAGTCCCCACAACCTGACTCAGGATGGGAAGCCCCCACCTACCGTTTAAGGCACTCATGAAGGATCTGATAGGGAGACAACAGTCCGGCCTTGCTGGTCAGCTCATACACCCGCGAGTCCTCGATGCTGATATGGTTAAAATACTATAAAACAAAGCAGCCACTCCTAAGTGCTGGCCCTGCAGAGCTGCTCCCATGCTCCCTCACTGCCTCAGGGAGCACCTCACACCCCTCTCCACTGTCCAGCTGGCCCTCCAAGACACAGACAAAGAGCCGCGCTGAACCCAGCTGAAGAGAGCGCCGACGACGGGCTGAGAGACCTGGGTGCGGCCAAGGGCTGGGCCACACAGCCAGCCAGCCTAGGGGGCCTTTTCTGCATCTGATCTTTAGATTTCACACAATTCATAAGAAATCTCAAGATAAACCACCTTCGAAGAAACACTTGCAGATCACTGTGAGATTACAGAAGAGAGGGGCAAGCCGACAAAAGCTGCACTCTCCATCAGCCGTTCTCCCTGAAGGCTGCAAAGGGCCAGGCCAGGCTCTCGTCTCAAACACAAAGTCATCCTGGATGTAAAACTGACCATTTTGATCAAGGAACAGAAAGGTTACGAAACGTTAACGGGAAACCACTTCACCAGGTAAGGGGAAAAAGGTAAGTCCTGCACAACAGCGACATGCCAGGCAGGAGTAAATGCAGGAAGCCACCCAGGAGCACGGCCCCCCTCCCAGTGGGGGCTGCAGTCTTCTGGGGCTGCCATAACAAAGTACACAAACTGGGTGGCATAAAGCAACAGAAATTTCTTTTCTCCAATTTCGGAAGCCACAAGTCCAAAAGTCAAGGTGTCAGTGGGGCCCTGCTCCTAACGCCTCTCAGGGACAATCCTTCCCTGACTTGTCCAGCTTCTGGTGGCCCCAAGCTTTCCTTGGCTTGTGGCAGCAAAACTCCCGTCTCCACATGGTGTTCTCTCCACCGCCCCCTTCTTATAAGAACACCTGGAACAGCTGCTCTGAGCAGGGCGGTGGGTGCCCCCGCCTCTGCCTGCTTCAGTGAGGAGGCAAGCTCACTGTGACTGGGTCAAGGAGAGGAAGGCACTGTTTCTGAAGAGTACTGCTAATTCTATGAGCAGGAAATCCTCTTGCTATCATTTGGCTACTTGTATTCCAACAGGTGCCCACAAGACGTCTCCACTCTCAAGCGCCCACATCAGTATAGATCAGTTTCCAGGAAAAGTTACTCCCAAGAAGTCAGGCCCAGGCCCTGGACCCATCCCTAATGGCTGGCTAGGTGGCCAACCCATCAGCAATGTCCGGTTTTCATTCACCCTGTGAAATTCTCTAACCAGTAGCTAGCACCTGGGCTGTGGCCCTGTAATCAGGCCAAGCAGGAGGAGAACCAACGTACCCTACAGGCTCCAGATTTCTCCCTGCCAGAGCTGAGGCCGATACACACGTGCGCTACGTGCTCAGAAGCCCCAAAATACCCAAAGGCCTTGGCAAAGGCCCATACCACAACGACCAGGTAGCTGGTGGTTAACCGGCCAGGGGAGTGTGGGGGCTCCTGCTCAAGGCAGCACAAGGCAAAGGACAGAAGGGACCCCCTGAGCACAGCACAGGACAGCCAGGAGACTGGTGCCCAACAGACAGGGAAGGACCACGAGGGAGCACACAGAGAACCCAACACCCCTAAACTCAAACATTTAGATAAAACAGACCAATTGCTAGAAACTGCAAACTACCTGCAGTGTCCTATTCCAACAATGTCCGACCTTCTTCCTTTCAAGGCATGCATAAACTAATTACTAAAATTCTGTGGCACACCAAAAAATGTTTGCCAATCTGACCAAAAGATAGGTTTTTGTTGTGGATGGCTACTGTTGTGTTGACTGTTGTCATTTTTTAATTTGACAACCTATGGGAAGAGTGGTCAGTGCCCTGACTAAATAGTAAGGTACTGAATGTTTTAAAAACTCTGCAGCACTCCAGTTGAAAACTATTGGCACAGGGCAAAGGACGGGGTAAGGGCAGGGACACAGAGCCCCCACGCCCTCTTCAAGCGCACACTCGTCCTCCGTCTCCATGAGTTCACCAGCCCAGAGGCTCCTAAACAACACTGGCTGGGGTTTTTTATGGAGGCTTCACTACAGAGGCACACTTGATTACACCATTGGCCATGAGTGATGAACACAGGCAGCCTCCAGCCCTTTTACCCCCATGGCTGGAAATTGGGGGTGGAATGAAGGGTGGGGCTGAAAAATTCCAACCCTCTAATTAAATGTAGGTTCCCCTGGCAACCAGTGCCCCCCCCCAATCCTTAGGGTCTTTCCAAGTCACTTCACTAACATAAATAAACTCCACTGTGGTAGAAAGGGGAATAGTAAGAACAATATCGTTGGCCAGGCAGCTCGGTCAGTCAAAGCGTCATCCTGATGAGCCAAGGTTATAGGTTCGATCCCCAGCCAGGGCACATACAAGAATCAACCACTGAATACATAAATAACTGGGACAACAAATCACTGTTCTCTCTCTCTCTCTCTCTCTAAAAAAAACAATTTAAAAAGTTTAAAAAAAAAAAAACGTAACAAAAGACATTCATTCACCTTTATCAACCTGAAGCTAGTTCAAGAACTGGGGACAAAAAATAACTTACTGTATTACTTTAGCTCTGCCCCAGGAACCAAGGTCAAAGACCAAACATATATTTCTTATTATATCAAATATCACAAACATATGTACCAACAGTCCCAAAGTACATAAGCAAAAACTGACAGAACTGAAGGGAAAAATAAACAATTCAACAGTAACAGCTGGAGACTTCAATGCCCGCTGACAATAACGGATTAAATAACTAGGCAGAAAACAGTGCACACCACCCTAGTCCTAAAGACATCTGGTTTCCTCCACCCAGTAACAGCAGAATATACCCTCCTCTCACGTGTATTTGGAACATCCTCCAGGACAGACCGTATGTTAGGCCACAAAACAAGCCTAAATAAATTTGAAAGGATTGATTGAAATCATACACACTGCTTTTAAACCACAATGGAATTAAGTTAAAAATCAGTAACTAATGAAATTTGGAAAAGTCACAAATGCATTATGTAAACTAAAATAACCAAGGGTTCAAATAAGAAATTACAAAGGAAATCAGAAAAACACTTTGAGATGAATGGAAACAGAAACAGCACAGTAAAGCTTACGGGATGCAGCTGAAATGGCACCCAGAAGAAAGTTTACAGCTGTAAGCTCCACATACAGTAAGAAAATCTCACACCAGTACCCTAACCATGAGACACTATAAAAGAAGGAGGAACTGAAGGAACTAAACCCAAAACCAGCACAAGAAAGGGTGGAGCACAAAGAGAGAATTTAAAAAAATAGGAAAAACCAACAAAACAAAGCACAAGTTGGATCTTTGAAAAGATCAACACCACTGATAAAACTTTGGTTAGACTGACCAAGGAGAAAAAAGACTCAAGCCCTGGCTGGGTGGCTCGATGGATGGGGCGTTGTCCCAAAAAGTCCCAAAAAAGTGGCTCAAGAAGAAATAAAAAATCTGAATAGATGTATAACAAGTAAAAAGATTGAGCTAGTCATTAAATAACTTCAAAGAAAACTCTAGGCCCTGATGGTTTCACAGGTAAATTCTATCAAATGTTTACAAAAATGAACACCAATCCTTCACACACTACTCCACACACGGAAGAAGGAACACTTTCCAACTTATTCTTTGAGGCCAGTATTACCCTGACACCAACACCAGACAAAAACATCCTAAGAAAACTACAGATCAGTATGCCCTGCAAATAAACATAGCTACAAAAGTCCTAACCAAAATACTGGCGAGCCAAACCCAGAAACCCATAAAAACGACTATACCCCGTACATCATGACCAAGTGGGACTTATGCCGGATGCAAGGTTGGTTTAACATTCAAAACACCAATGTAGTATATCACCGTATTAATAAAGTAAAAGACAAGAACCACATGATCATCTCAAAAGAAACAGAAAAACTATCTGAGAAAACCCAACATCTATTCTTGGCAAAAACTCTGTAAACCAGGAGTAGATAGAAGAAAATGTTCTCAAGCACGCTAAGTCAAAGAAGCCAGTCACACAACGGAACGTAAGTAACGTGATTCCATTTCTACAAAACGTCCAGAACTGGCAAACCAAGAGAGACAGCAAGTAAACTAGTGGTTTCCAGGTACTGAGGGGCTAGGGAAAGCGGAGCACTGGGAGTGACTGCCAAAATATTCTTAGGTTAGATTGTTGTGATGGTCACACAAATCTGAGTATACAAAAATCCACTTATCTACTGAGTTTAAAATGGTAAAATTTATAGCATATAAAATATATATCAATAAAGCTTTTATAAAAAAGCATTCTTCAGAGTTTGAGAAGCCTTGTTACAAACCATAGAATATACCAAAAAAACAAAGGTTCACAAGGAGTTTTAAGTGGTTCTTAACATGAAGAACAATCTAACTGCTGTTGGCTCCGCCTCAAAGGTCCGTCCCCATCTTTGAAAAAAGCTGACGGACTCCCAAATACATGTGTCACGCACACGTAACTTCCTACTACCAACTACACGTCACAACGGACACAATCGGCACTTCTTCCCCTGCTTCCACAAAGATAAGCAACCTTCCCCTTTTATGAAAAAGAAGCAACCACCACAGCCTGAAGTCTGGTTGACTCAACCACTGGGCACAGCCTGCACTAACAGGGCAGGGCAGGCTGCGCTGGGGTCGCAGCCCCATAGGGCAGAGGCATGACACTCACCTCAAGCTCTTCACTGTCTTTGGGCTTCTCCTCGGAAGTCTGTTTAACAAAGTCAGGGATGAGGATTTCCAGCGTAGCTCGTGCTATGAAAAGAAAAACCCTGAGGATGAGGGCTTGGGCCCAGCCTGCTTCCCAACTGCAGAGCAAGCTATACACAGGCTCCTCTGCAGGGGGGGCCAGGGACCCCATGGCTCAATGGGGATAAAGGGCACCAGGAAGCAGCAGAGGATGGAAAAGAGCACATCCCAAGCAAAGGAGACGTGTGCCCTGAGGCAACTGTAGCAGATTAGGGAGAGGAGATCTGCAGGCAGAGGAATCATGTGACACACAGGCAAATGGCTCAGTGGAACCTGGACAGAGTAGGGAGGACAGTAAACTCAGCAGGGTGCACGAGTGTGGCAGGCAGATGCAGCCGGATCCGGAAGGATCCTCTGGGTAAAGCATCTGCAGGACAGAGCTATGCTAAGCATGGATGCTCGAGTGAGCAAGGCTGCCACTCACCACTGGGGTGGGGAAAGTGGGGCACTGGGCGGGGGCGGGGTGGGGGGGGCGGGGAGAGGCGAGGTGTGCAACAGCCTGACCCTGTAGGGTTGTAGTGCCTGCAAGACATCCAAGTGTAGGTGTCCAGACAGCAGCAGGGTCTGGGCAGAAGTGGACCCCCGCACACGGGGAGCAGTGCAGCAGCGCCCTGCTGCCAGGATGTCTCCACCCCCCACGCTGGGCCCTGCTCTGGGTTATCTGCTCCATGACCTTGGTAACACCCGGCCTGTTGAGCAAAGTCTTTTGGCAGAATTTCTCAAAACTTGACAAGAGGCCTTCCTGGAGAATGGTGTGGAGCCTGTGAGCCCAGCACAGCCTCACAGAGGAAGGACAGACAATCATGTATTACCCAACTTGTCCTCAGCAGACACTAACAAAGGAAAGCAACACAAGGGAAATGCTGAGTCCCATGAGTAAAAACACTCCCGCTGACTGGTGACCTAGTGAGACTTGGATAAAACTGACATACTTCACACTACGAAGGCGCAGAGCTGCTCTGGACAATATGGGAATGGCAGAAACCTCAAGAATCAACCCATGGGTGCCAGAGCCTGGAATGCACCCAATGCCCACCCTGCAATGTGTTCCACTCCTAAGAAGACGCTAAAGAGCCCTGACGCTGGAACAAACAGCTTCTGGAAAAGTATGCCATTAACTACCAGTGCTGGGCACAAAAGCAAACAGCACCTACACGGTCAAAAAGAGCAATGACTCTTAACCAGAAAACAAGCTTTCTCACTGATCTGCTGTGCTGTGTTCAATGAGTGGCAGTCCTAAATGTGGAGTCTGAAGGACTCAGGATATTGTCCTCATAAATGTTGAAACCACTCAAAGAAAATGCCAACAGCATGTGGACTCCCCTGTTTTCCATCTCCAGCATACTCACACTCTGCTCGCTTTAAACACAAACCTACTATACAACACATGCCTAGCACAGCCCAGGCAGCTCTGGGAGTGGGGGGGAAGGGGTGGGAAATTTTGGCCCAGCTGCTAATGAAGAGAGAAGGGATCTTCTATTTTTATTTCTCAGGTTTTACGTTCTGTATCTGAATCTTTCCCAAAGAGTACTTAATTCTTAAAAATCAAAATAGATAATTACATAAATAAAATGGATTTCCCCACCCACACCCCTCCCACTTGGGCTGCTGCTCAGCCCTCCCCAGACAAGGGGAGGAGCAGGCAGGCTGGGGCTCTGAACCCAAGCAGGCACATTACCAGCTTTATTCTTCGCCAGTTTTTTGCTGCTTGCAGTTCCAGATCCATAGGTCACACCATCAATGGTCACCGAGGCACCAAAAGGCTCACTTGGGTTCTCTTAAAATTAAAATCACTGTTTTAAAACACACTTGCCAAGACATTAAAAGCGTGCATGCACACACACACCATCTGCTCGCACCAACAGACGAGGTGGGGTCAGGGCTGCTGCCAGCAGGCAGAGACATGGGGACGCCCTGAGATACTGAGATGGGGCTGAGAGGTCAGCAGGCAGGAAGCACACCTGGAAAAGTTCAGAAAATGGGGACCATGGGATAGTGAGGCAGAAGGGAAACAAAAGGTCAGAGGCAGACACACCAAGGACAGGGACCAACGTCCGAGAAACAGACCAAGGACTGTGAGGGGCAGGGAGGCACAAATGTAGTGAGTCAAAGAAATGACAAGAAAAACAGTGAGTAATTCCTAGGTTCTGGCTTTGAAGGGGAAGACAAATTGGTTTTCACAAAGGTGTGACAAGGATGGAGAGGAGACTGTTGATGGGAAGTGCAGGCCTGAAATCCCTTCATCCACCTGGGGGAGCCCGGGGACAGCAGGAGGCCTTCCTCAGAACAAGGAACAAAGGAAGATGAGGGAGAGGGTGTGGACAAATGAGGGGAAGCAGAGGGCACTGACCTTAGACTGGACGTGTTTCTATAAAACTGAGCTGCCTATCTGCAACTCCCTTCTCCCTGCCCTTCCCGTCCATTTCTAACTCAGCTAACAGCCAGCTCCTGCCTCCCCAGCCAGGACTGAAGTAAGGTGTGTGACCTTAGGACTGAGACGGTAAGGTCAAACTTACCACATTCAAAGAAGTTATAAACAGGGCGGACCTTGAGGACACGCTGCATGTACTCGTGCAGGATGCAGACCTCAGATTTCCCGTTGGGATTAATGACAAATTCTGTTGACAAGAAGGACCATCTCAACCACACTGTGCGGACCCCATATAAGCTAGCGCTCGGGACCTGGCCCACCCAAGTTACCAGGGCATTGTGCTAGGGGCTCACTGCTGTGAACGTGTATTTGCAGGGTAAACGTAAGCTTTGAATTGAAATGCAAATCACACACAAAGTATACATTTTAAGATCAAATGAAAAATTAACAGTATAACCAGTCTGCCAATGTCACAATTTACAAGCCCCAACTCACCTTTCTTCGTGGGCGCATCTTGCACAGACAGAGTGATGAGCTTCTGATTGGCTGGCAGGATGGGCCGCTCAGACTCGGCCTGCTTCCGTTTCATTTCCCGGTTAAACTGCCGCCGCTCAGCCCACGTCCTGAATTTCTTCACAGTAACTTGCTCAAAGTCAAAGCGCTTCTCCAGGTAGTTCCGAAATTCCTCAAGATCTGTACAAGAGTTCCAGAGGACCAAATGACTAGTTTTCCACGTCAAGTCATTTCCTCTGCCCAGTGAGCTGGACAGCGTCAGCCACCCGTCAGACAGCTCCCACCTGCAACCCCCACTGCTCTTTCCCTGTTCCTTTGCGAGCGCGAGAAAGTTAAAGAATTAGGTCCCATCACTTAGCCAGTAGTTCAAGTATTTATGGCAGGTCCTTATGAACAAACTTCTGGGACATTCTTTTAGTTTATTTGGAGAAAGAACAAGGATTTTTTTTTTTTTAATGGAAGAAAGATTAAAAACAAAAGAAAAATCAGGCAGCCTTCAGGGCCTTGGTCCCTGTATAAAAACAGGCAGCACTGCCAACAGCAGTCAGGGGGGCTGCGCACCCTGTCCATCTCGCTCTCCCCGCTCCAGCCACCCCGGCGGCCTCCAAATTCAGCAACACACCCAGGCAGCTCAGGCCTTGGCACTCATCACTCCTCTACCCACCCAGTCCCTGGCCCAGCCCCACAGCTCCCCCAGGTGCCTTGCCTCCACTGAGTACCCCTCCCGTCACCATTCAGCGAGGTCCCGGGGGCCACCTACTTTTACTGTCACACCTACTACCCCATTCTCCCCAATACTTCCTAGAGGTTCCCAATGGCCTCATTAATTTCCTATCTGCCTCCTACCACTAGAGTGTGCCGTGGCTCACGCCCAGCCCTAAGAGCAGTGCCAGCAGAAGGTGGAGGGAGGGGTTCCATGTAGAAAGACTGAGATGTAGCCTTTTAAAACAAAAGGCTAAAACCCTGGCTGGTGTGGCTCAGTGGACTGGGTGCCAGCCTACGAATCAAGGGGTCACCAGTTCAGTTCCCGGTCAGGGGGCATGACTGGGTTGTGGGCCAGGGCCCCAGCTGGAAGTGCATAAGAGGCGACCACACAATGATGTTTCTCTCCCTCTCTTCCTCCCTCTCTGAAAACAAATAAAAATCTTTTTTTTTTAAAAAAAGGCTACAAAACAATATACTTGTACTACTTAATTATAAACTGAAACTATGTTATTTCCTTACATATGAATTCAGAGAAGTCTGGAAATAAGCACCAGTGGTCACCTCTCACAAAGCACTCAGGTTAGAAGTCAGAGGCAGGTGTTTAAAAAAAACAGGGACATATTCATTTATGTGTGCATAAAAGATGGTATAAAAAATAAACCACTGCCTTAAAGGGAGAGCTCCCTTCTAGCTAGGTTGCCGAGAAAAGCCCCAGAACACCAACAGAAGACAGAGGGAGCCAACTTGGAATGAAAAGGGAGGCAACACCAGACAGACAGGTTAAGGAGAGACCGAGGTTCATCCATTGGGAGCTGGGGGGTCAGTGAGACTCTGCACTTTCCCCAAATACCTGAGGCCCCACCCATCATGCTCCTTCTCCTCAGCCCCCAGAAGCCATTCCCCTAGCTCTTCTAGGGCTCCTCACATGCAATAGTTACGAGACAAGCCAGGCAGCAAGACAGACAACCAGAAATCCTGAAAACACAAACTCCTCTCTGAATAAGATTCAGCAGGTGAGCTAAAATAGTTTCCCATCACTGAAGAGACAACTCAGACTTCAATGGGTAGAACTAAACTAAAAGACACAGAAGAGAGAGTGAAAAGTACAACACACACCCAAAAAGCAATCGCAGGGTTTAAGCGTGAAATGTCCACAGAATAGTGGAAGTTTCCCAACATTGAATCCGTGGATTGAAGAAACTCACTCTGAGCGCATAAGGATAAATCAAAACACTTCACGGACACATCCTACTGAAAAAAGCAAGACTTCAGGAAAGAACATAAACGTGACCAGAGAAAAAAGGTCTCCACTGTCAATAGCCATCTCCATGGCAGCATTGGCCATGTGGGCCCTGCAGAGCCCAGGAGCAGGGGCCTGGAACAGGGGCCCGAGACCAGGCAGGTTCTCCAAACAGGGCGTGGAGCCTTGGCAACCATGCAGGAGTTGACAGAGGTCCCCAGCAGTCCCTTCCTCACACATATAACTAGGAACAGATGGCCTTCAGCAGAAGGGTGGAATGTAGTGGCATCCCTGCAGACAGTACAAGGCAGCAAAGGGGAAAGAGATCCCTCTGGAAACTTACCAACTGATTCATCTTTGCACACCTCAACTTTGGCCTTCACCTGCCCCAGGGCTCCAGGGGCAGCCTCAGCACCCAGCGGGTCCTTCTCATCTGGGGGCCCCAATTCGGCCCCCATGGAGTCAGGCTCTTCCAGGGGGAACTCCAGCTCTGTAGATCGGCTGAGGGGCTTGACAGGGGACACCTCCCCACTAGGGGCGAGCTCACTGTTTTGCTCCCTTTCCTCGTTGTCCTTCATTTTCTTGTAATGCAGACAGGGGATGCTACTCAGAGGAGGGTCGTGTTTCTGTGGGTGATAAAATGGCAACAGATTACAGGAATGACCCCAAAGGTCTGAATATCCTGTCACCGGCCGCGGCTTGGCTATGATGCTATGGGTGCAGACACGCACGTTCTTGTCTGAGAATTTACAAGACTACATTCACGACTGATGCACCCCCTACCCGTATGCTTCCTGTTCCCAAGAAGTACGGCCGGGACCAGGTGACCACCCGAGACTCTCTGTGCAGGTACACGGGAACGCCGGAGTTATGGAACGTCATGATCCACCCATCAGGCAGTGGTTCCGTAGGTGGGCGGCCACGACCTGCACAGAAGAATATCCTTCAAGCACTTGAAAAGCACAAAAACTGTTGGGACTTTTTAGAAATTATGACATATGGCAGACAAAAATGGTAAAATGGATCAAATATTGAAAAGATGCCCTAAGAACTAGGCAAGTAGGGAAGTGCCCCACCCTCCAGAGCCTACCCCAGCCCCGCCTGCTGTTTGGCAGCTCCCAGCACCTCCTCTGCATGAAACTGCGCTCTCACTGTGCTGGTTTATCTGGCTTAACCGATGGACTCTTAAGTCCCTCCAGGACGGCAGCGAAGGGGTCTACCTTGCTCACTGCTGTCCTCCTGGCCTAGGACAGCATGTGGTGCACGAAGGAGCCTCAGCTGCTGCTGCCACAGCTGGTGGGCGCCACGGACGCTCAACTGTTCACCTTCCCGCCGTGACTGTAGCCAGAGGCACCCCAGGGGCTGGGTAAGCTTCACTAATAAACTGCATGTCATGCCTGTTGAACTCCACTCCCTGTGACCACGCGACAAGTCTTCATTGTACCTAAGCTGCAAAACCCTCACCAGCATGTAAAATACTACTTCCAGTTAGAAAAAACCTAATTACTTTTAAAGCACTACAACCAACCCCTTCCTTGCTTTACAGGCAGTCATTAACGAAAAGCTCGACACTTGTTCTCCACTTGACACCAGACCCAGTTGCTGGGAAAACCATAAGGCAAAGACAACTAAAACTTAATTTTCTTTCAGGTACTGTGATCAAGTTAAAAATTTTAGAAACAAAAGGAAAAAAGCAAATGAAATCTACAAAAGTATATGCACGATGAAAAGAGCACCAGCAACTCTCACGGAAAAGGGAGTGGCACCCCAGTACCCAGTACCCCAGGTCCTTGCCCAGCAAGGAGGGCCCCAGGCCTGACGACCACAGGTGGCTGACACTGGACAGCTGAAGTCAGGACAGTCCCTGGGAGGAAGTGCTACAGGTCAGAAGTGCAGAAACCCTGTCAGGCACTCTTCCCCGGTGAGCCAGGGCCAGGAAGCTGCTGCATTACACCAGCTTTGGGCTAAGTTAGGAGAAAAAGCAAATGAAATACAAGCCAAGCACAACATGGGACACAGGTGCATCCAGGCCACACATTTATGACGAGTGGTCATAAAGCAGCCCCAGCCGTCTGAAGACCTCACAGGCCGCACCTATGCAGTCTGCGAGCACAAGGACCAAGCTGCAACTCCAAGGAGGGAGGCACCACTTCCAGGCAGGCTGCCAGGTGGCAAGGGCTATAGAGAAAAAGGCTGTGCCCATGAAGGCAGACAGAATGGTCAGGCATACTATACTGCTGACCTGTGCACTGCTCACGACAGGCACGGCTTTACCTGCTCAGAATGAGGTTGCTGAAACCACAGAAAGAGGACAAAGCAAACCTGCCAGAGGCATCAAGGTGAGTTGAGAACTGCCCCCTAATCCCTTCTCAGAAGCTGAGACCCAAGGAGATCACCATCTGCAGTTAATGAACCCAATGCCGATCCTGTTCCAACCACTAGCCGACATGGGCAGACACATGCTGCCCACCACTGACATGTCCACTCCACAGCCAGCAGAAACTGCATACCATCTGCCCCCCACCGCATCACACCTCATCATCTTCTGCACCCTGCCCCTCAACGTGACGTGTCCTAGGGCCCTCCTTGCTGGGCAGGGACCTGGTGCTGGGGTCCCACTCCATTTTCCATCTGCCCACTGAGTCCCTGTGTATCTCTTCAGCCCTTCTCTGCTGCCCAACCGCCCAACCCAACATCTCAACCTGGGCACTCACAGGTGCTGCCAGGACAGACAGAAACTGACAGGGTCCTCCCAGACCGGCACTGCACTGGCAAAGGAACCGCACGACCAAAATTCTGGACATCTCCCCACTGCTCTCCACTCTGTCCCAAGTGTATATCCTACTGTCTACACCTCCAGAAGGCCTCCACCTGTCCCACAGGAGCTCCCACCCTGCCCACCTGAAGTACACAGGCTGTGCTGCAGCCACAGGAGGTGTGCCTTTACACAAACACCGTGTAACAACACCTGCCTGCTTCTTCTTACAGCCAGCTACAAAGATACATTTTTTTCCAAGTATCAGTATCCTTTACTTTTTAAAATATAACACATTTTTAGACTTCTTTTAAAAACCATTTCATTAGGTTTAACATTTTTATGGAGGGCAATAATGCTACAATAAGACTTATTCTACCATCCTTTTTTTCCCCTCAACACCTCCATGCTTCTGATGGCTTCCCCCACTGGTGAAAGAGCCTAGAACTTGAACCTCAACCTTCACCTGCCACTATGCTAAGCAACCACCTCTGGCCTCAGCCTCCACACACACTAGTTGCCAGTCTTGTCATCTCCCAGAACACAGTAACATCCCCTCCTCAGGGGTCCACTCCCCACCCTATCAGAAGGCCCCTCCAGTTCCTCTGCAAGACATCAACCTCTGTGTGGTTTCCACAACACACAGCATGATATGCACCTGGGTGGGACTGCTTCCGGGTGCATCCTCGTGTCGTCTGTTTCCCCTGCATCAGACATGATTACCTGGCCCTCAAAAGCATGCCCAGACTGCTGCCTGGTGTCCCAAAGGCTCTCAAAGCTGCACTTCTGCCGCCCTGTAAACACTCACTACGTTTTTACCAGCCAACTTACTTTTGAGCACTGTTTTAATCTTGGTCATCATCGGCTGCACACTCGTCTCTCCATCAGACGGATGGTCGCTGTCTCCTCCGTATTTCTCCTCCACTCTCCTCTTTTTGGGGGCACAAAGGCCTTCTTCCAGAAGAGCATCGACATCATTGTCAAAATCGTCCTGCAAGACATACTGTTCAGACACCGCGGCCCCAGCACCTACATTCCTGCACCACGGGCAAGCTTAATGACACTAGTGAGAGTGAGCAGAGAAATGAGACGCTCTCAAGGGGACCTAGGTGTGCCTTTATGGTGCGTGATCATCTGAAAAAACAAACAGGATGAAACCAACAAATGAAGCCAAAAAGCTAGGCCCAGGCACACACACCATCAGGGAGCGCGTCTCGGCAGCATCTTCCAACTCAGGTTGGATAAAAGGTACAAGGCAGGCCTGTCAGCCAAACTTTTCATTGAAGTTAAAAAACTTGGTTTCTTTTCCACATTGTTAGCCCACCTTATATGGGCTTTTTTCCTCTGCAACAACAGCTTTCAAAAGATGCTGCAGTTCCCAAACACCTCTCTTTGGGTTTTGTTAAGGGCACTCCAAAGGAGAGGTCACTGACATACCTCGTAGGAGAAATTCAAGGCCTCTTCATCCACTCTGTCTCTTTGCACGATTGCTTTAGCCGTGAACCCGCCTGCTCCTTCTTCATCTAGCTCCAAATTGTCAGTAAAATCTTCTAACTCATCGAGCACTGCATACTCCACTCTCTTTTCCTGATCCAGCTCATTTTCCTCATCCTTCTTATCAGCACTCTCACCCCCTATGCCTACCCCATTACCAACACTCCCACCAAAGGGACAAGCATGCACGTCTCCACTGACAGGGCTAAGGGCCAGACCGCACTCCGCACGAGTGTCGCGCTCCACTCCTGTGTACAGCACCTTCCTGTCCTTACTCCTGCAGCTCTCGGTAAAGCTCACGCTAATCTTTACATCCTTAAGCAACTTAAGGTCAGGGGAGAACTTCCGGACCGCAGGTGCGTGCCGGGCGGTGCGTGGGCTGTGGCCACTACAGTTCGGGTCTATGAGGAGGCGGGCTTTAGAGAAGGATCCTTTGGAGAGAAGAGAAGCTCCGTAGAAGTTGAGTGGGTCCTCAGCAGGGGGTTCGGCCTGTCCATCACCACCAGAGCCAACGTCCATTACCTCTGCATCACTGGACGTTTGCAGGGGAGGTGGTGGAGACTGTTCACAGGGCAGCGCTTGGAGGGGGCAAGCACGTTTCTCCATCACCGCTTCTCCTGCGGGCTCACGCGGGAGAGGAGAGGGACTCTCATATGTCTCCATAGTAAAAGTAGTTAAGACTATTTAAAAGACCAGTTTTTAAAACCTTACATAAATCTATACAGCTAACATGCACAAGTCCGTCGAGACCCGGTGCCGTCCTGCCCGCGCTGCACACGCTGACGGCTTAGTCAAGCTGGCCACATTGCTCTTTTCATTAATGTAGACAGCTTTTAGAACCACTGCCTCAATTATTGGAAATCACAATGCACTCAGCTTAAATGACTGACGACTAAGCGATTCTCTCTCTTCGTGCCAAAGTGGCACCTTTCTTCTTCTACCTGCAAAGAGATTTAAAAACATCGTCACAAGTGACAGAAACCTTCTGCTTCCCTGGTACCAAGAGTCAACTGCTATTAACAGCACAGTAAAGAAAATTATACTAAGAGAACCTTGTAGGCTTTAAAACACACTACCTTTACCTTTTCCTTCAAGACCTAAATGATAAGTCCAAAGTTAAATATTTCATTAAATGTCCACTGTAGTCCCTACTTCAGAAGCATAAAAACAATATTATCTTAAGGCTCAAAAGGATTTTTTAAAAGCCTACACTGAACTTCACCACAGCATCCCCTCGGCTTATCAGGTAAGCAAGCAAACGGTGCGAGGCTGCCCTTTCCAGGACACACACAAGGTGTGCGGTCTCCCTCCGGCCATTAGAGCAACATCGATCTACTCACCTGCCAGGGCTGGGTCAGTCAGAGGGTGAGCGCGAGACCCTCAGCTCAACTCTGCAGCACCAGGGCCTCAGAGGTACGGCCAGGCGCTCTGCTACCCTGGACCCCAGGGCTCTCCTGGGCCCACAAGGTGGCACGTGGACCGGGACAGTGATGCAGCGTGCTGAAGTCGCCAGAGGTGGCGTGGTTCTGTTCCCAGTAGAGGAAGGGGTGGTGGCTGTGGGAAGGGAGCCAGGCCAGGGTTGGTGGGGCAGCTACAGGAGACAGCTGAAGCCAAGGCCCAGGGAATTCTAAGTGCCATCTGGAGCCTGGCTCCATCCTGGGGGCAATGAGGAGCCACCGAGAGCGAGGTGACCCTCATGCCACAGTTCAATACCTATTTGAGAAAAGAGACTAACCACTGCACCAGGCACAGTCCCTGTAACCAAGGCACAGGAGTCCTCTCAGCCAGAGGGCCAAGGCGTGAAAGAGGGACAGGGGCCTTGAAGAATAGTGAAGACACAGAGCTGACTGCTCTGCCAACCAAGGAGAAGTGGAGGGCACAGACAAGAGGGAACTGAAAGCCAGCGCAGCTTTTTCCTGGAGGCCAGCATTTAGGCAGGAGCCCGCAGAGGGGAACAGATGAAGCCTCCAGGCATTCCTGTCCAACAGGTGCTGAGACTACAGCTCTGGAACTGCGACTGGCCCAGAAAAAGGGGCCAGAATGTTTTAGCAAGGTGGTAGTCATCAAAACCACAGGAGAGAGGCCATCCAGAGAGGGAACACAGAGCAAGAAGAGGGGTGAGGATGCAACTCTGAGAAGCCTCACTCCAGAGGAAGCAGGACAAGAGGGCTGACATGAGGCTGAGAAGGAAAGCTCAGGGGGCAATCCCAAACCCAGAGGTCTGCAGGAGGCACGGGCATCAGAGCAGAAGCACATGCAGGCACGCATACACTGTACAGATGCACAAACACACAAGTATGCCATGCACACGGGTGCAGATATGCACATGCATGCCCATATGTGCACATGGGGCAGCCTGACTGCAGAGACAGGAGCCAGCAGACATCACATGTTAAAAAGTTTGCGGTGAAGGGACAGAGCATAGTGGTTGTATTGTGAAGGTAACACAGCATACAAACCAGAGACTTCTTTAGATTTAATCAATCCATCCAACAAACACTGATCATCTACTCTGAGGGAGGCACTACCACACACAAGAGACAAGGTCCCCACCACCTGGACAGTTGGAAGGGCAATGACCATGGATGGAGCTGTCACTCTATTTCCAAGATTCTAAGATGTCCTTTACTGTTCTGGTGCGATGGTAACTTAACACAATACTTCCCCAGAGATGTTTCCATCAAAGGTGCTAAGGATGAAGGAAATGCAGCAAATAGATAACGACAGAGAGAAGAGTGAACCACAGTGAACACTGAGAAGGCTGCAGCCAGAGGGGCACCAGGAACACCAAGTGGAGTAAGGCCAGTCTCCTGGCAACCAAAAAAGATCATTTTAAGAAAAGGATGGGCAGGTCAGCATGCCCAGTGCTACAAAACACAGATTAGACCAGGACCAAACCTGTCAGCACCTGGCAGGTCTACCCAGGCTCCAACTAGAGCCAATCTGTGACTCTGGGGGCTTAAAAAAAAGAAAGAAAAAAAAGCAAAATGAAGACATGAGGAGATGGGGGGATTGAAGACAAATGGCAGTACAGGATGGGGAACACCTGCTACCATGTTAAAAGACTAAGAAACTGCCATGTAAAAGCACAAAGCAAAGATAATAGTAACTGACGAATGGAAGCCTTGAAGAGGCACAAAGGGTGGGGTTGGAGAGAAAGTGTGCACCCCTTAGGAGATCAGGAAAACCTGCCCGGCCCCAGAGGGCTGCAGCTCCCGGCGCAAAGCCCCACAGTGGGGCAATCGTAGACAAGTTCCTTTCTTTCCCTCTGCAAGATGTCTCTACTCAATCAACAAATACTTGTTGAACACCTTACAAATGGTGCACACACACTATCCTAGACGCTGAGGACACCAAACAGACAAAATCCCTGCCCCCCAGAGCTCACGTTTTAGCAGGAGAGATGCTCAAGTAACAACTAAGAAAAACTGAGAAATGCCAGAGAGAAAACAAAGAATTGGGGAAGGGGAGACGGCTTCAGAAAGGGTGGACGGGAAGGTCTCGCAGCCAGTGTCCACCTGAAGGTAAGGAGAGTGAGCCAGGTAGACAGTGGGGTGTGAGGAGGGGACATTCCAAGCACACAGAGGACAAAGGCCCTGGGGAAGGCGTGTGGTGTGGCAGGTAAGAGCAGTGTACCAAGGAGGTATGAGAGGAGGCCAAGTCACCAGGGCAAGCAAGACCAGGGCCTTAATTGAGTTCTGACTCTTAATTGAGATGGGCCACTGAACAGGAGGGTCCAAGCAGTGAGGTCACATGATCCAAGGATAGCAGTGGCAGCCAACTCTCAGCAGGGCCCTGTTCTAGGCGTTTTATGAATTTTCTCTTTTTTTAAAGATTTTATTTATTTATTTCTAGAGAAAGGGAAAAGGAGGGAAGAGGAGGAGAGAAACATGATATGCACGAAGCACATCAATCAGTTGCCTCTCTCTCGCCCCCAACTGGGCACCTGGCCAGCAACCCAGGCATGTGTCCTGACCGGGAATCAAACTAGCAACCTTTTGGTTCATAGGGAGGCGCTCAATCCACTGAGCCACACAGCCAGGGCACTTTATGCATTTTCAGTTGCTGGTGCTCACACAGCACTGAAAGGTTAAGCAACTTGTTCAAGGTCACATAGCTAGAAAGTGGTGGAGCTGCTTTACCACCCAAGCAATCTAGTTCCAGTCTGTACTGTCTCAATTTTACACTATCTCTCAATTTAAAAGATTTCATTTATTCATTTATTTTTAGAAAGGGAAAAGAGAGGCAGAGAAACATCAACATGAGGAAAAAATTGATCAGTTGCCTCTTGCATGTGCCCCCACCAGGGACCAAACCTGCAACACAGGCATGTGCCTGAATCAGGAATCGAACCAGCAGGAATCGAACCAGCGACCTTTCGCTTCGTAGGATGATGTCCAACCAACTGAGCCACACCAGTCAGGGCTACACTCTCTTGCAATTTAAAAGAACTATTTATGTCCAAAAACTTTAGGTGGGTGTTGCGGGGAGGGGAAAGGGTGACAACAAAAAGAATTAAGAGGCTCACCAGGGTTGAGCCAGAGGTGGTGAGAAATGGTCCTGAGGATTGCATGGAGGCCTTAGAGGAATCCATGTGGCTTCACACTCCAGAACCGAGCTGCCATGCACTGAGGTGGTGAACGCAGCATGAGCAGTGTTTGGGGGTAAAGACTGGGGTTTGGGTTTGGACATGGCTACTTGGCGGCAAAGGAACACATGGAGATGCAGAAGATGCAGTTAGAGAGGTGAGGCTGCAGTGCAGGTGGGAGGCTGGGGCTGGGGCTGGAGATGTCAAGGAGAGTCGGCATTGGAGCCAGGAAGCTGGATGAGATCACCAAGCAGGAGAGGGCAACCACAAGAGAAGCCACAACTGGGCAAACCAGTCAGATGTTTCCTACCCCCAAGGTCACTGTTAGACTATAAAACAACATTTGGGAACTGCCCCACACAGTGCCTGGCCCATAGAGGGTTCAAAGGATGGTTCATTGGCCTCACTACTGCTTCAGCTGATTGAACACAGGGATGCAAACCTTGCTTGCCAAGCGGGATGGTAAGCCAGCAGCAGACTCGCTCACAGCAGGCTTCCCTGAACCCCTGCCCCAGGGGCAAAACCAACGCACTGGGACAGCACCCTTCTTCACTGGGAGCCCACTTACTGGGCTGACAGAGGCACCGACTGTGATAGTACAACTGTGGCTGCGGCCTTTAGGTCAAGCCTCTCCTACCGTGGCTTCCCGCCCAACCCAGCAGCAACATGACCTCATCCGTTCCTTTTGTCATCCTCCAACGGGCTTCACATCCTGTATTCACAGGCAGCACCATCGACTGGCCATTTACTCCCTTGGGTGAGTGAAGCCCTGTGTCGGGGTTGCCCATAGCCCGGTGACTGAAAAGTCCAATCTGCTGCCAGGAAACAGAGGGTCCCGTCCTAGTGGTTGGCCTCGCAGTCACCAGCGCGAGACTGGACTGCCGAGCATCAGGTAACAAGGTACATGCAAGCATGCAAAAACGGTAAATCAAATTCCTACCATAAGCAACCCAAGTCCATCAGAGCATACTTGACAGGTATCACTGTCAACAGGTTGCCACAGTACATTTATTTCTACCACGACCGCTGTTACAACAAAACCACATCCCGATTATCAACGTGATACTCAATCCAAGAGCATTTAGCGCAGGAAAAGATTTGGGCGACTTCTCAGGTTTCCTGCAGGGTCGTAAGCGAACACTACCATGTTCATACCTTTCCCGCCTGAAAGCGATGCTACGGCTTCGGACCCACAAGGAGAGGGGTGTTTCTTTATACTCGGGCTGTTAACACGGGCGGAAAGCGACCAGTGGCGGCCCGCCCCCCAGCCGAAGTCCCCCACCGTCCCACTTCCCCTTCCACCCCCCGCCGGGCGGAACCCCAGTCCAGCGCTCTCCCAGGACCGCGGGCCACAGAGCTTCACAAAGGCCGAGCCCGCGTGGCCTTGCCCGCCCCACGCCCACCCGCCCCGCCCCGCCCCGCCCCGCCCCGCCGTGCCGCCCGGGCCTGCGGCCCTCCGCCTGAGAGGGTAAGGACGCACCCTCGCGCAGGCCGCAGCGCCCGCCCGGCCCGCGGGGCGCCCCTCGCGCCCCGCACCTACCTCCGGCGCCCGCGGCCTGCCCGAGCTGCCCGCAGCCCGACCACAATAGGGAGACCCTCACGGCCGACCGCCACCGCCAACCAGAAAGGCCACCCAGGCTCTCCCCGGTCGGCGGGACCCGCCTGCCGCGCGGGCGAGCGGAGGGCGGGCCTTGGCGGCGCGCGGCCAATCCCTGGGCGCGGTCGCCTCGCATTGGGGAAACCGCAGAGCGGGCTGCAGAGGCCACCAATCGGCGGCGCAGGGCGCTCGCGGCCTCGGCGCGCAGCCCAATAGCGCGGCCGCGCGGGCGGGACCAGACGCCGAGGTCGTGGCCGCGCTAACGGTCGTAGCCCGTGGGCGGGGCTCGCCGCGCGGAGAGCGATTGCCGCGAGGAGCGCCGGGAACGGGGTGCGCGAGGAATGCCGGGAATAGGGGAGCGCGGGGAACGCCGGGAACGAAGCGGGTCACGGGGGATTGCCGGGAATCCAGGAGTACGAGAACGCCAGGAGCACAGGACACTCCCGTGGTCCCCGGGCTCTGGGCGTCTGTAGCCTAGACAGTGCCAGAGAGATTGTCCACACATACATTTTTCTAATTAAAATCATTAAATTTAATCGTTAGGTAAAAAAGGACAAGTATCCTCAATTGTCTAGCATTTTTCCATTTGCTAATACTGTATCAGGAGCCTCAAGAAAGGGAGGATATAAGTGGATAAGGGACCGCTCTTCCTTAGTTAGACCAGAATTCCAGTAAATAAATAAATAAGGAATAGTGGAAATTTTTTTAAAAATCCCATTTGGCAGACAGCACATTAAGACAAAAATCATGGATGCTAAAAAAAAAAATGTTGGGCAAAACTTCGAAACTGGTGGAGGGGGAAGCGGGTTTACAGAGTTGCAGAGTTCCTTCCCCAAGATATTAATTGCAAAGGTTAAATAGTAACTTTGTGGTGGAAAAAACCTGAGACACCACCTTAACCAAGTGATCAAAGTACCAGCAAATGTATACACATCCAAACTTACCAAGTTATACACTGTGAGGGTGTGTTGCCGTGTATATTAACTATACCTCAATAAAAATGAAGAAAAAAAAGCACCAGGCAAGGGACAAATTGTGGATTTCCTGAGCAGGACATGTTATCACTTGCAATTTCTGCCCCAAAGTCAATACCTCTATATACATAATCATGAAGAAAGACTGGGCAAACCCAAATGAGCGACATTCTACCAAAAAGCAAAGTGTCAAGATCATGCAAGTCAAGGACAGATTGAGGAACCATCTTTGATTAAAGGAGACACAACAAATTGTGATGTGGGATGCGAATCCTAGATTGGAACCTGGCTTAGGAAACAGATATTAGTGGGACAACTGATAAAATTCAAATAAGGTCTGTATATCAGTTAATAGTATTCTATCAATGATAATTTCCTGGTTCTAATCATTTTTCTGTGGTTAGGTAAATTGTTAACATTTGGGGGCAATGGTTGAGGGATATTGGATTTATTTGTTCTATTTTTTCAAGTTTGTAGCAAGTTAAAATCATTTCAGAACAAAAAGTTTAATAAAGGCCAGGAGAGGGAGTGATGTAGGCGAGGAAGCTGGAAGCCTACTCAGGCCCTTCCATCCCTCCCTTCCCCTTTCTGTTTACCTGGCTGACTCAGTGGTCAACACTTGTTACCTCACAGTGGCACCGAGCCCCATGAGGGTCTGGTTCCTGGACTTAGCCAGCTGCTGGCCTTGGCCCAGGGCAGTCAGAGCCCATGTGACTTGACAAACCACCATTCAGTCATAGCCACCTCCCCATACTTGGTTGCTTGCTGAGCTGGGGGCCACACCTGCCCTTAATCCGACTTGAGACCTCAGACCTGCACCTTACAGCCAGCTTTCCTCAAGGGTGGGGACCAACTGGGTGCAAGGACCGTCACCACAGGACCTCCCCCACAATCCTCACCTGGCTCCAGCCTTCAAGTCACAAAGATTGATACCTGGAAGCTGGGAACTCCAGCCCAATTTAGGGGAGGAAACTTCCCTCTGGGCTTGTGTTTCCACCTCGACCTGGCTCACCTATAAGCCAGGTCTCTGCTGAAGAGCCTGGATGATGCCATCTGCTGGCACCTCAACCAAGCGGTCATGGTTACCAGCAAATGTGTACACATCCAAGCTGTGAACTCTGAGAAAAAAAGACACCTACTAAGAAGGGATCCTGGTAGTTGACTGGGCTCAAATTTTCAAAAACAGAGCCCCACAGCCATTTCTGCCCAGGGGACTCACACAAACTGCACTTCACAGAGAAGACATCACTCAACTGCCTGCCTCTGCGCTGAACTGCCTACCTGCACTATTTCTGCCATCTGAACCAGCCCTTATGATGGAGTTCCTGGAATCCTGTTTCAACCAATAGGACTGAGGCTTTCCCTGTCCAACTGGAGCTGTGCAGCTCCAGCCAATCAGAGTGGCTCTATTCTAACCAAACAGAAGTGCTTTTTGGACCAAACTACAAGGATGTGGAGTTCTCATTTGCATGAGGATGGACCAATCAGAGACGAGGGATGGGGGCTTCTGTCCATATAAGCCAGCTCCCCTATGTCTCAGAGAGTGCACTTTTGCTTTCCATCAAAAACATCAAAAACTTAATACTGTGTTTCGTTGGCTGAACTGAAGCACCAAGGATGACTTGCAGGGCAGAGCGAAGCTGTTAGCTGGAGAGAGGCTGGCCCCAGAGTTCTACAGCTATGCTTTTTTCACAGCCATGCTGTATCACAATTGAGCAGTTTTGCGCTGAATAGTTTCTTTCTTCACTGCACCCCAAACTGGGGATTCCTGTTGACACTGAATTGGTGGCAATAACCATCAGTTGACAAAACATATCTAACGATGGGGTTGTAAGGGGTCCCTGCGGGCAGAAGGCGAGGAGCCCGGGCCTGCCAGGACAAGACCTGAGGTCAGGCTGCATTCCTGAGCTGGTCATGCTTGTTCACAGATGCTTCTGCATCAGTCAGCCTCCCACTTCCAGCCTCCATGCCAGCGCACCTCAACTGGGCTGTCTTGGAGCCAGAGAGCAGCAGAAGCTCATCTGGAAAAGGGGCATCTGAGAAAGGAATGAATTCCCCATCCACCCAGGAGAAGAGGACCCATGTTGGGGACTCAGGGATCAAATATATCTGGTGGCAAGCACAAAGGACTGGCTAAGCCATGCCAAAGTCAGGCCCAGGCCTTCCTTGATAGTTTGTCAAAAGTGCTTCTCGAAGACATCAGCTTCCTAGGGTCCCTGTACCCTTCTAATAGTACAGAGGCCTCATTTCAAGGCACTGACCTAAATAAACACAAGGCTTGGGAAACATCAGCACTGTCACCCCTGGTTCAAATATCTCCCTAACCTAGGAATCAGCATATAGCAGTGGGCAAGAGAGAAAAGGGTCTGACTTCCTGGAGCTCTCCTGACAGGGAGACACACAAGCAGTCAAGCCCTGACCGGTGTGGCTCAGTTGGCTGTGCGTCGTCCTGCAAAATGAAGGGTCACCAGTGGGATTCCCAGTCAGGACACATGCCTGGGTTGCAGGTTCAGTCCCCAGTCAGGGCAAGTACTGGAGGCAGCCAATTGATGTTTCTCACGTTGATGTTTCTCACCCTCTCCTTCTCCTTCCCTTCCTCTCTCTCTAAAAATAAATAGAATCTTTAAAGAAATACATAAAAGAAACAATCAAAATGCATATTATGTCAGACAGTGCTAACTGATACAGAGAGAGAACAAGGCAGGGAAAATTGCAAATTTAGTTGGGATGAACCCCATCCTCCAGAAAGCTTTAGCCAAAGCCCACAGGATGTGAGGGAGAATGTGGGTGGGATATATGGAAGAGGAGTTATTCAGGCGGAAGGGATGAGTACAAAGGCCCTGGGGCCGGAGCTGTGCAGAAAGTGTAGCCATAAGCAGTGGCAGGGGCTTAAGAGGGGTGAAGGTGGGAGGGGTGCTAGAGAAGGATGAGACCAGTGTGGGAGGACTGTGGGCCGACAGGGGCAGGCACCCCAAGGTCCATCTTGTCCTCATTGTGCTCCTTCCTGGCCTCATGGCTCTGCCTCCCCATTTGCCCTGGGACTGAGGGGCTGTTATGGTGTATCCCCGAGCCTTGGTTTCCTCATCTGTAAAGTGAAGGTCACAATTATGTTATTTTTCCAGGACTGCCATCACAAAGTACCACAAATGAATGGCATAATCCAGGGACCCCCAACCCCCAGGCAGGAACCGGGCAACAAGCAAAGCTGGCCTGAGCTCTGCTCCCTGTCCCCCCACCCCATTCACAGCGGGTGGGCAAAGCTCACTTCAGCTCCACCTTCTATCTCCCCTGCACCCCCCACCCCATCTTCCAAGAAACCTTCTGTGGGGCCAAAAAGGTTGGGGACCACTGGAATAAACAAGGAAATGTGTCCCCTCACAGTTCAGAAGGCCTGCAGTCTGACATCGAGGTGAGAGCAGGGCCGCGCTCCCTCTAACAGTGACAGATTTCTTGGCATGTGGCAGCATACTCATTGTCTTCATAGGATGTTCTCTCTACGTGCATGTCTGTGTCCAAATTTTCCCTTTTTCATAAGGACACCAGTCATATTTGTTTAGGGTCCCCCCACCTGATGACCTCATTTTGTCTCGATCGGCTCTATAAAACCCTAATAAGGTCCCTACCAAGGATTACAGCATATCTTTTGGGGGCACAAAATTCAACCCCTAACAATCACAGAACTACACCTTGAGCTGCCCCTTCCTCAGGGGACCCAGGCTGTTGGGGAGCCCTGGACAGACTAGATGCAGAGGGGCCCATGACAAGGGTGGGGAAGCTTTCCCTCAATGCCCCACCCCTGGGGCAGAGGTGAACATATTTGGAGGCTCTCCAGTGGCTCTGCACCCAGCCTGTGGTGCCTCCCAAGGGTGGACGTGCCTGGCCAGGGTGGACGCTGGCATGGGGTCCACGCTGTGAGGCAGCCTGCTGAGGCGGACAAAGGGTGTCAGGCACAGATATCGCTACAAGGCTCTTTCCACTTTTAGCAGTGCCTGAGCTGGGAGCCTGAGCTGGCCTCCACAGTCCACACCAAGTGCAGGTCTGACCACACTGCTCCCTCAGGGGGCTCCCCACTGCACCCAGATAAATCCCTGGCTCCTCGGCCCAGTTCAGGAAGCCCTGTCACTGGTACCTACTATGTCCCATATACACAGGCTCTCTCGCCGCACCCTAGCCTCTGCCCAAGGACCCTCTTAGCGCTCAGGAAGCCATAAGCAGAAGGAGAAAGTGGAAAGAGCCTTGTAGCGATATCTGTGCCGTGGGAACTCCTGCAGGCTGGGAGGGCAGCCCCCAACCCCTCACACACACACAGCAGCTCCAACTGTCCCTGTCACACGGGTTAAGGACCTGGAATGTATGGACTCACCACAGCCTCAGAGTTTTATTATCGACATCTCACGTTCAAGTACAGGTTCCTATGATGTTTGGCTCCCCGAGGAGAAGCGAAAGGCAAGGGCTGGCTGTGTCCCCTCCTCGCTGAGATGGGCCTGCCCAGAACCCATGACCAGTGGGCAGGCTGCTGAGGTGCCCAGCACACAAAGGACCCCCAGTCACGGGACACTCCCATATACACGGGACCCCTAGTGCACACAGCACCACTGGGCCCACCAACCAGACCTGAGCTTCATTGAGAGTAGGTTTTTCTTGCGTTTTCCTCATTCCTCATTCCAAATGTGGCCTATCTCTTCTGCAAGAGCAGGTCTGGTTGTCAGGAACTGGCCTATGCCCAGGAGAGAAGGGGACACTTTAAAACTCCCATTGCTTTCATTAAAGCAAAGACCCACTGGCCAAAAGCACGTGTGGGTGTGAGAGGCACAGCGCCATCTGTCTGGCACAAGTGCACGTGTGCACTCCAGCATAAGTGTACACATTTATCGCCTGTGCCTCTGTGTGTCCCCAAGGGGTGTACATGGGTGCCTATGCATGTATAGACATGTATGTAAGATGTGCCTTGCGTGTGTGTCTCTATGCATGGGCAGGGGGAAGGGCCAGGTGCATTCACACATGCACAACACACCTGGACCTGCCCCTGACCTGGCTGTGGGATTCTGTCACTCCCACCGGCATAAGGGTGGACCTCCCTTATAAGAACTGGATACAGGGACACAGATCACACACAAATCAGAGGGTCCTGGTCCTGAGGGACACTGGCGGAGTCACACGCAGGCAGTGCATGTGCTGTGGAAGGTTCCCATCCAGCCCTCAAGGCAGGGCCTCACAGGAGCGGCCTGGCCACACCCAGGGGTGGGACTTAGCTCTGCAGCCTAAACTCATGGGTATTGGTCTCCCAGTGGGAAGGGTCCTTGTCTAGCATGCTGCGTTCTGTGAAGGTCACGTGCCCGTCCGCGTCCACGAGGATGACCGTGTTGGTTCTGAAAGAGAGCACGGGGCCCACATTCAGCCCACTGCCCTCAGCACCCTGCCCACATGTCAGAGCCCCAACTGGGGTCAGATCTGAGGCAGAATGGTCAAGCCCACCGCACCTGGGGCCTGTGCTAGGTACTCAGCCTGGCTGGAGGCAGGTCACTAATGAGCAGCAGCCTCGGGGAGTAGAGGGACCCTTCTGGGGTAGCTGGGCACTGAGTCTGATGGGGCCTGGAACTCCCCACTTGACAAGCCCTATTGCCTCTCCTCTGAAACTTCCCCAGCCTACCCTGCCCACCCTCTGTAGTACAAGCCCCAACCACCCACCACTCTCACCAGGGTGAGCCCTGGGCTGACAATGCACTTCCCCCTCCGAATCCCTCAGGGCTCTCAGGGAATGGCCCAGCACCGCTGTGGACACTCAGCACTTCCAAGAGGCCAACCTGTCAACTGTTTGGGGACCAAGGCTTCTTGACCTAGAAAACTCCCTTGTGCCTTCCCTCGCCACCCCCCACTTCCCCATCCCAAATGCTCAGCACACCTCTCCTCCTGCCTGGCCCTCCCCATGGCCAGTACTCACTTAGCTCCTGTCTCCCACTGATGGAGGGCAGGCACCGAGTCCCTAAGCAGACCCAGTGCAGGCTGACACCCAGAGTGGGCACATGCATACTATAAACTGGGGGTCCCAGCCAGAGTGTAGACCTGGTGTTCTGCCTCACACACCAAGTACACAAGAGCACACAATTTAGTCACAAAAATAAGCCTGTGGTGGAGGAGGGGCTCAAGGAGAATGACGCTCCTGCTGAGGGAAAAGCCAGCCCAGCAAGAAAGACTGTCATTAAGCCATGCCACCCTCCTCAGTCCAGGGAGCATCAGTGCTGGGCAGTCACACCAGGCTGGCCCTGCCCACCACCCCATCCCCTAGCCAGAGGGCTTGAAACTGCCATTTCCTGAAGGATAGAAGACTTGGGGGGCCTGCCACCCTCTTGGTCAATAGTCCGCAGGATTCCCATGTCCATCTCTTTGCTCGATACCCTCAGCGTAAGCAGAGCCTTAGCCATGTCGCCACAGCGAGGTTGGCTCACATCCTCCTGGCAGAACCACCTCCTTACCTGCACAGAGGCAGCAATAACCCACCCTCTCCCACGTGCAGGGAAAGAAGGGGCTTGGCTCAATCTCAGACAACCTGAACCTAAGAACCAGTCGGCACTTGTCATGGCCCGAACACCTTGTCCCTGAGTCTTTGCAGGCCATGGGCTCCCAAGGGCAGGGCCCATCCTTCACAGTCGCTGCAGATCCCCAGCCTGACACAAGGCTGGTGCCCACGGGGCCCGACGCACGCTGAGCCTAGGTAGATGTGGCTTGCACATGCAGCCATGCTCCACCTCCAGGCCAGGGGGGCCAGGCACTCCTGAAGCATCTGGATGGACCAGCAACCTACCCTCCTCTGTGCATCCCAGCCACCACCAAGTGCAGCATCTGAGCTGCCCTCTGATGGACCTACATGGGTGGGCCAGGCCTCCCAGCCTTGCCCCCAGCAGGGAGGGAGGCAGGAAAGGAATTTGCAGGGGTGCCAGATACCCCCGCCAACAGCTTCTCCCTCCCGGACATTTTCATCTTGCAACCATGGTATTTTCACCTTTCCTAGCATAAGGCAACATCCCAGGTTGAGATGACCGAACCCCGACCCTGGTCACAGCAAGTGAAGAAAAGAGCCAGATAGTGAGACCTGAGTCCACAGGGATTTGCTGATTTGCTGACAAGAGTATGCCCAATGCCATCTTGGCCCCCTTGTGGCAGTGTAAGAAGGCAGGAGGCAGCCTAGGACCCCCTCCTGAAAAGCAGTGGGAGCCTCAGGGGCCGTGCATCCCACAGCCCCCCTGAGCTGAAATGGCAGCCACTTCTAGATAAGGCAGAGGCTTTGGGGTCCACAGAGCTTGGGTAAGGTCAGATTCCTTACGGGACAGGACTGGATGCACCCAGCAGCCCGCCGTACCTGGTGCCGTAGTCTGGGCAACGCACGCACACAGCTGCATACTTGCTCAGAATGGGCCGCAGGTACTCCCTGCCCTGGTCCTCGAGGGCCGGGTCCGGCAGCTGCCTGGAAGGACAAAGGAGGGGTCACCACCAGCACCTCCGCTGCCTGCCCGGAGCCCTGTGGTGCCTGAGGCACTGCCAGTCTTGAAAGGGCTATTATTTCATGCACTTTTCTGCCCAAAGGCTCAAATCTCTGTCAAGACTTTCACTTAGGACTGCATCTCTGGGTCTAGGCTATCGGACAGGGGTCACGGGGAAAGCTGCCCCTGACAGAGCCACCGGGAGCTTTCCCAGGACCCAGGACCCCGAGGACAGCAGCACCTGTGAGGTCAGCGCTCGGAAGGCTCTTCTAGATCTGAAAGTGGCTGGGGTCTGTTTGGCCAGAGTAGCACAGGGCCTCCTGCTGGGGGGCAGAAGCCACCCAGGGAGCGAGCCTGTCCTCTCCTCTCAGTGGGGCCTGAGTCCGTGGGGGTACTGTGGGCAGGGGCCCAGCTAAGAGGTGCAGTCACCTGGTCACGTAGACTCACTGCCTATCCCAAGAGGTGCCCTAAGGGCATCTCTCCACGTGGCAGGAGCCCACTCAACCCTGAAGCTTGCCGGCCACGATTGCTGGCACTGGGACCACAGGTGTCAATAAAAACAGCCAGGGCCTGTCCGAGGCCAGTGGGGATGACAGACAGTGACCGAGGGCTGCGTGGATTTACAGCTAAGCATGGGCCACGAGGCGGGCCCAGGCAGGGCTTCCCTGAGGGGGTGGCTGTGCCGAGGCTGTGCCCTGGTTCAGAGAAGAGAGGAGGGTGAGCAAGGGGCAGAGAAGGGCCCCAGGGGAGAGGAGCGAGTGGCAGGCTGTGGTGGAGCTCCACTAAGAGGCCATTGGGCATGTGGGCAGGACGTTGACCTGGCCTGAGTGGGGTAGAGGAGGGATGTGTGGGCCGTGTTGCTGCGTGGCAGGAAGGCAGCTTGGCCAGCGCCTTGACACACTCTCCCACCGCTGGGATGGCTGAGGTCCACCAGAGGGTGGTCTCCTTGGGGCAGGTGCCCCCTGCAGAGGCCACTGAAGTGCCTCAAGGAAGTTGTGTCAGAGGCTCCTTCTCCCCAGGTGATTTCTAGGGTGGGTCTGTCTGTGCCCCGGCTCCTGCATGCAAACAGAGAGGACCCTCCAGCTGCTCTCAGCCCCACAGCAACCCCCATCAAGCTCTAGAAGCACTGGGCTTCCGGCATACCAGGCCATGACTGCCCCCTCCCATCATCACTGTCCGCTCATCAGAAACCTCATCAGTCCATAGGGAGAGGAGGAGGGGCCAGAGGAAGTCCACACATCCGTCAGGTTTTCCCGTAGCTGGGGAGCTGGCCCCAGTCACCTCCATGGGCCTCACAGGGCAGCAGAGACTGTCTGCCTCTCTGTCCCAGGGCCAGAGTGAAAGGGGGACACCCTGTTTACCCCAACAGGACCCACCCACTCACGCCTCCTCGTTGTTGAGCACATCCAGAAGCTGGGCAATGAGGACATCCTTAGGAAGGGCCTGGCTCTGCTCCACAGCCTCCAGGAATAGCTGCTTCCCAAAGCACAGCTTCTTCCAAGGCGTCTCCAACAGCGCATTGCTCAGTCCGTAGGTCCCTGCAAGGAGGGGTCAGTCCATCAGTGTAAAGGCCACACTGTCTGAATTTAGGGTAAACTCCCGCCCACCCACACGGCAGCAGGCAAGGTGCCAGGACACAGATGGGGGGCACCGAGGCCAGGCTGCCCCACACTCCAGCATCCTCTCTACGGGTATTCCCAACCCATCTGCACAGCGAGAGATGGAAAATGGTGGGGCACTGGCAGGAAACTGCAAGGCACAGAGGCCAAACGGCCTTGACAATAAGGAATAAACCACCTGAAATCCAACTGGACAAAGGAAAGGGGGACCTTGAGAGGGAACAATTTTCCCATCCCCCTCCCATCCCTCTCTAAGCTAGAAAAAACTTCAAGGTGTGGGTCCACCTGAGCAGGTCAAGGGTAAGAGAATCAGCAACCGAGGCCAGGAGGGCGCCTCCCAAAATTAGTGCTGGCTCACATTGCAGCACTTAGAGAGCCCACCGACATCAGGACAGCCCCCCCGAGTGGGCACAGGCAGGGCCTCCTCTGCATGCTGGCAGGGACCCTGGCTAGGGGAGCCTTGACGTTTTGGCTCAAGTTTTCTCAGAATGAGTTCTCAGTGGTTAATAGAAGTCACCACAAAAAAGAAAAGGGTTTCTCGTGTCAAAAAAGGAGAGGCATGGCCTTGAGGTGGACAGGCTACAACGGGAAGCAGGGGCAGATGTGCTCGGGGTCACGCATATGGAAAGATGCACTGAGGGCAGGGCCCCGCCCCCCTCTCCGGCTGCCAGGCTTTCCAGGCAGGATCCTGCCTGAGTATGGCGAGACTTCAGCCACTTCCAAGGAAGGCAGCCCTGGCTCTGCCAGACCCCAAAGCCATGCCACCATCCCAGGAATCACTGTGCTTCATCCACCAGGAGTGACGGGAAAGGCCACTCATCAGTGGTGCTGGGCACATGGGTAGCCACATGCAAGGAGTGAAGTGGAACCCCTACCTCACACCACACACACAAATCAATTCAAAACATCCCGAAGACCTAAATGTAAGAGCTAAAACTATAAAAATCTTAGAAGAAAATATAAGGGAAAACTACACAACCTTAAATCAGGCAACGACTTCTTAGCTATGACACAAAAAGTGTAAACGACAAAAGAAAAAAATATAAAATCAATGTCAAAATTGAAAACAACGTACTTCAAAACGTTCTTGTTTGTCATTTGTTTGACAAACAATAAAATGAATAGAAAACTCACAAAAGGGGAGACAATTTCTGCAAATCGTATGTCTGATGAGGGACTAGCAGCTGGAATATATAAAGAACTATGACTTAATAATAACAATACAAAAAACTCAATTCAGGCTCTGAGTAGACATGTCTTCAAATAAAATATACACACAAGAAGCTGCTCAGTATCATTAGCCATCAGGGACATGCAAATCAGAACCTCAGTGAGGTGCCACCCACAGCCACGGGGATGGCTGAAACCGAAAAAGCAGACAGTGACAACTTTCAGTGAGGAGGTGGAGAAATTGAAACTTCATATACTGGTGGGAAAATGGTGCAGTTGCCTTGGAAAACAGCGTGGTGGTTTCTCAAGAGATGAAACAATTACTGTGTGATCCAGCAATTCCACTCCTAGGTATCTGCCCAAGAGAAATGAAAACGTGTCTGCCCAAAAGCTCGTAACAAATGTCCATAGCTGCATCAGCCACAATAGCCGAAAGGCAGAAATGACCCAAAGATCCATGCAAGGATGAATGGAAAAACACAATGTTGAATACACATACATTGGACTATAATTCAGCCATAAAAAGGAATTAAGCCCTAATTCAGGCTGCAACATAGATGCTAAGTGGAAAAAGCCAGACACAAAAGGCCTCACATCGCACGACTCAGTTTCTATCAAACCGTTTCTATCAAATGTCCCAAATGGGCAGATCCACAGAGACAGAAAGCAGAATGGAGGTTGCCGGGGGCGGGGAAACGGCGGGGGGGGGGGGGGGGGGGGGGGGGGAGGACAGGGAGTAACACGGATGCTCACGGTTTGTTTTGGAGGCGATGCAAGTGTCAGAGGGCAGGTAGCAGTGACTGCCACCCAACTTCGTGAGCACACTAAAACCTACTGAGTGGTGCGCTTCACCGGGGGATTGTATGATACGTGAGCTAGAGCTCGATAAAGCTGTTCTTAAAAAGCAGTGACGAGGACCAGGCGAGGGCAGGCTGGGGGTGAAACCACAGGGTGTAGGTGAAAAGAATTTCTTTTCGTTTCGCAGTTTTCACAGGAGCAACGATCTAGCAAGGAAACAAGCATCTCCGGTCACAGAGCCTCTACCGCACAGAACTGAGGGCATCACAGAGACAGTTTCCTGATGCCTCCACAGAGGCCTTGAGCCGACGCACAAAATGTGGGGAGGTGGTGCTCCGTGCCTTTCAGGTGCCCGTTTTCTCAGGGTAGACATGGACGGGTTCAGCACTAGGGGAAGGCGACCTAAGCTGAAGGCAGCCTGACACGTGGACCAGGTAGGAGCATGCCGTAAGATATACCAACAGCCAGAAAGCAGTCTCAGGAGAGAAATATGACAGGGATCTAGTCTCCGGAAAATACAGAGGTTTCCCCACAGGAGCAGCCCCCACCCTGTCACCACCCACCAGAGCAGACTCACCTGGTGCCAGGACAATGGGCTCGGGCTCCCCCTGGTTTCCATAGTAGCAGAAGACATCTCCCTTCTCTGTGCTGTGAACAGGAGGGTAGAGAGGGTCCGACGGGGCTACAGATTGGGCAGACCCGCACTGCCTGACAGTCTCTGCAGCCCTATCCCCAGCACACCTGCCAACAGCCAGCACAGGGACAGTGGCCCACTGCAGCCAGGTTGGGGGTAGTCAGGGTCCCAAGCCCCTCGGAGACTTGCAGGCAAGGTCATCGAGACTCCTGGCTCACCAAGGGGACCACCGGGACCACTGGTCTGGGAGTAGCAACATCTAAAAGACCCCGCCGACTCACTGAATGCCCCACAGCAGGGGAATTAAAGGCTGCTAGCAAGGACCATTGCAGGGGGCTGGGTCCCACACCCAGGAATACGGGTACCCTTTGTAAGGACTCAGCCCCACCCCGACAGCTCATCTCTGCACTGCCGGACTAGACGAGATCCGCCAGGGTAATGGAGGCTTCTGAACAAAGCACCAAAGACCACACTTTTCTCCTTTCATACACTGAGCATGGATTCTAAAATAGTTTAAAGTGCTCCAGAGCAGAATATGTTCTAATTCCGAAATACCATAGTAGAGCTTCCCGCTGTAACCTGGAATCCTTTTCTGCAAACTCAAAAGGGACATTTTCTGGCCTGTGAGCTGACTTCCTGGTAGGATTCTGGAATTAGAGACCTGAGCTTTCAGGATGAACAAATGCAGAGGAATAGGTTGGCCAAGAAGGGCGGGAGAGTCCCACTGGCCAGGCCCACCCCAGCCATTCCTCCAGCTCGATGTGGGCCTGCAGGTAGGACTCCCGGACCCCAGGAGGTTTCACGTCCTGCTCACATCCTTCCTCCCCACACCCTTGGCTCCTTTCTTAAGAGGTCTGTCTAATGACTTCAGAGATTCTGTTTGCAGGCAAAATGCTACAAAGCATGAGGACCTGCAGGAGTGGGTTTCCACGCCCATCAAGCCTGGTCAGGTGGAAGGAGGTCTGACTCAGGGACTGACTCAGGGAGTTCAAGGCTCCTCCTGGTAGCCACCACCAGGGCTGCTGGCTGACGTCTAACTCCCTGCACCCTCTGGATCCCTCCGACCTCTGACTCCCTCCACCCTCTGGCCTGTGCTGGGATGCTCCTTGGGCAACCTGGTCCTTGGGCATAATCCACTGGATTCCCCTGGCTGCCACCTGGCTGTGTTGGGGGAGGCGGGCCCTAACCCCATGGCCTGGGAGCCAAGGGAGCTGCTCAGGCTCCAAAGGGACCGAAGCCCCTGCCCCACTGGCCTCCCCCGCCTACAGGACTGCCTGCCCATCCCTAGCGTCCACTCAGAGCATGAGGTCCTCATCACCCAGCCACCTGACACACTGCTGGAACTAAGTCCTACTTGTGTTCAAGCCAAGGGGCCGGTCTCCTGGGTCAGGTCAGACATACACAGAACTACTGACAGGCAACGTGACCCCCAAACTGACACAGAGCCGCTGAGGGTTCAAGCAGGCCAATGCAGGGAAGAGAGGGCTCCAGACAGTAAGTGCCAGTGCCAGCAGCTGCCCACACCCTCGGCCCTCCTCCCAAGGGCCACTGCCGCCTCTGGACTGACACAGCTGTCTATAAGGCAGGGAGCATGCCACACAGCAGGCCCAGAGCTCCTGGGGCCGGAAGGAGGCCCATGGACCTGCCCTCGTGAGAGGAGCCTGGCTTGGGACAGGCACCCATTCATGGGCCAACTGTAGGGCACTGACCACCTCCCCTGGCGCCTGCGCTGGTGGGAGTATCCACCAACTTCTTGGGCTTTGGAGGGGGAGAGGAGGAGAGCAAGGAGAGGGCAGGAGGGAGGGAGCAGGGGAGGGATGCTCACTTCACTGAAGAGCAAAATACACAAAAGCCCTGCAGTTCCCATAGCCACATCTCTAACTTGCACCTCACATGGGAGGGAGCCCAGACACACAGCCCACCTGGGTCGGGGGATGCAGGCTGGACCAACTGGTTGCTCTCTAAGGCCCTCAGCCGGCAGAGGGGCAGACACCCAGCCAGGGCCTCTCCACACTGGCCTCCCGTGATGGCCACAGCGCATCTGCTCTCCTGTCCAGCACATCCTGCCACATACTATGAGACTCGACAGTGCTACTCATCTGTCTGCAGACAGGCACAGGTGGGACTTCGGCACCCAGCATGCAGACCCCATACCCCACCCCTTGCCCTGTCCACCAGTGTGTGACTGATGGTCCTCTGCAGTCCACCAGAAGACAAGGGTGCTGCGTTTCTCCCCCTAACCTGAGCCAAGTACCCACAACCGCTTCAGCTTGGGGTTCCCTGTCTGCAATGGGAGGCAGGCCACACTGGTGCCACAGACAGCGCCTGGGCCACCGCCACTGAGCTGTGTGGGGCCGAGGCCAGGGTTCAGGCACGGGTACTGCAGAAACAAACACACTCTGAGAGCTAGGCCACGGCCCAATGGCAGCCAGCGCCAAGTGGGAATGAGTACGGTGCTCCTTCCCAGCCTGGGGCAAGATGGGTGGGATACAACTATGGTTTCCAGCAGCACTCAGGACTCCGGCACAGCACCAGGGGACCGTGGGGCCCACCTCACACCACCAGTGGCCGTGGCCAGGTCACCTCCCTGTCTGAGGTCGGCTGCAGCAGGTGCACAGTGGCTCCGAGGATACTCTGAGTGCTGCACGTGAGGGGCTCAGCAGGTGGCCAGAGGTAGCCGCCGCCCGCTGCTACAGCTGTCAGCCCCGCGGCACCTCTCTGTGTGCCCACAGGGCCTGGCACAGCTCCAACTGCCACTTCCTGAACAGCACGGGCCCTCTGCAGGACCCCGGCAACCTGACTCCTGAATCTCACTGCCCCGAGCCCCTCACAGAAACAGAGAGGAGCCACGCTGCCCACTCAGACCCAGCTCCCAGAAGATGCTGCGGCGGGGCCCCCACGCTCAGCAGCACCCAACCACTATGGGGTCCCAGAGTGCTCCAGGGCCACTGCCAGTTGTGCTTGTACCTTCCTTCTCCAGCCCGAGGCACCTCTGCCCACCAGACAGCAGTGCCAGGGAGGTATGGCTCCAAACCAGGGGGCTCCTCAGCCACAGACATGGGGAGGGGACCGGGGGGAAGAGGGGCGGGGTAGGCAAGGGTCACACCCAGTGTCCAGACAACACCCAGCAGCCATGCTCCACTTCTCATAGGGCAGGAGCCAGGGGCCCTCATATAGTCACAGGAAGCCCCACTGCCAAGTGCTGCAGCCCAAGTCCCCACCGCAGGGGGCCTGGGAGGGGCTGGGCCTCCGGATGCTCACCAAGCCCACCAGGAGTGATGTCCCTGGAGAGGCTGCCACAGATGCCACAGCACCCCAAGCTGAGTGGTGGGGCAGGCTCCCTACTCCCTGCCAAGCCCACGACCCAGTCTTGAGGCGGTGCTCAGGGGGCTGCCGTGCCCCACCCAGCACTTACCTCAGGTCAGCCGCTATGAGGTTGAAACCGTTGTACAGGTGACCCTCTGTGGAGACCTTCTTCAGGTAGGAGAAACTGTCCATGTCCGTGGTCAGAAAGTGGGCCACCAGTTCACCTGTGAGCAGGGAATAGACCCCTGTGGCCGAGGCAGCAGGCTTAGCCCCTCTCCCTGGGGATCCTGGTGGCCCCACGTGGGCTGGCTGCACCTCGCTGACTGCCAGCAGAGGAGGTCGGCACAGAGAACTCTGTTTTTGGTGGTTTTAAGAGTTGTTCTCCTCCATGGTGCCCCCATATGCAAGTCCAGCAGGCGGGAAAAGCCTTCAGAGGGGACAGTGGTGTCCACAGAGACAACGTGTGTCCATGGAGCTGTCCTACCAGGGGCGTCTGCTCTGCAAACATTGGACAGGTCGGGGACAATGACCCACAGTCAAGAGTGACACACTGCCGGGGAACAAGCATGAAGCATGTCCCCTGAGAGGGTGCAAGGTCGGTGCCATGGGTTTCACGTGAGCCAGGCTGAGAGTGACTCCCACAGCGAGGCTGATCAGTGGACTGCAGGGCCCTGGAAAACGAGCCCTCATCCCCATTCTAGCTCCTCCTCCTATCTCTGCGCAGGCCCAAGGAAGCCCCGGCCCCAAGGCCCCAACCCCCAGGCCAGCCCCTGCCCTGCCCTTACAGTACCTCGGCCCCTGGCGTTTGGGTCCTTATGGGGCTGCAGGTAGTTGGTGAGTGCCGCCAGCTTCCCGCGTGTGCTGATGCCCAGCCACGTGCCTCCTTCCTTGCCTTCTTCCATGTCAAGCCCTGGGCGGACGCCAGCATCATCACCAGTGGTGCCCACCCTACCCCTGCGTCCTGGGAAGTTGCACCTCAGTCCCACAACCCTGGCTGTGGAACAGGGGCTCTGACTCCACAGGGCAGGGCAGCAGGACACTTGAAAGATGCCCTCCTCAAGCCCCACCCCTCAGGACAACTGACTCCTCAGACAGCATTCTGGAGCTTGGGTTGACGCCGGGCTGGGAGCAGAGCACCAGCTCCGTCAGGGAAACCTCATCCTGGATCTGGGGCAGGGGAGACTCGGGCAGGCTAACCTTTCCTCCAAGCCTCCATGTCCTCATCTACAAGAACTGCCTCCTGCCTCCTGCCTCCCTTCCCCAAGGCAATAGCCCCTCCCCACCATGTCCTGACAAGCACCACCCCCGCCCGCCCCCCCACACACACACTTCAGCCTCCCATCTGTGCCCTGCAGTGTGGACACACACCGCCTGCCCTGTCCCATAACCCCTTCTGCTCCATCGGAGCCCAGGATGGCCGGGACGGTCCTGGCTGTGCCCCCAGGCTCCCCTCAGCACTCGTCCCACGTCCTCGCAGGCCTGCCCCGGGACCACTGCAAGAGCCATGGCTGACCCAGCCAAGGACCCCCCCACACACACACACACACACAACTGTGATGCTGCACAGAGTGATAGTGTGGGCCTGCACCTCACACCAACACGACCACGAGCCCACGGGAAAGTGTGGATCCAAATAAAGCCCACTGACCCTTCCAGCTGCTTCTGCTGGGGATCCTCGGTACATGAAGCCACGTGGACAGTGCCGGGTGGACAGTTCTGGGCTGGCCAACCCAACGCTGGCCCTGGACCGAGACCTGGGAGCCCGCCCCCATTAGAGCCACCCGAGCCCACTTACTCATTCCGAACCTACCCGGGAAGCAGCCCCCACAGCAGTTAGGACCACCTGGGGCTCTTGCTTCCTGCCACACGGTGGCCACCCACCGGGAGGAAAGACTCACCACTGAGGATCTCGTTGTTGCTCCCCCAGAAGTCTGCTATCTTGGACGGTCTGTGGTAGAACTCATCCCTGTTGGCTGCCAGGATGAGCCTAAAGAAAGCAGCACAACTGAAACCGTTGGGTCAACGCAGAAAAGCCACATTTGTTTTTCTCTGTAGTTAACAAAGAAAACTTGCCTCGGGAACCATACGGGCAAGTCCTAAAGAGAATAGGAACCCACAAGGGACAAAGGGTGGCGGCAGTTCCAGGCAGGTGGCTTCCAGGGAGCCCTCGGCCAGACTGTGCCCGGGTCCTTGCAGAGGACATAGCTAGGTGATGGTCAAAGACATGTGTCTACGCTGTTTGGGGCCAGGAGGCAGAGTCCTGCCCCGCACGCCCACTGCCCACCCAGAACAGGGCCTGGCAAGCAAGACCAAGGCCAGGCAGGCGAGGGCCCTGCGGATGAATTCTACCAGAGGCACCAAGGATGTCCCGGGTACCCAGGCGGCAAGGAGGTGCCCCTCCTTCTGTTCATCTGTCCCTCTGAAGACACCCCAGCCAGCCTCCTGGAGGGGTGCGCGTGGGCCACTGCAGCGCCCAGGGTCTCTGAGGGCTGCTGTCCTGAGTTCAGGGTGTTTGGGGAGGGAATGGGTGAGAGCTTCTGCGTTTCACTGGATTTTTGCATTAGGAATCGAACAAGTGTTTCCTTGGCAATTAGAAAAAGCGTCAGTTTTCAGAGCCCTGGTTTAGAGGTAAGGAATCTGAGCTGCCAGCCAGCTTTGCCATCTAAATAGGAACACAGATGGTGGTTGAGTGGGGCTCCTCCGGGGCTAAGGAGTGACCTCCGAAGGGCCCTGTGAGCACCACGGCTGGTTCACAGGAGAACAGAGGACAAGGGGCCAGGGCCTGGGGCTTGGTGGCCTGTGGTCACACTGGGTCCGAAACCAAATTAGTTGGGTCAACGGTCATGCCCCCAAAATCCTTCAAAAATAATTTTTGGACTGTCTTGTTGATGTCACAAATATTTGCTCATGGCACAATACGAATGATCAAAGATGTCCATAAAGTGAAAGTGAAGCCAGCACCAGGCTGTGGAAGTGTTTTCACCCCATGGACACAGCGCACGACCCCCCACCCCACCCCCGGACTCTGTACTTGCCCATGCAGCCCCCGCAACAGGTGCCAACATAGCCCAGGACTGCGCGTGGCCATGGAATACTCGGGCCACGGAAGCCCCGGAAGCCTCACCACCTTCAGGACGCCCATCCGGCCTGCAGCCGCTACCCCCTCTCCAGAGCTGGCTCCAGGGCTGCACCCAGTCTCAGGGATGTGCACCCGAGAGGGAAAGGTCCCTGCCCTGATGTGAGCCCCAGGGGAGCCCAGAACAATCCTCTGCAGCTCTAACTGCCACATTCGAACCTGGACCCCAGCCTCGGGTTGAGGTAGATGGTCTGAGGGAGAGGCCAGCTGGGCACTGACCCCTGCTTCCCACATCAGCTCTGTCCCTTCTGGAACCCGGCCACGGATGTGTCCTGGCTGGCCCTGCCCCCACAGGCTGCCTTAACGGGCTGTCCTGGTAGGTGTCCCTCCACCATGACCTGGATAGCAGTCAGGAAGGGGAGGAGGCCCATGTCCTCGAGTGGAGGGAGACCCCACAGCTCTGGCTGGGATGCCGCAGGGGCCAGGCTCCCCGCTAACGCCATGGGTGGGGGTGGTTTCACAAGGTTGGGATCAAGGGCCCTCCTTCAGACACCCAGCGCTCCTCCACACACTGGTCCTGCCACCTTCAGAGAGCGGACGGTGGGGAGGCCAGGAAGGCAGCACCCCAAATGAGGCTGGTTTTGATTCTTGCATAAGGAAAAATGAGAGGGGGGAAAAAGCTGACTGAGTAAAATCTTCTGTCCTAAGATTTTCAACTGCCTCTTTAAAACAAGGAGCATTTACATGTGTTTGTAACTAGGAACATTAATTGCTGGGTTATTTTCATTAAATGAGTCACTGTTTAACTGAACTTCACGGTTTGCTGGGGATTTCATTAAATACGTAACTCGGAGATGTGTGGGTGTGATGAGCGCCCACCCCCAGGCTCCACGTGAGGGGAGTCACTGCTCAGTCACCACTTCTGGGACAACACCACCAACTAAGGACCATCTGTGCCACCGTGCCCAGAGGCAGGGGACTGGCCCACCACAGCGAGGGGCTCTGAAGACAGCCAGTCAACCATGCCTTTGTTTCGTTCCGACCATTGAAACCACTGATTAACTATTCATGACCACTGAGCGCTCCTCACCAGCTGTTGAGGGTGGGTCTAGGTTGAGTCTGTGCACCTTCTGGGGAGGGTGGGTCTGTGAGTTCATGGTTAGATTTGTACATCTTTGAGGGGCATGATCTTTTTTCAAAGAGTATTCCCTTTGCAATCAAGGAAATAAGACCAACAGAATACCATCAGACACAGCTGCCTCTGCGGAGCATGCCGAGATGGGCAGGGCAAAGCTGCAGCCAGCATGGGAAACTTCCACGTTAGCATCTCACAGACCCTAAGGTAAGTTCTTACCTACTAGGCTCCTCACCAGAGTACTGCAGAGAGTTATACTAGAATTAAAAACAAGAGCAAAACCAACAGGCACCCAGACTATGCTCACACAGGATAACTGCCACCAAAATATGGAGGTCCCCAGTGCCTGGCATCAATGGGCATGGGGGGGCAAAGGCTGCTGGGACCACTTAGGGGATCATACCCTTGGGCGGGGGCATGACACATTGTATCCAAGGTGACCCCAGGAGGGAGTGACACCGGAAGAGTCCATCTGTGTCTGGCCAGCATGCAGCCCGGAAAGCAGACCGCATGTGCACCAGGGCCAGCGCAGCACCCAGAGGACAGACAGGGAGGCCCGAGGGAGCCTGGGAGAAGGCAGCAGTGGCATGTGACATGGAGGGCTGCTATGTCTGGAGGAATGGGTATCCTCAATAGGGAGGGCAGCAAGGTAGGAACAAGAGATGTGGGGGTACAGACTGCAGGCTGTGACAGCCCATCCCAGCAATAGGCTTGGAGCTGGTCTGCAGAGGCCATATTTGCACTCACTCCCTGGGCAAGCGCTGACCTGGCTCCTTCCCTGCACTGAGGGCCACTCAGGTAGTGGCAGTTGAGTCTGGGCACGAACAATCCACATGACACATGCTCTGAGTGGCCCGCGCCCTCTCCTGTGGGAAAGAGACAACAGAATGCTCAAACCATCTCGAGGGAGGGAGAGATGCTTCAGTGACCATGCCTTCCACCAGCAGCCCAGTTAAGTGGCGGGACAGGCCAACCTCGAACATCACTGGATGGTCCTGGGCTGGGTGTGACAGGCACAGGCTCACCTTTCCCCTTCCTAGGAGCTAACTCCTGAAAGCTAGAAAACACAATTCCCGTAAGATCAGCACCTGGAAATGGCAGAGCCACAAGCAACACGGCTCACAGCATCAGAGATGAGGATGTCCATTTCGTCTGCAAGGCAGAGGTGACTCGTTTGAAGCACCGTTACACACACGGAAGTCACAGCCACGCGTCCAGCCACAAACGGCCTCTCTGCAGTCATCTGACCTGGGGCAACCCAGACTACAGAGATGAGCTCCACCCACGAACACGAATAAAAACAGGTGCCCCATCACCCCACAGGGCAGAGAGCACTACACAGTTGATACTGCGGGTGCTGGAGGGAGCCTGCAGAGCCACGGGGGCCTCCACGGTCCCCGCCACGTGGACCAGCTTTGCAAGCGCAGGGTTCGAGGGGATGGTGGCCCTGGCGCTGGGCCTGTCCGGCCAGGAGGAGAGGGTCTCGTCTGGATGGTGCACATGACTCACTGTAAGGACATGTTCTGCCACCCAGCAGGGGACATGGGCTGCCAGGCCGCAGGGAGCCTAGGATGGGGCCATCAAAGACACTTGAAGACATCAATTGGCAGTTCCCCCAAAAGTTGAACACAGAATTTACATAAGATCTAGCAATTCCACTTCTGGGTACACATCCCAAAGAACTGAAAGCAGGACCCGAGCAGAAACTCAACAAAAATGTGAATGTACTTAATACCGTGGAACTAGATACTTACAAGTGGTCAGAGTGGCAAAGGTGTATGTTACATGCGCTTTATTGCACACACTTGCACAAAGTGCACGCTCATTCCTGACTGTTGCTATGTAAGGGACAGATGAGGATACAGCAGTGGACACCAGGATGGGGCGCAGAGGCTGGTGCAACCCTGGCCAGGCAGGGAGGGCTAAGGCAGGCAGGAACCCAAGCGAGGGGCACTGGGGCAGGCTGTGCTGCACAGAGAGCTCCTGGCAGCACCAGACAACCAGGGCCTGCTCCCCTCCATGCCCATGGCCCTGGAGCTGGGCCTCCACCAACCCCATCACTGCTCCCCCTCCCATTCCAGGCAGTGGGGCCCCTCCCAGATCTCTGATATGCCCAGGCTCAGCTCACCAGGCCTCTCCCCACTGGCCTTGCTGCAGTGTCCCTCCCATGACAGCCCCCTCCTGCTCCTCCCATCCTGTTCTGGCATCACCATGTACAGAGGCATATACAGAGAGAGCCTGCAGCCTGCCCATTCTCCCTGAATGGACACCCCCTGAGCTAGAACAGAAGCAGCCACCAGGAGCCCCTATGGCCCTCCCATGTGGTCGGGAAAACGCTGAGTATATCCATCCAGTCACCCAGAGGAGGCATATTTAGTCTTTGGCTTAGAGCCAAAGACAATTTGAGAGAAACGCTAAGGCTATCTCGAATCACAGTCCACGAGGAGTTCATTGTTACGAGGCCGCTCCTGGCAGTGGTGCACAGGCTGCGAGCAAAAGCAGGAGAGATCTGTGCTCGCCCTCCTCTCTCCTTCTTCCCATTTTTATTTTATTTGCAGGATGTTGGAGGCAGTCTCAGGAAAAAGCATCTCAAGAGGGGCTGCGGCTGAATCTGGGAGTAGCAAATACAGGCAGTGACGGACTTAGTGACTGTCAGGCAGCATCTCCTCATTTGAGAAATTCTTCACTTGTTCGGTGGGGAGAGAGTTGTTTTGTTGGTGTGTGGAAGTTCAAATGAGTGTAGAAGAGTGCATAAGAAAGCTCAGTAGCCAAAGGGGTGGACTATGCCAGCCATTGCATCTCAGCCCCAAATTCACCCTCCTGTGATAGGTAACATAGCTGAACTTTGCAGATGGTGCCATATCACGTTTTGTCAATGGAGGGCGCCAGAGAGACGCTAGAGTTGGAGAGGTTTCCCTGAAGGTTGGAGAATGCTTTCTCAGAAGGCTCCCACCATACAGGTGACTTCCCAGGCATCAGCCCAGCCCCCAGCATGCAGTACCCAGCATCCAGCACCTTCCCTGCAACAGCTGCCAGCACCCAAGGGCAGCCCAACAAGTTCTGCTGGTGCAGCACCCCAGCGACTTCTCGGGCATCCTGCAAGCCAGGGCTGTACCTCTGCAGCAGAGTCCCGATCCCAGCCAGGGGAGGGGGAAGGGATGGGGCTCTTCTGTGGGCACTCCAGTCCCACTGTCACTAGTCCTTCCATGCAGTACCCTTTCCCTGCTCAGAGTACTGAGTCTGGATCTGTCCTTTGGCTGCACCCCATCATGTAGCTCACCCTGCAGGGGCCAGTCAGGGTCAGCTCCCAGGCCCCGGCCTGGCCTAGTGCCCTCTCCTCTGCAGGAAGGGAGCACTGGACACTCCTCACCCTCCACGGCCCAGCCTGGACCAAGTGAAGTCAGCCACCATGTGAGGCAGCACAGTGTCTGATCTGGCACAGTGACTCAAACCCAAAAAGCTGGTTGAAATAGTTAAAATCATTGCTGGAACAGATTTTAAAACAATAAAAACTTCGCAGGCAACTGCACTAGTAAGCAGTTCCAGACGTCATTTTTGGTTGCGGGTTTCATCTCACCCTCATTCTCTGTGTGGATGAATTATGATGGGGTCCTGCTGGGGGGCCCCAGGGTGGCACGGTCCAGGGTCTAGAGTCAGAGAGAGGAGGGAGTTCTCCAGCTGGCACCCCCAGCTCCCCCCATCCCCCTGCACCCTGACAACATTACGCAGGCTTCTCCCAGCAACATGGACCAGCCAGCCCAAGTGAGGCCCTGGCCCACTGCCACCCCAATTCTGCTGCCCTCTGGTCCTCTGTCAGAGCCTGCAGGGCTGCTCCCCTGCCTCGACCAACTTTGCTCCTCTATCTGGCCCATACAGCCACCATTAGAGGCTGAGTCTTAGTATATTCGTACATTGACTCAGGGTCTTTACCACCAAGAGGTATTCCCTCCAGCACCCCACGCTGAGTGGCCACTGTCTGAGAGGGCACTGCCAGGCCTGCGCGGCTCATCCTGGGGCCTCCCTCTCCCCACCTGAGGGCAGCAGCAGCACGCCTCCCCTGCTTGGGGCACCTACACAGGCACTGAGGACTGTGGGGCAGCGAGGCTGAGCAGGTGATGGCAGACTCGGAGTGGGGGGGTTACCTGTATGCATTTTTGGAAACAGGGCGAGGATCAAACTTAAAGAAGATGATGCACATGGGTCCCCAAGAGTGGCTTTGTTTACACGGGGTCACAGAGTCTGTGGGAAAAGGAAAAAAGTGAGTTGAGTAAACAGCGGACAGTAGAACCGCCTTCCCTGAACCTGCGATGTTCTTGGACTGGGAACAGAACCAGCTCTGTAATGCCCGTGACCCTTGCGAGATGCGCCAGTCATGTGCCCAACACCGTGATGCTCACCAGCACTGCACAACCCTCTCCCTAAACATACACACTCATCAGCATTAGCCAGACCACCCTGACGCTGGCTGTGCTCACTGGCCCCGGAGCGCACGGGGGTGGCAAGTGGGTGCTAGCGGGAAAAAGTAGCAACAGCAAGAACCGCAAGCACAGCTGGAGCAGTGGGCAGGGCAGCCAGCCCACACCTGCCCTGGAGCAAGGTTCTGCAGCTTGCTCCGTGGCCCTCACCCAGCCTGCCCATTCCCTCCCCTGGCAGTAGCACCAATTCCAGCCCCCTGCCATTCAGTGCAGGGCCACATCACACCCGACTGGCCTCAGGGGGCTCGGCAGCAGTGTCTACCGCAGGCCCTCAGCACTCCCACAACAGCCCAAGCACAGCCAGACACCCACAGGGCCCTGCACACCCCGTCAGCCAGGGACAAGGGGCAAAGCACATGTGCTGGTGACACAGACACAAACTCAGGTGATGGGTGAGGACTCGCTGTGCACCTCCTTCCCTCCCCCCAGGCCACGCACAGGTCCCTCACCTGGGGCCTCTGGAGCCAGCAGGGTTTTTCCCTACAAATGAGTTGAGAACTGAGGTGATATCTCAAGGCCACCAACCCTGAATAAGGTGGCTGTGCAGGTACTGAAGGGAGCCAAGAAGATGCCCCAGAAGAGCCTGGTGAGCAAGCGGGGGAAGATGTGCTCAGTGTGTGTGCATGTATGTGAGGCCGAGGGGTCTGAGCCTACATGTCAGTGCATGGATATGTCTACCTGTGTGCTTCTGTGTGCATGTGTGCACGTGTGTCTAGAGAAGGCCATTGAGCCCAGGTGCCCTAGCCTGGGGCACCGTGGGCTAGGGAGGGTCCGTGCAGTGGCCGGTCTCCAGATGTTATGTGCACAGCACCTGCTGGAGTAGGGCCTGGGCTCCGCCCCGGAGGCACAACTGTAAAACTGGTCTGTGAGTTGGGGCCTCGCTGGGGGCAGGGGCAGAGGCAGGGGAAAGATGCCCCACCCAGCCCATCCCTTCTCTAAACTTCCATATAAGCCATGACTACTCTGCCTCTCTACCCCAGGCCTCAGAGCAGCCACCCAGGGAAGGGGGCCAGCCTGCTGTGTGGGACGCCAACACAGAACCCCTGCAGGCTTGTGGGCAGCAGGCATGGGCCAGAGAGGGCTCCAGCTCACTGCCTCAGGCCTGAGCCCCCGCAGCTCCAGGACAAACCCATTCCTCACCATGGGGAGAGGCAGACAAATAAAGATGGGGACAGCACCTCTCTGATGTCAGTGAGTCACTCCTGGTTCTTGGGTCTCTGAAATGAAATCCTTCCTGTCTCAGGACTCATAGAAGGGGGGCATTACCACCACACTGACCCTGCCAGCACCCACAGGCAGACAAGTGGGCAGGAGGGGCTGTGGCCACAGAGGAGCCAAGGAGGGGCCAAAGGCCATGGCCAGCACCACAAACACAACGTTGGCTGGGAGGCACTCGGAGGCTGCTAGCTCCCGGGCCTTGCCATGGACAATGCCATGGTGCTCCCACCCCTCCACACACTCCTGCTCACTGTTTGGGCTGGGGTGGGGGGGGCGGGGGCAGGGGCAGCGGAGTGAAGGACTGGCTCCACTGCTTCCCACACACCCTGGAGCGACCCCCCAGGACCCAGCCCCGTTTCTCCTGGCCTCGGCAGGCAGGGCTGTGGGAGACGGCGCGTGTAAAGCCCACCGTTGTGCAGGTGAGGCATTGTCATGGCGGCTAGCAGAAGTGCCACGTGCTAGGGGATGCCAGCCATGTGAGATGGGCTGCTGGCCACCAGCCTGAGCTGACAGGAGCATTGTCCACCCTTGGGCCCCCCATAGTGCCCACTGGCAGCCATCACTCTAGGGGGGCCTGACAACCATAATCCTGGTGGGCGGCCTGAGGGGGCCCACACTCCAAATGCTTGAGAGAATGAAAACATCGTAGAAGCAGCCAAGAGCTAACAAGGTCATGTTGGATTTAACCAGCATCTTGGAGAACATGGGCATCAGAGAGGGAGAAAAGCAGAGTTCGGGGGCCACTCCTGCCCTGGGCCATTAACTCATCTGGTCAAACCAGGCTCTGGTGGCCCCGGGAGTGAGGGGGACAGAAGACAAAAACCCAGGGCTTCCCTGAGACAGAACCTAGTGGGAAACCAAGAAGTCCCACAATAATTTCTCAGACCAACAGCAGTACACAGTCAGAAAGAGCCACATACCGGAACAAAGCTCCATGCACAAGAACCAGCCGAAAGAGACCCCCACAGGTCTCATAAACCAGCCACGCTCTGCCTGCAGAAAGGGGGATCTGGGGAATATCTGCAGAGAAAAGCAGGTTCGCGAAGCACCAGAAAGAACTTTCAGAAATGGAAGCTATAGGTAACTATGAATTAAAATTCAGCAGTGGATTTCACAGCCGATCAGACAGAGCTGATGACATGAGTCAGCAGAATCATCCAGAACGCAGTGCAGGGAGTCAGGAAGCATGCTGGGCCTCCGAGGACTTCAGGTGTCCCAGCCGCCGGGTACAGCTGACAGGTTTCCAGCACCTGCCACCTGACCACAGTCCAGCACAGAAGACAGAGACCCCTCAGCCCAGAGGAGCCGGTCCCTCTCAGGCACAGCAAGCCCCACACAAGGCCGTGGTGAGTGTGGCACCCAGCTGCTGCAGGCAGCGGTAGGAGCCCTGCCAGCCTCTCCCTGCTGACATCCCACTCGTCCAGAGCCCCGCCGGACGGAGGGCTATTCTGAAGGCTGCCAGGAAGAGGCCATTGTGTCTGCCTTGGGCCACCACATCCCTCCCTAAGCTGCACACCTGGCCACTAAGTGAGGCCACTGGCAAAGGGCAGGTCTGGCCCCTGATGCTAACAGACCATATGCAGTGGACCCACCCCCAACTCAGCTAAAGCACCCCACTGTCCTAGCTGCAGGTGAGTGGCAGGCTAGCCCTCCAGATGTAGCAGGGAGGACTCTGCAGTCTGAAGAGAGGCTGCCGAGGGGTCTCCAGGCAGCCTGGTGTCAGAGGTGTGTGGGCGCAGAGCCCAGGGCTGCGGCCGTGACGAAGGTGCAGTCATTAGGAGGGAAGGACCAGAGGAAAGCCAGCCCCTGGGGAGGGGACCATCAGGAACTGCCTTTCTCTCCAATCCCTCACCCCCCACTCAAGCCAGGCCCGCTGCCCGCTGGCCCCTCCCCTTCCTGGCTTCACCTCCTACCCACCCTAGGACCCTTCTTCATCTATACCCGATATGCTCCCTCAGCAAACTCCTGGCAGGTCCCATGGGTGCAGGGTCCTCCTCCAAGAGTGCCCCCACCCTGGCCTACCATGGAGCTCCAGCACCCTTCCCAGGGCCTGGCGATGTCCTTCCTGACACCCACCCCTGCTCATTCGGCTACCTTGTCACCCCCGCTGACTTTCAGGGCTCTGAGAACAAGTTCTGGAGACAGCCTCTATCATCCCAGTCCCTGCCCCGAGGGCTGGGAGCAGAAGAGGGGGCAGGTGGGGGGCTGGAACTGCCCACAGTGGCAAACAGTGTGCTGCCTGCTAGGCCACTCGGGGCCTCTGAGAAAATGCTCCTCTCCACTTCCCACAGCTCTGAGGCCAGCAGAGGGAAAGGGGCCTCAACAGGTCCCATCATGCCAGGTAAGGCTGGTGGCATCTACGTTTCTCAGGAAGGGCTCATCCTGAATGACATCTGAGCTGGTAAAATCTGCAGGGGAGGGTGGGCAGCATCCCGGGAGGGAGAAGCATGCTTGGTTTTCTCGGTGAAACCCCCTCCCGACCTGTCTCCACCTCCACCTGGGGCTCGGCCCATAGGTGCAGGCCCAGGGGGAATATCCATAGAGAAGTAGCCCAGAGAAGTAAGGGCTATGCAGGTGCTGGGGTTGCTCCTGAGGGCAGGGCAGCCAGAGCCAGTCCACAGCCAGAGAAAAGGCAGGCAGAAGAGTCCCACAGGATCTGAACAGGAGCTTCATTCACCACAGGGCTTAAGGTGGGCATCTAAGCAACACAGGAAGCCATGTCCCACCTCTGAGTCCCGTGCCCAGGGTGCCGCCTGCCCCAGGAGGCCAAAGAGGCCACATCAGCAATGCGCGCACTCGGCAGAGCCTTTGGACGGCAGGCGTGAGCCGTCCCAGGCCCGCCCTCTGCTTTCCCTCCCTCACCCTCACTTGGCCTCCAGGCAACCGAAATGGAGGCCAGGGAACACAGGGCACAGGGAGGAGGGCCACACAGGAAGAGGCCCACACAGAGCTTGGCTCTGGTGAATGACACACTGAGTCAGTGGAGGCTGGGCCCTGGGTGCCCACAGGGCAAGGGAGAGGACAGCTGGGGAGCCCCTTCCCGCACTGGGCATTTTATAGGCGTAATGTCCCCTCACTGAGAGCTCAGCTTGACGTCACCCGAGAGGTTCACTGGTGGGATGCCTACGGGCTGCACACGGGGTGAAGGAGCAGGCACACGTGGGGTGCTACAGTCCTCCCTGGCCTCACCTCTGCTCCCAGGCAGCCGCCTAGAAGGCCAGGACACCCGCAGCACTGGACCTGCACGTCTGCATTGCCCCGGCACAGCCACAGCCGCTCCACCCAACATCATCGTGGAAGCCCTGGGAAGCCAGTGATGGGCAGCCAGCTCCATCCCAGCCACAGTGGAAAGTCACCGTGTCCACGTGTGGTCCCCCTGGGGGCGCAGTTTTACAACCACCTCACACTCAGGGGGACCGGTCCACAGGGACAGAAGACCCCAGAGTGTGGCCCAGGCCAAGGAGGAGAGTTGTGTGGGCAGCAGTCTTGAGGGACAGCACGAAGAGCTAGAGAGCTCTTGGAGCCCTGGAGGTGGCCACACATCCTGCCGGGTGCCTGGGACACCGGCACAGCACTGTACAGCAGCAGGCAGCAGAGCCGGCCACAGGGAGGAGCCATCTCCACGCTGCAGGAAGCGTGTCGCTCAGTGCTCACTGCAGCCTGGGCTGTCTGTACGGAAAACCAGGGGCTGGTCCCGCTGGGGAGGAGGCTGGCATCAGTGGTCCCCTGTGCCCCTGGAGCGTCCTCACCATGGTTGCTTTGCGAGGCCATGTTCCACGACTCACACTGACTCGGACTCTCCCAGCTGCAGCCAGGCAATCTGTGTAATCCCCACAATTCCACGTAACACACTGGCCTCTGTGAGCCTGGCCAAGTGACAACTCTGCTGGAACAAACTACCCAGGACTTTTCTGGCACTGAATAGAGAGTAGCATGAAGTCCTGCCTAGACCAGGAAGACTGCAGCTCCGGAAGCGCATTCTCTCTGACGATGTCCAGTACAGACTGAGACGGTGACAAAAGTCCCCAGCCCAGGAATTGCAATTCCGGCTGGGCACGTACACGAGGCTGCACAGGCGAGACCAGCATACCACACCTCACACCTGCCCACTCACTGCTGCTTACCAGTCACTCACCCTGGGGCTCCCGCTGTGACCTTGGCTCTCCTAGACACAGCTAAGAAAACACTATTACCCCAGGGGTGGCCTCCACCAGCTTGAGTGTGCATCTCTGCCAAGTCCTCCCACCTGCAGCCTGGGCAGATCCACGTGTGCAGAGCAGGGCTAGCACTTCCCACGTACACCTGGAATCTCTGGGCACACCTGAGTCCCTGGAGGATGGACCTGTGAAGCGTGAAGCAAAAGGAAAGTGTCTTCTTGAAACCAAAGCCAAGAGCTTCCCAGCCTCTCTGAGAAAGGCAGCTGAAGTCTCCCCAGATCACAGCTCAGCAAGCCTGGCTTTCCCCTGTCTAACCGCCTGGTAATTCCAAAACAGGAAGGATGGGTCACAGATTTGGCACCAGCTATTCCTAGTGTGCTGGCGCTGGCTACAAAGCACAGGAGCTTTCTAGGCACTCACGGCCCATCTGCTGATAGCGCTTTTGAGTATTCTCCTGGCCTGCTGCGACCCGCTGCTCACCCACTGCCTCTGAATCGCCCCCTCCGGCTGGTGCCTCCTCCTTCCTCCTTCCCTGCCTCACAGAGGACCAACAGGGCTGTTCCCAACAGCCACGTGGAGCCGGTAAACTGCCTGTCAGAAGGATCAAGCTCTTCAGTGAGTCAAGCTTCAAATCTCACTCCGTGTGGCATCTAACAAGAGCACAACAAGAAAATGACACAGGCTGACAGGCTTGGCCAAAGGCAGGTCAGAGTAACATGCCAAGCAATGTGGCAATGACTGCGGTGGCTCGGGCAAGGGCCACGGGGACAAGACCTGGCACCCTATGGACTGGCCCACAGCCTGCTGACCAACAGGTAGGATCTGCTTCCCCGGCCCCCCTCCACCTGGCACAGAGACAGGGGGGTGAAAGGCAGGACAGGCCATCGAGCTCACAGAGGCCACAGGGAGAGGAGGCAAGAAGGGACTGAGGACCACTGACAGGGCCTCATTGTCACTGCCAGCCTGGATGGACAAGGACCCAGCAGGGCGACTGGCAGACCTTAGTACTGCTGGGGGTGGTCACGCACCCGTCTGCAGACCCCACCTGGCTGCCCACCACACCCACCCAGAGCCCCCAGCATACCCTCCAGCGTTTGTACCAAGGGCTCCTCCCTTCCCTTTCCTGCCAGCCCACCCATTCTCTCACGCCTGCTGCAGGCTTATCAGCCCACCCAGTTCAGCCTCTCTGTCCCCAAGCCCAAGGCTCCACACCTCCTGCTACCACAGCCAGCAGCTCCTGTGGCCTGTGGCTATGGCTCCCACTCCCAGGTCACCCAGGAACACACTCTCATCTGAAAAATTTCCAACTGAGCGCCTCCAGCAAAAGCCCCCACTCCAGTCAGCTGTGTGCTGCCACATCTTCCTCCACAGAGTACGGGTGCACAGAGTCACCACCCAGGCAGGATCTGGTTGCCCGTCTTCCCCGTGACTGGCTATGCAGGTCCATCCTTACCAAGGGGCGGTGTCCCCAGCCCGCTCGCTGTGGCCCAGCTTCCCTAGGGGGTGGAGTCCTGTGCACAAGCTCCACAAATGGGCAGAGGACCTTCCTAGGACAGTGACCCAGGAGGCGGAATGGCCCAGTCAGAGGCTGAGGCTCTCAGGTGAGCACACATGGCCCGACTCCCTCCAAACATCCGGTGCCAGTCTGGTCCCGCCCCCTCCACCCCTGGGCGGAACCTGCCATGACTCACCCTCCTGACGTGGCAGGTAACACTCTCACCAGTTCCTTGGCATCCTCTAGTACCAGCACGTCTTGTTCCCACCCGCCATGTCCATGAATCACCGATCTGGATACTGAATCCTGGGCCTCCGCTGCGCTAGCCTATAGCGCAGTTGATGCAGTGTGGACAGGCCTGTCCTGTGTGCTTCACGAGCCACAAATGTTCTCTCCCAGTCCATCCCCTGCATTGCGGCCTTGCCTGTGATGGTACCTATCTGAATGTCTTGTTATTGCCTTGACCAGGCAGCTCGGTTGGTCAGAGCATCATCCCAATACATCACAGCTATGGTTCGATCCCCAGTGAGGGCACATACGAGACTCAGCCAATGAATGCATAGATAAGTGGAACAGCAAATCAATGTTCCTCTCTCTGTCTCTTTCTCCCTCCCCTTCCCCTCTCACTCTCTAAAATTAATAAATAATAATAAAAGGATCCGATTTACTTTGAAGTCTGTTATTTTATAGTGAATCTTCCCATCTTTCCTGTATAGCGATCACCCTTCCTGTCCCCAAACAAGAGCCCCTTTCTTGACTTCCTTGCCTGGTCATATTTTGGTTTTGTTCTCGGATCTGTGCAGTGTCTGCCCGAGTGGGTGGTATGAGGGATGGGCTCCCGTGCTTCCCGACTCCAGGGCATCCAGTCTGTCCAACGTCATCGCACCTGGACACCCAATCACACATCCCCTCAGGGACCTGCATGTGTCACCAGGCCTCTCAGTACTCAGGTGTCTGGGGGACAAGTCTCCCTTTCAGCCACTGACACAGTCTTCTAAACCTCTGACGGAGCATGCCACACCCCACCCCTGGCGGCCACACCACGAAGCTACACAGGCGAGGAAGTCTGCAGCCCAGAACTGAAAGCCACCCCACGTCCACGCAGTGGCACCCACGTACTGGGTGGGAGAGAAGCCAGGGCAGAGCCACCTGGTCTACAGGACGCTAAAGGGCACAAGGGAGACATCTGTGTGCTGGCAATGGTTTCCACACCCTCAGGCGGATGGTGACTGGGAGGCTGGGCTCGGTGTCCCATCCATGGAGCTGGATACTCACAACGTAGGTGGTTTTGACGTCAGGGAAGTAAAACAGATTGTCCACCGTCCAAAGCTGCCCGTGAGGAGCAAGCGGACAGACCCGCCCTCCTTCCCCACTGGCTTTGAGATGTTCCTCTGGGTGGGGGGACAGGATGAAACAGAAAAGTCCAGAAGAAGAGGCTGTTCACAGAAAAGTGGACAAGAACAGACTCAGCCCTGGCTCAAAACGCCTCAAAACAGGGACCAGGCACTGCTGGGCTGTTGTGAGTTCTGCACAACCACGCCACCCACCCGAGCTGGCGTCAAGGCCACACCTGACCACTGGAGCAGAGGGGCGAGGGGGACCTGTACCCTCAACAGGGTCACTTCCATTTGTCAACTAAACAGGCAAACAGGGCATCTGAGCGGTGGGGACAGGCCAGGTCAGAATGCAGCAGTGTTTGGCAGGGACGGTGTCTTCACCACACAGAGCCAAGGGGGCCAGGAAGCTCAGGAAAGTGAGGTTCCCTGTTCACATCAAAGCAGTGTCCTATGCCCTGGCCGGTGTTGCTCAGTGGGTTGAGCGCTGGCCTGTGAACCAAAAGGCCACCAGTTTGATTCCTAGTCAGGGCACATGCCTGGTTTGCGGGCCAGGTCCCCAGTTGAGAGGCAACCAATAAATGTTTCTCTCCCTCTCTTTCTCCCTCCCTTCCCCTCTCTCTAAAAAATAAATAAAATCTTTAATTAAAAAAAAAAATCAGGGTCCTACCCAGCTGCCTGCGCTAAGACTCTGGACTAAGGTTAACTGGTCCCTACAGTCAGGTCCCATTTCATTAGGCCAAGCACTTCACACATTTGGAAATACATTTTTCAGTCTAGCCGGCCTGCCCATCCAGTGTCGAGGAGCCGTGCAGAGCAGGGGATCCCTCGGGCCTCACACAGGAGGGCTGCAGAGCCAGGCACCTCCTCCTCACCCTGCAACTCGTCTCCACCCTGTAACAGCTCCCAGGGGCGGAGCTGGAAAGCCTGAGCTGCTCTTTTCACGTGACGCCTGAAGTCCTCCAGGCGGCTGCCACAGAAGAGGTAAACACACATGGGAACACAGTGTCGCTGTTCCCGGCCTTGGCTAAGAAAGCCCTGACGTCTGTAAATACCCTAAGCAGCCGGCCCACTGCAGTGCTCCACCCTCCCCACTGCTCAGCGACTGAAGACTCAATCTCTGTTTTGCAGTTCTGACTGTTAAGTGGCATTCACCATGACAAATTCTCTATAGTGATACTCTCTCCTAAGATCTCTGAGATGTTGCAGGAGAGCTAGTTCAGCCTCACACGAAGTGTCATTGTCCCTTCACAGTTCAAAGAAGCAGCACAAACGAGGGGCACGGTGAGCATTAAGGAAACGAGGCAGCCCCTGTACCTCGGCCCCTCCTGGCAGGAACACTCGGCTCCCCCATAGGCCAGCCCGTCCTCCCAGGTCCCTGCAACCTGCGCGTTAACAAAAGAGGAAGGGGCCACCCTCCCACGAACCCCTCCAAAGGGGATGAAAACGAGCACTTAAAGCTGGCATGGCACGGAAGACTTTGCGGGATGAACCCCACGTGGCAGCAGTCACCAGGAGATGGGGATGGGCCTTTTGTACTTTGAAGTGTGCACCTATTATTTTTGAAATCGAAAAGGAAGTTGAGAGAGAAAGAATAAAGCTGCACTGAAAACCTGAGAGGGCAGCCCAGTGGTTCTGGCAGATCTTATTTTCACGGAACCCATCGCATAGCCCATGGTCCAGACCCAGAAATGCCAGGCTCTGCAGCGCCCTCCTCACACGCAGACCGATGTGTCAGCCCTGTTCTCACACACCTGGGGCGTCAGTGTCAGTGTGGCCCCACCTCTAGAAGCCTCCCAGTCTCCCTCCCGCTTCTCTCCAGACAGGCTCTGGGGTGCCCTCACCTCGCCCCAGAGGTCCTCAGCAGCACCCCCTGTAGTTCCTTCAGAGAGCCCGCCCTCTCGTCTGGAGGCCAAGTCCGAGAACACAGCACATGGTTACACCCACGCAGAAACATAACCAAAATGACAGCCCTCACGTAACGGCACAAAGGAAACACGAGGCCATAATAACAGCTCAGGGGCTGGGCAGCCGGGCAGAAGGGATGGCCCGTTGCTTTCGTGCAGAGAGGGACTGTCGTCACCACACATCGGAGCAGGCAGTGGCCTGGTCTGAAGGGCCTGCAGTCTGTGGACACATCATAACAGAAAGCTACAGGACTGGGGTAAATGGTCAGGGGCCTGAGGGTGGGAGTACCAGAGCAACCCACTCTGTCCCACGGGAACACTGGGGTCCTAGAGAGGGGGGTTGGAGGGGGATAGAGGCTCCGCTGTGTCCATCTGCCAACACAACACAGCCACCCTCTCCAGTTGCCACCACTCTACCTGACAGGTCACCTGACGCAGGAAAACTCCTGGGAGAGAGACCCAGAAGGAGCAGAGGCACTAGGAGCCAGCCCTGGCTCTGAGTGACCTTGGGAACACCATTTACCCCTCAGCCTGAGTTTTCTTCACTGTGAACAGTGTTTGGCCAATGAACACTTGCCCCAAAAGTTTGCCCAGGGGACCAAAGACTCCCAGAGGACCATCAAGCAAGTGTGAGAAAGCACTTCCAAAGCACTACCAGCTGGAGACACCCCTTGTAGCTGTCACCACGTCACAGCTGCCTCATGGAAAAGGGCACTGAGCCCAAACAGCAGCAGCAAAACAGTAGTCAGCAAGTCTGGAGCAGGACGATAAGCCAGGCCTGTACTGAGCATGTGACATATTCGCAAAAGAATGGTGGCCTGAGGTTCAGGGACTGGTGCAAGGGCAGAAGGTTCCCTCTACCTGTGGCCCAGAATGAAGCCTGGAAGTATGGAAGGCGCTGGGGTGAGGGAAGGGGTCTCAAAGGCTGGCAAATGAGCCAGAACTTGCCCTGGGTGCAGCCCTACCCAGCCCCAAACCCCGATGCCCTGGTGGGAGGGTTTGACCACCTGAGCTTCCCCAGGAAGGTCTTCTCCAGGCGCAGGAATAACCCAGCATTTGCTGCCTACTCAGACGTAGATTAGCTGTTACCCTGCGGCCCCTGCAGCAGGACGCCGGGAGGCAGCAGCGTGACTCAGGGTTCCATAAGTGACCGACACCGTGACCCACCCACCCTGCAGCCACCACGCAACTCCCAGCACCGCCAGTCTCTACTTCCCTGCAGTGACACCAGCCCTGCCTGCCAGTGGGCTCCCTCCACCAACCACCCGATCCGGGCGGGCAGGGATAACTAGAAACGCCTTCCAGTAACGCGTGGGGACCTCAGTCGGCCGGGGTTGGTTTGGTTTCCCCGGACACGGCCGCTAGATTTCCAATTCACGCCTTAGAAAGGGGAAACTGAGGCACGGGGAGGTGGAACCCTTCCCTTCCCCTCCAGCGCCTCCAGAGCCCCGCGCCCCGGAGCCCGGGCCTGCCCCGCGGGGAGCTGAGTCCTCCAGCCGGGGCAGTCAGCCGCGCACTCACCGCCTCCGCCGCCGCCGACTTCCGGGTGCCGCGCCCGCGCGCCACCGCCACCGCCCAGGTCCCGCCCCTGACACCATCTACCTGCTCGCTATTGGGTTTTCAGGCTTGGGGCGGGGCAGCGCTCTATAACTTGGGGTACGGTTGGCTACGAGCGCTGTCGCTCGGGGGCTGCAGCCCTCCCGGCGCCCCGCCCTCCGGGCTGCGCCAAGCTTCAGGGCTGAGCTGGTGTTTGGGGTCCTATGACCCCCGCAGCCTCTCAGCCTTCTGCGCACGCCGGCCCTGGGGACCCCCGCGGGAGGTCGCAGCCGCGAGTTCACGCCTTCGAGACCGCTCAGCGCTGCGCCCTAAGCTCCCCACGCTTATCGGTCACCTACCCATCCGGAGGCCCTCGCTGGAAGCACTAAAGGGATGCTCACTTCTAGACCCGCCCCTCAGGTTGGGTCCTTGTCTCCCTGAGACCATCCAGTTTGGGCCTCTGAACCTGGTCATCCTCTCCACTGCAAGCCTGATACCCTGACATGCCTACCACGTTCAGCACAGACCCTGGACCAGGCATTCCAGCCACCGTAGCCTCTGAGCTCATCTGGAAGCTGTTTTGCAGGTCCAGGCCCCAAGGACGAGGGGCTGGCCCACCCCGATCTGTACTAGATGAGTCAGTGAACAAGAGGCCAGGAAAGGGCACTGACGGGGGCCTTCCCAACTGGACAGAGGCATTCACTGGGCTCTCTGTCCCCACTGTCTGGGACCTGCTGAGTGTAGGGAAAGTGGAAAATCAGAGGCTCAGGGCGGCTTGCTCCAAAGTGGACACCATGCAAACTATAACAAGAATGACAGTTATATCAAGGATAATAATGTGCTAAGCACTCTAAACCCTGTTTTTTCAGTACACAGATTTCATTCATGCCATCTTACAGATGCAGACACCAGGACTCAGAGCAGTTATGTGGTTTGCTTGAAGTTAAAAAAAAGTGGCAAGTGGCAGTGGCTAAATTAGCTCCACAGCCTGGCACTGAAGGCCTTGATCCTGACTCCAAGTGCTGAAGCCCTGTGGAAGACTAGAGCTCAGAAAGGGGAAGGGTCTGGCCTGTAGTCGGCAAAGACAAGAGTCAAACCCAAAGCTGCACGACACCCCGAAGACCCGTGGCACACCACTCTTTCGCCATTTCACCTGCGTTCCTCCTGGAACGCAACAGAAGCCCTTTGCAGGCATGGGAACAGAGGACTTCAGATGCCAAAGGACTCACGGCCAGCAGGTGGCAGACCCAGCAAGACACGAAGTCTCCCTTCCTATTCTGTTACCACTGACTCGCGTCTGGATGACCTCTGGTGCTAGGAAGCAGGCAAGACCAATCAGATGGGTTGAGGTGGGCATCTGAGCCCTGGGGTCTCAAGGCTGCAAGGGGCTCGCTGCCGTCCCATAGCCTCAGACAGGGAGCTCACTCCCTTGTGTGGCCATGCTTTTGGTGTCTCAGTATCTGCAACTGTTGGAAAGTTCTTCCTGACATCCAGCTGAAAACTTTTCCTCCCTGTAGCTTTCCTCGCATGCTCCAGGGAGATCCCTACAGACTGGGCCACTGGCTGAGTCAAGAGAGTGGGAGGTAGGGAGGAGACTGGGTCCTGGTCCCTGTGGCAGAGAGCGAGTGGTGGAGGCCATCTGTCCTGCTCTCGGACCTTCTGACCCCCACCTGCAGCCTGGGTCATGGTGGGTCACTGCCGGACAGTGGCAGAGTCCTCTTGGAAATGTCATTGCCCACCCTGATCCTCTGTAGGTGTTGGTGATTCCTCTCAGGGGCAGACGGTGTCTGGAACCCTGTCAGAAATTAGCGGGGAGAGAGGTGACTGCTTGGGCTGATTTAGATGCACAATCTCAGCTGAGGTGGTCTAGTCCCTTTTGCCACCAGTAGCAAGTGTGTGGGGAAGGGGTGATGCTGGACCACAAGGTCACTGCGAGAGGAGGGGATCCAGGAGGACCAGGCCCAAAGCCCTTGGTGAGATCTAATCTAGGCCAGAGTGTCACCAATGGTGTGGTTCCATGGGACAAGAGCTGTCTTGCTACATGGCGCCTTTGTGTTCCAGAGAAGGACACTTCACTCTGCCTGCCCAGAGCTTTGAGCAGTGTCCCTATACCAGGGTGCCAAATGGCCATCACCTCAGGCGCCAACTCCAGTACGTTGGCAGTGGCTGCTTGGCACCAAAAGGCTGCTGGGATCAGTTTGCGTTGTATGCCGAAGCACATAGGGGCCCAGTGGTGGTACCAGTGGTGAATTCTAGCCCCAAGGCATTTCCCTTTCCTTGTTCCAACCAAGAAACAGGGTGAACACTCTGGCCCCTGACATGGTGGGTAAGACAGGAATGCCAAGTGCCCCCATTAGCAGTGTTGTGGGCAGTTGGGCTCCTTGGGTGGTTGTGGGGAATATGATGATCTGAGGATTTGGTCATCTCCAGGTGCAACCAGGACCCAAAAAGCTTAGGACTAAAAATGAGCCAGGATTACTGGTCAAGGGGCCATTGCAGGAACCTCCTGAAATCATCCCCCATGGGCAGCATCCCCACTGGTGCCTCCCACACCACAAAGGTAAGTGGAGTTGGCCTAGGCTTACAGTCCCATCCATGGTCACATGTATGCCGTGTGTCATTGCAGGGACCAAGTGGCTGCTCTCCACCTGGCAGGGGAAATACAACCTTTGCTGAACTCAGCCTGGGTGGCTAAACCCCACGATGTTCCTCTGTGACCCCAGGGGAAGAGTGGAGGAAGTGGGACTCCAGGAAGGGGGGTGATAAAGGCACAAATTCTTCCTCTCCAGGCCCAGATGTACCGCGGTGGGATGAGAAACGTGAGGGAGGGTGGCGCCCTGCAGGGTGGTGTCTGTAGATTCGGGCCTGATGGTAGTAGATGAAAACCCTTGTTCACCGAGGGGTCCCTTCCTGCCCTTGATATGCTACGGGCCCTCACGCGCGACAGCCTCCCTGGGCCAAGGCCGCACCCTGCCTCTGCTGTGGGAACCTTGGGGGCTATGAGGGTGAGGGAGCCCAGGCCCAGGTATCAGAAGGATTGGGTTTGGGTCCCAGTGACCTAAAGCAAGTGAAACCCTCTCTGAGTCTCAGTTTGCCATCTGCAAAATGGGACGAGAGCAGAGCTCTCCCTCGCGGTTTGTGTGAGGAATACAATTTGATGTGGCAAGGGGGACAAGGCGCGCAGCGCCAGGCGAATAGCAGGTGCTAGTGAAGGATACCTGCGAAGTGAGGGGTAGTGAAAGGGACAACGCGGCCGGAGTCCTGGGAAGGGGCGTTAGCTCTGCCAGACCCCGCTGGGGGCCGGACGGTTCCGGGACGTCCTCGAAGGCAGGCGGGAAGGAAGGCCGCCGCCGCCGCAGCAGCAGCGGTCCAAGCAGGTGCCGGGCCTCCGCCGCTGTATAAGGGGGCCGGTGTCGGTCAAGACAGACACCCATGTGGCCCAATGGCAAGCTGGTGTCTCCCTGAGCCTGGCCAATTGACGCCGGTTGCCAGGCCGCGCTGGGTCTCCGGACCAATGGGAAAATTTAAGGGTGGATGGGGCGGGACAGAGAGCCGCTGGCCAGGTCCGCTTTGCGCACGGGCCACTGGAGGGGCGCAAGGGCTGGCCCGGGAGCTGCGCGCTGGGCCCAGGAGGGTCAGCACCGCACAGGTCTAATCCAGGGCCCCGCGAAAGGCCACCTGCAGCGCGCCCTGGGGTTGCCGCATCGTGAGCGCTCCGGGACCTGGGGACGCCGGTCTGGGGGCGGGGGCCTCGCTGCGGAGCCGCCCACGCCGTGCTCCAGGTAGGCTGGGGCCGGAGGGCGGGGCCGTTGGGAACCTAGGGTTGGAACTGTAGGTACCAGCTCCGCAGAGGCCGGGTAGGGGCGGTGTCTTTGGCTTGGAGGCTGGGCGGGGATCGGGGGTGAGTATCGGAACCGCCCCACCCGCACCTCTTCCCCGCCGCTGAGCGCTAGACCCTCGACCGGTGGGCCTTTTGTGCGTGGCCTCTGGGCCCTGCCCTACTGGCCTGGGCTCCTGCATCTCGCGACACTAGGCGCCTTGTAGCCAAGGCTGTGCAACCACGGAAACTTTCCAACCCCTGGAGGGGCGGGGTGGGGGGGTCGGGGAACTTTCCTGGGGCGTTTCGCCGCCGGGAAGGGCCGGGCACAGTGGAGCCAAGGGGCTGTCTCTGCGCCTTGTGGCTTCCACCTAGAAGACAAGGGAGGGACGCTGCCCGGGGTCCGTCCGCGGTGCCCCGACCTAGGGTCCCTACCTCTCACCCCCACTCCCCCCTGTGCGGCCTCGGTGGGACACCGGGCCCCTAGCAGAACAGCGTCCCCCCCCCCCCACTCGGAATGCTACTCAGTCTGGGTTCGCTTGAGGTGTCGCCAAGGGTGGGCAGCCTGGGATCCCCAGCCTTCCTTTAATCACTAAGTAATTAAATGTTGGGTACTTACAACAAGTCACCGTTTCTAACCTATGCAGAGTGTATCGCTGCAGTTCCCATTCACTTGAGACCCAGACGTGCTTAGAAACAAGGTTAAGAGAATAACCCACCCAATGGGGTTTGATCCTTTACCATAGATTCTTAACATAATCTCAGGTGGTTACCCCTTGCTCGTGCCCCTTTCCCTTGTCACCCATGTCACCTTGCAGGACGCACACCAGGTCACGACTCACAAACTCAGGTGCTCATGGGATGAGCAGCTTAGTACCTGTAGGGGCAACCTGCCTGATAAGGGCAGCACCAGGGGCACGCTGGGAGCCCTCCACTCTTTCTGCCTCCTTTCCCAGACCCAGGCTGCCACCAGAGGTCCGCCTGCCCTGAGCAAGTCCTACCTGTCTTGTGCCCACTGTATCTCTGGGATGGTGCCGGACACAGGGACAGTCAGAGCCCTCTGCCCAGGATGCTGGGCCGTGGCCAGTCAGTTTCTGAGCAGGTGGTCCAGGCCTCAGGTTTGGCCGCAGTGTGTGGCCGTGAATCCAGAAGGTATACTTTGTCCCAGCCTCGCACTATCCCACCCACTGTACCGTGTCTGTCCCGTCATCCCCTCACATCTGTGGTCTGCCAGAGTCTAGCACAGAGCTAGGCGCAGCACTCTCTGTGCTTGGGACACTGGGCCTGGCCTGAGGAGGAGGGTCATATGAGTACGGCCAAGCCAGACCCACCCTGCTCTTCCTCTCCGGCTTTTCTACAGGACACCAGTCTCTGATGACCAAGTCCCTCCTGGAAGAACTGGGTCCAGCCCCCAGCCCTCAGTCCTACTAAGTTAGAGCTGCCCCCACCTCCTGCCGCATCTGGACTGCATAGTGCCCCTTCCAGAGGTCACCGCTCAGGTCTCTTTCTAGTCCAAGGTCCCCCTGCATCTATCTCCATTCCTGTTTCTGTTGCATAAGAATTTACGGTGGGTTCATTGTGCCTCCTTTACCCCAAGAGACAGGCTGGGGGACATGAGGAGCAGGATCCTTTGCCTCCAAGAGGAGCCAGGAACTGAAGCATAGCTGCGGGGGAGGGGGCAGCGGAGCAAGGATACCATGCATGTCAGAGCCTCAGCCAGCCCCTAGCAACTGCCCTTGGCCTGGCCTCAGCAGAGAGAGGGAGGGGGCAGAGCTGGGGTAGAGGACCAGGGAAGGAAGGTGGGGCCCTGGGGCCGGGGTAGGGTTGGAGGGGCACAAGGGGTTCTGGGAACTTAGGCCTTGAGAATGGCTCACGTGGGGGAAGTCATCTCTTCTTCTGTTGCCAGCTTCCATCAAGATCAGGACAAGGTCTTGGGCCATCCCGCAGGAGCCCCCTGAATTGGAAAGTAACCAGAGGGGCACACGGGGTCAGGAATCCTCTCATGGGCCTTCCCCACTGGGAGGGCTGCACATCCTGACCTATTTCACAGCACAGAAGAGCCCAGAGCTGGTGGGCAGCTACATCACCTATACAGTTCCCCCCTTTCCCCTGCCCCTCCTGGGCCAGGCATAGGCCTTCCCACTGCTCCAGTGGACCCTTGAGGGTCCAGCAGCCTCTCAAGCAAAGCTGCAGCAAGCTGAGTGAGGCCACCAGAGGGCATCAGGACCATCATGGCCAGCAAGACTGGCTCCACCCAGGACCCTTCCTAAGGCACCCCATAGGGAGGCCAGAGCTCTGCTTTCTCCAGGTTGCCTGTTCTGGGTGCACAGTTGGAGAGGAGCAAGGATCCCTGGAACAAGTCCCCTCAGTACCCTTCAGAGCCCCTCAACACCTTTGGTGCAGGCAGGGGAGACCAGAGGTCTGGATGGCGGGTGGCTGAGCACCAGCTTGAGCAAACACAGCAAAGGCCGGGCCCTGCACCTGCACAGCCCTGAGAGTGGGGACTTCTCAGTTGCCGGCTCCCTGCTTCCATAGGCCGGCCCAGCCGTCACCAAGGGGTCCAGGCAAGGATTCCGAGTGAGCCACTCAGGGAGGGGCTGTGCCTCTCTTTGCCTCACTGTTCTTGTCTGTAAAGCAAAAGGGTGCAGCCCAAGTGGGCGCCTGTTCACCAAGCACCAAGTTACCAGAGTGCCCAGCGGCTTGGAAGAGTTCATCAGGGTTCTCCACGCTGCAGCAGGACTCGAGGCTCTGGTGCAAAGCGAGAGCTCAGGCAGGCCTGCTGGGCCCTCACCTGAGCTCCCCCCGCCCCCAATGGCCCTGAGTCACCTGCCCAGCCCTCCCAGCCCCATTCTTCCTCTGGACTCCGTTGGTGCCCATGGGAGCCGCCTCTTGTTGTCAGTATCTGTGGGTCCATAGCTTGGTTTTCTGCCCGCATGGCTGGCCCTTGCAGGCTGGCCTGGGCTCCTGCCTCAAAGATACAGCAGGCCTTCCCAAGGCTGGGGGTGAGTATGGTGACTCCCTCGACTCCAAGGCCCTTGGCACAATGTGGTCCTTGGCTTGGCAGGTGACCCTAGAGCCAGCAGACCAGCCCTGAAGGGGTGGTGCGAAGGACTCCCCACAACAGTTACCCCTCTGCTCTCTCATCACAAATCCCATCACTGGTTCAACCTGCATGTCTCATCTGTTAGTCTATCTGTCTGTCCATCTGTCCACTGCCCTAGGACTTCTGTTAGGCTCTGCCCCGCCCTGACCGATATAGCACTGCTGTGACAAGGGGTCCCTGGGGATGGAGACCCACGCCTCCTCCATGCCCTCCCATTACCCTGCTTCCACCCTCCACCTTTCAGAAGCTCTTCCACGGACCCTTGCCCCCCGCAGCCCTGCAGACATCCCCACACACACTAGTGTCTGCTGCTAGCCCTCTTTTGCATCTGTGGAGTTCTTGGCCTAGCAGGAGCCCCGTGAAGAGGGAGCACATTCTTCTTGTGACTGCACATTCCCAGCTCCAGGAAGACCTGAGTTCAAGTGCTGGCTCAGGGCTGCCTTGGCCAGACCCAGTTTCCCCACCTGTGCAATGGAGTATCAGGCCGATGCAAAATGTTCGGTGAGCGTCTGTGCGATGGTGGTGCCCAGCCAGCACTTTAGGAGGCTTCTCATCAGGACTGATGTTAAAGAGGCACGCAGTTCTCCGGGACGAGATCTGTGTGAACATTGAAACCCAAAACCGAGGTGTCCCAGAAATATCATTCTGAGCAAAAGCTGACCCCTGAGCCTCAGACAGCAGGGCAGGAGCAGCGGCACCTGGGCTGTGGGCAGGAGGGCTCAGCGGGCAGGTGGACTCTTGTACACGCCTCCCGTCCCAGGGCACGTGCTTGCATGCGTCTGCACGCGTGCCCGGCTTGAGTCCCTGCCCTTCCCTGCCTCTGGCCCCAGTGCCCTGACTCCAACCCCATGATCCCCCCAACTTGAAGCTCCTCTCCTTGAAGAAGGGGCTGTCATGAGGTCCCCAAAGGAAGATTGGACAGAGGCTGGAACAATCTGGAAAACACTGTAGAGCCGAGGAAGAGAGCTCCCATCGCCCATGTCCCCCAGGAAATGGCCTCCCATCTGGGGCCCAGACCCTCCCTACCTGTCTACGCCACCCTGGTTTTCCTTTTCATGACACTGACACTCTGGCAACATCCCCAGGCTGGCTCAATACGAGAGCAAATGTGTCCCCGAGGTTGTTGGCCAAGACAGGAGGCCACGTGGGTCCTCCATCCTCACTTCCGTGGGCATGTGAAGGGCACTTGGCCATAGCTTTAACACCTGGGGCCCGGGACTGGGGAGCTGGGCTGGCCTCGGGGAGCCTCAGAAAAAGGAGGGTGGCCTGTCACACAGTTAGGGGGAACAGGGCAGGCGGAAGAGACACCTAGCAGGTCGTGACACCCTATGTGGGCCGTTTATCACAACGAGGCACACTCAGCCTTCTGGAAGGGGGACAGGTGTTATCATCAGCCCACGACTCAGTCACACTTTTTTTTAAAAAAAAAAAACAACTTTATTTTTAGAGAGAGAGAAGGGAGGGAGAAAGAGAGGGAGAGAAACATTAATCAGTTGCCTCTCATACATGCCCCTGGCTGGAACCGACAACCTAGGCCTATACCCTGACCAGGAATCGAACCAGCACCCTTTCACATTACAGAACAATGCCCAACCAACTGAGCCACACCGGTCAGGGCTCAGTAATTACACTTTTGAAGGATAGTCAACAGCATTAGAAACACAAGGGACCGTGGAATTCCAATGCAAACTGCAGATGTGATGGTCCCAGTCGTGTGGGTACAAGAGTGCCCACAACTGCTTATCAGAAGCACCCCAGGGCAACCTGGGGGTCAGGGATGACAGTGCTCAGCCAGGAGTCTGGCCACATCTAAGAGAGACAACCTGGCAGGTGAGCCTCACGAAGTGCCCTCTGGTTTCCCTGCAGGAGCTGGAGTCAGCAGGATGGGCATTGGGACATGCTAATCTCCCCTTGAGACAGGTAGGTGACCTGGGTTTGGCCTGGGGACATCTCCTCACACAGGACACCAGGATGTCCTGGTGGGCTGGGCTAGTGTGGTCCACAGAGGGAGGGCATTGGTTCTGGGTGGTGTGTGCTTCCAGTCAGCCTCTCATGGGTGGGCACAGCCCCCTGGGCTGGACAGGGCTGGGCATGGGGACTTCCTGCCATCCCTGCTTGGATTCACTGATGGCCTGAGTGGACAGCAGCCACCGTTAGACATCTGTCCTGCAGTGGGGCCGGCTCACCAGGATGTTAGCTGGGCCGTTCTCCACCCACCTTTACTTGGACGTCTGCCACAGCAGTGTCTGACATTGGCACCGCCCACCCAGTTCTGCTCTTAGCTCCCGGTGGTCCCTGCTGCCAGGGGACACTAAAGCCACCAGTTGGGGACAGGCAATGGGCCCACATGCCAGAGCACCAGGAGAAGGGTGCTGAGGCCAAGCAGCAGGCTTTGTCAGGTCCAGAAAGCAAATGTTTTAGCTCTCCCAGCCATGAGGACTGCCACTCATGGCCACACTGGTCTGCGTTGTAGAGCGAAAGCAGCCACGGACAAGCCGCTGAGTACTCTGACTCCCCTGCTCACAGCCCGATGCCACGTGCTTGTCCATGGCCTTGGGCATTATCTGTGTTGTGGGTTCTTCTGTGAATCACAGCTCTAGGGGGATGGGGCATGGTGCTGGGAAGTGTAGCAGGAGGCTGAGGGGTCCCTGTGTCCCCAAAGGCCCTCTGAATGGTATGAAGGTGTGCCCTGCTGACACCCCAGTCTGCCAGAGCTTGCTCTGGTGGTGGCTTGTCAGAATGCCCCCAGTCACTCTTGTCCTTTGAGTGCAGGCTCCCAGGCCTTAGCCCAGCGCCCGCCCCTGCCTTGGCCCCACTGGGTGCTGTCTCCGCGGGAGGCTCAGCCAGCCCAGCTCTGTGGATCCTCAGTGTCTAGGTGTCCAGTGTGGAGGGCCCAGCCCAGTCTGTGCTCGGGTGGTGGCGAGAAAGCTGTAGCCACAGACTCAGGAGCCCTTAGGCCTCCAGATGCCTGAGTGTCCTGGGCTGAGGGCTATACAACAGGAGAGGCGTGGGGTACCCTGCTCTTTTCTTGTCTGTTCCCTGAGACTTCAGCTGTGGGAAGCTGCCAGCTGGGCTGGTAGGAGCAGGGGATCCACTGCCATCTGGCTGTGTGGGAGGACTAAGGCAGGCAAGCGTCTCGGTGGCCAGGTTGGTGGGCCATGTGGGGGTTCTGGATTGGGTTAAAGAAGCTCAGGCTGTATCCAGGGCTCAGGACATGGCCTTTTTATGGCACAGGTGACATGGCATCTGGCAGTGAGGGTGGCAGGTGGCTGACCCCCAGCCCCCTTAACTCCTGGCAGGCCACCAGCGACAGAATGACTGCTCTGATAACTGGGCCTGCTGGAGGCTGCCTGCCACTCTCGCCCGCCATCACTGCCCTTGCTTGCACTTTTCCTGTCCCTGTCTCTCCCTTCCTGTCCCCCGCTCCTGGTTTTCTCCCTGTTTCTCTCAGGCCCTCTCTGGGCAGTTCTGCCTCTCCCTGCCTCCTGCCTCCTATCCCTGTCTCTGTCCCTGTCCTGCCCTTCTTGAGGGTGGTGATTGACTGTTTTTCTCTGCCATAAACACTAGTGGGACAGGTGGCGGTATTTGTGTCATCTTTGCTCTGGGCTGGGACTGTGTCAAAAACTGGGCAGCAGAACCTTGGCCCTGAAGGAGGGCTCCTTGTTCTGCCGGGCCCTGGGGTAAGGCCCCGCCCACATCAGAGGAAGATGGGGTGGGGTCCTTGGGACGAAGTTGGGATGGGGCTGATGGCAAGCACCCATGTGTCCCCCATACTCACCTTCAGCCATTTAGCACCTGCTTGCTGAGCTTCATGTTGGACGCTGGGCATTGGAACCACGTTAGGTCCCTCCCTGCCCTGGGGGAGTCCCCAGCCTGGCTGAGGACACAGCAACAGACTAGAAAAAGGAGTGACCAACTCTGGAATTGCAAGATGGTGAGGAATAGCAGGGTGCCGAGAAGGGGGAGCTGGCCCTGACCAGTGTGGCCCAGTTGGTTGGGCTTTGTACTACAAAGCAAAAGGTCACTGGTTCGATTCCCAGTCAAGGCACAGGCCTGGGTTGTGGGTTCAGTCCCCAGCTGGGGGACGTACAAGAGGCAACCAATGGAAGCTTCTCTCTCACATCCATATTTCTCTCCCTCTCTTTCCCCCTTCCTTCCCCCTCTGAACATAAGTGAATAAAACCTTTTAAAAAAAGAAAAGGAAGCCGGAACCCTGAATGCAGCATGGAGGGTGATGATGATGCCAGGCCTAGGCAAGAGAGGCCCTGGGGACAAGGGTGCTCCCCACCACAGCCCTGCCCACACTGATAATCTCCTCTCGGAACCCACCCTCCACTCGGCCTTTGCACCTGAGCCGGCCTTTGCACCTGAGCCGGGCTGCGCTTCTGCGAACGCTGGCCCCCAGCGGGGGTTTCCTGGGGTTTTGATGTGTTTCTTAGCCATTGGTGAGAGTCTCTACACATTCAAGTACGAATTCTTCTCTTGTCTGTCTGCCCGCTGCCAGACTTTTCAGCCTTTTAATTGTTGCTTGTGATGGTTTACATGGTTCGGAAATTTCTCACATTTTGTGGTGGAACCTGTTGACATTTTTCCTTGTTTCCTTGATGCCTTGTTCTATGCATCGCCCTCCTAGCGTGTAGCCAGGTAAATCCACATTGATCTTTTCCTGTAGGTATTTCTAGTTTGGTGTTTCTATCCAAGGTTTCATTCATCTAGAATTTGTTTTGACACAAACGTGAGGTATCTGAACTGTTTCTTTCTTTTCTTCTTGTTTTTTTTTTTTTTATTTTGAGAGTGTGTTTCTTAAAGCTGGGGCCATGAAACAAGGAAGGGCTTAGGGTAGAAGAAGCAACAAGAGAGAGCCGAGGTGGGGCTGCTGTCAGCTCACTGGAGAGTCAGAGAGAAGGGGCCTTGGGGACAGGATCGGGGGTGAGCCCAGGACCAGCTGCTGCTGCCCACTGCTCCCCTGGTTGCAAGTCTCATGGGGCCCTTTAGAGTTGTGGAGACACATACCTGCAGGGGAAGAAGGGGGGAAAGGAAAGGTGTGGGCATGCTCCTGGGAAGGGGAGCATGCTGAACTGTTTCTTGACTAATATTTTCTGTCACCATAAATTGGAAATATTGCATAATGTGTCCTCGGGCGTGCGGTGTCCCCGGCAGGCACCTGGCCCTTGGCCAGCACCCACTGGATTGTTAAGGAGATCAGGTCGGGGCCTCCCACGATCAGCCTTTGTTCTCAGAAGTCAGACTTTCTGCACATTTACTCTGCAGGGGCACGTTGAATCCACCCTGTCGGGTCCCCTCCCTCTGTGAACTCACCTTAGGCACCTGCTGTCTGGAGCACTCCGGGCAGCCCTGCGTGGGAGTGTGCCACGTGCTGGCCTGTGCACGCCTGCTCTGTTTTCTCTGTGTCCTGGGCTCGCAGCCCCTCTGAGCTCCCTTCATTACTGCAAACAGGCCCCCGCCATCGTGGGGCCCCCTCGGAAGCCCCAAAGGTGGCCGGGTCCCTTTGTAGTCATCCAGGCTTTGACAGCTGTGTACTACCTGTGGCCAGGGACAGCTCCTGAACCACCTGCAGTGAGGGGCATGGGTCTCCTGGTGTCAGTGTTTGTGGTGTCCCTTGTCTAGGTGGCTTTTGTTGTGCTGTGGGGTATAAACTGGCCTCTTCCTCAAGGGTTATGGGCTTGGCATCCCCATGGCCGCAGAGGGCAGCTCCACCAGGCCAGGTGCTCACATGTGTCCGGTCGGTATCTCAGCCTCGGGGGCTGTTAGGTGTGCTGTGGCCGGCCAATCTACCTGCCATGCAAGGATCTTGCCCATGTGACTGGAAAGCCTGGTGCAGGCTGGCCCACTGCCTTCTCACCTGTGGGCTGTTCTAAGCCAGGCACCGAGAGGCCTCTGCAATTGGACTTGTGGGTCATTCTCAGGGGAGCTCAATGGGAGAAGCAGGAGCTGAGACCACGGCCCCAAGCCCCTCCCCACCCCTAGAACCCGTGCATCCCGGGTGAGGCGGGAGGAAGACCGTGTACGAGGCATGACTCGGGTTCAGGCCCCGGCTCTGTTTGTCTCACAAGCCGCATGCAGGGCTCTGTGCCGGCCACTGCAGTTATGGAGTGTATGCCACGCCAGCTCCCGGCTGTGCCGTCCCACACTCAGGGTGATTCACAGATGGTGGCAGGGACAGTGCCTTGGGGCCAGCCTGGTGGAGCCAGCTGTGCTCTGCCCACAGGTCCCCTTGGGCAGCCCCTGCGAGCCCACAGTGGCTGTTTCGGTGTGTTTCCCATGGCCCCCAGCCCCATCACTCTCCTCCCAGTGCATGCCCACCCTGCACTCTTCTCTTACAGCCTCCCCGTGGGCCTCTCACCATCACTCTGGCCAGAGCTGGCTTTGAGCCGTTCCCTGGACTTGTTCTGCTTTGTCCCCCTTCTTGGACTGTCCTCTGGAGAGCTGCCTGTGAAGCCCCCTGGACCATCAGGGAGGGACCTCCATTCCCCCAGGCCCTGGGCGCCCCTGTCCCAACAGGACCCTCAGCTGGAGCACCTGCAGTCGGCAGCTCTGCTTCTCTCGCCCACAGGGAAGGCTGCCCAGGGCCCTAGTCGGGGAGCCGGAAGCCCCCCGCCCCCATGGTGCATCTTGCCAGGTTGATGTTTGCAGTTGAGTTTGGTATTTCAAATATGCCTTTAGTTAAACTTTTTCTTTTCAAAATATTTCACTCTCCCGAAAACCTAATTAGGCCATTCATTCCTCTGAATGTACTTGCTGCTGTCTGCATTTTGTGAGCTAATGAGGCTGTGGAGGTGCTGCCAAACCCATCTTCCCAGGAGGCTTTTGCTCTGTGCCCTGAAGGGAAAGGCCTCCCCTGTGGCCGTGGCTGTGGCTGTTCCTGGCCAATGGGATCTGGGCTCCAGAGCTGGGGGGAGGGGCGGTGAGTATATAGATAGGGAAACTGAGGCCTGGGGCCCTGAAGAGTCTGGATGGCATTGATAGAAGGGCCGCAGCCCCAGCAAGACCCACCCTTCACAAATCAGCATCTCCTGTCACCTCTCATCGCCTTTCGGCACCTCCCACACCTCCTGTCACCCCAGGCCCAGGGTCAAGGCCATGGTCTCAGTGATGCCATGGAGATGCCTCCTAAATCCCACTGGGCCAGGCTCTCCTGAGGGGCTGAGAGTCAGGGAGAGGCCACAGCACCATCCTACAGACTCTAAGTGACAATGGCACCGGAGCCTCCTGTTTTGCCTTTTTAATAAATTATAAACCACTATGTGGTTGTTTATAGAAACTGTAGACAAACCAGAAAAGAAGGAAAAAGTAATAACTCCTATCACACCCCTCCACCCTGGCACTGGTGATCCTTCCTAAGCTCCTAGGGAGGCGGTTTCTGCGTGGGCGCGTCTAAGCTGCAGGGGAAGCGCTGTGACACCCCTTCCCCTCCCCAGCCTCTTCTGGGTTGATGCTTTGCCGGAATAAGACAGTGGGTGCGCCTCCCTGTGCCAGCCCTGCCACTCCTCTCCCCGATCCCCTGGCCCTTACCCCTTGGGCCTCTGCACGTCCCCAGATAGGCTGCCCCCGGTGTGCCCGTGGGGTTGGTGCAGTAGCCGCTGCAGCCCAGAGCTCAGGAAACATGTTCCATCGTGGACACACGCACTGTTTGCCACATTCCTTCCGCATCGGGGCCGCTGAGGTAAACATCTTGTGCCCAGAGCTGTTTTTCTGTTTTTAAACCACTTGGGTTTGCTCTGACCTTGCGATCCAGGCAGGTCCAACTGTGCCGCGTGCTGGGGCAGAGCCTTGGTGGGGATTATCAGACTAGAGCAAGGCCTGAGAGTCACCTGAGTCCGCTGCACCCCAGGGACCTGCACAGGAGACAGACCCCCTCCAAGGCAGACAGTCCAGGCAGCCACACCTCTCCCACTCCTGTTCCCCCTCGTGTGGCATGGCAGCCCAGGTGCCCCAGCAGGTGTGTGTGAGGTGACACCACTCCTGGGCTGTGCTGAGGAATGTGGCTGATCAGGAGGCCAGGCTGGTCCCCAGCTCTGTGGTCATGGAACAGTACAGCTGGGGCCATCCCCTTCCCCTCTGCTTCCCCCAACCTCAGTCCCCATCCTGGGCACTTCCTTGGCCCCCACCCAGCCTGGTCCCCTTGGGATTTGGAGGCCTGGTGGTACCACACTCCTGCAGATGATCCCCCAGATGACCACCCCTGAGGTAAGTCACTGGGACCCTCAGGAGGGGCTCATGGATGGCTCTGGTAGTAAGAGTGAGTCTCTTCTGCGCACAGCTGGAGGTAGAGGGTTCAGGGCACCTGGCACCCAGCCCCCACTCTCTGCCCTATGCAGAGGCCTGTGATTGAGTGAGGGCTCCAAGGCTCTGCTGAGGGTGCCAGCTCTGCCGCTTGAAGCATGCCATCGACCTTCCAGTCTGCCTGCCTTGGGGACCTTGTGACCAGGAAGTCTGACAGGGCAAGGGGGAAGCATGCTCTCTTCTCCCAGCAGCCCTGCCTCCTCCATCCCTCCCTCACCTAGTCACCCTCCCCTCCCGTGCTTCCACTTTCCCCCCACTCCGGACTCCTCGGCTGATCCCCACATCCCCATCCTCTGTAGCCTGCACACCTAAGTCGCGGCTCCTCCCTCCTTGTATCCCTCCCCTCCCCACCCTGGTATTAAATGTGTAGAGTGGGATGTCTTTCCGTTTATTTAGATCTTCTTTAATTTCTTTCAGCAGTGTTTTACAGTTTTTATGTTAAAGACTTTATTTATTTTTAGAGAGAGGGGAAGGGAAGGAGAGAGAGAGGGAGAGAAACACCAGTGTGTGGTTGCTTCTCACGCTCCCCTCACTGGGGACCTGTCCCACAGCCCAGGCATGTGCCCTGACTGGGAATCGAACAGGTAACCCCTTGGTTCACAGGCCAGCACTAAATCCATTGAGCCACATCAGCTGGGGCTACAGTTTTTATTGTATAGGTCTTTCTTCTTTTTAGTTGAATTTATCTCTTTTTAAAAAATATTTTTTAATTTATTTTTAGAGAGAGGGGAAGGGAAGGAGAAAGAGAAGGAGAGAAACATCAATGTGTGAGAGAAACATCAATCGGCTGCCTCTCACACGCCCCGCACCGGGGACCTGTCCTGTAACCCAGGCATGTGGCCTGACTGAGAATTGAACCAGCGACCTTTTGGTTCGCAGGCTGGTACTCAGTCCACTGAGCCAGGGCTCTTTTTAACTTTTTTTTAATGCTATTCTAAATGAAATAATTTTCTTAATTTCTTTTTTGTATTGTTCATTGTTAATATAACTGATTTCTGTTTATAAATTTTTGTACTCTGCAAGTTTCCTTAACTTGTGCATTAGTTCTGAGTTTTTTGTGAAATCTCTAGGATTCTCTACATATGAAATCATGTTGTCTGCAAACAAATCATGATATTTTTCCTTTCCAATTTGGATACCTTTCTTTCTTTATTTACTTTCCTTTTTTTCCCTTTTGCCTAGTTGCTCTAACTAGGACTTCTAGCACTGCATTGAGTAGAAGTGGTAAGAGCAGGAACCTGCGCCTTTTCCTGGTCTTGGGGGCAAAGCTCTGAGTTGTTCACCACTGAGTCTGGTGTCAGCGGTGGCATATATGTAGTATGATATGTAGCATGTGTAGTATGATGTGGCTTTCCATATATGATATTTATTATATTGGGATAGTTCCTTTCCATTCCTAGTTCGTTTTATGTGTTTTTTTTTTATCGTGAAAGAGTTTTGCATTTTGTCAAGTGCTTTTTGTACATCAATCGAAATGATCTCTTTTTCCTCATTCTGTTAATGTGGTTCATTATGTTGATTGATCATCTTATCATATCTTTGCATTTAAGACTCAGTCCCACTTGGCCATGGTGTACAAGTTTTTTAATATGCCACTGAGTTCAGTTAGCTGGTATTTTGTTGAGGATTTTTGCATTAATGTTCATACTAGTCCACAATACTAGTCCACAGTTTTCTATTATGGCTTTGGTATCAAGGTAATGCTCTCCTCGTAGAACGAGTTAGTGAGTATTCCTTTTCTTCAATTCTTGGAAACAGTTGGAAGAAGATTGATGTTAATTCTTCTTTCAACGTTTGGTAGAATTCACCAGTGAAGCCGTCTGGGCCTGGCTCTTGCTTTGTTAAGAGGTTTTGATTACGGATCCAATCTCCTAAGTAGTTAGAGGTCTGCCTGCTCAATTTTCTCTTTTTTCATGGGTCAGTTTTGGTAGATTCTGTTTTTAGAAATTTATCAGTTTCCTTCAGGTTATTGAATTGGTCGATGTATAATTGTTCATAATATTCTGTAATCTTTTCATTTAAGAATAGTATATGTACAAGGGGGGAAAAGGAATACAACATCACACAAGAAAAAGATACGCAAGTGAGTGTGGGTTTCTTCTGACATTTTTCAAGTTTATTTTTAAGCAACTGAATTTGTAAAATTAAGGTAGGTAAAATATTCCTTTGCTCTTCTTTTGTTCAGCTTTGTTGAGTATAATCGACAAAATTGTAAGATATTTAACGCGTATATGGTGGTGGTTGATACGTACATACATTGTGGAAGGGTTTACCCCATCTAGTTCATTAACAAACACATCGATCGCCCCAGGTATTTGTGTGTGGAGGGGGGGGTTGTTTGGATTGGTTGCGCTTTGTTTTATGATTCACGGATTCACACCTACTCCCTTGCAGTCTTCAGTCCGCAGATCCACAGATTTCCTGAAACAATAAAAATGCTCCTGAGGGACAGCAGGCGGAGGATGCCTACAGACGACTGAAGCCATCTTAAGGCACGCAGAATGTCCGTGTTGTGGGGTGACGGGAGGCAAATGTAGGTTTACGGGTGTGAGTACGGGGAACAGAGAGCCTATTGTTTATTAATTATTGTATTTCCCCTACAAACAACTGTAAACCTACTTTTGCCCCACCCTGTATTGCTGGAAAATGCAGTTCGGCAGCCCTCTCAGCAGCCCTTGTTCCCTGAGGGGTGTTGCCTGGATCCCCTGCTTGCAGTGCCCCAAAGATGCCCTTGGGTTAGCCAGGCCCCTTGGATTCTGGACGTTTTCACTTCTTCTGGCTCTTAAAGCCACAGTCCATGGCCCTGGTGAGCCATATCCGCCGCCTCCCAGAGAAAGACTGACCGTGTGAACAGCAAATCGTGACTCTGAACATCCAGAAACTTCACCACGGTGTCTCCTTAATGTAATTAGTTTAACTCTTTTAGAGGTCTCGAGTTAAGGAGGTGCAGTATTTTTGTTTGTTTTAACAAAGCTGTCAGCTATTCTTTACCTAAAAAAAGATCTGTCTGCAACATGGGAGGTGATGAGTGGGCAGCGGCTGCCGCAGCCAACACCCATAGATATCCTCACAGTGTCCAGGCTGCGGACAGCCTGGTGGTGGGGGACGTGAACCCAGACCTCAGTGTGGGCTGGGACGTCAAGCTAGGCAGGCCTCCTTCCCACACTGCAGAGTGGGCACCACGTGTTTAAGAAGTCCAACGAAACATCAGCTAAAAAGAGTGAATTGTAAAACTCTGGGAAAAGACACGTCCACAGTTTTCTCAGCTTGTTTTCTGGACAGAAAGCTCAAATTCCAACCTGGACAATGACCTCCCCACTAGAGGCCTTCTCTGTTGAGGGCCGTTCCTGACCTTTTCTTTGGGTCCCACGTCTATTTTTTCTCCCTCGGAGAATTCCTGTTATGTCAAAGCTTAGCCCAGGATTCATTTTTTACATCTCCTGTCTTTCCTCTTTTATCCACTCTTTGTCATTCTCTGCTGGGTTGGAAGGGCTGCCTCGAGTTTGCTTTCTGCCACCTCACTGTACCCTGGTTTTCTGCAGGGCCCTGTCCGCTGTTTGCCGCCTCTGCCGTGCTTTCCTGTACATCTCTGCAGGATCCTCCTCATTTATGATCGTTCCTTTTCATTATGGTCTATTCCCAGTTCATCAATTCAATGCTGTCTTTAACCTTTGGAGGACATGTATCAGCTATTCCCTAATATCTGCACTAATAAACATATTTCAGCATTTGGCAGTTCTCTCGGGTCCTCCAAGGGTGGCAGGCTCTGCCTGGGGTGCTGGGGTGCTGCAGGAGGTCTGCGCATGCCCAGCCACCCCCATGTGTCACAGACAGACTTCCCCGTGGACCGGGCTGTACACGGAGCAGATCTATGCATGCATGTGTATGCATGTTTGTGTGGGTGGCAGCACGCATGTGCTACAGGTGGGTTTTAGGAAGTGCCAAAATAATCGGCAGCCCTTCTGCAGTATTTCTCCCTCCTTGTGGCCAGCCACAGACAAGCTTGGTTCCCAGCAGGCTCTTGTGGTACATGTGTGTGGGTCGGGGGCGCCAGACTGGGACAGTGCAGGGCCTGAAGTCTGTGCTGAGTGGGGGTGGGGTGGAGCCCCCTGCCCAGTCCCACTGGGTCATTTGCATATGAAAGGGAGGACTTCGCTGCTGGCCTGAGGTTGGTGGTGTCTGGCCATGTTGCCATGGGCACTCAGAGCTTCAGGAGCAGCAGAGCTGGCTCCCAGACAGAGGAGAGGGGTTGGGAGCAGCAAGGTTGGCATCCAACTCAGTTTCTAGGAGGAAAGAGGTGTCCTTGGGGGGGCCTTTGAGGAGAAAGAGCTGACCAGAGGCCACTTGGGACCCTGGGCAAGGGCAGACCAGAGGGGACTTAGCCCTGTGATGTGGCGGGCTAGGAGCAAGGCTGGAAGGGCCTGGAACCTCCCTCCCCAGGGCGAGCCCACCTCCGATCCATCCCGAAACGGACAGCCACGGCCACTCTGCCTCCACCCACAGCAGCCAGAGGGTGTTCCTGACACCCGTGCCACTTGTAGGCCCTGTCCCCCTCACTGTTGCAAGTGCCATGCAGGTAAAGCCAAGTGCAGTCTCCCTGCTCAGGTCCCCAGGGTTGTTCCCTAAGGAGGAATTGAGGGTAGTTTCCCCATGCATCTCACTCTTCCCAGAGAACCTTCTTCTGGAACTGTGGGTGACTCAGCTGAGCCCAGGCCCCAACTCCCTGGATGGCAAGACTCCCAGCTGGGCTATGTTTGGGTCCCCACAGCCACCGCCTCCCTCCCAGGGCTGTGGGGAGGATTGACTGGGTATTGCTGATAATGTCCGTGCGGGCACATCCAGCTTCCTGAAAGTGTCAGCAGCTAGTAGGAACGCTGATGGGAAAGCTGCCCAGGAGGGTGAAGTAGGGGCCAACATGGGGGTACAGGGACGCTTGCTGTCTGGCAGGGGCACTGCTGTGTCAGGGCTGCTGCCCCATGTCCCCCTCCCTGAGACCTGTGTGGATCTGTCTACAAAGGGACGAGTCTGTCCCGAGGTCATTACCGCTTCACGCTGCTGGCTGGGGCTGTGATCCCCCACCCGGGCGCTTACTGAGCAAAGCTGCAGTGGGTCAGACTGAGGTCACTTGGGGAGGGCTGGCCCGGCAGGGGGCCTAACATGCAGGGGCACTGCCAAGTGCCTGGTCAGCAGCAGTCAGGGTGGGAGGTACGTGCTGGCTAGGACGGGGCGGGGCTCCGTAGCTGGGGCCACCTCCAGGGTGGGTAGGGGGTGGCAGGGAACCTGCTGGGGTACACATTCCTGACTGTGGAGCTGGGATACACACAGGACAGACACGCTGGGGTGGAGACTCCCCGTTGGGTCCCTGTCACTGTGCCCTGGACCTACATTGCCCTCAGGGTCCCTTCTCCCCAGCTCTGGAGCAAGCCAGGCCACAGCGAGGTTCTCTTGTCCAAGCGTGTCCCAAGTTTGTGGCTGCAGTAAGTCTGCCCCAGGCCACATAGCTTGGCTGGTGGAGTTCTCCTGAGGGCAGGCAGGCAAAGGTGGGGACTTCTACAGCAGGGGAAGCCAGGCCAGCGAAGCAAGGGGCAGTGAACTGGTGGGGCTGGACCGGGGATGGCGGGGTGGGAGGTGGGGATGGAGGGACAGACACCATGTGCAGTCCCTTCAGCTGCCCTGGTCCCAGACCTCCTGCCATCTGACCAGCCTACCCTGGCACTGAGGATTTCCTATCCCCAGTTCCTACTGAGTCCTGTGCCTGGTTTCCAGTGAGGTGGGAGTTTCCCTGCTGCCTGTGCCGTTTTTCCATTGATCTAGGCAGCGTGCACTGCTTGTCACAACAGTGGGAAGACAGTGGGAAGTCCCCTAGCCTGTAGCAGACAGCCTCTTCCTGGGGCCATGGGGTCTTCCCGGGGATCCTTCCATGGGCAGTCGGTGCAGGTGGCTCTGGTGGGGGGGGCAACCCCTAACCCTCAGACTCTCCTGCCCCAGCTTCCTTAGCTCTATAATGGGGAGCAATGGGTTGAGGGGCCCTGTCTCACCACCACCCCCCAGAGGCTTATTGGCCACAGGCTCCCAGGGGCTGTAACCCCATTGCCCCTCAAAGAGGCTTTGTACCACAACAAAGAGGCTCTGTCCCTCCCGGAGAAGCCTGGGTGTTGCCATAGCGACAAAGGGGCCTGGAAGAAGGGGGTCCACCGTGCGGAGGGAAAGGGGCATTCCTGGCAGAGGGCACTGGTGTGCGCAGGCCAGCAGCCAGTGTGGGTGACGGCTTAACTGCCCGGCTTCAGCCCTCAGCCTGGCTAGACAGCTGTCCCAGCTGTGCCTTAGTGGAGCCATCAGAGGATCTCCGGGATCCCGTGCCCCCCTCAGTAGAGGCTGGGCTCCCAGGCCCTGGTTGCTTTTGGATCTGCCTGGGTTTGGCCCCAGTCTGGCTGTGGGCCTCAGGCCCCTCAGGAATGCCTGGGTCCCTGCGTTCACCCAGCGTGTGGCAGGGCGGGTCTCTGAGCCTGAGCCCTCAAAACTGTCCCCTACATTGTACTCTTCCTGAGATGGAGAGGGTAGTGAGCAGGACCCTGCCGGATGACCTGGGGGAGCCACGCAGGGTACCTTGCAGGCTGGGTGCCCTGTGGGGGAGCCAATGGAAGCAGGGGCCAGCTGATCCCACACAGTGGGGCACCGTGGGGTTCACCCCTCCCCTCTGCCCCAGGCTCCCCTCTCACGCTCGGGATTGGAGTGGTGGGCTGTCAGTGCAGATGGAGAGAGGACCGTGACTGCAGCCCCCAACCTTCTCTGCCTGGAGCACCATGGCTCCCCAACCCTGGGGCCTCAGGGTGTCCCTGGGCTAGCTGCTACAGGGACCACAGAGAGGGTGGGTCCTTGCTGCCCCTACCCACATCAGAGCCTGTGAGGCACAGCTTCGGGCCTTGGCCACAGCTGCAGTGTGAGTCAGGGGCAGGAGGGGCAGGCAGGGGGCTGGGAGAGGCAGACAGGCCAGTCTCAGGGAACTGGGGAGACTCAAGGGGGCCACAACTGGCACAGGAAGCACAGTCCGTGACCCACCCCATTGGGACTCTCAGGCCCAGACCCTTTAGGGGGCTCTGGTGCAGTGCTCTGTGGCTCGGGCCTCCCACCAAGGAGGAGCAGCAGCTGGGATGCTCACCTGCCCCTGCCTGCCATTGCTACGTCTGATCTGCAGTCACCTAGCCATTCCCCAGCCCCAGCCCCGCCCAGGCTCTCAACTCCTCAGACCTCAGGTTCCCTGGGTCCCCAGAAGTGTCCCTGCTGGGATCTGACCCCGAACTTCATCCATTAGGCCCTCCCTTATAGCCCCTGGTCCTTCTGGATCATCTGCCAAGTGGCCCCTGTGCACTGGGGCTGACAAGTGCTTGACCTAGGGCGCCCCATTAGGACAGGGCAAGAACCCCTCTGGATGAACACCCAGACTTCTCTCTCTGCATGTAGGAGTCATCCTCCATGTGGTCCTGGGACGTGTGCTGCTGGGGGTCCGCATGGATAGCCTGGGGGCAGAAGGAGGGCCCCGAGGAGCTGTCTCTGCCCCCCAACCCCCATGGTACATTGTCCAATGCAGTGGGGGCACCTCCTCTGCTGGGGAAATCTAATTTCCAGGCTGAATGCAACAACAGCTCTCCCAGCTCCCTGAAAATCCTGCTGCTTCCCTGGGTAGCTGTTGGCACCGCTCAGCCCCGCCCAGGCCCCGGGGAGCTGAGTTCCTCGGCTTTCTCGTTCACTTGGTCTGTTTTCCCCATTTCTTTCTTAGGGTCTGAGTATAGCAGGAGCTCATGCTCCTCCTAGAACACTGGCACCAGCCTGAGGGGCCCGGAGCCGCCACAGCCTGAGACGGTTCCTTCCAGCCTTTCCGCACTTGTGCTTTCGCGCACAGCTGTCTCCGCGTTCATCGCCTCTCGTCTCTCTGGCCACATCCCTTGTTCATAACCATCACCTACTTTAAGCTGGGGTTTGGTTTTTCCTATTGATTTGTAAGAGCACTTTATAGACAAAGGATATCACTTTACTACTGCGTATTGCAAAGACTTGGTCCCCATGTGTCAATTGTCTTCCGGTTGCCTTTGTGTCTTTTTCTCCTACTTTCTATCAGGGAAAATTACAAACGCACAGAGGTAGAGAGGTTAGTGGGACGCATCCCCGTGTACCCCTCCCAGCTTCCGCTATGATGACGTCACAGTCTAGAAGTAAACTCATTGTCTGTTGTCTGAAGTGCTCTCTACATGTGCTACTGTGAATGCTGTCTCTTAAACAAACACTATAACCACAATACATGGCTTTTATTTTGGACGTGCAGAAATGTTGCATTCTCACAAAGCCAAGCCACTCTGTCTTCCCTTAGCAGTTCCTTCCAGTGCTTTAAGATTGAGAACAGCTTCCTCCCACCCAGGCACCCATGGCCCTGCACTGACTGTGAGTGACCCAGTGGTGCTGGCTGGGGCAGAAGGACGGACGAGGACTCTGCTCTGTGTGACCCTATGCCCCAGGCCTCCTGCTCCATTTCTGTCCCGGCCTCTGCACAGTGTGTGTTGATCGGGACAGAAGCCATCCCCGTGGCTGGAACCACAGTAGGCAGCCCCCCACGAGGCCTGGCCAGAGGAGCAAGTCCCCATCATGCTGGCAGTGCTGAGGTGGAGATGTGACGCCCTCAGGCAGAGGGGACTCAGTGCCACCAACCTGGGTTCTGCTCTTCTGCTCCTGCTCACGCAGCTTCCTCCCTGTCTAAGTGGGTGGGGCTGTGGGGGTGGGGAAGGTTCAGCCTGTGGCCAGTCCCCTGTCTCCCCCCATGGTGGACAGGGGCAGCAGGCAGTGTGCTGACAGATGGCCATTGAGGGGTCAGGATTGGAGCCCAAGCCTCCTGCCTACCACCCCCCTCCCCACCGCTGGCCTGACCCTTAGGAAATTCCTTTAATTCCTCCATCCAGATTGGACTCAGGCTCCATAATTTGATTTTCTGGAGCAGGGTTTGGCTGTACTCCCTGTGAGCAGGAATGTCTGGGTTAGCAGAAAGACGTCAAATGTGGCTTGGGTTCTGGAGGGAGGATCAGCATCTTCCCCCTAGTCCCTCTGATAGTGCCTTCTCTTTCCTGATGGAGTGTGTTCTCTACATTTGCGCCCAGAAGGCTCGGGAGCAGGGCTTCCCCCTCCCAGGGGTGTTTCAGAGCCTCGTTCTTGCCCACCTGCCCACTCATTCATCTGCCTAACTGTCCATTTACTCGTTCCTCCAGCTAGCCTCCCATTCTTCCACACATGCTTTTATCCACTCACCAACCGCCTAGTATCCACCTATCCAGCCAGCCACCCAACTGCCCCATCCTCTTGTACAATGACCTACTTATTCTGCACTCCGCACGTCCACTTACTCAGTCATTCACTTCCCCTGGCATCTGGCCTCTGTACTTGCGTCGCTCTACCTGCCCACCAGTCCCTCCACTCAGGTTCACTCCTGGGTACCCAAATCCGGACAGGCTCTCCCCAGGTCGACCACCTCCACTCCTGCCCCGAGACAGGCAAGACTGTCTCTGGGCAGCATGTTTGTTCCTTTCTTCTTGCTAAATTACCTCCATGGGCAGGCCGGCGCGTGTGGTGAAAAGTGACTTGCAAAGGTGGTGGCTGGGGTTGGGGTAGGGGTTGGGATGGGTCTGCCCTGCAGGCAGTGCAGGCAGAGTCCTTCCCAGAAGAGCAGTGGCTGTAATGACATCAGCCAGGGAGGCCAGCAAGGCTCAGCCAAGGCCTCACAGTGTGGCACCTCCCTGCCTGCCTCCAAAGCCACCCGGCACACAGCAGGAGTAAGTCTGGTGCCCACTGCTACCCAGATCAGGCCCCACCCACCCCAGGGCCAGACTTGGGAAAACATCTTTGAAGTCTCTGGGCCAATCTTAAAATTCATGCACATTTTGCCTTTCATGTCATTACATATTTATTGTTCTAATATAAACCTAGCGTTTTGAGTTACCATCAGAAAACGCCTCTGGGGCGACGGCCTGGGCCACCTGCCCACGCGTGCTCCTGCATACATGGGACCTGGGGAAGCTGCTGCGTCAGCAGAGTGGGCCTGGTTCCCAGGTGCCCCCAGTCTCCTGCACATGCCAGGGCTACCCTTGAGGCCCCCAAGGTGACAAGGCTGCAGTCTGCAAGGTTTGGCACCCTCACAGGCAGAGGGGTGCACTCTCAGGCTAGGGCAGAGGGCGCTAGCCCAGGACTTGGGCTCTCTGTTCTCCTGCGGGCAGCTGTGGGGCACTACACCCTCAAGCTGGCTGGCATTTGAGGATGTCACCTGGGAGACACACAGTCATTTAGCTCCAGCTGAGAGAACTGAGCAATGGAAAGGTCAGTGTGAGGTTTGGCCACCTTCTCACTATAGCCTCAGAATTCTGGGCCCCTGGCCAGGCCCCAGCCAGAGCAAGTGGGCCCCCTTCTTGGGGCTCCTTGGACCCCAGAGCTGGGCGGGGCAGGCTGGAGGGCCCAGGCCAGGGAAGCTGGAGGCTAAGGCTGCTCCCTTGCCTGCTGACCCCAGCATCTGCAGTGCAGATCTGGTCCCTCTGGGGCGGGGGAGGGGAAGCCTGAGGCCCCTCAGCAACTCCTGTCTCTGCACAAGGAGGGAGGGAAGCCACATTCTGGCCATATGGCCAACCCCCATCCCTTGGCCTCCCAGGGCACACTTTCCCCTCATACTAGTGGCCTTGGTCCCAGCTGGGATGCTTGGGGCTGCCGTGAGGCTTAGCTGTGACTACCCTGTACAGTCAAGGCTGGCTGAAGGCTGACGTGCTTTGACCTCCGCCCTGCCCTGTGCTGCCCTTGAGGGAGGCAGGTCTCACAGCTGGGGACCGCCCGGTTTAGCTGACCCGTGCTCAAGGCCTGGTGGCCACCACATGCAGGTGTGTCTGGGACCCCTGCCCAGGCAGGGGTGGGTGTACACGAGGCTGCATGCCCACGGCTTTGTACACACCATGCTGTTTGTCCCTTACTCCCCACTGGCCAGAGGACCTGGTTGACATTTTGCCCACTGCACCCCCACCTCTCTGTGGGTGCCAGGACCTTTCCCAGCAGGAGTTCAGTTCATTCTTTCCACTGTGCTGACCTCACTGCCCCTCCTCTAGGTCACGCTGCCAGTTTATTTGTGTGACCAGTGCTAGGGAGATGAAGAGCAGCTTCTGGGACCTACACTGGCCTCTTTCCTCTCTGGGCCTCGGTTTCCCCAGGTGTCACAGTGGACTGGACTCTGTGATGTCTTTTCAACTTGAGGTGCACCTGAGCTCCCGACAGACAGTGTGCCTGGCCCAGCCAGCATCGGTGTGACCACACCTAGCACTGACCCTTCCTCCATAGGGCTCTGCCCTTACAGCCGGCTCTGCCTTGTAGAGCTGGACCTTCTCAGGTGCTGCCCACTGTGCTGTGTCTCTAAGCTCAGACCCTACGTGGGTGGAGGGGACAGGGGCCAGTGGAGGCGGCCTCAGTGTGGGTCGGGCCAGGAGGAGGCCCTGAGCAGCAGTTTGCACCATGAGGCACACTAAAGTGCCTGGCAGTGTGGTCGCATGGCCTGCACCCCCATACGCTGCCTTGCGGTTGGATGTGAACTCCAAATACTCCTCCTGTTTCTTTTTGCCCATGAAAAACAAACACACTGAGCAGCCAGGGAGCAGCAGTGAGGAAAAGCGCTGGCTCGTCATTGCAGCTGCCAAGCCCCACCACCCCCACCAGATTCCCTGGGACTTACAGGGGAAGCACCAGACGGACACCCAGACCAGCGGCACACTGGGCCTGGGTAGCCTGGGGCCCTGCCCTCAACCTCCCTCTGGTTCCAGCGTCGAGCACATGGGCCACTTTCAGGCACAGAATTGCACACAGGCTGTACTCGGTTTTTACTCTGTGGTGTGGGTAGACATCACCCTTGTTCCAGCCAGCATAGCTGTGGATGGAGCCCAGACCACTGGTCTGGTGGCCAGTATCACCCCTGTGCCTGCCTGGGTGTCCCAGGTACCCTGGCAGCTGTGGAGTGATACCTCACTCCCTGCTCACTGGTGCATTCGCTCTGCCACACCAGCTGTGTGGCCATGGACAGGTCTCCTGCCCTCTCTGGGTCCCAGCATTTACCTTGATGAGCCTGGGATGGCCTATGAGGTTGCGGTGAGTTGGCATGTGCGGCGGGCAGCAGAGGGCCTGAGAGGTCTCAGTGCTGCTCACACCAAGCTCTTCCCGCCCTTCCCTTCCCAGTGGGCTCTGGGTCCCCCATGGTCTGTGGTTCTGCTGGGCCTGCCAGGGAGCAGGGAAGATTGGGTCAGATCCCCACACCCCTCAGGGAAGGAGCCAGCTGCTTCCGGCCAGCCTCAGATTAATGGCTTTTAATTTAGAATTTAATCAATGTGGCTTCTCTCTGGAGAGCTGGATGCTCCAGTCTGGGAGTGAGTTGTATGATTTGTGAGTGGGGTAGGCAGGGGGCCCATGGTGGCCTCTCCAGGCCTCTGCCTTGGCCCTACCTTGACCTTGTTCTGCTTTGCCTGCAGCCAGCAGGCGTCCCGGTCATGGAGGACTGCAATGTGCACTCGGCTGCCAGCATCCTGGCCTCGGTGAAGGAGCAGGAAGCTCGCTTCGAGCGGCTGACATGGGCGCTAGAGCAGGAGCGGCGCCACGTTGCCCTGCAGCTGGAGCGCGCCCAGCAGCCTGGTGTGGGCAGTGGTGGCGTGGGCAGTGGGCAGCCCCTGCCGATGGCCTGGCAGCAGCTGGTCTTGCAGGTAACAGCCCCGTGATGCAGAAAGGGGAAAATGGCCAAGTGGGAAAACAATCAAGGGGCCCTGGTGGGCCACAAGCCAGCATGCATTGGCTTATTGGAAGACCTCCTGGAACCTCTGAGAAGAGAAAAGTAGGACCCCAAATAGACTAGAAATCCTACTTGGGTGTGCAGGGCACCACGTGATAAATGGGCTGGACACAACCTGACCCTCAGGACAGCACCCTCCACTTGAGTCAGGACCCAGGCAGCCGGACAAGGTCTGTTTTGGGCCACTTGGTGGCCAGCATGGTGACACTGATGGTTTTGCCAGCCCTGGAATCTCCCTGCCATGGTTTTCTTCATAGCGTGCATCAGTGGGTCACCGCCAGGGGGAGGCCCAAGCAAGGCCCTGGGCTCTGCCTGCAGCTCAGAGGGTGACCTGGGAGCTCAGTTTCTCCACTTGCTCAGGCTCCTGATCAGCCCCCAGGAACTGTGGAAACCTGTCTGCCCTGTGGCCAGGCCCTGAGAACTCTAAAGTTGGGGTGCATGCTCAGGAGTTAGTCCACCAGGAAGCACCCCCTCCTCCCCCACTGTGCCCTAGTGTCTACCCTGCAGATGAGTGACGAAAGCACCTTGCTCACAGGATGGTAGGGGCAGGACAGGGAAATGCAGGAGTCCTGGAGTTTGGCGCAGTTATTTTGGTTTCCATTATTAACTGAGGCATGGGGTAGGGGACAGGCCAGGGTGGAGCTGTCCCAGGGATTTGGGGGAAGCTGGGGGTAGGGTCCCTGGGTGGGGGTCCATCCTGCAGGCCTCCCACTGTGGCCCTGCCTCACCATCAGGCTCAGAGGCCTAGGGGGCAGAGGCCTGCTGATTCCCCTGGGTTCCACACAGTGACGCTGGAGAGCCCTCCCAGTGGGCACCTCAGTTCCCTGGGCAGGGCAGCAGGGTTGTTCTCCTAAACTGGGCAGCCAGAGGTCCTCTCAATGTGTCCCCTAGCACATGCACACCCTCCCTTCCCCGGTCCTGCTAAGTCTTCCAAAGATAAGGCCTGTACCTCCAAACTCGAGAGGGAACAGAAGAGCCCAGCTGGGCCACGCGAGGACAGCAACAGCTGATGACCCCAAGGCCACCTCTCAGGCGCCAGGCGCTCTATCCAGCTCTCTCTGGCCGGAAAAAGCTTTGACCCTTCAGCCCAGAAGGCACTGCCAAGGGTTGATGCCCCCAGAGGGAAGACATTCCCATGGCCTGGAGCTGCCCTGGCTTCCTTAAGGCTGTGGAGGAAAGACCTCAGGCCACTGTCCCTCTCTCCCCACCACCCCTCCCAGACTGCCCTTGATTTTCTTTCTCATGGGAGGAGATGATCTTCCCAGTCTGAGATGGGAGAGCGTGTGTTCCCAGGGCGGTGGCTAGACTGGCAGGGCAGGTGGGAGGTGGGGCCACATCTGACCGTCCAGGCCTGGCAGCCTCGATGCCAAACCTGCTTTCCAGACAGACCCATCTCAGCACGAGGTACCTCGTGACCTACCTGCTGAGCCGCAGGGCTACTTGGAGCTGGTCCTCAGGGTCAGAGCCAGGCTCTGCACAGCTTGGGAGCTGGTGGCAAGGCAGGTAGCTGGAGTCAGGGGGTTGAGAGGCCAGAGGCTACTGCTGCTGTGACCCCCCTGCCCCCCCAGGGGGCTCCACAGTCCTGGCTGCCTGCCCTTCATCCTCCAGCAGGAAGGGTTCCCTCCTCCAGATCCCTGGCTCAAGCAGGGCTGGCCCTCACCCAGTGTTGTGTGCCCTAGGGACCTATCCAGCCTTGGGCTGGGGCACTAGCAGCTGGTGGAACTTGGAAGAAGACAGAAATGAATCCTGTGTAAGCATCCAGGCCAAGTTCCCTTAGGGCAGCAGTCTAGTCCCCCAGCTTCTACTCCACCGAGGGCTGCCATGGGTAGATGATACCGGGGGCTGGTGGTCAGGTCAGCTCACCCCTGTGCAGGTGGTAGAACTGAGGCTCAGAGGGACGTACAGTAGACATCCAGGGTGCTTGAGCATGCTGTCTGTGTGGTATATGTACACGGCACGCTGTGCAAGAAAAGAGGCCCCTTGGTGGCTCGGTTTTCTGAGTGGGGTCTGTGGAAAAACAGATCGGAGGCAGGCTGGCCCTAGCTCTGTTCCTAGTTACCTTGATCATAATGCAAGAGCTTGTTTTTGTGGGGTGTGACTCAAGAGGTGGCCCAGGCCAGCCCTTCCCTTGTCTACATTTCTTTCCAGCAGAGCCAGACTCCCCAGGATGTGACTGCACCTTCTCACCAGGCTTCTGGAAGGAGGGGGTACTGCATTCTGATTAACCAGCCAATCTAAACCAACCCTCCCCACTTCCCAATAGGTCAAAGGCATGGAGGAGAGGGTCACTGAACAGTTTCCCCCTCCCTCTGATCTGCTCTGACACTCCTCAGAGGGATCCTGTGAGAGGGAAAGCTTAAGATAAAGTGGGTCAGTGCAGGTCCGTTTCCCATGTGTGGGTTGAGTTCTGTGGGGACACTTCCTTGGGAGGGCCTTCCTGGGAAATGGCAGGGGCCTGGAGTCAGATCTGAGAGAACTTGCAGCGCTGTTATCGTAGTAACTACTGTCTCATCGGCCCCCATTTCACAGCAAGGGGAAACTGAGTCGCAGCTGGGGTGAGCAGCCTGTGCCATTGAGGATGGCCTTGCACTCTGTCCTTGGCCACACTGACCCCTGCACTGCCAGAATTGTTTCCCCAACTCTACAGGGCGAGAGAGCTATGAGCTCTTTTACTGGGGGAAAACCGAAGCTGGGGAAGAAGGACTCGGCCCAAGTCCCTGGGCGCGAAAAATATCACCCCAGCGGGGAAGGAAGGACGAGGAGCCCAGACTTTGTAGGAGAGACCCTGACCCGCCCTGGCTGCAGATCTTGCCTCTCACCCGCCCCGCCCCGCCCCCCCGGGCCCGCCCACCGGTCCCCGCCCCACCCCGCCCTGCCTGGGCGCGGCCCCGCCCGATTGGCTGGTGGCGGTGACCGCTGCCAGATCCGCCCCCGCGGGGAGCGAGTCCGCGGAGCTGGAGCTGGAGCGGTGGAGGCGTCCGAGCCGAACCCGGTCCAGCCGCCGCTGCCCCACCTCCGACTCGCACCTCCTGAGCCGGCCCAATGCCGGCCGAACTCAGACAGGTTGGAGGGAACTTGGTCCCGGGTGATGGGGCCCGATCCCGGGACTAGCGGTGGAGGGCGGGGCGCCGGCCTTCTTCCGAGGACCCGCTTTTGTTCCTGGGAGCCGCCGGCCGGAGGCGGCTATTGTTTGCGCCCCGGACCAGCGCGTCGGGCCTGGGCCGGGCAGGGCGGTGGAGTGAGCGCGCCGCCGGAGGCTGTGCAAGGCGCTGGGCCGCGAAGTCTCGGGGGGCGGGGCGCGGGGGCCCCGGCCGGTGAGACCCTGCGCTGGGAGCGGGGCCGGGACCTGGTGGTCGCACCTCGGACTAGCGCCCAGGACAGGTGCTGGCGACATGGGCGGCGGGGGGGGGGGGGGGGTGGCGAGGGCCTTTCGGAGCACCCCACTCTGCAGGAGAGAGGCGGGGTCTGAAGGGGGAAGCCCAGCTAGGCCTCCTGGTCCCGGGGGCTCGCTGGGCCTCCCATTCTCTCCAAAGACCCAGCGCGGGTTCCGACTCTGGGGACCTGCGAAGGAGGTTCTGGAGGGAGCTTTAAGGGAAGCCCTGTCTGCAGCGGCAGTGCACGTGAGGGGAGGGGTGGAGGACGGCCCTGCCCACGTGCCGAGGCGGGTGGAGTCTCAGAGGAAAACCCCGGCAGTCTGCCTTCCAGTACAGGGGCTGGGGGAAGCATGTGGGCTACCTACACTCTTGCCCAGAGGAGGCGGGGTCCGATAAACGGGCTGAGTTGAGGAACAACCTCACCGCGCCCCTTGTGCTGGGAGGTAGGTCTCCCAGGCACTTGCCTGCTTGGGACAGCCAGTCTCTGCCTGCTCTGTATCCCTGCTGTGGCCCCCAGGGTCTGGCCACTGGCAGTTGACTACCCCAGGGATGGAAGGGCCATTGGAGGTGTTGGGGAACGTGATCCACAGTGTGACCAATGGATATGGGCTGGGCTTGGGGAAGTTGGGATGGATGACAGCCAGCTCGACTCGCTGTCCCCTACAAGGCATCCACTACCCCTTGGCCTGTCTGCCATTCAACGTGAGGCTGTGCCCCAGCAGGAGGACTGCTGCCATAGAGAAGTGAGCTCCAGTCTGCCAGGGCTGGGCAGAGGCCATGGCACGAAGGGAGAGGGCATCTGGTCAAGGGCTTGCTCCCTGGTAGGAGATGCCAGCCTGGCTTGTCCTTGCATCCAACTGGGATGGCCATGCTGGTGGGAGAGGGCTGTCGCTCCTCCACCCCTCCATTCATTCAGCAGCACCCATCTTATGCTCTCTGGGGTCCTGGCCCAGAGGTTATGGGTGCCAGGTGTGGGGCCCCACCTCAACCCATTCCCTGTGTTTGCCTTGGGCTCAAGGACAAGGTGGGATGCCTGCCCTGTGGTTTGTTCTTTGTGACACACACCATGGGCACTCACTGGACAAGTGTAGGCAGCACAGGTAGAGCCACATCCAGCCTGTCCCCCTGTTACAGCTTGGCTTGTTTCCTCAGCCCCACCCCCTTGATGATTCCCACATGCACCCCAGAGACTTTTGTGGACTTTGGCCCTGGTGGTGGCCCCTCTATGTGCTGACCCACATCCGGTCACAAAGGTGGACTGGCACTATCCCCTGGCCGTCCCACAGCCTTGACAACCCAGGCCCTTCCTGTTTCTGTGTAAGGAAGCCGAGCCCTGGTGTGTGGAGGGGCCCAGGGCCCTCTTGCTGTGCTCAGCTCCATGCCTCCAGGCACCCTCTTGAGAGCATCACCTTTTTGGGGTACTCCAACCCCAACTGGGAGGCCTGGGCCAGGCCCCTCCCATAAGCTCAAGGGAGCTCATGGGAAACCCTGGCTTGGGCAGTAGCCCCTGTCCAGGCCAGAGCCCATGGGCCATGGACCAGGTGGACCATGGGTCAGGGTATCATGGGATGGATTAGGGCCCTGGAGGTGGGTGATGGGAGGCTGAACACTGCTCCCAGTGAGAGCTGCAAGGATGAGGCCAGGGCTCGAGAAGGGGTACCAAGACACAGTTGATAGGACTTGGCAGGATTTGGTACATGGGGGAGGGCTGGAGGTGGGTGCCCATGTCTGGGGGATGGGGAGAACCGGAGCTGCAGGTCCATGGGTCCCTGAGGGTGGGCTGGCCCGGGTAGGTGGACATGGGTGAGACATGGGGCCCTCGAGCAGGGCCAGACAAGGATCCAGGCACACTGGGCAGCTTCCTCTGTTGAGCACCAACTGTGTGCTGGTAGCCAGCCCACGATCCCATGTCTCCACCCCCAAGGTGTTGCGGAGTTCTGTGGTGTGGGTCGACCTTGGGCCTCTCCCTACCCTAGGCGTCAGTTCTCCCATCTGCTGCCAGCTCTCGACTCCTGTAGTGGATGCCTGGGCGGTGGCTGGAGTCTGGACACAACGGTGGAGGACGGGAGGGGTGGTGAGGGTGCGTGTGCACAGACAAGTGCCTCTGGGGATGGTGGGCTCTGTGCGCTGAGTGCTGTGAGGAGAGCACACAGACTGGTTTCCTCAGGCCTGTGGGCCAGGCTGGGGTCTCGTGCACACGTGTGTCCAGGTCCCTGTCAGCATGTGTGTGCCCAGGCGTATGTAATGGGGGCCAGGCCCTCCCGTGGTCTCCAGCTGACTCAGGCTCCTGCCTGCCTGCCCGCCTGGGTGAAGTCATCGCCTGTTTTTAGCTCCCTGAGGTCATTTGCCAGCAGGGGCTCTTGGTGCCTCCAGATCGCACTGCAGGGCTGCCTGGACTGGGTGTTGGTGGGTGATGCTGCAGGGTCGTCAGGCCTTGTCGGAGGACCCCAGCTCTCCTTGACACCCCATCCCCTTGTGCTCCTGACTGCACCGTGTCAGAACCTCACCACAGGCAGGAGTGAGAAGATGAAGCTGGACTGCAGAGTAGCCTTGGGTCTGAGATGTGCTCCCCCTCCCACCATCCCAGCCAGGGAGTAGGGGCTCTTGTCTGAGAGTGTTGATATATGCAAATGTATGCAAACCTACTGAGGGGCCATATCTCACTGGCGGTGCAGTGTCCTGGGCAACAGTCCTGGTCCCCTCATGTGTCTTGCTTCCTTACCCTCCCCCACACTTGCAGCCAGCAGGGCAAGGTCTGAGGCCCCTCCAAGCCTGGGCCCCCAGGGTCCAGCAGAGAGAATTCGGTCCCTGCCACACATTTTCTCCCGCACTTGCTAAATACAGGGGCAGCTGAGGCCCCAGCAGTGATGAGCTTTTCCTGAGCCTTCTGTTCCAGAACTGTCTTGGCTCTCCAGTGCCCTCGGAGAAGCGCTTAGGCCACCCCGCCCAGCAGCCCACCAGCATGTCCCCACGCTGGGCCTCAGTTTACTTCTCTTCTCCAGGGAACACTGCTCCTCCCTCATGGCCAGGTCTCCAACAGGCACTCCACCTGTGTCCCAAGATTGAGAAGGTGACAGCCAAGGCTGTGGCCCACAGTGGGTGCGGTGTGGCTAAAAGGCTTTGTAAAATTGCCTTTACGGATGCCTGAAATTCCCCCATTAGCACTCTGTGAGGTCTGGGTAGATCTTCTCACCTCTGTCAGACCTCATTTTCCCTTTTATGAAATCATGTGTTTTTTTCCTGCCTGGGGCGGGGCGGGGGTGTGCATTCTGTAGCCTCTTGCTGTGTTGACAGAGCCCAGGGCATGCACCTGTCCTATCATGTTGGCCAGGCTCCTCCTTGGACCCCTGAAGAGGTTGCAGGGGCTCAGAATCTCAACACTGTAAGGAGCTGCGGGGCTCAAGTATTCCTTCAGAACCAGACCCCAACCTAGGAAAACGTTACACCCTGAGGACCTTGGGAGGTGGGCCCTGAAGGCAGCTCTGGCCACTTTCTCTGCGTAACTCGGGAGGTCCTGGGACAGGAGCCAGAGTAGGGCTCTGATGCCAGGCAGAAGCAGGTGGGAGCTGCTGGCCTTCCCTGGGCCTCAGCTTCATGTCTGCACAGGACGTAGGTGCCTGGGGCCCAGCCAAGGGACCCATCCTGCAAGACGTGGGGCCTGGGCCACAGAGCAGAGCCTGCCCTTCTGCTGACCCAGCCCTGGCTGTCCAGGAATGTGCTCCCCATTGCCTGCCTCCTGGGGCTTGGGTTTCACACCCTACCCACCCTGGCCAGATGCTGACCCTGAGACATCGGTGCTATGTGGGGGACCCATACGGTCAGAGATCTAGGGGTAGCCTCTTGATCTCCTTGCCACTGAGCTGTGGGCTGGCCTGTCCTCTGAGCCTCAGTTTCCCCACTTGCTGGTAAACCTGTCCAGAGCCATTTTGCCTAGAATTCCATCATGGTCATCCCCGGCAGGGATGATGGCAAGGAGGAAGCACAGGTTGAGAACGAGACAGGTGTTCATGAGCTGAGGGCCATGGTTGGGGAAGACTTGGGGTGGTGAACAGGGAGGAGTCACTGGTGTTCTTGTCAAAGACAAGCAGGACCCCTTGGCCTGAACCACTCTCTGGGCTCTGATATGACACCCAGGGTCTCAGTGAGGGTAGGGCCAGGCCTTGCCCACTCAACACCCCAAGAGTGTCTGGGCCGGAAGGAGCGAGGATATTTTGGTGCTCTGAGTACGCAGGGCATTCTGGGAACTGGGTATTTCTGGCCTGCGAGGGTGTCTGGCTGGCCTTAGGGACGGGGGAGCGTGGGCCACAGGGAATCAGTGAACAGTACTGAAACTGCCAACCCAAGGCCTCTGTACTCAACATTTCTGAGGTAGGGCAGAGAGGAGGCCCGGGACACCTGGAGAGCATCCGACAGGTCCCACCTGGCCTCCTTGCACCTCCGGGAGCCTGCTGCAGTCAGGTCTCATGGCTAAGACATGGCTGCCCATGCCTACGCCACTGGAGGCCTGGGCCTTACCTTCCAGCTCAGCCCCAGGAAGCCCCGGAATGGAGGCCGGCCCCTGCGGCCCCCCTTGGGATGGGGAATCGGCAGGGTCAGCCTGTCAGTGTTCAGAGGCAGGGATATGCTGTTGTCCTCACCAGCTGGGGCTGAGACAGGCCCTAGGGTCAGTGGGTTCCGGGGGTGGGGATGAAGTCACTCCTGGCATCCAGGCCAGCACCTACCTGCACTCTAGGGTGGGGTGAGCTCTGAGTCCTCCCACCAACACCCACACCCCTCACCCAGGAGCAGAGCCCAGGCAGCCAGGTCTCACTGGCCACGATGCCGGAGGCACCTGAGGTGCTGGAGGAGACAGTGACAGTGGAGGAGGACCCTGGCACACCCACCTCCCATGTGTCCATTGTCATGTCGGAAGATGGCACTACGAGGCGCACGGAGACCAAGGTATGGCCGGGCCCCAGTGGTTGGCAAGTGGGCTGTGTAGCCGCCGTTGTCCCATCTATAGAGTGGGAGCATGTCCCAACCTCCTGCGGGCCCCTTGTTCGGGTGGAAGACAGGCCACTCAACCCTGTGGGGCAGTGACCGGGTCCCTCAGGCTGCCCAGCCCAGTGGCTATCTCCTTTCTCACCAGGTCACCAAGACGGTCAAGACAGTGACCACACGAACAGTGCGCCAGGTGCCTATGGGCCCAGATGGCCTCCCCCTCCTGGACGGTGGCCCCACTCTGGGGCACTTTGCCGATGGCCCCCTGGACCGTCACTTCCTGCTGCGTGGGGGTGGCCCGGCTGCCACGCTCTCTCGAACCTACCTCAGCAGTGGGGTTGGCTTTCCTGACAGCCCTGAGCCCCGTGACGTCCCCAGCTATGGCAGCCTGTCCCGTGGGCTGGGGGTGCGGCCCTCTCGTGGTGGCCCCCTTGGCCCAGGCCCTGGTGACGGCTGCTTCACACTGCCTGGCCGCCGTGAAGCCTTCACCGAGGGCCCTGAGCCTGTGCCGCCAGCCGGCCGCTCCCAGCCTGAGCGCTTCCAGGCAGAGCCGTATGGCTTGGAGGACGACACACGCAGCCTGGCTGCTGATGACGGGGGTGGCCAGGAGCTGGAGCCTGACTATGGCACGGTCACAAGGAGGAGGCCTGACTGTGGGCGGGGCCTTCGCACTAGGTGAGCACCCTGCGCCCTGCCACTGCTTCTAGGGAGTCTGCCTTCCGTTCGCCCACCAGAGAGTACACCACAGGTCGTCTGGTTGCTGGGGCTAAATTAGTCACACACACACATCAGCTTGAACTCCGTTCTCCAGGACAGCAGCAAGGATAGGTTCTGGGATGGTGGAAGTTGCGCTGGGCGCCCTCCCTGCAGGCCTGGGTCATGAAACAAGCCGGTGACAGTACCCCACACCTGTTGCCCTGCTCTAGGCAGGTAGCCCTGAAGACAGGAGTCCAAGAGGCTCAGGGTGTTTCCCGGAGCTTCAGGCTCCAGCCTCACCCCAGGCCTCAGTTTCCCCCATGCGCAGTTGCAGCCAGAACCCAGACGCCCACCCCTGGCCCTTCTCAGAGAAACTTCCGGTTCTGTCCTCTCTGCCCTTAGTTTCTCTATCTGTAGAGAGAGAACATGACCACAGCCTGGGCCCGCAGTGTGCTGCATGGCCATGGGCAAGACATCTGGCCCCTCCCGGCCTCGATCCCCTCCCCCCGGGAAGTGGGTTTGATGGTGACAACCCGCAGAGACATTTGTGTCCTGGGGGACTGGTGGTCTGAATGCCCCTCAGACGGGCCCACCAGGATGGCCATGTACAGAGAGGATCAGCTCCTCCCCTGACATCCTGGCAGCAGCCAGAGATGGACCACATGGGAAGGTGGGACTTCCAGTTGTGGACAGATGTTTCATAGAAACACATTTAGCTCAGAATTGGGGGACACTGCCCTGTGACGGAGAGAGCGAGCCATGTCTGGGAGGATGCAAGCCCCGATGGCCATTGCCTGGGGTTTGGTTCTTTCACCGGTTCTGAGTCAGTTCTTACTGGGCTGAGGTATGACTCTCAGCACCCGCGTGGTGCTTGGGGTCAAGTGGAACCCAACACTCTAGGCCCAGCTCCACCCTCTGTGGGCTCATATTTTCCTGGAAGTCTGTTGGGGGAGCTCGGGGGCAAGGCCAGCAGCCGACAAGACACATTCATGTGCCCTGCTCACTTGCACAGGGCCTATGAGGACGTGACGGATGATAGCGGTGAGATGATGGAAGAAAGGCCCCCATTCCCAGCCACGACAGCACCCCTGGCCCAGCCAGAACGGGGCAGCCTGGGCAGCCTGGACCGGATGGTGCGGCACTCGCCCTCTGTGGACAGTGCCCGCAAGGAGCCACGTTGGCGGGACCCTGAGCTGCCCGAGGTACTGGCCATGCTGCGGCATCCCGTGGACCCCGTGAAGGCCAATGCAGCTGCCTACCTGCAGCACCTGTGCTTTGAGAATGAGGGTGTCAAGCGGCGAGTGAGGCAGCTGCGGGGACTGCCGCTGCTCGTGGCTCTGCTGGATCACCCAAGGGCAGAGGTGCGGCGCCGGGCCTGCGGGGCACTGCGAAACCTTTCCTATGGCCGAGACACCGACAACAAGGCTGCCATCCGGGACTGTGGCGGCGTGCCCGCCCTGGTGCGCCTGCTGCGGGCTGCCCGGGACAACGAGGTCCGAGAGCTTGTCACAGGTGAGTGGTGCCTGGCCGTGAAAGGACCTCTGACTTGGCTGCCACTGGTGGGGCTGGCATGGGGCCCTTCAGGCAGGCCCCCTCCCCACTGGTCCCACTCCCCACAGGGCAGTGGTGGGGATTTTGTCTTGTGGGACCAGAGTTGCCAGGCAGGATCACATGAGCACTTCTCAGTGTGACCCTAGAAATGGCAGACCTACCCACCCATGTGGCTGGGAGGGGTGGGGAAGAGAAGGCACCTGCTGTATCTGGCCCCAGGCTCCCTGCCAACCCCTCCTCTTGCCCCAGCTCCTCAGGGCCCCACCCTCCCCACCCCTGTGGGAGCCAGTGGTGAGTGCCATATGCCTGGGCCAGGAGAGGCACTCAGGACCGCTAACGGTTTTTGTCACTTGCTACCATCTGGTCCAAGCTGGGGCATGGTGGAGGGTGCAGCAGGTCCTGGGTGGGGTCACGTGGGAGATAGGGAGGCTCTGCCCATGGTCAGCACTGGCTGGTCAACGGTGCCCCACAGGCACGCTCTGGAACCTGTCATCCTACGAGCCCCTGAAGATGGTCATCATTGACCATGGCCTACAGACTCTGACTCACGAGGTCATTGTGCCCCACTCGGGCTGGGAGCGAGAGCCCAATGAGGACTCCAAGCCACGGGATGCCGAGTGGACAACTGTCTTCAAGAACACATCAGGCTGTTTGAGGTGGGGGTGGGGCTTGGCTCAGGCACCCTCTGAGCAGCTGCCCTGGGCTGTTCCTGGTCAAGGAGGCAGGAGCCAGGCACCAGAACCCCCATGCACACAGCTGTCCTGGAATATCCATGTCCCCATGTCCCAGATAACCTGGAAGGCAACTAGCTGCCCAAGTCTCAGGGCTCAGGGCCTTGTCACAATTCCTGTGTGAGTCCTGAGGATGGTTCCTGATGGGGCTTTACTTACCCCCAAGGGCCGCCTCTGGACAAGCTATGCCACCCTGTTAGGCCCTATCCCTGCCCAGCTTCAACCTACTCTTCCATCATTGTGACATCCAGGGAGTGGGGAGCCAGGGCCCTCATCTTCAGTCTGGCTCAGAGGACTCACCCACCCCTGCAACCTCTCCTCCGACACCCTGGGAGGCCCTGCAGACCCCGAAGGCAGTCCTGGGTCTCCACAGTCCTGGCTGCCCAGCAAGCTATGCCGTCATGGCTCAATAGGGTCCTGGCCTCAGGAAAAGTGGAGCCCAGAGATGCTTGTGCACAGATTCAGGCCTCTGGACCCACCTCTGTCCCTTTCTAATTTGGGGGGAAATCAGAAAGGCCCCCACCCCCAAGCCAGCCACGGAGATGCCAGGCTGGGGCCCCCTCCCAGGTCTCAGTGGTTAGTCCAGCCCCAACTTCCTTCCCTGCTGCAAGCTGGTGCCATCTGCCAAAAATCCCTGCAGGGCAGAGTTAGTGCCCATTTCGCAGAGGAAAACTAACCCCCAAGGCCAGGTGGGGACTGGGGGAGTTCCCATGGGAGCCAGGGGTCACGGAGCTTGCTCTTGGCTACCCAGGAACGTGAGCTCAGATGGCGCAGAGGCTCGGCGGAGACTTCGGGAGTGTGAAGGGCTGGTGGACGCACTCCTGCATGCCCTTCAGTCAGCTGTGGGCAGGAAGGACACGGACAATAAGGTGGGCTGAGAGGGATAGGATGGTCCCAGCAGGTGCCAGGCAGTGTCAGTCTCACAACCTCCCTCAAAAGGTCAGGGAGATGGAGCAGAAACAGGGCCTGGGGGGGCTGGAACTATGTGGGTGCACAGAGTGGAACTGGCCCGCACATCTCAGGCAGTGTGGGCCAGCTTGTATTGACCATACTGTGGAGTGGGCCTACCACAAAGCCCAGCCAGGAGCCTACCTGTAGTAGGTGTTCCACCTTGTTCCTCTTGGCCCCTCCCTGAGGGTTCTCACCCATGTGGGGCCTCCATTTCTCTGCATTCCCAGGCTGCTCCGTGCACCCTGGCTGCGGCCACTCTTCTCTTTGAGGTTGAGCGTTCCCAGTGCCGTTCCCACCAGTTCTCTTCTCCCCACAGTCGGTGGAGAACTGCGTCTGCATCATGCGGAACCTGTCCTACCACGTGCACAAGGAGGTGCCCGGGGCCGACAGGTACCAGGAGGCCGAGCCTGGGCCCCTGGGCAGTACTGCAGGCTCCCAGCACCGGAGGCGGGATGACGCTGGCTGCTTCGGTGGCAAGAAGGCCAAAGGTGTGTGGGTGGGACTGGGGTACCACTTTCAAACCAGTCCTCCCTGCCCCACAGTGGGCAAGTGGGGAAGCAGGGAGCCAAGGAGGGTGCACCACCCCAGGGTACCCATCCGACAGGCCCAACCCGGGGAGGGCAGGAGAGAACCCGTGTGGTGGTTCCAACCGGTGCCTGGACCTAGTCCCTTAGCTCCAGGGAGTGTTCTGTGGGCCCGAGATTGGAACGTGCCTAAGTTGATGCCCACTCCTGGCGTTGGTAGAGTACACGAGACCCTCTGGAGCTCTGGAGAAGATCTGAGACTGCATCCTACCCCACCTGAATACCACTCCCCACCTCCGGGGCAGGTTCCAACATTAGCCTGCAGCCACCAGGTGGATTCTACCACCTTCACCTGTCCCACCTATGTGGGCCTTTTCTGATCCCTGTACTACTTGTGGGCACTCAGCCCCCAAAAATAACTGGGGTGAGATTCTACATGCCAGCCACTCAAAGCCGGGTGTGCAGTAGGAAGCTGAGACTTCCTGGGCAGGTGCGGGGGGGTGCTGCCCGCTCAGGCTCATCTCCTTTCTCCTGTGCTTCCTCCGGCCGCCCAGAGGACTGGTTCCATCAAGGTGAGTCCCTGTTTATCCTGCCGTCCAGGCCTGGCGGGTGCAGTGGGCACCAGGGAGGCACCCCCGACCCCTTATTGCTCAGGCAGGGCCTTCCAGCTTCAAGGCCTTGCCCCATCCCCAGGGCCTCCTCTGGGCAACCATCTCCATGACAATGGCAGGAATATCAGCCCTGGATTGGTTTGGTGGCCAGAAGGCTTTTCCTCCTTAGCCTCAGCCTTTGCTCCCCAGGAAGGGCTGGGCCTGGAGCTGGAACTGGAGCAGAGCCAATGTGGGCAGGGCCTGGGGATGTCCCTCCAGTGGGATGGGACATGTGTGGCTCAGGACGGGACTGCATAAAGGCCCCCGGAGGCCAGGCAGGGTAGGGTCCCAGATCACCTAAACTCTGCTCTGCTGTCTTCCAGAGGAGGAGACACTCCTTCCTCTGAGGTGGGAAAGGTGGCTGGGAGGAGGCGGCGCACTCACAGAGGGGTACGGGTCGAGGCTGACAGGCGTTAGGTGGCGCTGCTGTAGGGGCTTGGCCTGTGCGCAGGGTCTCTCCTGGTCTAGGCCCCAGATGGGCAAGGTTCCCACAGCCCTGCCTCGTGTAGCCAGGCATGTCCTGTCTCTGTCAGCCCTTGGCTCCCGTGTCTGTACCTACTCGCCTGGCAGCCACAAGGAGGCCACTGGGCACATCTGCAGTGCAGTTCCCAGCACCTGATGGGAGATGAGACCCGGCTGCTCAGGGCAAGGCTGGGACGGCCCCAGGCCCACTGCCACCACTGCCCTCCCCAGGGCCGATCTGCCTACCTGCGCTAAGAACGCCTCTGCTCCTTTGGCCCCTTGGTGCCTCCTTCTAGACATGGGTGTGCTGTCTAGGCTCTGGGCAGGAAAGTGCTATGCCCAGCCCTCCTGTTACACACCTGCCCCCGCCAGGGTCTGCCTCACCTCCCTCTGTTCTTCTGTTCCAGGGAAGAAGGATGGTGAGACGGACCGAAACTTCGACACGCTGGACCTGCCCAAGAGAACTGAGGCTGCCAAAGGTGAGTGGGTGGAGGTGGAGTCCAGGGACAGGACGGTCCAACCAGCAAAGCTCTGTGCCAGTAAGCAGGCCTAAAGGGCCTTGGGGATCCAATGGGGAAACAGGCCTAGAACACCATCTAGGCCCTAGGCCCCTGCAGAGGGTTTAAAATCAGGGTCAGTGCCACAGGTCACTTCAGGCCAGGTTGGGGGATAGAGAGGCCAGGCACTTGCTGGGTCACACAGCTTTGGAGCGAGGCCCTCAGAGAAGGGCAGGGCTGGCCGGCAGGGCCTCTAGTGCCAGCCGGGGGGCTCAGGTGCGCTCCAAGGGGGTTGGGTGTGGGAGGGTGCAGTCAGGTCCAGTTTGGAGGCTCGGCCAAGTCACCCTAATTCATTCAGGGGCAGAGCAGTTCATGCTGCTAGTCCCATGTCTGTTGGAACCCTCCTGTGTGCTGGCATCGATCTGTGAGAAGGGAACCCAGCCTGAGTCAGAGAGAGAGAGACCCCGGGCCGGTGAGCCCACCCTGTGAGCCCAGACACTCCTGAGCAGAGTGGAGGGGACCAGCCACAGGAGGGAGCATCACAGGCTGAGGAATCAGCCTGGGCCAACATCTGACGGGCAACGTGTTTGGGGAATTGGAAGCCTAGCCAGGCTGGAGTGGAGGGAGCATGGGGCATGAGGACTAGAGAGCGGGTGACAGCATGTGGATGGAGGGGACAGGGAGGTAGTGTCCAGGAACAGGCTGAAAAGCTGCCTCCAAAAGCTGCTCAGCCCCTCATCTCTGGAACACCTTAGGGAAGCGCTGCTGCCAGGCCTGGACCTCTTGGGGGATGGGCCCTGTTGCTAAGGGCACGGCCCTGGTAACACCACCTCAGTTATATACGGAGCTAGGCCCTGTTGCTAGGGAAGGCAGGTTTTTTTGCTAGGCCCCACCCTCCAGTTGCAGAGCCTCTGTTAGCTACCAGGAGGGTGGGCCTTGTTGCTAGGAAGTTTGAGTCCTGTTGCTAGGGGAGAGGCCCTGGTTGCCACCTTCTCCCCACTAGTAGGCCTCCTGGATGCCCTGGTTGCCAGACAGGTCTAATCCCATTTCTTCTGCAGCAGGGTCAGGGGAAGAACAGCATCTCCCAAACGCTCTGCGTCTTCACTGAGCCTCTGTTTGTTCCTCTGTGAAGTGGGACTGCTCTTTCTTTTGGGCGGCCATGCCATCATTAAACATTCCCTGACTCCACACACCCATCCATGGGTTCCAAGTGACTCTTGCCCTGGGAGGAGGAGGGAGGGGTGGTGATGTGGGGAAGCCTGGGTGACTGCAGGCAGCTGGTGCTCTGTCCCCAGGCTTTGAGCTGCTGTACCAGCCCGAGGTGGTACGTCTCTACCTCTCCCTCCTCACGGAGAGCCGGAACTTCAACACCCTGGAGGCTGCGGCTGGTGCCCTACAGAACCTCAGTGCTGGCAACTGGATGGTGAGGGGCCAAGTCTGGCAGGGAGGGGACAGAAAGGGAATCCCAAGCATCCCTGTCGCTGCCTGCCCCTGCCTTTGCCCAGTCTGGGGAGAAGAGGAGACACTGAACTTCCCCAAGGTCAGGGAGGCTCAGGGTGCTAGGGCTGCAAGCACTGTGCCCGGGGTGACGCGTGTGCAGGTGTCTACTGGAGGTGGGGTTGCGTGGCTAAAGTGGGGCTTCGTCGGGAGGACAGTCCAGCTGAAGGGAGGGGTCAGGGCTCAGGTGGGAGAGTGGCCCTCGTGTGCGGTGGTGCGACTCTGCCTGCTGAGCGCGCTGCCCCCCCCTCTGCTGCCACAGTGGGCCACGTACATTCGCGCCACAGTGCGCAAGGAACGTGGGCTCCCGGTGCTGGTGGAGCTGCTGCAGTCCGAGACCGACAAGGTGGTGCGCGCCGTCGCCATCGCCTTGCGCAACCTTTCGCTGGACCGCCGCAACAAGGACCTCATTGGTGAGGATGCGGGCAGGGCTGAGCCTGGATGCGAACCTGGTGGGTGGCTCTGGGGGTCCTGCCATAGGGGCTGAGGGACTGGTGGTCAGGGGCCTGGCCTCACCCCCATCGCTGCGCCCCGGCTTCTGGAGCTCCAGCCTTCCTCACCCTGTCAGAGCCTAGCCCCCTGTGTGGGCTCCCCTCTCCTGAATCCCCCTTCTCCCCACAGGGGTGGGCAGAGGCGTGTCCTAACACCCGACCCTGCCCCTCAGGGAGCTACGCCATGGCCGAGCTGGTGCGGAATGTGCGCAGTGCGCAGGCTCCAGCACGACCCGGGGCCCACTTGGAGGAGGACACGGTGGTGGCTGTGCTCAACACCATCCACGAGATCGTGTCGGACAGCCTGGACAATGCGCGCTCGCTGCTGCAGGCCCGTGGCGTGCCAGCGCTGGTGGCCCTTGGTGCCTCCAGGTGGGTAGGGGCGTGGGGGAGGGGAGTCCGTGGGTGGGAGTGGACACTGACCCCATCCTGGGCCTGGCCACAGCCAATCAGTGCGAGAGGCGAAGGCTGCATCGCACGTGCTGCAGACGGTGTGGAGCTACAAGGAGCTGCGTGGTGCCCTGCAGAAGGATGGCTGGACCAAGGCGCGCTTCCAGGTGTGGCCTGCGCAGCCTTTCCTTTCTCACTTTGCCGGGCTGGCCCCCCCTGCCGCAGTGCCCCTGACCCCCACCCCTGCCTGTTTTCTGCCTTCTCTCCTCCAGTCGGCTGCTGCTAATGCCAAGGGGCCCAAAGCAGCGCTGAGTTCTGGAGGCTTTGATGACAGCACGCTGCCACTGGTGGACAAGAGCCTCGGTGAGTACCGGGTGGGGTTGGGGGGTGTCAGAACCCATCCCTGAGGTTCAGGGTAGGCCCTCCACCCAGCACATTGATGGCAACAGGCCGGTGAGGAGCAGAGGAGGGGGGCCGGCCTCCTTACAGAAAAGTGGCCCCGGGCAGCCCCTTTCTGTTCACAGCCTTCTACATCCTCTCCACCCATGGTGTCCACAGTGGCATCGAGTTGTGTGCGAGGGCAGGGGTGGTGGTGCCAGTGGTCAGTGGCTCAGGAGAAAGGTGCAAAGATGTTAGTGACGAAGGGTATCCAGGGTCTCTGAGGCCAGCCCTGCCATGGGGGTGTATCTGCCCTGGTCCTCCCGCGGCTGCTTGCAGCCAGCCAGTAGCTTGCTCGTGCCTTGCAGATGGTGAGAAGCCAGACAGCCGGGATGTGATCCCCATGGAGGCCCTTGGCCCGGGTGAGTACAGGTGCCTGTTTCCTGGTGAGGAGCAGGGGTGCCTGAGATGGGCCAGGAGGTTTTGCCATGTACATGCGTGTGTGTATGTGTGGTGTTGGGAAGACCTTTTTCCCACGAGGCGCTGGTTGGAAAAGAGATTTGGTTTAGGGGTACTCAGGGAGTGAGGGGATGGGGCAGCCAGGGAGAGGTCAGTGCCCAGCTAGGGTCTCTAGTCTGTCAGCTGAGGGGAGACTGGAGGGGCCTGAGCTGCCAGTGGGGAGCAGGTGAGCTTCCACAAGGCCTGAGCCGCTCGAGGCAGGGGATGGTGAGAGCTGGGGGGAGGGGCTATGAGAAGACCTGTCCTAGGCATCCAGGATGGTGCTGGGGGAGGACAGGTAAGTGCTCTCTCCAGATGCACCCTGCCCTGGGGGCCCCCGGTCTGAGCCGAGAGGGAGCTCTGCTCCTGTGGGGCCTGCCCCTCAGTATTCCTCTTGTGCCCCCACAGATGGATACACCACAGTGGACCAGAGGGAGTGGAGGGCTCGAGGCAGTGCCCCTGCAGGGGACATCTCTGAGAAGGAGCCTTTAAAAGTGAGTGGCTGTGGGCAGGTGCCCAGAGAGGCAGCATGTATAGTGGTTGCCTGGAGAGGGGCTCAGGCAGGTGATTGGGGCCCTGGGGTCTGCCTGGAGTGGGGCTCACCTGTGGGGCTCACCTGTAGGGCTGCTGGGCTGGGAGACGGAGCCCAGGGAGTGGCCCCTCTGTCTTGGGAACCTCACATCAGAGTCTGTGGGTGCAGATGGTGTGAAGCTCACACTCATTGGGAGGGAGGGGGCACGTGACTGAGGGCCCTGCCCAGCACAGGGCGCAGGGTCCCCGGAGTTTGAGCAAGTGTGTCTGCACCCTACCCTGCCTGTGTGCGTGGGCAAGGACCACCCTTCATGGTCCCACCTCCAGGGCCGCACCTGCCATCTGCTCTGTGCCAATGCCCTGGCTTTGGGCACAGGCCTCGGTGCATCCTCTCCTCCCTCTGCATCTGTGTGAGCCACATTAACTCGGCTCCCCTCTGCCCCAGCCCTCCCCTCCTGTGTACCAGCATGAGCCCTGCCCCACTGACCAACCCAGCCGCCCACCCCACCCCCCCCAACAGTCAGCTCTGACTAACCTACTCTGTTCTGCCTCTAACACCCGCCTGCCCACTGCTCATCTGCTGCAGCCTGACCCCAGCAGGAAGGCTCCTCCAGGGCCCAGCCGGCCCGCGGTCAGGCTGGTGGACGCTGTGGGGGACGCTAAGCCTCAGCCTGTTGACTCCTGGGTCTAGCTTGCATGCCTGGTACGTTCTCTCCTCTGGTTGTTTGTCCAACTGTTTCCCGTTCTCTGGGCAGAGGGTTTTGTTCATCTCTGCTGGCTGCATGTTCTGTTCTCCCTGCGTGCTCCCTGGTGGGACCCCTCCCCACTCCACCACCTCGAGCCCAGCTGTCTGAATGCCCTTCTCAGGGAAGGACAAGCCAAGTCAGGCCCTGAGGAGATGGGATCAGAGCAGGGATGGCCCCCACACCTTCAAATATCCCAGCCCCTGAAGCCCAGCAAGTTGGGATTGGCCCTGGTGCTGAGATCCTCAGGGTCTGCCCACACTGCCCACAGCAGCTGCCTGTGTATACACCTCCACCCACCTAGTCTGTGGAGGCAGCCCCCCGCCCTTGGGCCGCCCTGCTCAGCCTTCCCCTCCCTCCTCAGGGCCTGGGCCCAGTTTTTTATTCTTAGGGATCTGATCGTGGGAAGAAGGGAACTCCAGGGCCTGCCTGCACAGACCCTGCGTGGAGCTTGGAGCCCCCTGGCGGCAGGGCTTGGCAGCGCCTCTGCACCAGATCCAAGGCTGGACTTTCTGGACCTGCCTACCTTCCTACCCCCTGGCTCCCTCCCTCCTAACTCCCTAGGCAGAGTTAGCTGTTTACTGACATGGTGCTGTGTGCATGGTGCTGTGTGTGAGTGAGAGAGAAGGCTGATGAGGCCACAGGCAGGGCTGCCCCAGGGAGGCAGCAAGAGAGGGGGCCTGGCTTTGCTTCGGGACCAGAGGAATAGGAGAGTGTAGCCCTGTATAGGCAGTGCCCCAGAAGAGCCAGGCAGCTGGCCCTGGGGACAGGCATCTGGGCAGGGAGGGGGCTCAGAAGGAGTTTGACTCTGGAGGGTAGAGGGGATCCCCTGGGTTCCAACTCCCACCCTGTGTGGCAGACCAACCACCGGGGGACTGACCACCAAGAGAGGATTGGAGACAGTGAAACGGGGGCCAGGCTGTCCTTGCCCCCACCCTGCCCTTGGACGTGTGGAACTCCAGTGCAGCGGGGGGCTTCCTAAGTGGCACTGGCCCTGGTGCAGCTTTGGCACCCAGTCTGCCGGAGCCCCGGGGCCTGACAGCTCCGGGACGGATCCTCAGCAGCAGCCGGGGACTGCTGTTCAGTGCCTGCTGTTTGTGACTTCAAAACAGAAGAAAAACACTGACAAAAAGCATTAAAAACAAAACCAAAATAAGACTGTATTGGTAAACATGTACATTTTTGTAAGAAAATTTAAAAATTAAAAAAAGCAACAAAGGAACTTCTTTCATGGCTTGGACCTCTTGCCACTAGCTGATCACTCCTCCCTGTTTGCCGGGTGGGGGGTTGGGGGTGGGGGGAAGGTGGCCCCAGGTGTCCAGGGGGAGCTCAGCTCTCGGGCCCCATGGGTGTTTCCTGCGCACATCCTCCCAGACTCGCTTCCATCCTCTTCTATGTACAAAGAGGAGTGGGCTTGCTCCTGGGCAGTCACCTGGGCCCGGAGCCCCAGCGTGGTATCCTGGCCAGAGGCTTCTCTGGGCAGAGGTGGGCTCATCTGGGAGAGGGCAGTCCCTGGGAGCCTCTGAGGTGACCAGAGGTCCAGACACTTTGGGGGTTGGGGCTGGGGGCAGTGAGGGTTTCTGCAGAAGCAAACCAACTTTACCTCATCACTCACCAGCTGTGCCACCTGGTCTGCACCCACTGTCTCTTCCATAAACAGGGCTGAGTGGGGCTGGGGAAGGTGCTTCCACTCTGCCACACAGGGGCCCTGAGGGGCCAGGTGCTGGAGAGACCGTGCCTGGCCCTGCTGTAGGGCTGAGGCCCCCACTCCCTGACACCTGCTTCCTCAGGGATGGCTGTGAAGGTTGGCCAACTGCCCTGTTCTGGTTTCCCAGGTGAGATGGCCTCCAGGTGAGGACTCAGCCTAGCCTGGAACTATCCCTGTGGGCCTGTGGCAGGCGTCCTCAGTCTGGCCATTGGAGGAGCGTGTTAGGGCTGGGAGCCCCCGGGGGGCACAGGCAACATTAGCACCCAGTCCAGGGGAGTGCCGTGTGCTTGGCGCTGAAGTGGAGGCCGCCAGGGAGAAGAAGGAGCAGCGCAGTGGTTGGAAAGAAACACAAAGTGAACCTCTTATATCCAAATATCTATTTAGATCTTTAATTACTAGTTTAGTATTTTTAATCATAGTATTAGTGCATAAGATTATTAACAGTCAACCAATTTTAGTGAAGTTACATTTCATGCTTAAAAAGAACTCGGAGGAATCGAAGGTGTGATACATTATTGTTGGTCACGGCACTGTCACCGAGGCAGTGCTGCCATCTGGTGACCGCAAAGCTTGAGGACAGACAGTGCACAGCCCAGGTTTCCAGAGATCCCCAACTTCCCTCCACTTCCTGAGCCCAAGGACCTGGCAGTGTAAGAAACCCTACTGGAATGCTGGTGGGGCTGAGTGGCACAGTCATGGGCACCAGCTACCCCGATTTGGGATTTACTTTCCAGATGGAGTGCAGTGACTTTGCACGGTGAGCAGGTTGCCCTTGGGGTGGGTCAGCGTGTGACAGCCTGGGGCCGTGTGCAGAGGGGCCAGTGGGGGCTGGCCTTGTCCTCAAAGGCCTCGAGTGTACTGCACTGAGGACAGACCCCAGAACTACAGAGGTGGGGCTGGCAGCAGCATACCCATCACGCCCTTCATAACCAGACCCGGGGCAGGTAGGAAGTCAAGGCCGTGCTGGGCTGCCCGGGCCCACGTACACGACCTTCTCCAGGCCGTCCACCATCTCGGAGTACTCCAGGTAGGAGGAGAAGTGTGTGCACTCAAAGCGGCTGCTCCCACGCATGTATGCCAGAAAGTCTGGTACTCCTGGGCAGATGACATTGTCAGCCAGCAACACTGTCCCCTTCCGTAGCAGGCCACATTCCTGCAAGGCACAAGACAAATTGGAGGGGGAAAGGGTCAGGAGTGCCCAGCGAGGCTGCTCCAAACCAACAGGACAGGTGTACCTGGCCAGGTGGGGGCTCCAGATGGGAGCCTGACGACAGGGTTAGCCCCCCCACCAGCTCCTGGGGTCACAAGGGTCCCTCTGCAGCACCCATCTCCTCCCTGGCAGTGACCACTGCAGGGGAGGGCTGTGCTGAGGGCAGGTCCCACCTCTGGAACCTCATCTCTGCGAGGGTCTTCCTCCGTTCATTCCTGCATCCTTGGCCCTAGAACAGCCTGTGCTACACAATAGGTGCTCACTGAACGCCAGCTCGGGGAGTGAATAGAGGTGACGAGGGGGCCAGCATTCAGGTCACAGTGCTAAGGCCAGCGGGTCCCTCATCTCCTGGTGCCAAGAAAATGGGGCTTCTCCAGGTGGGAGAAATGCCCGGTGCCCATGTGTGGCTCCTGAGGGTGGTCACTGGAGGTACAATCTGGCCTGACCTGCAGTGCCGGGGGTGCAGAGGAGGGACAAATCTCCCCACCCACCAGCCTGCCCTTCAGGGATTCGCTTTGGACATCCCCAAGCCCCGGGTTTGACACGCCCCATTCCATCGGTGACTAGGCCCTGGGCAACCAGCCACCATTCCCAGTTCTTGGCTCTGCAGAAGAGCAGCAGGACACAGCCTAGGTCACCCAGCAACCTCAGTCTCTACGCTACGGGAGGAGCTGCTCAGTGACATGAAACAGTAGAATGAGGAGCCTGAAGAGGAAATGTTGGCCCTGGCTGGTGTGGCTCAGTGGACTGAGCACAGGCTGCAAACCAGTCGCCAGTTGGATTCCCAGTCAGGGCACAGGCCTGGGTTGCAGTCCAGGTCCTCAGTGGGGGCCACATGAGAGGCAACCACACATTGATGTTTCTCTCCCTCTCTTTATCTCTAAAAAAATAAATAAATAAAATCTTGAAAAAGAAAAAGAGGAAATGTTTACCTCCGGGGAGAAAGAGACTAGGACAGGGGTCACCCCAAGTTGCCCTGTCTCCTGGATCTGACGTTGGAAGCACAGAATTTTTTTTTTAATTTACATAATCAAAACAGTTAAAAAAAAATAAAAAGCAATCCCAAACACGAAAAACAAAGTCGAACACGTGACCCCAGGAGGGGCTGACATTACCGGTGGGACCACCTGCGTGGGGCACCTCCAAGTGACTGAAAGTCATGGGGCTGTAACTCACCCCTCCAGGCGTGTGCCCTAAGACAGAGTCTCACCGCAGTCTCAGCCCTTCTGGTGGGGGCTGCGGCCACTTCAGGCTTGTGGGCTGTGGGGAGAGCCAAGGGCCCTCCAGCCAGAGCTTTGGAAAACACGCAACTGTGAGCTTGGCAAGGCTGGGACAACCCATGAGACAGAATTTGAACAGAAAGTATCATTATGAATCATGGAGTGTTTTCTCTTAGAAAAAGAAAAAGAACTTTCTAGCAACATTGCATAAAAAGAGCGAACAGAGAGCATCCCGGGAAGAGGGGCCCCTGGAGGGCGGCTCAGGTGTGGGGCAGGGAGCGCACAAGGCGAGCTGGGAGCGTCATGCTGAAGGACCCAGGGCACACCGCTGCCGCAGGTGGGACTCTCCGTGAGTTGAAAGACGCCAGACACAAAACCATCCAGTTAACCAGGAAGGAAGGCACAAAAGGAAGAAAACTTCGGCCATCCCTGAGGAAGCTGGACATCAGGGGGAAGAAGGCGGTACTAGCACCACCCTTCCGGACACCAAGTGCCTCCTGACCGAGGACACGGGCCCCGTGGAGGCCTCTGGCCAGAAGCTCGCAGAGCCTGAGCAAGCCTGTGGCGCTAATAGCCGGAGGGAGGAAACGCTGTTCAGAGGACTAGGGCGCCAAGTGTGAGAGGGTTCTAAAGTGTCCCCAGTCCAGCGACCTCCCAGTGGTGGGTGAGGGCTGGGTTAGCGACTGGCTTCTAACAAAGGGTGTGGCTTCCGAGACTGGGTCATACACAGCACCCAGCCCTCCACGCTGTTCCTTCTGTCTGTCTCTAGCTCTCTCACCTCTGGCTTCGGGGGAAGCTGAGCTAGCTACGACGTGGTGAGGACACCTCAGGCAACCCTGCAGAGATGCCCATGTGACAAGGGACCCAGGCCTCCTCAAAGTGGCCATCCAACTTTGAACTGCCACCTGCCCCTGCCACCCCTTACTCCCAGCAGAGAGCAGAGGCAGCTGGCCCTGACCCAGCACCACCAGCCAGAGGCCCGCAGAGCCACAGGTGCGGGGCTGCAGAACACTCGCTTAAGTATGGCCACTCCCATTTGTGACTTCTCTTCCTTTAAGGGAATGACCAGCCCTGAACAACAGCTTGGAGAAAATGATCGGTCTCCTGGTTACCGAAAGGCATTATCTGCCGCTTTTCTGTAATCATCGCACACACCAAAGCTGCTGAAACCCTCCTCGCTCTCTGTGATGCAGGCGCAGCTCGGCTGGCCACCTGGCTTCCACCCTTAATACCCGATTCTCAGGTTCACGCTCCTCTGCCTGATGGAGCTCCCCCGGCCCAGGCATGCTCCCTGTACCTGCCCCACTGGTCTCCTTGTCATCTCCCCGCTGACCGCCAGCCTTGGCCAACACAGGTGACGAGCCCAACTTCTAGTCCCTGAGCGCCCTCCCGTTCCACCCCCAGCACTCCTGCCTCCCTGAGGTTCCCGCTGCCTGCACCAAGCCCTCCCTCCCCACTCTCCACACACCCAGCTGGGGTCTTGCCTGACGACAAGTCTCACCTCATCCTCAGGTGCTTAAAGTCCTCATGCCCCTCCTCCCCCATGTGGCATGTGAGGCCCTCCACACAGAGCCCTGGCCCACTGCTCCAAATGGGCCTACTCCTGGAACATTCTGTGCCCTTCACACCCACCAGAACCATTGGGTTCGAGGCGCTGCCCAGCCTTCAACCATGCCTCCTGTGCTCTCAGTCCCCTGCACTAGGCAGAGTATCGGGCCGTGGGGGAGCACAGGACAGATAACGTGGGACAGCTGCAGGCTGGCCCTCGGACAAGGAGGTTGGGGTGGGACAGAGCATCCCAAGCCTTCCATGAGGGCCAAGGAGCTGCTAAGTGTCCCCTTGACCGCCAGGAGGGACAAGGCAGTGGTTATTCATATTAAGCTCCATGTGTCAGCTCATGACAGGCCCCACGCTCCACCCTCCTGACACAAGGCAGCCCCACTGGTCACCGCTTGGTGCTGGCTGAGCGGCTGGCACCAAGGGCTGGGACAGTCTGGGGGTGGGGAATGGGGGGCGTTGCACAACAAGGGGCCTCAGGAGGAAGGAGGGCAGGAGACACGGGTTTCCCCAACCAGCACCAGCGTGCAGAGCCACCCCAGCTACCAGCCTGCTTCCCGCCTGCCCCCCTTCCCCGTGTGCTCTCAGATCAGGCCGTCTGGTCCATAGGCTCACCCACACTGCTACCCTGGTGGGGGCTGCTCAGGACCCCTTTCCCCTGGTCTCCATCCTGCCTCAGGGCCGCCTGCAGTCTTGTGTTCCTTGGGCCACCTGTGACCCTCAGGGCCACCCTTGGCAGGTCTTGGCTGGAGCACCTGGCTCTCAGAGAGGCTAAGGCCCATTGGCTGGGCAGCCCCTGTGCCAGCAGCCAGCCCATCCCGGTCGGGCTGCGCAGCTCACCTCCAGGAGGAGTGTGTCTGGCAGGTACCGGTCCTTCCAGTGGTCAAGGAAGACCATGTCCAGCGTGTCCATGTCATATTTCTTCTTCAGCTGGGGGATGATGTCCTGGGACGCCCCAACAATAACGGTTACCTGCAACAGGGCTCCATCAGTGCCTATGCCCAAGGGGTCAGAGACCACCACGCCTGGGCACCCAGGCAAGTGTCCGCCGACGGTTTCTCTGGGGTTCTGGTGAGACGAGTCTCCATTCCGCCCCCTCCCTCTGAAGGGTGTCCTGCTCAGCAGCAAGAAGGCCCTCACAGAGCTGCTGGGGGTTCCATGAAACCTGGCCCAGGAGGCTCCGTGGGCCTGGCCGCAGCAGGATAAATGTGGCCTTGAACCATGCGGGGCAGGTCCCGGGCCCTCCGCCTCCCCCCCACCCAGACCTGGCCTCTGTCAGTGTCCACATCTGTCACTGGGGGATGCGTCGCACCCTGTCCTGCAGGCCTGCAAAGTCCAGCATCTGCTGGGTGATGGCGGCGTAGTCGGGGTTGAGCTCAATGGTTAGCAGGCGGGCACTGGGCGGCAGCAGGCGGGCCATCCGCACGGCTGAGTAGCCGCAATAGGCCCCCAGCTCCAGCAATGTGGAGGGGCGCTGCTCCTGCACCACTGTGTCCACGATCAGGCCTTTGGGGGCGGGAAGAGGGGATGAGTGCAGGCCGGAGGAGACCCACCCCCAGTCCTGGTTCTGTTCTGTCTGGCTGAGCAACAGCTCCTCCCAAAGCCTGGTCCCCAACCCTCTCCCAAGGCCATGGTTCCACTATACACCCTCAGTCCCCCGCAAGCTTCCATGGTCCCTTAGGCCTCGTGCCTTTCCACACACACTGGTTCCTCTCTTTCCATGGTCCCTGGCTGACTCCTATTGGTCCTAATCCAGAGCTGCCCTCCGTGGAAGCCCCCATCCCTTCCTGCCCGTGGGCCACACTCAGGGTCTGCCTGGCTCCCTTGAGCTAAACATTTTGAAAGGCTCTGAGGGGGCTGGAGAGTGGCTGTCACATCTGTCCCCAGGGCTGGACTTTAGGGAGGCGGCACAGCACATGCCTGTGCCCAGGCTGGAGTACCAAGGTCAGGGGGCAGCCCGGAGGAGGGCTCACACCTGACTGGGACACCCAGGAACCCACAGGCACCCCATACCAGCCCCCACTCTGAGAGATGGCTTGTGAGTACAGGGCCTACAAGGAGCCCCTGCTATCCCTCTAACTAATATTGGCTGTTGGTCTGGGGGTAGGGGGTGGGGGCTGAACAGTGGCCTCCTGGGAAGTTTATCAAATGTCCCTCTCCACGTGGTCTCTGCACAGCCTTTGCTCCTGGCTGGGCAGGTGGCGTGGCCCCCAGGGCTGCAGATAAGCCCCTATCGCAACACCCAGAAACGGGGTGGGAACAGGCTCCTCTGGTCAAGGGCTATGCTGCCTGGCCCGGCATCCCCATTCCTGTAATGCACTGCCAACTGGCCAGGTGCCCACCTTTCTTGTCACCCACGTTCATGGCCCATTCCTTCTGCGAGCAGTAGGTGTCGATGGTCTCCAGCACACTCTGTGGGTCCCCGGCCACAGCGTGCTGCAACACGTAGCGCAGGATGCGCTGCTCCTTGCTGTCACCCATGAGCAGGTTGTGGAAGGGCTGCAAGACCCACTCGTGCCAGAAGAGAAAAAGCAAGGAACTGCGGTGTCGCAGGAAGAACAGCAGGGCCAGCAGCGCCAGGCACAATACAATTGTCAACAGCAGGGGTAGGGCTCCCAGCATCTGAGACATGGTAGGGGTTGGGTCCGGGAGGAGGGGAGAGGAGGAGGGAAGGGAGTTAGGGGAGGGCAGCTACTGCACACCTGTCCTCCTGGCTCACCTGCTTTCTCCTCGGTTTGGTGGTGCTACCATTGGTATCCCTTATGCTGATGGGGGCCCAAGGTTCCAAAGGTAAACCAAGTGCCCCAGCACATGCCTGTGCCTATGCTGGAGTCCAGATGTCAGGAGGCAGCCCGGAGAAGGGCCTGGTGCCTGGGCTGGGCAGAACCTAAGGGGAACATCGGCCCAACCCTCCTGCAAACAGCTTCCAGCTAAGACCGAATCCTCAGGCACACAGAGGAAGTGTGTGTCTGACTGCTCTGCCTGGGGGCCTGCTGGTCACTTTCCCTGACAGCCTGGGGCCAGCCGCTGCCCTGACTGAGGCGGGCACAGCTGGCCTGAGGTTATAACACACGGCACCGTGGGGGGAGAGGGGGCAGTCCATGTGCAGCCCATGTGGGCGCCCGCTCAGGATAGTCCAGATTCTCTGTCCTGTAAGTGAGTCACCAAACAAGGATGTAGATGGTCCCCAGGCCAGGCGCAGGGGGTGAGTCTATCTCTCTCTCTTTTTTTAATCTCGCCCGAGAATACATTTTATTGATTTTAGAGAGAGGAAGGGAGAAAGAGAAAAAGGGAGGGAGAGAGAGAAACATCGATGTGAAAGAGAAACATCAATTGGTTGCCCATCTTAAGCACCCTGACCAAGGATCGAACCCATGACTTAGGTATGTGCCCTAACTGGGGATCGAACCAGCAACCTTTTGGTATGGGAGACGATGCTCTAACCAACTGAACTACCCAGCCAAGGCATGAGTCTATGTCTTGACAAGGAAGGCCAGCCCTGCCACCTGCACCACAGAGTGAGCCAGCTGTGCCAGCTGTATCAGCCACTACAGGTGTGGCATGACCTCCCCTGGCTCACCCCCCTTCAGGCAGGTAGCTCAGGACCCAGTCTTGTGGAGCAAGGCCAGGGTCCCTGGAGTCGGAGCAAGGCTGAGTCAGCCCAGAGAAGAGTTCCAAAGAGTTAAGGACCTAACTTCTATAAGTGCTAGTTAGTGAACCCAGGCGGTATTACACGGACCAGCCCCCACCCCCCATTCTGCTTTTTGTAATTTTTCACTTCAATGACTCTCTCAAGCTCCCACACCCCCTGGCCTACCCCCTCCCACTTCAATCTCCCTTTTAAAACAACCAGTTGCCTCTGAGCAAATCAAGCTCTTTTCCCTACTGTCAGTAGTTACTGAATGAAATCTGTCCTCACCGCTTCAGCGAGCGTCTGGCTGCGTTTATCGATGGCACCGCTCCCCTCACAGGGCCTGCAGGGCTCCGCAGAGCCCCTCTAGGGGTTAGGACGCGGCAGGCACTCAGGGAAGCTCAGTCTCAGGCAAAGGACACAGAAGTCTCTGGTTGGAAAAACCACAAAGTTAGCCAGTCAGGCCTGGGGTGACTGCTCCTCTTTCTACATTGGCCCGGCGAGGGTGGAGGTGGGAGGGTGGGGAGTTGGGGGGTGGTAGTGGTGGTGTAATGAGGTCGCACCACCTGGACCCAGTCCTGAGGGGTCTTGGGCTACTGTCATTGCCTCCCTAGTGAGGCAGCCATTCCCCCCGAAAGGAAAGGCCTGCGGGTGCCCCAAGGCCTTCCAAAGGGAACCTGTTGGGGATATTACTGAGCGCCTCTGGTCCTGGGCCCCCACAATGCTCCCACGCCCAAGGTTCTGATCCCAGCTCAAAGACAAGTGTGACTCACCCACTGTGAGGCACGAGCCTCTGCAATCCAATTACATGGTCAAAGTCCTCCCCCCACAAACAGGCCCCCGCCCTAGGAGTCTGGATTCCCACGGGAAGTGAGGTACCCCGTCCCGGTCTGCACCCCTATCCCCAAGTCGGATCTTGCCGCACAGGCACAGCGCTCACACTCCCTCAATCAAGTCCGGTTCCCCTTCCCCCAATTCCTGTGCAGAGACCCCCACCCAAGGTCGGACCCCACCTCCTGGGTCCGAATTCCCCACCCCTCCAACCGAATCCCTACCTCCAGGTCCAGAGAATCCTACCCGAGGTCGGAATTCCCCCGCCCCGGGTCGGACCCCAGCAGTAGGTCGGATCTCTTGCCGGGTGGAGCCCCGCAGCCCGCGCGCACTCGCCTTGCCCTGGCAGACACCCGGACACCCGGGCCGGTGCAGGCAGCGCGGCGGGCAGCCCAGCCGCCGAGGCCCCGATGGCGGCGATGGCGGTGCGAGCGGCGGCGCTTTGGGGAGTCCCGGGGCGCTTCCGGTGGCGGTTGCAGGCCTGGGCGGGTGGGGCGCGGAGCGTCGCACGGGACACAGCAGGTAGGGCGGGGTCCGGCCGGGGCTGTCCGTGCGGGGGTTGTCCACGTGACGGTGTCCCCGCGTTCAGCCGCGTCAGCTAAGACCGGAGTCCTGCAGCTTCCAGCCACCCGCTCTAGCTGGGTGACTCTGCCAGAGGTCCTGCGAGGTTAAGTTACCAGTGCTTGCTCACCCAGCCGGAGGTTCCCTGGGACCATCCCGTGCACACGCCATTGACCACGTCTGGCCACCTCCGCCCCAGGGCCCTAGTGGCCTCACACAGCAAGTGCTCATGACAAGCACGTGCAGGATGGATATCAGTGAGAGACGATGCTAGCGAACCAATGGACTCCAAACGCCCACTGCCTGCCGGGCTCCGCAGGCGTCCAGGGGGAGGAAAGGATAGGTGGCTCCACCTCCCGGAGCCACTCCCGACACTGACGAAACAGGACAGTAATCACAAGAGTGCCAGAGCCCTGTCAGGGTCCAGGGCAGGGGCAGGTCACTCAGCTGGGTTTGAGTGCGTGTTGAAGGGCCTGGGGAAAGGATGGGGTGAGGGCGCCTTCGCAGAGCGGCTGTGGGAAGAGGTGAGGGTGGAAGAGCGGTTGGGCCCTCCGCCAGCGGTGCGTTGGAGTTCAGGACTGACTGTATAAAGGGGCAAACCTGTGTACTGTTGTGGCCTCAGGGGACGCAGGGGAGCCAATGAAAAGGCTTGTAAAGAGGGCCACCCCTGTGGTCACAAGCCAGAGCCCTTTAGTCTGAGGGTTACACCGTGGCCTAGTTTGCAGTTGGGCAGGAGGTGGTACCCCAAGAATTCTGCCTGTGGTGTTGGGGTGATGAGCAGATAGGACCCGCCCCAACAAGGACACCTGGTCAAATTTTGAGCCTCCTCCTCCACTTCAGCACTGCAGCTTCTCTAAGAGCAGAAAGATGCCTGCCCCTGTCCCACGCTTGGGGGGAAGCTGATGCACCCCCTGAACAGAAACCAGCAGGACAGCGCTGCTGGTTTCACTTGTTCCCTAACACTTGCTGCCAGGGTGTCCCTGTGGCGGCCCTCACCTGTGGGCCACGTGCCCTCCCATAGCAGCGTGCTGTTCACTCAGCCTTGCCACACTTGTTAGGGTCCTGTGCTGGGCACCACGGTCAGAGAGAAGCAGAAAATTCAAGGCCAATGGGCTCAGCACTCAAAGGCCAGACAGACCTTTCTGGGCCAGTCCTGCCTGCCGTGCCTGGCTGAGGTGGGAGGGTGAGACCATGAGGTACCACGGGGCATGGGGTGCACAGGTGCCTCCAGGTAACCCTGCAGAGTAGCACCCACCCCTCCCACCCTCGGGTTCTTTAGGGTCCTTCCTAGCTAAACCTTTCCATGACTTTAAAGGCAGATTTCCTCCACTTACAAAAGGCTCCACTGCTGGCCTCTTCCAAGTGATTATCAGACCCAGAGGGCCCCTGGGTGTGCTCAGTGAGTGGGGAGAGCAAACCGCTAAAGATAAGCCCACAATCCACAGGGCCAGCTGCTCTCCCTGCCCTCTGCCTGGTAGCTGGCTGGGTGGGGTGGGGGTACGAGGTCAGGCCTAGGGGAGACTCAGCGGGGACCCTGCTGTGGCAGCAGTAAGGACGGGCACCTGCAATGGAAGGTAGGAGTGTTCTCCCTGGCAGAGCCTCCCCCTGTGGCCGCCGGAGAGATTCGGCCCTGCCCAGCAGGCTTGTGCTCCTCATCCGGTGGTGGCTTTTCTCCAGCAGCAGTTGGTCCTTATTCTCTGGGCTCATAGCAAAGCCATCAGAACAACTGACAGCAGTTTAAGGCCTCTTTAGGGTCCTTGAGTTGAATTTGGAATTGGGTCCACTTTGGACTGGCTGCTTGAGCTGAGCTGTGCTCCCTTAGACCCATAAGTACCTGTATACGCATCTCAGGTGCCTTCAAAGGCCTCCTCCTGGAGGGACCCTGGGTGAGCCCTGCTGCGTGGTGGACACAGCTGAGTGTCCCCATGGGACAGGCTGCCTACGGGCCATAGACCAAGTGCCTGGACACAGCTCTGGGCAGCTGCTCCCCAGGCTTCCTCAATGGCACCCTAGGGCCTCCTCTAGGCTCCAGCTCTTGTGTCCCTGGCAGAGCCCAGGCCCCAGAGTGGCCTGTGGAGCATCTACTGAGCTGAGGTCCCTGACGGGCGTGGGACTCTGGGCGTTTTCCCCGCAGCCAGGACAGTTGAGGTGGCTGCAAAAACGGCGGAGCTCTTCTCACTGACAGGCCCTGGCTCCAATGCTGGTGTGGGGCGGGCTCGCTGGCCTCAGATGGCAGACCTAAGGCCCTGGACTTTGCCCAGGAGCAGCGGTCAACTCCAGACACCCTGGCAGCAGTCTGTGCCCTCCCCTCCCTCTCCACGTACTGATAATTTTCTATCATTTCTTCCTTCCTCCACAGGGAACAGGGCTGTGTCTGTGCTGAGTGTCCCTGACTGGGGCCCTGGGTCAGAGCTCACAGGCTGGCCATCCCCAAGGACACACCTGCCCTCACCTACTCCCTACTCCTTCCCTCCCTGCATGTCCTCTTTTTGGCTGTCTCTTGACTGCCTTCCATGTCCATAGTTTACAGAAGAGATACAGGCGATGCCTTGTATGGGGCAGTGAGGATGCGAGCAGCCCGCTGTGCCGGGTGCGGGAGTGGAGGATGCAAGCTGTCTCTGACCTGACACTACAGTGAGCCCCAAAGGCTTTCCAGGGGGGCACTCAGGGCCCCACAGCTCTTACTGTTGCTCGGAGTGGGTTCCCTCCAGAGCCTGTGTGCACCAGGTACTCTGAGAGGCCTGGCTGTGCCTCCCGATGCAGGAACAGCTCTTTGTTCTCCCTCACCTATGACAAGGTGATAACCTTCACAACAGAAAGACAGGTGGATGCAAGAAAAACATTTGCATCCTTCCTGGCTCAGAACTGGGTGACTTTGGAGTTCAGAGCAGCCCTGCCAGTTAAATTTTCTTCTTGAATGGTGGGGGTGAGAGGTGCAAAGGTGACTATGCGTCTCCCTGTCTCCCCATCTCCCCATTTCCCCATCTCCCCCGCGTGGCGCAGTCCTGAGACCCCTGTGGATGACCTGAGCACAGTTGCTGCCCTCCGCCCCCCTGTGTGTGTGCATCGCCCCAGCTACCACAGGTTGGGGTCGTCCATCCAGTGAGATAGACCCTGTGCCACTTTTACCCGGACGCGGCTGCTTGCCCTTTGGAAATTGTGTGTCGCCCTCTGGGGTCGGTGCCCCAGACTTGTCCTGCCCTTCCTTCTTACCCCTCACTCTTTACCCCAGCAGGACGGCAGGACTACGATCTCCTGGTGATTGGCGGGGGATCCGGCGGCCTGGCCTGTGCCAAGGAAGGTACGTGTCCTGTGTCCTGCTGGCGTCCCCAAGCTTTCAGGGCTGGGTGGGGATGTGCCCTGAGGGGCCGTGAGCAGAATGCACTATCTCCGCAGTTGGCCTCCGGGGCCCTGTCACTCTGCCAGCATCACCTTAGCACTCTTGTCACTGTGCCCCGCTCCCACTGCACCCCAGTTGTCTATGCCGCCCACAGCAGCCAGGTTGGAACCCCAAGTCTGAGCCTGCCCTCCTCGGCACCAGCCCCAGGCCTCGCAGGATCTCCCCCCACCCACAGGATATGTCTCCCACCATCTCCGCCCTCCCTCACAGCACTCCAGCCCCCTGCCTCTTTGCTGCTTTGCAGAAATGCTTCCCTGGGTCCCTTTGGCCGTGTGCCTTGTCCTGTCAGTTGTCCGGGCAACTGTCCTGCCTAGCCTGCTGTTTACCTGCCCGGTTAGCTGTGGGGCTCACTCATCTCCCTTCAGTCTGTTGCTGACATGACCCTACTTAGAATTGTACCCCTCCTCCACATCCAGTTCCTGTCACTGGCTCCACTGTCCTTGTTCTTAGCCCTGGCACTGCCCCGCAGAGGTCACGGTTGGTTCTGCTGGCTGCGCCTCGCTCTCCAGATAGGCCTGGGCAGCCAGATGGGCCCAGGCCCCCAGGGACGCTGAGTTAAGATGTGTGCAGTTAGCGGGCTGGACCCAGAGGCATCCTGAGACGTTGTGTGACAGCGTGCTGCTCACCCAGGCAGGGAGCACACTGCCAGTGTTTCACTGTGGACCCTGTGCTCTGCTGTTGGGGTGCCCAGCGGTCTGCTCCCCAGTCCAAATGACTAGGAGGCAGATGTGGGAGAGTGAAAGGGAGGAGACTAGGGAAGAACAGGCCCCCAAACAAGAGGGACTTGAGGAGGCACCCCGGCCATGAAACTATGGCTCCCTCACTGCCGATACCAGGGTTTAGAGTCAGATGGTGTAAAGGAAATTTGGGGTCCACCGCTCTTGCTCTGAGGTGTGGGGAAGGGGGCCAGCCTGCACTGGGGGCAGGAGCCCGGGAATCTCCCGGCTGATTTGGGGCTCCCCAGAGAGACTTTCAGTTCTCACCCCCCTGGACCACTGAGCCGCCCCAGGAAACCAACTACACAGACAGCCAGCTGTCTGTCCCTTGTAGCAGGAGAAAGCCCTGGACCTTGTGTCCACGCCAGTGTCATCTCTGTAGAGACACATCTCAACCCTATGGATGGAGTGCTCTGGTCCATCTTGGGCTTTTATGGCAGCGGAATTTGTCCCTGTGGATGATCACACCTTTTTACAGCTTTACTAGGACGTAATTGACATAGCATCAGTCATGCATTTTTAAACAACCTGATAAGGTTTGACATGCGTACACACCTGGGAAACCGGTACCACAGTCAGCATAGGGGATGTATTCTTCACCCCTGTATTAGTGTGCTGGGGCCGTCGTTACATTGCCGCAGCTGAGCGGCGTAAACAGCAGAAATGCATTTTCTTACAGCTCCGGAGGCTGGAAGTCTGAGATGGAGGTGCCAGCGGCGTCGGTTTATTCTGAAACCTCTCTCCGGCTGGTGCCTGGCCACCCTCTCATTGTGCCCTCACACGGTCGCCCCTCTGTGGGTGACCGTGTCCTAATCTCTTTCTGCATAAAGGCACCAGTCAGACTGTATTGGCGCCCACCCACGTGACCTCATTTTAACGCAGTCACCCCTGGAAAGACCCTGTCTTCACACAAGGCCACATTCTCAGATTCTGGGTGGTTAGAACTTCAATTTGGGGAGGACACAGTTCAGCCCATTGACAACCCCCAAATTTTCCTCAAACCTCAAGAAGTCCTCCCTGCTCCCCCTCCCTGCTGCATCCCCAGACCTGCCTTCTCTCACTAAATGTTAGTTTGCATTTTCTAAAATGGTGTGTACATGGAATCATGCTCTACGCATGATTCCAGCTCTTAGTTTTGTTTAAAGAGCAGCATTACTTTGAGATTCGTCTACATTGCAGTTCATTTCCTTTTCTTGCTGATTGGTATCCTGGTGTGTGTGTGTGTGTACTATATTCTGATTGTCTGTTCACCTGTAGATGGACGTTTGTGTTGTTCCCAGTTTTTTGCTACTGTGAATATTCGTGTGTGTGTGTGTGTGTCTTTGTGTGGATGTATGTTTTAAATTCTTTGGGTAAATGTTTAACAGTGGAACAGCTAGGGCATGTGGTATATCTCTTATTCAGGGATTTTTTTCAGTTCTTTCCGCAATATTTTGTAATTTTTTGATGTATAAGTCTTTTACATCTTTTGTCAGATGTATCCCTATTTCATATTTTTATAACAGTTGTATTAAGATGTAAGTCACATGCCATACAATTTACTCATTTAAAGTAAATAGTTCAGTGGTTTTCCGCATATTCATAGAGCTGTGCAGCCGCCGCCCCAGTCCGTTTTGGAACATTCTCGTCGCCCCCAAACCTACTTCGTACCCGTTAGCTGTCACTTCCCATTCCCTCCACTCCTCAGCCCCTGGCAACCGCTGCTGTCCTCTCTGTCTCTGTGGATTTGCCTCTTCCGGACTTTTCGTGTCACTACGCGGCCTTGTGTCACTTGGCAGGATGTTTTCAGCGTGCGTCCATATGTACAGCATGTGCTGGGACCTCATTCCTTCTCACTGCTGAATATGATTTCATTGTATGTGGAGACCACATTTTGTTCACCCACGTGTCCACTGATGGGCCTTTGGATTGTTTCTGCTTTTTGGCTGCTGCTCTGGACACTCATGAAGAACTTTTCCAAGGACATGGCTTCATTTCTCTTTGGCAGATGCCCAGGAGTGGAATGGCTCGGTGGCATGGTAACTCAGGATTTTTTAGGAAATACCAGCCTGTTTTCCAAAGTGACTGTGTCAATTTATGTTCCTACCAGCAAGTACGAGAGTTTGAATTTCTCTGTATCCCCACCAGCACTTGTTATCTGCCTTTTAAAAAAGTTATAGCCCATTCTACATAGGTATCAAATGGTATCTCATTGTGGTTCCCTTGAATCTTTTCATGAGTTCATTAGCTATTTGTATGGAGAAGTATCTGTCCAGAACCTTTGCCCTTTTAAAAATTGGGTTGTCTTTTAATTACTGAGTTCTAAGAGATTTTTAACAATATATGAGGTCTGTCCAGAAGGTATCCAGCCATGTAATATGAAAGAGAGACATTTATTGAGACTATACAAGATAGAAGACACATTGTACATAGGACAATGACACCTCAGTCCCCTTCAAAGTAGGCACCTTGGGACCTCACACAGTTCTCCCAATCACCATCAGCTGCCCTGTTGTGTCTTCCTGAATCTCATCACCTGTCTGAAATCTCTTCCCTTTCAAAGGCGATTTTAGTTTTGTAAAAAGCCAGAAGTTGCAGGGCGCCAAATATGGGTTGTAGCGGGGCTGAGTCACCTGGGTGATTTGTCGATTCACCAAAAAGCTCTGCACGAGATGCGATGAATGAGTGGGCATGTTGTCGTGATGTGATGAAGCTGCCAATCACCAGTTGCCCATAGCTGCAACCTTCTGAATCATCCGAATAGTTTCCTCAGAGGAATGTTCAAGCTTAATGCAAAATTTGGTGCAGATTCATTGCTCTACTCGCTTAGTCATTTTGAATGTGAAGGCCACACAGTACACATGCTCACTCAGTGGTGTCTACTCCTTCCACTGACTAGTACAGTGAAGCCGTCATTGTTCACGCATGCGCATTCCAGTCCACTCTCCTCGGCTGCCAGGTTACATCGATGCCATGCAAACTGTTCTCGTTATATTAACAATGGCTGGACTTTTTCTGGACAGATCTTGATATTCTGGATACTAGACCCTCGTCAGATATATGATTTGCAAATACTTTTCCCTATTCTGTGGATTATCTTTGCACTTTCTTGATGGTGTTCTTTACAGCACAACAGTTTTTAGTTTTGATGAAGGCCAGTTTATCTATTGTTTCTCGTGTTGGTTATGCTTCTGGTGTCGTATCTAAGACACAGTTGCCTAATCCAGGGTCACAAAGATTTGTTTTCTTCTAGTTTCATGGTTTCAGCTCTTACACTTAGGTCTTTAGTCCATTCTGACTTGATATACAAATACTGTGTGAGGTGTGAACATCTTTAACTGGTCACAGGCCACCTCCAAGTGACATTCTCCTACTTCACATGCCCTACGAGGACCTGACGGTAGCATGCCTCCGTCTCTCTCCTCTCAGCCTTTATTCTCTGCTGTCACACACTATACTTTCATTTTCATGTTCTGAACGCCACTACACATTGCTCTTAGTTTTGTTTAAATAGTTACCATCTGGCATCATTTTCCTTTTCCCCTAAGGACGCTGTCCACGAACACTTCTTGTAATGTGGCACTAGGGGTAATGAATTCTTTCAGCTTTTGTATGTCTGAGGATATGTTTATTTTGCCTTCATTTTTCCCCCCAAAAAGACTATTTATTTATTTGTTTATTTATTTATAGACAGAGGGGAAGGGAGGGAGAAAGAGAGGGAGAGAAACATCAATGTGTGGTTGCCTCTCACATGCCCCTCACTGGGGACCTGGCCTGCAACCCAGGCATGTGCCCTGACTGGGAATCGAACCAGTGACCCTTCGGTTCGCAGGCCGGCGCTCAATCCACTGAGCCACACCAAGCCAGGGCCGCCTTCATTTTTTTAAAGACATTTTCTCTGGGTATAGAATTTGAGGTAGATAGTTTTTTTCCTTTTACTATTTTAAAGATGTTGCTCCTCTGTCTTCTCGCTTACATTGTTGCTGATGGGAAATCTTCCTTCGTCTTTACCTCTGTTGTTCCGCAGTGTGTCTTTTCTCTGGTTGTTTGTTTAGGATGTTTTTCTTCTCACTGGCTCCGAGCTATTTAATGGTGGTGTGCCTTGGTGTAGTTCTTAATCGCTTTTCTGCTTCCTAGGTCTGAGGATTTATAGTTTACATCAAGCTGTGAGAATTTGTAACCATTGTTTCTTTAGATACGTTTCCTGTCCAGCCCTGTCTCCTTCACTTCTGGAGACTTCCATTACACATGTATTAGCTGCTTGAAGTTACTCTGCAGCCCACTGGTGCTCTTTTCGCTTTTGGGTAGTTTCCATTCCTAGGTTTTCAAACTCACTAGTAAATGGTTCTGCAATGTCTAATATATTATTAATCCCGCTCAGTATATTTTTTACCCCTTGTATTTGACTTGGGTCCTTTTTTACAGATTTGACTTGGGTCCTTTTTTATATCTTCCGTGGTGCTCCTTAACCTTCTGCTCAGGTGGAACGCGGCTGCAGTGCCTGTTTTACTCTTCTTCTCTAGTTCCGACGTCGGCGTCCGCTCTCTGCGCTCTCCACTAGTTTCTCTAATGGCTTGTATTTTACTGCTCCTCTGCACACCTGGTGATTTTTTGTTTGCACCCCAAATACTTTGAACTTATCCTTATTGGGCTCTAGACATTTTTGTATTCCTAGAACTATTTTCCAGCATGTTCTGCAGAGAGAAGACAGTTTGGTCCTTTGGGGTCCTCCATCAGGTGTGGAGCTGTGCATGGTCTAGGACTCGTTCTCCTCAGAACTGAGACATGACCTTTGCTCCTGTTTGCTCTGTGCTGGAACTGTTTTCTCCGGGCTGGCTTCTGGGAATAGGCACTGTTCCCGGCCCTGTGTGAACACCATGCCCTCTGGTCCTTCTGGATGGCTCTTTCCCAGCCTTGGGGAGTTTCCTCACACACATGCACTCATCAGATACCCGGGGTCTCTGTGCAGCTCTCTCCTTTCTGGTCTTTCGTCCCAGGAACTCTGGCCGCCTGGGTCTCCCCACACTGTGAGCCCGTCACCTCAGCCCGGGAGACTGCCAGGCTCTGCTGGGCCCTCTCCTGTGCCGTGTCCTGGAGAGAGTCCAGCCGTGGGGCTCACCTTGTCCCTTTCCTCTCTGTCAGAGAGTGTCGTCCTTTGTTTTCTGATGTCCAGTGTCCTGAAACCCATCATATCACATCCTTTGTCTGGATTTTTGCTTGTTTCAAGTGGGAGGGAACATCTGGTCCCCACTGCTCCATCGCAGGCAGACCTGGGAGTTGGCCATTGGTATGTTTGATGAGTCCCCTTGGCTGGAGCTTTTAAAATCTGGCACTGGAGTCCCATCGTTAATTACTTGAGCCAAATGGGTTTTTAAATGAAGTCTTCTAAAGCCTTGTTCTAACTGGCAGCCACAAATGGAGCATGCCCCGTAGCATTTGGAACACCGTAGCTCATGACGTGCAAGTCAGGCGTGCCTTCTGAGGCAGCCAAATCCAGGGGCCTCGGGTTGGCCGAAGCAGTGCCCGGGGGAATCCTGCGGTTAGCTCTGGCTAACCTGTGTCAGGTTCGGCCTCGGAACCTGGGACTCGTGGCTCAGGGGAACCTGCTGACAGCCAGCGGGGAGGCCGGGGGGCTCCAGGGAGGGCTGCGGTTTGAAGCCTGGGTGGTGTCTCTGCTCTGGGGGTTGGGGGCCCTGGCCCTGCTGTTTCACTCCTCCTGAGCTTTGGTGTCCTCATTCTGAGAGTGAGATAGCAAAGGCCCCGCCAGGGGGTCCTGATGCAGGTAGACCATGGGCGGAGGGCCCATGTGGTGGTGTCTGTCAGGGAGTAGAGGAGGGAGCAAGTCCACTGAGAGGGCCTGGCAAATCCAGGGCCTCTTCTGGGGAGTGGACACTCCTTTGATGCCTCCTAGCATGCTTAAGGTGGGCACTGGTCTCAGGTGGGCATTGGGCTTCGGTGGGCACTGGACTCCTGCTGAATTTCTAGGCCTGGCACCAAGTGGGGTGGGAGGCGAGGGAGAGCTGGGTCCAGAAGAGGGTTCCCACCTATGGGCAGCACAGCTGGGTGGCAGGAGTTAGGGGGAAACCAGGGTGCACAGCTGGTGGGCACCACTGGCCCTGGTCCTTTCCCACCTTCTTCTGGGTCACATAGGCCCCTGAGGTCCCCAGCCCCAAAGCAACTCCCCAGTTGTGCCCACCTGCCCTCTTCTCTTGTCATTCCAGCTGCTCAGCTGGGAAAGAAGGTGGCCGTGGTAGACTACGTGGAGCCTTCCCCCCGAGGTAAGCAGCCCCTGACTGGAGCCGTGTGCCCTGCAGAAAGGGATGGGAGAGGGCAGTTCCTGGTCCAGAGGGTGGCTGGGCCCAGAGCCAGTCACCCCCTGCTTTCCAGAGTCTCCAGAGAGTGTCCTGTGTCTCCCATAATCTGCCGTTACTTTAAAGTTCCTCGTTCTTATTTAAAAACAACTCTGAACACGTTCATACAGCAGGGCCACCTGGGCCATCTTTGAGTCACACACACAAGGTCAAGAATTCTAAACCATAGAACAGGAAAGCCTCCAGAGTCGCCTGAATATAAAGCTAAATGTGCTCTTCTCAACATACCAGGCACCAAGTGGGGCCTTGGCGGCACCTGTGTGAATGTCGGTTGCATCCCCAAGAAGCTAATGCACCAGGCCGCGCTGCTGGGGGGCCTGATCCGAGACGCGCCCAACTACGGCTGGGAGGTGGCCCAGCAGGTCCCCCATGACTGGTGAGGAGCCCAGCTGTTCCAGTGCTTTTCTGCTTCTCATGGGGGAGGAGGGGCTCGTTCATCTGCTTGCCCTCAGGGGAGTGTGCCGTCCCGTGGGGCTTCGAACCCAGTGCGAGGTCTGGAGACATTTTTGGTTATCACCACAGGGTAGGGCGAGGTGTGCACAGCTACATCTGCTGGGTGGCCTCCTGGTATGCTGCTAGAGGTCCAGTAGTGTGCAGGAACCCTCACAGAGGATGACCTTACCCAGAGGCCATTGGTTGTGGCTGGGAGCCGTTTCAGGTTGAGCAGGTGGAGTTTAATCCACTCAGAGCTACTACGCACAGGCCCTTTTGCAGTTCCCATATGACCTGGACACAGGGCTACTGCTGTGTCCGGGCCACTGTGGCCAGGTTTCCCATGTTTCCCCTGAGTTGAACGGTCCACAGCCCCAGGCCTATGCCAGAGGTGGTGGCCATGGGGAGAGACATCATGTTTTACCACTTTGCGAAACACCTTCCTTTCTTGGTGTTTCTGTGAACGCACCCTTTGCATCTGGCAGTCTGTGTGGGACTCTACAGCTGCCACGTCTGTGGCGGCTTTTAATGTTTTGTTCTGTGCAATAACAGGAGGAAGATGGCAGAAGCCGTTCAAAACCACGTGAAGTCCCTGAACTGGGGGCACCGTGTCCAGCTGCAGGACAGGTACTGAAGCCTCACCCGGTCCCCTGGCCTCCTCTGGGTCATTTCCTTCCTTGACAAGCCCTTACTCATGGGGGGCTTGGCAGCTGTAAGGCGAGAGGCCCTGCTGCCCCTAGGAGGGAGCGTGCAGACAAGCAGCTGACAGGCGAGCAGCCTGGGAGTGGAAGTCGCCCTGCAGTGCGGCACCAGCAGAGCTCAGAGCAGAAAAACAGGAGGGGCAGGTTAGGGGAGTGGCCAGGGCTGGGGCCAAGGAGCAGGGGTGCTCGGGGCTGAGGGCACGAGGGCCAGATGGGGGCATGGCGAGGGCCACCCAACTGGACAGCCCCTTCCCCGAGTGGCAGACCTTTTCCTGCAGGGGCCAACCACAGCTATGTGGGGGGAGCCAAGTGAGCCCACCCTAGCTGGTGCAATCGAGAGGCAAGGCACTGCCCGGTGAACCCCCCTCCTCACCTCCCACCCCCCAGTTACGCACTGTGAACCCCACTCCTCATCTCACACCTTCTACACTGTGTACCTCATGCTTTGTCACACGCTGGTGACTCCCTGGTTGTGGTGAGGGGCCAGCGTTGCGTGCTAGAGCAAATGTCTGACGTGATCACTCTAGCCTGAGAGCGCCAGGCCCTAGCAGCCCTTTGGGGTCTGTGGCCTGGGTGCTGACGCTTCCTCCCACTGAACATCCTCCCTCCCGACAGCTGCCAGGAGAGGTGCCTGCATCTGTACTTGGCTCGGGCTAAACTTTGCTCCTTGTCCAGTTCTGCCCTGGGCCCATGTGGGTCATGGAAGAGACAGTGGTCCCCCTCGGAGGCCTGGTGGCCCCCTTCTGAGCATCCTTAACTTGGTCCCAAGGGGTCTTCCTGGGCGTTTTGTGCCCTCTAACCCAAGAAAGCTGAGTCTGGATGCTGCTGGCCTGGCTTCCCCAGCGGTCCCCCAGGGGGCTAAGCCACATGGTCTCATTTCTTCTCAGAATGGGCTCAGTGTCCCCCAGTGCAGTTTTCCGGAGGCATCAGGCTCGGCCAATTCTTCTGTCCTCCGACCCTGAGGGGCACCAAGCAGGCCAGACACGGGGCCAGCTCTAGAGCGGCCCGCAGAAGGAGGCTGGTACAGAGTTGTGTGTCTGTGTCCTGCGGCTGCTAATGGGGTGCGGGGTGAGTGAGGGCTCCTGCAGGGGCTTCCGGTGGCACATGGAGGCACAGGGCAGCCACTGGGGAGAACTCGAGGTCAGGGTGGCAGTGAAGGAGTACCCAAGTCACCGAGAGCCACCACTACAGCATAGCCTTTGCCATCGGGGGGCAGGTGCTTCTGCACACTCTGCGCCCGACCACCCTTCTGCTCTCGTTGGACCCCTTCTCCTGGCCTCACGGTTCCCTGAAGCCTGGGGGTGATGCCTGCCTCCTGGGCACTCTCCCTGGCCAGAGGGAAATTGGTGGTTTGGGTGTGTTGGGGTAACTGGATGCACGTGGGAGCCTCTTCCTGTCGGAAGGTGCCTAGGTGACAAGGACTGACCCTAGGGGGCGCCCAGCCACTTCTGTCATCACACTCTAGGGCTGGACTTGAGCTCTCAGGGTTGCACTCACCTGGCTTCCGTCCCTGCCCCACAGTCGTGGTCACCACGTACCAGGGCACCCCCAGGGCAGATGGCAGGCTGCCCCTGTCATGCTCCCCGGCTCTGTTCCCTTCCCCACCTGAACCGTGGGTGGGGGATGGTGCCCTGTGGGCCCACACTCACATTTTAGCAGCCTACACGGTGCTCCCTATTTAATCCTGTCAGGCATGCTGAATTTGCATAGCAAATGTTCCAAAATCTTATTTATTTTGCAGAAAGGTCAAGTACTTTAATCTGAAGGCCAGCTTTGTTAATGAGCACACTGTTTGCGGAGTCGCAAAAGGCGGGAAAGAGGTGAGTCTGGACCTGTCTGTGTGCCTCGGTGCTGTTCTCAGTACAAGTCAATGAGACCGGTTCCCCCGAGGCTGCTCGTATCCTTTGTGAGGGAAGAAACGGGCGATTCACGCTGCACCAGGCTGCCAGCTGTAGGGGCCACCGGGCAGCAGGGTGGGCGATTGATCACTGCCTTGCAGGGTTTTGAGAGGATTCCAGGTGACCAGACAGACACCTGCTGGGTGCTTGGTAAACTATGAAGTGCTTGGAGTTAGGACATCTTCCTGCCCCCTTCTGCCTGTCCCCTGGACCCTTGGTGGCCTCCCCGCTCCACAGGGTCCACACTCTCTGCCCTGGGGTACCCGCTGGCTTCGAGTCCTCTGCGTGGGTGACCTGTCTGACTGTGGCTTCTCGGTTTGACTGTGGCTTTCTCGGTTTCTTCTCAGACTCTGCTTTCAGCTGAGCACATCGTCATCGCTACTGGAGGGCGGCCAAGGTACCCCACACACGTGAGTGTCCTCAAAACACAGCCTCCCCCGCGCCCTGGCCGAGTTCCTGGTCTTCGGGCTCATGTGATACACTGTTTACGCTCACGCTTCCCCTGCCAGCAGGACTCCCCACTCTCTCTTCTTTAAATTTTTTTTTTTCTGTGCTCACAGTTACTTTCTGTTTCCCAATTCTCTCTTGAATCCGCTCTGCTGAATCCAGTCACTGGGACCCCCACACCGCTGAGTCCTGAGAGCCGTTAATTCATTCTTCTGCCGGCTTCTGGGACTCTGCCGGGTCCCCCCTCCTTTTGTCTCAGTGTCGCTCGTCCTGTCTCCTTTGTCGTTCCTCGTTTTCTAGTCGGCCTCAAAACGCTGGAACCTCCAGGATGTAACTAAGCCTTGCTCTTCCTCCTCCAAACCCAAATCTTTTTCTTTCTAATCCTCACCTGAGGATATGTTTATTGATTTTAGAGAGAGAGGAAAGGGGAGACAGAGAGACAGACAGACAGACAGACAGGGAGAGAGAAACGTCAGTCGGTTGTCCTCCATGTCCCCCGCCTCCCCGCCCCGGGATTGACCCGAAAGGTAGTTATGTGCCCTGATCAGGGATCGAACCGTCTCTCTTCTGGTTTATCGGATGACGCTCCAACCAACTAAGCCACCTGGCCAGAACCCAAGTTTTCTTTTTTAATTGGCGTAAAATTCACATATCATAAAATGCACCCATTTAAAGGGTACGGTTCAATGGGTATTTCACAGCTGTGCCACCATCACCACTCCTTCATTCTAGAACATTCTCATCACCCCAAAATGAATCCCCCTGTACCCCTTAGCAGTCACTCCCTACTTCCCGCTTCCCCCAGTCCCTGGCAACCGCTGGTCTGCTTTCTGTCTCTGTGGCTTTGCCTGTTCTGGACATTTCACATAAATGGAATCACACAAGGTGTGGCCTTTGTGACTGGCTTCCTGCCTTAGCGTAATGTCTTCAGGGTTGGCTCACGGGGTAGCACGCGTCAGAACTTCATTTCTGCGTGTGACGGAATAATACTGCGTTGTGTGCGTGCCGCATTTTGCTCGTCCGCCCGTCCCTTGGGGGACCTCTGGGGACCTCTGGGGGACTTTTAGCCTTCCTGAGTAATGCTGCTGGAAACATTTGTGTGGAAGTTTTTCTGTGGACTTAAATTTTCGCTTTTTTGGGCATATATCTAGGAGTGGAGTTGCTGGGTCTTATGTTAACTCTATGTTCAACCTTTTGAGGAACTGCCAGACGGTTTTCCAAAGCAGCTGCACCATTTCATATTCCTACCCGCAGTGTATGAGGGTCATACTTTCTCGTTTCTTTGAACGTCTTACATTATTTTTTGGTTGATAATGGAACTTTTCAAATAAAGCAACATGTTAACTCTGGAAATCAGAATCCATCCCCACCGCAGGATTTTGTTTATTGCTGTTGGTTGATTATTCTGAACTGATTTCGTGAAGTTTTTATTCTTTGTTGTGTGAGGCCACTGAATTCTCTGCTCAGTTAGCTTAGTAGTCAGCTAATGACTGGACAGAGATTTCCTTAAATACCCGGAACTGAGAAATCTCCCTGCCTTCACCAAGGGCCCCAGTGGGCAATTTGAGGCTTCAACACTCAGCCAGGTGGGAGAAACTCTGCCTTAGCCCTCACTTCCTGCCTGTGCCGAGCCTGAGGTCAGCCAGAGGCGAGAGCTTGGGACCACGCCAGGCCTCTCCCAGGTGCCTGTGCCTGGCCATCTAGACCCCGGGAATATGTTGGAGCTTTCCAAAGCCCCTATGGACATCGCATTCCTCAGCTTTTCCTTTTATGCTTTTGGTTCGTCTGTTGCGTGCGTCCACCGCTATTCATCACTCCAGGCAGCCGTGATGTTCAGTCATGGGGCAAGTCCTCCCCAGGGAGAGGCTTTCAGCACGGGGCGAGTTCAGGCGAGGCCAGATGAAGACAAGCCGATCGAGTGGGGTCTTCCAGGGAACCCCCAGTGAGGTCAGCCAATGGCTGCTCTTTGGGAAGGAGCTTTGAACAGCTCCAGCTCTGTTCTGCTCTCTCCATACTGTCATTTTTCAAGGCTGCCACTGAGGTGGGGGATGGGACTGGAGTGAGTTCAGACTCCACAAAACTTACCATTCTTACTAAGTTTTGGCCATTTTTCTTGACTTAATGTTCCCTGTGTTGCCACAGGCCTTCAGTGAAGGCACTTTTTCCAGTGTTATGAAAAAGTCAAATCTGATTATTTTTGCCAGTTCTTTTTGTTGTTTTTATGGAGGGGTGGACTTCGGGAGGTCCTCAGTCCACACCGGTTTTGCTGACGTCCCCTCCTGGCCTACCCTTATGTGTGGCTTCTCTGTCCTTCTCCTGATAAGGAAGGCAGAGCTGAGGAAAAGGCCCCAGGTGAGGTGAGGGGGAATGGAAAGCAGGAAGGGAGGACAGAGGGGTTTGTTTGGCTGAGGTCTCATCCTCGAGGGTCTCCCAGGGTGCCCAGGAAATGGATGCCGCAAGCTGAGCCTCCACATGGGCCACAGCTATGAGCACAACCCACAGGCCCCACGGGCCTGGGGGCCCCTCCTGCTTCCTACTTAGACCCAGGTGGATCACGGATGGAAGAGCAAGGAATAGTTCTGTTCCTCCTCAGACCCCTAGGTCCCGAACCTCTGGTTTCTGTTTGGTGCTTTCTCTGGGAGTGGGGCACTGAGGAAAAAGCGTACTCCGGTCCTCAGAGGCTCCTGGACCTGCCCTTCTGCCATCAGGCCAGCAAGAGCAGCCTCCAGAGGGGACCAGGGAGCTGTGCACAGGGCTGGCCCTTTGGCGAGCTGCATGCCTCTGTGGGATGGCAGGGCACCATTGTTCAAGGTCACTGCAGCTGACAGGGGCAAAGCGGGTCACTCTCAGTGACCCCTCACCCAGCAGCCAGGCCCATGTTGGTTCTGCCTAACGCCCACGAAGGCCACCGTCAGCTCCCGGGAGCCTGGGAGTCATCTCAGTTCCTTTGAGGCACCAGGCAGAGCTGCATACCCATGCCAGGGTGCCCGATGCAGGGACTGGCCTGGCTCCACTCTGCTGGACCTCCACTGGGCAGCACTTGATGTCCCTGTTCTCCCGGAGGGAAACGTGGCAGGAGCGGCAGGTCCCGGTCCTGGCTGTTCCGCTCTGCAACACCTCGCCCAGGATGACCCTCTGGCCGCCCCCCTGGATGCCTGCCAAGGCGTTTTTGTGTTTTGGTCCCTTTGATTTTCAGACCTTTCCGTTTTCCTTCAGCAAACCCAAGAAATTCCTGACTTTATTTTTTTTGCCAATTGGAATCATAAACTGTTTGAAATCCATTTCCTCTCCGGCGGCACATCTTACTCTCACAGGCCTCGGAGGACACTCATCCTCATGTCTTCCCCGCCTGCTTAGCAGTCCCGCACCCGGGCCCGCTGGGACACGGGCAATCGGTACAATTCCTGGCCACAGGGCCCACCTGTGCTTTCCCTCGAGGGTGCCTGCTCGCATCCAGACGTCAGCCTAGCACTCTGGGAGCTGGCTTGCTCCCCCCACCCCCCATAGCCCTGCGCCTGGGTGAAGGCAGGGGCCCTGGAAAGCAGAGAGGAAAGAGCTGCTGGCTGTACCCTGGCTCCCGGGTCACCTCGCACAGCCACAGAGACCTCGGTGCTCTCTCGTTGGGCAGACTGCACACCGAGTTAGATGTAGATAGGTCACCGGTCCCTAGAGACGGACAACCTGAAGTCTGTGGAGCGGAGAAGGGCGCCCCCAAGTGGGCTGGGGTGGTCTGCTCGTGTTGTGTCTACAAGATGGGCTCCCCCTTTGAGGGAGTCTCCAGGGTGGGTCGCGTGATACTCTTCTCACATGGGTCCTTTTTTCTGGGTAGATCGAAGGCGCCTTGGAACATGGAATCACAAGCGATGACATCTTCTGGCTGAAGGAGTCCCCTGGGAAAACGTAAGCCCTGGCGTGTGCCTGAGTGGGGTTGCTCTTTGTTCTTCAGAAGTATCCATCCGGGTCGTGCGCGTTCTTTCCCGTCTCCCTGAGAGGAGGACAGAACGCCCGTGACTTGTGTCCCTCGGAGGGGTTGTTGACACATCCTGTGACTGTCTTGAAAATGATGGTGTGTGTGTCACAAAGCGAGTCGGACATTTATTGTCTAGGGCATCGGTTTTCAAACCGGGTTCCCAGGAGCCTTGGGGTCCTGTCAAAACATCAGTCGGGGGGATTTAAGGAAGGAAAGAGGTTCAGGTTGTCAGAAAACCCCTCAGCCCCTCTGGCCTCAATCAACCACCCCCGCTTTCACCTGGATCGCACCGTGGTCTTCCCTGAGATCTAGCAAAGAAGGCTTCAGAGGCCTCAGAAATTATAGCCCAGTTGTGGAAAGGAGACCTGTGGCGTGTGTGTGGTTTTATGCAAGAAGTTCATTTCCAAATCCACAGAGCTGTCTGTTCTAGGTCCTGACAGTCCTGCCTGTGGGCTGTGGAGGGGACTTCATGCTCACAGGGGCCAGGAAGACCACCAGAGGGCGGCAGAGGCTTGGTCGTCAGCAGCACTCTGCTGCCTTGGGACCAGCCTACAAGAAAATAAGGGAGGAAAGGCATGTCCAGAGGTGGACAGGCGTGTGTGCACAACTATACGTGTGTGGCGGCGTGTGCGCATGTGTTGTGTGCATGGGGAGTGTGTGTGCATGTCATGTGCTCTGCTCACCAACATCATTTCCTGTTCATGAAGTATCTTTGTTCAGGACTGAGGCTGGACTCCCTTCAATGGATACGGTGTAGTTTATTTTTTATTTATCTTTCCACCATTCACAAGTTTCTCTTGTTCATTGTTATAAAATGCTGCAACGAGAAACCTTTGGTGTGCCTCTTATATATTACCTGTACCTGTCAGGGTGTTTTCACAAGTAGAAACCCTGGGTCCAGGGCAGGTGCCCTTCACACCTTCGTACATCCTGGTGGGCTGCGCCCTGTGCATTTCCGCCTGCTGCCCCCTCCTCCCCGTGTGAGCACAGCTTTTCCATAAGCACAACATGGAAAGGGGCCTCTCCTGCTCCCGCCAGGTGAGCTGCAGTTCCTTCTGCCTGAGGTTCTTCTGGGTCCCTCCCTGCATCTTCGCTCAAGCTCACGTAGGTTCGCAGGTTCATGTCCCTGTTTGTCACCTTCCACTGGTCCCCTAGGTTGTGGTTTGTCTTTTGACTTGGAGATAGTTTTTAAAGCAGGAATCTTGTAATTTTTATGTGGTCACATTTATCCTTTTTTCCACTTTATGCATCATTTCTGGGTTTCTGTTCTTTTATCTTGGACTCTTCAGCGGGTTAAACATGACCTGGTTTTATTTGTGTTTGCTATTATTAGTTATGTTTTTGTGCATTTATCGGCCATTTAAAATTGAGCATCTGTCTGTGAGTTTGTGTGTGAATATCTGTGTGTGCACACGTGTGTAAATCATCAGCGTGGTCCTCGGCCTGCTTTCCGTCTGGTTTTTCTTTCCCCGCGCTTATCTCTCTCCTGTCTTCCAGCTGGTCTGCATATTAGGGCTGTGCTCCCATGTCGTTTACGTTGTAGGCATTCTCAGCTCGTCATGTCTTTTAACTTGTGCAAAGTACAACTGTTGTGTGTTTTTTTTTTTTAATGTAACTTAGATCTCTTTTTACACTTAATGGCTTTTAGATTTATTGCATGTTCAGGAAGGCCTGTACCACCCCCAAGGTTGTTTTTGAAAAAAAGCTCCTATATTTTCCCTTAGGGCTTCCAACCTGCAGACTTGCTTTTGTGTTCTTTGGTGTTTGCAACTCATCTATGGGATGGTGAGGTGGAGACCGGGACGCTGGAGTCCAGGGTCACTGCCCGCCCGGACCCTCCAGCCAGCCTGAAAGCGCCTTCCAGAGTTGAGTGAGTCCCTGTCTTGCTCTGGCTCTCGACTCTGGTTTTCCTGAAACACTGGCGGGAATGCCTGGCATCGACCTCAGGCCAGGCTAGGGAGGGAGGCCCGGGTGCAGTGGGTACCGGTGGCACTCAGCAAGGTGGCTCTGGCTTGGGCTGCTCCTCTGAGGCTCTGTGCTGGGGGCAGTGGCCCAGTTGGCCAGGAAGACACGGCCCCAGATATTTTGGTCAGGAAAGAAACTGCAGTGTTTATTTTCTTCAGAAAAAAAAAAAATTAGAAGATTTTTTTTTAAACAAGCTCTTTCGTTTAGAAGGAATCTAGGTATGTTATTGTTTAAGAAAAAAAGTGTTTGCAATGTATCAGTCACCCGTTTCGTTGTGAGCATGATTTATGTGAGGAAATGGTTTTTTTAAAAAATTAAGCTGGAGATATATCCCTGTACGATGCTTCTGTGAAAATGCAGCTTTTGTCCGGTGCTGTTAATGCAAGTTGTAACAGTGTGATATGGGAGGCAGTGTTTACATGTTACATTCCTCCGCGCAGTCAAAATAAGCCCGCAGGGTCTACAGTAGCATTTCTGTATTTTATCAGCTTGGGCTGGGGCTGAGGGGGAGGCCTCTGCTCACACTTGGAGGGGCTGTTTCTGCCAGATTTATTTGCCTTATAAATATTCCCCGTGTTTATTTTAACTCGCCTTTAAAATGGAGCTGAAATTAATATGGACCTGAGGGCTGCCCCCTGGCCCTAAGTGCCTCCCGTCACCGGGTGGGACGTTTCTACTTGGCCCCATCAAGGAGGCCAGGCTGGTGGCCAAGAGTGCCCAGTGTGCCTGGCCTCCTCCAACGGGCGCCGTGTCCAATGACCCGCTCCCCAAGGCCTGTTGGAGGCCTCGGGTGGGCACACCCAGCCCCAGGTTTCTCGTGGATTCTGCGGCCTATGCTGGCCTCCCTCTCTTCTTTTCTCTTGGGTGATGTGACGTGGGCAGCAGCTGGGACCTTCTTCCAGGGTGCATCTGCCTGGGGCACAAGGACCAGCAGCTTCAGATCTGGCAGTGGAGCCCGCGGTGGGGTCTGCTGCCTTCGGCCTCCCGCAGTTGCTCCACGCTACCGTTGCTGCTCCTTGGACCTCCGTGTCCACAGTGGTGTCCTGGCCTCATGGACGTGTGAGGAGCCCCCTTTCCTTCTTAGCTTGTGCCCAGGTCCGAGGAGGCCTGATGGTAGAGGGGGCCGGCCAAGCCAGAGCCCAGCAGGTGGAAAACAGAATCAACACCCTCACTACACAGGTGGGCACCCCTCTGGACACCCCCGGAGGTGACGCATCACATGTAGAAGACTCTAGCAAGTGCAATGTGAGTTCCCAAGTTCATGAGCAGGACCCCATGAAGCCAGGCGAAGCCAGGCCAGCGTGTGCAAGGCCTAAGGCAGGACTGCACAGCTTGGCTTCTTCTGCTCCGCTGCCCGAACGCCAGCTCTGTGTCCAGCTCATTTGCCTTTTCCTTTATTCTTGTTTCTTAATTTTTCTGTGAAAATCCAGGATGGGTTGAAGATGTGTGGATGATTCTGGAGGAAGGACAGGGTTCTCTGGGCCCATGGGAGCCCTTTTGGAAGGAATGGACAAGGGAATAACAGCCACTTTGGGAAGCTGTCCACCACCAGGGGAGGAAATGGGGGTGCAGAGGGGGTGCACAGCCTTACACGGGGAGTTTCAGAGGAGGTGCTCAAGCCCTGTGTGGTCCTGCTGGGCAGCCCTCCTGCCTGGGGCTCACTCCATGTTTTGAGGTCAGCTGTCTGCAGACCTGGACTCAGAACTAGAGCTCCAGGCTGACTTCAATGTCGACCCTTCCTCTGATGGCAAAGGGGGCTTTAATGAGACTGGAGACACCCAGGGGCAGCCCTTCTTCCATGCTGGACCCACCAGGCAACAGAGCTGCTATTTCCAGACAAGAACCAGGACGCCATGGCCCCCACTGCCCACTCGGGTAGCCTAGGTCCCCTTGAGGGTTTACAGACTGAGGAGCTGACCGACCTGTCCTGCAGCTGCCCAGCTTGCGTGCCAGCCCGGACTCTGCCCTGTCCTGTGGCTGCTACACAGCCTGACCCTCTCTGTCCTCGGGCCCCAGGGAGAGTGAAGCAGGGAGCGTTTCTGTAACTCAGGCTGATTTAATGCTGCCTCCCAGAGCTGGTCGTAGAAGGAGCTTTTGTCTGGCCTTTCTTAAGTCTGGTGGCTGATTAGGTACTGTAATCATTTTTCTCTCTTCCTAACAAGGGAGAGGAACATAAATTTTATTTTGCAAAGAACCACGGTTGTAAATGTAGGAAAACTCGCTGCTGCTTTTTTCCCATTTTCTGTTTAATTCCCTTATTCATTTAGTGTGACATCCTTACATGCAGCAAAGGGAGATCAGCTGACTGCCTGGACTTGGCTATGCGGCTGAAAGCACCGCTGACCATCTATCTCCCTGAGCATGTCCCTGGCACTGAGAGGCGTAGGGCTCGGGCTGAGGAAGACACCTGCACAGAGTGGCAGCAGTTACAGTGTCAGAGCCTTGAGGTGGCATCCATTATGGAGCCAGAGGGTAGAGGCTCTGGCCTGGTGAACGTGGGCCCAGCAACAGGCCCCGAGGGTGGGATGGGGCTGGCCCACACTGCGAGGAGGCCTCAGGTCCTCCGCCCCTTGTGCTGCCTCCCTGGGGCCCGTTTGGCATTTCCTGCGCTGGCAGGACTGCCAAGGGGCCAGGTGCCTGCCGTGAGGCCCTCACTTTGTGTGGGTATTTCCCTTGGGGAGCAGATCAGGGGCCTTCAAGCTCGAGAGGCAGATGGAGAGCTCTTTAAGCCAGGGCTTCATGGGTCTGAATTAAGGCTGTTGTTTCTGTTTCCTCCTCCCGTTCAGATTTTGAACAAGAAAGCCTGCCCTGCGATTAGGCTAATCCCACTGTAGTTATACCTTCACACACTGAAAGGCACAGGGAGAAACACTGCCCAGAACACATGGAAAATTGACTCAGGCTCCAAGGTGCGGGTGGCAACTTCCGGCGTGGGCCGATGCCCTCGTTTTGGGGTGTTTCCAGCCCTCAGAACCTCACTCATCCCCTTCTCCCCAGGTCCAACAAGCTAGTCCCCTGACTTGTGATGCTGCTGGCACTGCTGTCCTCCCTTGGCTGGCCAGGGCCTGCATTGGTCACTGTGACTTGTTATCACAGTGACTTCGTATCGTAATTTCGTATCTCAAAGGTTTATACCTTTACCATATGCATTAAGTCCAAAAGAAGTTAAGTTAGGTTTTGTCACTTTTGGAAATATACCTATGCACAGATATATGTATGTGATACCACACGGGTGCATGGGTCCCCCGCGGCTTCCTCCTGTGCTGAGCTTGCTGCACTGAGCCCACAGCTGTGTCTCCACGGCTGCGCCTCCAGCTCCTGAGAAGAAGCCATGCGCCAGTTGCTTCTCACAGGGCACCTGCGGGAGCGTTCCACGGGATACGCCACTTCTTGAAATGGAATTATATCATTAGTACCTGCCCGGATTAGAGCTGACATCGGGCTTATCCATCCTTACATCACCTCCTCTTGTTCAAAGGCTGAAGGAGTGATCTGACAAGCCCACCCACATGTCGCCTACCAGGCTGGGAGTTTTCATTCTGCGTCAGGTTCCGTGCATGTGTGCATGTGTGTGCATGCGTGCAAGTGTGTGTGTGTGCACACGGAGCATGGAGCTGAATTACAGGAGAGGATTCACACTGCTGTGGCAGATATTTTACATGGTTCTGTCAGATCCCAGTGTCCTTTGTCTGTCCCTCTGCCCAGGTCCCTTCTTCCTTGCTCTGAGGAGCTGTATCTCCAGGCCCTGGGCCTGTGTGTGCTGGGGCTGGATACGCAGGTGTCGGCCTTCCAGCCTGGCCCTCCATGGTCCAAGACTGTTCTGCCTGTAGATGATGCTTTCCCATAGCCCCCCCGCTAGTGTCTGGTCCCCTCCTCATTCTGCAAAGCATCTCTTTGTTTGCACCCTGGCTTCAGGAGGTCCAGAGAGACCCCAGGGCAGAACTTACTGCAGCTTCCTCTGACCGGGCTTTTCTCAACATCTCCACGTAACCTGCGTCAGTCCCACTTCCGGGGCCTTTCGTGGGACATGTGCTGATTTGTCATCGACCACTCATGTCCTTCACCACCAGGCAATTTTCTGATTCAATGACCCTGTTTGTCATGTTGTACTTCACAGCTGCAGGCTCTGGGAAGTGGGTTTTGTGCCTTGGGACAAGCTATTTGAGCAGTCAGCCTCGGCTGACTCATCAGCTGACCAAGGGCCTTGCACACTTGAAGGCTGAAGGGCCCTGTCCCCGCGGCAGAGCCCACACTTGGAGCAGCTGCTTGTGTGTGACGGTGGGCCCGTGTGAGACTCACTTCTGTGCTTTCTCTCCATATCCATTCCTCTAACAGGTTGGTGGTTGGAGCCAGCTGTATCCTTTGGTAGCGTGCAGGTGACAATGGGCCGCGCCTACAGTCCTGAGAGTGGAGGCTCAGTGCCCAGAGCCCCCTGCCCCCCAGTGCTCTCCCTTCGTCAGAGAGTACGCCCTGCTGCCTGGAAGTAGGCACTTACAGGACCACTTGGGGTGGATGGCCTGTACTCAGGGGACAATTTTAAGCTGACCTTTGCAGCAAGGGCTTCCTGGAAACTGTTTCTGAGCCACACACTGAAGCGTCGGGGCCGGCAGGGCCAGCTGGCCACAGCCGTGGGGCAGGCGATCCTCCCTGGAGAGCAGCCCCACTCACTCAGGCCCTTTGCTTTAGAGGAGCAGTAGAACCAGGGGAGGTCAGGAGAGGAGCCACCAGAGGCTCTGGGGTCAGGAGGGGGGACATCAGGGGAAGATGAAAGCACTGGGGCTGCTGGCCGAGGACATAGGCCAGAAGCGGCTGCCTTGTGTCTTTCACGGAGGGGGTGTTTCCTTTCTGTCACCACTCGGGCCCCACAGAGGGGGCCTGATCCTGGAGGCTGAGGTTAAACTCCAGGGGGTCTGGACAGGCGCCCCGTGGAGGCAGAAGCCACCTGGCCCATGGGTGCTAGAGGGAGCCCCTACCTCATCCTGGACTGCGTGTGAGAGGTAGGGGCAGGGGGAGCCCTGCGGCTGGTGTTGGGAACCTCCTTCGGGCTGGCTGGGGACTGGTGGGGAGTGGGCTGCTCGCCTAGGGCCCTGGGGATCTTGCCACTTGATTCCCAAGGTCATGACCAGCTAGTTAGCATTCCTTAGCCTGTCCCTTGCAGACGTGGCCCTGGAGTGTGCCGGCTGCCTCACCGGGCTCGGGCTGGACACCACTGTGATGATCCGCAGCATCCCCCTGCGGGGCTTTGACCAGGTAATGCCCAGGGCCAGCTCCCACCCTGCGGCTCTGCTGTCCCCCAACTGCCCCAGCCCAGGTAGGGGCAGGGGTGGGCTGGGTGTGTCTCAGTCTTTAGAAACTGGCCCTGGAGTTGAACGAGAAGGTTGTTCATACAATATAAAACACCTGCCAGAGTGTGGAAGCAAGGGTTGTCACGTGGAGTGCGCGGCAGCTCTGGGCAGGCTGGGCCAGCCTCTGAGACATTGGTCATTTTGTCAGTAAGTGGCAGGTGTATGTCTGTAGAAGTGCTATCCCCCGCCTCCTTTCTAAGCCCCTCCAAGGTCCGACAGTGGAGGGGGGTGCCAGGCAAGGGTAGCACCAGGCAAGGGAGCAGGTGGCAGCCTGGCGAGGCCCTGGCTGGCCACCTTGGAGGATGGCAGCTCTGGGCCACAGTACTAGCCACCTGCCATAGGCCGAGAGATGCCACCCATGAGCCAGGGTGAGCGCTGAGTTCCCCGGCGTGGGGGCTGAGCGCTCGGTGCACCAGCACGGCCTGCGAGGCCCACCAGCTCCACGTGCACCGTACGGGGGCAGTGCCAGCCCCATGCTCAGGGAGCCCGCTGTGGGCCGCCCCGACAGCTGGTGGCAAGAGCGCAGAGTGCCACCTCACCAGGGCCGCACGGTGCAGGTTACCCTCGCACACGGCTGGGACGCAGACACCCATGCTGATGGCAGATGCTCCCGTGTGAGCAGCGTGCTGAGTTTTTTGTAACTAAAAACTCTCCAAGGAAGGGTCACCTGTTAAAATCCAAGTCTGGTGTTGTTGTTAAGATGTCATACCCTCTGTGCCCCCCAAGAGAAGATAGATTACCACCCAGCACACATCCCTGCTGGCCTTCGGTCCACCCCCGGCTCCTGGGCCTGCCCCGCCCTGCTTGGGTGGTGCAGAGACTTGCCCCTTCGTGCTGGGCCCACCACGTGCCATTTGCCCTTCATCTGTCACTTCACTGGGTGCAGAGTCCCCAAGTGCCTGCCACGGGGACACAGTGGAGACAGTTAATGAGCATCTAAAGAAGAGCCCAAAGGTCGAGTGCATCCTAACTGAAGGGCTCGGGGTCCTTAGATTTGATGCTGGTGGTGGGGGGAGGGGTGCCAGACGTCCTCCTGGCTCTTAGCTCCACAGAGAACACCCAGGGGACCCAGAGGTGGGATGGGGTCTGCGAGGGGCCCTGTGGAAGAAGGGGCAGGGGCATGGAACCCTCTCCTTTGAACATACCCCGCTTGCCCCCACCTCAGGGGCTTTTCAGGAAGGCAGGGGCCAGGTCCTCTCCCCCCAGCCATCAGCAGCAGCATGTTCACTGCCACCTGGTCCTCACAGCATGTGTTCCTGTGCTTCGCAGCAAATGTCATCCTTGGTCACAGACCACATGGCTTCTCACGGAACCCAGTTTCTGAGGGGCTGCACCCCCTTGAGAGTGAGGAGGCTCCAGGACAACCAGCTTCAGGTCACCTGGAAGGACCTCGCCTCTGGCCGGGAGGACATGGATACCTTCAACACTGTCCTGTGGGCCGTAGGTAAGTGTGTGTGAGCTATACATGCACATGTATAAGTGCACACACAAGCCATACATGGAGAACAGTGGCCCCAGGGTCTCTGCCTTTCCTGCTGGCTCTTAGATGGGCTGGCCACTGCAGAGCACACCTCGTGGGCCGTCATAAAGACTCGTGGGATTGCTTCCGATACCTCCCAGTGGGTTGCTTTGAGCTCTGCAGGTCATCACATGCTAGGAGGGGTCATTTTACTGGCCTTTCCAGAAATCACACTGCAGGTTTCCAAAGACAGCATCCAATGATAGGGCAGAGGCCTCAGGCCTTTTCCAGCCAGGCATGGGCTGTGTTCTCATCCTCCAGTTTTCTGAGGGGCCTGGGGGCGAAGCCTGGGCTGGTGTGGCTGTGCAGAACTAGCCCATCCCCCACCTTGCAGGACACACTCCCTCCCAGGCTGGGCCCTCCCTGCACCCCTCGCCCAGCCTGCTTGAGGAGAAGGGTGGAGAGTGAGGGTATGGGGCGAGGGAGAAGAGCCTTGCTCAGGGCCTGGACCTGGCTGCTCAGAGGGAGGGGAACAGGCCCTGAGGAGAGGCCTGGCACTGAATGGGAGTTGTGTCGTCGGGAGCCAGACCTCTGCTGGGTGCTTCTGCTGTGGCTTCTGGGCTTAGAGTTTTGTTTTCCTGATCACCTCTCTGCTGGCAGGTTAGCAGCTGGAGCAATCAACGTCTTGCTCGTTCCTGAGATTTGCAGTTTGAGGGCTTCTCTCTGCCCTGAGCCCGGTCAGTTGTGTTGCTGTGAGGCTGGGCTCAGAGCCCACATGGCAACAGAACTGTGGTCAGTCTCTGTGTCAGTGTCAGCGGAGCCCCTGGTTACCGAGCGCCCAGAGGGGCTGCCCTGTCGGGGTTTGTTAAGACCCGGTGGCTGGGTTCCAGTGCCACCTGAGTTTCAAGTGGGGCTCCGGGGTGGAGCAGGGCTGCATCGTGGAGCAGGGCTGCGTCGAAGAGCAAGGTGTTTCTGACAAGCCTGTTCTCCCTGAGTTGCTCGGAATGATTGGAAATCCAAACGTGAACTGAACTCCAGCGGAGTCAGAGCTCTTCAGTTTTGTGTGATCGACAGGAGCAGATTGAGGAACAAGGAAACAGGTTGGAAATGTCCCAGAGTGAATTTAGTGCCTCTTCATCAAAATGTAATTGATTACCAAAGGAAATGTTCTTTTCCAAAAAAATTATTTTTTAGAGAGTAGGGAAGGGAGGGAGAAGGAGAGGGGGAGAAACATCAATCTGAGAACGAAACATCGATTGATTGCCCCCCAAACACCCTCAACTGGGGACCTGGCCCACAACCCGGGCATGTGCCCTGACCAAGAATAGAAGTGACCCTTCGGTTTGCAGGCCGGCACGCAAACCACTGAGCCACACCAGCCAGGGCCTAAAGGAAATATTCTTGATCAAATCGTAAAAGTAGATTTTAAGTAGGTTTATTCCAATGAACACATGAAAGATTATATAACTATTCAGAACCAGAAACATAAGTTGACGTTTAATATCTTAAACTCCATTCTAAACTGGGAGGTGGTGGCATGTTTCTCCCCTCTCATCCGCACCCCAGCACTACCGCTTCATCTTCCAATGTCTCTCCGTTCCCCCACATCCCTGGCCTTGGCCTTTGCACCGAGGTGCGAGCCTGCTCCCAGAGCTACCTGCGGAGGCCATGCTGAGGGCAGCGGCTCAGAGTGCGAGGGGCTGTGCACTCGGAAAGCCCAAGGCCCCCGGCTCCCAGACAGGGCCTGGTGGATGACAAGAAGCAAGGTCCCCCAACACACAGGACTGCCCTCCCCCACCAGGAGTCCATTTTATTTTTTGTAATTTCGAAAAGAGCATCCCCAGACAGTCTGCCTGGCGTGATTGATGCTGGGGGTGTAAGCTTTTCACAGCCCTTGGCCTTTGACCTTGCTTCCCCAGGCGGCGCTGTGGTGGCGGCGGTTTCTGGCACGCCTTCTGGGGCTGCACGGGCATGTGCTGACTTTGCTGCTCGCTCCTGGGCCAGGTTTTGTAAACATCAGGAGCCACTTCCCAGTTTAACAACTGGGAATGTTTTCTGCCGGTTTACCCTGTAAGCCTTTATAACCAGGCTCTATTTCTACTTGCAATAAAGGATGATCCAATCCAGGAGGTTAAAATAAAGCGCCCCAGGGGGCCACATGGCTGGCTCAGCAGAGCTCTTGGACCGGACATCCCACCCAAGCAAGTGAGCTGGGTTTTGACATCAGTTAAAAACAGAAAAGGGGAGGATGCCCCTCGTGCCCCGTGGACACACGCTGAAGGCTGCAAGGAGCTCCCATGGGGCAGTCCGGCTGCCCATGCGCCTGATGCCTGGGCCACAGCCTGTGACGACACTGGACGTGGGGATGGCGAAGTCAGCCCTGCAGTCTGGAAGCCAAGGAGGACTCGGAGCCTCTTCCTCAAGGCAGCCTTGATCTCCACGTGGTGGATTAAACACATTAGCAGTTAAAGCAGTTAATTGCTATGCAGGGGGCCCTCTCATTGTTTGTCTCTGAATCACCCACCCACACCAGGTGTCTCAGATAATAGACTGGGAACTCGCAGCGAGGAGGATTTCCTGTCTGCAGATGTGCCGATTACAGTGCTGAGTGAAGACAGTCAGCCTGTGCTGCCGGCTCGAATTCACCCTGCACAGTTAACCAGTTGTGGCCTGAATCCCTGGCTGCAGGGGCAGCGGGAGCAGGCCAGGCGTCCGGAGTGGACACCTCCAAGCATAAAAGCTTCCAGGCTGGTGGTCAGCTTTAATTTAGCTTGGACTTTGTTTTAAAGCACGGACGAAAGGTGTTTGTGTCGCAGCCTGGAAAATCACGAGCTGAAACCCTCCTGCCCCTCAGCAGCTCCAGCCTCTCAGGAAGGTTCTCTGTTCCTCACTGGAGGGAAGGATGAAGACTCTGGCGTATCCATCCCTGGGCCATGGGAGTCCTGGCCACTGTCGGAAGAGCCTGGATGGCTGTGTTCCCAGCGTGCGTAGTGCCGGGAGGGCTCTCCCTGACCTGCCTCGAGAGCCCCCATAGTCTGCTGGGTGAGACCTTGGGGAATCAGCCCCAGAAGCCATTTCCTTCTCCCAGCTGTGTCTCAGCAGAAGAGCTGTTGTCGCTCACTGTGTGTACCACCCATGGTTAGGTGGCTTCTGAGCTTCTAAAGAGTTATACCAAAGGAGCCAGCAGGCCAGGGCTCCCGGGCGCTGGAGGCCTAGCATCCCAGCTTCCATCCACCACTACACTGCAGCCCCCACCACTAGCTACTCCGAGTGCAGCCCACCCACCCAGCATGTGTGCTTGGACCCCGGCGGGGGAGCAGGTGGTGCCCAGGGAGCCCCTGGTAAGGGCCCACCATGCCCAAGGAGGCAAACACACCTGCCCAGGATGGATTGCAGCCTGGGGCTCTCCTTCTGCCCCAGGGCCTTTGCGCCCTGGTGTGTGTGCTACCTTCTCTCAGCTGTGGTCATCTGATGGCTCCCGCACACCACAGAAACGGCTCACAAAAGTACCTGAGGAGTTTCCCCCACTGGGGGCAGGAGGCAAAGCAGAACTGAGCCCCCAAGGCTGGAGATTTATGGGTGGGAGTGCTCCGATCCAATGAGAAGGAAGAGGCAGTCCAGGGCCCTGGCTCCTCCTGAAGGCCAGGCCCGCTGGGGAGGAGCTGGTGGCTGACTGGATGCAACCTGGTGGGGGGAAACCCTTGCCCAAAGCCAGCAGGCCTGTTCTCTGGGACCACATCTTGCTGTGGCTGTAGGAGAGCATGTGTGTGGCTCTCTTATCCCAGTGGGGACCCTGCAGGGGCCTGGCTGTGACAGGTCACATACAGAAGACTGCTTTGTGACAGATACCTCAATTCACCCCTTCTCTCAAGGTAGAGGGGCTGGCCTTGAAGAATGCAGTGCCTTGCTTCTGACATGCTAATGCCTTTTTATGTTAGAGCAAATGTGAAGTTTGTAATTACTGACATCAGGGAGACCCGAATCAGCTTGTGTATGTGGTTCGTTTTGGAGGAAAAGAAGACAGTTACAGAGCTCATGCCTATGGGCACCTTTCACAGGCCCAGGAAAGGGGCCACAGCCTTCCCTACCGCACTGTGTGGCCACTGCCCCTGAAGCAGCGCCGTTGGCTCCGTAGCCTTTATTTCCCTCCGCCCCAGCTTGCAGTGGCACTAACCCTTAGCAGGAGCCAGGAGGGGCAGTGGGAAAACAGCACCCTGTGCTCCCAGGCTGGCCTCACACCCTCTGCTTGGGATGAGCACACAGCCAGTGTCGGAGGGCTGTGCCAGGCCAGCTCCTCCTTGTGTCCTCGTCACCTTGCCCCACAGCCATCAGACCCAACTGGCCTGCCTCAGGGCTCGTGGAGTCAGGCGGGGTCTTTTCACCAAGTCACATGCAGGATTTATGGCTGGAACTTAGTGGAAACCAATTAGGAAAAAAGGAAAAACAAACCCTAAGTGAAAGCTCCTCTGGAGGTAAATGGGCACTGTGCGTGCATACTCGTGGGCACCATCTGAATTCTGCAAGTGCCACTTGCAGCAGGCAACCAGCAGGAAAATTGTATCTGTAATTGTTAAAACTGTAATTACTACCTGCCATGGAGCCTGTTGCTTCCTGGGGGGGCGGTACCATGGACTAGGCTGTAGCCAGGCCTGAGCCAGAGGTTTCATTGAGTCCAGGGGCTGACTGAGGGCCAAGGATGGCTTATTTTACATATGTCAGCTTGCACACAGGTTTAGACAGGAAAGACCCATGTACTCCCCAAGGATTAAGCTTGCCCCACTTGGCCAAGGAGCCTGTGAGGTAGGAGACTCCCTCCTGATAGCCTGGGGGGTACTGGTGGGTGCTGGTGGTCACAGCAAGCAGCCGGCCTTAGGTCACACTAAGGTCCTGGGGCTCACCTATTCATTCAGCAAACGCTGAGCCCTGCCTAAGGCATTGAGACCAGCAGGATAGCTGCTATCCTCTGTCCCTGGGGGGCTTACAACTGTGGGTGGGGTCTGGGACCCATTGAGAAGGGGCCTACTGAGAAAATTAAAGAAGCCCTTTGCTATTGTTATTATTTCCCCTTAAGTCTCAAGGATGACAACATATTTATAATACATTTTTGAAAAGTAGGTCTCCAAATATCCAACCAGAATTTTCAAAGGTGTGAGTTCCCTTTTATGCCTGGTCCATGGTGCTTTGCAGGCCTGGCATGGTGGGACTGGCCAGCCCTGGGGTGCCTCATGCCCCTCAGGAGGATCACCCAGGGGAGCCCCCATGAGCTGCTGCTGGGCCCTCACCATCCTGTCTAGCCTCCCAGGCTCCCGACCTCCCGGCACTGAGCTTCCAGCTGCTTCCCTTAAATCCTTGCTGCTTCTGTCTGATCACAGGCCCTCATTCGCCCTGTCGTCCTCCTGCTGGCACTTAAATCTTCCCTCGTTACACGGATTGCCCTTCACTCATCAGAACATGTGCTCCAGGCAGGCGTGAAATTGGAGGGAATGCCCTTCTTCCCATAATGGATGAGGGAGGCACGTGAAACTGCATGTGCCCGGTTGTCCACGTCCCTGTGTCCAGCAGAGCAGGTCGTCATCGACCACCAGCTGCCTTCAGTGGGGTTTCCGGCCTCCAGCCTTCCCCAGCTGGATGGGCGAGTGTGGCGGCCAGTGATAGCGGCAGCTGGTGGGGCCATCAGAGGAGGGCTGGCCTGGTCCAGTTGTGCCAAGAACACTTGGGCTGAACACTGATTCTGCCACCCCTTCGGGCCCTGGGGTGCCCTGGGTGGTGGGTGCTGGGAAGGAGGGACTGTTTCACCTCAGAGACACCAGGGGTCACATGATCCTCCAGAGAGACTCTGGCCAACAGACAAGGCCAGGCCTGTGAGGGAGGCAGCTCCAAGGGCAGAGAGGTGTGTGGGCCCATTCACACATTTATGCAGGTGGTTGTAGCCTCTGCAGAGGAAGTGAGAACATCCGTTTGTACCTGGAATTTTAACGTTTTCGCTGTTTGCTATAACAATGGCACAGTGTCATGTGTATCCCATAAGAAGCTCTTAGAAGTTAAGAAAGTCATGAAAATGTCTATAAGTGAATGAGAAAAGACAGGAACTGACAATTCACAAGGAAATAGAGTTCATCGATGCATGGCCCAAAAATAATTTTAGTAGTAAAGACCAGCACTGAGAGAGAGCTGAGTGCTGCCGTCCCCCCACCCTGCCACACCCTTTGGGAAGGAGCAGAGCTTAAGAAGAAGCCATGGGGACTCGGTCTCCTGCCCTGCCCTGCACTGCCCCACCTGCTGGGTGGCCCTCTTCTGCGGACCTGCCCCAAGGAACTAAACTGACATGTGGACAAACCGCCATCTCCATCCAGGTGGTGTCCAGGGGACAGAGACTTGGGAGCCTCTGGAAGTGGGCACTTGGTGGACCCAAGCTGGGTGCTGAGAGCCCAGGCTGAAGGGGGAGAGATTCCATGGGGCTTGGAGTGGGTGGCCTGCTGTACTGGGGTGGGGAAAGTGCCATGTGTGACATGCAGGGTGATGGAGATGGGGAGACAGTGGGGGCTTCCCTCTTCCCCAGATCACCTGAGGAGCAATACCTTTATTTTTGCGTAGGATAAAAGGAAAAGGGCCAAGGAGATGACTTGGTGCACTTGCCTGCATCTTGCTTCATGCCATTTATGTACGGACTGGGCCTGGGCTGGGTGTTGTTCATGTGGCAGAGCTGCCCTGCTTGCGTGGCCAGCCACAGGGTTCCACCGTGGCGCCCATTCTCCCCCTCCTCTGGGGCTCAGGGCCTGGGCTGGGTGGGGGCCCACACCATCTGGCTGCGCCCCGGCCCCCATGGGGAGGTGTGGCACTGCTCTGAGCGAGAGGGAACAGAACTCTGGAGAGTCATGGGGCCAGTCCCTCCCTCCTCTGTGATCGCTGCCCATGGTGGGGGTGCAGGGCTATGGCCCTGTGAGGCTTGTCGTAGCTCTGGGATGTGGCCCCATGGTGTGGGGCGCCTCTGGGTGGAGCTGGGGCCCCTGCCCACCGCAGGCCCCACCCCGCGCACACCCTGCTGACGTAGTTTCAAACCCTGGAGGACCATGGGTGTCCTTCTCAGTACTGCCTTTGCCTGCCTGGTGCGGCCTTTCTCTCTCTCCACTGTTCATTCCAGAAGCATCTATTGAGTGCTTACTGCATTCAGGTATCTTCTTTGCTATGCTGTTTAACCCTTCCGCCCTTCTGCCCTAGCCAGCCAGCCATTTATTCCTTCTATCAGTGGCCCGATTCACACATTCTCTTGAGCGTCCCAAGTTTATGTACAGAGTATGTCCTTAAAACTTCGGGCTTCAGGATGGACTGCAGAGGCGGCCACCCACTGCCCTCATTTGTCGTCTCCTGTTCCTACTGTTACACTCATCTGTGTAGTGGTCCCCTCTTGCATGTGGTTTCGCCTTTCGCTGTTTCAGTTACCCGCAGTGAACTGTGGTCTGAAAATATTAAATGGAAAATTCCAGCAAGAAACACTGCCTACGTTTTAAATAGCATGCTGCTCCGAGTAGAGGGATAAAACCCGGCACCAGGACGTGAATTGTCCCTTTGTCCAGCGTCTCCGCATGGTGACTGCACCCCATCTACGTGTCACTGAGGAGCTGTGTCAGTGATCAGACCGATGGCCGAGGCATCGCAGTGCTTGTGCTCACGTGACCCTTATTTTGCTTAGCAGTGGCCCCAAAGCACGAGCAGTGATGCTGGCAGTTAGAACACGTGAAAGAAGCCACGGAGCGCGCCCTTTCAGAGAAAAGGCATGTTGCGTATGACAGGGATGATCAGCCGGCGTGCCGTGGAGCACTGGGGTGCCACAGTTTTTAAAACAAGCAATACCTGACTGTTTAGTCGGGGCACTGACCTCTTTTCCCTCAGATTGTCAAATTAAAAAATGACAACAGTTAACATAATAGCCGTCTGCTGTGAATGAATCAAAATTAAACCTATTTTTTCTTTGTCAGATCGACTAAAAATATATTTTTTGGTATGCTGCAGAATACTAGTAATTAGCTTATGTGTGCCGTGAGGTAAAAAAGGTTTGAAATCACTGATATGAAAAAAAAAATAAGCACCTATAGGATTCAGTGTTATCCATGGTTTCAAGCATCCACTGGGGGTCTTGGAACGTTATCATCTCTGTGGAAAACGGGGGACTACTGTATTTTCTTCAGGACCTCGACATAGTTTGGCTGGCATCTGCTGTGGTTACTGTGAGGCGCATGAGGAAATGCTCTTGGCCTCCTGTGACTGGCCAGGCAGGAGCGCAGGAGTGTGGTCGGCATCGGAGCAAGTTGGGCCCAGGCCGCCAGCTTGCCCTGGTCGTCGGGCACTCCAGCACCAGTGCCAAGCGGTCAGCAGGAAGCCGTGGTCCTGGTGAGCTGCTGTGTGCTCTGCTCCCCAAAATCAGGGGCCTGGGGCAGAACCAGAGGGCTGAGCTATGAGCCCTCTGCCTGCAGGGACCCTCGGCCCACCCAGCAGACCCCTCCTGTCCTGCCCACACAGCCCAGCCCCTTCCCAAATGCACGAGGGCTCCTGGGTGCCCACTGGGTCCAGGAGGCCAATCCCCCGTATCCGGGGGTCAGCCTAGGCCCCCAGGCCATCTTGCCCAGGGCAGGGCACGCTAGGGTGTGTCCCACTCTGCATTCTCACGGGTCTCCAATCAGATGATGCTAGTGCCGTCAGAAGGCAGGGATCTCGGAGCCTCTTGTCGCCTGTGTCTGGTCTGAGTGGCGGTGGGTGCCAGCCTGCCTGGCACCCGATTCCTGCAGCCAAGCAGAGTGAAGAGGCTGGAGCCGACTCCCCGCGAACTTGAGAAGCATGGCTTAGCCGAGTCTCTGTTTTGACTTCCCACTCCGAGAGAGCAGCTGGAGACGCGGTTTCCCTTTCACACGGCTTGGTCTTCCAGATGTTCAGATTGGCACCACCCACCACCCGTGTCTGAGCCGCTGCAAGTTGTGGGAACTGTGCCTTAGAAACCATTAATTTTTGCTGTTAGGGGATCGCTCTGAGCCTCTCGAGGCCATGAGGGGCTGCCCGCCACCCTCCTAGGATCTGCAGGAAGAGCTGCCTCTGCCACCTCCTGGCTCAGTGAGGCCACATCAACTGAATTAGGGAGAAAGGGACCTCTGCTGGCTGCTCAGCTGTGATGACGCCCAAGGCTGTATGTAGCCTATGGGGAACTTGGCGGGGAGGCAGCTGTGCCCACACCCCTAGGGGCCACCGTGCTCTGCCCTCTGGGCCTTTATACCCAAAAGCAGGATTAACCGAGTTGACTGCACCAACGGTGGGTGTGGTGTGCTCTGCCCCTCGGCCCGGATCTCCTCTCAGCTCTGGGGGTCTCCAAACTGGGGCTGTCTGCTGGGCAGGTGCCACGACACACAGGAGGAAGAGCTGAGGGCCTGCAACATGGAGCTGCCACAGGAACTGGCCTCTAGCCCCACAGAGACCCCAAGCAGGGTGTGAGTTTGTGCATTCTCGCTGATTGTTCTGCCTTGGCTCCCCACCATGTGGCCCTGGGGGCACAAGGCCACAGCCTATCCACGCAAACAGTCTGCTGGCAGGACAGAAGCATAAACCCACCATGAAGTGCTGTCCTGCCCCCCAGCTGAGCCTGAGGAGGGGCATGAGGAGCGCTGGGGTCACAGAGAGAGTGGAAGGGAGGGCACCCGACCCCAGAAAGGGCCACAAGGGGACTCAAGAGGCTGTCAGCTTACCTGAGGCCCACAGGCAGCCTCCACAGAGACTGAGATGCCCTCAGAGGAAAAAGCACACACAGGAGCTTCCGTGAGGGGCCTGGGTTGTGTAGGCCCCGTGCCTTCCCCTTGGAGCACGTCTGTAATAGCTGCGTGGCCCTGCCACATCGTGTCTGTGGCTGCTCTGCTGTGTCCCGGGGCATCCGGGCCTGGAGTGGGCTGTCCTCCTGTCCTGGCCCCTTCTCTGGGGAGGGTTCGTGATCAGTCTTGACGCACATCACTCTCGGGCCATCGCTGCTTCTAGACTTTTCTGTGGTGAGAACCAGGAACTTTATAGTTAAAAAAAAAGAAACCATGAATTTCTTATTCAAATTTAACATTACGAGGTTTTGAACAACACACAAGAACTGTTTGCAGCTTTATTTTTTGTTTGGACATAGCCCTCTGAGGATATTCAGTGAAAATATGGGTTCCTGCAGCTCTTGGAACAAATCGTCTTTTTATCGCTGTTACCAACTTCATACACAAGCAGGCCCCTTTTTTCCAGGTTGTTTACAGCTCATAGGAATTTTTTCCATTTTTGATTTAATTTTATTTTTTTAATATATAAACTATTTGTATATATAAACCATATATATATTTTAATATATAAACTATATATGTGGTTAAGAAAAAATTCTATCACAGGATGTACTTGGAGAAGTCCTATTCTTGTCTCCCTCCCCTCCCCCCGTTTCCTCCCTTTCCGAAGCTCCCTGTTTATATTAGTCCTGCCTCATCCTTTCATTGATTCTCTGTGCAAATGTAGGGGTGTGTGTGAGTGCTTGTGCTGCGTGTGTGTGTTCGAGGCCCGTGGAGGCCAGGAGTCCCTTGACAATGTTTGTGTTTGATGTTTAACCAATTCTAAAGTGGGCATTCTGAGAAGTGTTTCCTGTAAACCAAGGGATCTTGGTCAAAACTGCTAAAGAAAACCGCAGTAAATAAACCACTCTTTATTTCCTCCAGGTCGAGTTCCAGAAACCGGAAGTCTGAATTTGGAGAAGGCTGGAGTAAACATTAACCCTGCAAGTAAGAAGGTCCTGGTCGATGCCCGGGAAGCCACCTCCGTCCCTCACATCTATGCCATCGGAGACGTAGCGGAGGTATGGCTGGTGGCTGGTGCCTGCCCCAGCCCCCGCCCTGGCCAGACCTGGGGATGCACAGGGCTGACAGAGGCTCTGGGCCAAGCCCTAGGGGCTGTTAGACTCAAGTTCTGGATAGAACTGGACGTCAGCCTCTGCTCTCTTGCATGCTCTTCCTTTCTGTGGAGGGTGGGTGGGGAAGGCTTAAAGATGGCTGAGAGACCGCTGAAAGCCCTTTAGCAGATTCCTGTTGTGAACCATCACTGCGTCAGCTCTGAGGGAACGGCATCTGGTCACACACTCTGGTGCCAGCCTCACCTCCCTACAGGCGGGCACAGGTTCAGGGCCCCAGAAATGTTGCTGCTGGACACGGCCTTGGGGCTATGCTGGCCCCAGAGCACTGGGTCTGACTTCCTTGCCTCAGTTTATGCTCTGATCTCTGGGCGGGTCAATACTCTCCATGGCTGTCAGACAGGGACTGGGGCCTCACGGCGTATGGACCCAGCCCCACTCCCAGGCCTGGTGCTCCCTCCCCTGGAAAGTAGGGCGCTTACCACCTATAAGTCCCTGGTGGAAGCCCTGCCCCCCAACCTCACAGGGTCCTAGCAAGACCTGCAGCTAGTCACTTGTGGGGCCTCTGCTCCCCCAAAGCCTCAGGAGCAGTCAGCCTGTCCTGCGTATTATACAGCATGTCCTGAGGAAGGTGGCTCAGGAGAGGCCCTGGTCAAAGGGGACTGAGAGGGGCACCAGGCCCCCCAGACCCCTACAGGCCTCTTGCCCTTGAGACCTGCTAGCTCCGTTGACATGTATGTTAGTTTCCTGGGGCTGCCACCACAAATCGCCACAAATTGGGTGGCTCAGGACAGTAGGAATTTATTTCCTCTAATTCTAGAGACTAGAAGTCTGAGATCCCCCCGCCCCCCAACTCCTGAGCCTCCAGGAGAACGATCCTTCCTTGCCTCTTCTAGTTGTAGCTTCCGGTGGCCCCAGACGTTCCAGGCTTGGAGCTGCAGCTCTGCCAGCTCTGTTCCTTCTTCACTGGGCCCTCCAGGTGGCTGTGTGTTCTTGTTTGTCTCTTATTAGGACCCTCCCGTTGGATTTAGGGCCCACCCTAATCCAGCATGACCTTGTCTTTGTCCCTACCTTAGTCATATCTTCAAAGACCCTTATTTCCAAATAAGGTCACGTGCTGAGGTTCCAGGCAGAGGCAAATCGGGGGGATGCTATTAAACCCACCATGATGTGTTGATTTACATTCATTCATCAGATACTGACTGAGGGCCCACTGTTCTGGCACCAGGCACTTTTCTGAGTTCTGGGGCCACTGCAGGAACAGATGAAAGCCCCAACCCTCATAGTGCTGACATTCTGGTAGAGGTCACAGATGACAAATAAGTAAGTGAACTATTTCAGATTCAGAAGATGCTTAGTGACCAAGGCTCAGCAGAGACCTAAAGGAGCGGCAGTGAGAGAGGCCTCTGGGCTGGGGAAGAGCTAGAGAAGGCACGAGGTTGCTCAGCAATGATGCTCATGGCCACATGCACCCAGGAATCCACTTGGGGAAATGCCTGGGGGTAGGGAGTAGTTAAGGTGAGCAGATCCCTGGGTGGAGCATCCTGGAGCTGGGAGGGCACAGGGGGCCATTGTCACTGATGCTGTGGGACCATCCTTCCCTCAGTGTCACCTGCCAGCCTCTGCTGTGATCATGATTTTTAGGGGGGGTTCAGGAGAGCTCTGACACATGGGGACAGTCTAGGGCAGGGCCTGGGCGTAGGCTGGGACTTCCCTTTGTTCCTGAAGGGACAGTCTTCCCATCTGTCATGGATCTTCAGTGACAGCTCAACTGGAACATGTGGTCAGAGCCCTGGCCAGCTCTCCTGCCAGGTCGTCTTTGACCATCTAGTCGGCCTGTTGCTGTGGACAGAAGTGAGTGGCTTTACATGCCCCCAAGTGTCCCATGGACCTGGCCCCCATTGCCGGGCAACGCAGTTATCAGTGTGACCTCTGATGGCCTGGACGTGGCATTCTCTACTAGTGGCCTTCTGTATTCATTCTGTGAGCTGTGCCCTAAGATAGCATCGAGGTCTTGGGAGAGAGCCCAGTTCAAATAAGACATGTTCTCTGGGCATCCCAGGTGCTGAGCGACTTGGAGTCCCATTAGCTGCAGAGCTCGTGCCAGCGCGGCAGAAACCAACATTTCAGACCATGTTGCCAGGAACGTATGGTACACACAAAGGCGTAATTTATTCAAACATTAAATCCACTTTCCTGAAGAGGTCACTCTGAACAGCCACAAAAGTTAACACCCCACTGGTCCAGGTGGAGGAGGCAATAGGCATTGTTTAGTGCAACACTGTGCCATGTGCCTGGAGGTTTCTGCACCTCGCCAGGCGTGGTGGAATGCACAGCCTGCTCTCCTGAGTTATCTCTGTGGATCTCCATTCATTTCTGGAATGTCAAACAACATCTGCATTTCCTGCTGCCAGGGAGGTGATTGGCAGCCTGTCCCAGGCTTATGTGTGCAGGAACGCTGGGGGCTGTGCCCCCACCACGCCCCCAGCAGGACACACACTGGGACAGAGGGGCCCCCAGCAGAGCGGCATTTTGATGTGGGATTTGTAATGGGCTGTGATGAGCGTGTGTCAGGAGCCCACAGAAGGCTTCGAGGGCCCATTTTAGCCCGAAGCCCAGTTAATGTGAATGCTTGAATGGCAGCAGCATCTCTTTTGAGCTTTGTTGCAGGGCTAGCTCTCCAAGGTCACCAGCATGAAGAAGGGGGTCAGGTAGAAGCCACAAGGGAGCGTGGGCACTGTGTGGGCTCGTCGGAATCTCACTTCTCTGCAGGGCAGGGTGTAGCCACCACAGGCGTCTCCCAGAGCGGGAGAGAGGGAGGGAAGAGAGAACAGCAGACTCGCTGAGAACCCTGGGTGCTGCTGCCTCAGCGCAGAGACCTAGCAGCGAACGGCGTTTGGGGGTTTCTGAAAGGGAGATGCCTCACTAGGAAGGTGATGGGGGGCTGCACAGACTCTCTTAGAGGACGGGCTGAACTAATTAACCCCCTACTCTTCCTTCCTCTGTCAGGGGCGGCCCGAGCTGACACCCACAGCTGTCATGGCAGGAAGGCTCCTGGCCCAGAGGCTCTGCGGCCAGTCCTCAGACCTGATGGACTACAACAATGTGAGTGCTCACTGACCTGCACAAGGCTAGGTTCAGCCTGGAGGGGCTGCGGCTCGTCCTGGGGTGAGGGGGCATGTGTGTGTGCCTGTGTGCGTGTACACACGCACATCTGTGTATATGCCAGTATGTGTGGGGTTGCATGAGCGTGCACTTCCCTGTGTGTGTTCATGTGGGCGTGTGGTGTGTGCAGGCATGCAGGTGCCTGCACTTTTGTGCATTTCTACGTGTGTGCATGCATATGGGTGTATATGCACACAGCTGCATGTGCACGTGTGTGGGTATGTACATCAGTATGTGTGTGCATGCCTGCGTGTGAGGTTTAGCTTTGTGGGCGGGGCCCAGGAAGAAGTGAGTGAGTCTACTCACTGCCAGCCAGCACATCTGGGGACTTGGCCTGACTCAGAACCTGCCTTCCAGGTCCCCACGACTGTCTTCACCCCACTGGAATATGGCTGTGTGGGGCTATCGGAGGAGGAGGCCGTGGCTCGTCACGGAGAGGAGCATGTGGAGGTAAGTCAGGGCCTGAGGAGAAGGGGCTGTCAGGACATGACCCCTGTGGCGCTCCAGGCCCCAGACACCCCTCGCAACAGAGCCCCCGCAGGCGAGCAGCAGTGCTGGCTCCCTGCTTCCCAGGGCCCGCAGCGGGCAGGGCAGGAGCCAGTGGGACCTGTGGACCCAGAGCGACGGCTGTGATGTTGCGATAGGGTGGGAAGGGACTTGTGAGGCGGAAGTGTGGCAGGGCGGTCCCAGAAACTAGGGAGCAACTACTGGCCTCACAGGGGCGCTTCTCTCCCCAGGCCTGGAAAGGCTTCTCCTGCACTCCGACCTCTGCTCCTTTGCCCCCACCCTCCTGCCCCAGTCTTGCCTCGCCCCCGGTTCCTTGAATTCCTGGGACTCCGACTCCCCTGTGGTTCCTGCAGTCTGCGACCCCTCATCCCACCAGCCCCATGCCAGCTTCTGCCTCTGTGCCTGTTCCCAGATCCTTCCAGGCCCCACAGGCCCCATGACAGCCCAGGGCAGGGGTTTCATCAGGCAGGACAAGGCTGCTTCAGGGGTCTGCTCTGGCAGGCCTGCTGTGGCCTGGGGATGGCCACAGAGCATGCCCCAGGCAGCCCAGCCGGATGTGGGGAGGCTTTGGATTCTGGAAGCCTTCATGTGGCTTCCTCTTGCTGTTGCAGCAGCCTGCAGGCAGACCAGTGAGAAACCAGACCCCATGTGGCCACCACCGCAGGGCTTGGTACCCTTTGGGAATGAGGCACTGGATGCCAGGGCCTGCCCCTTGCCCCAGCGCCCCAGTCCCCTCCATCAACGGGCCAGGCCTGACAGGCCGGCCTTTCCCTCAGCACTTTATTTGCTATTTTTGTTTGATTCATCACAAGTACACTGGGACAGATGTTCATGGCATTTTATAATGTTGTTTTATGTTTCACAATGTTGAATGGCCAAATACCCTTTGTTTGTTTTTTTTCCAATTCTGTCTTAGTTAGAACAATATTCTCTGAAGCTCCATTAATTAATAATGGCTGTGCAACACATGTGAGGGCCCCACTCATTTTTTACTCAGCCGCAGCCCTGAACACACTGTCGATCCCTTCTCGGGTGCTGAAAGCCTTTGTCCGACAGCTCCAGTGTGGGCCGGGGGCCACCCTGCGCCTACCCCCTCCTCCCTGCTCAAGTGAGGGCCCACCAAGCACCAGGGGGCCCGAGGGAGGCCAGATGGCCACCGCTAACCCACTCCTGTCCCCCACTGCCCCAGTCACCCTGTTCACTCTGCAGCGTCCACCCAATCTGCACTCCTGGGGGAGGCCCATGCCTTGTGCAGAGCCTCAGGCTCAGGGATCAGTCACAGCGGGTGGTGCTGACCTGGAGCCTGCTCTGCCGCTGTGGTTCATGGGGGTCTCGGCCTGCGTGGGACAGGTTCTGTCCTGTGGCGTGGCTCTGGCCACAGACCGCCTGTGCACGGGTCTCTGCTGTGTTCACACAGCCTGTCAGAGCTGGAAAATGTCTAGGGGGGTTGATTGGCTGCAGCTGCTGATTCCAGGGATTGGTACCTTATCACCCAGGTTTATCACGCCTACTATAAACCACTGGAGTTCACGGTGGCTGAACGGGATGCGTCCCAGTGTTACATAAAGGTGAGTGTCCTCATGGGCCTGAGTCGGGGCATGCCAGGAGGTGAGGGGGAAGGAAAGAGTGGGCCCTGGAGTTGGGGGGGAGCCCCAAATGTAGCCCTGGGGTCCCACCTCCAGCCAGGTGACAGCTGACCATGTGGCTTTCAGATGGTGTGCCTGCGGGAGCCCCCGCAGCTGGTGCTGGGCCTGCACTTCCTTGGCCCCAACGCAGGTGAAGTTACTCAAGGATTTGCTCTGGGGATCAAGTAAGTCCCAAAGAATGTCGGCCGTTACACGAGGCCCAGGCTGGTGTCCCTCGGAATATTGGGAGCACTACACTAGAACATCCTCTGCGTTGACATTGCTTTCGTGTAGTGTTGTCTGTGTTTTCGGCAGAGCATCTCCTTAGACGGGTCAGGTTCAGCCAGACAAGAGGCACTTTCTTCTCCAGCCAAACCCTGTTAAGCAAGCCACACTGACTGTCTATGGCCAGGCCACCTGGGGGGCACTGGGAGAGCCTCACGTCCCTGGTGACCCTTGGGGAGTCAGTCTTTGGATCCTTTCTACTCAGAATGAGCAGAGTTGGGGTACTTGTTCTTGGGGCCCAGTGCCCAGGTGGCCACGAGCAAGGTCCCAGCCTCAGGTGGACTGTGGGAGCTGCACCCCTGCTGCACGGGTGTTCGTCTACAGGAGCCCCGGCCATTACCTGTGTCTTGGGCACAGGCTGTTCACTGTGGGGCCCAGGGCTGCCTGGGGCCTTTGCTGACAGATGCTCTGGGTGTGAGTGGGTCGTCCAGGGCAGTGAGGAGTTTGGGCAGCTGGGTGTGGGGCTGTCGGAGGCCGGAGAGTGGGATGAAGCAGAGGAGAAAGGCTGAACTCATAGGGAAGATGTGTGTACCTCCTGGATCCCCACATGTGCTTGGGGTGTGTGAAGGGGGAGGTCCGAGGACAGGGCTGGGGTTCAAGAAGCAGGGTTGATACCCAGAAAAGCTGACAATAGAGGGGCTACAAAGGCCGGGGGTCTAGTCCAGACATCCCAGGGGCACCCCTGCCTCCCATAAGGGCGGCACAGGCCCTCAGATAGGGGCACCCCATCACAGGACAGCAAGCCTGGGGCCCCACCACTGCCCCCTAGCCCTTCTCACACACATCAAGGTGATCACTGGGTTGTGGGGTCAGGTTCTCCCCGGAGGGGAAGGGGCGCTGAGCCTTGGAGGAGAGGAGAGTAGGCAGGGCTGGATCCAGAGCTGGACTCACATCCTTGGAACATGCGTCTGTGGTCCTTAATCATGGGATTCAGGTTACAGCCCATTCAGTCCAGAGTGACCACTGGAAGGAAGCCTATGGGCCTGGTACAAGGCTCTGCTGAATCTTGCCAGAGCCCGTTGAGTGGAGGGCTATCCACCCTGGGCACAAGGAGGACAGCTAAGGGTGACCCCTGGAACCTGGCCCACTGGGCCGCATGTGTGTGCTGGCAGGCCGGGCTGCCCACGGCACCAGCCCAGAGGATCTCCGGGGCCGGTGGGACACCAAGCCATGTCCATCCGTACGTTGGCACGCTGCTACTCTTGCCAGGACTGACGCTCAGCTTCTGGAACAATGTCTGGAGAGACTCTTTCAAATTCGGCAGCTTTTTAAAATAATGCAACTGCAAAGGGCTGATTTCTGTAACATACACAGAACTCTTAGAAATCAACAGTAATAATTATAGGACCAATCCAATAGAAAGATAGAGAACACGAATGGGCAATTCAGCAGAAATGAAGATAAAAATAAGTAGAAAGCTGCTGTGTCTCGATCAGAATTTTAAAATGTAATGGAAACACCAAGAAACCCTTTTGGCTAGGGAAGGCGATAGTTTTCCAGCGTCTGCACAGCAGAGCCGCTGAAGGTCTGAGCAAGTCAGCGGAGCCATGAGAGTGATGTGTCCGGCCCAGTCGGGAGGAAGGACTGGCCCATCCGTCATAGGGCCCTCTGTCCACATTTGAAATGAACACACTAGTCGCTCACGCTGGGACCCTTCCCACCAGACAGGTCTTCCAGCACACGTGTGCCGACGTAAGGGCAGTGCCCTGTGGGTGTCCGTACACAGTGTGCCAAGGAGAGACCAGTGCACGGGGGATGGTTGTTGCTGAGCGTGCAGGAGGCACCTGTGTAACAAGAACTGGGTGCCAAGCAGAAGAGCGGGCTGGGAGGGGGAGCTAGGCTGGTGCAGGCTGCGGTAATGAAAAGTGGGCTCAGGCAGAGGGAGGAAGTGGGCCCCACAGAAGGACCAGCTAGAGCCCCAGCCCAAGTAGAGCTGCGTCTGGTGGACTGGGAGCAGCAGGAGACCAGGCTGGAGCAAGTGGGGGACGGGTCAGGTGTGATGCAGGCTTGAGATGGGGCTGCTTGGCCACTGCAGGCACTGGGCATTTTCTTGGAGAGAGATGGGGTGGGTTGAACAGGTGTTTCTGGCTGCTGGCTGGAGGACAGAGGGTGGGAGCCAGGGCTGGGCAACGGTGGGAAGACCGAGACTCCCAAGGCCAGGGTAACATGAACATGTCTCCCTGCACTGCCTGACTCCCCGCCTTCCCCTGCATGTAGGTGTGGGGCCTCCTATGCACAGGTGATGCGGACAGTGGGCATCCATCCCACTTGTGCCGAGGAGGTAGCCAAACTGCGCATCACTAAGCGCTCGGGCCTGGACCCCACCGTGACTGGCTGCTGAGGGTAAGCCACCATCCCTGCCAGGCCCAGGGCACACCGCACACCAGCATCCCCCACCGCCAGGCCCTTCGGAGGTTCGGATCCAGGTACATGGGTGGGGTGGGCTTTATGTAAGGATAGAGCAGTAATGGGAGGGAGGAGGGTTCCACCGTGAACCGCTCTTCAGTGGTGTGGCAGGCTGTACCTGCTGTGCCACCTCAGACAGGTGAGCCCTGGGCACCTGTCTTGTTTTTTTCCCGAAGCAAAGAAACAAGGCTAGGATGGGAGGCCACAGAGGCCCCCCTTCCCTGGCCTGGCTGCCGCTGCTCCCACATGCTCCCTCACGCCCATCACAGGTAGCCTGTCCCAGGTGGGACACTGGGTGTGGACAGTGTCCCCCAGGCTGAGCTCAGTGGGCCACTGGGCGGGAGGAAAGGACCTCTCTCCCCCGCCTTACTCCACGCAGAGCAGTGCCGGCATGTTTCTCTCCCGCCCAGAAGGTGGAGATACTGCCTTGTGCACAGCTACTCCACACAGCTGGTTCTGTTTGAGCTTCGATAAGCCAGGCTAGGCCAGCGGCTGCCGGAAGCCTCTGGCTACGTTGTTGATCCCAACCCTCTTCTGAGGAGGAAGACATTAGCAAGACCCTCCCTGACCCCTGCCAAGGGGACGCCTGTGGTCAGGGCCTTTCATCTCCCAGCCTGAGCATCCTCCAGCCCCAGCATGAGGGGCCGCGTCATGGCTGAGCATCCCATGCTCAGTGGGCTCAGGGCCTCTCCTGCGGCGCTCTGGGCACCCGCTCCATCGCGGTCCCCCAACCAGGGCTGCCTTTGGTGCAGACTAACAAAGGGCATCCTGAGGAAACTCTTATCTGAGCGTCACACCTAAAAGAGCTATTTTGTTAAGAGCCTGCCATAAATTTTTATCATTGCAAAATATTTTTCACAGCACAATGCTCCCTGTGACTCATCATCCTGGGGGGGGGAGCATTCTTCACGCTGGTTTCCCTTCTACCCCGAGAGGCTCCATGTGTGCGGCCACGAGAGACATGGCCAGGCATATGTGGGGGTGGTGTGGCCACCTCATGCTGACTCCCCATCTTTGGCAGGACATTGGAGACCCTCACCCCTGTTTGGATAGCCCCAGCCTGGAGAGCCCCTGAGGTGGCTGGCGTGGGGCGGTGTGTCTGGATGGACTGCCCTTGTGCCCTGCAGGGATGGCTCCCAGGGGGTGTCAGCCCCCTCACCTGCACCATCCACCCCCTCCTGCCTGGGCCGGCCCTGTCCGGCCCCCGACGCCAGATGATGACGACCTGCGCAGAAACCCACCCTGTGGGCTGCCCACGTCAGAACCCCCTGGTGTTTCTGGACTGTAAATAAAGAGGGTGTTTTCCCGAAGCGCGTGCTGCCTGTAGTATCCTCTACCGGCCCCAGGATGGCCCGCGTAGGGGTGAGGCCTGGCCGCCCACCCCATCGAACCCCCCACCACCTCCCTTTATCATTTGGGAGCTGCTTCCACGTCATTCTGCCATGGGAACTGGGGTAGCATCACTGCGTTCCCAGCGGCAGTGCCTCAGAAGACCCTGACGCTTCCTTCCCAGCGCAGCCCTCAGGGAATCCCTCCCGGGATCCTTTGTGTACCTTGCAGGTGCTCTGAGCTCCCACTAGGTGCTCAGGAGGGACAGGGAGCCTCTCGCTTTGCTTCAGAGCATCCTGCCAGTGGTGTGACGGAGCAACAGTAGGGGGCAGGGGTTTTGGAAGCTTTCTGTCCCCTGAATGTCAGGCACCTCATTACGTTTTCATGGTGGCCTCCAAGTCAGCGTGTCTGCTGTGCTCAGGCTAATCCTGCACATTGAGGCTTGATGGGCCCAGGGAGCCTCCGTCTGCACCGGCTGCACCTGTCAGTCACTGCAGAGAGATAGCGCTGACAGCGATGGGCAGGGCCTGGCATTGTGCTGAGGCTTTAGTGGCGGTTAATCTTGTGTCTTTCTTAAGAAAACATCACTTAGTCTGCCGGCCCGGGAGCCCTGGATGGGACCCTGCTTGTCAGCAAACAAAGGAATGTCTTTGCACCTTAATGGGCCTACGGGAGCCTCAGACTCTCTGTGTGAAGCGCGTGCAGGAGCTCTCAGACGCCCAATTAAGATGCCAAGTGCTGGGCTGGGCCTGGCCCTCTCGACAAGTGCAGTGCGAGATCAGCCGTGTCCCATTTAACGCACGGCTGGCGGCGCGCCCTGTCCTGGATCCTGCTCGGAGGGCCGGAGGGCCGCCTCTCCACTGGGAGGAGGTGTGCCCCTGTCTTGGAGGCAAAGGCGAGGTCTGCAGAGGTCAGCTGACACTTGGGCTGCCGGGGTGGCAAGAGGGGCCCCTTGTAGGCAGGGGCTTGCTGATACAGCCCCTGCCTTGGGGCAAAAGAGGAACCTGAAATGGCCTTGTTGCTTTTTGTGATGATGGAAATGATGCTGCCCTGGTGGGAGCCCTCAGCACACACTGGGCATGGCACAGTGGTGAGGGTCAGTTGTGCCCATCACTGGCAGCCAGAGTGCCGTCCACATGTGCCTCCCCCCGCGACCCTTGGCGGTTTCCTTTGCACATGCCTTCCCCCGGCACAGAACTTGCTCCAGCACTCGTGCTGGGTCTGGCCTGTGCTGTCACCTAGGAGAGAACAAAGCACCCATGGTGCTGGGAACCCCCAGCCACCCTGTCCGGCCCTGCGGGTGTTCAGGACAGCTCTTGGGGGATGCTACCTGTGTGGCCTTGAAGCTCTACAGCACCCATCCCAGAGCCCCCAGGCCTGCTGGCTCCCCTGCATGGGGGCTCACAGCCTTCCAGTAAATGGTGGGCAGGGGCCTAGCCCCGTTCACGAGCAGGGGGTATTCCAGGGGGAGGCCTGCCACAAAAGGCCTGGCCTTGGTGACTGCCATCACCTGGGCCACCTTCCTACCACATGCCGTGTCAGTACGCAATTGCCAGCTATGGGGCCCAGTAACCTGGACATCCCACATTGTACCCGCCGCTCTGTGGGGCCAGGGGACCAGATTCTAGGGCCTCTGGCTGTGCAGGGTGTTCCGATAGCTGCTTCACTCAGAACAGGGACCACTGTGCACGTGGGTCTCCAGTCTAAATGCGAGCGTGGGTGGCAGGACAGCACGGAGCTTCAGCGTTGTTTCTCCTGCTTGCCGCCTGGCTCCAGGCTCACTGCATCGCCTGAGGCCCCTCTCTAGGCCCACCCATACCCTGTGCCCTCCTCCCAGGGTCTGAGGGAGGAGCCAGAGCATCACAGGCCAGGTGCTCTCCACCTGGCCTGAGGGCCGCCTTCCCGCCGCCCTTGCCTGTTTTTATGGCGCAATGAAAATATGATTTTAATTCCTCAGATTGTTTTGTGTAACCTACAATTACCCCCGGCGACGTCCTGCACACTTCTTCTTATGGCTCAGATTATGCAATGACATGGGAGGGAGAGGGGCTGCTGCTCAGGGGCCACACTGCTCCCGCCCACCTTACCCTTGGCTCTGAAGCTGGGCAAGTCACCATCTGGCTGGCGGCCACTCCTCTTCCTTTTCCAGCCCCAGAAGGTCAGAGGCCCCAAGGGAGGCAGGTACACAGAGGAGGGGTGACAAGCAGTTACTGAGGGCTAGACTGAGGACAAAATAGGCAAGGCAAGGGAGGGGTGGTCCCGGCCGGAGAAGGGGATCTAGGACTGACAGCTGGAGGTGCAGAGGGGGCACCAGCTCACAGGAGGTGGCCAAGATGCTCAGGCTGCCATCCCAAACCCTCCAAACCCTCTGCAGGCTGCTGGTGTCTTCCCACAGCCCTGCCAAGACCCCCAGCTTTTCTTGGAAATTGCAGGAAATACCCGGCCCCTTACGTGCTTCAGCCATGTTTTAATGTGGTGGGGAGGCCTGGCTTAGGAAATGACCACTGACTGGGCCAGGGGCCCTTGCCGGCAGAGCTGACCCAGGAGAAACAGGTCTAGGCCAGGTGGTCCCTATGGTTCAGGGTGTCTCTGTCTGTGGCTTCAGGTTTGGGCTTGCCCCTGAGGACCCTGGGGTGGCTTGTCCCACAGTGTCTGGGCCACACACAGCACTTGGTGGCAGAGGCAGTGCCCTAGGGCCTGGCCCACTCCCCAACCTGAGGCAGGCCTGAGCCCCTCACCTACTGTTCACTGCTGGGTGCAGAGCTGCTGGAGCTGCTGCAGTGCAAGTGACCCAGGACCCTGCACTCTGAGTTGGCCAGTTAGTGTGCTCCTCAGGGCCTGTGCCGTCTTGAGAGACCCATGGCTTCCAGGCCACATCACTGAGCCCTCGAGACCCCGTTCACACTCCAGGTGCCCATGAGGGGGCTCCTTACATGGCCTCAGTGCCCTACGCTCACGTCACTTACTGGAAGTGCACACATTGGCGTCCGGCTCTTGTGAGTACATCAGGGTCCAGGCCAGGGTGCTCAGGGGTGGGTCACCAGGAGCCACTCCTACCTCCTTGAGTTGCTCACAGCTGGCTAAGCCTCCCAGGCGCCCTCTGGGAGACACTTCCCCTCCCTCCCAACCCCAGGGGTCCCCACCAGGCAGAGGCAGGGCTGAGTGACTACCAGAGTGATGCCCCAGGGAGGGGGCAGGGGAGACAGGGGTTTGGGCTGGTTGTACAGGTACTGCTTCTTGTTCCACATGCACTTGATCTTGGGAAGGCCGGGGCCACGACCTTCAGACCTAGGTGTGACACCTGCGGGACAGGGCAGCCCAATGCCCTCCCCTGCAGACCTGCTCTGAGCAGGCCTGCTCTGCTGCCTACTCTGCCGTGTCCCCACTCCTCCCCCAGCTACCTCCCGAGCTTCCAGCAGTCTCTTGGGTTTCTGGTGCTGCCACTGAGGGCTCCAGGAACCCTGCACATCCTGGTCCCCGGCCAAGCACCTGTGCCTGCAAGGGCAGCAAAGAGGCCACAGAGTGGGCCCCATGGGGCCCAGCAAAGCATCTTAGAGCTGAGCTCACCTAATCCCAGCCCCAGCGTGCTATGGTGCTCGGGTTTCCCTAATCCCGAAACCCAAACCAGGGCCCAGCAGCCTTCCCAGCGCCATGTGAAGGGGCAGCAAGAAGACCCCCACCATGAGCCTGTTGTGTTTAGAGCTGACCCCCACCGGGACAGGACAGGGAGGTGGGCACCCACAGAGTGAAGAGGCAACCCCGATGAGCCTGGTGAGCTTAAGAAACAGTCCAGGCAGGAAATTCAAAGCCGGTGGCGACAGCAGAAATAACGGACAAGGCAGGCCCACGTCGAGCTTGCTGAGGTCCTGGCCTCTAGGGTTTCATGGGACAGTGATCTGGCCATGAAATTAAGCTTTTTTTCCCCTAATAAAATCGGGATTTTTTTGGCTTATAACTGATGATCAAATAACACCAAGTGCTTGGGAATAAAGTGGAACCATAAACAAGAGACCGTGTGACCTTGTTATGTAACAGCTGGGGGTCAGGAGCCAGCTGGGCCCAGCTCCCTTGCCCTGACCACTGACCACTGACCCAGCCAAGGCTCGCAAGGGACTGGGCAGCAGGCACATGTGTGCGAACAACCCAGCACGGGGCACCCCACAGGCTCCCCTTTACAGTTATATTAGTGAGCCATGCAGGCCGTGTCTGGTGAGAACAGTTAATGGCATCTCGTGATCTTTGGCATCTTTGAAGAATTTTCATACCCAAAATTTCCCCAGAGCAGATGTAATTAGCTCTTGAACAACCAGGGTCAAGATAGGAGACAGAATGTGAGGAGATCAAAGCAACATCTAAATGTATTTGGGGGGGGCGGCCTCCCACTTGATGAATGAGAAAACCTGTGCTCAGACTCCCCAGAAGTCTCTGGGGGCCCCAGTGTTTTAGCCACACCACCACCTTGTCCACCATGGCCTCGGTGCCAGGCCTCTGCCTGTGGAAGAGGGTAGATGGGAGGTGAGACCTCCAGAGCAGCTTCAATGGCTCATTGTTCGGCCCGTGGTGGCTGGAATTGGGCTGGGTGATGATAGTAATAAAGCCCTAACAATTAACAGAGGTTGGGTTTCCATAGCTTGGGGACTGTTTGATTTTCAAAGTCTTTGGGAGGGGAGAAGGCGTATAAATAGAGTATGTTGTTCACATCAGCCCACTCTTTGCAAGTCAGAGTTCCATCCGGTGCCTTACATCTCTCCCGAGGTGGGATACCTATCAGCTCCCTGGTGCCCGAACACATCAGGGCGGGGCGCTGCCCCAGGAGGCCCAGGCACAGCCTGAATGAGTGTTGCTTTGACCAGCTCAGACCAGCTCTGACCCCCCCACCCCACCCAGTGAGGGTGGCTGGGGGTCCTGATGCCTCATTGAGTGGGGCTGCTCCTCTCCCTCCCGCTATGTACTCCCTCCCACAGCACACCACTGGCCCTCAGCCTGTGTCCATGCTGTTCCCTCAGCCCAAAGTGGTGCACCCACCCTCTGCCCATCTAACTCCCTCTCTTCAGTTAAGAGTCAGTGCCGAGCTCCCCCTTCAGGAAGCCTTCCCTGACACCTGGCAAGGGGCCAGCCTAGGGCTTCCACGGAATCCCGGTTCTTTATTACTGTCTTTTCCTCTCTTGCCCTGAAGAAGCCTCCTTCTCACGTCTTTGTCACCAGCACGTGACTGGTGCCCAGAGAACGGCTGTCCAGTGAATGCTGGTGTGAAGTCTGTGTGGCATTTCCTATTCTGAAACGCCCACGGTGCTCTGCTCCGCAGGTCTGAGTGCGTGTGCTCCACACCCTAGACCTCCGTGGAAGGGGGTGTGGCTTAGAACCTGACCCGGACTTCCCTCAGCTTCCCTCCCCCCAGTGCTGACGTGCCAGGACCACACCAGGAGGGCACCACAGCAGATCTGCCCCAACATCTCACCAGTCACTAAGTGTCCTGACCACAAAGGCAGGCACAACTGGATTGAGGCTTGTAAGGCAAATGGATGGAGGGGCTGGGCTGAGCACTAACTGAGCAGGTCGGAGAGGGCTAACTTCTCCACAGATAGAAACGACCAACTCCAGACAAAATAGAAAAGATAACTCTTTGAAAGCACTGAACATCACCCCGAAGCAGCCAGAAACTAGAGGAAATCCCACCACTGGGAGAAGAGAAATGCACTAAGATCCTTGTTTATACTGCTTTTACCCTGAGGGCCCCCTTTTGGCCATGGCATAGGTGACGGCACATGAGAAGCTGTGGTCCTATGGGCTCAGGGTGCCAAGAGAACAGAGTTTGGGTCAGCCAGAGCATCTGGGGATGAAGGAGGAAATCCTGGAGGACCTGCATATAAACTCCCCTCGAACCCTTGGTAGACTGCTGAACTGCACACGCGTGACCAAGATTCAACAAGTGTGGAAGATAACAGCTGCACAGAGACCCAGCTCTCACCTACCACAGGGGAGGACAGGGCTTGGGTCACAAGTCCTGCCACGTTACAGGGGCTGTGTACATCCTGTGGGCTCTCCACTGGAACCACAGGAGGTCCACGCTGTGGGAGAAGAAACTATGTCCCAGGACTAAAGGGTTTGCATCAGGACTAAAGGCAAAACTGCAAGAGACCCACCCTAGCAAACATAAAAGCAATCGAACTCTCGAAATCCAAATATGAGAGAAAGCAACCAGAGAAATGAGAACACATTACATGTCCGCCTTCACATCAGAAAAAAAAAATGTAGATCAGAAGCAATGAAACAAAATTTAGGTGCAGAAAAGAAAGGCCAACCTAGAAATGGGTGTATAGTAAAACCATTTTTTCAATGAGGGAGAAAGGAGAACATTTGCAGATAATGACAGCCAAGGTAACTCCTCGTCAGAAGGCGCTCGCCGTGAGAGCTGCGATGGGAAGGCCTCCAGGCTGCAGAGAAATCACACCCGGTTTGGACTCTGAGGCTAATGACCGAAAGCAATGAAGAAAACCAGAAATGGTGAAAATGCAGGTAAATTTAAAAGACTATTTTTCCCTTTTCTTATTTTCTTTAAAAGCACGATTACTTAAAGTAAGAATTAGAACCGTGTACAGTGGGGTTTATGTGAATAAAGAACAGATGCCAACAGCAAAAAGATGGCTGCAAGTGGAATCATACAGTTGCAGGGGTCTCAGAGTCAGTGTGAGGTGGTGCGATGTTGATTCTAAGTAGCTTACAGGAAACTAAACGCGTGTGTGGTGACTCCTAGAGCAACCGCTAAATAGAACACAAAGAGGTACAGCTAAACGCCCACAGAGGAATTAAAATGAAATACTAGAAGAGTTGATATAACCAAAAGAGGAAACAAAAGGAGTAACAGAAAAGAGAAAAGGAGAAAGGAAGGAAGGAAGGGAGAAAGGGAGGGAGGGAGACAATATCGCAGATGGAAGAGGTAACACTGTTACACAGCCTAATGGGTGTTAAAAAGATAAAAAGGCAACATTATGAACACACTTAATTTGATACATTTAACAAGTTAGACACAGACACATTACTTTCACAAGAAGTAAAAAATATGAATAACTATTAAAGGAATTCCATTCTTTATTAAAAGTATCCCATAAAGAAAACTCCAGGCCCAGATGGTTTCACTGATGAATTTTAGCAAACATTTAAGGAAGCAAACATATAGACATATAGACAACCTAATGCCAACCTACACCAATTATTTCAGAATGTAGAGGAGGAAAAAACACTTCCCAAGTCATTTTATGAGGCCAGTATTACCTTGATATAAAACCAGACAAAGACATTACAGGAAAAGAAAATGACAAACCAATATCCCTTAAGTATGTAGATCAAGGTCCTTAGCAAAATATGAGTGCTTGAACCTAGCACTACATGCAAAGAATTCATTACGGCCAAGTGGGGTTTATCCCAGGAATGCAAGTGGTTTTACACGCAACATCCAGTCCTTGTCATTTGTCACATTAACAGAATGAAAAAAAAAACCCACTGTGATCATAGCAAAGACTGAGTAAAAGCATTTGACCAAATCCAACACCCATTTATGAAAAACAAAACTTCTGCAAACTAGGACTCAAAGGAAACTCCCTCGACCTGATAAAAAGGCATCTATGGAAAACATCGACAGCTAACAGCAGACTTAATAGTGAAAGAACAAACGCTCTCCTTCTAAGATTAGGAAGAGGTCAAGGATGCCTACTCCTACCACCTTCACTGAACGTGATTGCTGAAAGCCTGGCCATTGCAATAGGCCAAATAAAAAATCATCTTTTTATATGTACATATATGTATGTATGCACACTCCATATATAGATATACAAATGCCATACATAAAAAAGAAGGATAATTGTCTTTATTTATAGATGACATGGTCATGTACGTAGAAAATCCTAAGGAACCTATAGATTTATAAACAACTACTAGAACTATTAAGTGAATTAGGCAAGAGCATAAGATAAAAGGTCAAATCTATTTTTACACACTAGCAAAGAACAACTGGAAAATTAAAATTTTAAAATACTATTTACAATAGTATCTATACCCCTAGAATGTTGAGAGATAAATTTAACAAAATCCTTGCAAATCTGTGCGCTGAAATTGTAACACTTCCTGAAATTAATGAAGACCTAAAAAAAGGGCAACAGTCCCATGAATGAGGACTCCACTCTCAGGACACAGCCACCTCTGAAAGCCCCACCTCTCATATCCTCACACGGGGGGGGGGTGCAGGGGGCGGTGAGGATGTCACCATACGAATGGGGTGGGGGGCACACACATTTGCTCCATAACAAGGCTGAAGCACAAGGAACCCCAGGGGCACCAGGCTCAGGTGTCCAGCCCACTGGCTAGGTTGGAAGGGTCTCTGAGACATCCATACTAATGACGTGGGGCACAGCCCACCAGCAGGGCAGGAAAGAGACCCCTTTCTGGAAAATGACACTGGAACCTCTGAGAAGGCACCAAAGGGTTCAAATCTCTGTTAGGGCAAGAAGGGGCTCGATGAACAGAGAGATTCTGCCTGGCCTGGTTCTGGGCTCTGAGTGTCTACCAGCTCACTTCAGGGAAGGGCTCTGATAAAGGTCCAAGAGCAAGAAATACAGGTGGGCTTGAGAGGCTGAAGTTCTTGCGCAGCTGGTGGCAGCTGGTGGCAGCTCTCTTGGCAGCTACACGTCCCTGCTTTTTTGCTGTCCCCTGTCTCTGGGGAGCCACAGTGCTGACATCAACCCCAAACACTTCAGAACCAAAGTCCTTGCTCCAATCTCCCCTGCCTGACCACTGCCTCTGGGCCTCCCAATTCAAACCCTCACATGTAGCACCGAAGACAAATGGGAGCACTCCCCAAGGAGGGGCTGCACGCTGGGTAGGAATCCTCAAGTTTACCATTACTCAGGCAAGTCCTGGCCTTCACAAAGCCTAGCTTCTCTGTCTGTGAAATGAGCTGACTCCGGCCTCCTCATTGGATGAGAAGCTTGAGATTGCACGCTGTGCCCTTGATGGGCTCTCAGCAGAGTTAGCTTGTCCCACTACATGGCTGAAAAAGCAGCACTGGACCGTCCTAAGGATCCAGCTCACAGGAAAGTTAAAACCATTTAAAAAATATGTATCAAAATCAATGTAATACAACATATCAATAGAAAGAACAAAAAAAACCCACGTGATTATCTCCATCGATACAGAGAAAAGCATTTGATAAAGTCCAGTATTTTTTCATAATAAAATACTCAATAAACTAGGCATAGAAGGACACTTCTTCAATATGATAAAGATCATATGTAAAAAACCTACAGCCAAGTCCTACTCAATGGTGAGAAACTTGGAAGCTCTTCCTGCTCTTACCACTTCTAGTCAACTTAGTGCTGGAAATCCCAGCCAGAGCAGTAAGGCAAGAAAAAGAAAGAAAGGCATTCAAATTGGAAAGGAAGAAGTAAAATTATTTGTTTGCAGATGATATGACCTTCTACTTAGAAAACCTGACTCTGGCTGGTATAGCTCAATGGATTGATCGCTGGCCCGTGAATGAAAGGGTTGCCGGTTCGATTCCCAGTCAGGGTACATGCCTGCACTGCAGGCCAGTTCCCCAGCAAGGGTGCGTTGAGAGGCGACCACACATTGATGTTTCTTTCCCTCTCTTTCTCCTTCCCTTCCCCTCTCTCTGAAAACAAAATAAAATCTTAAAAAAAAGAGAGAAATAGAAAACCTGAAAGATTTCACAAAAACACGGCTAGAGGTAATAAATGCATTGAGCCAAGTTTCAGGATACAAAAGCAACACACAAAAGTCAGCATGTCTCTATACACTGACAATGAACAGTCCAAAAAGGAAATTAAGAAAGCAGTTCCATTTACAATAACATCAGAGAGAATAAAATATACAGATATAAACTTAACCACAGAGGCAAAAGACTTGTACACTAAAAACTACAAAAAAAATCACTGAAAGAAATGAAAGAAGTCCTAAATAAATGGAAAGTCATCCTATACTCGTGGAGTGGAAGACAATATTACTAAAAATACCCATATACACAAAGTAATGTACAGATTAAATGCAATCCCTATCAAAGTCCCAACAGTTTTGTTTTCTCAGAAATAGAAAAACCCAATCTGATGTTCATATAGAATCTCAAGGGACCTCAATAACCAAAATAATCTTTTTCTAAAAAAGATTTTATTTATTTTATTTTTTAGAGAGAGGGGAAGGGAGGGAGAAAGAGAGGGAGAGAAACATCAATGTGTTCTTGCCTTTCACATGCCCCCAACTGGGGACCTGGCTCAACAACCCAGGCATGTGTCCTGACTGGGAAACGAACCAGCAACCTTTCCATTCGCAAGCCGATGCGCATTCCACTGAGCCACACCAGCCAGACCCCAAAACAATCTTAAAAAAAAAAAAGTTTGGAGGACTCACACCTCCTGATTTCAAAACTTATCATGAAGATACAGTAACCATGAGTGTCTGACATAAAGGTAGACATACACACCAATGGATTAAAAGAGAGATTCCAGCAAAAACCTTTGCATTCATCATAAACTGATTTTTTAAAAAGATTTTATTTATTTATTTTTAGAGATAGAGGAAGGGAAGGAGAGAAGGAGAGAAACATCAGTTGGTTGCCTCTCACATGCACCCGACCACAGGGACGGAACCAGCAACCCAGGCTTGTGCCCTGACTGGGAGTCGAACCAGTGAGCTTTTGCTTTGTGGAACTGTCGACTCCAAACAACTGAGTGACACGGGTCAGGGCTATCGCCAATTGATTTTGACAAGGGTGCCAAGACCCTTCAATGGGGAAAGACAGTCTTTTCAGCAAATGGTGCTGGGAAAACTGGATACCCACGTGCAAAAAATGAAGTTGGACCATAACTTTACACCAAGTTATACAAAAACAACCTGAAATAGATTGAAGACCCAGAGCTAAAACTATAAAACCCTTAGAAGAAAACAAGGGAAAATCTCCACAATATTGGATTTGGCAATGATTTCATGGATGTGACATCAAAACAACAAAAGAAAAAAATGGATAATTCTACTTTGTCAAAATTAAAAGATTTGTGTATCAAAACCATCAAAAGAGTGAAAAGATAAATTCACTGAGTGGGAAAAATATTTGCAAATCGTATATCTAATAAGAGGTTAATAACCAAAATATACCCCCAAAACCCTCCTACGATTCAACAACAAAACAACCCAATTTTAAAATGGGCAAACACTTAAATAGACATTTTTCCAAGGAAGACATACACATACGGGCAACAAGCACATGAAAAGATGCTGAATATTACTAGTCACTAGGGAAACGCAAATCAAAACCTCCAGATACCATTTCACATCCATTAGGATGGCGGTTGTCAAAAAAGCAGAAGAGAGCAAATGATTGTGAGGATGTGGAGAAATTAGAAACTTTGTGCATTGCTGGCAGGAATGTAAAATGGTGCAGCTGCTGTGGAAAAGTTTGGCAGTTTCTCAAAAAGTAAACGTAGGGTTATCATATGATTCAGCAATTCCACTTTAGGGTATATACCTAAAAGACCTGAAAGCAGGTCCTCAAACGGATATTTGAGTACTGATGTTCCTAACAACATTAGTCACGATAGACAAAAGAGAGAAGCAACCCAAGTGTCCACTAACAGATAAATGGATAAACACAATGTGGTATGTACGTATAATGGGATATTATTCAGCCTCAAAAAGAAACGAAGTTCTGATAGATGCTGTAACATACATGAACCTTTAAAGCACTCTTCTGAATGAAATGGCAATGTATGCCCCCACTGGTAGAAAGTACCTCGAATAGGCAAACGAGTGTACCCAAAGTGGAACGGAGGTTACCGGGGGCTGGGGAAAGGCGGGTGGTGAGGGGTTGGTGTTTCGTGGGGACAGTTTCAGTTCGGGAAGGTGAAAAGTGCTGCAGCTGGATAGTGGTGAAAGGCTGCCCAACAATGCGAGTGTAGTTAGCGCCCCCCAACTGTGTACCTACAAATAGTTAAAACAGTAAATTTTATGTTATGTATGTTTTACCACAATTAAAATATATGTACTGAATTTTTCTTAAAAAAACGAAAAACAATTTGGACCAAAAACGTCTTTTTCTGACGGCCCGGCCCAGCTGAATTAAGTCTTTTGCACAAGCCTGCCGATGGACCCTGAGTTGGCCTTTGCTGCCTATCGCCTGAGGTAAGCAAAATTGTCGGGAACTCCCCCTCTCCTTTGAGGCAGGAAGTTTAAATTATCAGGTCAATTAGGAAAGATACAACCGAAAAATACAAGTTTCATTCACGCTTCAAGGAGGCGTTTCCTGGCCGGGTGCCACTTTTATTATTTTTGGCGAAGGCCGCTGAAAGCCCCACAGACCCGGTGAAGGTACAATGTGATCTTTGATTTGTGTTTCAAAGATCAAAGAAAGTGAGTTTGGGTGTAAATGCAGATAACATTTCAGAGATCCTTTCATGAAAGGAGTCACTAGACCAGGGCAGAAAGGGAGCTGGTGTGTTACGTGTGTTCGCCTTGGGAAAGATCATTTTCCAGTAAATTCGGCTGTCCGTGGCCCCAGTAACTCCTGGCCTGCATCCAGGCCCTTGGCCCACGGGATATGAGGTCCTTGAGCTTGGGGCTGGCACCTTCTCCCACCTCTTGCCTAGGCTCCGTGAGGGCGGGAGGAGGAGGCATGGGGACGTGGGCGGGAGGAGCCCTCAATCTCATCCTCCAAGGGCTTTTCCAACATCTCTGGGTGCTGACCGGCACTCCACTCCTGGCAGCAGGCTTGGCCTTTGCAGCCTACCCTCACTGTCCTCTTCGGGTCCAGCCTCGGCTAGGGTAGAGGGAAACCCGCCAACGATAACAAACCCACAGGCCCTGCCCGTCAGAACGCAGGGGGAAGCTCTGCCTGACCCTCCCGCTCTGCGCTGCAGATGTGTAGAACCAGGCCCTTGGACACGGGGTACAGGGTGGTGAGAGAAACTTTACAAAAGACAGCCGCGGTCCCTCTATGCCCAAACCCTCCCTAATGCCCGCAGCCGCCAGCTGCAGTGGCATCAGCCCCCGCACCTCTGCGGGAGCCAGGCGGGTGCCGGGTCTCTCCCGCTAGCTACTCAGTATTCCCCTACAGCGTAGTCCCCGCCCCCTCGTCCGCGTAGCCCCGCCCACTCCTTCCGCCCCGCGCCTGCGCAGGCGACCCAGTGTGCTCCCGTGGCTCTGGGCGCCGCGCCGGGCTGAAAGCGATCCCATCACCCCTCGCGCTGCGCTGCCGCGCTGGCAGGACCAGGGAGCGTCTGCGCGGCCGCGGCCCCACGGCGCACGGCGCAGGCGCGGCCGGGTGGGGAGGCCAGCGTGCGGTGGGCCGAGAGCCAGTACGGGGAGGCTTTGCGCACGCAGGGGGTGTGGCTGCACAACGCAGTGGAGCTCTGAGCTCCTAGCTGCTTGGAGTTGGAGTTACTATCTTCGGCTCGAGGGTCAGTGGGGCGGTGAGAACCCGGGCATCCGGCGGTGGGACCCCTCCGTCCTCCCCTTCCCAAATCCCCTTCTGCAGAGACGTACTCGGAGCCCTCGGACTGGGTCCCCGCTGTCCTGGCTAGTGGGCCTCAGTTTATCAGTCCTCGCCGGGGACTGAGGGGACGCCTGGAATCATTTTCGGTTGGTTCCCGCCGTCTCCGTCCCTAGCAGTAGCGCCGTTCACTCTCCTCACGGCGGTCGATCTTGTTCTCCACTTTCTAGGTGACACTTGGACTCTCGCCCTTGGAGGGAAACGCGTCCGCAAGGTCTCTGGCTGCAGATTCTTGGGCCCTCTTCGTGGGCACCTGGCGTAGCTGTAGGTGGGTCACCTTCTTACTGCGGTGGCGCTTGTGAGCTCAAGTCCCCACGGTTTCCTGCTTGGCGGTTGCGGGAGGGGTGGTGCAGTGGTCTGCCCTAAAGTAGAGGCACTTGTTAAGAGGCTTTGGGCAAGTTATTCTATTCCTGGGGCCTCGGGGTCTCCTCGGAGCAGAGAATGTTCCAGTGTTCCAGGGTACTGGCTTTGACTTTGCGGAGGCAAGTGCGCGTGAGCCGCGCTGCTCGTTGATAGAATGCTGTCCAGTCCAGGAGAAGGGCCCAAATTCTTCAGTGTCAGGCAGGGTGGGGAGAGAAATGAGAGAGACCAATAGACTGATAGGCGTGGGAGAGCCAAGGTTCTCTCACCAGTCAGGCCCAGGCTTAGGAAGGTTCAGGCGCATTCAGAATTGGCTGTTTGGCACAGTTTTCTTCCTGAGGTTGCAGAGGACACACAGGAATGCTGATGAGTGGGGAGGGTGACAAGCTAGGGTTCTGAGCGGGGGTGCGAGGTCCGGACTGGGAGAAAGGGAGGGCAGAGACCTGGGTAGTGCGTTGGCCCCTGGGCATGGGATGCGTGTGGTCTCTGTGGGCGACCTGGCACCTAACTTCGGATTGGTGATAGCTGCAATGTGGTGATTGCTTTTCAGAGCTTGGTGAGGGACTGGACCGGACTCTGAGTATACTGCATTCCTGTGCTTCTTGGGCCACTGCTGCTGGCAGGCCCTAGCATATTTTTTCCTTGTATTAGGATGGGAAGGGCTTTTCACATGTGAGACCACCCCTAGAGTAGAGGATGTGTCTGAGAGGTTCTGTAATGCTCGTGTAGCAACGGTAGGGGTTGGTCGCCCTGGCAGTGTTGAGTGCTGCAGGCTACCCTGGGAGGTTCTGGACAGAAAGACACAGAGCTGTGCTTTCCTGGAGGAACTCACTCTCTAGAGATAGACGAACACATAGCAAACTGCACATGAAGGTGTGGGCAGGCCGTGGTGCCCCTAGGTCTGAACTGATGAGGCACTGGGGAATAAGTGGAGGCGTTGTTGGGAAAACTGTACAAGTTGGGGTGAAGCAAAGAGTTCTGTGGAGGCCATGAGTGTACCTCCATTTGCAGAGAGACTGGGGAGGTGGCTACCGTTAGGCTAGGCAGTGAGTGAGCCCTGAGGGGAGAGCTGCTTACACTGGAAGAGAACTGTGCCTGCTGATGGTTACAGCCTCCTTTCCCACTTCAGGGTTCTTTGGGTTACTCAGGACTGATGATCATCCCTGTCCAGGCACTTTGCAGGAGGGATGTGAGAGAAGATGTAAAGGGAGGGTTTAAACTTGGGGTATCAGATACTGGGCTCTTGACAGGGAAGGAGGTGCAGGGAGGTGGTGTTCAGGGTCGGGCTTTGCCTGTAGGCTGTACTCTGAGCGGTGAGGTGAGTCTGGAAGACCTGGGCTTCTGTCACACACACACATAGGTCGCATCTACCATGCTCCTGATGCTGTGATGTAAGAGAACCTTATGTCTGTCTTTGCCGTAAGTTAGTGTTAGTGTTTGGGGCAGCTAGAAAATTCCTCCTAAGCAGACTGTGTAGTGCATAATTGGTGTGGTGAAGTTGATGGTTAAGTGTTTGGTCTCTAGAGCCAGGTTCAGCTGTCTCTGCCACTTACTGGTTGGTGTGTGGCTACAGACAAGTGATTTCACTCACCACTCTGCTTCGGGGACCATTGTTATGGTACCAGCCTTATGAGAGGATCAGTGTTTGGCGTGGATAGAGCACTCAGTAAAAGGTTACTATTGTCATTCTCCTGAAATTCCCAGATAGCCTGGCTGCTCAAGGAAGCCCAGGGGGTTCCCATCTGGCCCCCTTTCCTTCTCCTGGTACTGACAGCATATGCCATCACACCTTGTCCTTGAAATGTCACAGGTGGCATTTGCCTGCCTTCTTGGACCTCCCAGGCCCTCTTTCCATTCAGAGCTCCTGTGGGTTACCCAGGGTTTGCCTGCTTGTTGTCGCCTCTTGCAGCCTGATGGTGATGGTTGGGCCTAGTCTCCGCTCTTCCCCACCTTGTTTTTGGACAGATTGCCCTGGATGGTGACCTGCATTTGACAGTCCCATCAGCTCTTCTCAACTGTCCTGAGGCCGCAGCTGTCAGCTCCCCTGACCCTCAGCACTTGCCTGGACTGCCTGGGGTTTGTCGAGCCCCTCTCCAGCCCATCTCTGTCTTCTTGTGTCCTCACTGTCACTTCTGACCACCCAACCCTCCCACGCCATCTCTTCTTCCCTTCTCTCCTTCTTTGTAGTAGTTGGTGCAGCAGCCTCGCCCCACTCCCAGCATGCTTCATGGCTGGCGCTGGCGGCAGGGTCCTCGAAATCCCATCCGGGCTACAGCCAATTATGCCAATGCACACCTTGGCAGGAGATTGACTGGGCCTCTCCTGGGGCTGCATATGCCCCCCTAGTGGATCCCTAGATTGAGCAGCCCTGCTGTGGGGACCCTGTGTGTGTGCGCACAACCATGGAGCAGAAGAGCACGGTGAATGTTGAGGCCACAGAAAGGGGTCCTCCCGCTGTGCACCTGCCCGGCCCACAACCCCTCAGGGTGGACTTCCACTGGGTACCAGGCTCAGACCCAGGCACCTTTGGTGGCTCCCCATTGCTGTTGGACCACTTTTTGGCTCAGCTGGGCGATTACATGTCTTTCCGCTTCAAGCACTACCAGGACAACCTCAGCTGTGTCTGTGAGATCCTTGGGCGCCTGATGGGCTGAGCTCGGGCATGGGCAGCCCCCTAACTTGCTGGGGACCTACCCCTGCCTGATGATTATGAGCGCTTTTGCCAGGATCTTGAGGAGGTTATTCAGGACCCAAACAGTTTTGCTGAGTACAATGCTGCAGTGCCCTGCCCCTTGCCCCCAGCCTCGAGCCAGCCTCCAGTGGCCCCACAGCTGCCTGTGGTGAGGCAGTACTTAGCTAGGTTCTCGGGTGCCCTGGCACTCAATATGGGCGCTACCCCCAGGCCTGTCCCAGCCACTCTGGCCACACCTGCTGTTCCTAGTTCCAACTCTGCATTCAGAAATGCTCTGCTTGAGCAGCAGTTGGCCAAGGAAAGCAGCCCTGGGCCCGCTGAGTCTCCTACCTTGTCCAGTTCTGCATGTAGCACCAAACCTGGTCTAGTGGGGCCAGCCTCCTCCCAGCCAAGGAAGGGGGCCCCCAAATATATCCTTGTACTTGCAGAATCTGCTAACCCTCCTGCCCAGAAACTAGATCCAGCTCTCCCAGGGAGTCCGGAACCCCAGAAGACAGAGGAGGAGGTTTCTGAGGCAGAGGGAGACCAGGAGGCATCTTTAGATGACCCAGTTGGGGCAGTGGAGACCCCAGGAGAGCCACCATTTTCTCCTGCTCTCCATCCCACAACCCTGGATTCTAAACAGGGTCCAGGCAGGTGCAGGAGTGGCCCTCGTGATGAAGTGTCCCGCGTAGCCAAGGAGCTCCACAGCCCCCCAACAGGACTAAGTGGCATTGCCAGGTGACTTTAGACATAGTGCTGTCAAGTGTTGCGCTGTCCACCTGCCCCATTGCTGGGCAGGAGGTGCACCTGTTCGGACTCTGCCTTGTCTGAGTACAAACAACCCCCTCGCCCACCACAGGAGAGCATTGGCCTCTGCCCTGTACCCATTCTGTGACTTCCCTGGTGGCCCAGAGGCTGCTCTGTGCTAGGCGTTCTATAGCATCCCCACAGCTGCCCTGGGAAGGCCATCTCACCCAGGCTTGTTCCTGCTAGTTGGGCAGAGTTCTGTAGATCGGTCCCCATCAGATATTTGCACTGTCTTTGTAAACCCTACCTGCCCAAGCACACACAAACTACGCCCCCCGCCCCGCCCCCAATCCTGGCTGCAGCTGGACTGGGTCTGTCATACCAGCCCTATTTGGATCTGGTCCCTGGATGGTCTTTGCTTTGTCCTCTTCCCCCACAATCTGCTTTCCATGGCCTGCCCTCTGGGCTGGAATTGAAGGAAGGTTGCATGGAGGAAGTGGCTGCTCTCATTGTTGAGTGTAATTCGGATGGTCTTGGAGAGAAACGCTTTTTTGTGGGTTTGTGAGCAGCCCCGGTCAGCTGGGAAGGCTCAGTACAGGAAGGGAAGATACAAGCCACCTTTTAGTCTCAACTCCATTCCAGGCATTTTCTCCCTCTGTACAGAGGGAGAAAAACATTCTAGTCACCTGGTTTTCTTGGATTTTTCATCTCAGTGCCTTTACCTCTGCTGCCCTCCCATTTTTCAACAGCCCCTGCCTTCTTGCCCACTCTTGCACATTGCTGATTCAGCATGGAAACCCCCACACTACATGACTTGTACCTCTGGGTAGACTGTGAGCCTCTAGGGCAGGGGCTCCACCTTAGCTTGTGTCCCCGGGACACAACTGGTGCTCATTAAATGTGTGTTGGATCCATGGCTGAGCCTGTGGTGTGGTGACTGCTGACAAGCAGAGCCTGTTCCACTGGCAGCAACACTGGGCCCGTTCTGTCAGGAACAGAGAGGCTAGGCCCCCGCCACGAGCACGCCAGCTCAGTGTCGCATGTGTGGTTGGGAGCTTTGAGGATGGAAGGGTCTGGTTGAGGAGTTGGGCTGTGACTGGGTGGGAACAGGAGCTTGACAGGTGGAGTGTGGCCTTGCGAACCGACTTCTGAGAGGGGAGGTGAAGTGAGGAGCAGGCAGCAGGGAGCTATGAGGCCCCCAGGGGCCAGGGGATTGGAATGAAGAAAGACCTGTTCAGTACAAGGATGGGTTTTCTAATAATGAGAGCTGAGCTGGGGAGCTCCCTCAAGCCAGACTGAACGGAGGACTGGCACACTGCACCTACTCAGAGGAGTGGTCAGGCAGGAGTTGCAAGCCCCTTTCAGTTTTTATAATTGTGTAAACAAAATGAGAACACCTTCCTGGAAAATGGGAGGAAGAAATAAGTGGAAATGAGAGCTGCAACTGAAACCAGTTATTTTAGGAAAAATTGTAATAAGCAAACATCTGGTAAAAAAAAAAAACCTTTAGGTAAAGTACATTGTTGGGGTTATATTATTTACTGACTATCACTTAAAAAGGCCCTGGGTTCAGAGGGTTTTATGTGTGAGTTATCTTAAGGCACAGATACCTTGTAAGTAAACCAGTTGCAAATCCTGGAAATAGGTGGGAAGCTGATACAACCCTAAAAGCAAAACAAGCAAGCTGACAAAGGAAATCGCATGCAGTCTGGTTCTGCTCAGGTGCGGACTCCCTGAATGTCCCAGCCAGCCCCAGCCGCAGCGCTCCCGTGAGGGGTGGCACTACTGCCCCTCCGAGCTGCTGCCGCCCCCACCGACCCCCGTCAGCTGCAGCCTGGCTGCCTGCGGGTCTGGTGTGGTTGGTCATAATCAGAAGGGCCCTTATTTGAGCTGGCAAAACTGCTCTGGCAGTAGGACCTAGAGCTGCTTTCTGGGACCCATGGCCCAGCTGGCACCCCTGTTATGTGGCTGACTCTGCACAGGCTGCCTTTCCTGTCTCCGTTCAGTGGACCCTCAGCTCAGGGTTGTCATTTTCCCTTCAGACCCCCTGTCCCATTGGGGCCTTTCCTCCCTCAGGCCCCAGACAGCTCCTGTGGGCTTGGATTATAGTCTGATATACTTCCCCTGAGGGCCTGCTCTGCTGAGGCAGTCCCAGGGGAACCTGGGGAGAGGCCTGATGACCTGTTTTTTAATTTGGAGAATGGGTCTCAGGGTGGTTGGTCTGCCTTCATGAAAGGAGAGGAGGAGAGGGCAGGGTGTTGGCAAAGTCACCCATTCCTGGGTGGCATCAGGAGAGGACGGGAGGACTCTGGCCTAGCCCACCATACAGGAAACGAGTATTGTGTTGCAAAGCGACAGCTTCCTCTGCCCTTGGGCAGATGCAGTGAGCTAGCTACTTCCCCACCCTGGGCCAGCAGGCACAGGGAGGGCCAGGAGAGGAGGCTCTGCCCTGCTTGGTGGGAGGAGGGCCCTTTGGGCGTTCAGCACTCCCTGCTCGCCATACAGACTGGCGACCCTGAGGACAGTGCTCCTGCGGCAGCCTTTGTGGACCTGCTCAGGGACAGGCTGAGGTGCTTGGGCCTGCCTTCCAGATCATGTCTGTTTTTCACGTCCCTTGAAAATACCCACAGATGTTATTTCTTAAGGGTGAGACATGGTGGCTCAGTGGGAGGGTTTTTTTAAGTACCTGTGTCCAAAGAAAACTCTAGCACCGGAAGTATTAAAGAAAAGGTCCTATGAGATACTGAACATTTTATGAAGCTGCAATAAAGAAGTTGCTTGGAAATTGGTGCAGACGGATGAACAAAGGAAAATAGAGAACTTTGGAATAAAGCCAACTAAATAAGGAATTTAGTTCATACTAGAGGTGTTTCAAATTAATGGGGGTAGCGTGGATTATTCAGTAAAAGGAGTTGAGCAACTGGTAGCTATCTGGGAAATAACACAACTGGACACCTTCGTCACTGTCTGTACCAGCCTGTACTCCAGACAAATTAAAGATTTCAACATTTAACAAAATCATTAAAGTAGTGGGGGTGATTTTTTTTCCAGTCTGTGATTCCAGGACTTACTTGAAAAGTTCAGGTACCGGAATTGCTGAGCATGGAGAAACAGACTTCTTCATGCTGCTAGTTAGTTGGAGTATGAAATGCTGTGATTGGCCCACGTGACACTTCCTAGGCACGTAGACGCTGACTGCTTGCCTGCATGCGGGTGGTCGTTGCTCATTCCTCGGTAGGCCTGGGGCTTCAGATCGTGGACTTGAGCTTGGTTACACCTTGCCTGTCACAGTTGGAAGCTGACAGTCCTCAGCGTGTCACCTGACCTGTCTGAGCTGTTAGAATAGTTTATCCTCCTAGGGCATGGGGGGCTGGGGCGGGTTGAGTGAGATAAGGCCTGTGCAGTGGCCTGAGCCTTAGCGACTGCCGAGTGAGCCTCACTGCAGCAAAACTGGTGACGGCCCAAAAGCCCAGAAGCACGGAGTGAGGTCAGTGGAGCTGCTATCTGTTGTATCAGTCAGGATATGCCAGGCTATGCTGCAGTAACAAAATTCTAGCATCTCAGCCACCCTCATGTCACAGATCACCTCTGCCTTTTCTAGTCCCTTATGGACCCATGCCAACAGGAGCCCCACTGGATGTGTTTTCCATGACCACAGAGGGGAAATACCACAGTGAACCACAAGTGATTTGTGTCTCTCCCCTGCTGTTACCGTCACCATGGAGACAAGCACACCTGAGTTTGGGTGGATGAGAGCAGCTGATCCTCCCATGGGGTGGGGTGGGGCGGGGCACTCAGCCTTGAGAAGAGCCAGCGTCCACTCAGCATGACTCCCAGGAGCGCAGCCACGCGGGCAGTGGGTGGCGGTGACTTCAGCGCCTGGAAGGAAGCCTGTGTGCCTTTGCCAGGGCACGTGGCTCAAACAACAATCATCGTTTCACAATTCTGGAGGCTAAAAGTCCGATACAAAGGTATCTACAGGGGCAGTTACCCCTGAGACCCCTCCCCCCAGTTGTGATGGCTGTCTTCTCCCCCTTCACATGGTTGTCCCTCTGTGCCTGTGTCCTGATCTCCTGTTACGATGACACCAGGCATATTACTAGGGCCAACCCATTTGACCTAATTTAACTTTAATCACCTCTTTAGAGGCCCTGTCTCCAAATATAACCCCTGTCTGAGGTGCTGGGGGTTAGAATTCTAAATCTGGGGGGGATGGAGACACAATTTAGGCCATAATACTGCCCACATGGGTTTCTTTGTTTTTTGGGGTTTATTTTTGCAATTCTGGGCAGTGTTGTCATGAGGACCCTTCTGAGAGTCACAGAAGGCCACGTGCAGAATCCCCCTGGGCCCCTGGAGCAGGAAATGCCCAGTTCTGTGCGCAGGTCTCCTCTTACTTAAGAAGCATTTCCTTACCCGAGGGTCAAAGATGCGACACCACACTTCCAAGCCTCAATGCCTTTTATGTTTACTGTGGAGCCTGTGGTGGCGCAGTGTGCAGACGGGTCAGCTGTCAGCATCAGAGAGCCTGAGAAGGGAGCCAGGCATGTGTGAGAGATGGCACCATGGACAGGTTTGGCCAGCATGGCACCCAGCACTGCAGGCTGACAGTCACCTCCCTGTGGGAAAGGTGAAACGGGGTCCTCGATGGGTTAGGATAGAATAGGTCCTGCTGTGGAGAGGACAAGCCCCCAAACTCAGCAGCTTCGCGCGTCCGTTTCCTACTCCCGTTACACATTCAGCGCAGGTGAGGGCCTGCAAGTTGGGAGATCCGGGAGGTGTGTTGGTTGGGCACCTGATAAGTGTGCTGTCCCCCCGGGGCACCACAGAATCCCTGTGTTCCTCCCCTGAAAATCAGGACACAGATGGGAGTCTTGGGCTGGTGGCAGCCGGGAGGGTGACCCAGTGCTAGTGCAGTTGTGTCCCTGGGCATCCACCCCGCCCACCCCAGGCACACACTTCATGATGCCTACTTTAGCCTCCTGGTCTCCGTTAGCATCCCCCCACTCCCAGCAAGTTGTTGAACTCCTAAATTCACTTTTGCTACCTGTAAGTTAGAACTTCTACCCACCATGTGCCCGGGAAGCAGGAGGCCCCGTGGGGCTGTGATCACTGTCCCTGACCCCTCTCTCCCTCAGATTTCAACCGAGCACTGGTGGCAGCCATCAGTGTGAGTGTACATATGTGGGTACATGCCCCTAGACACGTGTGTGTGTACACACCTGTGGCCCGTTGTGAACATGCATACATCTATAGGTGTGCATGTATTTGCGTATTTGGTAGACAGATCGCTGTGGGGACCCCTCCATCCAAGGTGGCCCCTGCTGCAGGGGCAACCACGTGGATCCCTGTCAGAAAGTGCGTCACCACCGCCATGGCTAGGGACCCCTCTCCAAGTGGGACTGGTTCCTAGAAGCTGCCTGGGCGCCAGCCTGCAGGGGTTGGCCCCCATTCCATGTCCTAGGTGAGTGTTGTCTGGGCATCACCATCAGCGCTGGGCAGATGGCCGCTGTGCACCAGGCCTCGTGGCAGAAGTGGGCCCCCAAGGCTGGCACTGGCACACACACTTTTCCATGTGTTCACCAGGGACGAAAAGGCTGGTGGCCCGTTATTGGCCAGGTTCCCACCCCTGACCGTAAGTACTTTGGGGCAGGCTGGCAGAAAATGCCCCTCAGTCGGGCTTCCTTCCTGCCAGCTCGCCAGGCTCCTTGGACCTGCTCCTGGGGGTAACAGATGTCCTCGGCTGCAGCTTGAGACGCCTGTTCATGGAGAGGCCCTGCCCACCCATCCTGCCTGTCCCTACAGCCCAGCGGCCCCTCAACCTGGCATTTCCTTCCTTTCAGCCCATTCCTGAGAAGTATGTGACTCTCAACCTCAGCACCCACGGCTGTGGGAGGCCCTCGCTGGCTGTGGGCAGACTGGGCATTCACACCTCATACCTCCAGCCTTACTGTGAGACATCAACATGCCTTCACCTCCTGAAGGCTCGCTCCTCTGCCAGCCCAGCCTGGCCCTGCCAGGGCATTGTCTGTGGTATGATATGGGGGAAGAATAAGCCAAGGTGGGCTGGTGGGCTCACTCGGCCTGGGCACTGACCACACCATGTGGGCCTTGACTCCAGCAGGGGGTCCTGGGAGACTCGGCTATAACCCGGCCTCCATTTCCCTCTCCCACAAACACAGATCTGGAAAGGGGTGCTTTTAGACCTGGTGGATGAGTGTCCAGGCACTGGAGGCAATGCCTAACTCACTGCAGGCCCGGAGGCTCCTTAGGCCTTCACAGGAATTGCTGGCAGCCAGCCCCAAGGGGCCTGGGACACTGCCCCCAGGGAGGAGAGGGCCTGCGTGCTCCTGTCTGAGGCAATCTGTTTTGCTGGAGGGGGTGGCTGAGACTTGCGAGAGCAGAAGGTCTATAAGTTGTGGAGCAAGTGACTTGCTTGTCTTGGATGAAAGGGGAGGTTTCAGGCAAAGGACAGGTGGGTGGCTGTCCTAATCCCAGGGCCTTCAGGAGTGTGACACTCTTGGCTCCACCACCGAAACCCTGAGTTCTGCTTTGGGGACTCACCTGCTCATAGGGAGATGCCTTACCTGCAGGGGTACCCAGGCTGCACACGAGGCTCAGAGTGGGCTCCTGGCAGCAGGACTCGGGGGTTTTCCCTGTGCATTCATGGAACAGGGCTTTGCCCAACCTTAGGCCCATATCCATCAGTCAAGGCCAAGGCCACTGCCTGCTGCTCCTGGGAGACAGATATGCTGAGAGCAGGCAAGCCTGGGACAGCCCAAGGTCCTTTAGGGAAAGGGCTGTTGGGGGTGTGCCTATTACCCCCACCCCCCACACTCCCACACATAGTTATATCAGTGGCCTGGGGAGTTGGAAATGGCTGTGGTTGGGGTGTGCACTTGCTGCCATTGGTGAGGCGGGTGCAGGGACAGTGCGGGGCTCCCTCCCATCTTCCCACTGGGCTCTGAGGCCCAAGGTGTACGATGCTGAGCTGCCTGTGGCACCAGCATCTCTTGCTCCCTCCCTCTCTCCCTCTCTCCCTTCCTCTCCCTCCCTCCCTCCCTCCCTCTGGGGCAGAGTTAGCCAGGCTGCATCCCAGAACCCTCCCCAGGATCTGCATCTTTGAAGCCATGGATACTGACAGAGGATTCAATGAATCCAAGGTCGCCAGCCGGGCGTTGACAGATGCCCGGCCATGATACTATTTCTGATTTAATAACCGAATGGGAGGCTGGCCCTTGGTAATAATTAGGGCTAATTACTGAGGAGGTGTTGACAGACGGGCTGAGAGGAAACAAACTACCTTTATCCCGGGGCTTAGAGTCAGATTACCAGCCCGTGCTATCTGCCCCTCAGAAAGTAGACGCTTCAATCACTCACCAAGGCTTCAAAGGGGCAAGGGCTCTGACAATGCCCGGGGTTTGGAAAGGAGCTATGAAGTGCGCCTTTGACTTCAGCTCACCAGTGGAGCCCCATTCCAGAAATGGTTTCTTTGTGAAGTTTGAGTTACCCTGGGCAAACCTGCCTCCAAGCTCAGGCTGGCTGGGGCCCTGGCTGGCCCGCCCACCTGCCCAGGTCCTTCCGTGTGGTGTTTCCTTGGCCTGGGAGTGTGTCCAGTTCTTTATATGTCCATGAGCTGCAGGTAAGGGGATCGGATCTTATCCCAGCAGGCTGTTCCTTCCCTTGCTTCATCTGGACACAGCTGTTCTGAAGCCTTCAGGGGCAAGCCTGGCCCCCCTGCAGGGGGCCTGATTTATGGTAGGACCACCCCTCGGGGGCCCAGGCATCTCTCATGGGGCTGTCCCACCCCCATCTTGGGCAGCAAGCCAACATTGTGGACAGAACACTGACCCCCAGGTCTCACTGACTGAGAGACGAAGGGTTGTTCTAAGTCACTGATGTGTTGTACACACCTGATGACTCCCCTGGATGTCCATGCACATCAGAGACGGAGGGTGTGCTGTGATCAGACCTCCATTTCCTGATGTGAAGCAGCAACCCTGGGAAGTCTCCCGAGGTCTTGGCCTGGACCTCAGGCCTGTGCTGCAACTCTGAGGGACCAGCTGGGAGAATGAGATCTCCAGCAAAGGCCATCATGGCTGAGTGCAAGGGCCCGTTCTGCAATTCTGGGCTTTGCTCGGGTCTGTCCTGATCAGGAAGGTGGGAGGGCAGTGCGGTCTCACTCAGGCCCAGCCTGCACGGGGAATGTCTCAGGTTCCATTGGTGGCCTGGGAGGTGCAGAGGGAGGGGGCCTCCATTCCTGCCAGGCTAGAGGACCACCCAGTCCAGAATTTTCCTGCTAGAATGGTTGTGCTACTTCAAAGAAGGAATGAGCAGGTCGGGCTGGTGGACGGCGCTGTTGTGAGATCGGTGTCCTTCCTTTCCCTGGCTTGCTGCTCTACTTCTAGATATAACGATGACATGGCAAAGGTCACACACTAATTCGCTTAACTGAATACTGACCGCCTTGCATTGGGGACACTACTGATGAATTTAAATCTATTTAAATTAGGGCAAAGATAGGATAAGTTATTTTAAATGGGAGAAGCACTTAAAAATTGGCATTAAATCTGTTGAAAGTCACCTTGAGTAGAATTAGAAATTGGCCCTAAATCTGAAAGACTCCAAGCAGGAAACTGGGTTTTCACGATCCGTTAGTGGTAAATTAAATGCCATTACCTGTGGCATGAGAAAAAATAGCACAAAGATATTGTACAATATATTTTAACTGAAAAAAGCACCCTCCCCCCCCGAAAACGGCCAAGAGAGCAGTGTGTTACCTTGTCCGCAGAGCATGCCTGAGCCCTGTTCCCATTTGCTAACATCTTACATTAGTAAGTATGGTACAGTCGTCACTAAATAGCGTAGATACATTGTTATTGACAAGTATTGACAAGTCCATACTTTAATCAGATTTTTTGAGTTTTTACCTAGTGTCCCCTTTCTGCCCCAGGATCCTGCCCAGGACGCCACGTGGGATTTAGCCGTCGTGTCTCCTTAGTCTCCTCTGGCCTCTCACAGCGTCTTAGACTCCCCTTGTCTTTACGTCCTTGACAGTTTTGAGGGGTACTAGTCAGGCCTTTTGTAGACTCTCCCTGAGCTGAGATTCGTCTTGTGTTTTTGTTGTGAGTAGACATAGGTTGTGGGCTCCTGGGAGCCAGAGCTCAAGACCAGTGCCATCTCGTCACATCACATCACCGGCATGCGCTGTCAGTGTGACATCCCCGTGGATGCTGACCGTGGTGCCCAGGCCGAAGTGGTGGTTGTGAGGTCCCTCCCCTGTGAAGTTGCTGGCGCCCCTCCTCTCCACATTGCCCTCTTGGGGAGGAAGTCACTTTTTGTAGCCACTCATTGGGGTGGATGTTCTGCCCTGCTGAGCATCTGCGTGCGCTATTTGGAATTCTGTGTGGGAGATTCGTCCACTTTCCTGCCTTTGCATTAGCATGAACTCATGAATATCTAGTATTACTCTGTTAGGATTATTGTGAAATGTACTTACAATGACTCTTAACAGCTGCTCACACCAGCTTCGCCAGTCTGGATATAGAAAATGTTCCATTACCTCGGACCTCTCCCCAGGCAGCCCCTTGGCAGTCAGCCCCTGCCCCGCCCCCTGACCCCTGACCCCTGACAATGGCCATCTGTGCTCTCTGCCTCGTTTTGCCTTTTCTGGAATGCCATATAACTAGGCTCACATCGTATGTAGCCTTTTACTCACTATAATTCTCGGGACATTCATCGTGTTGTTGCATTTGTCAGTAATTTGTTCCTTTTTATTGTTCCATTCACCCGTGGGTATCATCTGGGTTATTTCCGCTTTGGGGCACTGTGAATACAGTAGAACGCCGTAAGCATTCATGTGCAGGCATCTGCTCATAAGTTTTCACTTCTCTAGAAAAAATATATAGGAGTAAGATTGTTGGGCAATATGATACACGTATCTTTTATTTTATGAGAAACTGCGCGACTAGTTTCCGGAATGCTCGTACCATTTTGCGTTCTCACCAACAAAATGTGGGAATTCCAGTTGCTCCACATTCCAGTCAGCACTTGGTTTTGTCAGGTTTTTTCTCTTTTTTTGTTTTAGCCATTCTAATAGTCCGTGGCCTTCGATTCCATTTATCCCTGTGGTTGAGTTTATGTGTGTGGGGTTGTCTGTAGTATTTCCTTATCATCGTGTTAGTGTTGGTGGTGTCTGCAGTGACAGCCCTTCTTTCATTGTTTCTTCTCTCTCTTTTTTGGTTGTCAGTCTAGCTAGATTTATCAATTTTATTGATCTTTGTAAAGAACCAATCTTCGGTTTTGTTGATTTTCTCTATTGTATTACTGCTCTCTACTTCTTTTTTTTTTTTTAAAGATTTTATTTATTTATTTTTAGAGAGAGGGGAAGGGAAGGAGGGAGAAAAGGAGAGAAACATCGACCAGTTGCCTGTCACACGTGCCCCAACCGTGGATGGCCGGCAACTCAGGCATGTGTCCTGACTGGGAATCGAACCAGCGACTTTGGGTTTGTGGGATGGCGCCCAACCGAGCCACACCAGCCAGGACACTTTCTCCATTTTACTTCTGCTCTGACCTTCGTTTCCTCCTTTGACTTGCTCTGGGCTTGTTTTGTTCCTCTTCTAGTTTCTTAAGGTGGAAGCGAGGTCATTGGTTTAAGACCCTTCTTCTTTCCTAATGTAGGCGTTCAATGCTGTTAATTTTTCTCTAAATCCTCCAAGTTTTGATATTTTATTTTTTATTCAGGTCAAAATATTTTCTAATTTCCCTTGGGACTTCCTCTTTGACTCATTTAAAATAACCCATCAGTTATTTAAAATCGTGTTGCTTATTTTCCAAATATTTGGAGATTTTTCCAGTTATCTTTCTGTTACTGATTGATTTCCAGGTCAATCCTGTAAGCTAGAGAATGTACTTCGTATGCTCTTTTGGTTCTTCTTCATTTTTAAAGGCTTGTTTTATGACCCAGGGTGTGGCCTGTCTTGCTGAGTGTTGCGTGTGCAATAAGAAGAATGTTTTTCTGTTGGGTGGAGAGTTTGCGTAACGTCACCTAGGTCAGGTAGGTAGGTAGTATTAGTCAGGGCTCCAGTGTGACTTTCTGGCCACTTCTCAGTCGATTACTAAGGAGTAGTTTAAGTCTCCAGCTGTAATTAGGTATTTGTTTATTTCTGCTTTCAGTTCCGTAAGTTTTTCCTTCATGCGTTTTGAAGTTTTGTTGGTAGATGAATACATATTTAGGACTTTTATGTCTTCCTGCTGAATTGATGCCTTATATTTTTATATATCCTTCTTCTCCCTGATAATAGTCCTTATTCTGAGGTCTACTTTGTCTGACATTAATATATCCACTCCCCTTTCTTTTATCTATGTTTTTAAATTAAAATGGGTTTCTTCTAGGTATAGGTGGGGTTTTTTTCCAACAGCTCATAAGTGTTGGGTCGTACAATTAACATCTTGAGAGCATTTACATTTATTGGAATCATTGATGTGGTTCCGTTTGGTTTACCATTTTGTTTTCTCTGTTTCCTCTGATTTTTTGTCCTTCTGTCCCCTCTTTTCTGCCTTCTTTTGGCTTATTTTGATATTTTCAAATAGTTTGAATTTTTCTGTTGGCCCTGTGGCCATACGTTTTGCTACTATATATTATGTGTTTAACGTCTGCTCCAGGGATTACAGTGTACGTACGTAACATTTGACAGTCTTCATAGGGTTAATTTTTTTTTTCATTTCAAGTAAAATATAGAAGCCTTACAACCCTATGGGTCCCCTTACTCTTCTGCCTTCATGTTGTAGCTGTTATATTGAAAAAACCCCCACCAATATTACAATTTTAACAATATACATGTTCACGTGAGAGGTGAAAACTTGTATTTTATATTTGCCCAGATATTTACCATTTCTCTTGCTCTGCTTTCTTGAAGTTCCACATGTCTTTCTGATTTCTTTAGAGCTATAGAACCTTCTTTGGCATTTCTTTTGGAGCACATCTGCTGGCAAGAAATTCCCTTAGTTTTTCTTCATCTGAGAATATCTTTATTTTGCCTTTTCCCCAAAGGACCATTTCCTGGGTATAGAGTTCTCTTCTTTCGGTACTTTAAAGGTGTTCTACCGTCTTCTGGCTTCCACGGTTTCTTATGAGAAATCCACAGCCATTCAAATTATTTTTTTAATGTATAATGTGTCATTACTGTCAAGATTTTTAAAAATTATTTTTAGACATTTAATTACATATTTGAGCATGGCTTTATCCTGCTTATGAGTCATGTAAGTTCTTGAATTTCTAAATTTGTCTTTTCCCAAATTTGTGAAATTTCAGGCATTATTCAAGTAATTTTTATACTTTACTCTTTCTCTTTTTCTCAGATTCCAATAACATGAGTGTTAGACCGTTTGCTATTATTCCACAAGTCCTTGATGCTCTAATCATTTATTCTAATCTTTTTTCCTTTGGATCTTAATTGGATAATTTTGTTGATCAAGCCTTCGTGCTCATTGACTCTTTCCTTTGTCTCCTCCCATTCCATTCTTTTTTGGTTTGTTTGTTTCAGATACTGTATTATTAGGTTCTAGAATTTCCTCTTAAAAAAAGTAATTCTTACATCTCTGCCGAGAACTTTCCTTCCATTCAGGTCAAGTGTGTTTATCTTTGCTTCATGGAGCATAATCATAAAAGCTGTTTTAAAACCCTTATCTGATATTTCCAGCATCTGAATCATCTCTTTTTAAATTATATTTTATTGTTTATGCTATTACAGTTGTCCCAATTTCTCCTCCTTTGCCCCCCTCCACCCAGCCCCCACCCCACTGCCCCAGGCCATCCCCACACCCTGGTCCTGAATCATCTTGAGGTTGGCATCTGTAAGTTGTTTCTTTCCCTGAGAATCGGTGCCATTTTCTGGTTCTTGGAACGTTGAATAATTTTGTATTGTATCCGAGACATATCCTGGATTGAGTATTATGTTGGCTCCTTTGGAGAATGTTGTGTTTTGTGTTAGCAGATGGTCAACCCAGTTAGATTTGCATCACAAGTTCTGTCTCGCCCTCTGAGGCTATGGTTTTCATCTCATTTCAATTTTCCAAACTTTCGAGATGCTGCTTGGGTCTGTCCCACACATCAACCTCTTGGGGGTCAGTCTGAGACTCCGGTGGTGATTGAATTAAATCTTAGTCCACTTCTTAAAGCCAGTGCTGCTTTGGGCCTGTCCCAGGCATATGCAGCTCAGGAATGAGCCTGGGACTTTAAGGCTTCACTAGCAGAATTAAAGACTTTTTCTTTATCTCTCTCCTCTCTGCAGTTCCCCCTTTGCGCATACATACACACACATTTCATCCTGCAGGGTCCCCTTCCCTTGGTTACTCTGGCCAGAGAGATGGGAGTTTCCCACAGAGCCACTTCTCCCACCCAGGTCCCCGACTGGGGCCCATCCCTGGGACCACACCTACAGGGGAGAGAAAAATGAACCATCAGGCATTTCCTCCCCCATTCTTTAGACTTTAACAGAAACTAGGGGTTTCTATCTAAGTTCCAGCCACTGCTGCCTTGTGGCTATGTAGCTAAAAACAGGAAGAAATTCTCCTAGTACAGGCCGCTTCTGTCTGGTTTTGCTTGCCTCCAAGATCTGTCCTTGTCCACACTTCAGAGTGTTCAGGTAATTGCTTTCTTGTATTCTGTGTGGAGTTTTTAGTTGCAGTCAGCCGGAGGGCGAGGCTGCAGGAAGCTTACCTCGTCCTGGCCAGAACCAGAAGCCTCTCGATGTAGTTTAGCGTGCATTTCTCCATGAATGGAGTTAAGTGTCTCGCCATACGTTTAAGGACCATTTTCGTGTCTTTTTTTGTGAATTGTCTGTTAGTGGTTTTTTGCCCATTTTTCTGTTTAGCTTTAATTTTTCTTTTCTTAATTTTGAAGAGTTCTATATATTTTTACAGATATTAGACTTTTATCTCTTTTTTAAAAAAGATTTATTTATTTATTTTTAGATAGAAGGGAAGGAAGGGAGAGAGGGAGAGAAATATCAATGTGTGGTTGCCTCTTGCACGCCCCCAACTGGGGACCTGGCCCACAACCCATGCATGTGCCCTGACTGGGACTTGAACCGCCGACCCTTTGATTCACAGGCTGGCATTCAACCACTGAGCCACACCAGCCAGGGCGACTTTTATCTCTTTTGACATGCAAAAGTTAAAACATTTGTTGTTAAATGTTTATCTTCTTAGTTGGTATTTTAAATGGGATTTTCTTTTAACAGGCTATTGTTTGTGTATGGGAGTTTGAGCTCTTATTTAAAAAAAATAAGTTATTTTTAATTTATTTATTTTTCAACTTAGAGTCAATATTATTTTGTGTAAGTTTCAGGTGTACAGCACAGTGGTTAGACAATCATATACTTTGCAAAGTGTCCCCCCGATACTTCACGTACCCATCTGGCACCATACACGGTTATTACAGCATTATGGACTGTTGTCCCTGTGCTGTACTTGACATCCCCGTGACTCTTTCGTGACTACCAATTTGTACTTCTTAATCCCTTTGCCTTTTTCGCCCAGTCCCCCAACCCCCCTCCCCTCTGGGTACCGTCAATCTTTTCTCTGTATCGGTGAGGACTTCAAGTTTATTTGTTTGTTTATTCTGTCCCTTGGATTCCACATGTAAATGAAATCATATGGTATTTGTCTTTCTCTGAATTATTTCACTGAGCATAATACCCTGTAGGTTCCTCTATGCTGATGTAAATGGTAAGATTTCATTCTTTTTTTGGCCAAGTAATGTTCCTTTTCATATGTATACCACAGCTTTTTTATCTACTCATCTATTGATGGGCGCCTGGGTAGCTTCCACATCTTGGCTGTTACAAATAACACTGCAGTGAATACATACATTTTCGTAGTAGTGTTTTGGGTTTCTTCGGATGAATGCCCAAGGAGGAATTGCTGGGTTATAAGGCAGTCCCATTTTTAATTTTTATTTATTTATTTATTTTTATTTTATTTTATTTTTATCCTCACCTGAGGACATGCTTATTGATTATAGAGAGAGGGGAAGGGAGGGAGAGAGAGAGGGAGAGAACCATAGATGTGAGAGAGAAACATCCATCAGTTTCCTCTCACCTGTGCCCAGCAAGGCCCCAAACCCACAGCCTAGGCGTGTGCCCTGACCAGAAACTAAGCCTGTGACCTTTCGGTCTACTGGACAATGCTCCAACCAACTGAACCACACTGGCCAGGGCCCCTTTTTGAATTTTTTGAGGAGACTCCATACTGTTTTCCACAGTGGCTTCACCAGTCTGCATTCCCACCAACAGTGCACTAGGGTCCCCCTTTCTCCACATCCTCACCAGTACTTGTTTGTTGATTTCCTGATGACGGCCATTCTGACAGGTGTGAGGTGATATCTCATTGTGGTTTTAATTTGCATCTCTCTGATGGCTAGTGACATTGAGCATCTTTTCATATGTCTGTTGGCCATCTGTATGTCTTCTTTGGAGAAGTGCCATTTAGGTCCTCTGTCCATTTTTCAATTGGATTGTTTGCGGGGGGATTTGTATTGAGGTGTTTGAGTTCTTTGTAAATGTTGGATATTAACCTCTTATTGGATGTATCATTGGCGAATATCTTCTTCCATTCAGTAGGTTGTTTTTTTGTTTTGTTGATGGTTTCCTTTGCCATCCAAAAACTTTAGTTTGATATAGTCCCATTTGTTTATTTTTCTTCTGTTTCCTTGCCTGAGGAGATATCTCAGAAAAAATGCTGCTCAGAGAAATGTCAGAGATTTCCTTGCCTATGTTTTCCTGTAGGATTTTAATGGCTTTGAGCCTTACATTTAAATCTTTGATCCATTTTGAGTTTATTCTTGTATATGGTGTAAGAAGGTGGCCTCATTTCATTATTTTCCATGTATCTGTCCAATTTTCCCACCACCATTTATCGAATAGACTGTCTTTACCCCATTATATGTTCTTGCCTCTTCTGTCATATATTCATTGACCCTGTAGGTGTGGGTTTATTTCTGGGCTCTCTATTCGATTCCATTGATCTACATGCCTGTTCTTATATCAGTGTCATGCTGGTTTGAGTACTATACCTTGTAGTATAGTTTGATGCCAGGTAACGTGATACCTCCAACGTTGTTCTTTCTGAATTCTTTTTGTTTTATTTCCTGCTACCAGATGGAAATTTTTTTAGTCTTTGAATCTGACTTATCATTGGCTCTTGTGTATACCATCATGTCATCTGGAAAATAGTATAAATTCTTCTTTTCCAATTCAAATACCTCTGATTAACTTTTCTTGGTTAATTGCATTGGCTTAAACCTCAAGTACGGTATTGAAGACATTGGGTATTCTCATCTTAGCGGAAATACCTCCAATATTTCTTCATAAAGTAATGTGTTATTTTTAGAACTAAGGAGGGTTTGTGTTTGTGTGTGTAGATTTTTAAAACCCAAGTATATATTTCTTGACTTCAGAGAGAGAGGAACACGGGGGTGGGGAAAGAGGGACAGATAGAGAAAGAAGGGGAAAGAGAAAGAAACATCAATGTTGAGAGAAACATTGATGGGTTTCCTCCCCTATGCTCCCCGACCGGGGATCAAACCTGCAACCTTTTGGTGCACAGACAATGGACCAACCAGCCGAGCCCCCCGGGCAGGGCTGGGTGTGCGAGTGTCAGCATTGTTATGAAACCCATCAGTTTCTGTTTGCTCAACTGGGTGAAAAATGGATATTGAATGTTGTCAAAGGCTTTTTGGCATCATTGGAGGTGATTGATTATATGCGTTTTCTCTATAGATCTATTAATATGATGTATGACATGAATGGATTTCCTAATTGAACCAGCCTTGCATTCATAGGATAAATTCCACACAGTCATTTTCTGAATTTGATGTTGTATTTTGTTTGCTAATATTTTATTTATTTTTGTATGATATGCGTCCCTACTTGTCTTCTGATCAAAGGTTTAATTATACCTCGCGAGTCTGGCATGTACTGTTTTTCATTGTCTTTTCTTTTTTTATTGATTTTAGGGAAGGTGGGAGAGAGAGAGATCAAAAGAGAGAGAGAGAGATCAGTTTGTTGTTCCACCTGTTTATGCGTTCAGTGGTTGATTCCTGCGTGCGCCCTGACAGGGGCTGAACCCACGACCTTGGCGTATCGGGACAACACTAACCGACTGAGCTTCCTGGCCAGGACTCATTTTTAAAATTTGTGGTTTAAGTATGTTCCCCTTTCATCTAAAATTCACATAATAAATGGTTTAAATTTTTTAGTTGCAAGAGTCTTTTGGTTTTTATTTTGTTAATTTCTGGTTTAATTGCACTATAGTCGTAGGATATTGTTTATTAGATTTCTTACTTATGGAACTTACTAGTGTTTTCCTTGTGGCACCCAATATACAATCGTTTTTTACAGATGTTCACGTGCAGCTGAGAAGGAGGTGTAGTCTCTGTCATCAGAGCGTACAGTTCCTTCCAGATCCATAATGTCTTTCCTGCTGAGTCTTCTTTCTCCGTATGTATTACTGTCTGCTGGGTCTGACTAGCACAATGCTAAGAGCCACTAGAGAGTTTTTCTGACTCCTTGTATCTCCTGTGGTTTTTGCTTTATAAAGATGATATCTCTATTATTTAGATATTCATATTTGCTTTATAAAGGTGTATCTCTGTTGCATAGATATTCATAAATGTTATATATTCATTGTGAATTTCAGCTTTTAGTATTAGAAAGTGTCCAGTTTTGTCAAATCTAATGCTTTTTGGCCAGAATTCACCTTTGTTGATATCAGTATTTCAGTCTCTGCTTTCTCATTGTTTCTGTTTATCTGGTATAACTTTGTCTATCTCTAATTTTAGCCTTTTTGAATCACTTTAACTTTTTTGTTTCTTGTTGACTTCTAAAAAATTCAGAGTACCAGCCCTTTATCAGGTACATTTTTATGAATATTTTTCCCTGTCTGTAGCCTTGTTTTTGTTGTTGTTGTTTTTTAGCCTGGTTTTTACTTCTTCTTCTTTTTTCTTTTTTCTTTTTCTTTTTTTTTCTTTTTGGTTTTTACCTCTTTAGAAGTCTCTTGATGAGAATTAGGATTTTGAGCTTCACCTATGTGAGACTGGAGTTTATTCATTGTCAGCTTTGTGGAGTATTCTATTATATGAATGTACCAAAACTACCCATTCTGCAGTTGATGGTCATTTGGGTGTTTCTAGTTGTTGTTTTTTTCTTTTGAGTTATTATGCACACTATTGCTATGAACATTCTTGTACAAATCTCTTTGTGTACCTGTGTGAGAATTCCTTTAGGGTGTTTATCTAGGAGTGGGATGGCTGAGTCATGAGCTGTGCAAATTGTCCCAGATTGTTCTCCAGACTGATAGTGTCGGTTTATGCTGCCTCTAGCATTTGCTTTACCTCTCTGCCTGTGCACTTGTGTGTAGATAGAGATAAAGGAAACTTTTTACTGAAGCATCTGCAACAAGTTGCAGACATCGTGACATTTATCTCAAAAATCCTGTAGCCTAGGAATAAGGACATTCTTCTACCTAAAGTACCATTACCCTTCCCAAGAAAAATAACAATACTTCCCTGTTATCTGCAGCCCGTATTCATATTTCCTCTGCTGTCCCAAGCGATTCCTCTGTAGGTGCCCCCTTTTCGATCCAGGATCTAATCAAGGCTCCCACCCTGGGTTTGGTGGTGATGCCTCTTAAGTCTCTTAATTCAGAAGAGTTGCCCTGCTTTTTGCTATTATTGTTTTCTTGACTGTGACCTTTTGATAAGTGCGAGCTGGTTGTCTAGCCCCATAATCCGGATGTGGCAGCCTGTTTCTCCGCACAGCGTTGGCACGGAGAGGTCGGGATGGCGCCGAGTCTTCTTGCATCACCTCGGGTGATAAGTGATGTCAGTTTGTTTACTATTGGCAGAGCCGCTTTTGATCAGATGGTGAAGGTGGTGACAGCCAGATGTCTCCATTGTAAAGGAATCTTTTCCTTTGCGATCAGTGAATTATCAGTAGAGTAATAACCTTGGCACCGTGCAGATCACCTGTTCCCCAACAACCTTTTCACCCAGTTGGGCCCTTTTTCAAATCTGATGGGTAACTTTTTACATTCTCTTGTTCTCTACTTACAGTTTCGGTTTCTTCTTTTTCTTTAAAACCATTGAGCATTCTTATTTTAAATACACCTGAGTGCTTTGCTCTGGGGCTCTAGTTCCTCTTCCTGTAGTTTCTGATGGCTCTCACTCATGGTGCCGTATTTCCTTGTTTGTTTTTATGAGTTTTGACCCCAAGCCTGAATTTTGTAGGGCTGTATCTGTGAATGCATTGAGGCCTGGGTTGCAGGTGGGCTTCTTCTGAGAGACTTCCCAGACTGAAGTTTTAGGGACCTCCCAGGGTGGTGCGAATTAGGGCTCAAACCTGTTTTGGCACCCCTGGGTGCAGCTTTAGTTCCAGTTTAGCCTAACACTGAGCATGTGGCCCCATGGGGCCTCATCTTTCTGCAGATGCTCCTTCGACGTTACCGACCTTGGGAGGGCCCTACATTTTGTCTTTGGGGGCCCAGGGGCCTTGAGAGCAGGAACTCCCAGTCACTGGTACAGCAAATGTCCTCAGGGCAGGAGCCAGCTGCAGGCTCCACAGACCTTATCAGGTTTGACTCTTTCCCTTGGTGTTCATCCTCTGAAGGGTCCAGACTTTTTGAAAATCAACTGAGTGATGTATTGAAAATTTTGTGTTTTTTAACTTTTATCAGCACCTTCATTTGTTTTGGTGGGGAGAGGGCAAGTCAGGACATGCATCCTGCTGGGAAGCGGTGCCTCCCCAGCCTGGGCTGGCCGTGGGTGCTCAGGGGCCTTGGGAGCCTGCTGGAAGCGGTTCGTGTGGGGCCCAGCTTCCGGTCTGAGGTACTTTCAGAATCCGTGGTGCCTGTCCTTGCTCTCTCACGCACGCACAGTCAGTGAGACAAGACCCAGTGGGCTGGGGCAGTGCCCAGCGTCTCTGGGTGGTGTCCCCCCTCCACCTTGGCTCACTTCTGCTCTTTCTCCACTTCCAGGCTTATTCACAGAACCAGGGTCCTGTTGCAGTAAAGGGAAAGGTGGGGGGTGTGACTCAGTGAAGATGCCGAGGGCAGTCCTTCAACCTGTTGGTGGATCAGGCTGAGGCACACAGAGGTATCAAGCCCTAGTAGCTCCAGAATGTCAGGTTGGGAACTGTGGTCTCTGGGCATCTGCCTCTTGAATCGCATGGTTCCGTCTGCTGATGCAGCCCCCGTGGGTTGTGGCCGGTTTCCACCAGCACCTGGTTGTTAGGGTACACACTCCTGCCTCTGTCACAAGGGGTGTCCTTGGACCCCTGTGGCCAATAGGCCTGCCCAATGCATGTGACCTTAGTGGAAGGGAGAGTGCACCTGCCCACTGGTCCCCACACCTGGGGGAAGGCTTGAGTCCCCTCTCCGGGTGATAACCCTGAGGGCTGCCAGGCTGCTGCTGCTGAGGGGACACGGGGACGCTGCTGTCGTCCATCTGTGGGCTGAGGGCCTTCAGGGCTTTTGGGGGCATTTGTGGCATCAGTTGGAAAGGCTGTCAGAGTTGTGCAAATTATGTCAGATTGTCTTGCTTTTTAATTTTTAAAAGAATGTGTCTCACTTTGACATCTTGAAGAGCAGGCAGAATACGAAGTTGTGCTCAGTGGATTAAGTTTCATGTTCCTTCGCCCTCCGGGAGGAAGAGACAAGTGATAGAACAGGGAAAGGAGGGGGCGTCGGCCGTATCGCACATTGGCCTTACGCAAGGGGCTGCGGCCTCCGCTCGGGGCAGCTGGTGCCAAGGGAGATAGGATAATGTGATTATTCTCAATTAGATAAATAAAGAATAATTAGATGTCATAAATCAAGCAATCATAGGATATTGTCATGGGAAAAATATGTAGCTAGAATTAATTAGTTTTCAAATAAAGCATTTATTTTAATTGCTTGAAATGATGGAGCCCTTAATTGCCGATGCATCATTTTGGCCTGAGCATTTTGGTTGTTGTAACAACGTGACGGGTTTATTCCCTGCACTTCTGGGGAAACAATAGAGGAGAACTTGATTTCATCACCTCAGAGTGAGCCTTGTGCCAGTGAGGTTCTGGAAATTCCTCTCAGGCCCCAAGCAGGTGGCAAGTGCAGGCTGGGCTTTAGCTGGCACTGCATGTGTCTGTGTGTGTGCATGCCTATGTGCGCATGCCCTTGTGTGCCCATAAGTGTGTGCGTGCATATGTGGGGGGGGACCCACAAAAACCTGGAATTATCTTCTGGAGGGTGGGCCCCTTGTAGTACAGGCTTCCTCCGCTAGGTGAGTGTTCTAGGAACCCATCTGTATCAGTGCGCCAACTGGTGGTGTTGTGAGAGTTTGCGTATGGCTTCAATGAAATTTTTTTGAAGACTCCTTCAACATGTTTGCCTATTTCATGATGGGTGATTTGTGAGTGCACCTGCCCACATTATGCTGAGTGTTCAGCAGCTTTTGACCCAAAACAGCCTGACCCCCATGCCCCACATTCCCTATTCACTCACTCTCACTCCACGCGACTTTTTGTTTGTTTCCCCATATGAAAAAAGTCCTCAAAGGGAAATGTTTTGCTGATGTGGAGGAGGTGAAACAAAAAACAGCAGAAGCACTAAAAGGCATCAAAATTAACAAGTTCAAAAACTGTTTTGAGCAGTGGAAAGAACATCTCAATAGGTGTACTGCATGAGTTGAAAAGTACTTTGAAGGTGACTGAAGTTTAAACGTGTATAAATACACAATTTTTTATAAGTAAATTCCAGGGTGTTTTGGGAGCCCCCTTGCATGTTATGTGTGTGCGTGCTTGTGTGCGTGAGCAGGAACATGGTGGGTGTGTGCACGTCTGGACTGTGCAGTGGGAGCCCTGAAAAGGCGGCCTGTAGAACCCTGTGGCTGGGACTAAGTAGGGGGCTGACCCGTCATCCTGAACTGGGGCTTTCACCGGGGTTGAGGTGCTTTAGCAGGGCCTCATTCTTGGGTTTTTCTGAGTCTGGGGTCCAGTACCCCTGTGCCTGTCACCAACCAGCTGTCCTCAAGGGGCTGGCACAGCACAGGCAGGCAGAGATTCCGCGGACCCAACTGCTGCTCCTCTAAACGTGTCCACCAGGCCAGCTGGCCCAGGGTTGGACACTGCAGGGTTTGCAGCCCAGGCCTCTCTAGGGCATCTGTAGGTGGCTTACTTGTCCCTTGCCAGAGCAGAGGCCACGGTCATGAAGCAGTGTGTGGTTGGGTCCCTCAGCTCCCCACTGGAGGCCATTCTTGTGTTTGGGAAGAGTCTGTTGGCCTTTTGCCAAAAGTAGGAAAGTTTGAGAGAAAGAGAGAGAGGCAGAGACTTGGCCATTTGTGAAGCATGTTCCTAGGGACCCCTTCCTTCTCTTTAAAACCCCATGACAGAGGCATGATCTAGTGGTAGAGTGGCCAGTAAGGGTGACTGTCCACCCTGGAGTCAAAGGCTGGTGGCTTTGGCCCTGGAGTATCATTCTCAGTCATTAGAATCTAGGACCCAGCTCTCCTTCCACTTGCCTCATGGTGGCCAGACCTCACTTGGGCGCTGGCAGTGACCTCCCACGGGTCTCTGTGTCCAGGTCCTCCCTGCCCACTTGCACAGGCCCTGGTGGTTTCCAGGATCTGGCTGCTGCTCGCCTTCTGCTTTCAGGTGACCTAGAGCCCCATGGGGTCCCTGGCTACTTCAACAGTGGCATTTCTTAGGTGTTTTGAACCTTTTGCTCCAATCAAACTGCTCCTGGCTCTCTTCCGAAGACAGACCAGAAGGAAAGGACCCGGATGCTTTTAAGGAGGGGAAGTGCAGGGCTTGCTGGTTGAGGGCACAGTTGACCTGGGGCCTGGACTAGTGCCCACACCCCTGCTGCCTCTGCTGCCCATGCATGTGCGCAGCCACGGCCTGCAGCCCCTCCTGCACGGGCCTCCGTCCTAGGCCTGGAACCCTCTCAACCCCCGGCATCAGCTGCTCGGCCAAGGCTCTCTGCTGGAGGAACCCTTCCTGTCTTACCTGCCCCGGTTCCTCTGATGTCTGTGGCTGCTATCATGTCCGAGTACACGGCTCCTCCCTGCCCTGTGTACAGGCTGGAGGCAGGTGGGTTGGGAGTTGTCCCAGAGTCCAGCATCCTCAGCCCAGCCCAGACCTGCGGGCAGACAGATGTGCCCCCTGACTGTTGGAGCAGGCCACTTCTGGTTCTGCCCCTCCCGACACACACACACCTGCTGAGAACAGCCACCCCTGCACTGTTGAGTCCCTTGCTGCCTGTGAGACTGAGGTGGCATGAAAGGACACAGGCCTCTGGGGACTCTGCAGGATTGGGTGGTTAGGGTAAGCTTGGTGGGGACACTAGGCATAGTTTCCTTTGGGGTGGATGAACCCCAGCAGGCCTTAAACACAGGACCAGCGATATGAGGAAGGGTCTCTCATCTGCTATAGCAACCCTCCTGGGTAGCGGCAGGGCGATTCAGTACCCTGCCCCCACCCATGCACTGCTGCACCGGCCCCTCTGCCCCTTCTGGCAGCAGCAGGCTCTGGAGCACGCCAGACCTGAGCCTCAGGAGCCTAGGGCAGCTCACTGGGCTGTCCTGTCCCCAACAGTAAAGAGTGCTGCCTCCTTGAAGGGTGGCAGTGACAATTAGCCATTGTAGGTGTTCAGGCTCAAGACCCATCAGGCAGCATTTGCAGTGCCTGTGAGGAAGAGGTCCCACTCCATCTTCTGGTTCTGCTCACCCCTCTGGCAGCCTGGGACCTCCCGCACTCTGAATTCACTGGGAGGGTTAGATGAGATATGCTCCCTGAGGGAGAAGCTGGAGTGAGGCCTGGACCAAAGGTAGGACTCAGCCAGGCCCAAAGTCAGGACCTCTGCCCAGCCTGGACAAGGAGAGCTGCTCCAGTGGCCAGTGGGAGACAGGGAGCCAGAAGGCACAGCTGGTGGCTGGTCTGGAATTCCTAGAGGCCAGTGGAGGGCTCTGTGCCGGGCAGATGTGACCCCGGGATGACACCTGTTGGAACGAGGGTGGCCCCACTATATGCAGAGGCTAATAGGCAGATGGAAGAGGGAGTAGGCAGTGTCCAGGGAGGCCTCCTGCTGCTTTTCTGAAGGTGGACAGGTGGGTCCGTCACTCATACCCTGTCTCGGTCCACAGGTGACTACACCCCCACCCAGCATGGCGGCCCGGCCGTCCCCGCCACCAGACCCGCAGTTTGTCCTCCGAGGAACCCAGTCAGCAGTGCATGCACTGCATTTCTGTGAAGGAGCCCAGGGACAGGGGCACCCACTCCTCCTCTCAGGGTGAGTAGCTGCTGGGGACCCACCCCCGGGGCCAGCCCAGGGTGAAGTTTGGGGTGCTGGCAATGAGCTAGGTGCTTGTTTGGGGGTCCTACTGAGGGGCTCAGGCTGCCTGTTGCCCAGGCACACTTCTACAGCCCTCTCAACATGCTGTCCCCTGGGGCCTCACCTGCTTGGGGATGCAGGGACACACACCTGTGCTGTTACAGGTGCCACCTGGGGTGCATTGTCAGTGGCAGCCCTCCCTCCCTCTTCTGAGAGGCAGGCCCTGCTTAGGGGCCCTCGGAGGCTCCTGTGGCCCCTTGGAAGAGGAGCATGTGCCACTTTTACCCTTAGTTCGAAATTAGAACTCTCGTCTGAGCTAAAATCTCAAGCAGCTAAAACACCTGGTCCACCAGCGGTGTGGCCTCCAGACCAGCCCTGCGGAGTGTGCTGGACATGTCCACCCTCCGCAGTGCTTCCTCCTGACCCTGCGCCTGCACTTGCCTGAACAGGTCCCTGAGCGGGCTGGTGCACATCTGGAGCCTGCAGACACGGAGGGCGCTCGCCACCCTGGATGGGCACAGGGGTCAGTGTGTGATCTGGCTGCAGACACTGCCCCAGGGGCCCCAGCTCCTCAGGTAGGTCTCGCTGGCAGTCCCAAAAGAGCCAGGCGTGGCCCTCATTGGGGGCCAGGTTGAGGCCCTCGTGGTCTCCCCCAGCCATTTGGGCTGCCCTTCCCCCAACAGCAGAACAGGGTGTGATCTCTGCTCCCAGCCCATCCTGAGACAGTGCGTCTGGGGTGTACCACATGCTGTCCCGACTGGCGCCCCCTACAGAGGGCCTGCTGAACGTGTAGGATGGCTCTGTGGCCTAAGCAGAGCCTGCCTGGCCTGCTACAGCTCCCCAGTGGTGGGAGCCAGCGTCCTGAGACTGAACTTGAGCTTCTCATTGGAGGAACCTCAGCTTCCCTCCTACAGGCCCTGGGCTCTGGTGTCACGGCACCACTCTGCCAGGTGACCTTCTCCATGGCCATGAAGCCATCTTCTTTCGAGGTGGTGAAGACTGGGCACCAGGGCAGCACACACAGCCTGAATCTAAAGCTCGCCAGGCTGGCTAGGGAGATGCCCTGCACACCTCCAGTGGCACTCATCTACGCATAGCTGCCCACATCTACAGCCTTCAGGGCTGGCTAGCCAGGGGCCAGCAGGAAATGGCAGGAGCAAGGGCGTTCGCCGAGGCTGTGGCAGGCCCAGTCTGTAAGTGTCACGAGGTGCTGTGAGGTGCTGAGGGCTGGGCAGCAGAGTGGCTCTGTTCCCACACTGCTGCTTTCGCCTTGTGGAGGCAACAGGCCAGGGACTCCGGACAGAAGTGGGCCAGTAGGCGACAGGAAGGGGCAAGTTGGTGAGAGAGCAAGATGGGAGGGGCTTCCCTGCTTCCCATGGTGAGAGAAAGAAGGACAGGACAGGGCACAGACCAGGAAAGTGTGCAGGGGGTCAGATGCCTGCCTAGCCGTTAGAGCTAGTCATTGTCTTGGGTCATGCTGACGTCTGCCCCCATTCGGGGATGGCTGCCCCAACCCAAGGACCTGCTGAATCGCAGTGCCGTTCTCCAGCACACTGTGCCCCACCACTCCAGGACTGGCCTGCTCTCCTGCTCTGGACTTGGATCCTGGACATTTGTCTGTGCACCATGGAGCCAGTGCCCAGAGCACGAGGCCTGCTGGGACTCCACTGGTGTGCAAAGCACTTCTATGCCAGACTCATGTTGCTCCTACCAACCTGAAGGTGACTCGAAGGTGACCGAGAAACCAGAGGTGTTCTGGAAGGCCGTGGCCCTAGACACGTGTGCATGTTGTCCCCTCGCATGGCCTTGTCCCCCATGCCAGGCAGCCCAGATGCCCCCCAACCATGTGTGGTGCGCAGGGCCCTTGCAGTGTGGGTCTTTCCCTGATAATACAACACCTGTCATGTCCAAATACCCCACTAAGCCTCTTGTACTGGGAGCTGCCATTTATAAATGTTCCTGCAGAATTTTCAGCTCCAGTGTATGCCCTTCTGGGCCTCCTGTTCTTCCAGGGCCCAGGCATCTTGGGCTGTCATCTGGGAGCCCCTGGCCAAGTGCTTGGTGCCTGACACCCTACTCTGAGACTTCACTCCACGGAAATCTGGGCCAGCATGGTGCAGGGTGGCAAGTTCCTGGTGAGGGGGTGTTGATGGCACCCTTCCTTCCAGTTGGAATGGCACTGTGCTGGCCCCCCTCCAGGCAGGGAACCTGTGGGTGAAGAGGTCTCCAGTGCAGACTGTGCAGGTGTTTGGAATGCACAGGTGCATTTACGTTGCACTAGAGGCCACGCGCCCAGCTGTGTTTGGAAGCCAAGTCTCCGAAGTGGCTCTTGAGGGAGGAAGGTGAGCTTTCATGTCAAGGAGAGGCTGGAGGACAGAAAGCGAGGAGCGAGGAGAGAGGGCCCCGGCCTTCGCCAGGCTGTACACAGGGCTTCAGAAAGCCCAGGGGCAGCTCCACGGACACCCCCAGCCCCATCCACAGACTCGAGGACACACCTGTGCTCACGACAGCCACCTGGGTGCATATGTCTCTGGCCTGTTTTACTGTGAGATGCAACGTACTCACAGAAAAGTGCACAGAACAAGTTTGCAGACTGCTGTATTATCACAGAGTGGACACCTGTGTCACCACTCCCAGCAGGAAGCAGAGCTCTGCCAGCCTGCTGTCTGCCCTGCCCCCGTCTCGTGCCTCCCTCATCTGTACCATCTGAATGTTCATCTCCAAAAGGCAGAGGCTCATTTTGTCTGTGTGTTTTCTTAACTCAAAAAAGCAGAGCCACACAGAACAGCTTCCAGTTGCGTCTGACTTTTTCACTCAGCTCTGTCTTTGTGAGACCCACTGATGGGCATGTGGCTGCAGCGCCCTATGCAGGCTTTTTCTGTGTGTTCTGTGGATGTACGCACCCAGATGACCTGTGTTCTGTTGTCGGTGGAGATCTGAGTTGTCCACCTGGGCCTGCTGTGGATAAGGTGGGAGAAGGCTCTCGGCTAGGCCTCCTGGTGCCAGGCACACACGTGTCTGCTGGGTGGACACCGTACCCATGGGTGGGACGTCCTGTATGTGTGTGTTGGGCTGTTCAGGAGCTCCAGGCTGCACTCATTCAAGTGCAGTAAGCGCCCCCACCCCTCACAGCCACCTGGGGCCAAGGAGCTTCTGGGTGCGGCTCTCCCTGTGTGAGGATCATCTGGGGTGATGGGCATCAGGCCAGGAGAGAGTGTGTACAGCGTTAGCAATCAGGGGGCGAGTGACAGAGGTGTGGGAGGTCATCCTACCATCCTCACAACTGTTCTGTGGGTTCAAAACATTCCAAATAAAAAGCGACTTAAAAATAGGCCAGCCCTTTGCTTACCGCATGACCGCCACGTTGACCGTGAGTCAGACGCCTCCGGGTGTGAACGTGTGTCTCTCTCGTGTTAGGCTCTGGTCTGTCCTATGTCGAGGACACTGCCACACCTGCCTCCTCACAGTCCAGCAGGGCATAGCGTCAGCCCAATCCTTAGGAGTGCCGTGTCATTCTTAGCCCTCCAGATGCTCAGGCATTTTAATGTCAGCGTTGTGGGTTCTCCAAAATGGACCCGAGATGTGGACAGGACCTGAGCTACTGTGGGTCGCCTGGCGAAAGCAGCGATCTGCTCAGCAGCAAGTCCTGGCAGCCGGGGCGTCTCCTGGTCTGTCATAACACTGGTGGCAGCACCGGCACCGAGACACTGGGCCTTGTGGGGCTCTCTGGTCCCCCACAATATCCTTTTCTCCTCTGGGCCCCACCGAGTGGTCACGGCTCCTTCATCCCCTGTGGTCTAGGCTGGCTTCCCTTCCCCTTGTCTTTCCTGACCTCACTCTTGGGAAGAGGCACTGGTCAGAAGTTTTGTAGAATTCCCCCCATGGTAGGTTCGCCTCGTGGTTTCTCAGGATTAGATGGGTTGCTGCCCTTTCAGGAGGAAACCTGCAGAGGAGCCAAGGCCAAGGAGCCTCATCCCAGCATCTAGGGGTCTGTGACATCCACAGGAGTCATCTCTGGTGAGGGTCACCTTGGTCACCTGGTCAGGGCGTGTCTGCAGGTATCCTACCTTCAGAGACATTTCCCTCTGCTTACTGGCCTCCTTGGAGATGAGTCCCTATGTCCAACAAGGACCCTCCTCAAGGGACAGGGAGGTGAGAATTGAGGCGGGCCCAGGACTGGTTGTGTCCAAGCCTCCGCAGTGAGGGGTAAGCATCTGGGAGGCGCTGAGGCGATGCGCATGTCCTGTTTCTCCTCAAGTTTCGCCCACTGACCCTGGCGTCCGTCAGCACAGTTACCACTGGGGCGCTCTCACGGGGGCTTGGTGTGCCCCGCACCCCTACTCTTGGTAGCGTTCTACTTTAATTAGAATTCTGTAAGGTGGGTTTATCTCCTCTTCATGTATTTGTGTGTTGCCTCATGAGTCTGGGCTCATGGAGATTTAGTGTATTCCTCAGTTATAATTCCACACTGCGGTTATTTCTTTTATTGCTCAGATTGTTCCAGCTTTGGCGCCTGGGTCCTTTGGGTGTGCCCCCATCCTTCATTTTATTTTAAAAGTATGTCTTACTTTCTGGGCACAAGATGCTCAGAACTCTTCTTGGCATCCCCCCGACCCCCAACACTCCAGCCATTTCTGCTGAAACCTGGTTCTTCTTTTTAAAGAAAGGGGAAGAGAGCAGACCAGGGTGCAAGGCGCACTCGTCACTGCTAGGGTGTCATTGCTTCCAGGTCCTCTCAGGCGTAGTCCGTGTGCGCCTCTGTGTCTGTCCAGCTGAATGTGATTTGGGATAAACATGTATTTATACCGGCATCTCTGATCTAGATCCCAAACTGTGGGTCCATCTCTCCTCCCCTGGGCTTCTTGGCGACCGCTTTTCTGTGACAGGAGACACCTGGCCCCTGCTCCCCACTGCTTATGTACTTCTCTGTCCAACCCCGCTGTATACAGAGAGAGGTTTCAGAATTGCCAGCCCACAGCCCTGCGGGAAATGGGTGGACCAACTAGAGCCCTGTGTTTCCGTACAGTTGTCTTGCCTCTAACCTTGCAGTAAGTATCGAGTCGACACACTTGTCCCAAATTCCTCAGGTCAGACCCCGTCCACCCTCCCACTGCATGCAGTGCGCCCCGTGTTTGTCACAGCCTGCGTTCACTCTGGGACCCTGGCGTCCTCGTTGTTGTTTCTGATGTGTACCCAGTGAAGCTTGCTCTTCGTGGCGTAGATCTGTGGGCTTGATGGTGCCCACAGTCATGTTCGGGCCGCCGGGGGCCACATAGAGCAGGCCGCACCCTGCAGAGACCTGTGCCACACCTCCGTGGGCAGTGCCCCGAGGTCCTCCATCCCGACCTCTTCTACAAGCTCACACCACTGGAATCATGCAGCGTGTGGCCTTTTGCCTCTGGCTCCCTTCACTTGGCAAGATGCACCCGAGGTTCGGGCAGGTTGTTGCGTGTGGCCCGGTCTGTTCCTCTGCTGCTAAGTGGAATTGCACGGTGCGGATCCGTCACAGTTCCTCATCCAGTCTCCTGCTGAAGAGTCACTTCCAGCTTGGGCCGTTGTGCGCAGGACTGCCATGAGCGTTCATGTACAGGCTTCTGTGTGAATGCAGTTTTCAAAGTCACTTGGTAGAATACCTGAGGGTGGGATTGCCAGGTGGTCAAAGTTAATTCGCAAAGGGAGGGAAGTGGGGAGGGCACTTGCTTTGGCCGTGTGGGGAGTGGCTGGAAAACCACATGGGCCTCCGTCAGTGGCGCATCCCTGGGATGCCTACGAGTGTACCAGGCATTGGGCGTCACAGACACAGGCACACATGTGAACATGGGGGCTGAGAAGCTCGTCCTTGGCTGAGGTGCCCCAGCCCATGATCTGGTGCTAGCTGCGGCGCCACTCTAGAAAGCGTCCCCTGCCTTTCTGTGGCCTCAGGTTGGTGACAGCATGTGGACGTTTGGCCAGGTGGGATGTGCGGGCTGCTCACCGGGAAGGCTCACGGCCCGTTTCTTCACTCGGTTTTGCAGTCAGGGCCGGGACCTGAAGCTGTGCCTGTGGGACCTAGCGGAGGGCAGAAACACCATCGTGGACTCTGTGGGCCTGGAGAGCGTAGGCTTCTGCAAGGGCTCCGTCCTGGCCAGGGGCCCACAGCACTGGATGCTGGCTGTGCCCGGGAGTGGCAGAGATGAGGTGAGTACCAGCCCCTGTTCACGAGTCCCTGGAGGCTCAGTTTCCCCTATGTGGGTACACCCATTATTAGCACCTGGTTGGGGGAATGCTGGGCTGGCCCCAGGCCCCCGGGGAGCTGTGGGGCAGGTCTGGGTCTGTCTACTGGATAGCAGCTCCAGGACCTGGGGATGGGCATTCGCCTGGTCACCTGTGAGATGGCCCTGGCAGTGAGAGGGGTGACTAGTGTCTGTGGCAGGTCCAGGCACCCAGCCCAGTGCAGGTGGACAGGTGTCAAGGCTGAGGCCATCAGGAGTACTGGGGGAGAGGCAGCCCAGACAGGTCTTCAGAGGGCTCAGGAGCAGGCATGCATGCCGGCAGGTCCCCAACAGGCCAGCAGGAGGTGGTGGAAGACAGACCAAGGCCCTGGTAAAGCTGAAGTGAGCCTGTGAGCCAGGATGGTAGGGGAGGGCAGTCTTTTGGGGAGCAGAATGGGGCCTTGGTGTGAGAGGCCATGGGCAGGACTAGGATCTGGGGGGTAAGGGCTGGCACCTGGGTGGCAACTGCAGGACAGAGGGACACAGGGGAGTGGGGGAGCATCAGAGGATGGGGCTGGAGGATGAGGTGGGTGTGACAGAGCCTTGGAGGTCACTGTCAGATGGCGCTCACGTCAGAGTGGACAGCAGTGGTTAGTGGTGGAGACACTGGTCAGACTGCACAGTGGTGTCCACAGCCTGGGGGCCAAAGAGGCAGAATCCCCCAAGGGAAGCAGTGCCCCACATGGGGGCAGATATCGGGAAGCCTGGTAGAGGAGGAGGTGTGGCTAGAGGCACCAGCTCCTGGGGGAGCTGAAGGGACATGGGAGAAGAAACTCTGGTGAGAAGTGATCGGATGGCCTGGGGTCCCATCTGCAGGTGGGGGTGGGATGGTGAGTAGGAAATGGGAGCCTTCTGTCTACCACCCACTCCCATCGTCTCCCGGTGTCCCCTGCTGGCCCGGAGAGCTTGCTCAGCAGGCAGCGCTGGGCAGGGACCTGAGGCCTGTACTCATGGGGCGGTTTGGCCCCCGCCCAGGAAGGGCCGTTTGTCTTAAAGCACATTCAGCTCATAAATAATGAGATAGGAACAGGCATTTATTTGTTCATGATTGCATTTAACTCACCAATTAGGAGCTACATACACTTCTCTTGCCAATTTGCCAAAACCCTGTTAAAAGCTTTATTACTATGAAAAGAAAGGTGTGCTTCCCTGGGGAGGGCAGGAGCCGGGCAGCCCAGCCTGCCTCCTGGGCCGCACACGCTGAGACCAGCCTGTGGGCCGAGCCAGCTCTCCCCCCCCCCCCCGCCCAGGCCAGGGCTCTGAGTGCTGTCTTCCACCTCAGCCTCCCCAGGACTTCTGGCCAGTCTCGTCCCTCCTCCTGCCCTTGCCCTCCAGCCCCACCCTCCTTTCCCAGGCCTAGTCCCGAAAACCACTCATCCCTTCTGCTCATGGCTGATTTTAACTGACCTCCTGGGCCCCAGCTCTGGCAGCATCCATGGTTTTCAGGAGCAGCCAGTCCAGGGACCTTGCACATCCTGGGAAAATGGTTATTTTCCATGTTCCTACCTGGAATCTGCCCAGACGGGGCCCTGGAAAAGCATCGCTGGCCTGTGCCCAGACAATGGCAGGGGAGCATGTGCCCCTACCCCACTTGGCCGCCTGGGGGGGCCACGCTTGCTCAAACCAAACATTTTCCCTCTTGGTAACAGAAGTCGTAGTTGAATGCCAGATGGAAAGCTCGCCAGCGACTGCAGGAGGCTCTGAGCACAGGCCACTGGGCCTGCCCTGGTCCTTGGGCCGCAGCCTCTTGGTCCCCGTGCTCCTTGCTCTTTCCTATGGCCCTACCTCAGGCCTTGGGGCTGTCCTCATTCCCCCTTGGCCCCTCTCCCCCGACCAGAGCAGACTTGCTGGATAACTCACCCCCCATCCCATCCCCTTCTTCTTGGGTCCCTCCTCACTGCCGCCAGAGGGGTCTTCCTGAGCCCGAAGGCCAGGATGGGCCATCCCTCACTGACCTGTGGACCTGTGTGCCAGGCCACCCAAGGGGCAGACCTGTGCAGACTCTCTCTGGCAACATCCCTCTCCTGTGGCTTCCTCTTCCCCTTCCAGCTACTCAGCATCTTGGAACCAGCCTGTCCTCCTGATACAGTGACAAAAAGGAACAAATCTCATTTTAAGAAATCCAAACAATGCAAGAAGCAGAACAGCGCACAGAGCAGGAAGCCGAGTGTCCTGCCTTTGCCGCGTGGTCTGTGCCTTCCAGACTGCCCCCCGCAGCGCGGTGGCGGATAGCTCACTCCTGCTCGATGAAGCCGCCAGGGGCAGCCCACCACTCAGCTGAAGGTGGCTGCGTTGCCCTTGTATAGGGTTGGGGTATTCGAGGTGTGGGGACTGACGAGAGTGTCTGTCTCTTGGGTGAGCCACCCTGGCTGGGTGCTGGCCTGCCTCCGTTGTGAGCTGCGGTTCTCGGGGAATAAGCCTGTCCCGAGTCGGTGTCACTCACCACAGAGAACAGAAGGGCTCCAAGAGCCCTCTCCTTTCTCTGCAGTTTTCTTTTTACTTCCGGGTCACACATGTTGCCACTGTGACTTGGTTGTCAACATCGTCTTTCTTATCTTTCTTTTCATTTTGCTAGAGCTTCTTGAGCATCTTTGCTATTCCGGGTCCTTTTTCTGGCAGCCTTTTATTTCATGACAGTTACAATGTCTCATGTCACTTCTGTCCTTTTCTGTCTCCTTTGTGGGCAGGGAGGGCCAACTCACCCAGGGTAGATGCTGTCCCTATGGTGATGGGGGACCTGTGCTTGTGTGTGTGCATATGTGAGTGATTTGTATTTGTGTGCCTGTGTGTGCACACCAGCAGGAGCCCTGGGACTCACCCTTCCTAGCAGTGCTGGTGCTGGCTCGCTCTGCAAGGCTCTGGTGAGAGCCCTGCCCAGAGCGCACCCCTAGCCCCGGCCTGTGGATGTGCCACCCATGCATGGAGGCAGGCATGGGGCCTGTTGCAGAGCCTCGAAGCTGAGAGGACCAGACCACAGCTGCCCTCAGGCATGGCTCCCAGCACACGCGTGGCAGAACTGGGACTCCGGCCTGTTCTTCTGTGTGCATCAGTGAGAGCCGCTCGGCCATACTCACACAACTCAAGCTTGCCTCCAGTTCTCTGCGCTCAGGGTTCTGTGTTCTAGGTATCAGACAGCAGGCCAGCTGTCCCCTCAGCGTCCTCGACTCTTCTGGAACTCAGACCTCGTTTGCAAACCAGAGGACACCTCTGTGTCAGTGAGGGGTGGTGTGTGGCTCCATGGTGGCCACACGTTGCTGCTGTGACGTTGGTGGAGCTGCTTGCAGCATGGGGAGCCAAGGGCCGGCTGAACCCTCTCCCACCCACCCCCACGGAGCAGCAGGCCTGAGTCTCATGAGAGCCCCTCTCCTCTTCCAGGCCCTGCAGGACCAGCACCCTGGTCCCTCCTTGGCAGATGAGGGAGCTGAGGCATGAGGGATGCAGATGGCTGGGAGCCCAGTTCCAGTCTGTGGGGCTTCAACTTCTGAGCCTGTTCCTTGTGGCCTTGGCTGTCCCCTGCTGATGGTGGGGACAGAGCCTGGCCCAACTTGGTGGATAGGCCTGAATGTGAGCTGGCTGTGCAGAGCAGCGGGGCACACCTGCCAGCCCAGTTCAGATGACACAAAATACAGCCACGGCTCCCAGGGTAGAGGTGCGGGGTACTGGGTATGGCCAGGCTCCAAACAGAGCTTCCCAAGGTGCATGCCATAGTTATTTCCTAGGCTGGGTGGTGGGTTCCCAAGTGGTCTCTGTACAAGTCTTTGTACCATTTGCTATGCCCAAGAGTGCAGAGTCGTTCCCATGTAAAACCCACAGCAGGAACACGCAGAGGTCAGGAGAGTGGGCGAGCTGAGGCAGTGCTTAGTGAGCCGGGCCTCCTGCTCAGCAAGGAGGGAAAATTGGGAGAGGCCGGAGGCAGCCTCTGGGCGGGAATGCTACTCAGAGGGATGTGCCGGTCACTCAGGAATGACGCCATGCACATTGTTTCGCAAGGCTGGTAGCACTGGAGCCCATGAGCCTGTGCGGCCTAATTAGGAGGCTGGGCTCCCAGGTTCCTACCGGGAGCAGACAGAAACTCGCAGCAGTCTTGGCTAATCGCCTTAAAATTCTCTTGTTTGTATAGAACAGACTCAACTTGGCGCCGGCCCAAATCAACTTGTTTTCTTACTGTCAGATTCAGATTCTGGAGATGCCATCCAAGACGTCAGTGTGCACCCTGAAGCCAGAGGCAGATGCCAAGCCAGGCATGCCCATGTGCCTGGAGCTGTGGCAGGTAAGGCCCAGTGCACGTCAGCCACGCCCTGTCAGCCACACCCGCCAGGCCCTGAATCATGCCCCATTCAGGATTTGGTTTGTCCTGGAACCAGCAGGACAATTAGCCCCTTGGGAGAATGTGTGCTCGCTGATTCCACCACAGCCTGTCACTGGCAGCCCCTGCTCCCCTCATGCTGCTCGTAAAGATGCTCCTGCACTGCCCCAGGGCAAGCGTCGCTTGTGCTGTCCTCCACAGGCAGGGCTGGGGGTAGTGGGGACACCCCCTGCCAGTGCCGTAAGGAGGGACAGCTGAGTCAGCTGAGACGGCCCCTCCCAGGAAGAGGCTCTGCTCCTTTCCGCACGGCGGTCCGTGTCTCTGCACAAGACTGGGTGGGGAGTACCAACTAACCTGCACGGCCAGCTGTGCTGGGGATTCTCATTTTTGTGACTTTTTTTGCCTCAGAGAGGCAGGAGTGGGCTTAATATGCTGACTTTCCCTACAGCTACACTTGGAATTTCTGATCCACTGCTGTTTTCTTCTTTCTCAACTGTTCTTTTTGATTAGCGAGGGTCAGGAGGCTTCCCCTGGGGCTGGTAGCGGAAGCTGGGAGGCCAGGGGGTGAGGGGGACAGTCACAGTCCCCAGGCCCAGCAGGATGGGTTTCTGCTCCTGAAGCCTGGGGAGGGGTCCTCCCGGACCTGCCCACCTCCACCAGAGGCCCTGGCTCCCCTCAAGGCTGAACCCCAGCGCCCCAGAGGTCAACACTGGCTCAAAGTGTGCACGCCCACTCTTTGGGTCGCTCATGTTTGGCTCAGCAGAGCAAATGGTCTGGTGCCTTCACTTAGAAAGAATGTCGGGCAGCGTCTTGGCCGTGGCAGACACCGGGGGTAGCAGGTCACTGACCAGTGCCCATCGCAGCAGTGCTGCCCACAGGCCGTTTTCTCAGCACTGTCCCATTGACCAGCACCTTCTGAGGGCCACCCTGTGCCGGTCCAGAATCAGGCGCAGGCAACTCCTGCCTCATGCCTCAGTGCTTGTTTGAACTCTCCCTGAGAGTGAGACCAGATGGGCTCAGGCAGTTTGGAGGTGTGCTCGTGCCCGGCAGGATTCATGGGGACAGGCACCCCAGAGGCCCGGTCCCAAGCCTTCTGCCGTCTAAGGACCAGAAAGATCCCCTGGCCTTTCTAGTAGTCGGTTTCCTCCTGTAGTTTCTTCCTTGATAACGTTCCCTGTGGCATTGCGGATCTCTGTGTTGCTGCTGCTGCAGTCCCTCAGAGGAGCCCCTGGGGGTGAGGAGGCAAGGTTCCGAGGGTCACCTGGAAGACTGAGCTCCTGGTGCCAGCAGGTTTGTGGCGGAGCTTGGTGGGAAGTACCCCCGAGGCCCTGCTGCTGCTGTCGCTGCGGTGCTTGCAGCCCCGGGGCAGGACGTCGGGGACTGCATCCGCTCCGACTCCACTCCCTGGAAGCCGTGTCATTGCATAATCATGTAAAAATTCCTGCGGAAAAATGTGTACAAATGGGATGTACAAACTTGTTAAGGTAATTAATATAGTTGACAGAGGACAAATCGCGTTTTTGTTGGTTGATACGGATCCAACACGAAAGAAAAGTCTGTGTTAATCTTAAATGTCCTTTTTTTTCTCTTCAAACCTGGAGACCCAGGTTAGTTTATTAGTCTGAGTGTGGCAGAGTGGCCTGAAGTGGTGGTTTTTTTGAAGCTTTCAGAGACATTCTCATTTCTGCCCTCAGGGAGGCTGACCTGCACGGTCCTGATGATTACCGTGCACAACACAGGACCGGAATCAAGCCTGGTGCAGAGTCGTTCACCCCCACTTCAGAGCTGGGGCCCCGCCTGAGCTGGGGGCTCCCCTCAGCACCTCAAGGTGCTGCAGGCAGGACCTGCTGGCTGGGGTCCCTCCAGGCTGGCCCAGCCACATACGGGTGGGGTCACCGGGCAAATCCTCGTAGTAACTTAAGGTCCACACCCCATGGAGGTCAGTGTGGCCCTGTGGGTGTGGCCACCAAAGGCCTGTGGCCATAGGAGCGCTGTCACACCTGCAGTCTGTCACGGGGGTGGGGAGCCTCAGGGACCCTGCATGCTAGGAAAGAAGCTGGAGAGGCCTGCAGTGCAGGCAGGGGGTGCAGGCTGGAGCTCAGCGTCTAGGCTCCCTGGCAGCCACTGGGTGAGCCCCTGCAGGCCAGTCTGGCTCCTGCTCTGGCCTCCCTGTAGCGCCTCAGCCAGTGGATCAGTAGTGTGTGGCCCCTGAACTAGAGGTGTTCAGAACCCGGAAGCCACAGGCATCATCATGTGGGCTTGGGCTGTAGAGATGACAAAAAAAAATGTGTCAGCAGTGTCAGGAGGCCTGGGTGAGGGGAGAATGTGCCCAGGGAGCCAGGGGGCAGGCTGGACCAAGGCAGCGTGGATGGGGACACATCAGAGCACTGTCCCAAAGGCAACAGACGCAAGTGGGCCCCAGACAAATTCCTCACAGCCGGCCTCTGAGGTGGGGTCCAGCAGGCGTGGTCTCAGGCTTGGTGCGAGTTCTGTTTGGGGTTCAGACAGCACATCCGGACTGTTCTCACCTGGCCCTTGCCCTGCCTTGGGCCCAGATCAGTGGCTCGCAAGGGAGGCCCACTTTAGAGAGGCACAGCTGTCTGCTAGCAGCTGCCTGAGCAGAGGGCCTGATCATTGCCTTAAATTACTCTGTACTTCAGAAACAAGTGGTGTGAAAAATTTTACACCAAAAGAGCCAAAGTGAGGTTCTTCCCAGCTATAGAACTACAGGGAAAGTACACCAGTACCATCAGGGATGCTGCAGGGAAGCCTGTATGCTCCCCTCCTCCCAGCCTGTGCTGCTCAGGGGCAGAAGCCACCAGGCTCTGCACACAAGCCGGTGGGGGGCACTGCGCCACCCCTCGCGGATCACGGTCTCCGGGCCGGTCTCCAGTCTCAGGACTGCTCACCTGGTTGGGCCCATGGCGGGAGTGTAGCAGTCAGCTTGCAGGGCCCCAGGGAGGAGCACTGGAGGTTACAGGCCCCTCCCAGGACCCCTACTCACTTCCTTAGGCTCCTCCTGTATGTTTGTATTTGTGCGAACACATCACAGAAAAAAATGACTGTACAAGCATTTTCAGGGACATGCAAGAAGTGTCTACTGACCCAGCTCTGGTCTGGGAGGGTACACTGTGGCTGTGTGTAGTGCTCAGGGCTGTGTCCCTCGTCCCCTGGCTCCCATCGCTAACTGGGCCCCATGATGTGCACTCCACCCACAGCCTCAGTTTCCCTCTGATGCTCAGAGAACTCTCTGCTTCCTAGGTTGAGGACGCGGTGTCCACTCATGTTACACACCCTCGTGCCTCTGGTTAAACCAGGTTGCCTGCTTGGCCGAAGGCGGGTTCTTTCTGAGCACTCAGGAACACCGTGGGAGGTGCTCTGTGTGGTACACGCAGCATCTGGGCCCAGAGCCCCTCTGGGTGGGCACAAACACCCACACAGCGCGTTAACAGCAGCTCCAGCAGGTGGGCGAGCAGGGCCTGTGTGATGCCCTGTGTCGACCCACACTGAGTGAGACCCAGGCGCTCTGCTCAGTGCCAGCCTTGCCCGCCAATGGTGGACCGTCCTCGAATTGAGTGTGACCGGGGGCAGTCTCACTGACCAGCCGCCTCTGGCCCCCATTCTCAGCGCTGACCATCCAGAGGCTGAGGGCCAGGCCCAGCCGGAGCTCAGTTGGAAGGGATGTGCTCAGTAATTTCTCACACTCACATGAGGCCAGCAGCTCAGCAGGGAATGCCGAGACAAGTGAGGGGCAAAAGGCATCAGCCAGAGTGTGCTCTTTGTCCCAGAAGCAACCTGGGCACCAGTCCTGGAGGTGTCGCCTGTTGGTAGTCTCTGAGGACGGGGTACCAAGCATGGTGTCACCACTCTCGGTGCCAGGGTGACTTGGAATCCTGCAGTGCTCTTCTGGAGTTGATACAGAGGCTAGATAAACGAGGCGTCTGCCCAGGGTGCAGGCCCTCTGACCTGTGCCCTCATTTATCACAATAGCTCAGCGCCGCAGCGGCTCACCCGGCCCAGGGATCAGGGCGGGGGTGGGGGGCTTCCGCAGCGACGTTGACAAAGCACAGAAAGTTCATTTTTCATTGACAAAGAGCTCACAATTTTCTTTGCTTGGTGGCTGTAGACAGGTGACTGGCCCCACCAAGGGGTGGTTGAGAGTCTCCGGCCTGAGGAAAGGGCCTGGCAGCACCCTGTGATCCCGGTGGGACCTGGGCTGGTGAGCAGGGGCGTGCACTGAAAGGTCGGAGCATGCCAATTTACCTGGAGCTCTGTGCCCTCCAGTCCCAGTCCTTGGGGCACCCCAACACCAGCCTGTGCAGGCCCCGTACCAATGGGATCGGCCATCTGGGGGGTGTGCAGAGCCTCTGAATTGTTATTGCCATGTGAAGAACACGGGAAACAGCTACCCAGCTGGGCCACTCCCAGGAGAGACAGCCCATTTCTCAAGTCCCTTGCCCCCAAAACGCACCAGGACCCTTCCAGCGCTGACCTGTGCTGTTGCCCGTAGGCCAACTCCAGCTCCCGCCCGCTCCTCCTGGCTGGCTACGAGGATGGATCGGTGGCCCTGTGGGATGTCTCCGAGCGGAAGGTGTGCAGCCGCATCGCCTGCCACACAGAGCCCGTCATGGGCCTTGACTTTGACTCCCAGAAGGCCAGGGGCGTCTCAGGCTCCGCAGAGAAGGCGCTGGCTGTCTGGAGCCTGGATGAGCAGCAGGCCCTGCAGGTCAGTGCGCCAGACCCGAGGTGTCATTTATCCTACTCTGCACTAACAGTCTGATAGGCTGAAACAATATTTAGGCATGAAGAGGAGTTGTTGCAGATCGCTGGCTAATTAATCACTCTGAGGCGGGGTGCAGGCGGGCCTGTCTGCAAGGCCCGCGCAGGAAGAAGGGGGCGTGGGCGTTTGTGAACCATTCACATGGTTTGGGTTTCTCTCAGACCTTGGGTTAATAGCAGTCACGTCTTGTCCATCTAGAGAAAAGGCATGTAGAGTCCGGGAGTAAGTACACAAGCCCATTTGCAAAAACTCAGAGGAATTTGGTCAGTAAGGAACTGATTAATCAAAAAACAAAAATAGCCCAATGTGGAGAAATCCACGGAGTCACGCCCGGGTGGCAGTCTGTAAGCAGGCCCCAGGGAGGCTGTTCCTCACGGGCAGCGGGGAAGGGATGTGGGGCCTCAGGGTGGAGTGGGGCGTTGCTGAAAACCTCCCCATAATGTCCCAGTAAACCTCATGACATCCCATGGACTTTTCCATCTAGCGTGCCTGCGGAGCACCTGGGGGCTGCGTCTGAGCCTGTGCTTGGTACTCTGAACAGATTGGCCCAGCCTGCTTGCTCAGCCCTGTTTGGGATGGGAGGGATGGAGTTTGGGGATGGGGAGCCTCCTTTCCAGGCCTCACTCTGGATAAGGGGCTATAGGCCATGGCAGGTGAGATGCCGCTGGGTGCGTCCTGGGCCTCCCAGCCCCCAGAGGGACACCTGGGTGCACACTGGCTTCTGGGGATGGGTGAGGAGCCCCTATTAGCCAGGGAGTCTTGGAAGGCTGAGGCTTGACCACAGCCAGCAAGTAGAGGCTCCTTGGAAAGGCAGCTCTATGACCCCAGGTCTGGTAGGGAGCAGGGCTCCAGAGGGTGCCAGGAGAAGCAGCAGTGGCCCAGCTCTGGGCTTCACCTGGGCTCTCATCACTGGAGCCCTGGTGGACAGGCCCTGGGGGCTGCTTCCTCTGCAGGGCTGCATGGTATAGGCTGCCCCCCATAGACAGGAGTCTGAAGAAGATGTCTCTCGGGGCTCCTCTCCAGGTGGGGAAGCCTTGCCCAGCAGCCTACCAAGCCTGCCTCACACTTGCCCAGACCAGACCCCCACCATTAGGGGAGGTGACCCTGGCTGGGCACCACTGGACCCCTGAGGCGCATGAGTGGGATGGGGGAGGGATGGGCCCCGGGGGAGAGTCGGGACACACTGCAGCGCCCCACAGGTACCTCCATGCTCTGGCTGCAACCTGGGGGTGCCGCACTGTCACCAGGCCATCCCTGGGGGAACAGAGTGAGGACAGCCAGGGGCAGAAGGATGTGCCCGAGAGCGGTGACGTGAAGGTCGGAGAACAGACACTGAGGCTGGGTGGAGTGAGGCCGGGAGGTGCCTGTCCAAGTTAGAGCTGAAGGGGCCACTGGCATCTCATCAAGAGCAGCCCTGCCAGAGACCCAGGGTTAGCATCAGAGCAGGCTGTGGGCAGCAGCAGGGGTGGGCTGTGCCCACTGCCCAGGCGTGAGACCGCCCCGTGGCTCTGCACACTGGAGCTGAGGGTCTGTCTTGAGCCCTGTGAGTCTTGAGGAGCAGCGGGTCAGAGCCCAGCAAGACAGGAGAAGGAGGTCACATGTTACGTTTGGGGACAGGGCACAAGTTCACACTTCTTTGGCATCATCCCTCCCAACTTTCCAACCATTCCTCCATCCTTCCGTCATCACAGGGGGCCCAAGCCCAGCAGGGGAGGGAGGTGGCTAAGCTTCTCAGGCCTTCCTCCCGGAGAAGGGGGCCCGTGGACCTGCTAGGAGTAGCAGTGAAGGTCATAATGATGGTGGTCACCTCCGGAAGCTGGAGCAGAGCCACGCTGGTGCTGGGTCCTCAGCAGCTGAGTCTGCCTAGCCGGGTGTGGAGCCTTCCCTGCCTCCTGCGACAGCAGGGTGCTCCCTCACACCCTTCCCTCCCACTCCTTGAGCCTCCCCGAGACCACTCACTATGGAGTCAAGTGCTCCACTCCTCTGTGCCTTGAACTTCATCAGCCTGACTTCGCAAATGGCTGAGGACCCAGGCGGCTTCCCCGAGCACCCCTGCCCAGGCTGCAGCACCCCGAGGTCCCTTCCTGCCATCATGGCTCAGATCGGCCTGGTCTCTCCTGGCTTATTCAGAAAACAGCTGCTGGAACTTAAGACAAATTTATCGGGTGTGTTCCAGAGATGAACTTTTACTGTACTGATAAGTTGGAAAGTTAAAGCAGAAGGTATTCTTAATGAGTTGGAAGGTTATGGCAGAAGGGGAGCAATGGACGTGGTTGGTGTGCTGGCTGTGCCTGGGCCGGAGTCTTGTTCAGCAGTGTGCATCCCAGCCAGGGAGTGCTCCGCCCGCTGAGCACAGCCACCTCACCCAGAGACCGCTGGGCATGACGTTGGGAGTCGGTTCGGCCCAGAGGCCCTGAGGATGTTCAGGCTGTGCAGCACCAGCCTCTGAGGAGGAAGCGTCTGGGGACCTCCAGGCCACTGGCATCCATAGGCATCCTTGGCCCAGGGGCCCTGGGTGCGCTGTGCCCAGCCCTGCAGTGGGCATTGTGATGTGGCTACCCACCAGCCCACAAGCCACATGGGCACAGATGTGCCTCACCTTTCGGCCTGCTGCCGAAGTCTCTAATGAGCCCAAATCAATCTCTCCCAGGCGGGCTCTAGGCGCGGAGACGCAGATGAGGTTTCCCGCAGCAGAGCATGGGTAATGGGAACCAGATGGCAGCCGCGCCGCGTGCGCATTCCTGGCACCTGAGGTCATGTGCTGTGAGAGCCACTGGTGGCCAGGGATCCTTTCCGGAGGGGCCTGGTCCAAGACAGGTTTGGCCAGGGGCTGAGGTGGTGGCCAGGAGCCCTCAGTCACCTGTGTCAGGACTTGTGGCCTTGAGGACACACTGTGAAACCAGGCTGCTCACCTGTCTTCCTGAGGTGGCTTTCTAGGGCGCCACCAGGGATTTGGGCCTCAGCTGTCGCGAGACACAGGTGGTGCACAGACCTGCTCCTTCCTCCCATACTTGGGGCAGGGCCCGCAGCCTTGAAGCAGGGGCTGATTTACAGCCAGCAATATTTTTAGGCCTTTAAATAATAATGAGGCCCCCCCGACCCTAGCCAGCCTGGACTGGGAAGCAGACTAACCACGTGCCCCCCCTCCCCACCATCTTTGCTCTGCCTGAGGCTGACCAGGTGTCCCCGCTGCATGGCCACGGCCCCCTCTCTCCACAGCCCTTCCAGGGACTTCCCTCTGAAGTGGCAGCAGCAGGACATGTGGGGCAGTTTGCAGGGAACGTGCGGGACCCTGACCGAGCTTGTCTCTCCTGATCTCCTAACAGGAGGAGAGAGAACTGTGGGCACAGCCCAGCCTCTCGCCCTCATCTCAGGATCGCGGTGGGATGGGGCTCTGGCCACGTTCATCGTGAACACCTTGACAGGACTTCCTCTTCCTCAGGAACATGAGCCCCAGCACCGGGGCTGGGCTCTTCCAGTTTAGGTCCCTGTTTAGGACACTTCCAGTGCCTCTTTTTCATCGCCTGCCCAAGAGCCATAGGCCTCTGCCTCGGTGCTGCCGCATTTCCAGGAGGAGCTGCGAGGTGGCAGGTGGGGTGAGTCTCATAGCTGACCCGTGGGCAGCACCAGGTATCTCAGCCCCTCCCAGGTGTGTCGCTGCCTTGGAGGTTTGTGAACACTGGCCGGCTCGGGGACAAAGCTCACAGGAGAGAAAAGGACAGTCAGCCTCTCGTGCCAGTTCCAACTGCCAGTGCTCTGGCCATGCAAGTCGGGAGGGGCTGGGCAGATGCACGCCTGCACAAGTGGGCACACGTGTGGAATTTGCCTTCTCACCCGTGCACAGTGCGTCTGCCCCCGTGGCCCTGCGCCAGCGAGTGCCCGTGTTGGCAGCCTGTGTGCAGCCGGGAGTGCAGGACGTTCGGAGTGGGAGCAGGGGCCGCGGCAAGCATCCTGGACGTACTGTGGGTCGGACAGCGAGAGCTGTGTGTGCCATGGGGCTGGTGTCAGGTTAGGTTCTCTCCCATGCTGGCGGGGAAAGAGTGGACGGTGAGACTGCGTCGGGCTCTCAGACTCGTGGCTTTTCTTCTCAAATCTGTTAATTTAGTGAGTTTCACAGTTCAGTTTTTGATAACATTAAAACAGTTGTATAGTGCTAGGTGACCCGCTACACAGCATGCCCTCTGAGGGACTTGGTTGGAGCTGTTCAGGATCGTCTGTCTGTCTGTCAGTAGACCGAGCTGTACCCCTCTTCTGTTGCCTCACACTGCTTATGGTATCTGGGTGTCAGGGGCCCCAGAACTGGGGGGCAGGTATTCCCTCCTCTGTTGATCTCTGGACACGTTGATGGGGGAGACTATTTCTCAGGTGGCTGTGGGCCAGTCCTTGCCTGTACCCGTAGGGCAGGGAAGGTCTGATTTTCTTCTTGAACTAATTTAGGTTTCCCGATTTTTTTTAATAAGTTTCATTTTTCCAGGAATTTGTCAATAGGCATTAAACCCCTCAAGGTATTTTCATACTGACTTTTTAAAAGTTGTTTATAATGACGGTTTACATTTCTGCTGTATTTGCAAGACTGTCCCTTCTGTGTCCCTGAGCAGCTTCGGCTTGGTTGATCTTTCTTTTTCTGTTTCAGCATTTCTGCCCTGCTCTTCCCCTGCCTCCCGCCCGCCCGTGCTCTCCGGGCTCTGCTGACTTGAGAGGGGAGCATGACGCATCCGTTCCCGGCCTTCCTTCCTCACAGCAGCTGAAGTCTGCATCCCACATTGTAGGATGTCGCCGTCTTCATCACCGCGCACTCAGGGTGGACCCGGTCTTTATTTGTTCGCTGACTGCTGAGCTGATTAGCGTGTTTTTATGTTTCCAAATGTTTGATTTTTTCCCCCCAGTTATTTTTTATTTTCCAATTTCTAACTTAATTCCATTGTGGTCGGAGGAGAAGGTCTGAATGATATCAGCTCTTTGAAATGTGGAGGCCAGTCCAGTTCTCATAAGTATTCCACATGTGCTTGAGAAGGAAGTGCTTCTCGCTGCTGGATGCACGGCTGTACCTGTGCTTGCTGGGCCCGGCACGGCATCCGCAGTGCTTGTGACCTGGGGGCCCTGGGAAGGGTCAGGTGGACCCTCCAGCTGCCCCACATCTTGCTCAGTTTTCCTGTACCCCGTACGTTTTTGCTTTTTGCATTTTGAAGCTGGCTTACAAACATACAAGTTCTGAATGCTAATCTTCCTGGGAAATTGAACCTTTTCTTCAGTCCCTCTTCTTATCTCTAGAAAGGATTCTTGCCTAAAAGCCAATTTCGCCAACTGAACATGACTCAGGCCATGTTTCTTCTGGTGACTACGTCCTTTGATAACTTCTATTTATTTATTTTTTAATCCTTTCTCCTTCCACCTTTCTTCAGATGTAGCTGGCTTTCTCACTTGAGCTGGTTTCGCACACATTGTATCTCTTCGTTGCTATTTTATGCTGTGAATGTTGTCCACACATTCGCGTCTCAAGCCCTCCTTTCCGGAAGTTGGGACAGCTGTCCTCCAGGGATCCTGCAGTGGGGACCTCTGAGTGTGAGTCAGCATGTTGACGGTGCCCACAGTCCCAGGTGCTTCTCTGGGTTCCTGCCACCCCTCCGCAGGGCTGTGGAAGAGTCAGCCGCCAGTCTAGTCACCAGCCTTTGTGGGTCCGTCCCACAAATTTTGATTTATTGTGTCTTCATTTTTATTCGGTTGAAAATTCTTTCTATTTTCCCTTGTGATTTCTTCTTTGATCCAGTGGTTCCTTAGAAGTATAATATTTAATTTCCAAATATTTGTTGAATTTGTGGGTATCTTTAATCTAGTTTAATTCTGCTGTCAGTGAAGGTACCCTGTACAATGTCAGCGTGCAGATATTTATTGAGGCTTGTGTTTTGGCCCAGCACATGGTGTGTCTTGGTGAAAGCGCATGTGTTCTGCAGTTGTTGGGCGGAGTGTTCTGTCAGCCCGACTTAGGTCGAGGTGCGTGGCGGTGCTGTTCAGGTCTTCGGTGCCCTTACCCATCCTTTTGTCTGGTTTCCCACCAGTCCCTGAGTGAGGCCTTCCAGTGTCTGAGTGTGGCTGTCAACGTTCCTGTCTCTCCCTTCAGTGCTGTCAGTTTTGCTTCATGAATTTTAAAGCTCTGTCACTAGGAACGTAAACATTCAACATGGTGACCACGTCCTGCTGAACAGTCATTTTATGAAAACGTCCTCTGTGTCTCTCGTAACATCCTTTGTCCTGAAGTCGGCTTTGTCTGAGGCGAGAGCTGCAGCCTGAGCTCTCTCATGTTTCCTCTTTGTGTGATACAGCTCTCTTTGCCTTTGGACCTGTCTGGATCTCTTTATATTTAAAAGCATCTTTTGTAGTCTTTGATCCTTTCTGACAATCTCTTCCTTTTAATTGGAGCATTTAGTCTGTTTGCACTTAATATAATTAGTGATGTGTCTGGCATTAAGTCTACCATCGTGGTATTTGTTTTCCACTTGTCACTTCCGTTTTTGACCCTCTTTTACTCCTTTCCTGCCTTCTTGTGTGTTTTCAAATATTTATTTTTTAGTATTCCATTTCACTTCCTCTCTTGGTTCCTTCACTGTATATAGCTCTCGTCGTATTTTTTTCCTGAGTGCTAGCTCACAGCCTAACAGTATGTTTCCTTAACTTACCCAAGTCTCCTTCGTGGGGTCACACTGCCGGTCACATGTCATAGCCCCGCCCTAGCACGATTTCACTGCCCTCCCTCCCACACTCTCTGCTGTGCTGTTATATAGTTTACTTTCACACTCACTGGAAACTACCTCACAGTGTTACCGGTTTTACATGAAAACATCAGTTGTTATTGCTTAAAACTTACTGGATATAAAAACCATAGTATTTTATATTTACTCAACTATTCCCATTTCTGGTGCTCTTCCTGTAGATGTCAGTTTCTCTCTGGTTTTACTTCCCTTTAGCTGGGAGAATATCCTTTAGCATTTCTTGTAGGACAGTTCCACTGGCGAAGAGTTCTCTAGTGTTTGTTTCTCAGAAAAATGTCTTTATTTCACCCTCCTTTCCCAAGAATTCTGCCTATAGAATTTAGGGAAGATAGTTTTTTTTTCACCTTGCACTTTAAAGCCGCTGTTCCATTGTCCTCCAGCCTCCACTGTTCCCGAAGAGAGCTCATGGTGTCTTGTCTCCCACATGTGCCGTTCCCTCCCAGAGCTTCTGCCCACCTGCTGTTGCCACCAGTGCAACTGCCCTGGGGCGTCTCTGAGTTGGACAGTTTAATGTCGTCCCATCGGGAGGTCCCTGAGGCTCTGTTCAGTTTTCATCAGTCTTTTTTCTTTCTCTTCTGCAGGTTAGATAATATCTATTGATGTGTCTTCCAGTTTACCGATTTAAAAAAATAATAATTTCCAATCTGCTGTTGAGCCTATCCCACACATTTTTCACTTCAGTCTTCAGCTTTTGGTTCTAGATTTGCTATTACGGTTTATCACCCAGAGTTTAGGCTTTACATGCTCTTCACTCTTGGCGTTGTACATCCTGTGGGTTTGGGGGTGTGTCCGCTGTTACGGCATCACGCAGTGTGTTTCCCCTGAGCCCCCAAAATCATCTGGGCTGCCTCCCTGCTAATTCCTGGCAACCACTGATCTCTTCACTGTCTCCATAATTTTGCCTCTTCCAGAATGTCATAGAGTTAGAATCACACAGTATATAGCCTTTTCAGATTGGCTTCCTCCACTTAGTAAATGCACTTAGGTTTCTTCCATGTCTTTTCATGGCCTGACAGCTCATTTATTAATGCTGAGTAGTATTTTATTGTCTGGGTGTACCCCAGTTTATCCATTCACCTACTGAAAGGTATCTTGGTAGCTTCTAAGTTTTGGCAGTTATGAATACATCTGCTATAAACATCCATGTGCAGGTTTGGAGCAGACATAAATTTCTGCTCCTTGGGCATAAAAAGGACAGAACGCAGTTGCTACATTGTAAGGTAAGAGTATGTTCAGGTCTGTAAGAAGCCACCAAACTGTCTTTCAAAGTGGCTGCACTTTTGCCCACTCCCACCAGCCGCGAGTGCGAGTTCCTGGTGTCTGCATCTTCCCCAGCACTCGGCGGTATCTGTGTTCGGGACGTTAGGCTTTCTGGTGGGTGCATGGTGGTGTCTTGTTGTTTTAATTTGCATTTCCCTGATGAAAAATGATGGAAGCGTCTTTTTTTTAAGGAATATTTAGTGAATTTATTCAAATGAAGGAAGCTTAAATGACACAGGACTGAAAATATTAGAAATCTGTATATAATATAAAGTGAATATAAATTAGCCAACCCTATATGAACATTCCCAGCTAAGGATTCATACAAATACATATTCACCTTTTTCTTTTATACATACACGACATAATGATTCTGGTAAAATAAAGCCAGGGATAGTAAAAATATTCTCAAATTTTAAAGATGGTGTGGAATAAGTTTTACCAGCATTCTAGATGAGTGAAAATCCTGGATTTAATTCAATACTTTTATCATGCCAGAAGCATGATTGGTTTTAATTTTTTTAAATCAATATTGGTATCACACATATTGGCCTATTAATAATTAAGTTATTTTGTATACATTATCTCACTGTATGCAAAACCTTTTCAACATGAGAAAATAGCTGCACACATTTGAGTGTTTTCTTATAAAAATACAATCTTAAAAAAAGTAATTATGATTAGTTTTTGTGGTTTCTAGTAATAAGATTTTTTTCACATAGCATAAAGCACATTCTTATGCAGGATTGCATTAAGATCCAATAGTAGTTTGGTTTTGTTTTAATCCTCACCCGAGGATGTTATTTTTATTGCGCTTAGGGAGAGAGGACGGGGGCTGGGGATAGAGAGAGAAACATCGACTGATTGCCTCCCATATGTGCCCTGACTGAGGATCAAACCCAAAACCTAGGTATGTGCCCTGATCTGGAATCACACCCACAGCCTTTTGGTATATGGAACGGAGCTCCAACCAACTGAGCCGCGCTGGCCTGGGTGATGTCATGCCCTCTTGAATATGGGCGCCCCAGTCCAGCCCTGGCGCTGATGAACTGCGCCCAGCAGCTCAGAAAGTCCCTTGGCTCCTGGGTGAGCCCCACTCGGGGCCATTCAAATGTGGCTGTCTGCAATTTATTTTAATAGAAAAATAAACCAGTGGTGTGTTCAGTCCCTTGTCCCCTGAGGACAAATGCAATGGGTGTGTTTAATTTCATTAACTACAATGCAGCCAACAAGAAAAATGTATAAGATCAGCTTTATACAGCTTAAGCACTGACATTTGAAACAAATCGTTACTGCGTTAGCTGTCACACCAGTAACTCTAGAATCTAAGGAAAGAATATGTTATGGATGGTTTTGTAAACCTTTGCAAATGCACTGGTAAAATAATTTATAATCATTTGAAAACATGGCTGGGTTTTCTCTTCTCTAAATAAGGCTCCCTATTTTCCCCATGCACACTTTATACACTGACCTCATGTGCCATTCCCAGCCCTAAACCCTCACCTTTCAGGGTGGGGACAGTGGAGGCTGTCGTTAAACAAACCTGCTGAGCACAGGGTCACTTTTTCATTCTGGCTTGACCCTGCCCTGGAGGTGGAATATCTGGAGCAGTGACAGACTTATCTGAAATATGCATCCAGCCTCTGGACCCCAGAGGCTGGTGCTGCGGAGCCCTGAGTGCACCCAGCCTCCCCTCTGGCTCCTCAGGTGGGAGAAGGGCTTCTCCATAAACATGTAGGGTCGCCTTTGCTCTGCTCACTGCCAAACCCCTGCTCAGGAAAGCCAGAGAACCAGGGCCCTGAAACTTCGGTGAAGAGGAGTCTGCAGAATAAACCTGCTTGGAAAGCTCAGCAGACTGGGAGCAGGTGAGGCTTCCATCTGCACCCTGTCCAACCGTCTGTCTCTTGGATCTGAGATGCGCTGTGAGGAGACCTGAGTTGTGTTGCCCAAGATCCTGCAGAGTGGTGGCTGCTGGTTCTTTCCCAGCCTGGAGCTGGAGAGGGAACCCTCTGGCTTGGGCCACATGGACTTGCAGGAGCTGTGTAGGATATGGCTGAGCGGAGGCACATCCACGCCCCCCCACTGCCATACAGATGACCTAAGCCTGGGGAGCATCATTTTATATGCTTATTTGCCCTCTGTATATCTTCTTTGGGGAGGTATCTGTTAAGGTCTTTGACCCATATTTTAATTAGGTTGTTTGTTTTCTTGTTGCTGGGTTTTAGGGGTTGTTTGTATATTCTGGATGACAATCAGATGTGTCTTTTGCAAATATTTTCAGTCTCAGTCTGAGTCTCAGTCTTGGCTTGTCTTTTCATTCTCTCGACAGTGTCTTTCACAGAGCAGACAATTTTAACTGTAATGAAATTCAGCTGACCGGTCCTTTCTTTCAGGGATTGTGCCTTTGGTGCTGCATCCAAAACGGCTCTGCCAATCCCCAGGTCATCTAGATCTTCTCCTGCGTTGACCTGTAGGAGCTTTATATTGTGTATTTTATAGTTGAGTCTGTGACCCATTCCGAGTTAATTTTTGTAAAGGGTATGAGGTCCGTGTATAATTCTTTTCTTTCTTTCTTTTTCTTTTTTGCGTGTGGATGTCCAGGTGTTGCAGCACCATTTGTTGGAAAGACTGTGGTCACTCCATTGTATTACCTTTGCTCCCTTCAAAGATCAAGTTGACCGCATTTATAAGGGTCTGTTTCAGAGCTCTCCAGTCTGCCGCATTGATCTGTTTTGTCTGTTCTTTCACCAATACCACATAATCCGATTATTCTCGTTTTATAGGGAGTCTTAGTCGGACAGCATCCGTCTTCCAACTTTGTTTTCTCCTTTAGTATTGTGTTGGCTCTTATGCTTTGGTTCTTTGTTGATAATTTTCATTTCTCCGTTAATAGTTCCTGTCCGTTCACTCATCAAGACAATGTTTTGGTAATTAATGCACTTTCTTCTTTTATTACACATATTTAAATAGTTGCTTTAAAGTCTTTGTCTGATACGCTCAACAGCTATGACATTCTGGATCAGTTTCTATTAACTGCTTTTCTTCCCCCTTGACTCTGGGGCATATATTTCTGCTTTTTGGCTTGTCTAATAATTTTTTGTTTGTGTGCTAGACATTGTAAAGAATACGTGATAGAGACTCTAAATTCTGTTGTTTTGCCTTGAAGGGTGTTCGCTTTTATTCTTTCAGGCAGTTCAGTTACCAGCTTTCACCTTGAACTTGTGTAGGTTTGGTTTGGTGTCCTGGTAGGGCAGGTCTGTGGAAAGCCCAGGTTCATTCCCAGGCTTTCCTGATGTGGTGGGACCCACTTCCAAACGCAGAGGGCCCGGTTTTCCGCTTTGTCACAGTAGGTCTGGAGCAGGCCCTGCCTGAAGGTGTGACCCTCATTCTCGAAGCCAGGCATCTCAGAGGGCACTGGGTTGTCACAGTCTTTGTACTCCGGCCCAGCTGACCCTGAGAAAACTGTTGGTCTCTTGTGTCTGTTCTGTTGAGCCCTGTGGCTGCCACTGTCTGATAAACCTGGTGTGGTGCCCTGAGTGTGCAAAGCCCAGCCTCACACAGAACTCATGGGACCGTGCACAGCCTTCAGTCCCTCCACCAGCGCACTCGGTGATGCTGCTGTGCCCCCCAGATTTCAGCTGCTCCAGCTGCCCCATACTCTTATCCAGGCCTCCTCGGCTTCACATAGTGCTGGGCTCCACCTGGACTTGTGGCTGGGACATCTCCCTCGTCAGAAAGCTGCTGGGGCGTCTGGGAGATTTCTCTCATCAGCTGCCCTTCCCTGCTGTTGTCCAGTGCCTGCACATAGTTGCTTAGTATATTTTGTCCAGTTTGATGATTGTTTATAGCAAGAGGACTAGTCTGGTACCAGTTTCTCCATCATAGCCACTTTCCTATCATTCTTGCTTCATGAATGATAGGACTGTTTATTTGTTGAACAGGTATTCACAGCTCTTTACTGTGAGTTGTACCTGTTATCATTGTTGAGTATGGTATATAGACTGGCTCAATGCTTTTGGCTCTGAATTCAGTCTTTGCTAAGAAGGGACCCTGCTTCTCTTGTCTGCAGTCTCCTGGTATATCTCTGCCGATCATTGTTTTGGTGTCTCTCTTACACATGCCACAGATTTGGATTTAACTTTGGATTCCACTCATAATTCTGTTTTTATTCCTTTCTGGAGAAATACAAGGGCAAATACTAGGAAACAAAGGTACCTAATGTTTGGGGGGGGTTGCAGAGGAAATAATGTTTTGTCATTATTTGCGGTAGGGTATCAGATGATCTCTCAAATATGAGGTTGACCATTGTATCTTTTCCCCAAATGGCAAAAGATGAGTGAATCAGTGAACTTAACATCCCGTCCCTCTTGCTACCCTCCCTTCTTTCTGTTACTTACATAACCGGTTCTAAAGCCATAATCCCCATATTGTTTTAGACATAATCCCGCAGGTAAGTAGATTCAGTTTTCCCTGCCAGGCCATTCGCTGTCATTATCCAGTCCTCTCTTATGAGACCGGGGTTAATCCTGTAGTCCTTCAAGAAGAGCTTATGGGAGCATATTCTTTGGTTCTTACATGTTCAAAAATGCTTGTCTATTGTTTTTGTACTTGAGCGGCAGTTTGGCTGGCTATGAAATTCTTGGGCCATGCCTCCCTTCGCAGCCTTTGCAGGCATCACTCTGCCGTCTGCTGGCACAGATGTGGCCGTGGGACATTCCGAGGACAGCCTAAACCATACCCCCATAGACTGACTCGGTCTGTTTGCCTGACTACCAAAACGGCTTTTATTAGCTGTTATGTCCAATGACTTTACTAGACATGTCTTAATGCTAACTATTCTGTAGCCTTTCTCTGGACTTGGATCATAAGACTTCAATTTCTAGACATTAAGATTGATTTTCTAGTGCTGGCCCGGTAGCTCAGGTGGTTAGAACGTCATCCCAATACACCAAGGTTGTGGGTTCAGTCCCCAGTCAGGTCACACACAAGAAGCAACCGATGAATGAATAAGTAAGTGGAACAAAAACCCTTTGTTTCTCCTCCCTCTCTCCCCCACCCCCTCTAAAATCAATTTTTAAAAATCGACTTTCTAAATCAGTGAATGTTAGAGCACCTCTGCCTGTCTTCCACGTCTGTTTTCTGGCCGGTCCATTGTAGCTCTCTGTTTCCCTTTCCTTTCGCTCCCTTTGTACCATGCCTGCCTTCACTGTCTCTGAGTCTCTGTCTGTTTCCAATTCCCCTTCATTTCTCTGAGTTTCTTGCTGCCTCTTCCTCTGCTCTGCCAGTTCAAGTTTCCTCCTCCATTTTGTGGTTTGGATTTTTATTTTATAGAGGTAACTGCTTCGTAAAGTTTTGTTTGTTAACTTATGGCTAAAAAATGCTTGTTGACAATTTCCATTTGCTTCCAAGGAATGTTACCATTTGTATTTCCATATTTCTTTGCCTCTTTTACCTTGTGTTATCTTTGTAGAAATGAATGGTTCAGAACTGAGGTCATTATGGCCCCACTGGGAGGGGAATTAGGAGAGAAGGGGGTGCTGGTGAGGGATGGGTAGTGCAAGCCCATGATCCCCTTGCCCAGGCCAAACACAGGAGCAGTGGAAGGAAGTGGCCCTTGGGGGTTGTCACAATGATGGCAAAGTGCCTCTGTCATTTAGTGTGCGGGGACAGAGGCACCAGATGCCCTGCAGTGCACGACAGAGTCCTGTGTAACTAAGGACAGCCATGACCACAATGGCAGCTCTGGTTGCAGGAGGCACGTGCTGGGGAGGGGTCGTCCCCAGCACTGAGGAGGACAAGGGTGCCCCATCCCAGAGAGACGCCAGCCCGGGTGGTTGCTCCACACAGGTGGGGTGCACATGTGCAACTCCTTGTTTTGTGCCAGCGCTGGCCCTCTTCTGGGACCCCGGCCGGGGCCTAAGGCTTTTCCCGTAGCCCGGTCACGCCCTGCAGCTCCTCCTGCCACCTCGGTCTTCAGTGTTGGCATCCACTCGTCCCGTCCACACGCAGCTGGTTCCCACTCTTAGCAGCCCTTGAACCCGTCTCGCATTTGGAGGTTTCATTTAATCTCAGTTTTGCTAAAGCTGGAGTTTGCGTTTGTCATTCTCCCCATGCTACAGTGGGTGTGAGGTTTCCCCAGAGGGAGAGGTGCTGATTTTACATTGCTGTCACGCCAGAAACATTCTGCTCGCCTGGACACTCGGGTGCAGTCTACTTCTGGATTGAGGGGTCGCAGGGTCCAGCCCACTGACGCTTTTCCTGGGAGCCTGATGGGATGGAATTGAGCAGCCTCTGAATTCCCAGCAGACCGCATGCAGGGGGCTTATGCAGGGGTGCAGCTTCGTGGGGCCTCAGGAACTCTCTGGGGGAAGCACCTAAGTCCTCCATCACAACCTGAGGGTTTGGCCAGGGGCAGGGGTCAGGCCGCTTCCCTTGGCAGGCCTGCTCCCAGCTCCCAGGAGGAAGGGGCACGTTTGCAGGCAGGTGCAGCCCACATTTCCCTCCTTGTTCCAGCAGCTGGGCGGTGTTCATGGGTGGGAGCCTCTGTGGCGGGTCTACGAAGCCACCTAATGGTTCTCTCTGCCACTGTCAACCTGTAGGTGTGCAGGACTCATGAACTCACCAATCCTGGGATCTCTGATGTCAAGATCCGGCCCGACCGAAAGATCCTGGCCACCGCCGGCTGGGACCATCGTGTCCGCGTGTTTCACTGGCGGACGATGCAGCCCCTGGCCGTGCTGGCCTTCCACACCGCCGTTGTCCACTGTGTGGCCTTTGCTGCTGACGGCTTGCTGGCAGCAGGGTCCAAGGATCATCGCATCAGCATCTGGTCGCTCTATCCACACTCGTGACTTGCCCGCTCCTTGTTCCGGACACATGGGGGACAGAGAGGTGGCACCCACACTTTGGTCTGACCCAGGCCTGTGGAAACCATGCCTCAGGGCCCCTGAGGACATCAAGTCACCAGTTCTTCTCGCTTTTTGTATGAGGCTTATTTCCTCTTGTGGAATTCAGCATCCGTACAGCGGTGACTCTGTGGTTTACAAAGAGTAACTGGGCCAGACACCTGGGCTTGTGTGGCCTGGGTTAGAGGCCAGCCTGGGAGGTGCTTTCCAGTAAACTTAAAGTTGCAAACCTGTAGGCTTGGGGTATGAATTCTCCAAGGCAACCCCCCGTTTCCCCCTCGGGGTCAGAGCCGAGTGTCATCTACTCAGACCCTCCACTGGGCAGGTTGGTCAACTCCCGTCCAGCAGGAGACACTGAGTGTGGTCCCCAGGACCTGACATGTAGCTCCTCACCCCAAAGATAGGCAGGGGCTCTGATGCACAGTGCTGAGGCCAGAACAGGAGAAGGGAGTGACTGACTCCTATGTAAGCAAGGCAGAAAGAACGTGCCAAGGAAGGATGGCAAAGGCAACTTGGCAGAGAGAGCCCATGGTGAGGGGCAGGCCAAACACAGGATGGGTGGGAGGAAGGGCCACCCCAAAGAGAGTGAGACCAAGGATGGCAAAGGGCTATGTCCAAGGCAGTTTCCGGGCGAAAAGCACAGCAGCTGTAGATGAGACAGGCCAGGCCTGGCCCTCCTGGTACCCAGAGCTCAGTGACAGCTGGTGCCACACACACAGGGCAACTGGGCATCAGCACCCCAATCAGGTAGTGCACCCAGAGTCTCCTCCCGCATGTGGCCAAGCCCTGCCATTGGTGCGTCTTCTCCTAAAGCTAGGTCATCAGTAGGGAAGAAACAGGATCCTTAAAATTGGGGTGGGAACTGTGGGCAGGTCCTGGCAAAGCTGGGGGCCTCAAACCCCTTTGTTCCATCAGCTTCTTTGACAGAAGAGCCCCCTTGGGCCCTGCTGGAGGAAGTCCACCCTCCTTTACCTGAAGGACCTAGAATGGCCTCCCCCTAGGCAGGGGCCTAGCTAGACACTCAGGATTCTCAGCCCCGCCCTGCTTTGCTTGTAATTAGACTCGGGTCCCAGCAGGCCCCCAAGGGTGAGGTACAAAGTGTGACCCATGAGGAGGTGGCTATGCTCCAAAAGAGTTGCACAGTTCTCTCGGCTTATGCTGGCAAAAATCTGGAGAACACGTGTGGGATCCAGGTGGCAGGAATATGAAATGCATCAGGCCGAATCCATTGAAACAGGTCCACCGACAAAGGGTCTGGCCTCGACGCCGCAGCTCAAGGGGTTAGAAGGGCCTCCAAGGTCTTATTGGTAGTTTGAAACAGGGACCACAAGGCAAGCACACTAAGTTAGGGTTGAAACACCAGAGCCATCTTGGGGTACTGCAGAGGGGGGACCTGAGGGCTTACAGAGATTGGGGTGTTCTAGGTGACTTACCGTGGGAGACCTGCTCACCCACTGCAGGAGGGGCCAGGGACACACCCTCCCCCATCACTGGGAGGAACACAGCTGTGAGGGGCCCAGCATCCTGGAAGGATGCTGTTGTTGCTTTTCTCTACAGGTCAGAAACTGCAGTGGGAGCTGCTGCAGGGAACAGGGATATCTTAAGTGCAGTGGTTCCCGGGCTGGCAGGGCCTGTTGGTGGCACCCAGTTGCTAAAGACAGGGCGGGCACGGTTGTTGTGGTGGCCGCTGGGCTCGCAGCCCCAGTCAGCAGTCTGACTCGCAGAGGCGCAGGCTCAGGCACAGGCCCGTGACCATGGGTCCCGGGAATGGGGTCGAGGGCCAGCCTGCTGAGGTCTGTCTTGGTCCGCATGAGCAGAAGTATTGTGGATCTAGGAAATGGACGTCTGACCAGGGCCACCAAAATGGAGGCCCAGCCCCTCAATCGCAGAGCCAGGCCCCTTGAGGAAAGACCCCACTACACTGCTGGCAATAATGTACTGCGGATCTTCACCGCGCCTCCGCCTGGGGCCTGCGGCTGCCCCCCAGGAACTGAGCACCATCCCGGGAATGCAGCCCTGATCCCAAGCTCATGGATTGCCCAGTGCAGGGACTGGCCTCCCACACTGACCCCGCTGGACGGAGGTGCTGCCATGTGTCCCCCAGCACCTTAGGTCGGGGCCACACCAGCCCCCACGCGTCCTACAGCCAGGATTCCCACATTATGCACATCGTGAGGATGAGGAACTGTTTGGGCTGCCGCAGCCCGCACCTCATCAGACATGAGGGGAGCTGTGGGGAGCCGTGCTCTGGGCACTCCTCACAGGTCAGAGACAGTGGAGGGTGACCTCACCAGGTGGCAGCCTGGCCATGGCTCCCCCAAGAGGAACACACTGGGGCATCAACCAAAGTCTGTCAGGGCCACCTCAGAACACACATCCTCTGCCTCGTCTCTGCAGAGGCGCCCGCCCGCTTGCACGGCCTAAGGCAGCAGGGTGCCCGCTCGTGGATGGTCATTTCAGAAGATGAACCTTTACTGACCTCCAGGAAAGCCTCCACAGCCACTTCCACAGATGTCCATGCCCTGAAGACTAGACCAGAGGTGACGATGGCCACAGGCTACTACCAAATAGCAATGATCTCTGTCAGACAAGGCTCCACACCCACCTGGCCTCCTCATGAAAGCAAAGCTATGAACACATGCAAAGGGCAAGTGGCAACGTCCCTCCTCAGGTGCTGGGGTTAGTGGGGCTGTGCTGTGGAGATGCCGCCGCGAGAAAGGGGCATCTCATCAGTTACTCTGCACCCTTCCACAGCCCTGCTCGAACCCACTGTTGTGCTGGGATGGCCTGCAGCTGTCTTGCCTCAGCTTGGACTCCCAGGCAGCGTGCACTGGGCTGGTGCAGCCTCAGGAAGCTGTGAGACTGGGTCCAGGCTGAGGGCCTGCGCCCCTGCCCCTGTGTAAGTCCGTGTCATAGCTCATCAAGAATCTTGATGACTGTGCCCTTTGTCAGAATCACTGTATTTACAAAGATAGCCTTGGCAATGTGTTACAGACAAGGGGACAGGGTCCTGCAAGTCAGCATGAGGTGCTTCCAGGATGCTGAGGTGAGCCATGTGTGCTAACCGCCAGCGTCCTACGCTTGGACGTGGAGAAGAGGAGGTGCTGGTGACACAGACCCCATGCCTGTGCCTGGCCCTTGCCCTCACGTTGAAATCGAACACAGAAGTTCACAGAGCATCACGGGCAGCTGACTTGAGCTGAGCTCCGGGCTGTCCACCAAGTCATGTGCTGGTGAGCAGTGTCCTGGGGACATCTTGTGGCCGAATCTCAGTGTGTGGGGACCAAGCTGGGCTGTGACAGATGTCCCTCGCAAGCCCCCTGTGCCTGATGTGGCCCTTCTCTGTGCAGAGCGGGCCTTGGGCTGGGGCTGGGTGGGTAAGATGGCAGCATCCTCAGCCTCTGAGGCTTAATGGATGTCCCAGAAGATTGGTGGCTGAAGATTTTTGTTTACTCAGCTGAGCCACCCAGAACAACAGTGACACCAGCTGTACTAGGAATGTTGGTGTCCGAACCAGCGGGCCATCCAGGTCATTTTCTGGGCTCCTCCTCTTCACCCACAGTGGGACCTCGGCTTTGTACAGCAGGCCTCTGCCTCAGCAGAACCCGGGGTCTTAGCAGATCACTACAAACCCGAACAGACTCCGACCTTCCACACCATAAGGACCGGGCCGTGTCCCAGACAACCAGCCTGGGGAAGATGCTTGATGTTTGCAGAGCTTCAGATGATCCCTGTCACGTCCCCAGGGCCAAGTCCTTCCTGGAACCTGACCGAGTGCCGGGAGTGGGCTGAGCTCCGGGACCCAGGTGTGCAGGGGCACTGCCATCTTTCAGCAGCTGTGACCCCTGTGGTGGGGGGAGGGGCTTTAGCCAGTTTCCCTGACCGTCCAGCATGGGCTGCAGTGTGGACACAGGTGCTGTCCCTGCGTCGCTCACATAGGACAGGTAGATGCTCTGTGAGGAGGGGCCTCTGTGCAGCTCCAAGGCCGAGTGTGCTGTCACAGTTAGTCCCTTGGACATTAACTGTGGGCCCTCTACGTTCTGCAGGGTGGCTTCTTTATTTCCTTTACATGAATGTTCACAGCAGCTTTGTTCAAAACTAGAAACAACCAGAATGCCTCTTGGCAGATTAATGGAGATGTGAACTGTGGTCAGTCCGTACCACGGAGTTCCGCCAGCCACGGAGAGGAACTGGCTAGGCCCTGTGGACTCGGGTGGAGGGTGCAGTAATGGGCAGCCCGCTGAGGCCATCGCAGGCCAGAAAGCTCAGCACAGCCTGTATCCTCCCCGCCCCCCGCCCACCTGTGCCTGTCCATGTGGGGTCACGTGAGGTACCCCTGGGGCAACACCTGCACAGAGGCTGTTTGGGCATGGCCCCCCGACACTTTGAGTAATCCGTGGGGCTCAGGCAGAGGACAACAGGAGGCCTCACATTCCACTGAAAAGTGTTCTCCAGTTTCCATTTTATCACGGCATGAAAGGCTTCCTTTTCCTTAAAGATGTTCCCACACACCCAGTATCCGTCGATAAGCCTGTCCTTGGCAGTCCAGTTGCCAGCACTGTTCCTCAACTCATCAGGTGAAAGGGAGAGCAGGGCTCAGGCCAGGCCTTTGACCTTCACCTCAGGCCATGAGGAAAGCCCCACTCCTGATCACACACCTGGAGGCTGGTGGATTTGCTGACAGGTGGTGTCTGCCTGTCCCCATGGGTGGTTCAGGGCTGGGCCCAGGGCCAGAGGCAGTGCATCCAGCCATCTGTGGCCCTGCTCGACCACCTGCCCTCATGTCAGGTGTTTCCAACAGGACACTCCCTGGGTCCATCACACCCAGCCACGTCTCTGCCATCAGGTGGCTTTGCAAAATCACCCCCACGAGCCCTGACCAGTGTGGCTTTGTTTTGCATCATCCTGCAAAGTAAAGAGTCACCAGTTTGATTCCCAATCAGGGCACATGACTGGGTTGCGGGTTTGGTCCCCTGTCAGGGTGAGTATGAAAAGGCAACCAACTGGTGTTTCTCACATTGACGTTTCTCTCCCTCTCTTTCTCCCTTCCTTCCCCTCTCTCTAAAAATTAATAAATAAAATCTTTAAAAGCATTGAAAAGAAAAATCAGTCCCATGATTTTCTCCCAGTTCCAAAGCACTTTTTCTGGCTACTTTAGCTGTTTGCTGAGCAACCTCCTTTGGGACTTAAATTTAATGCTGTTTCATTCAGGAGTCATTTTCACTTCATACAGTCCCCAGTGGCTAAACCGTGGTGACCCTGCCACTGTCATCGACGTTATTTTCCCAGTAGTCAGCCACTCTGTGAGCTGGCAGGACCTGGAAGAAGGCTGCGCGAAGGTGCCAAGTGGACAAAACAGCTGGGGCAGAGTCCCAAGTTTCCCTAGGACAAGTGCAAGGGGACATGTTGGACAAGCTACCTCCCGTCATGTGCCCTCATGCCCTCGGCAAGACATTTTCCAGTGCAACCAGCCCATCAGCTGGGAGATGCAGAGTTCGTTCCCCCATCTTCCACAGTATTCTTCATTGACATTCTTCAATATCATGGTGAAGCTTCTCACAACAGAGAAAACATATTTGGGGATAGCAATAGATGTTTCTTGTGGGCAGTTCCAGCTCTGGTCAGTGTGTTCTGCTGTCCTGTTCTTACTGGAGGGTGGGCACAGCATGGCTGGGGCCACTGCTTGGGGCCTTCCAGGCTGCAGTCAAGTGACGGTAGCATGGGCGCCTTTCCCAGCCCTCGTGGCTGGTGGCAGGTTGCAGAGCCCTGTGTTGTAGAAGAGGCCCTAGGCTCCTGGAGGCTGCCCCACTTCCTCATGGCCAGCAGGAGTGGCCTTGGGGTGTTCCATGTGGTAACTTTCATGGCCCAGTGTGGGATCCGGATGTTCAACCACAAAGAAAGCATCCCTGGCCGCTGCCTCCAGTGCAGGGCAAGGGGCCCTTCTGATCAACAGGACAGCCAGGGCTGCGGTGGGCCCCACCTCCAGGCCACCTCCTCTGGAAGGCAGGCAGCTGTGCAGAGAGATAGAGAAGACCTGGTGGCCCTGGCCAGCGGCGCAGGTGGCTGAGTGGCCCAGCATGTTCACCTGGAGAGAGAGAGCATCAGAGGAACCTGATGCCGACCCTCTTCCAGCCCCACGCTGCCCTGCAAGGTGGGTCCCACAGTCATCCCCTGCTCCCAGCAGGTGTGCAGCACTTACCCAGCATCCCACTGCCAGTCAGGTTCCTCTCAGACAAGCAGGAGGCTGACGGCAGACCAGGCTGTGACCAGGGACACAGACTGAGGTTTTCAGAATTCACTGCCTTTTCCTGCGCTTCCTGAATTTCACAGATGGGATAATGACAGAAAGCCGTGTGCTCTGGAAATACGCAAACCATCCTGCGTGTGGTGGTGGGTGTCCCCCGGAAGTGGATGCTGAGGATGACCCAAGGAAGGGCCTGCTGGGGCGCAGCAGCCTGGGAGACCTGGCTGCGCTGGCTCGGCAAGCTGGCTTTGTGCTGACGTGCGGTGCGTGTCTTTACACTCCTGAGTGAGTGATGTTCAATCAGGTGTTTCCCACCTGTGTCTCTGCCAAGAAGCCACAGAACACCCTGTACACAAAAGGACTGTTTGCACAAAGAAAAAACATTCCTTCAGGGGGTTCTTTAGAAACGCTTGATACTCAACTAGCTATAACTTCATGGGAAAGCCTGGTGTTAAAGACAAGCTGGCACGGTCGAAGACCTTAAATCTGAGCTTGCTGTGCACCTGTGCTTTGGTGAAGACAGGCCACCTCCCCATCCTGCAGCCCCACATCCAGCCTGCGCCTGGTCTCCTACAGCATCTCCGCCTTTGCTCTGGTTTTCACATGCTTTGGGGCAGCTCAGCCCTGGCTAGAGTCTGCTTCCCCAGGCCAGAGAGCAGCAGCTCGGCCCTTACACCAGCCTACCCAGGAGGCCCATTAGGAGCCAGGCAGAAAGGAAGCACCTGGCCGGATGGAGCTGAGCTGGATACAGAGGGAGAGGTAATGGCTGCTGAGCAGGGCAGACACACACCTGACCCACCCAGACAGATGTCCACCAAAAGAAGTTCCAAAACCATGCTTGGGGGGTCCACATGAAAAAGCATCTGAGTGGGAGATACACCCACCTACCACAGGCAGTCAGGCATGCCCGCATGGTGTGCTAACCTGAAAAACTTTGGTAAGCGCCCATGGCCTGCACCCAGCTTGGGCCCTCAGACCCTTGGAGCAGGCCAGGAAAGTATGCCCTGCGTGTCGTCAACAGCCACACTTGTGCCACAGCATCCGGGACCTCAGACCCACAGAGCCAAAGGTATTCACTGCCTGGCCCTTCACTGGAACAGGGTGCCGACATGGGGACTCTTGCTGCTGCCACAAAGCCAGGACGTGTTCAGAGGTGCCAGAAGCAGCACTGCGGGTCAAGGGGCCTCCCACACAGGCCTGGGACGCACGAGACATCAAGATGACAGCCACGGCCATCAGTTCCAACAGGCGAGACTCTAAAAATCCAAGAATTCTCATTGGCACACAGATGAGAAAAGTTACCAAAGAGCATACCAGGAAGGTATTGTAATGAAGTCAAAGTGTGCCTGGAGACTGATAGGGTCTGAATGTGTGGGGCCCCCCAAACCCACAGGTTGAAACCTGACCCCCCAGGTAATGGTATGAAGAGGCGGGGCCTTTGGGAGATGCTCAGGTCATGAGGGCAGAGCCCTCACGAGTGAAATTACTGCCCGTATAAAATAGATCCCAGAGCAATTCCTTACTCCTTCCACCATCTGAAGACATGCAGAGAAGACAGCCATCAATGAACAGGAAGCATGCCCTCGCCCAACACCCAATCAGCCTTGAACCTGGACTTCCAGCACCCAGAACGATGAGAAGTGAATTTCTGTAGTTTATAAGCCACCCGTCTGGTATTTTGTCATAGCAACCTGAACAAACTAAGACAAGATGCTTACATTTGTATTGTTTCATTTATTTTTAAAATTTATTTCTATAGAGATAACATTGGTTTGTAACACGTAAGTTTCAGGTGTACAACATCACAGTCGACATCTGTATGTGCTACATCATGCCCACCACCAAAGTCTAGTTTCCATCCGTCACCATACATTTGAGCCCCATTACCCATTTCACCCTCCTTGTTGTTTTGTAAAGGTGCAGAATGGTAAGCAATCTAGTCATTTGCTCTCATCCTGTTGCGGTTATCTATTGCTGCATTAATAACCAGCCCGAACCTAGCATCTGTGCGTGTGGAATCCATCAGCCAGGAAATCTGGAGGGGCTTGCTGGATTGTGGGGCCCCAGGAGGGCTGGGCACAGGGAGTGCCGTCGATGCAAGCTCCTCTGTGTGGCTTCTCAGCATTGCAATCTCGGGCAGTCGGGCTTCTTATGTGGGGCTCTAAGAGCTTGTCCTTTGATGATGGAGGAAGGCCAAGGTGTTTGCAGCCTTTACACGTGAGGCTCGTTCTGTGTCTCCTTGTGTCAGAAAGAGTGGGTACAGACCACTGAGGCTCCAGAGCTGAGGGGAAGGAGCCAGGGGCAGGGACCGTGCACCTCGTCCTGCCATTAGCAGGCGGGACTGTCCAGCCACACACACAGCACTCCTCAGTCAGCCCTGCTGGGTGCGACAAAATGCTCACGAGGAAGGCCGCTCCTCCCGATGCGTGAGAGTCATATCTCCAGACAACAGGACAGTGGGTGGGTTGGGACTTGCCATGCACAAGAGAAGCCCTCAGCTCAGGGAGAGAAGCCAAGGGTCAAACACTGAGTATGAAAGACGGGGCTATTGCTGTGAGTTTCTCAATCTAGGGCTATTGCTAGAGTTCCATTATGAAGAGAGGCTCGGTCTGAGGCCGGGGCGGGGGCGGGCAGCGTCATTCAGCGGTGGCACCAGGCCCTCGAGGTGCCTGACCCAGAACTGCCTTTCCAACAACCCGGTCAGCAGGTCGAGCCCTGTGGGTGCTGAGAACACACCTAACAAAGAATGAGAAACCATCTAGCGAGAACCTAAAAACAGTGCTTTTAAAACCAGCTTTAGTGATTTCCATATTGTGTGTGTGTGTCTTTCCTGGAATGTTAAGGCACTTTTAGAACTGATATGTTAGGCTTGTCATTTTTGTTAAATATTCAGGAGGATTTTTAATAAATTTGCAAATAATGTTTAAACATCAGGGAAATTTTACTTTGCTATAGCCATTAGATTTTGACTTACCAACTGAGTTGGAGTGGGACTATATAGGAATCATTTATTACACAACATACAATTTATCAATCTTGAGAATTCATTGAATAACTCACAATTTTTTTATTTTGAAATTTCAACCATAGACCAGATGAAGGGGAAAACAGCTATCCTGTGCAACCAGCCCCCGGCTTCAACATTAAACACCCCGGGCCCGAAGTGTCAACAAAGTAGGCACTGGTGCCTTCATCTCAGGAGCGAGCATTCCGGGTTCGGAGCTGTGTGCTCCTAGACATCCAGAGCTCACTCTGCTCCCTTAGAACATGGGGGTGATAGCTCCAGATGAGAACAGAGAAAACACTTTACTAAATGGGTCCCTTTTACCCTGTAGCCTAGAGCCTGAATGCGCAGATGGGCGGGAGGACTGGACTCCGCTGGGGGCCACAGCACATACCTTTCCTATCTGTGACCCATGAAACTTTTAGGAGAGAGAAAGGGAGAGAAACATCAATATGTGGTTGTCTCTCACGCACCCCTTACTGGGGACCTGGCCTGCAATCCAGGAATGTGCCCTGACTGGGAATCGAACTGGCGATCCTTTGCTTCGCAGGCCCATGCTCAATCCACTGAGCTACACTAGCCAGGGCGACCCATGAAACTTGACATTGCTCTTACCTACTTGGAGAAGTAAGGAACGAAAACATGCTGCTCTTCTCATTGAGAAAAAAAAATCCTTAAACTATTCAAAGGACACCACTCAACTTTGCTGAAGAAGCCAAGAGGGAGAAGAAGGGAAAGAACAGACACACCAGAATGGGGTCAAAACAGAAGAAAAGGAGGAGGTGAAAAGAGGCCTGACAGGTTCTTAACATGTGAGAGCAGAGCTTAACATTTAGTAACATTCACTCTTCGGTGGATGGTTGTGTGAATGGTGGCGACTTTCTACTACCCAGGAACACCACCCTGCCCTTGTGGTGGCCCCCTTGCAGCCCAGCACACACACGCGCTCGTTCTCTGCAGCTTTGTCTCTTCCAGGTGCTGCCTGTAGATGGAATCACCCAGGGCACCGCCTCCTGAGCCTGGCTGGTCCGCTCACCTGACACGGTTGCCAGGCACCCAAGTTGTGTTCCTTCCTCTTCACTGCTGGGTCCTGCCCTGCAGGTGGAGGCACCCCTGTGCTCACCTGCCCACCTGCTGGGCACACCTGGCCTGTGTCCTGGTTCTGGTGACACCGGCTGCTATTGACGTTCAGATGCGAGTCTCTGTTTCCATTCCTCGTGAGCAGATGTGCTCCCTTGAAGCTCCACCCAGCCAACCCGATCACCCACAATTCTACATTTTGGGTCCAATAGCTGCCGCAGAGAAATGGCTCCTCTTTCCCAGAGTCCCCCTCAAACGTGGGAGACCCCGTTCCTGAGCAGGGTGGGCAGGGTGGACTCTTCCTCAACAAGGCCCCCGCTGGCCCTGGCTGCCATCACCACCTTTGCTGTGATGAGCTCACAAAAGAAACCCCCGGGGAGATTCAAGAAAATGCCTTCTGGGATAAAAGGTGTGTTTGGAGATGGGGGGCGGAAATTAAGACAGGACATGAGGCTAGGGTGACACAGGAGTGAAGAGGAGGTAAGGAGGGTGGGGTGTGTGCAGCCTTGGGGGCAGGGCCAAGGTGGGGTGAAGCTCAGGGACTGAGGCTTGAAGAGCCAGGTCCTGATTTGCAAGGTCTCCCGGGGTGAGATGCCAGCACCCAGGGGCGCTCCAGGCACCCCCCAGGCTCAGCAGACTCACACAAATACGTGACTGAAGGAATAACCAAATTCCTCAAGTCTGGGCCCTGTCAACTCTAAGGTGTTTGTGTCCCCAAGGAAAAGGCCTCCAGTTACACCGGGGGCCCCTTTGATGGAGATGTGTCCCGACTTCAGAGATGCTGAGGTGTGAGGAACTCTAGCCATCTTAGTGTCGCTGACACAGCTGACACACCCTCGAGTGTCCCTGATGGATGTCTCAGTGGCAGGAGCAGCCCTACTGAGCCCAGGGGTGGGGGTGGGGGTGGCGGGGGGGAAGCGGGTGGCAGCCGCTGGAAAGAGAGGATTAAGTGCTTACTTTGTGCAATTGAAAACTGATAGATAAAGGATGTCTAAAATGCCATTCCTCTTTATAATTAAGAAGATAATTTAATTACTGCTATTAAGGCCTAAGCTTCTCCCCCACGTGAGCTGCTTTTAACAAAACACCTCTGGTTCTGCTGTATCCCACACACAGACCTGGCGGCAGTTGAACAGACGCCGAGACTCCAGAACTTCATCTCGTGAGCCATCTGGTTTGAAGTAGTGCGACAAGCAGGACAGGGAATCGAATCAAATGCACAGCTGTGTATTTTTTTAAACACAGAAAATGTGTGAGGTAGATCAGGAAACTGCCCCATCCTCCCCTCTCAGGGCTGGGTGCCACCGCTGGGCCGCAGGACCACGTCCCCCACCTACTCCCTGTCTGGACACAGGGGTGGCTGTGAGGGATGAGGGCAGCCGGGAGGAGGTATGTGGGGTCAGGATGAGCAGACACATCAGATGCACAGGCAGGGGTCATCACCACAGCATTAAGGGGAAACTGAGGCACAGGCCTGTGGAACCAGTGAGCATGGTCTCCCTCGCACCCAGCCCCAGGTTGGGTTGTGCTCCTGCCACCCCTGAAATCATCCCTTTGGTCCTAGAAGAAGCTCCTCACCCCCACCTTCCCTCCGTCCGCCTGCACACGGCTCTGCCCTTGACAGCTGTGGCCCCGGGAATTCTCCGGTGCTCGGGCGCTTTGATCTGCAGCACACCTGGAGATCAGTGCCTCGCGTTCACCCAGCCACAGTCATATGGGTCCCACACACTCTGTGGACTTCCCCAGCTAGAGGAGAGGGGGGCCGCAGCTCCCTGGGGCGGAGACTGGAGCCCTACAAATACAAGGACCCCCCCTTCTGCAACTCCAGGCTTTAGGCTCCCCTCATTTTGTGGCCAAATTTCATTGCACAGCCTCTGCACCCCAAATGTTTCCAAGGGGGAGACTGTAACCAGCCCCTCCAAGATGTTTGCCAAGAGACCTAAGCCCACATCTGCAGCACCATACAGCTCCCCAGCACGCTCGTTTCTGGTGCTTTCTCTTTGTCTTTAGAGGCATGCAGCGTCACCGGCTTTACTTAAGTGGCAATACAAGGGAAGTCCTAGCCTGCAGTGTCTTCGAACCACCCATGAGACGGTGGACAACGCCCTGTGTTCCATGGGGTCATTATCAGAGCTCCCCCATCTTGGCTTTTCTGAGACTTAGATGAGGAGGCAGCAACCATGGGGCTTCGGGGCACCTGGCACTTGGTGAGTCCTCCAAAACGCCAGCTGTTGGTGTTGGGACATCCTAAGCAGCAGGGCAGTTTCCCAAGCCTTCCCGGGAGCTGGAATGTTTAAGTCACAGATGGAGGCTCCACAGCTGAGGACAGTGGTCGCAGTGGTTCCTGACTGGTCTTCCTCCTCTGAAAACAGGGAGCTGGGCTGTCTGGGGACATCCCACCACACTCTAGGGGCTGTGGGCTCCTTACGCCCCTCACATGGGACCCAGAAGGGTGAAGGCGGGGAGTGGACAGACTCACCCCTCCTCCACTTAGGAGTTTACCTACTTTACACATTGGGTGTCTATTGGGTTTTTTTTAAAGGTTTTATTTATTTGTTTTTAGAGAGAGGGGAAGGGAGGGTGAAAGAGAGGGAGACAAACACCAATTCAAGAGAAACATCCATCAGTTGCCACCTGCACGCCCCCAACCTGGGGCTGGCCCGCAAGCCAGGCATGAGACCTGACCAAGAATGGGACCTGCGACCCTTCGGTTTGCAGGACAATGCCCAACCCACTGCGCACACCAGTCAGGGTGGGTGTCTATTGTTTTTTGAAGGACATTGAGGGTTAAGGAGTCTAGGATCTTTGGAACAGAAGATCTCTGAGGTCCTCACTAGCCCAAACTCTTGTCCTCCCACACCCTGGCAGCTGGACACCTGGAGACAGGTGAGGGGCCTCTGGGCCAACTGGGGGACCCAGAGGAAGGTGCTGTGGCGGCCTCCAATAGCTGAGGGGTGAGCCCATGAGGAGGCAGAATGGACAGGCCCCCAAGCCCTGCACAGCACAGTGGCTCATAGAAAGGGCAGGCAAGTGAGGGAAACGGAAGTGAGAAGAAGGCAGTCACTGAAAGGAAGCTGCTGGGACAGATGCTTCACGAGGAACTCAAGGACTGTCCAGGGGCAGATGCCCACAGTCATGTCAGCCCCATATGGCAGTGGCCAGAGCCTGCAGCTGGGGGTGCTCACCAACCACTTGTTTCAGGAATGAGTGACTAAGAAGAGATGGCTTTAGTGCCTTTCCAAAATTCGGAGCCCCCAGTAGAAGCTGGGTAACCCAAACCAGCCCTTCTACCCCAGGATTCAAGGCAGGTCACGGCACAGTAACCTCTCAAGGTGATGTACAGCCTGCACACAGCAGGGCTGCCCGGAGGAGCCAGCCCTGCCCTCAGCACCAAACACTGAAGCACCCATCCTAAAACCACCAAGTGCCCCTCATTGGAGACTGGACACTGGCCAGCCTTGAGAACTGCCAAGTGAGCAGCAGCATGAGACAGCCAGCCCAGGCACCCCGCTGCATGATCCCGTGGATGAGAAGTCCTTAGCTAGACAAACTCTTCTATCAAGCAGAGGGGAGAAAACCATGCTCTGGGAGCTGTTCTCCACTGCAGGACAAGCCCTCATATGTAGTGTCTAGTACACGGAATGCAGCCAATGAGGAACTCAGTGTTCAATTTTATTCTATTTCCGTTGATTAAAATGTGAGTGGCTCCCTCTGCCTAGTGGCCACCGTGTTGGATGGCAGTGTGGCTCTCCACCTCGAGTGGTTTATGAATGTGGGAGGGGTCACATGCACGAGGATGGCAAGCTGTGCACCGAAGGTCCAGGTGCTGGTTGCGTCCTGTCCTCTGCAGACACCAGACACCACCAGCAGTCCAAAGCAGTGCTTCTCCTCACTTTAGCTTTGAACAAAAAAAGCAAAACAGAGATCTCTCCGACTGCAGTTCTCACCCCGCCCCTCGCCCCCCACCCCATGGCCTGGGTGTCAAAACTGTGCGGAGGGAGGCCTGAGAATCATAGTGGTCCCTGGAGAGGTGCCCAGCACCCATAGGAGACACTGGTTCTGCAGGGCCAAACACGGCCCGTCTCTCTTGCGGGCCTCCCAGAACAAGGAAGGGTGTGGGTCCATTTGTGGTGCAAATTCAAAAAAGGCTGCTCCCAGAGGGACATCTGCAGTGGGGGGTGGACAGGTGTCCATAAGGGATGGGTGTCCAGAGCTTTCCTTAGGAAAGCGTATCCCTGAAGCTGTGTCCACAGAGCCTGCTGGCCACTTGAGCAGATGCTGCAAGAGTCTTCACGCCCTGACAATAGACACACTTGGGGGTTTGAGGGAGCCCTGGTTCCAGAGCTAACTATTCAGCAGCCTTGGTCACCCACTCCCTTCCTAGACCCACCTCATGGGACCAGGTCCTGCCATCCAATTTCTCAGCCACTTCACAGCCTCAGGGCAAACACGTCTGGGAAGAAAGCATCAAGTCCAGGACAGACATAGGAAATGCCTGGCCGTGCCCTTGGAGAGGTGGGATCACAGGCTGCCATTGCCGTGTGGCGGTGATTGCCACAAACACTGGGACAGAACCTCAACCACTTGCATTTCCCGTTCATTTTGTGTCCAAGTTAGTAGCCTTGACGTTGACTGGCTGTCAGCTTTTCCTGCCAGGACTCAGGAAGAGAGGGATCAAAGGGTTCCTCTGTCCCATCCCTGGTGTTGAGTTAATGGGGAGAGGTCCCTCACCACCTGGCCTGGGAAAAATGCTTCACAGACAGGTTTTAAGATGACTCATGACCACTGTCATTGTGCCCCCTGTCCAGGTCACTCCATGGGGACACTCACAGTGAATAGAGTCAATAAACAGGGGGAAGCGCAGGCGGGGGCGAGGTCCAGCCAGGGGAAACGCTAGAAGAGCAGTGCTGCCTGTTTTTGTCTTTCCTTTATCAGAGTCGGGGCTTCTCCCTTTCCAACCCCCAGTGACAGTGTTCTGTCATGACAGTCGTTCCCAGCTGCCCTGGAAAAACACTCAGAACCGGCACTGGTCCTGAAAACGGGCCCGGGTGTGAGCCCAATCCTAGAAGGGAGACCACAGCCCGAGTGAGGAATTTAAGTAAAAAGGCCGGATGCACGCTGGGGACTGGGCGGAGTCCTGGTACCCACAGCCTGGGGAGGTTGGGGTGAAGCTGTTAAGTCCAAGCGGGAAAAGGGCCTATGGGCCCGGCCGGGGAAAGCCGGGAGGGGGCGGTGAGAGCAAACCCGGACGGGGAGCGCGCAGAGGGGGTGGGGAGAGGTGTGGCCGGGAAGAGGATCTGGAAAGGAGCACCGAGGGCACTGGAGGGACCCCCGCTCCCCCCAAAGCCCGACCTGCGGCCTGCAGGTACTAGGGCTGGGCAGACCTTTAAGTCCCCGAGATCCCCCGCGTGATCTAACTAATCGCAAATAAATAGACACGCAGGCAGCTTCCAAAAGAGGCGAAACTGTTTATCAAGTCGCCGACGGCACTGTATCTACAGTATCTACAAATATCTACACGTATCTACACCGCCTGTAGACAGGGCTCTCGGGTCTACACTGCAACTGCTGGCCGGGCCGGGGGCCGACGCGGTCTCGCGGAGAACAATAAATATCACTTCCTTCCGCGCTGACCGGGCGCTTTGGCACTGGCGGCGCGGCCCGCGGCTCTGGGGCTCGGGGGCGGGAAGGCCGCGGTGGCGCCCGAGCTGGGAATCAGGTCCTTCGACTGCGCTTGGGCGAAGGGTGGAGGAACCCATGGCCGCGAGGCTGGGGAAGGGGGGACCCGCGGTGGCCCGGGGCTGGGGCGCGTTCCCTGCCGGCCGCAGGGCTGCCGGGGCCTGCGGGCGGGGAGCCGCGTTATCTGGGGCAGTAGTCATAGGAGCCAGGCGGCGCGGCCCCTGCCGAGTACATGTTGGCAGCCGCGGCGGCCGCAGCGGCGGCGGCGGCGGCCGCGGCAGCCGGGCTCACGGGGTGGTGGTGCGTGTGTGCGTGCGCGTGGTAGCCGTGGCCGCGCAGGCCAGGCAGCGGGTAGGGCGCCGGCCGGCTCTTGGCCCCGAGGTAGTGGTCATAGGCGGCAGCCGGGTACTTGTAGGGGTGGTGGTGCAGCGGTTCAGACGCGCCGGGCGCCTCCAGGCGCAACTCGGGGTGCGGGGGGCTGGGCCGGCCTCCGGGCCCGCCGGGCAGCGGCACGAGGCCGCCGGCGCCGCCAGCCCCGGGCAACGCGGGGCTCAGCACGCGCGCCAGCAGCGGCGGCGGAGGCGCCGAGTCCCCGAGCACTGCCGGCCCGCCTGCATCGCGCTCGAATTCTCGCCGGGCTTCGGCCGCGTCTGCGAGAAGGGCCAAGGGTGAGCGCAGGGGCCGAACTGCAGAAGGGACCCGGAGTGCCGCCGGCAGAGGAGGTGCTAGGCCGCTCCCCGCCCCTTCTCCCCGAACCAGCAGAGACCCTGGCCCTCCCCAGGAGCCCGCGTCCCTCCGCAGGCGGCAGGGCGGGCGGCAGGGCGAGGCTCAGCCGTCGGGCCGGGCGGGCGAGTGCGCGCTTGCCCGCCGCCACGGCCGTTGTGCAAGCGGCGGGAAGGCCGCGAGCGCCCCTGGGGCGCAGGCAAGGCCAGGCGCAGCCGCCTCCCAGGGGCGGAGCGCGCGCAGGGCCGCGGCCCGGATTCCACGACCCCGGCCCTACCTTTCTCCGCGCCATTGGGTTGCGTGGGAGAGGCCACCGGGTTCCGCGAGCGCGCAAAGGCAGTCATGAGCGGCAACGCGCCGGGCCGGTGGTTACGGGGCCTGTGGGAGGGAGGCGGGCGGTGGGTCAGGAAACGCACTGTTGCAGGCTCCCGACGCTCTTGGTCTCCTCGGAGGACACTCACCAGTCTTCTGGGTCGCAGTCTCGGAAGCCTTTGGCGAAAGGGTTGCTGGCGATCTTGAGTTGTGTAATCTGCGGGGAAGAGAGCATTGAGCGAGCGGCTAGAGCCCCTGCGCTGGGGGCCATCGGACCTCCGCGGAGAGTTGGGGAGTGTCAAGAGGGGCTCCTCCAGGAAGGAGCCCTCTGGTCTCTGCTCTCTGCAGACAAGAACCGGCCCGCAGCTGCCCCTCCCCCACGGAGGTTGTGCCTCTCTCCCGCGGGGGTCTGCCGGGAGTCTCCTTTCTTGGGAAGGAACCCCCTTGGGGACCCCAAGTGGTTGGGATGGAGATCCTGAGCCCCTTGGCTGGGATGGGAATGCGGTCAGCTCCACCCCCACCCCGCAGTGGAGAAGAGCGAAGGGGCGCCCTAGGAATCTGGGTAAATCTCAGATCTGGCCCCTGACGGGGAGTTTCCGGAATGGTTTGGAAAACAAACTTTCAGGCCACATTGACAGTTGCTGCTTGAGAGGTCAACCTGATAGGAGGCTGGGACGTCCTGAGGCAGAAGGGAGGGGGCTGCTTGAAGCCCTTGGGGGGTGGGGCTGCATGCGGGTTGTTCCACTGGGGCCCACGACTTGGCAGGTCCAAACCTTCTGTTCCCCAGGCAGGGACTGACAATTGCACCCCATCCCAGAAGTGTTGAAGGTGCCGGTCCTCAGGGCCTCACCCTGTGGTTCTGGTAGGCAGTGACGGCAGTGAAGCGCGTCTCTTCGAACACGAAGGTTTTGAAGTTCTCCTCGGCATACTTCTCGCTGTCTTTGCGGGGGTCCACATAGACTACGTGGAAGCGGGGCTGGTATCTGTGCATGGAGTTGAGAATAATCTGGAAGACAAGATGGCGAGGTGGGAGCTAGGAAATTGGCCAAGGCCTGGATAGGCAGTGAACATCCCGGAGAACTTGGGCAAAACCCTGAACTCCTCAAATGAGTCCTGGCCACGGGCGGAGCAGGTGTGGCCGACTGGGGGCCACTGGGAAAGACGCTCCCGAGTGGCAAAATTCTGGGGCTTAGTTCTTTCCTTGCGTCCTCAAGAACTACTGTGACCCACACCACCAGCCTGGATTCCATAAAAGCCTCCTGCACCTACCCCCACAGTCACCCCCATTCTTTCCAGTTAAAAATCTCCAGCAAAAGATCAGGAATGGGGTGAGGGAAGCACGGTGGCCACTCTCCCAGGCCCGAGGTTCACCAGGCTCTGTAAGCCCCTGACCAGAGGGCTGCTTTCTGCAGCCTGTCCCTCATCCGCACCCCAAGCTGCCCAAGCTCTGCCTCTGGTTCCGGTCAGCAGGGATTCCAGAGAACATGCTGGGGGGACAGCGTGGTAGCCTGGGGAAGGGGGTCGCTCACGTGGCCGTTGTCATCCAGCAGGTTATTGGTCAGCTTGAGCTTGTCAAAGGACACAATTTGCTTCATCCACTGTGCACCCTTGGCAGGCGAGTCAGGGTGGTAGTGTACTCGGCCTGGAGTGGCAGGGTCTGCCTTCCCGGCCACCAGCCAGGAGGAGCTGTGGAAGGCGTACCTGGGACGGCACGGGAGCACAGGTCACGTCATGTGGGGATGAACTGAGAGGGCCTTGCCGAGTGAACCCCGAGAAAGTGCCTCAGATGAGTTTCCCTATCTGTGAAATCGAGGCTTCCGCTGCCAGGAGGGCTAGGAGCTTTTCCGAGGGGGTTGTAGAGAACAGAAAACTCCCTCCTGTCCCAATACACAAGACAGCAGGAAGCCAGGCACCGAGGAGGGAGGTGGGAGGAGGGAGGCTGAGCAACTGGTGCCACATTTCGCCGCAAGCGGGTCTGCCTGTTCTGGCCTTCCCAGCGCTGGCCTCCAGTGTCGCTGTTCAGAGGGAGCCTGGATTTGGCCCGCAGGGGGCCTGGGGCACAGGGTGAAAACTACGTTCTTTATTAATTGCTGTTAATTGTCCAGGCAGCTAAGACCCACCCTGCATAATCTCTCCCAGTCACCCCACCTTTCCTGCCGTGCTCCAGGGGGAGCCCAGCATTCCCTGGGGATGAGGGAAGGGGACGGGGTGCCCACGCTCACCTCGTGGGAAGAGTCTGGAAGAAAGGGGGTGCTATGTGCTGGGGCCTGCCCTGCTTCGGGCCAAACCAGCCCATGGGTATGGAAGCTGCCTTGGGTCTATAGCTGGTGGGGAGGTAACCAGCCTGTGTAACTTCCTAATGGGAGTTCTGGAGACCCTCTGGGGTGGGGTGTTTGAGTCTAGGGTCCAACCAGGTGGGGAGGGAACAGGACACACAGGTTGGTGGGGAAGCTGGCACAGCTGGCCAGAGACCATCCAGTTACCAATGTCGTGGGCCACACCCGAGGCATCACCAGGCAGGGACCCGCGGCTTCCCAAGGCTCCCTCCCAGGTGCTGCTGGGCGCTCACCGGTAGCGCTTGTCATCCACAGGCACGAAGTCCATGAGGAGCATGTAGTCGGCCATGGGGTCCATGCCGAAAAGCTTCACTTGGAAAGTAGGGAACATACGCCTGGGGACAGCAGGGAGGCAGGTCACCTTAGGTGGAGAGGGGCAGGGCTGCCCCACCTTGACCAGCCAGGGGAAGGACAGGCTCCTGCTGACTGCTGCGTTTGGTTTGTGGGCCTGGTCCCTCCATTTCATCTCCCCTCACTCAGCTGCTCTAACCAGACTAGGCTCCTCCTGCCCAGCCAGGGCAAGAGGAGCGGCAGAGCAGCCCTCTGCCCTCTTTCTATAAGCACAAAAATGACCAATGCCTCTGTCACCCTTGCCTGCGTGGACCCAGCCTGGCAAATGCTGAGCGAGCCTCAGCTGGCAGCACCCCAGCAGCAGGACCCAGTCCCAGAGGTTCTCAGCACTCCTCCACACAGCCCCCCAGCCCCATCTACGCTCCCGGATCAAACAAAGTGAAACTGGGGTAGTCTGTGTGATTCCGAGGAGTCCTGGTTGCCCTTTCCACTGGGTCTGTGGTTGCCCTTTCCACTGGGTCTGTGGCTACTCCCCAATCCCTCAGTGAGGCCAAGACCTTAGAGCCTGCAGCCCTAACTGTGCCCGACTCTCAGGCCCTGCCTCCCACCCAGTGCCCGAGTCTCCCTACCTTCCTCGGAAACACATGCAATTTCCCTTCCTCCCACCGTAACCCCAAGACACAGCCATTCAGGGTAGACTTGGCTTGTGCCATCATAGTCTCTACCTCTCCCTCCCCTGGACTCCAACTTGACCAGATCAAGCTCTTCAAAGGGCATTATACCACTCCAGGATGGGCCACTAGCCGCGGGCTGGCCCTGTCCCAATGGGCAGCAGTGCCAGCTGCTGTGCCCTGGAACACAGCACTAGGCCTGGCCCCCTAGCCCTTCCTATGGCTTCCCCTCACTCCCTACAGGGCAATGGGCAGAAAGCAAATGCCACGGAGCTGGCCCTCCTGCACAGGCCTACCACCACCACCACCCCACCCCTGCCTCTGCAGGCCAGAGGGTGCTGCAGAGTGCTGGCTCCTGGGGTGAAGCCTGGCTGGTGCCAAGGCTCTTACTGGGCTGGCCTGGACCAGAGGTCAGGGCACAGTCCTCAGGGGGTCCTTTTGCCCAAGACAGCAAGGAGGGCCTGAAGAGGACCCGCGGAGCTGGAGCTGAGCTTCCAGCGGCCCAGGCTTCCCAGGGAGGACGGCTTCAGCGAGGAAACAGAAACCACGAGAAGGCTCTGCAAACAGGCCCTGAGCTCCCTTTGGCCAGGCGGACACAGAGCTGGTGTCTCTCTGTGTACATTAGACACAGCCCGGCACCAGCCTTTGTCTGTTGGTCAAATCGGTTGCATCGAAAAACTTGTTTCCCTCCTTCTCTCCCGGCCCTTACAACAAATACAAGCCATTGGAAGGCGGCGGGCCCCAGCGGCGGAGCCAGGCCCCACAATCACCCGGAATTTAGGCCTGAGAAAACTGGGTGGCAACCTCCGCGGAACAGAACACACTGTTTTAAGAGTCTTGATTCTCCTCTAAAATCTTCCAATTGTCCAGCTGCCCGCTCTTTAGCTGGGACAGACTGAACTAGGGAACCAAAGACCGGGTTTCCTTTGAGGTGGGATCCACTGTGAGCTGGCTGAGGCCCCTCAGAGGCAGCTGCCTTCCCCTCAAGCCCGGTGTGCTCCGGGACGAGCAGGTCCATTTCTGGTGGCGCCCTGTCTAAAGGCTGCTGGTCAAGCGGCAGGTCCGCGGTGTTTCTCTCCGCCGCCTTCCTGGCTTCACGCGCCGTCCCATTTGGCCCGGCGCACCAGGCGGCTGTCGCTGGAGCCGGGACCGTGGAGAGTGAAGGAGCTGGCCCGCCGAGAGGGACCCGCAGGTGGCCAGGCCGCGCCCCCCACCCTGCTTCTCGGTCCCACTCGCGTGAATCGAGCCAAAGCCCGCTGCCCGAGACCGGCGCCACGTGGGTAAGGTCGCGGCAGGGAGAGGGGCGCCCTGACCTGCCAGCCTTGGTGACGATCATCTCGGTGCCCAGCTGATTGAATTCGTCCCACAGAGCCTTCATCTCCAGCTGCACACTCACGCTGGCCACCTTCGCGTTCTTCTTTACCGGCGCCTTGGCGGCGGCCGCGCAACTTGCCCCGGGGCCCTCGGGCTCGGCAGCGGCGCTGGAGGCGGCCCCGGCGGCCGGTGCGAACGGGTAGGAGTGCGGCGGCGGCGGCGGCGGGCCCGGGGCGCCCGGGGCGGCGGCGGCGCACGGGTCGTAGCGCGGCGGCGGCTCGCGCGGGCCGTATGGGTCCGCGCCTGGCGATGCGGCGCCCGGGAAGCCCCCGGCGGCCCCCAGGCTGCTCAGGCTGCTGGCCGTGAAGGCTGCAACGTCGCAGAAGTGCGAGAGCTGCGTGAGCCACGGGCTGGACACGGCGGAGATCATGACCCGCGGGCCGCCGCCGCCGCCGCCCCGCCGCCGAGGTGAGCGCTGCCCCGCGCCCCAGGCCGAGTGGCGGGCGCCGCGCTGCGCCCGGGGCCGCGCCGCCCCACACCGCGGGCCGGCCCCGAGGAGGCGCCCCGCCCCGCCCCGCCCCGCGCCCCCCCCCGCCCCAGCCGAGACAATGCCTCCTTCCCCTCCCCTTCCCGCGCCCCTCCTCCGCCCCTTCCCCCTCCCCGGCCCCCAGCCCTCCCGCCGCGGCTGCTCGGCTCGGGCCCCCCGACCGCCCGGACCGGCTCCCCAGAGCGCCGGGCCGTCCGCCGCCCCTTGCTTTGCCGCCCTCCCGTGTTGCACTTCTCCCTTCTCTCTCCAAGCTCTCTTTCCAGTTTATATTTTTTTTACCTTTGCCTTCATCGTTTAAGTTTTCCCTCCTGTTCGTCTTTCCTTCTTCCACTATCTCTTTCGTTTCTCTTTATTTCTGTTTGTTTTTCTGCCTCTTCCTCTTTTTCCTGTTATGTCCCGCTCTTTTCTTTCCACTTTATTTTTCATCACTTTTTTTCAGACTGCCTTTTCCCTCTTGTTTCTGTGTGTCTTTCTTTGTTATTCATTTCCCCCCTCTTTTTTTAAAAAAAAAAATAAGAACTGAAGTTTTTCTTTCTTTTTTTATGTCGTCTTAAATTTTCCTTTAATTTTTTTGTTCTTGCTTTTATTGCTTTTTCTTCTTCCTCCTTTTTTGTACCCTCCTTTCAGAATTTTTCTGTTTTCTCCCCTTTTCTCAACTTCTCCTGGCTGTCTCACCGCTTGCTTTCTCTCTCTCTCTCTCTCTCTCTCTCTCTCTCTCTATCTCTCTCTCTCTCTCTCTCTCTCTCTCTCTCTCTCCTGTGTTCTCTAACCTTCGCACTCTCCTCTTGTACTGCTTTCATCCCACCTCTCCAAGCTCAAGGCTCTGCCTTCGTTCCCTGGTCCTCCTCTCCTGTCCTTCCCGGCCTCCACTAGCTCTTTTCTCGGCCTGTGTCTAGCTGCATGCAGGTCTCTGCAGCTGGGTCCCCAGGCTAGAGGGTGCACAGGCTTTGAGCAGGATGCCTGCCCTTCCTTTGCCCCAGAGTTGAAGCTGAAAGCCTGGAGCCCACCCTGCCAGAGCTCCCTTCCCACCCACTCCATGCCCCAGCCCTGCCAACCCTCTTCCCTGGGGTCCCACAGCAGCAGCGTCAGGGGATCTGGAGGGCGGGTGGGTGTAGATGCAGTGGGAAGGCTCACCTTCCATGTCCCTGGTGACGGTGCTGAAGTGCATCCCGGCCGGGGATTCCAGCAGCCGGTGAAGCTTCGCCCGGTCAGAGGACCCGGAGCCAAGGCGAGCACTATGCTCTGCGGCCTCTGCTGCAACCAGAGAGGCGATGCTGAAAGCGCTGGCCCGGGGAGACAGTGGGCTCCGAGCGTCCATAGGCACCCGGCGGCCGGGTCGGCGCCGCCTCCGACTGTGTGCACCCAGCCGCACCGAGGCCGGCCCAGCCCACGGGAACCGGGGGCGGGAGCCTGCGGTGCCACTCACAGCCGTTAGCCCAGACCCAGGGGATTATGGCGTCACGGCCCCCCACTCCGGGCCAGTGGCAGCCAAGAGGCCCAGATGGGTGGGGCACCCTGGGAGCACAGCACCCTTCGACTTTCAGGCTCCTGGCCCCTGGCCTCTGCTCCCAGGGACCTCCATGACCAGTGCCCCTGGAACATCCCACTGCTCCAGCCGAGGTCAGGGTCCCCTCTGTCAGCTTCTACAGCCCCAGAGGGAAGGTGGTTATGCCTGGAGCGCTCAGTCCCAGCCCCTGCCCTCAGTCCCTCCTGCCTCCTCCTCCCTGGCTACCCCTGCACCTGGGTGAGGAACGGGCAGTTCAGGCTCCAGAATGACCACAAGCAGACAACCCCAGGGCCGTGGCTTCGTCCTGTCCTCAGCGCAGCCAGACAGAACCCAGCCCAGCAAATGCCCCTGGCCCCCTTTGGTTGGCTCACTGTGGTGGCTGGGACCCCAAGCAGAGGGACACCGCCCAGGCTGTGCAGCCCGGGAGTCCAAGCGTCACGCGCACCCGTGCACCGCCCGCCTCTGGCCTGGACGCTTATACATCCGGAGGGTGGGCAGTGCCCGCTCCTCTGACCTCCCTGCACACCGGCCAGGCGGCGTAGGGAGGGCCAGGGGCGGGGCCTGACTGGCCGAGGGAGCCGAGGACGCGTCGGAGTCCAGGCCTCCCAGTCCAGTGGTGTGCTGCCCCTCGCTGCCACCCACTCCACACTCAGACTGGTCGCCTAGGGCAGTTAGGCCCCACAGAGTGAGACAAGGCCTGCCTGAGGCCTCAAGGCCTCTAGGCCCAGACATCCGGGACAAAAAGGCCTGACTTGTGCCTTCGCCCACCTACTGCCTCTGGGCCCTCCTCTGACCACATCAGGCATCCGTGGCTTCCCTGTCCAGTGTCTCTGCAGCGAGACATCAAGCCTCCTTGCCTCCCAGGAGCCTCTCTGGCCCTGCACTGAGACTCTGGCAGTTAGGGCCTCCTTTCCAAGGCCTCTCTGCCTGCAACCACATCATCTGCCTGTGCTTGTCTGGATGGGGGTAGGGGACAGGCAGCCTCTTTCAGGGTTTTTCCAGTCCCAGGGCCTCAGACCCTGGGCTGCAGGCAGTGCTGGCTGGGAGGTAGGGAAGAAATTGGGGACCTGGGATTAGGGTCCAGTGAGAAGCGACTGGCTCTGGGGCCTGAGGCCCAGGAAAGAATATGAGGCCAGAGTGCAGTGGGTGAGCTTGTAGGTAGTGCTGCGTAACTGGGGTGGATGTGTGTGACCTCATGCACAGTGAGCCCCTCCCTGCCCCCCAGGCTTTGTGGACTGTGGAGGGAAAGGGAAGGTGTTGCTAGGGCATGTCTCCAGCCCTGAGTGGTCATTTAGGGCTGTGACAGTGACAGTGACCTATAGGGCTTAGGGGCAGGTCCAAGGAGGAGTGTGATATGGGGACTAGCCTGGCTTCCCTGTCCCTTCTTGTTGAGCAGGGCCAGGTCTCCAGGAGGATGGAAAGGAGAGCCCAGCTGGGAGGGGGCGTCAGTGGAGGCCGGTCATGGTAGTGTTGCAAGAGGTGTATGCAGTGCTGCCGGTCTGCACCCAGAGGGGTGCTGGGCCATGTCACTGTGGCACCTGGGGTATCTTTCCTTTCGTTAGTGGCTGCACCCACCCGCAGTCTACGTGGGGGCTGGGTGGGGTGGGCTCCTGCGTGTGGTTGTGCACTATCTGAGATGCGCCTTGTCCCAGCATGTGTGGAGCCAGGGGTTGTGTCCTTCCAACCTGGGGGAGCCTTCCTTGTGTATCTGGGGGAACACCTGAAGACAGTGGCCAGAGTCCCAGGTCGACGCAGATGTTGAGAAGGGAGAAGTGAAAGTGAAAAACCCTGGGGCTTCCTGGAGAACCGGGGCCAGCCTCCTGGGGCACCCTCCTGAGGTCCTGGACCCTCCAACGCCCGGGTGGTGGAGGGGAGAGGGACATCCTCTCAGTTCTTCATTAACCCCTCCCTGTCCAAGCTAGGAACTACGTGGCCGGCTATTTCGTTAAAAGCTCCAGAGCAGAGAGAATTCTTCGTGGTCCACGACAGAGCGCTGGGATGACGGGAGGGGCCCGACCCCGGCGGCTCCCTTTGCTGAGTGACTCGTTCCACCCGCTACCGATACTCACCCGCGCGACTGCAGAACCCCGGACCCCGACGCTCCACGCGCGGGCCCTCCTGGAGCCCTGGACTTGGAGGGCACCAAAGGGGCCCTTAAGCGCAAGGCCGCCCAAGCCTCCAGCCCGCTGCAGAGCCGCTGCCTTCACCGCCCACCGGTACTGCGTTCCTCCGACCCTCCCTCAGTCCCTCCTGGGGCGCCGCACCGCCCTCCCGCTCCGCCACGCTCCACCGCCCCGCGACCCGTCCGAGCTCCTAGCCGCTCGCGCCGCCCATCCTTCGTGCAGGCCTCAGCCCAGAGGGAACGCGCGCGCGCGCGCGAGTGGTCCTGCGCCCCGCACACCCCGTCCCGCACGCGCGCGCCGTGCCCCTGCCTGCGGAAAGTCTTCATCCCTCACCTGGACCGGCCGTGGCTCCCTTCCGCCTCGCTCCCCCTGCCGGTCGCCTCTCCATTACCGCGAGGTAGGAGGCCTGGCTGCGGGGGTCCGGAGGGCAGAGCGCGGCCGGGGGTCGCGAGCTGCGCGGGATCGGCCTCCTTAGAGCGTGGTGTGCGGTAGCGGCCTGGACTACGCGGCGGGTCCCTCCGCCTGGGACGCAGAATGAAGACCAGACCCGCATTTCGCCGCGCCAGCCGGCTGCGAGGTGGGTGCTATGAGACCATTTTACAGGCCCTAAAACCGAGGCTGGGCTTTGACTGGCAACCAATAGTACAGAATGGGGACCAGGAGTCTGGCAGAGGGCAGGAGACGGCAGTGGCAGAGGGGGCTGGTGCCGCAGCCTTTGCTTCTCCTTCTGGGCCCCGCGAAGGGTCCCACGTGGGTGCTCGGATTCGCCCCAGCGCTCACTGTCCGGGAGCCTTGCGTGCCGCGGCTCACTCAGTATCACCTTCCCCCAGTACCTTCGGAGTTTCGCCTGAAGCAAACCCTATTTCAAGCCCCATTTCGGATGTTTTTTTCCCCTAGCGCACAGGAGGCGGCCCCTGGAGAATCTTGGCTCACTCGCTGCCCGCTCAGCTCCGCCTCCCCAGAGCGCAAGTGGCTCCCCAGGAGAGCCGTCAAGACGGGCCCACTCACACTCTCTTGGCGGGGACCCCTCTCCTCACTCTCTGTCCGTTGTAAAGGCACATCCACAGCATGCATCCACCGCTCAGAATTCATTTCGCCCTCTTTGTTCCTAGGCTTGGACCTGTGCACCCTTGTGCACCTCTGGCAGGCACGAAGCCCACCAATCCTTGCACTCAGGTGTTCCTTGACATAAGGTGCATACCACCAGCATCCACAACGGGTCTCCGGCCATCTGGGGCAAAGACACACGCAGATGGATCTGTGCAAGCAGCCCACGGGATGTGAGTTCGTGGCGTACTGGGGACCCCCTCCCCTAGAAATCAGAGAATGGAGCGGAGTAGAACCAGGTTGCGTCAACCAGGGCTCAGACAGAGAGGAGCTGGGCTTTTCTTGACCCCATGAATTCGTTTCAGGATTGATTAGGCGGGGAGTGCGTCCCGCGCCTGCCTAAACTCAGCCTCAGAGGTCTCATAGGGAGGCCCCACACCAGGAGCAGCCTGCACCCTGTCAGCGGCTCCTCCCCTGCCCTCAGTCCTGGGCCTTCTGGGGGGACCAAGTGTCAGCAGAGCAGCGGCAGTGGGCAGGAGGGGAGCCACCTTCGCTGGAGACGGGAGAGGTGGCAGGCCTGGCAGCTTTGTCCTCCCTTCCCTGCTCCGTCCCCACTTCTCCGATTCAGGATGCCTCTTGCAAGACCCTGGCCTTTCAGGAGCACCCCGTCATTCCTCCATTCAACAACAGTGCTTTGCCCGGGGCCCCGATTCATGCGGCTTTCTGAGTGGCCCCCGAGGGCGTGATGGGCGAGTGGGGGCCGCAATGCTCCCTATTCTCGGGACCGCTGTGCTGTGACCTCCCTCCCCCCTGTCCCCAGCTACTTGCAGAGCGGTGAGAAGACCTGAGGAGGATTCAGCGCCGCAGGGCAGAAGCAGGCGCGGTCAGCGCCAGATCTGCAGCAAAGCCAGAATCGGAGTCTAACTTTCCTCCTGCGCCCAGCAAGCGCTCCAGTGGGCACTTGTGGAAGCACCAGCTTCGCTCTTACGGTGGGTTGCCGGACCCTCGGGTGGGTGCTGGGCTAGGATTGAAGACCTGCTGGGCTTTCATCGTGGCCAGGGTGGAGGCCAAAAAGGGGGGGAGGGCAGAAGAAGCTTCCCTGCGCACACCCTACCCCCAGGTGCACAAGTCCTGGACCCATGTGACACTGCCCTGTAGCGGTGGAGAAGGAGGCAACCCTCTCCCCAGCTTGGGGGGAGCAGTGGCTCCACTGACCCCTAACTGCCCCCTGGCCCTTCCCTCTGGGTGCCCCCCTACTGAAGCAGTAGTCTGTGCCAGCTCACTTCCCTCCCCCAGGCTTCCTCCTTGGTGTTGGACCCTTATACTAACCTCTGTCAGGGGGAGGAGTCTATGCCTGGCCTTGAGCTCTGTGGGGTGTGACAGACAGCAGGCAAAGCCCTGCCTGAGAGGCCTAGGTATATAGTGGGGTCCACGTGAGTGGGACACAGACTCTGAAGAGATGCCCAAGTGAACCTGGGCAGACAAACCCAGTGGAATTCCTGAAAAGACTCAGGGCTTAGTAACAGCCTGGTATGTGCATTCTGGTGGCTAGGAGAGGGTGGGGTAGGGGTGAGCAGAGCCATGGCCAGGGAGGGGTTGGACCTCACACTTCCTGGACTCCAGTGCCACCTGCCTCCTGGTCCCAGAACCTTGGGGGACTGATGACTGTAAGATGAACAAAGAGAAAAACTGGGATGTTGAGTGAGGCAGACACCAAAGGGAGTGACAGGTGAGTGTAGAAGAGAAGGCAGGACCCAGACGCACACCCTCCACCCAGACCCATGACACCAGTCTCCCTCAGAGCTGGGAGGGGGTGGGCCAGGGTTTACACAGCAGTGCACAGCTGGGTCAAAGCTTCCTGTCTGCATCCCCCTCACTGTGGGTGCTGTCTCCTGGGCCCAGGGCCCCCCTCCCTGTGGATGCTGTCTTCTGGGCCCAGTGCCCATGAGAACAGATGGGGGGAGGTGGTGAGAGGGATGGCCAGGCAGGATGGGGATGTCAGCTAGACCTGGGTAATAGCACCCCCTGTCCCCCACTGGGCACCAGGGCCCCCTGCAGGCTGGAAGCTCCCACAACTCCAGAACAAACAAACAAACAGACAGTCTGGTGCACAGCCAGGTCCGGGGCTCCAATTTCTGGGCCTGTTGGTTTAGCTGCCCCTTTGGCAGCAGGGCCCAGCCGCATGGGGAGCCAGCTGTCTATCTGTCTGTCCATCTACTGGCCATACTAGTTCCTCCACCCCAGGTGCTCTCAGGCAGAGGTGGGGCTCAGAGACCCAGGTGACCTAGATTTAGGCTGCCTACTGGAGGGTTGAGGAAACCAACCCCACTGGCCCCTTTGCTTCCCTCTGTGGCCAGGGCAAGGGGTGCCACACTTTCCAGGGAACCCACACTTTCCAGACCCCAAAAGCCCCTGGGGTATGTTAGCTGGGGGTAAGTGGCCAGAAGATGGACGCCCGCACTCTCCTCAGGTTTCTCTGGCCAGCGGGGGACCCTGCTGGGTACCAGTACCCACCCATCACATACCCTCATGGCACCCACAGCACCACACACTCACCTGTGACCATGGGCCTGAGTGGACATGTACAAACACACTACACATACATGAACCCCTCCACAGCTGAGTGCCCACACACATGTGAGCACAGCACACATACAAGTGATCGGGGCAGGCACATGCACACACTGTTCACACACAGGCACCAACATGGGCCAGAGTGTACATGTTGCATGTGCAGAACATTTACACGGGTATGCACGCATGTGCAAGCATGTTCCTCGCAGTGGCCTCTGGGGTAGGTCTTCAGTGTCAATGACACTCATTTCAGTAACTCAAGTGGACCTTAGACTTGGACGAAGTCCATGTGGAGCCTCCTCCGGTAATGAAGGAAAAATAAAATGTGTTTTACTCATGTTGGGTCATTTCCTGAAGGTGACGCACTCAGATGGTGCCCCAGCAGGGAGGGTCCCATGGCCAGGACGATGCTCTGGATGTTGGGTACAGGAAGAGTTTCCCACAACAGGGTGACTCAACAGGGACTTTTCTGGGTGAAGTTCCCTGGGAGGTCTCCACGCTCCAGCCCAGCTCCAAATCGGGCTGGGTGGGTAAGCTGAGCACCGGGAAGTTCTGCAAAGTAAGGAACTGGGGTCAGGACCAGAGGTGATGAAGAATGACAGCTGGGCTGGTGACATCTTTGTCCCCAGGTCCTAGAGAGGGTGTTCTCCCTATAATCACTGGATATATTGTGTCTCCCCTTAAAGATACTTAGTGCATTTAAAGTAATTGAATATATCAGTCTTGGAATTTTCATTAAATGCTTGATAAGGTTAGCAAATAGATTCAAGTTGCCCACATACCGACTGTGACAGCCAAGTGTGACTGTTTGGAGCTCTGGGTAGAAATCCTGTCCCAGTGCAATGGAGGGTTGGCTCTGTGACCATGCCCTTTCCCACCCACTCTGCTCCCTGGCAGAGCCCCAGGGCTGCTGATGGTTATTCTAAGACTATACCTAGGTGCTGTGGCCTGGCACCCATAGTCCCTGTGCCCACTACCCTCAGCAGGCCCTCACCTTGCAATCAGTGTCAATGCCTGCTGAGCTGGGCTGCAGGGAGGAGGCAGGTAAACTGTCCAGCCTGGGGCACATTGTCCAAGTAGTGGGGATGCTCTGTCACGGTGCAGTCAGTGTGAAGGCAGAATGGCCAGGTGAGTAGCCTGATGAGCAAGGCTGAAGGCCAGAACCTGATGGGCAGATGGGAGATTGAGGCCTGGGGAGACCAGGGGAGGCAGCAAGACGTCCCTGGTGGACTTCCATCACCAATAGGTCTCCTAAACCTGCATGGCCTCCTGCTTTCCTTGGGGAGGAGCTGCTGGGAAGAAGGTGGAAATAACCGTTCAGTGGAGAATGTGACTCGGGCAGGTCTCCTTTCTTGGCCCTTCAGACCAGGGCAGAAACAGGGCTGGTAGTATGGCCCAGTCATCTCGAGCTGGGGCCAGGCGTGAGCCTCACCCTACAATGCTATACGTTCAGGGACATAGCTTGGCCTTTCCAAGACTCAGTGTTTTTATCAAAGAAATGGGGAGAATGCTAGAGGCTCCACAGTGGATCAAGTGAGCTCATGCTACTCCTGAGTATGGCTCCTTAGCTGATGTTACCATAGCTGTTGCCCAGGCCTCCCTGAGTCACCCCCCAATCCAGCTGGTCCCCCAGGACTATAGGTGGGCAACTTGCCTCTGTGCTCCTGTGGGGACTCCAGGCCTGGCCTAGGGTTCAGGGAGAGGGGTTCCTGGCTGTGTCTGCCAAAAGCCCAATCAAGCATGCTCTGCCTGACTTCCCACCCAGCCCAGGTCCCACACTCGGCCTTGGTTCCCCATGTCCATGAGCATGGCCCCGCCCCACCCCAGCCAGACAAATCCCTTCTCTCCTCTGTGGCTCTGCTGAACCAGGTTGGAATTTCTCAAAAGCAAACAAATAGGCGAGCTCAGAGTTGTGGTTTTCAGAGCTCAGATTCCTCGGTCTGTCTGAGCAGCATCAGACCCGGCTGCTGCCCACAGCAGGCTGGATGGGGCCCTCGCCTGAGCCCTCAGGACACCATCCCTGAAGCACCAGGCTGCCGCAGTTCCTTCTGCTGCCCAGAAAGGACACCAGGCCTGGAGGGAAAGGGCGGGACGTGACCAGGGATCCACTGTGGGGACAGCAGCTGGTGACAGTGGTCTGCTGAGGTGCGACAGGCAGGGCTGGTGGAGCCGGGTGGGTGAGGACTGGAGGGGTATGGGCTCAGAGGACCAGGCGACCATCTGAGCAGGTGGTGATGTTGTCTAGGGGCAGGGCCATGGAGGTTGTGTGGGAACATGGAGTGGAGAGGCATGAGGCAGGAGGGCACCTTAAGAGGCCCACAGGGCCAGGAGGGAGGGCTGGGGTGAGGGAGGGCCCAGAGGGGGCTCTCGCCAGGTGGTCTTAATCTCCTCAGTGAAATAGGAGTCCTGGGGGCGGGTGGGGGAGGTGGGAGCTTGAGACAGCTGCTGGGAGGGGATGGCCTGACAGCCCTGAGGCCCCGGTGGAGCCCCTGCCACTGGGCCCACTCTCTCTCTGGTCAGCCCCTGGATGGGTCCCTGGGCAGACGCTCAGAGCCGGTTCTTCCACCCACCCCTCCTCCCCCAGGCCTCTTCTGCCTTCATGGCTGAGAGGGTCTGGCCTGCATCTGTGTGTGTAGGGGGTGGCCTGGCCCTTCTTGCTGTCAGAGTAGCCATCAGTGACTGGTGGGACAGAGGCTAGGTCAATTTTGCCTCTATTACAGCCGCCCTCTTGGGTTCCCACTAACCCACCAAGCTATCCCCGGCTCTGAGGTAATGCCAGTGGAGGGCAAGAAGGAGGAGGGAGGGACCCCTGGCCAGGCCTGGACCCTCCACTTCCCTCCAAGGCTAGGCACTGGGACCAGAAAGACAGAGGGGAGGGTCTGACTGAATCTTCCCATTCCCACCATGCCTTGGACCCACCAAGCGGCCTCCTGGTGGTGGGAAAACTGAGGCCAAGACAGGGTGGGTGAAACTGTCCTTGGCTGACAGGCATCGTGGACAGGAGGAGACATGGGCAGCATGGAGGCACCGGCTGCCCCATACTGCTAAGTGTATGCTTGACACCAGCTGCGGGGGCAGAGAGATAGACAGATGGATCCGAGCTTTCATCGGTGCCCCGAAGCCAGCCCAGCCCCTCCCTCCAGGGTGTTTGCCAGGGCTCAGTGCACCCAGGGCTGCCCCATGCTAGGTGGAGTGTGGGGCAGCGCCTGGCTTCCTTGGGCCTCTCTGGGAACGGCTAGGACTTGAAGCCAATGTGAGTGTCTTGGGTGCCCACTGGAGAAACTGAGGCAGCCCCCTGGCAAAGCCAGTGTGGAGAGGAACACCAGGGCTTCCCTGGGTCAGTCTGTCTCTCCCTCCAACTCCATGACAGGCCCCTCTCCAAATTGCCTGCCTGCCCAGGTCATGGCTCCCATCCAGGCCCCTGGCCATGTGTCTCCTCCTTCCTGACTGTGCCATGGTTCTGTCCCCACTAAGGACTAAATCCGTCTCAGGACTGCACCCTTTGGACTTGCTGGGCCCTTTGCTCTGTTTTGCTGTTTCTACCTGTTTGTTGAGCCTGTGGTGGTAGGTGGCAAGGCAGGACCAAGCCATCAGGGTGAGTGGCCGGGAAGTTCTGCCAAGGAGGTGGCACATCCATGGGGCTAAGCTCACCTTCATGAGCTGGACCCAAGCTGGGACCTGGGGAGTCAGCCCTCCCAGAGCCCCTTCAACTTAGCACCCAGATAGTTCTCTCATGACTTCAGATATCACTATTCCCCCGAGCGCCTCCCACCTGCCTCCACACATTCGAGGCAAGATGACCATTAGTCATTCTCACTGTAGAAGGTATTTTGGCAGATTCATTCCTAACATCCTCTGAGACCAGCCAGAGTCTTCCTTGAGGGGAGAATACCTTCCTGTCTGAGAAGGCAGAATGGGTCAATACCCTTCAGATGTGTGCAGAGCTGTCCCGGGGCTGAGGAAAGTTCTGGAATGGGTTTGTTGCTCCCAGATGAAAAACTATGCAATTTTCAGGGCTTCCTGGGAGGTAAGCAAAGAGGGTGGCATGAGAAAGGGAGGAGGGCAGCAGGGATGGCGCAGGCCACAGAGGGCCATGGGCACTGTGACTCCAGCTCTGGGCTTCTGGCTTTGCTTCCTGGGGATGAGGCCCCTTCTACACTCAGCATGTGTTGTCTGTGCAGGGTCTGCCCTGGACAGGGGCCTATTGCCCCATGGCCTGGAAGCTCTGGACTTTGGGGCTCACTTTCCTTGTCTGCAGGCCCAAGCCAGAGCCCAGGCCCTCCTTGGTAGCCCAGGACTGGGGGCAGTGAGGAGTGACTGTGTTACGGATTAGGGGTAAGGGCAGAGGTCCAAGGCTGCAGCAGTGAAAGGCGCGTCCCCGGTCAGCCCACGGGAGCCCCAGCAGTGTTGCTGTGAGAAGTGATCATGGTTGTCGGGCACCTCGCTCCATGTCAGTAATTACACCTGTTACAAATATGCTTCATGAAGCAGCAGTGGTCATTGTGTAGGTGCTGTGGACATTGCCCTGGGGTCTGGACACCACCTCTTGGCATGGCATGTCACCTCCTCCATTCTACACATGCTGTCTTTCTTAATGCAACCCAAGTGTCCATGGCTCTGGTCTTGAGGCTGATGTCTCCAAATAGGTACCCAGTTTCTTCTAGACCTGGCAGCCCCTGCCTTCACCAGTTGGTTTATGGCCTGGACACGCCCCCAGGGTAGCTCCCTGCAGCCGCTGTGGACAGACAGCATCGAACATCTTGGATTTCTGACAAGAGGACCTCCCACCTGGTGGCAGCTGATACCTGAGCCCACCCCACCCAGTGGCAAGGGGCAGGGGTGAATGACCTGGCTGGAGACAGCTGCTGTGGGAAAATCCCAATGTCACTCACACTGGTGCCAGAGGGGAGACTGAGGCACAGAGCAGGGCAAGGCCTCGGGCATCTATGAGGGGCCTTGCCCAGCTGGGGTCCTGTCACATCCTAGCCTGGCCCTGCCCTTAGTGCCCTGCACACCTCTGTTGTCCACCCGCCCGCCCAGGCAGAAAATGGCCATTTCCTCTAGCCCCCGCCCCAGGGAGCGACACGGAGCTGGCAAAACAAACAGGCCATTCCTCCTGTGGCCGCTGGCTGGTGATGGATGGCCAGAAGGGCTGGCTGTGCTGATGGACGACCGCCCATCATGTGTGGGCCAGGGGCGGGGGCCCAGTGAGGCCTCGGACACAGGCACAGACACACACTCTTGAGCCATGGTGCTGGCCTTGTCCCACACTGACCCTCCCCAGCCACAGACCCAGGCAAGCAAAGGCCTGGGCAAGTCAGTACCCCCAAGCCTCAGTTTCCCCAACTGTGCCGTCTGGGCCCCCATCATGGGTGGGGGATAAGCCAACACCACAATGTACCCTCTGAGACTGCTCCCTGTCGCCCAGACAGCAAGAACGCCCTCCTGGGCCCCTGCATTCTGGGCCTGGTCAGGCTGGGGTCCTCCGAAACCTTTCTCGGCACCCGAATGTGCACGCGCAGGCCCAGACAGTCTCCTCAGCACCGAGTGTGCATGCGTGGACCCAGTCTCCTCAGCACCCGAGTGTGCATGCGTGGACCCAGTCTCCTCAGCACCGAGTGTGCGCGTGTGGGCCCACAGTCTCCTCAGCACCGAGTGTGCACGCGTGGACCCAGTCTCCTCAGCACCCGAGTGTGCACGTGTGGGCCCACAGTCTCCCCAGCACCCGAGTGTGCACGCGTGGACCCAGTCTCCTCAGCACCGAGTGTGCGCGTGTGGGCCCACAGTCTCCTCAGCACCCGAGTGTGCACGCGTGGGCCCACAGTCTCCTCAGCACCCGAGTGTGCACGCGTGGACCCAGTCTTCTCAGCACCGAGTGTGCACGCGTGGGTCCACAGTCTTCTCAGCACCCGAGTGTGCACGCGTGGGCCCACAGTCTCCCCAGCACCCGAGTGTGCGCGCGTGGGCCCAATACATCTCCTCAGCACCCGAGTGTGTGAGCGTGGGCCCAATAAATCTCCTCAGCATCTGAGTGTGTGCACGTGGGTCCAGAAAGTCTCCTCAGGACCCAAGCGTGTCCACATGGGTACAGGGAGTCGCCTCAGGACCCGAATGTGTGTGCGTGGACAAAGGCGGTCTCCTTAAGCAAGGGAGCATGTGCGCATGCGCACAAGCAGTCTCGATCATGACCCGAGTTTGTGCGCGTGAGCCCGGGAAGTCTCCTCAGCAACCTAGCATGCGCGCATGCGCACAGGGAGTCTTCTCAGGACTCGAGTGTGTGCGCGTGGGTCGACAGTCTCTTCAGCGCCTGAGTGTGTGCACGTGGGCTCAGGGAGTTTCTTCAGCGCCCGAGTGTGTGCGTGGGCCCAGGGATTCTCTCAGCGCCCAAGTGTGTGCGCGTGGGCCCAATAAATCTCCTCAGCACTCGAGTGTGTGCGCGTGGACCCAATAAATCTCCTCAGCACTCGAGTGTGTACGTGTGAGCCCAATAAATCTCAGCACCCGAGTGTGTGCACGTAGGTCCAGAAAGTCTGCTCAGGACCCAAGCGTGTGCACGTGGACACAGAGAGTCTCCTCAGGACCCCAATGCGTGCGCGTGGACAAGAGCGGGCTCCCCAGCACCTGAGCATGTGCGCATGCGCACAGGCAATCTCCTCATGACCCGAGTTTGTGCGCACGAGCCCGGGGAGTCTCCTCAGCACCTGTGTGCGTGGACCTGGGGGGTCTCCTCAGCATCCGAGTGTGCGCGCGTGGGCCCAGGGAGTTTCCTCAGCGCCCGAGTGTGTGCGCATTGGCCCAGGGAGTCTGCACAGCCGGGGCCCCCAGCAGGGCCTGAGCTGAAGGCGCCGGTTCAGGGAGAAGAGGCCCCTGGGCTCAGGGTGAGGTGGGGCAGGGGCACCAGGAGGGGCTGCGGCTTGATGAAAGGCCAGGAAGGAGGGCTCTGAGTCCCAGGGTCTGGGAGGCCTGGACGCCCTGCCCTGGCCCAGGCAGCCCAGCTCCGACCTGCACCAGCCCTCTGTCCATCGGGGCCAGGAATTGTCATGTCGTTGTACAGATGGGGAAACTGAGGATGGGGGAAGTTCCAGCTGGAGGGAACACAGGCTCACACTGGGGCGGGCCCTACCAGGCACTCCTGAGCCCTGCCACACCCATGGGTGGCAAAGCCTGCCAGGCAGAGTGGGCTGTGCCCCCAGCCTCCGAGGAGGCCGTGGCTGACCTGCCTCCGGCCTGGGCAGGCTCCAAGACCTCTGGCCCTGACTGCCGGCCACCTGTGGGCCTGAGGGACGCCCTGCTACCCAGCCTGAGGCCTGTGGGAGCACAGCCCACCCAGCTGGTGACCGGCTGGAGAGGAAGGGGCAGCTGTGACCAGGCCTCTGACCCCCCCAGCCCCTCAGCCCCACCGAGAGCACGTCTGGTGGAGAGGAAGCTTCCAAGACCCCCGCTTCCTGAACCTCAGAGCGGGCTGGGCTGGGGCCTTGCACTTCCCTCCAGAGCCCCCGGCCCTGGCCTCGGCTTCTCCAACCAGGCCCAAAGCCCCTCAGCTGCTCGTTTCCTGGGGCAGAGGGTGGAGGGGGATGGCCAGGCAGCTTGCCCTGATCTGGGGTCAGCAGAGGCAGGAAGCCCCATTGAATGGGGGTGTGAAGACCTGGTGGGTGAGGGGCCTGGGCGGAAGGGGAAGGCTGGGCTGAGGAGGGAGCAGGGTTGTGACACGTGAGACCTAGGCCAGCCCACTGGTCCAAGGCCCTGTGGGGGCAAGATGGGCCCACCTCTGCCATAGCCATGGTGATGCTCTGATGCAGCTGTCGGCTTCCAGAGACAGCTCAGGAATGCTGGAGGTCACCTTTCCCCGCCCAAATGGGTTGGGGGGGCAGCAGGTGATGCCAGAGTGGGGGTGTCTGAGGGAGGGTCTGCGGGCAGGGATCTTGGGTCCCAGGTACAGGCGTTCGAGCCCTCCGATCAGGCGAGTTTGGACTGTGCCTACAGGCTGGGTGAGGCCAAGACGTCCCTGCCCCTCCGTGCTGCTGGGGCAGGAAGTCTGGGTCTGGCCTGGGCTGGCAGAATGAGGGCAGGACCAAGGCGCCCACGTGGAGCAGGAAGAGGCCCTGGGCTCCAGGAGGGATGGGTGGCCTCTGAGGGGCTGTTTCCTCCCTGGGAATATCCTGCTGGGCAGCAGGAGGGAAGAGAGCTCCAGTTCAGGAAAGCAGGAAGGGCCTGGGGCTCACGTCCCCTCATCCCCTCAGGCAGAGCACTGGGAGGTCCCAGGAGGGAATGAGCTCATGGATGTCTGAGTCTCCGGAGCTCAAAGGCTGCTGCCCTCCCCCGACCCCAACCTGGAGCCCCTGCCCCCCACCCCCAACCTGGGCTGAGCTCCTGGAGTTTCCAGCACAGTCAGCCTTCATCCTCCCATGGCCAGGAGCTCAGACCCTAGTCTAGTTTCAGTTCCCCACATGAGCCATGACCAGAGCCCATGTCCCCCAACCCGCAAGCAGCCATGGACGGAGGGCCAGGAGCCTAGGGAGAGGCCCCACATGCAGGAACCTACACCTCCAGCTCAACCCAAGCCGTCAGGCTGGGCCTGGGCAGATGCCCGGCTCCAGCTGCCCCTGCTCAGGGCCCCGGGAGGGGGTCAGCAGCCCATCACCCCCCTAATGGCCTAAATATAACCTGTGCAGGCGCCTGGCCGGGAATAGAGACCTCTGTCAGCTCCTAGCAGGTGCTGGTGGGAGGAAGGTCAACGTGATTGGCAGGGGTGCTGGCCAGGCAGGCAGCCAGACGTGGGTCATGTGAATATCGGTGGCAAGACCCAAGGGTAAGGCGGTGTGTCCTCACAGGACAGCTGGGTGCCCAGCTCGCTCTGCAGAGCAGCCCTGGACCCTGCCCTCACCCTCTTCTGAGGCTTCTGTCAGGCCCCTGGGAAGGGTAGGCCTGCTCAGCCCTGACTGGGTGGTTGGGCCCTCAGCACAGTCCTACCCGGCCACGCTGGCACCCACAGCCTCAGCCTCCACCTGTCCCCTCCACTCTCAGGCCCTATCCTGCCCTGTATGTTCATCCTTGTACCACCCCACACCAACTCCTCTTCTTCAGGCTGTCCTGATCTGACAACTAGCCCAACAGAAGGAGTTTAACTCCAGTGTCCTCTGGATACCCTCTCTGCACCTCACCCCTTGTCCCAGCCTCAAACTGCTCCTGACCTGACAGTCAAGTGAGGTCCCTTGAGCACCCCCAACATCACTGGGGTCAGGCCTCTGAGGAAGGAAGGGGAGCCTCAGCAGGGGATGGAGTACCTGCTCCCAAACTCTCAGCTGCCCTCCCCAGCCCCTCAGATAGCATCCTGGGCCCCAGGCCCCACCTTGCCCTGTCTCCCAAGCCCAGTGCTGCATCCCCTCCTGCTGGGCGTGTCCTGGACACGGAGCAGCCTGCCCTTAAATACAGCTCTCCCCAGCCAGCCCCTTCATTGCTTCCCTAAATCACAAGCCTTCTCTCCCACTCCTTCTAGAAGGGACTCTGTCCAACAAAGAATCTGCAAATATACTGAAAAATGCAAAGTACCCTGGGAGAGATGGATCCTTCCTAGTTTTCCACTGTGGTCATTCCAATTACTTGAATCCAAGCCAACAATTTTTACCCTCATTTGATTAAAGTCACGTGCAAAGCTTTTGGAGCAGGAGTGGCAGGTGCTGGGGAGGGGAGGCCTGTTTGAGTCCCTGCAGGGTCCTGGGACCTCAGAGGGGTATGGGGAGGACAGGGGCAGGTGTTGGGGAGAGTGGAGGCTGATGAGTTCAAAATATATGCTGCCACTAAACCCCACCAGGGTGTTTGTAGATTGAGTAAGTGAGTGTTATCCAGCACCCGGGATGTGCCCCACACTGTGCTCACCACGTGATACATGTCACCATCCCAGAGGTCAGAATCCCAGAACCTCAGGCTCTAGGAGGGAGTCTTGGGTCCTAGGACTCTTCCTGAAGGGGACCTCAGCAAACCAGCCACACCCTTTAGCCCTCACTGCCCTCTGCAGCCCCCTGCGGTCTTCTGGCCCTGCTCCCAGGCTCACTCCCCAGAGGCAACCCATGGTATCCAGGTCAGCAGCCTTCCAAGTTGGCGGGTAGAAGCCCATCCCTGCAGAGACAGCAGGGCCAGCAGAGGGGATGATGCCCGGTGTGGCAGGAGCTTGGGCTGGGGAGTCTGGGTGTTGGCTGGATAGTGTGGACTCTGCACACCCCCTTCCCAGCTACTCCTCCCGTCCTGCCCCTCAGGACCCCAGGAGGGGCGGGACCCAGCTCCATGGCCGTGCCTGTGCTGGACATGGTGGAGGCTGCAGTGTAGGTTTGTTTATTCTTCATCTAGTTTTTCTGGTTTGGAGCCTGGGTGCCCAAGCAGGGCTAGGGGCCTGGGAACCAGTGAGGGGTGGGGGACGGAGGAGGAGGGGGCTTTGGCAGGGGTGTGGCTGAGGAAAGGAATTGGGCCTGGTTGCAGGGCACCCCTGGGCCCTGCCTTACTGCCACCTTCCTGTTCACATCTTCCCTCACCTGCTGACAGGTAGGTGAGCTCCACCCTGAGCCACTGGGCTCACATGGGCTCTGAAGAGGAAGCCTGGTCCTCAGCACATCTGCCTCTACCATCTGGCCCCGTCACAGGCCTGGGAGGGGACCCAGGATGCAGCCTCAGCGGGTCTTCTGTGGTCAGAGGGGTTGGGTGGGACCGGTTCCTGAAAGTGGGTAGCTGGCCCACTTTTCAGGGTCCCTGGCCCCTTTGGCCTTCCTTGGGGAGAGGCCTGGGTGATGGACTCTGTTCAGAGGAACAGTGGGGACAGTGGCAGTGAGCAGTCGCTTGAGACCCTGGAGTGTGGTGCTCTTAAAGGAGGCACCTCCCATCTACATGGCACTGTCTGCCCTTGTTTTAAATCCTGATTCTTTGGCTTCCTACCTGAATGTCTCTGTGCCTCTGGAGGGACAGACAGGGGCCTTCCTCTTCCTCTCCCCTCCTGCTCTCCTATGCCATGCTCTACAGCCTGCCTCATCTCCCCACTGCAACCCCAGCTGCCTAGGATGCCCTCTTCTCTCCTGCAATCAAGTTCTGCCCCCCCCCGCCCTTCTCCCAAACATACGTGGGGACACCAAGACCCAAGGAGTGGAAGGAAGTGCTGAGATGAAGCAGTCATGGGTGAAGTGGGCAAAGCTGACATGGGGGTGATGGTGGCAGTGGTGAGTGGGTACTAGCTGTGCCCACCGGAGAGGCAGTGACTTCTGGGCAGCCTGGCTTCCTGGGAGGGGCTGGTAGGAAGCCAAAGAATCAGGATTTAAAGCCCCCAGTGGACACAGTGCCCCAGACCCCAGCCTGTCAGGGCCATTCGTCAGGGGTCTGCCTACAGTCAGCGGAATCGTAAGAGGTAAAGCCCTGAGAACCTGGCTGGACAAGGGAACTACAGTATCTGTACCACTGAAGTGGTGCCCCTGGGGGAGCAGCTCCCAGCAGCTGCCTATCCTCTGTACAGCCCACTCTGACCTCCCTCCATGCACTCTGGCTGGGCACCCAGGGCTCATCACCACTGGACATCATCTCCATTTCAGAGCTAGGGAAACTGAGGCACGGCAGCACAGGGTGTCTGTCCAGGCCTGACAATGAGTCCCTCCCTGCCTTGTGCTGTCCACCCACCCACCCAGCCCTTTCACCACAGTGGCTAGTGAGGTGAGGGAGCAGGGCCAGGCCTGGTACTGCCCCAGGGAGGCAGTGCTGGTGACTTCCAGGGGGCATGAGGCCCATAATGCCCCCTGTCAAGGGATTGGGTTGAGCAGCTAGGGATGGAGCTGGGGTGAGTGTGTGCCCAGGGCTTCATTGTTCAGGCCTCAGTACTATTTTCTTTATATCCTCAGTTGAGGACATGCTTATAGATTTCAGAGAGAAGGGAAGGGAGGGAGAGAGTGAGTGAAATATTGATGTGACATCGATCAGTTTCCTCTTATATGCGCCACGACCATGTACCGAACCTGCAACCTAGGGAATCCAGACCGAGAATCAGACCCATGACCTTTCAGTTTATGGGGCGATGCTCCAATCAAATGAATCACAGCAGCCAGGCCCGGTGATTTTTGAGTGTGCAAAGGCTTTCACAAGAGCAGAAGGGCCAGTGAGAAGCAGACCATGATCAGGTGGGAAAGCAGGGCTCAGGGTAAGCAGGCAGCATCCCAGCCCTGGAGGCAGGAGACTGGGATTCACATTCGGGTCTGTCCTCACGCACGCCTAGCTGTCTAGAGGTCCATCCCTCCTGGGGCCCGGACAGAAGGGCCTCAGGGGCTGGGCAGTATCTCTGAGGAAGGAGCCTGCATAGTGGGCTGGCTATAGGCTTTCCCTGTGACTCTGGAAGGGCTGTCTCCCCCTTGGCCTTGGTTTCCCATCTGTAAAATGATCGATGGCTCCTAAGGAGGCTCTTTGGCTCTGACAGACTCTGTGGCACGGGAGTAGAGCCACAGCCCAGCTCCCCCAGCTGAGCCAGATCAAGGACTCAGTGCAGGTGCTTTGCGAGCTGGGGGCCCTGCTGACTGGGGTGGTTAGGATGGCCCACCCTGGAAGAATCCCCAGAACATCTGCCTCCTCACCCACTACATTCCCAGCTGGTCCTTGGCTGGCCCAGCCCTCAAAACATTTTTTAGAGATTAGGCCCTAATCCTGTCAGATCCAGCAGGTCCCCAGTCTCCCTGCCCTGTGCTATCCCCCCAATCTGACCCCTCCATCCATGGTGCTCCAGCCCTCAAGGCCCTGGGAAGCTCCCAGGAGGAAGAGGGCTCCACCAAGTCCCCAGGTGCGGCTTGGAGCCTGGGCCTCACCCGGGCTAGCTCTACTCAGCCTGAGCTGAGCTTCAGCCCTCTTTGTCACCCAGGTAACTGGGACACCCTTCTAATGTTGAGGTGAAGAAACCCTGGCATGTTGCTTTTTCATCAAGCCAGCTCCAAATCCATGCTCTCACTCCTGCATGCCAGGCAGACATCGCCAATAGATCCCAGATCTCCTGCTCCATGGACCCAGAAGTTTCAGGTTTACCAGCCCTGGGTTCCAGGTGGCTTCTGCCAGTAGTGCAAAAACAGCACAACGACTTGCCCACCCTGAAGGTGGTGCGGAAGAATAGCCTGGTAGCATCAGGGAAGGCCAGGTCTAGAGGGGTTCAGGGCTCCTGATGGGCTTTCACCTTGTGCTGGAGGCCTGAGAGAGGGACCAGGAGAGAGAGAGAGGGGAGTCCACACCAGGCCTCCACCCTTGATGTTGAAGCTGCCCTTGGCTCTAACCCCTCAAAAAGTGTCCTGCTTCGTTGTCCCCTGTGTACCATCAGAAATGGCAGCCCAGGGAGGGGCAAGGTTGGTTCCTGGAAGGGATGTAAGGGGTGTGGGGGTTCTTCTCTGGCCGGCCCTACCCCCAGGAGGCCTGGGCGGGAGACTTGGCGCAGCTTGGGCTCCAGAAACATTTGTTTTAAGTCTTAAAATATCAGGTTCCTGCATCACGGGGCTTCCCCAGGGGCCTCCGGGCAGGCGGGAGGGATTTCAGGAGTAAGAAGATTCCCCTCTGGCCCCCATCCCACCAACCTCTCTCCCTGCCCCTTGGCCTCAGCTGAAGGCAGCCAAGTGTTTGGGGCCGGGGGGTGGGGGTGGGTGCCAGCTGGACCCCTACTCTCCTGTAGTAGGGGAGACCCCAGTTGGCCCACATCAAATCCTGCTCTTCAGAGCCCCTGTACCTCCTCAGAATGAGGGTAAGGGTGGAGGCATAGGTTCCAGAGGCCTCAGTCTCTCCCTAGAACTCAGATGTGCTCCAGTAGGACCTGTGAATGCTTTCAGCCAAGGGCAGTTCAGATGGGGAAACTAAGGCCCAGGGGGTGCAGGGAGCTATGCATCCCCCCAGTTGTCAGCCCCATGGTGGATGCAGGGCCACTGGGAAGCCATTTTGAAAGCGTGATGATACCATGCTGATGCTGGGCTCAGCATTTGGGGTGGCTTTTCAGGGACAGGAACACTTGCATGGGGTCTTGAAGGTCAAGTAGGAGTTTTCAGATGGTTCTGGTCCTGGTTGGGAGGCTCCCAGACAGAAGGACAAGCCTGAGCAGGACCAAGACTGGAGGGTACAGGCTGGGCCAGGCTTGTGGTGTAGAAGGGAGGGCCCTGGGGGGTGGAGGGAACCAAGGAGCCTGGAACACAGACCCAAGCAGGCGCCTGGCCCCAGGGCCAGGTGAGGGTGGGGTGGAGGCTCCGAGCAGATTTTGGGAGTCTGCTGCTTGGGGGACATGAGAGCCCTCCTGGACCATGGTTTTGCCACTCAGCATGAAGGTGGCTCCCTCATACCTCTGCTGACCCTGGGACCACTGCCCGGAGGTAAGGCCCAGCCCCAACGTCCGCTCATTCCCTCCCAGGCAGACCACCGGCCTAGGCCCGAGGGACCAGCCTCAGTGCAGAGCGGGAATTGGAGCCAGGCAGCAACAGCTGGCCCCACTCGAGTGTCCCCCAGGGGCCACTGCCTTTGTTCCCAGGCCCCCATTCCAGTCATTCCCAGGCTGCACCCCACCCCCAAAACACATTGCTCTAGATGTGGCCAGAGGAGGCTGTGTGGGGACCACCTGCTGGGAAATCTCACCTACCCCAGGCCACCAGGCCCAGCATGGCCCCTGCTGCCTGTGTTCCTAGGCTCAGTCTCCCTGCAGGAACACGAGCTCCAGACAGCGTGAGGCCCCAGGAGACACACTCCCCCAGCCGCTCTGGGTCAGCTGCACATGGGTCTGTGTTGGGGCAGAAATATATCATTTTGGTGGCTGCCATCCTTCTTAGTAGCTCCAACAGGATAAGTGTCTCCTTGCCTTCCTGGGGACTGGTCCTGGAGAGCTCTGGGCAGCGTCCACAGACCCCGTGTGTGCTCCCCTTCCCGTACCCTCCCCACCCTGTGGGGCCTGAGGTGCCAATATCTGTCTGCAGCTGAGGCAGTGAGCTCTTGCGTTGCCCTCCAGAGACACCCTGGCGGAGCGCTTCCCTTACCTGTCCCCCATCCTCCAGAGGATTCCAGACCTGGCCACACTTGGGTGGTGGCCTCTCGGAAGGGCTGTCACTGTGCTCATAGTTGGCTGCCTTTGAGTGTCCAACTGTCCAGTTGTTCTATTGGTTCTCAGGTCTGGGGCAAGTCTCCACTTTTACAGGTGGGGAAGTGCAGGCTGTGAGACTGAGGCTGTGGCAAAGCCCTGAGGGTGTCCCTTTTGTCCTGTCGATCATGAGCCGTGGCAGAGGAAAAGACAGAGTCTCGGCAGGGGAAGGACAGATGCCTGAGATCCATACTGTCATACTGTCCTGCTTCATGGCCAGGGCTGGAGAAGGCAGGGGCCTGAGTTGTGCCCTCCCCGGCCCAAATCAGGTGCCCTGGCCCCAAGGGGCTGAGAGTTACAGTGGGAGGAGGGTTAGGAGGTCGATGGCGCCCTTGAAAACTGAGCCTGAGGCCCGATCTAGGTGTGGGTGTCTGACCCCTCTGCGGCCTCCACAATCCGGAGAAAATCCTCGAGGCCAAGTTAATACCAAGACCAATTTTTATTTCAACAAAGTTAATTCTCAACAATGTGATACTGAGGGAGAGGGATTTTCCTGCCATAGCAGGGAGGGGGGCTGCAGCCCTGATACGGCGCCATCCCTCCCCCTCACCCCAGCTGTCCCCACCGCCAAGATGGGGGACAGAGTAGTTCAGGCTGCTCTTATGGGGGTGATCCCACCCCCAGCTCTGCTTCCTTAGGCCTGCAGGCCCGCAGCCGCCCTTGGGTCTGATGCCCTTCCCCAACCCTCATGGACTGCCAAACCCCCTACCTCTTTTATCTCCTCACTGAGGGTGGGTTCCAACCCATCTGTGACCTGGGCAGAGGGGCTCAGGAAGCTTCCCTGAGGAACGCATGAGCTTACATCCCTTGGGTCATACAAACCTAGTGGGCACCCTCAACCACTTCCAAAGGGTTTGGTGTGGCCTGGTCTTGGCCCAGCATGCTTGCTTTGGGGCTGGGAGGGGAGGAGCTGGGACCTGGGTAACAGAGGGTGCTCCCACCTCGGCCCACCTCTGGAATCCCCTAGGGAAGAGGAAGGGAGAGGCTGGGGTCAGAGAGAGGCTCAGGTGACCTCACTGTCCCCCTGCTGAGCCTGGGCCCCAACCCACAAGCTGCTCTCTGGCCAAATAATCGATAGTGTGGGCTGTGGGCAGATTGGGAGCCCCATCAGAAGTTCCTCCTGAGGACGGCCACATTCATGCACCGGCCCGCCTTGCCCTCTCTGCTCCTGCTGCCTTCCAAGTGGGGCACCCACCTCTCCCTGCTCCACAGGGAAGCCACCACCCAGGCATGGCCCTGACACGATCCCCAACCCACGCCCAGTGCCCACAGGCTGCAGTGCCCCAGAGTCTCCTGGTGGGCACAGCCAAGGGAGACTCAAGAAGGGGGGGTCCTCCCTGGGAGGTGGGGGTGGGGGGACCAGTGCATGCAAAGGTTAGAGGTACATCCGGGTTGCTCGGACTGCCCGCACTGGCCCCAGGCTCCACTCTGAGGGTACTGCCCGAGGGCAGGGGTGGGGGCCCAAGGGCACCTACGACAGGCCAAAGTCAAACCAGATGGGCTGGGGGCCCCGTGGGGCAGGCGAGCCATTCGTCACCGTTATCTGCCCCGCCGCCAAAATCACAAACACATTTTTAAGTGAAGGACTGGCTGCCACCGGCCTTCGGGCCCTGATGCCGCCCAGCTGTGGCCACACTTGGGGGGGGGGGGTTGAGGGAGGGTTGGGGGAGGGCATGGAGAAGGGGTGTAGGGGGCAGCAAGCTCGGCCTGAGGGAGGAGTGCCTGCTGCCCTCAACATGCCCCCCGAGGCTGCCCAGGAGGCTGAGCTGACACCAAGCCCACCCCTGATATCTGTGGCCTACCCTGCCTAGACCCCAGCAGAGCTGGGGAACAGGAACCAGGGAGCACCCCTAGCTCTGCCTCCTGCCTTCCTCCCAGGACCTTGGCATCACACATTTACCCTCTGACCCACACACTGATGTTAGGGCTACTTGGGGAAACAGAGGGGCTCCAGGTTGGAGATATGCCTTCTGCATGGAGTTGGTGGCTCAGTGGTCATTTAATAGGATGGGACTGGGAGCAAGACCCAGAGAGACACAGGCAGAAATAGGGCCAGATGATAAAGGGAGACGAGATAAAGGGAGAGTGAGCCTGGTATCTGTCAGGAGAGACCCACCCTGGGTGTCACACAAAGCCAACTGAGCCTTGGTGGCATGGCTGTCTCACTCTTGCTGTGGCGGGCAATGCCATGTCCTCTAGGGTGTGCAGGTGAGGGTGGCTGCAGGTGAGAGTGGCACTGGGGTCTGTCTGGACATCACTCTGGGAGCCAAATGCCGGTCCTGCCGGGCACCCTGGACCCCCGAGGCAGGCCCACGGGGGTGGGAGGCGCCAGGAGAAATGGCCTGTGACGGGGGGTGGGCATCCCAGGCGGGAAAGCAAACAGTGTCAGCGGCTAATGAGCGGGAACCGGGCCTGGGGCCGGGGGCCTAGGGAGGGGCACGGCCATCGCTCATCCTGACAGGCGGGCAGTGAGGGGGGGCCAGGGACCAGAGATGGAGGGGAGCATGAGAGCCGACAGAGGGTCCCTTGGAGACCCGACCCCGAACACAGACAGACAGAGAGGAGGCAGCTACGAACTCCCCACCCCCTGGCTGGCTCCCATCCCCAGCTGTGGCCTCAGGGGACCTGGCTCCCACATCTCTCCTGTCAGACCTGGCTGGCTGCCCCTCCCCCACCTGAAGACTTTCCGGGACAAAGGAGACTGTGCAGGAGAGGGGGCGCTAAGCCTGGGACCCCTGTATTGTACACTAGGGATCAGGAATCTGGGGTCTTGAGGTCCTGAACCTCGCTGGGTCTCAGTTTCCCCACCTGCACAAGGCAGAGGAGGGCAGGCTTGCCCTGCAGGGCCCTCCTTGCCTTCACTTGCCGCCATCACCACCCTCCCTCCCTGTGTGTATCCCCAGCTGTCCTTAAGTTCCCTGCCCTTTCAGGCTGTCGTCCCTAAAACCTCACTGCCTCCAACAGGCCACATAGCAGTGGGTGGGCTGACTATTCCAGAGGGAAGTGACCCCTCCAGTCCTGCATGTTAAAGCTCCTGTCCCATTTCATAGGTGGGAAGACTGAGGTGCAGCGTGGGGAAGGTAGTTGGATGTGTTGGACCTCGGGCTGAGCTCTTGACACTGGTGCCTCTGGTAGGTTAGAAGCCTCTGCACCCCAGCCCTGGCCCAGGCAGAGCTGGCCCAGCCTTTTGACCTCCTACCTGCCCTGAGCACCCCGAAGTGCCGGGGTTTCAGAGCCCTCCCAGCCCTGGCCCCAGTGGCCCTGTGACAGCCCGGCTGGCGGAATGGCCTGTAGGTGCCTGCCTGCGGGGTGTCCAGGCCCCTGTCCTACCTCCGCCAGGAGGGAGGGGCTGCCATAAATTCACACTGCCAGTCGCCTGCGGGATAAATGTGTCATCGGCTGCACGATTTACAAGCGCACCCCTGGCCCGAAAAGCAGAGAAAACAAGCCTCTGTGTACACGTGGCGTGGCGGGCAGCGATGGGCAGCTGCTGGGGGCAGGCAGGGCATGGCAGGCCGGCAGACCAGCAGGCCATGCGCACGCAGGAGGTGTGAGGACGTAGACATACTCATGGGGGTGTGGGGACACAGATGGACTCATACAGGAAGGTGGGGTGATTACGGACGCCTCAGAAGGTGCACAGCATGCTGGGGAACCTCAGTGGGCATGCCTGGTTACCCATGTAACCAGGAAGCATGTGTGGTTACCCTCGTGTTAGACCCGCATCCTCAGAGGAATCAGACCCAGGAAAGGAGAGACAGGAAGGCTCGCTGAATGCTTGTGCATGCATGTGCATGAGTGTGTTTGTGTGTGCGTGCGTGCACGCACACACATGCATTTATGTATGTAGGTTTGTGTGTGCGCATGCATGCGGGGTGCACACGCGTGTCTATACCTTTTGTGTGTGTGTGTGTTTGTGTGCGCGCACACATTTGTACATGTGTGTGAGTGTGTGTGTGCAGAGTTTCCCCTATCCCCAGAAAGCCCATGAGGAGACCAGGAGGAGGGGACCAGGTTCACTGTACCAGGAGGCAAAGAAGAGCAGGGACCAGCTGGCCAATCTGGACACAGGTAAGCATGTTGGGAGACAGGGATGTGCAGGAACAAGGCAGATAGTGGTGCCTTAGCCCTGTTTGGGGCCCATCTGCTTTGAGGCTTGACTTTTTCAGAGGCCCTGCCAGTCCCTAACACCTTGTCCACCTGGACTCTGTAAGACATTTCCAGGCTTGAGGCTCCCCTGGTACTGGCCTTGATTGTCAGCTGGTACCCAACCAGGCATAGTGGCTCAAGCCTGAGAATGTGGGGTGGGGGGAACACTGGAGACCAGTTCCTGGAAGCCCCAGGGAGCACTCAGGGAGGAGTCCGGGAGAACCCAGGGAGACTGGGAGGACTTGGGGGAGGCTCTGGGAGGACTCAGGAAGGATTCTGGGAGGACCTAGTGGACTCACAACAGCATCCCTGAAGTCTGGCAAGGGCTCGGGAGCTTCATGGAGTAGCCTCAGCTGTGAACACCCGTCCATGGAGGGTCTGGGACACCTTTGTGTTCCAGCCACTGCTCCTGCTGGCCTTGCCACAAGAGGCTCAGGAGGATACCTGGGAGGATTCTGGTGGCAGCAGATGTCCAACTCTGGGAGAAGGGGCTGACCACTGAGGCAGAATACTGGCACCCCTAATTGAGGAGAGGCAGCATCATTGACCCCCACACCAAGGACCCACAGAAAAGACACCTGGGGAGCTGAGTAGGGGCCTCTGAGACCACAGACCTCCACACCAGGGAACTACTGCACAGGGACCTCAGACCAGGGACTCCCACAACAGCAACCCTAAGACCGGGGACCCCACAGAGATTCCCATAAGAGGGACCCACAGAGAAGAGACATGCAGAACAGGGACCCCAGATGAGAGACATGCAGCAGAGAGACGCACAACAGGGGAACCCCCTCCAGGGACCCCCCCAGAACAGAGGGGGCCCAAGTGAGGCATTTACTGCCAGAGAGAGAGAACTAGGTCTCCCACGAGTCTGACTATTCCCATAAAGGAAGCCGATGGTCTCGCGCACTCCCCTCTTCATGGACCTCTCAGGGGGGCATACCTGTGGGCTCCTTTCCCTGCTCTGGGTCTGTGTCGCCGGGGCTCTTCCAGGCCTGTCCCCAGCCTTCACTCCTGCAGGAAGGCGGGCAGCCCCCTTGCCACAAGCACCTCTCGTGGGCACGAGGGGCACTGGCGGGCATGCTGGGGCAGGCAGTTGTCAGGGGCGCCCGCCCCTCCCAGCCCTGCCTAGACAGAAGTTCTTTCCTTCGTCGGTGCAAAGACTGACTGGAATTCTTCAAGAGCATCTTTAAATAAACAAAGCATAGAGAAAAGCAAACTCCCAAATACAAATCACATCAAAATAGGCTTCTCTGCAGACACATGGCAGAGGTAGGCCTTTGGTCCCCACACAGGGCCTCCTCAGAACTCCTCTTGGCCCATGCACCCACGCCCTCCCCCTAGGAGCACAGTTGCCCTGGCTATGCCCTGGGACCCTCACGCCCCCTGCCCCGGGCCCCCAGTCCCAGGCTGCAGCCTACCTCTTGGGGGTGAGCATGCCAGGTCTGTCCACACACCTGGGCAGGGGAACTGACTACCTTGAGGACCCCCTATTTTTCCAGGGGGATGTCCATTAGGCAAAGTTTGAAGGATCACCTTGCAGACCCTCCCACCTCTGAGGGTTCCTTTACCCCAGTAGGGGTGCAGTGACCTTGTGGGGCTGGCCCCAGGATCCTGAGTGACTGGGACAGAGGCAGAGAGAGCAGCACCTGGGCAGGCTGGTGCCTCCCCTCCCCCACCCCTTGCCACATGACGGTCCCTCTGGCCCAGAGCCTTTCAATTTGTCTGACATGCTTAAACAGAGTGAGGTGAACCCCCAAGGGACACTGGAAGTGCTGCACAGCTGCCTTGGGCTGGGGAAGAGTTGGGGGGAGGGTCTCCATTGGGTGGAGGTCTGGGGACAAAGGGCCCTGCACACCAATCCTCCCCACATGGCCGGGGGCCTCCAGGCAGGGCCGCACACTGTGGAGAACAGCAATGGCTGAGAGTAAGTGAATGACTGGGTGATGGCTCCCACTGCACACTGGGGCACACTTCTGCTCTCTCCCTCCTACAGGCTGAGCTCAGCACACCTCTCAGCCCCTTCACTCTCTGTCCCCTCCCTGGGTAGGTGTCTCCTGACAGCATAATGCCGCTCCCTTCGTCTGGACTACCCAGGAGACCCTCCCAGTGCCCCTCTGGACACACTTGGTTGGTGCTTTAGGTGTCTCAGAGTGAGGGGGCAACTCAGGAGGTTTGTTCTGAGGTTCAAGGGGACCATCCATGTGACAATGCCCAGGCCAACCCACAGGACACTCAGTGCCTCTCTCAGACACCGGATTCCAAGAGCTCCAAAAGTCTTCCGAGACAAGCAAGTCCCCATCTTCACCCCCACCACTCTTTGAGACAAGCCACGAAAGGTCTCATGATGGACACTGTACATTTCCTTGTGTACAGGTGGCCTTACCTCTGCCACAGGAGCCCTGCAGGACAGACCAGTGGGGCAGCGATCACTACCTGGCTGGGATTGGGGCTCTGGACAGTGGGGGTGCTAAGCTCATCCTGCAGGTCCTGGGAGCACCCACATGGGCTCTCTCAAGCCTTGTCCACTAAGTACTGATCCCCAGGGGTGGGCACACCTGTTGCGGGGGCCCCACCTAGCCCATCCCTCAGCACCCTTTGTTCAGTTTGCATCAGCACCCTGTCTGTGGGTGTAGTGACAAGAAGGCAGGTCAGAAGGAAGGACAGATGGCATTTCCCCTGAGGCAAAGTGGACCCTTGGGAAGGCTTCACTGGGGAGGACCACTGACCACCAGTCCCCACAGTCAGCGCATGGGTCTCCTGGGTATCGTCCAGGACGTCTCCCTGCAGACCCAGAAGATGAGGGCGGTGAAGGGAACACCCAGTGTAGACAGCACTGGGTACAGTCAGCTCTGGGTATGTGACTGTGCTGGGGAACGAGAGGTCGGAGCTGATGGATGCCCAAGGGGATGTTTAAGAAGGAAGGGACACAGCTAAGGCCAGGCCCGGTCACCAAGACCAGTGACCCCAAAGACCCACCTCAGCCTGGGGGCAGTGAGGGGAGAGCCCCCTGCTGATTTATGGTGGACAGGAATTAGGCTGCTGAGGACTTGCTCCCTCCCTCCTCCTCCTCCTCCTGCTCCTCCTCCTCCTCCTCCTCCTCCTCCTGGTTGGGGGTCAGCTGGAGTAGGGTGGCTCTCAGCTGGTTTCCAGATGGGCCTGGTGGAGGGGCACCTGGGGATGGAAAGCCAGACACCCTGAGTAAAGGGGCCTGGACAACCATAGTTGCCTTTGTCTCTCTCTGTGATTGTCTCTCCATCTTGAGGTCCGTCTCTGTCTCAGGCTCTGTCTCTGTCCCATGCAGCCCCCCTCCCCATGACCGCCTGGGTGGGTAGGGGTGGGAGCTGGTGATTTATCACCCACTGCCTGTCTTCCATCGGAAACGCCAGGGGTGGGCGCAGACTGAGCAGTGAGCTATGGGCCCCCAGGGCTCCACCACCCACCCCAATGTTGTTGCTCTGTCTGGTCGGCGGGTGCACCGCCCCCCCACCACTATGTTGCCCGGGGTTCAGTCCCCCAGACCTTCCCAGGGCCTCCTCCCCCGGCCTCACTCAAGTCTCTGCCCAGTGAGTGGCCAGCCCCCTCCCCAGGCTCCCCCTAGCCTCCCCAATCTGGAAGAGGACTTTGGAGGACCCCAGCATCCCTTCCCCCACCACCAGGTTGGTCGGGAAGTGGCGGGGCCTCTGTTCCATTCCTCTGGGGAGCCCACTCCAGGCCTCCTACCCGGCGGGCTTCTGCGGGAGAAGGGTCTGAGGCCAGCCCCCCGCTGTCGCCTCCTAGCCCGCCTGGCAGCCTCTTTGCCCCACCGCCTCCTCGATGCACACAGCAGGGGCTCAATAAGTGTTTTCGGAGCAAACAGGCGTCAGGAGGGCGGAGGGCACACCTGGGCTGACGACCACTACCCCCCGCCCCGACCCGGCGGAAGAGGTCCCTTATCTTCCCGGTTGATGGGCTGTCAGCAAGCTGGGGGGACGGGGAGAGTAAGAGGAAAGGGGCAGCCAGGAAGGAAGGGGTGGAAGGGGGCGCTCATCCCTCCCCGTCTATCAGTGGACCCCAGCCCATCCTTCTCCGCTCCCATGGGATGTGCCACCTGTCTGCCCCTCTTTGCGACCCACCCTCCGCCAGCCAGGGCAAGTTCTCCGTCTCTTCTTGGTCTCTGTCTGTCTTTGGATCCCGGCTTTGTGCAACCCGCGCCTACCTTGCCGCCCGGCCCGGTCTACGTTTCTGCAGACTGCGAGCGCCCTCTGGTGCCTATTCAGGGTCTCGGCGCGTGAGGGGAGGACTGGAACCGGCGCCGGACAGCACCCACCGGTTTCAGGGATGAGGACACGGGAGGCTCCCAGCGTAAGGTCACGGCAGTGTCTGCCCCGGGATTGCCATTTGGCCTTTTGAGGGCTCACTCTATCCAACCCTTTGTCCCGTAACTCACTAGCTGGCTGCATGCAAGCCTAGCATGTGGCTTGAGCCCCTAGAGGACCTCAGGGACTCAGGCCAGGACACTGCCCTGCACGGTGCGTTTGGCCAGGGCAGGGCTGGGAAGCTCTCTGCGTAGGACATTCTTGAGTGGGGACTTGAATAGTGTGAACATAGTTACATTAGGAAGGGACAAAGTAAAGGTTCAGAGACTATGGCCTAGTGGGGCAAGGTACACCAAGGCTGGGCCTTGATGGAAGGCAGAGGGTGCTGGGAGCCCAGGGAGGCTGGGGGAATACAGGTGTGGTCAGAGAACCCTTGGGCTGCAGGGCAAGGGGTCCTGAATCAGCCCGCCTCGGGGCTGGAGTTGTGGGAGGGCTGGGCAGGGCTTTCAGGTGGACCCCCACCTGTTCCTATTGGGAATGAGTCACACCACAGAAGGGACCAGCCTGTCAGTGGGAAAGGGGCCCTGGAACTGGTGTGTTTTCCATGAGATGGAGGACAACGCTGGAGTGAGGGGTACGGTAAGCCCCCTGGTCTGGGGGGAGGGGTCTATGCTCTCCCTCCCTGAACAGGGCCATTCAGGGGCGCTGAGCTGGGACCATCCACTTCCCCACACTCTTTGGAGGCTGAGGCCCCAGGGTCAGTGCATAAAGGGTCAGCCCAGGGTCAGAATTGGGACCAGGGGCTCCCGGGAAACCTGGAGAAGGTCAGCCATCAAAGCCATGCCAGGCCAGTGTTCTCCTACGGTCAGTACCCTGGCAGGGGCAGGTCTACGTCCTGGAGAACTGGCAAGCGGGGAGGCGGAATTCCTTAGGTCTGACCACATTGCATTGTCAGCCTCTTCCTTCCATCCTGCTCCTCAGTGCCCCATGCCCACCCTCTCAGCTGAGCACCGGCCCAGGAGCCCTCAAGCCTGTGGGCAGTGAGCAGTGGAGCTGGGCTTCTGCTGACCACTCCCCACAGCTCCTGCTAGGGCCTCGTCTCACAGCCCAGGGGAGCCTCCTTCTCTTATCTGGGGTTACCTAGGACTCCCAGGGCTACTTTCTCCTGGGCCATGCATTTGTCCCCTTGAGGACCTCAGTGAGAAGGAGAGAGGCGGTCCCAGGGGCCTGGTCTCAGCCACGGAGGAAGCTCTGGGTCCAGCAGGAGACCCATCTTGCGATCTGGTTTCCTATGGAAAGTTGAAGGGATGCCCCCTAACCACATTGGGACTGAGGTTAGGAAGCTGCCTGTGTACCTTGCTGTGACAACCACCATCACCTCTGACCCCACCAGAGGCTCTGGGGGAGCTGGGCCACCCCCAGGGAAGGCAGGGTGGCAGTTCATTTGTGCAAAGGAGCCACTGTCTCCGATGTGGTGATAAGCCTGGAAGCACAGCCGGATGCCTCGCACCTGCCTACAAAGGCAGGGGTGGCTCCTGCCTCATGTCCCACCAGTAGCCCCGAGATAGCATCAGCCCAACCGGAGAGTCATCCGTCTTGTCCTACAAAGGCCAGGACAAAGGCCATGTCAGCGGCAGCCTCCCCGACCCGGTCAGTGGAGGTCTGGACCTTCCTGTGCCAGGCGACTGAGGCCCAGGCCTGAGGCTCCACTGGGGTCCATGGAGAGCAGCCTTCACCTTTCACAAGGCCAGCCAGGTGGAGGCCACAGCTGGGTGGGAATAGCGACGCATGAGCTGCTCATCTGAGCACCCGGGGCCACGGTAGCAGCATGTGTTGCGCTGAGGCACCCACAGTGGAGTCCCTGGCCCTGACTGACTTAAGACCCTGAGAAGCCCCTGGTTAGTCTGTGCAGTTGGGGGAGCCTTCCTGCAGTGAGTGATGGCAAGGGAAGGATGTTGAGTCCAGAGACCCCACAACCCCTGGTGCCCACTGACCCCTGCAGGGACCTTCCATGGACCCCCTTGCATGGCTCGGACAACCCCCCCCCCACCTGCCCTCCAGAGTTTCTCAGTAGAAGCCCATGCTGTTCCAGGTGGGCCACCAGATTGTCCTCACCATCCCCAGTTCGTCCTGACTCCTCTGACAGCTGCCACCGGGGAAACCTCGCACACCGAACTGTCCTCAGAGCCACCTCATGGCCTCCCTGGCCCCAGAAACTGCCGCTCAGAGCATCTCCTCTCTCACAGCACTGCCTTGCAGTGGCCACCCTGTCCCCACACAGTCCTCACTGTCCCTACCGTGTTCTCACTGCCCCACAATGCCCTCAGTGTCCCCTGTGTTCAGTCCCCACCGTGTTCTAGCTGTCCACACAGTGTCCTCATTGCCCCACAGAGTCTGCAGTGTCCTCCCTGTCCCAGAGTGTCCTCACTGTCCAAATTGTCCTCACTTGTCCCCAGTGTCTTGTGTCCCAACAGCATTCTCACTCCCCAGTGTCCTCATTCCCCACAGTCTCCTCATTGCCCCACAGTGTCCTCAGTGTCCCATCTCACTCCCCACTGTGTCCTCACTGCCCCCAGTGTCCTGTTACGTATTGTCCAAACTCTCCAGTGTCCCCACCACCCCACGGTGTCCCTGCTCTCCAGTGTCCTCACTACCCTGCAGTGCATCATTATCCTTTGGGCTTTCCTTCCCACTTGAACTTCTTTGAGAGTCAGTAACTGGGAAAAGTTATTTGGGGTGTATGAAGGTGTGTGTCCCCTGAATAGTTTCTCAGAGCTTTTTCTGCAGTTTGGGGAAGAGGGTGTCCAGGTCTTTGGTGTAAAAATGGGTCGGATTGGGGGAGGGTTTATTCTGCACTGGAGTTTGGCACGAGGGACTCCACAGGGTCTGGGCTGCAGTTGGTCCCCTGGATCTGCCTAAGCATCTGGGGTGTGGGCTCGCTGCGATAAAGGTGGGCTTGCAGCTATAGTGCCCCTGTGGGACAGGGCCTTCAGGGGGTGGTGGGCCTGGGAAATGGTGCCTCAGTGGAGGAGAATGGGTCCAGGTTAGGGATAGGGCTCCTTGGGGCAGGGTCCTGTGGAGCTGGCAGGCCCGCCTTGCTCAGCGCCAGTCCGCTCCTCTCAAGACTCGCTGTCTCCAGCTGGCTCTGCCACTAGCGGGGCGGTCAGCGACGGGCGATGCCCGGCGCGAGCGCGCAGCCTCCGCAGGCGGCACAGCAGCAGCGCCAGTAGCAGCGCGTGCAGCAGCCCAAGGACGAGCAGCAACAGCTGTGCCACCAGCGACCCCCAGCAGAGCGCGCCAGGCGAGCAGGCGGCACGAAGCTCTTCCTCGGTCAGGTATGACAGTACGCGGCCGTGCAGCGATGGGGGCGCGGCGCAGCGCACGTCTCGGTAGAGCTCGCGTTCCAGACGACCGGCCAGCCAGGCGCGCAGTGGCACCAGGCGGCAGTCGCAGCGCCAGGGGTTGTCGCCCAGGTGTGCCTTACGCAGCCTGGGCACCGTGTCCAGCAGCCCCAGTGGTAGCGCGGTCAGGTTGTTGCCCGTCAGCACCAGTTCGGTTGTGTCCCGTGGGAAAGTGGCCGGCAGCGAGGCCCACGTCAGCCCACGGCGCCCGCAGTCCACGAGTGTCCCGGCGCAGCTACATGGCGCGGGACAGCCCGCAGCCAGGCGGCTCGGCGGCGCGAGCAGCAGGAGCAATAGGCTGAGCGCCCGGCGCGGCCCTAGAAAGGAAGCGCCGGGGTGAAACGGGTGGCCTGCTGGGCACCTGGCTGCGGTCCCTCACCACCCGGAGCTCCGAGCCTGATCCCATCGCCAGAGACCTGCGTCCCGCATTGCCCGCAAGCCTCGCCTTCGACCACCCCGCGTACTGGCTGGAAGTTCCCTCTAAGTCTGACCCAAATCTTTCCCTATACTGCAGCCAAAACGACTGGAGCGCCTCCCAACCCGACTCTGCTCAGGGAGTGGCCTCGCCCAGGCACCGGACTTACCAGAGCCCATGGCGAGAGAATGGTGGCTCGCCTTGCTCTGGAGCTGGAAGCGCTTGTCCGAGAACCAGATGATAAGGCTGCCCCGCCCCTGCCAGGCCACGGCGCTCCGGGTACACGAACCACAGCACAGCCCTCCGCCAGAAATAACCCCGAGGCTGCCCCGACAGGCGCTGCGGCCGCTGATAGAGTGCTATCACCAGGGCCAGCGCCACGTGCGCTTCCGCCCCCTACTCGCTCCCAGGGGCCTAAGGAGCACTCGGACACCCGCAGCAACGTTCACCAACATTGTTCTCCTGTCACCAGGACAGGATGGCATTCACAACTTAACAAAACTGGAGTATGGGGCTTGGGAAAGGGTTCATGCAGGTGGGGGGGGGGGGGAGGGCTAGGGAACCCAAGGCAACAATGTTGCTGGGGAGAAGGGACCCCCAGCCACAGGCAAGGAACAACAGTCTAGGCATGAGGATTGCAGAGGACAGCCCACAGCCCACTGCTCCTGCAGCCCTCCACAAGGGGCAGCTGTGGGGGAGGGGCGTGGGCTATCACAGGCATCCCAGCTCCAGGCTACCCTCCCCTGCAGCGAGCTGGCCTCCTTAGGTCTGAAGAGATCCTAAGTGCTTCGGCAGCCTCAAACCCTGCCCGCTGAGCTACAGGGTGAGAGAGGACCTGGCCCACATCTACATAAGGTGAGGTCTCAGCATATGCTGGGTGGCCCACAGGAGCAGGGCAACGCAGCTCCCAAGTCTGTGCTGTGGCACTGGGGTGGGGGAATAGGTTGGAGACCCCAGGGATCTGCTTCCCTATTCTGCCTTGGTTTACCTGTCTGCCTGAGTAGGGCCTGGAGTCTGGGCGCTGTGATCTTCTGGGGCGGAGGGGAAAAAATCTCAAAAGTCACAGCCCACCCTAGCTCCTGCTCCCCCAAAGCCAAAGGGGGGGCATGTTGCCCAGGCCCCATGGAAACAGATACAAATGAAGGGAAGGGCTGATGCTGAGAATAAATTAGGGATGGCTGGAGGCTGTGACCCCATGCCTCCGGGTCAGGACAGGGACAGTCCAGGTCTAGGTCACTCTGGGATTGGGGTTGCAACCAGGCCTGTTAGAGATCCAGAGGAAATGGGTCGAGTCCAGGCCAGTTGGGGTTCAGGGGTGAGAAGGGCCAGTCGGAAAACCGGCAGTATATCCATGGCAATGTGGAGCTGGGGCTGGGTCACTGGTCCTGCATTTGCTGCTTCATCTTCTGCAGCATCTCCTGCATGCGCCTTAGCTGGGGAGTGGGGCAGGAAAACCGGAAGGTGGGGTGAGAAATGAGATGAGAGGATCCTGGCTCAGTCTCCAGCCCCCAGCCCCCAACCCCCACCTGTCCCCACCCCATGCCTCGCCAACCTCCTCATCTTTCATCCTAATAAGCTTCTCCGTCTCAGCATCAGGGGTGGGCAGTGGCAGGATGGGGATGGGGCTCTCCATGCGGTTGTCCTGGGTCAGTTTGCTGCAGGGTGGACAAGAGAGACAGTGCTGGTGGGAAGTTCAGCCAACCTCGCCACTACCAAGGCTGCCCTTCTGAGTTCCCACACCTCTGGGCTGGTCTGGGGAAACAAGGTGCTGGGGAGCCGACTTTCGGGCTGGGACAAGGTTCCAGTCTAGGTGGGCAGCCAGGACAGGTCTTGATCATAGAGATGTGTCTGAGGCTGCGAGGTGCACGTCTGGGTTTGGGGTGGGATGACGCACCTGGTCATCTGCTGGATGCAGTGTGCGCGATAGTTCTCATAGTGCACGTCGCACGTCACGTCCTTGAGGTCGTGCATGTGCGTGCGGATGAGCATGTTGCGCAGCTTCACGAAGTCGCAGTGCGCCTGGTTCTCCACTGCGGGGCAGGAGTGGGCAGTGGGTGGGGCGCCAGCCCAGGGGAGCCTTCCCACCCACACGCTGTGCCTTATGCCAGGACTTACCTTCCACAATCCCCCACGGGTACAGCCGCCCCCGGACTCGCTGCCCCTTGGCCTCCACCACCGTGTTGCTGCCAATAACCGCGAAGGGTGCGCTTTCCTGGGGAGGGGCCGGTGCAAGGGCTCACGCCCAGTTAGTATGGGTGCAGGGTTAGTGGTTGGAGAGGAGCATGGGCACTCAGGGCCTGCTCAGTCCCTCCAGCATCACCATCAATGACCTCTCCCCAAAGAGATTCTGGTGTCACCGCCACCCCCCCCACCCCCCGCCTTATGGCCTCTTTGCTGCTGGCTGAAGCCAGAACTGGTGCAGCTTACATCTTAAGGCCTATGACTGAGCTTATACTTCCTAGTAATGCCTCTACTGACTTTGGTTGGAGTCAAGGGCCTGCCTGACCCTATTCCTGGCTTTGTGACCCCCTGTCCCCAGCTTGGGCTCAGTCATAACCACTCTAGCTGCTGGGCACTCAAAGCCACTCCCACCAGTTCACAGAATTCTGGGAGCCAGTGCATACTTAGCCCAGTAGCCACTGGCTGGGCCCTTCTGCTGGTGACTCACGAGGAGACTGAGGAGCAGGGCCAGGATAGTGCCTCGCTAGCAGCTGTGCCTTTAGCTCCTGGCAAGAGCTCCGTGACTCACTAACCATGAGGGAACCAAAGATACAAGCCAGGCAGGAACTTGGGCAACCCTAGCCCTCTAGGGCTAGGTGAAGGGGCGCTACTGCCAACACCAAAGACCTCTATCCACCCCCAAGTTGGACCTGGGCACTTGGCCCGCCTCTGCCCAATGGACTACATGCTCACCTTTAGTTCCCGATCCTGTTGCTTGAAGTCCTCGTCCTCATCTGAGTCACACTCAGGGAACTGGTACACATGGATCCCAAACTTGTCAATCTCCTCCCGGATCTGCGGTGGGGCAGGGGATTAAGGGTTGGCAAGGTCCCCTGGGCCTGGTGCTGGGGCGCCCAGGGTCAGTATACCCGGTGCCCTCAGCCCAAGTCCTGGGCCAGGCCCCACTGCCAGACAGGCTCACCCGCTCCTTCAGCTTCCGTATCTCACTGGGGACCAGACAGTCAGCCTTGGCAATGAGGGGCACAATGTTCACCTTCTCGTGTAGGGCCTTCATGAAACCCACATCCACTGGCCGCAGCCTGCAGGGAGCACCCAGGGTGATGAGGGGCTGGTGGGGTTGATGGTAGGGCTGGGAGAGGGTGGGGGGCTCAGGGAGAGGATGGCTGTGGGGACTCGACCCACAGAGTCACGCACCCGTGCCCGAATGGAGAGATAAAGTACAGGCAGCAATGCACCCGGTTGTCTTGGATGTTCTTGCGGTTGAGGCCGCTCTCGTCCCGGAAATACTGCTCAAACTGCTGGTCCACGTAGTCGGTAATGGGCTTCCAGCTGCGGGCAGGAGGTGCATTAGGCTGGGCTGTGAGGGCAGCACGCTGGCACCAGGGGGCGTGGAGTCAGCCTGGGCAGGGAGTGTTCCCCCACCAGGCCTTCCTCACCATTCAGAGTTGTTTACAGCATCCCCAAAGCCCGGCGTGTCCACAATGGTGAGTTTTAGCTTGACGCCCTTCTCCTCGATGTCCACTGTGTGCTTCAGGATCTCTACCGTCTGGCTGATGCGCTCTGCAGGGGAGGAGATATGGCTTGAAGGGGCCTCTCTGACCCCTCACCCCCTACGTCGGGCAACCAGGATCCTTTCTCATCCATCCTGGTGTTTTGGCCCTGATCACAAGGCCTGACTGTGGTTTGGGCCACTCCTCCTGGACCCTGAACAGAAGACTCATGTTGTGGGGAGAAAGAAGGGGGGCTGCATCTGGAAGGACACTCTTTGAGGGGTTTCACAGGAGGGGATGGTGAACCAGTGCCGGGGAAGCTTGGGGTCCACTCACCCTCAGCACTGAGGAGTTTCCGGTCCTTGTACAGGTCGGTTAGGAAGAGGCTGTGGACCAGTGTGGACTTCCCCAGGCCCGACTCACCTGCCCACAAGTACAGCGAAGGAGTCGGATTAGGTCTCAGGCCTCCATGACAGAGCCTGGCCAGCCAGTGGCCCCAGCCACCCGACCTGGGAGCCTGCCCACTCACCGGCCACCATGAGCGTGAAATCAAAGCCCTTCTTCACCGACTTCCGGTGCACCTGGTTGGGCAGCGTGGCAAAGCCCACGTACTGCTTGTCGATATCCTGCGGGCAGGGGTGGAGCAGGTCAGAGGTACCCCGGGGCTCCTAGGCAGCCCCATGCCGTCCTGTATCCAGCTTAGGCAAGGAGGCAGCAGAGGATAGAGTCCCCAGGGTGGGCATTTCAATGGCAGAAAGGGGGGGAAGAGCTGGAGGTGGGAAGGCAGGTCAGAGGGTGGCTGGTGAATGCACTCTTGCCCTAGCTTCAGAGAGGGGCTTTGGAGGGTCCCAAGAGTGTGTGCATATGGATGTGGAGGGGGAGACGTCCGGCTGCCGCAGACACCCGCAATGTCCTCCCTTGAGTGGCGGACAGAAGGCACCAAAACCAAGGCCTTTCGAACGTGCCCCAGGTCCTTCATAGGAAGGAGAAGCCCGGACTCTATACTCACCCCTCCCGAGTGTACCAGGGGGTGGGAGGCCCCCTGTGGCCCGGATCCAGCCGCGGGGGTGGTTGGCTGCAGCAACATTGGAACAGGGGCTATTTATAGATAGCGGCGCTGAGCCTCCCCCGCCGGCGGGTCCTGAGCCCACCCTCTGTGGACGCTGGCCCTACCGGCCCCTGTCACATCCCAGAGCCCTGGGACCTGGCCTCAGCAGGCGCGCACACACTGACCCACATTCCACTCCCCTCTCCACACACACCTTGAGCCGCCTTTGGGCCTGAGTCCGCGGCGACAGCAGCTGCTCCACCAGGCGGTCCTGGGGCGCTGCTAGAGAGTCCATCGCAGCGACCCCCCCACACCCTGCTGGCGACTTCAGACCCCAGACCAGGTCAGGCCGACAGGGGCCCAGCGTTCTCGAGGGGCTCAGACGCTGTAGTGCCTCGAAGCCCTGTTCTCGTTCTCGTTTTAGGGACACGGGAATTGAGTCCGGGAGACCGGACGTGGCCCACCCGGGGTGCCGCCGACTTCGGAGACCGCGGGAGCCATCCCCCTGCCTCAGAGGACCCGGACCCTCCCTGAGACGCGCGGCGTCGCAGCCACAGCCGGCCCCAATCTGCACGGGAACCAGAGGCGGGGCTCCGCGCAGAGACCGCCTCACCCGCTGTCGCCGGGAAACGGTCGCCTGGAAATTGGGCCGCGGGCGGAGCCACCGGAAAGCTGTCGCGGAGGGCAGGGCCGAGCACAGGCGTGGGGGGACTCGGCGCTGTCAGGGAGCCCGCGTCCCTGTCTGTGACAGGACCCACAGCCTCAGTCCAGACGTCGGGACAACCGGGGTAAAGAGGGGTAAGGGGAGGCCGGGTCCCACTGGCGGGCGGTTGGGGGTGTGGGGGAGAGACTGTGGCCTCGGTGTCCCGCCCCTCCAGAGGTGCGGTGTAGCTTCCGTCCGCCAGAGGGCGCCAGAGACCGCACCCACGCGGGACCAGCCCGTGCACCCGGCCTTCCTCTCAGACTCTGCAAGAAAGCTGCTGGGGGTGTCACAGCACCCGTACTACCCACGGGCACAGTCCTCCCAGCACTGCCCCCTCCCCTCCGCTTGGGGCTGAACTCTCCCTTCCCCCTGTGTTTGGGGTTACTGGGTAGCCCCAGAGACCTACCATGGAACTGGGCGAGGACAGAGCCCACCCTCCTCATTAATCAGAGCCAACCGCAGCCTGGACCTGCCCACCCCAGGCCCAAGGAGACTTGGAGCAGGAAGGGGCCAGTCAGAGCACTAGCCACCTACCCTGCTCTACCTCTGGAAACTTAGAAGCTGCAGCCAGCATGTTGCTCCACAAACCTGAAGGCCACACATGCGTCGCCATGGCATTCCCCAGAAAGCCCTTGCCAGAGGACGGGTGTGTGTGTGGAGTAGGCCCCCCCTTCCTGCGGGCACTCCTTCTGAGTCTCTCTGCCTGCTCTGACCCACAGGACTAGGCACTCAGGGACTAGAGAGCTCCAGCCAACTCAGCCCTTACCCCCATGTGGCCACCCAGGGACCACAGAGGTCTCCTGAGCCACCAAACTCTCACCATGCCCTCCGGTACCCTACTAGATTCTGAACAAGACAGCGCCAGCTGGGCAGAAAGGGAGGTCTGGCAAGGAGCTGGGTATGAAGAGATGTGGCCCCTAGATTACATGTGCCTGTAGGGACAGGCGACCCCCAGCTCTCCTTCACCCACCCCGGTTGAGGAGCCTCTGTCCCTTTGTCCAGGCTTGTGGTGCTGCTGTGGGGCCTGGAGCCACTGGCACCTGGGGAGGAGGAGTGGGCCCACAGCTGGGAACAGGAGAGTCTTTCATCGGAGAGGAGAGTGTGGAGAGCAGGGGAAGCCACAGGCCCCCTGTCCTCGCTCCAGGCCATGCTGACCTGGAGGAGGCCTCTGGACTGAATCCACTTTAGACAGGGCCCTCAGCCCAACACCCACTCAAAAGACTGACAGGGCCTCTCCAGGAAGACAGACAGACCTGGGTCTGGGCTCAGGCTTAGAGGGAGACTCAGGTCCTCACAGCCTGGTGTCTAATGGAGCTCGTGGCTCCCAGATTGCCTCATTTCCTCCCCCAGTTAGGCAGCCTCTGGGAGCCATAGGTCAGGAGGTTGAGAGTCTCCCTACCAGCTCTCCATTTGCCTGCCCCATCACCCAACTGTGCCCAGACAGGGCCTGTGGGCTCCCTGGGGGAGCCTCGAGGAAGGGGCCCTGCCACCCCCTTTCTCTGGCACTGAAGCACAACAAATTCTCCTCACGCTTCCGCAGCCCTAGACACAGCTGTGCCCACCTCCTCCTGGAGCCTGAGACTCTCGAGGCATTTCCATTCTTAGAATCGCCCGAGTCAGCTCTGGAAGCAGTCACCAGAGCTGACAGAGCCTCCATCACTGCCTGAGACTGGGTGGGGATTGGAGGAGGGGGCACAGAGGGCCACCGGAGCCCTCCTAGTGCCTGAGATGCGGAGGAAGCACAGAGAACTAACAGAGCTCCCCCCACCCCCTTTCACAGAGTGTGAATGGGCAGCGGCTCAGTAACACCAACAATGGCAACCGTGAAGCCCCATTGTGCTCCCCCCAGGTCCACAGGAGCCTGCCCCAAACACCTGGCTCCCTGGCCCTGCTCTGGGGCCTCCCCCTCTGGTTGCACGGTGTCCTATTCCTCAGTTTCCAGGGGCAGGGGATGGGTGAGGCTGGCACCTAGCTGACTTTGAAGGGGAGGCACACACAGGCCTGAAGGGGCTCACACCTCAACTGGAGAGGTCCCGGGGTGGTGCTGGGCAGCAACTGCTGTGCCCAGTGGCTCCAAGTGACTGCAGGCCCAGAAGCCATGGGAGCTGGTCTCCCAGGCCTTCCCTCTCTCTCCCTAAAACAATGGCTTGGTGGCATGTGTCTCGGCATCATTGTCCCACTCGCTCATGATGGGGAGGCAGTTCCCCCGCCTGGGTTCCCTTGGGAGCCCCTCACTGGCAGGGTGAGGTTGATGGGGCCCCTCCCCACGAGCCTCATGAGTCCTAGGGTGGGGTGTGTCCCTGCCAGGAGACTGACATCAGGCAGCCAGTGACTCCCAGTCCCCACCCCACCTACTGGGCCTCACCTAGCCCACCTGCTTCACCCTGGGCCAGCCCTTCAGGGTTCCATCAGCATCTATCTGGTGTATGAACCCCCACCCCCGACAGGGCTGCAGGGCCACCCTGGTGCCAGAGTTGGGCCCTTCTTTTCTCCCCCAAACATAGCTGTTCTCAAGCCAGAGAGGCTCCGACAGGGATACTTCAGAGCCCCCAGGCCACCTGGTTAGACACCCATATCCCCCTCTCCAGGTTTCCAGCTCTGCTTAACCCCAGCCTCCTCTGGGCTTCACAGTGGGTGCCCAGTCCAGCCTCCTGTCGGGTCCTGCATTCCTAGAGGGTGGGGACCAAGACAACCCCTCTGGGTGACAAGCCTATTTGTACCCACTAGGGTGGAAGACCCTTGCTAGGCTCCGGGATGACTCAGACCAGGCCCCGGAGACTCCCAATCTGGGGAAGAGGCCTGGCCACAGATCAGCCCACCCAAATTGGTGTGGGGGAAGAGAGGACATAAGATGCAGACGAGTGGGGTGGGGTGGGCAGAGGCTCCGCTGGGGGGCTACTCAGGGACCCTGCTGGCTGGTGGACACAGAGACCCTGCCCCCAGGGTCCCTGGGTGGTGCAGGGTCCCCCAGCCTGAAGCCTGCCATAATCAGTGCCTTTACTCCAGGTCCTCAGCACAGAGCCTGAGACCAGGTCAGCCTGAGATGCAGGTGCTGGACCAGTGGGAGAAGGGCAGGTAGCTGTTACCCCCATCCTGGGAGGGGTGCACACTCCTGCTGTGAGGATCAGAGGCCAGGCCCTTGGGGCATGGCGCCCACTCCTCCCAACCGCAGCCCCAGGCACTGCAGCACTGCCCAAGCTGACAATCGGTTATCCCAACAGGGTGGGGTGACGGCCCGCAGGGGCGGGGTCGCGCCTCGGCGCTGGCAGCGTTGCTACCACAATAGGTGACAGCCGGCCGGGTGGGCGGCGGCGCACGCGTACCTGCTTGTCTTCTGCTGGGTCAGGGTCGGTGTCCGGTCAGGGTCCAGGTCCGGGCGGTTCCAGGCCGGCGGGCGGGGGAGAGACGGAGAGACAGGGTGAGAGACGGGCAGGCGGCGGGGACAAAGGCGCGCGCGGGCGCGCTGGCGGGCGCCAGGCTCACCTGGAGTCGCCAGCTTGCTCTTGTACCTCAGGCCTGTGCTCATGGTGGCCGCCGGCGGGGGACGTGCGGCGGCGGGCGCGCGGGCGGGGCGCGGCGACGAGCGGCGAGGCCGAGGCCGGGCTGCGGGGTGACCGGCCCTCCGCGCGCCACCGCCCGCCCCGCCCGCGCGCCCGGCAGCCAATCGGCGCCCGCCGCGCCCACGCGCGACCCGGGGCGGCCCGCGGGGGCGGGGACCTGGGTGCCCCCCACCCACTCCCGCACTGAGGCTTGGGGCCACGCCCCTTTCATCTAGCCGGCACTGTGCCCACCGCCCCACACCCTGTCCCACCTCCCTCGTCCTCTCGCCCAGGCCTGGACAGCGACTCCCTCTCCTCGCGGCACCCAGTCCAAACCTGGGCCGCTGACCATCCCACCCTGTGGCTCTTCTGTAAAACCTGCCCCTTCGAGTTTGGGTGCCTCATGCCAGCTCCTGCTCTGCAACCCCCTCTGCTCTGCAGACCCACACTGGGGAAAGAGGGAATCCTCGTTTTCTGTGCTGGAGAGCAGCAGGGGCACGTGAAGGGAGGGCCAGGGCTCGTGCCCCATTGATATGTGAGGGAGCGAGGCTCCAGACCTGAAATGAGGACACGGAACTCTCCAACATGAGTGCCTCCCATCCCCTCTGTCACAATCACAGTCCCAGGACCCTCGGCCTGGACCTTCCTGGACTGCTCCCAGATGGCACATCTGCAGCCTTTGGTCCCTCCGAAAAGGATAGTTAGACCTGTGGTCACCAGCTGTCCAGGTGAGGGCCCCTCGGAGGGAGACCTGCTGTACCCTCCACAGTCAGGAAACCCTCCTCCCTCTCCAGCCCCTCCTGTGCCCCTCGCTTCCTCCGCTGGTCCATGGGCTGGGGGAAGAGGTTCCTGCAGCTCCTGGTCTCTGACTCACCCCCACGTGTCCCAGGGTCTGCTCTGTGAGCAGCAGCAGCACCGTTCCTCTGCCAATTCTGCAGCCGAAGCCCCCCCTCCCCTGGCTCCCCAATTCCTGGGACTGGCAAACTCCTTCTGGTCCAGACCTGTGATAAGTGTGGGGATGCCTCACAGCTCCAACTGCTCATTCAAAGACTTGGGACCCTGTGTGCTCAGAATTCTTTGTGTATTTGTACATTACATGACACCTCTCTGGAACCTAGGGCTGCACCTCGTAATCAGTCACATTAAGATTTTTGTCAGGGAGCACTTCTACTCCAAGGAACTGAAAAAAATAAAGACCATAATAAATGGCTGCACATCAGTTCAGGTCCGGCGTTGCCCCTGAGTTTCAAAACCTTTTGTTTCAGAGCTTTGGAGAATTTGGAATTGTGGATAAAAGGAATGGGGCTGGCCCTGACCCGTGTGGCTCATTTGGCTGGGCGTCCACTTGACTGGTTCAATTCCTGATCAGAGCATGTGCCTGGGTTGCGGGTTTGGTCCCTGGTCAGGGCTCTCGCATCAATGTTTTTCTCCCTCTTTTTCCATCTTGTCCCCTCTCTCTAAAAATAAATAAAATCTTTAAAAAAAAAAAAAAAAAGGAATGGGGCCGGAGGGGAGGGGGCACATGAAGTGCCAGGGAAGACTTTTGAGCTGTCCTCAGCCCTGGGGGCTTTGTGGGAACCCCGTCTCAGGGGGCCTGTAACTTTGCAAACAGTTCAGTTGGTCAGTGCAAAATGACACGTGGACATTTAGCATGGGCTGACCCATGCAAGCCTGTGCTTGTGGGGACATAAGAGGAGGAACAGAAACCTGCCCCTAACTAGGCAGACACGCCCCTGCAAAGGGCCCTGACAATGCCGCTCTTCTCGGGGCTCCAGGCAGTCCTGGATCAGGGGGGTTGAAACTGGCCTTGAGGAGAGTGGACTGCATGTCAAGGGCACAGCTCAGCCAGAGGATGGGAGGTACATGTGAACGAGATTCTGAGTTTTGAAACAATTCTGGAGATGGGAGACAAGAAGGACAAGGTGTGCCACCTAAACATGATCTTTCTTACTAACGGAAATGCAGTCGGATGAGGGAAATGCAGCATTTCAGGTCTGGAAAACCAGCTGGGGGAACCGGGAGCTGCTCCCTGGAAGAAGTCAGGGCAGACCCGGGTCAGTGCTGCTTCTAGCCCTGGGGCCGTGGTCACCCATGACTGGGAGTCCAAGGGACAGCCCCGAATCCCTCCGCAGACACACAGAGCTGCCTCCTGTCTGGCTGAGAGACGCTGAGGGTGGCAGCACCCATTGCTTGATAGGCAAAGTATCTGTCTGGGATACTGTTGAAGTCAAGAAATGGGCCACACGGGCACTGACCAGCGGACGCCCCTCCAGTCCCGCCCAGTGGGACGGCGCAAGGCCTCTTTCACCTTTTCCAGCCTGGACACCACCAATGGAATGCTCTAAACAAAACCCTTACATGGCTCTTGTCCATCAAACAGCACATTGAGAAGGGGCAGGAGTAGCAGGGTGTGGCCTGGACACACCACCTTTACCTTCCTAAGAGCTGTGCCTTGAAGGAAGCCCCAGGCTCCCCGAGTGGGGCTGTGTCTGCTTCCCCAGCAGGCAGACAATGTGCTGGCTTCGATACAAAGAGCGGTAAGTACAAGGCTCCTGGGTAGGAAAAAAAATGCTACTTTTTAATTCATAAGGAAAAGAAGATAATGAGTAAAAAAATAAGCTACACCCAGAAAAATCTGTTCAACCAACTTGGGCTACAAATAGCTTAACGCTTTTCAGAAATAAAACAAAAACCTCTTAGTTAAATCCTCAAGAGGCTGCATTTAGCTTGCGGGTGCCTCTCCCCTCTGCATAGACTCGTGGGTGTCCGTGCGGTCACACGGGATGGAGAAGGAAGAGCTGGTGGGGAGATGGCCTCAGAGTCAACCCCAGTGATGGTGACAAAAGGACAAATGGGGGGCAGGCGACGTAGGTGCCAGGGTCCAGAGGTTTGCCACAGGTGACACGCAGATGTCAGGTGCAGCAGGGGCCGCTGGTGGCCAAGCTCTAGAATAAGCAGTCTGTCCGAGGATAAGGCAGCAGCCAAGCTGGGCGCAGAAGGTGAGACACTGAGACCCCTCACGGGGACTGGAAGGGAGGGGCCTGCTGCTCATGCCGGCCCACAGAGGGTAGACCATATTGTTGACGAGAGGGCTACAACGAGAGGAGGCGCATCCCTTGTTTGGATGGAGGTACAACAAAGAAGGACCTCCGACATCAGCCCAAAATGCGTTTAACTCACTCAAGAGAAATGACCGTTACATGAAATGAAAATCTCGCCTGCGTTCCTACATCTGGATGGTATAGTACATGGGGCCACAGACCCAGAGAGGCTGGGGACAGTGACGTAATCCTGCTCCCAGTGCTCTGGGAGCTGGGCGCTGGACAGGCAGTGTGGAAAGACAAGACCCAACTGGGTCTTTGGACCTTCAGGCATCCCAGAATCCGGGAGCCCTGAGGTACCCCTTTCTTCTCTGACTGTCCCCTGGCAAAGTCCTGGTGGTGGGAGACTCTCCCCATGCCTGGCAGCTTGTGGGACCCTCCCTGGGGGAAGATCAGGGAAGGTCCAGCGTAAGGCTCTAGGCTGTGAGTCTCTAGGCTTGGGTCCTCTAAGTTACTGCTGGGAATCTGTGTAGGGTGTGGGACCAGTGTGCAGAGCAGGCCAAGATAAAGCTCAGTGAGGACCAGGAGAAGGACCCACTGCCCTGGCCAACGGAGGGTGCTCTGCTCGGGCTCCGTCCATGGTGAGCACCCTGCCCTGATGCTGCCCTTTCCCCACCTGCTCTGCCAGCTTCCACAGATAGCCCCACCTCTTCCCCTCCCTCCTGCCACACTGTCCTGGACACTGCAGTGCTGCATCCATCTGCTTCTGGCTTGGGGGCTGTATACCTATGTCCTACGTCCCTCTCCCAAAGCCTCTGCTCCTCAGGGTGCAATGTAGGGGCTGTGGAGGGCAATAGGGGCTGGAGTCAAGTGGTCAGCCCTCTCCTGCCAGCAGATGCTGAACCTTGGCTTCCCCGGTGGTCTCCCAGGGTAGTTTCTGGCCTACTGCAAAGTGAATTCAACACCCCCCGCCCCACCCAGCCTCCACCAAGGATGAGGACAGCAGGGCCCAGGGCACTCTGCTGTGGCACTCTGCTGCAGTCCCCCACCTACATGGCCCTCTCTGAGACAGCCCAGACTTGGCCTGGGAATGGGCGTTGTGCCTGTGCATAGCCCAGGAACCAGGGTTCAGTGTGTGGTGAGACCAAACAGCTGAACCCAGGCCTCCCACAAACAGGTGTGATGTGCTCCCAGCCCAGCCAGAGGCCTATCCTGGTCAGACAACCCTGTCTGACCCTGAAGTCTATCAACCGGATGGCCCAGATGCCCTCCTGACCCTGCTTTTGTCTGCTTCGGGGCACTGCTCCCACAGCCTGTCCTCGCTAGTCCTGTTGTCTTGGCTCAGCCATACCGGAGAGAAGATCTAAAACTATCCCAGCACCTACGGCTCCAGCAGGCAGCTGCCCTGCCCACTTACACACTTTCTCCACCCTGCACTCGTGGGTGTTTCCTGCAGCTTCCTTGTACCCTCTGTCTGAACCGCCCTTCCCTGACCCACTGATCCCCAGGGAGCCCAGGCCGAGGTGCCATACTGGTCCGGCTGAGCCAGGTGTGTGGGGCCAGGAGCTCTGGGCAGCTGTCTCAGAGCACACGGGGAAATGTGTCTGTAGGGAGGGGCTACAGAGAACGCTTTTCTTGGTCTCTTTGTTAGAAAATGTGTGGGGTCAGGACCCACACCGGTCCCCCTCGCCAATGCAGACAGGCCGATTAAAGAGCAGAGTCACAGCAGCTGCCGCTGCCAGGAGGGCGATGCCTAGCCCATTACAGCGGCCCGTGTGTTGCAGGGGACAGAGCCGGGTTCCAAGTGGGGCAGAGCCTCGGGCCACACCACGTCCCCCATTCACTGGGCAACAGGAGGAGGGCTACAAAGGGCGCCTGTGCTCCCAGGCAGTGAGCCAGCCTGGAGCCTGGGGACTGAGGGCCCAGAACAGTGGTGGGCGCCACCTGCCATACAGGGCGTGGGCCTCCGGCCACATCCAATGAGACAGTCCCCTGAAGGGCTCGGAGAGAGAACACAGAGAACAGTCAGGGCTGGGGCCAGAGGGACAGGGAGCCTGAGTGCCTTGTGGCTCAGTGTGGAAGAGCTGCCTGACCATGTGCCCCTGGGGACCCTCTGAAGGGATGCACTGGGGGCAGCCAGGGGGCTGGACACAACCTCCCCCAAGGTGTCCTGACACCTCTGAGGCTCTCTGTCCTCACTGCAGTTCTGTGATTTCATGAAAAGCCAGAGGTGGAGATAGGAAATGGTGTCAACATGGAGATGCTCCCAGAGGCATTCATGCATTAAAAAAAATCCCACGGGAACACGTGCTGGTGAAAGGCTGAGCGTGGGGCTGGAGCACTGGTGACCTAGATCCTGAGGCGGCCAGCCAGGCAACATGGGGAGCTCACACCCCTCCCTGTGACTGCCTCTCTGCCAGGGAAAGGACCAGGGCTGGGCTTCCAAAGGCTGGCTCCAGCTGTCCACTGCGCCCCAGCTCCTAGGTCTGCCACCTGAGCATCAGGCCTGAGATGGATCAGAATGCCCCAGAATAAACAGGACACAGTGAGGGCTCCAGCCCCCACCATCAGCCGCACAGGCCCTGTCCTGCCGTGGCCCTGGTGCCCCACCCCACACGCCTTGGCTCCACCCAAGGCAGGGTGGGGATTAGCTGTGCAAGGCCAGTGTGCCTCTGGTCACACCCAGGTGAGAAGGCGGCCACCAGAGCCCTCAGAGCTGGTGTCCATCCACTGTTTTCCTTGCTTTCTGCTGCCTGGCCATGCCTGGGTGAGGGCAGGCTCTTGAGATCTCAACTCATCCCCTTCTGTCCTTCCCTCTCAAATCCTCCTTCTGACTGCGGGCCCTCAGGGATTCCTCTCCCTACCCCTGGCACACACCTCTGAGGAGGAGTTCAAGGAGGGCAGGCAGGGAATGAGGGGGCTGCCATTCCGATGCCTGGGCTGGGAACCCTGCTCCCACCTCCAGCATGAGAGTGGGGGCTCCGGTCTCCTTCTCTCTGCTCCCAGTTGGTCTCAGTCCCCATGGGGCATCCCGTGCATACCCACAACTGGACAGAGACAGGCCAAGTTTCAGGAGGGGCTCCCAGTTGGTGCTGAAGTCGGTGCCGGTCCCCTCCCTGTTCCAAAGGCTGTCTTTAAAGACTGGAGCCTGTGAGGGCTGCCTGGAGGCTGACAGCAACCACCATCAGGTCCCCGTCGGTGAGAGAGTGGGAGGACACCGAGCCCCCTAGCCTGGGCTGCTTTCCAGGGAAGGAGGGCCCCTCAGCATTACCAGTGGCTCCAAGTGGCATGTGGGAGGCACGGGCTTGGCCACCAGGCCTCGGCATGTCTGGCCAGCATCCCAACAGGTGTGGCTGAGCAGATTCAGACCAAAGAGGCCTCACCAGGTTGCTTTTGGGAACTGGTCCTGGGGATACCTAAGTGGGACCATGCAGAAAAAAGGAATCGCTGGAGTCACTCCCCACCCTCAAGCTTTTCCCAAAGGCTCATTTTTGCAGCCCTGAGTCTTCCCAGCTACCCACAGGTGCGGTGTGTTCTCAGGTATGTCCTGCCCCCAGCTCTCCACTCTCACCTGATGAACAGCTAGGCTCAACCTCCTCAGCAGGACGCACTGCCGCTTGCCAAACCCAAACCGGTCCTCCCTCGGTTCTTCCCAGCCAGCGGAGCGCAGCAGGTGGAGTGCAGAGTATGCGCAGCCCTGGTGCCTCTCACCTGCACTGCGGCCACCAGCCCTGCCTGGTCGTACCATACAGCAGCACAGGAGGGAGAAAGTGGGGTGAAAGCCCTTTCCAGGGGTTTCATGTTGGGGGTCAGTGTGTCACAGGCCCCCATGAGATGTTGACCACAGGCCAGAAGCGAGAGGCTGGGCCATGAGGGCTTCGCAGAGCGGTCCTGGGCAGGCAATGGCTAAGTCGGGGTCCAGGGAAGTGGAGAAGTCTGTGGAGCCTGGGGTGATGTGCATCGTGAGACCACGAGGGCGTTGCCGGGCTCGTCCCCCATGGCTGCAGCAGGGAGCAGGGCCAGCACACCGGGCTGGGCCTTGGTGCCGAGACAGCCACAAAGGTTCTGCCTGACCTCCTGCCCAGAGTCTGGGTCCAAGATTCCCATGACAGACACCAGTGTGACCAGGGGTCCAACCAGAGCACCTCTGAGCCCTGAGTGCCCTGCCCTGGACTGGGTGCCTAGCTCTCTTGAGGTCTGGAGCACCATTTGTTGAAGAAATTTGTCTTTCCCCATTGAATTGCCACAACACCTTTGATGAAAATCAAGGTTTTCCCTGTATATTGTGCATCTCTTTCTGGACTCTTGATTCTGTTCTGAAAAGATTATCCGTTGCTGTTAACAACTCGAAACTTAGTGGCTTAAAACATCAGTTTAGTCATTTTATTATCTATTATGGTTTCTGTGGGTCAGAAATTCAGGAGGGCTTAGCTGGGCAGTTCCCGTGATTTCAGGCAGAGAATGTCTGGGGCCACAGCAGCCTGCTGGACAACACCTTCCCACCAAGTCTCAAGGGTTCTTCTGCCTGTTATCTCTGCAGGTGGGCCGGCCTGGCCGCCTGAAAGCATGGTGGCTCCAAGGCTCTGCGGACAAGTGCTCCAGCACCCGGGGCAGACACTGCATTGTCTTTTGTGACCCGGCCTCAGAAGGTGTGCAGCATTGCTTCTGTTGTTATCTGTTCCTCACGAGTCTGTGTGAGCTCACCCGCATTCAAAGGGGAGTGTCAGATTCTAGAGGAACACATGGGAGGGAAAACATTGTTGGGGGCCGTCTTTGAAAAGCAGGGTCTATAAAATCTCATCTTTTTGTTGGTCAATCTGTTACCTCTCTGGTCTAAAGACCGGATCATTTGTGTGATCTGTCTCTGGCCAGTGGTGTGGGGGTGAATGGAGGGGGTGGTGGGGAGACTCCGCATCTGTGCAGTTATTACAGTGGGTCTGCAGTAGGACAAGGGTGGGTCAGTGGAGAGCAGAGGGCCGTTGAAGGTGTGCGGTCAGGGATGGTGGCGCCAGGCGTGGGGGCTGGGGGAGGGGTGGGAGGGAAGTGCGTCCCTGTGGACCGGTTGACTCTAATGTGCCTCTGAGACATCACGCTGGGTACCTGGCCTGGCCCACACTGCAGTGAGTGGTGACAGGGCTCAGGGAAGGAGGAGGAAAGCGGGGTGCAGTGCAGCCTGCCAGGCTGGGGCTGTGCTGAAACTCCATCCGAGGCCGGCGTGCTCTGGCTCAGGAAGAAAACCCCACACAAGCGTGTTTGAGTTGGCTGGGGTTCACATGCAGGGCGTCAGAGCTGAATGCAGCCGTCTCAGGCTCCAGGGGAGGCGCTGAGTGAGTGGGCGCATTCCGTGCTGGCGAAGGCCGCTCCACTGACCGCTGGGTCAGCAGGGAGGGGACGCCGGACTGGGTTTGGCCAGGTCTCTCCAAGGCATTGATACCCCTCATCTGTGGGGGCCCACCGACCATCTGTGTTTTTCCTGCGCGGACGACCCCCCTTTCCCAAATCATGGATCTAAGGCGATCATTAAGAAATCACTGTTGACAGAAGGTCAAGCTGCTATAACCCCTCCCCAAAGTGGCTGCTCTGCCTTTGGCAACCTCCCTAGCATCTTGGGTCCAATCCACAGGTTTGGGAGATGGTCTGGTGACCACCCAGCCCCTCCCCCTGAAGCAGTCTCCTTGGCTCCATCACCTCCCTGCTCTTTCTTCAGACGGAACTCCACCCCACCTCAGGGCCTTTGCTCGTCCCTGTCTCTCAGAAGCTGCTGCTCCTTGTTGCCACCTCAGCCCACTGGCCTTCCTGGATGAGCTTTTCTGCCTCAGCACCACCTCTGAGTCACTCTTGGGCACATCTTGTTTTTCACTTACCTGGTAGCCTCCTCCTCACGTGAATCAGACCCCTGAGAGCAGGACTCTGGCCTGTGGTATGCACTCGGCTTGTCCATGGCACGTTACCGGGCACAGTGCCCAGAACTAAAGGGAGAGGAAAGAAGCCACTCCCCAGCAGACACCGGCCCAAAGGCACACCTCTTGACTTTTGTTTTCGTTTGCTGCGGTGTAGGCTGGTGAGGGGCCCTTGCCATGGGGGACTGCCCGCAGCAAAGGAGTCTGTGAGGGAGACTGCCGACACAAGCTCGGGTGAGAGCCCCGGGCGGGTCTGTGTCTTTGTCCCAGAACGCCAGACCCCTGTATCGGCCACCCAGCTGATAGCAAGTGCGAGAACGACTCGCAGGCCTCACACACCCAGGGGCCTGTGCCTGCTCCTGCCCCAGGCTTTCCCATCTGACATGTGACATCACCACCCACTAGCTGCTCAAATAAAAATCTCAAAATCACACTGCTTGTCCTCTTTCCCTCAGTCTCCACATCCAGTCCATCAGCAAGTCTTGCCGATTCTATACCCAAAATGTATTCAAAATGGGCTCACCCTGCTCTATCACCCTGCATTAGTGTGCTGGGGCTGCTGTAACAAATACCATATACTGGGCGCTTAAATAGCAGAAATATATTTTCTCACAGTGCTGGACGCTGGAAGCCCAAGATCAAGGTGCCGGAAGAATTGCTTTCTCCTGAGGCCTCTCTCCTTGGCTGGGAGATGGACACCTTGCCCCTGTCACCCCACATGGTCATCCCTCTGTGAGTGTTTGTGTCTGATCTCATCTTATGAGGACACCAGGTGGATTGGATTAAGGCCCACCCACGTGGTCTCATTTAACTATAATCACCTGTAAAGACCCTATCTCTAAATACCGTATTTTGTATTTTGCCATGTATAATGTGCATTTTTTGCTCAAATTTTTGAGGAAAAAATAACCATGCGTATACTGATTACATGCCATGGGTACTATAATTCTGTGTATAAATGCACACAAAGCCGTGGGTGAGCATTATACATGGCAAATACGGTATAGTCACATTCGGAGGTTAAAGCTTCAACATGTGAATTTCTGGGGACACAATCCAGCCCATGATACCACCCAATATCACCTTCATCTGCACTGCCTCAGCTAGGGCCTTGGGCCCACCCTGCCACAGCGGGGGACCCGTTGGAATTGCGTGTTCAGGTCCCAGGCTCCACCCCTCCCCGTGCATACAGGCCCACGTGGGAAGGTCTGAGTCCACTTTCCTATTCCTGCCTCACTCTCTGCCTCCACCCTGGGCTTAGGCCAATAAGTCTCCTCACCTTCCCTCAGACACACCAAGCTCGTTCCAATCCCTTGGGGCCTTTGCTCTGCCTGGAGTCAATACGAGGGCTACCCAGTCCTTGTCTCACGGGCCTGGTCCTGCACCTATATATTTTTTAATAACAGCTTTATTGAGATGATTCACCACATAACCCACTTTTAATACATTCGTAGAGTTGTGCAACACTCACCACAACCAAATTTAGAACATTTTAATTGAGACATAATTTGCATACCATAAAATTCACCCTTATAAGGTGTATAATTCAGTGAATTTTTAGTACATTCACAGAGTTGTACATCGATCACTGGTATCAAATTCTTGAACATTTCCATCACCGAAAAGCAGTCACTCCACATTCCCCTCCCTCCAGGCCCTGGCAGTCAGAGTCACTCGTCTACTTTCTGTCTCTATGGATTTGCCTATTCGGGACATTTCATAGACATGGGATCAGACAATATGTAGCCTTTTCTGTCTGGTTTATTTAACTTAGCATCATGCTTTCAAGGTTCATCCATGTGGTAGCATGTGCCAGAACGCCATTCCTTTTCATGGCTGAATAGCACTCCACTATGTGGCGGACCCCATTTTCCATCCGTCCCTCCGTTGCTAGACACGAGAGCTGCCTCCACTTCTTGTCTATCACGAGCAGGCTGGTATGAACATTTGTGGACACGTCTTTGCGTGGACACGTTTTCACCCCTCTCGGACAGATAACCAGTGCAGAGGCCCTGCTGGATCCTAAGGTCACTCTGTTTTCCTGATCTCCTGGGTTTGTTATTCATTCCCTCCATCCAGGATGGAGGCATGAGGGCAGGACCTGTGTCCCCTGTGGGTGGAATGACCTTCGGGCCCGGAGCTGCCAGGAGCAGACTGGCACCTGGGGAAAGAGAACGGGGGCCCACCCAGGCTCACCCACCGTGTGCCACCGGGACTGTTCCTTCTAGCTCCTGCCAGCCGCAGGCTGGCTCCCTTGGCCTCCTCCCCTCTCTCCCTCTTCCCAAACCCTCTGCCGTCCTGCCAGGAGCAGCACGGTGAGTCTACGTGGCACCAAACCCTCCCAAAGAGCAGAGGTGTTGTCGTGTGGCTCAACAATGGAAAGAGCCACCACCTGAAAGATGAGCACAAGCCACTTGCTTTATTGGTAACAACTTCTGGAGCCCACCTGCCAGCCCCTCCCATCACAGAGCCATGGGGCAGGGGCGGGGGACTGGGGCTGGGGGACTGGAGCTGGGGGACTGAGGGCTGGGGGACTGGAGCTGGGGGACTGGGGCTGGGGGACTGGGGGCTGGGGGACTGGGGCTGGGGGACTGGGGGCTGGGGGACTGGGGCTGGGGGACTGGGGCTAGGGGACTGGGGGCTGGGGGACTGGGGCTGGGGGACTGGGGGCTGGGGACTAGGGCTGGGGACTAGGGCTGGGAACTGGGGCTGGGGGACTGGAGCTGGGGAATGGGGGCTGGGGGACTGGGGCTGGGGACTGGGGCTGGGGAATGGGGAAGGAAATTCTGACCCATGCTACAACGTGGATGAACCTGAGGACATTACGCTGAGTGAAAGAAGCCCGTCACAAAAGGACGAGTACTGTGTGATTCCATTTCCATGAGGTACTGAGGGTCATCAAATTCATAGAGACAGACGGCAGAATGGAAATTGCCGGGGCAGTTCGGGAGGGAGAATGGGGAGCTGCTGTGTAATGGGGACAGAGTTTCAGTTTGGGGAGATGACAAAGTTCTGGAGACGGACGGTGGTGATGTTTGTAAAACAATGTGAATCTACTTAATGTCACTGAACTGTACGCTTAAAAGTGGTTAAACTGGTAAACTTTGTTATGTGTGTTTAACTACAATTTTTTTTTAAGATTTTATTTACTCATTTTTAGAGAGGGGAAGGGAAGGAGAGAGGGAAACATCAATGTGTGGCTGCCTCTCTCGTGCCCCCTACTGGGGACTTGGCCCGCAACCCAGGCATGTGCCCTGCCTGGGAATCGAACTGGTGACCCCTTGGTTCACAGGCCCGCACTCAATCCACTGAGCCACACCAGCTGGTTGCTTATGTACAGATTTTAAAAATAATAAAAAAAAAACAATGTAATGGCTATAAAGTTTCAATTATGCAGGATGATTAAGTTCTAGAAACTGCCGTGCTATGCAACACTGCACCGATAATGAACACTCCCGTAAAAAATTTGTTAAGAGGGGAGATCTCATGATAAGTGTTCTCACCACAATAAAAAGTGGCAGGCCTGTGTACAGAAAAAGTGGCAGAAGAAAAAACATGTGTGCACATGTGTACATGTGCTTGTACATACCCAGAGTGCCCTGGAAGGGTACCAGGAAGCCGGCCCATCCTCTGGTGGGTGACGGGGAGGGCACTGGGTGGTGAGGCAGGAGCGACTGGATCTAGATGTGTAAACCTTTGTATGCTGCTGGAACCTCGAGTCTCGAGTCTCTGTGACCGACTGGAAAAAGTTAAAAAATAGCCTGCTGAAGGAGGCCAAGCCGAGGAAAAGAGCCAAAGCCCCGGGACAGGGCTGCCCCACCCCACTGCGGGTGTTCGCTGGGCAGGGAGGGGCAGCCTGCCGTGGACGAAAACTGGCTCCTTATGCAGACGCTGCAGCCCAGGCCTTGCGCATGATCTCCGATCTCCGGATGAAAACTCGAAGCTCCATCCGTCTGTCAAGAGCTGGCTAATGGTGACGGTGATGAGTGTCTACATACCCAGCCAGGGCCGTGGGGAAGGAGGTGACTTTGTTTCTTCCTTCCCCTTCTAACCTCACATGTCTTCCGCACAGAAGGGCAGCGATGTGGTCGGCCTGGCCCCAGCAGCTAGACCAAAGAGACCAAACATATTTGCTTTGACTGTGGAATTCTGAGCAGAAGGCAGGGCAGGAAGAGCGGGGCGCTCCCAATGGTGATGCTCAGCCCAGGGCGCAAAGTGCCAGCTCTGCGAGGAAGAACCTCGCAGTGAAGGGTTATCCATGGCCCAGAGTGAAACGGAATACACAGAAAAAAGCCAAGGTTCAAGCGAAGGCAATTAAACCCGCTTAGTGTAAAGTCAGGCGTTTTAGTACAGACACAACATCTTAAAAAGAAAAGCATAGCCCTTCTTTTTTTCCTTCAGAATTTACATCCTGGCAGCACAAGAAGTCAAACCCTTACCTAATTAAGGGGCAATAATAAGGTGTAGTAATGGCTTCTATTTTTATTTTCACATTTGGGAAAATTTCCAAGTACATTATTACAAAGTTGGTTTGAGGTTTGAAAATCAGAAGAAAATTCGGTATTTAAATTAAGAAGTCATTCCACGGCATCTGGCAGATGGATAGACTTTCATTAGCCAAATCTTCCTAGATCAAGTTTCTAAAAGAAATAGACATGTCTTATGCTTTCTCAGCAAAATTCCCACTGCTCCTTGTGCCGCAATAAGACGATTCCTTCTGGAGAATGAGAATATTCCCTGGGGAGGGAGGCGCCACCCTCGAGCAAGGTCAGCCTCCTCGTGAAAGGGCAAGGGCCCTGCCAGACGCACAAATGCCTGAGACACCCTTCTCCTGCCAGGCTGGCTCTGCACAGACCACCAGGAGAGACGGATAGCACAGCCCGGGTGTCTGCGCAGCCAAGGGGCCCCTGGCATGTGGCTGGTCCTGACCGGGATGAGCTGCAGGGACAACATGCACTTGCCCTTGTGAGCAGAAGATCTCAGGCTACCACATTCATCATTTGGCTGTTGAATGGATATTTTGGATATATTAAGTTAAAGAAATATTAAAATGAACCTCACCTGTTTCTTTTTATTTTTTTGAATGTGGCTCTGAAAAAAAAAATTAAGATGATACATGTGGCCGACATTTTATTTCTACTGGTTGGCATTGGTGCAAAAAATTCAGGAACAGACCCAAGCTCATTTGGAGATTTAAGAGATGACAAAGGCAGGGGAAAGGTGGACTTTTTAAATAAAAATGACACTGAGACAACTGGGAAGCCATTTAGACGCAGGAAAAATTAGATGCGTAGCTCACACCTTTACAAAGTGAAACTACACGTGTAGCAAAGATCTAAATGTAACAGATAAAAGCTCGCTGGTGTGGGGACTCGAAACTCTACTTTAAAGAAAAGATCAACATGCAGTTACCTGAAAACAAAACGCAGCCCCATGGTAAAAGATGGCACGAGTGGAGACTGTCGAAGAGAAAACTCACAGGCCCAAAATGGCCTCACTCGTGCTAAAAGCCCACGATACCAAACCTAGATGTAATACCTGGTCTAACTGCGGTTTGAACCTCTCCCAGGAGTGTAATCTTAGTGAACCTTAACTAGTCTGGAATTTTGCTGTCAAACACCAGCAAGGTAACCTGTCACATAGGCCCCGTAGAAGAAGAGGCAAGGCAATTTCCAAGATATAGACCCTTCCATTCTCTTCCCCCAAAGAAAATGCCCCCAAACAGTCCTTTCTTTTCTTTTGCTAATAGCATCCTCACCCCATCCTTCTCAACATAAAACCCCTCCATGTTGCACGACTCCTCAGAACTCCCTTCTGGTTGCTAGATGGGACTCTGCCCATTTCATGGATCACTTAATAAAGCCAATTAGGTGTTCAAATTTACTTGGTTTAATTTTGTTTTCTTGACAAGACTGATGAAACACGACAAGTGGGGAGAGAGTCTGCAGGCTACTCTAATAATATATAAAGAACACAACAATCAAGGTAGGGGGCGGGGAAGATAGGGAAATGGGCAAAAGGTACAGACCATATACAGCATAATATAAAAAAGGTCTTAAACACACAACCAGATGCTCCAGTTCACACCCAGGGAGGGAGTGCCAATCGGGCCACCCTGAGTCAGCTGCCCTGGAGTCACAGGCTGCAGGGACAGGCATGCCTCCCACCTGGGCTGCACAATGCCTCAAGCCAAAGTGTGATGGGGAGGTGACTAATGGGACTGTAGTTGCCTTTACCCTTGGCCCGTGACCCCTCCCCTGGGAATATGCCCTGAAGATGCACCGCCCACCACACAAAGATGCCTGGGAACAAACATACTCAAAACTGGTCATTACAAGTATGGGAGCAATCCAGAACCACAGAGCAGCAGCCACGCAGGGGAGCGCCTGCAGTTCCAGCCTGCTTTTATGTGTGTGTGTGTGGGGGGCGTGTATATATATATATATATACACCCCCCACACAAAAACAGCATGCATGGTATGCCACTTTTTATGTGAAAAAGAAAAATAACAATACCTGTGAATGCATTTCTTTCCTGATATGTGCAAAAGAAACCAGGAGAGAGAAGCAAAATGACATCAGGTGTCCGGCAGGGTGCAGGAGGCAGGGCAGGAGGGAAGGGCAGCACGATCTTAATGTTTCCTGTAGTCATAAATAAAATTCAATCAAGAGCACTGGAGAGGGGATGCTAAAGTTGAATACAAACAGAAAACCAAACCCACCATGTTTCAAATGCATAGCACAGCCACAGAGAAGAACACGAGAAGCAAAGCCAATTAATTCCTGAACACCATGCTCTGAGTATAGACTCAATCTAAAGACAAAAAGAATGTTGGCTCGTGTGGCCCAGTGGATTGAGCGCCAGCCTGTGAACCAAAGGGTCGCTGGTTCGATTCCCAGTCAGAGCACACGCCAGGGTTGCAGGCCAGGACCCCAGTGAGGGGGCACGAGAAAGGCAACCACTCTGGTTTCTCTCCCTCTCTCCCTCCCTTCCTCTCTGTCTAAATAAATAAATAATCTTTAAAAAGAAAAAGACAAGAAGAAGTTTGGACAAGGCTTTGTATGTTTGCCACTGTAGTGGGCGGGTTAGGGTTAGTTCAGAGGACTAACTAGGTGAAAGACACAGTGATGGTGTCAGAAGTCAGGGCTGTCCCGTGGGCGCAGGAGATGCAGACACAAGGAAAAGCCTGCGTTGCTGGGACAGGACTAGATGTGACCGAGGGAACTCATGATATCATTCACTACATATCTTTCTAGGACATGGATGACACCTGGAGAAGATGAGCGCAGCGGGTTCCTAGATCTTGGTGTCAAAGGAACACTTTGCTCTAAGGGAGCCTGCGCTCTGTGGAGAGCTGGCTGGCACCAGGGCCAGGAAAGTGAAAAAATAGTGCCAGAAAGCAAGCAAGGGCTTGGACCTGATGGGGGCACGTCAGAGGACACAGGAGCCAGCCGACAGCGTCGAAATGAGTGGTGACAGGAACGGGTTACACCTCACTGAGTAAAGTGAGGAGCCATAAGCTCGTGCTCCTGATAGAGAAATAGTGGGATGGAGAGACTGGAAAGTCCTTCCTCACAGTAGCACGCCAACTGGCAATGGAGGGAAAGGGGAGGAGTTACAGAATCGCTATCTTGCAACCACCACAGTCATAACTGGCTCAGGTAAGAATGGCCAACGAGCTAGGAAACGGTTGGGCAAGAGATTTGGGGGGAAAGATGTTTACTCCGAGTTCCTCCAGCAGGCTCCTAATCACTGGCGTCAGTGGGAACACCTGGAGGACACCACCTGCTCCAGGAGCATCACAGGCCTCTAGAGAAGGACTCGGTGTCACTCATAACGCGGGGCCAACCGCATCTCATCTGGAAGAGACACGCATCCCAGCAAGGGATGTGCTGCAGAGCAGGTGCCCATGTTCACAGACGTAAATGTCAGAGACACGGACAGGGCCACGCAGCCACTCCAGGTATCTGACCACAAAGCAAGCTGTGGTCTTGGATGGTGGGGGAAATGGCTAGAAAGGACATTACTGGTACAACCGGCAAAGTTTGAATATGGACTATATTTAATGACGGTGCGGTATCAACGTTAAATTTCTGACTTGAATAGTCGAGCTGAGTCCCCTTGTTCTTAGGTGAAATACGGTGAGTTTTGGGGGTAAAGAACTAGGACATTCCCAAATGGTCTGGTAAAAATAATTACAGCAGTGACACCATGTATGTTTACACAGAAAATGAGAGAGAGAGGAAACTTTAGCAACCGGGAGGTTGATGTGAAGGGTGCCAGCAAGCATAGTGTGCTGGCTACAAGGCCAAGGGGACTCCGAGTGGCCAGCAGACCCTGCCTCTCAGCCAGAGGAGGCTGAGGCTGCTCTGGAGGAGCCATCAGGGAAGGGCTCTGGGTCTAGCACAGAAGCCCAAAAGATGGGGAAGTTTCCAGAAGCAGAGGTTAGGAGCAAAATGGCCAGAGCCCCTGGTTTGGGGGTGGGGACTGAGGAGGTTAAGGACCTCTGCTGCAACTTTTGGGGGGAAGGACCAGGGCATTGCTCAGGGGAAGTGGCATGGGCAGACCAGTGTTTAAGGGGGGATAATGTGGAAGTGTGGGGGTGAGGGGGACCTAAGGGCCCAGTTAGCAGGGCGGGAGCAAGGGCAGGGATGGATGGCGAGATGCAGTGAGGACAGCAGTGAAGCAATGCTAGCAGCCCGCTCCAAGCAAGCCGGTCCTTCTGGGGTTTCCACACTCACTGTGACCACAATTAAAAAGCAAACTGCAGACTCCAGGGCAAGCGCACTGTGGCTGTGACATGCCACTCCTCCAACCTCCTTCCTGATGCCGCTCCACCCATTAGGTACTAGCAGAGGCACCCCTCCTGTGCACAGCTTCTACCCGGCTCCACATACGAGGGCAGGGTCACTCCCTGCATGGGGTGTGACTGAGATTGTAAGGCAGGGTCAAAGGCAGGCCTGCCCAGGGAGGTGGCCTGTTGCAATGCATGCAAGCCTGGGATGCAGAGAGGCACCTGCCAGCCTCCCCAGCAGGTTCCTCCGGCTGAGGGCCAGCGGCCCTTCCCAGATGTGTAGAAACACGAAGAGCTGTGTTGCAATTCATTTCTTTAGCAACTTTGACCCTGAGGGAGCCTGGCCTGAAATGAGAGCAGAAGATAAACAGGCTCCTTGGCTAGGATGTCCTTGTCAGAGGGGGAGAGTGATCACCAGGCCCTCGTGGGGAACCCAGGGACCATGTCATCACGAGGGGTGCTGTGGGCCCCAAGGTGAAGGACAGGCCCTTGCCCTCAGGTCAGGGCGGTGATGGGAGCCTGAGGAAGGAGCGGATGAGCTCTTTGGGGACATGGAGTTCATGGACAGGAGTGGGCAGAGAGCAGAGCCTTGAGGTGGCTGTAGGCAGGTAGGGACAGGGAGGGAGGAACAAGGACTGAGCACAAAGGAATGCACACCTGAGGCCATTCCCCAGGGTGTAGTTTAAAAGTTTAAAAACACAATGTCTGGTTCTACCCTAGGTTCCTGATGGGGTCTCTGAGGGTGACCCCAACTCCAATTCTTGTGAAATGCAGATACTGGCTTACTGCCAGACATGCATTCAAACACCAGCCTCGCAGTCTGCATGATTTGAATTTGTTCTGCATGATTCAAATTACACATTACTATGTGTTGCGTACTTTTTGTAAAAAATTAAACATTGTATTTTTCAGATACAGTAATTGTAGTATCATATGCAGTTGTAAGAAATAACACAGAGAGGTCCCTTGAACCCTTTACCCAGTCCCCTTCAGTGGTAGCATTTTGCAAAACGGCAGTGCCATATCACAACCAGGACACGAGTGTTGGTATGGTCAGGACACAGGACATATCCATCCCCACAAGGACCCCTCCTGTGGCGCTTTCACAGCCACGCCCACTTCCCTCCGGCCCCACCTCCTCCTTAACTCCTGGCAACCACCAATCTGTTGTCCATATTTATAATGTTGTCATTTCAGCAATGTTATATAAATGGAAATGGAATTATATAGCATGTAAACTTTGGGGTTTGGGTTTTTTTCACTTGTAATTATTTGGAGATTCATCCAGTTTGTTATATTTATAAATAACTCTTTTCTTTGCTCTTCCATCAGCATTATACAGTTTTGTATGTACAAAATCTGTATGTATTTTGTCAGATTTACATCTAAGTGTTTACTTTTGTGAGCAGTTTTAAACAGTATTGTATTTTTAATTCCAGCACCTATATGTTTGTTAGCACACAGAAATACAATTAATTTTAAAAAATATTTATCTTATATCCTATGGCTTTTCTCAACTCATGTATTAGTTCTGGCAGGGTTTTTTGGTTGTGATTCTATGTAGGTAATCATGTCATTTGCAAATAGGGGCACTTTTATGTCTTCCTTTCCTCACTGAATGCCATTTATTTCCTTTTCTTGCCTTATTGCACTGGCTAGAACTTCCGGCACTCTATTGGCTAAGAGTGGTGAGAGTAAACATCCTTGCCTTCTTCCCAGTCTTGGAGGGAGAGTATTTCGTTTTTCATCATTAAGTATGTTAGCTGCAGGTATTTTGTAATGCTCCGCATTACGTTGAGGAAGGTCCCACCTTTACTCTTATTTTTAGAATGTTTATCATTAATGACTGTTGAAATTTGTGACTGTTGAATAATGACTATTCAACTTATCTATTTCATATTAGGTAAGTTGTGGTAGTTTATGTTTTTCAAGGAATTGGTTCATTTAATTTAACTGTCAAGTTTACGGATACAGAGTTGTTCGTAGCATTCTTGCATTATCCCTTGGACGTCTGCAGGACCCTAATAATGTCCCCTCTTTCACTTCTGATTATTGGCAATTTGTGTCTTCTTTTATTTGTCAATGCTGCTAGAGCTTTGTCAATTTTATTGATCTTTTGTTTTAAAAAAAAGCTCTTTCTTACATTTATTCTATTATTTTTGTTTTCAATTTCATTGACTTCTGCTCTTGCCTTCATTATTTTCTTCCGTCTGCTTGTGTTGGGTTTAATTTGTTCTTCTTTTCCTAGCATCTTGAGGTTTGAGCTTAGATGATTGATTTGAGACTTTTCCTCTATTTTTCTTTTTTAAATCCTTACCCAAGGACATGCTTATTAATTTTAGAGAGAGGAAGGGAGGGAGAGAGAGAGAGAAACACTGATGTAAGAGAGAAACAATAATCGGTTGCCTCTCACACACGCCCGACTGGGGACTGCACTCACAAGCTGGGCACGTCTCTCACCGGGAATTGAACCCATGACCTTTCAGTTTATGGGACGACACTCCAACTGAGCCACAATGGCCAGGGTGAGACTTTTCCTGTTTTCTAATGCGTGCATATAGTGCTATAAATTTTCTCTTTCAGCGCTGCTTTATCAGTCCAGAAGTTTTGACACGCTGTATTTATTTTCATTCAGTTCTATGTATTTTTTAAAAGTTGCCTTGATATTTCTTGTTTCCCGATGGGTGATTTATAACATGTTAGTTTCCAAGTGTTTACGATTTTCCTATTTTCTTTCTGCTATTGATTTCTAGTTTAAATCCATTGTGGTTGGAGAACTCATTCTATATAATTTCAATTTTTAGAAAATTGTTTTGTGGTCCAGGATATGGTTTATTTTGGTATATGTTCTATGGGCACTTGCAAAGAATATATATTCTTCTGTTGTTGAGACAGAATGTTCCATAAATGTCAGTTAGCTCCTGTTGGTTGGTGGTGTTGTCAAGTTCTGCTATTTCCTTGCTGATTTTCTGTCTGGTTACATCAATTGTTGAAAGAGGAGTGTTGAAGTCTCCAACTACAACTGTGGATTTGTCTATTTCTCCTTTCAGTTCTATCAGTTTTGTTTTACATATTTTGCAGCTCTGTTGTTCTGGGCATACACATTTAGGATTGCTATGTATTCTTGGTAGATTTGTTACCGGGCAGACGAGACCTCAGTTCTTGTCTTCTTGAAGGAAAGATTTCAGTCAGGAGACAAAGTATAGGAAAGCAAGCAAGAATTCATTGGCCACAGCAAAAGCACACTCAGATGGGACAGTGAAACAGGGAAAGGCTTAGCATAGAAGAAGCAACAGGAGAGCCTAGGCTGGGCTGCTTTAGCTCACTGAAAAGTCAGAGAAAAGGGGGCTTTGAGGAGAGGGTCAGGGAAAAGGGGGCTTTGAGGAGAGGGTCAGGGGGTTAAGGTGGACAAGCTGCCACTGCCCATTGCTCCCTGGCTGCAAGTCTCATGGGAACCCTCAGAGTTCAGGAGATGTGTGCTTGTTGGGGAGGAGGAGGGGGAGGGGAAAGGCCCAGGCGTGCTCCCCAGAGGGAGAGCACATGCTGCCTCCTTTGTCTGGAGGGTTTTATCTCTCTCTTGCAGGCGGGGATCTTAGGGAAGGTCTCCATGGAGGATCTTAATAGAATATTCATCAGCTTTCAGGGTCGTGGTCTCCACTGATTGGTGGGTGCCAGGCAGGGTCTCATTAGTCAATGCAGCTGGTCCTCAGGCAGCCAGGCTTCACTTGGCCGGTTTTGCTGCTTTTCTGGCCTGGAGCTGAAATACAACTGAGGCTGAGATGTTGCCTCTAGGGAGGAAGAGTCAGGGGCCCTGCCTAAACTGCCTGACCAGGGGATATGCTAGGGGAGAAAATGTTCCCCTGGAGGGAGAGGTCCTTGTTGTCCCAGTTATGACCTTGCTTTCTAGTACTTGGCCTGTCGTCCTAGCTCTGCTCCTCTCACTGCCTACAACAGATTTACCCTTTAATTATTATATAACATCAACCGCTTTCCCCAAGTAATTTTCCATGTCTTGAAGTCTATCTACCTTATCTGATATAATATAGCATTCATGCTTTCCTTTGATTAATGATGTTATATTGAAATTCATATTGAAATGAATTTCTTGTATATAGTATTTAGTCTAAGCATGGTTTTAAATTCATTCCACCAATCTCTGTCTTTTAATTGGAAAATTTAGATAATTTACATTTAATCTAATTAGCAATGTGTTAGGGCTTAATTCTGCCATTTTATCCTGTTATTTTCTGTTTGTTCTGGTTTTTGTTTGTTTTTGCTGCATTCTTTCTCTTAGCTTTCTGTGAGTTAAACATTTTTTTAAATTCCATTTTGATTTACTTAGTATTTTGAGTGTCTCTCCTTGTGTAGTTTTTTAGTGGTTGCTCTACATTACATACAACCTATGGCCATCCACCGCTGTTGTCATTTTACCAGTGTGAGTGAAGTACAGAAACCTCACCTCTCTTTATATTTCTGTACCTTCCTCGGTTTAAAGTGTAATTGTCTTCAATCTTTCCTCTACATACATTTTTTGCTGATCTGACAAAAAAAAAGTATGATTTTGATTCATGCACACCAGATGGCTATCGTCGTGTTGGCTGTTGTCATTTTTTTATTTGACAACCCGAGGGAAAAGAGGTCAGTGCCCCTGACTGAACAGTCAGGTACGGCTGTGCCGCGGCACACTGCGTGGAAATCGCCATGTGACAGGCACACTCACCCGTGTGCGTGAGGAAGAACACCAATCGCAGCAGCACTGCTTACAGGAGCAGACCTCTCTGCGTGAAATCTGAAAGTCGGCGAAGAGATGGAGGCCACTGAAAACCAGTACGCCCATAGCCTGGAACATGAGGAACAATGAAAAGAATGTGCCTCAGAGACCTGTCCAGTCATGGAAAATACCAAGACATATGACTGAGGGGAAACCTGGTAAGCCACAGGATGCCACGTGTGCTGTGATGTCATTGATGTAATTAAGAAAAAACCCAAACTACATTGTCATTTAATATAAAAGTACAGAAAAGCAGAGAAAATGGCCAAGAACACCACGTGGCAATCTGGCGATGCCAGCTAAGGGGCACTGGGCTGTCAGCACTCAATGTCATTGGAAAATGTTTTGACATAGTCCCCTGGGGCAAAGCAGATACGGAAGACTGCACCCAGGGTACAGCCTCACCTAGGGGAGATGATGCATTAGGAGGCTTCGTGAGTGACCAAGGTAGGCGTCAGAATCTCCCATGAGCTTCTCAGCCCCCTCCTGCCCAGTCCTGCCCCCTGAGGTTCCTATGAGAGGGCTGTGGGTGAGCCCAGCTGTGCCTGGGGGAACCACACCCCCACCCCACGATTGGGACACACACAGCTGGGGGCAACAGATCACCGTGGCTACCTCCTCCTTCAGAACTGTGCCTTCAGCTAGCGCCACTTTTGTGATCAGTCACACCAGCCAGAATGCATATTTACGCCCTAACAGAAAAGGCCCAGGTCCAGGCTAGGGGCCCTGATCTGCTGCTACTCCCCAGGGTCTGGGGTAGGTTTCCCTTCTTCAGGAATGCAAATATTCTGAAGGAATTCCGGTTATTTCTTTGTTACCAAAGTCTCTAAATAGGACTTTGCCCTCATTGTGTCAGCAGGAATCTTATTCATTCATTCAGTAAGAATTTCTGGGTGCCTGCTATGAGTAAGCAGCTTTGACCAGCTCTTTAATACTTATCACATCTAATCTAAAAACATCACAAAATAGCACCGCAGTCACCATGACCCCCATTCGAAAGCGGGGGAGACTGTGGGTCAGAAGGGTTAAGTGGGCTGCTGGAGGGCCCTAAGTCAGGACTTCTCCCTGATGCTCCCCCTGCGGACCGGTAGCCAAAGCACTTTCTAAAAAAGGGTGTGCCACTTCCCACACCTGTGAGATGGGTGTGCACAGCAGCAATGGCACGACTGCTTCCATATCCTTTGGCGGTGGGCAGCGTCTGTGATGGACCACTGTCCACTTCCTGGAATCCACGGCCCGTGTGATTCCCCATCCTTCAGTAATGTCCTTCAAACCAACAGCATGTGGCAACACTGAGGATGTCACTCCGGAATTAGACTACAAAGGCTCAGCCTCTGCCCCTTGCTGACTGCCTGACTGATAGCGGGTTGCTGTGTGGAGGAGGCCCCCACGACAAGGAACTGAGGACGGCCTTGTCCAACAGCCCACAGGAACTGGGTCCTGCCAACAGCCATGTGAGTGAGCTAGGTAGGGGATACCACCCAGTGGAGTCTTCAGATGAGACCCCAGCGTTGGCCAACACCTTGACTGCAGCCTCCTGAAAGATGTTGAGCAGAGGACCCAGCTAAGCTGCACCCAAATTCCTGACCCACAGAAACTGTGAGATCATCATTGTGTGCTGTTTTAAGCCACTAAGTTTGGGGTAATTTGTTAGGCAGCAGTAAGTCACTGACTGATACACCTTCCTGATTCAATGATTGCTGATGTATTTCACTTTCGTTTTTCTTACTCCTAACCGGGGCATGTAGTTAACATGATGGTGGGGTGTGGGGGTGGGAATCACCGTCGGACTGGCAGAGGCAGGGCTCCCCACCCCACTTGCCTTGCCTAGAACATGCTATGTTGTCTGGCCCTTTTTACCTCCCACTTTGCTTTCACCAACCAGGAGCAGGAGAAAGAAGTAACCATAGGGGAATTTCCTCAGTTCTATCCACGCTTCAGTTTGAAACCTAAATGAACAAAAATAGACATCCCATTGAGTGACTGAGACTCTTTAAGGAGGAAGGTTGGGGGTGGGACAGAGTTGATTTTAGACTACAGACACGCCAGCCACTTCAGGATGTTCCCACGATACCGGCTGCATTTGTTAAAAATACCTTCAATTCCAAAAATTACAAAGAGTGCAACAAATCCTGTTCACTAAAGCCAAGAAAAACACAGCAAGTCAAACACAATGTATGGCTGGAAGAGAGGGATTCCCACCAACAAGAGGAACGTGCGGCGGCCCTGCAGGCCAGGCTGGCCCTGCACGCTGCGTGCCCTGCCCTGCATCCAGACAGCAGAGCCAGCTCCTCTCTGGAAACAGGCTCGCCTCCTCTAGGTCCAGGTACCTCCAGGGACTTCTGGGAAGGCCCATACCCCCCACACCCTGCCATGAACTGCAGCCCCAGTGGGCTGTTTTTATGCCTCATCCGGGCACCAGGAACACCCAGAGCTCAGGAGGGGCCCCTGGACTTTACGCCTAGAGAAGGAAGCAAACCACTGCTCCAGAGTGGCTGCTCCCCGCTCTCACCCGTCCAACACTGGTTATGGGGCCAGGAGACCGCAGACTTGCAGGCACAGGACACAGACTGTTCCAAGGGACAAGACGGCCTGTGGGCTGCTTATGACTTTCACATACAACCCCTGGCTTTGACCTTACAGAAGTCAGTGAAGGAGGTTCTGAGCCCATCTCTCAGACAGGAGATCCTGAGGCTCCGAGGTTGTCCAGGCAGGCTGTGCCACTGCAGAGTGGTGGCCGGACCGCCTGGCCGTGCCCTCCCTCCCACTGTCCACAGCAGCCTGTCCGGACTCTGGCGGGGTCTTCATGCTCAGGGCTACTTGCTCCCCTCTTCCTTGCCCAGTGGCCCAGGGGGCACTGCCCAGCCAAAGCTCCAGAGGGAATGTATCCTGCAGGAAAGGGGCAGAGCCTTCCAGAGGGAAAACTTCTGCCTGGGCCTTCCTCCTGCCAGTCAAACCCCCAACTTCAGGTTGGATCTCCTACTGATCTGCAGCAAAGAATGTGCTTGCCTGTGACCTGAGGTGACCTGAGGTGACCAGAGCCTGGGTGAGGCAGCAAAGGGCATGCACAAGAACCAGCAGGCACAGCCTGCATGTCCACATTCTCACAGATGGCTCTCTTCGGACTCCGAGCCGGGTCCCCCTCAGCTCCGCACGCCTGCTCCTTCCCACACATGGGGCCGGAACCACAGCAGCCAACCCCACGCTGTGATCTAGCCTCTCTGAGCCTCTCATTTACTTTTTAAAAAAAATGTTCGAATAGACATTTTTTTAAGAGCAGTCTTAGGATCACGGCAAACTTGAGCACAAAGTACAGAGATTTCCCACATCCTCCCTGTCTCCACACACACAGAGCCTCCCCACCACCAACATCCCCCACCGGAGTGGGACCTTGGCTGCAACCAATGAACCTACAGCGACACGTCATCATCACCCAGAGCCTAGCACTCACGTCAGGGTTCGTTCTTGGTGCTGGGCATCCTGTGGGTTTGGGCAGACGAACAGTGGCGTGTACTCGTCATTCTGATGGCATGCAGCCTGGTCCCGCTGGCCTGCAGTCCTCTGCGCTCTGTCAACTCTTCCCCCTCCACCCCTGGCAACCACTGATCATTTTATTGTCTCCGTAGTTTTGCCTTTTCCAGAACATCACAGAGTTGGAATCATACGGCATGTACCCTTTCATACTGGCTTCTTTCATTTAGTAATATGTATTTAAGATCACTCCATGTCCTGTTAGAGCTTGATAGCTCATTTCTTTTTAGTGCTAAACAACATCCTATTGGCTAGATATACCACAGTTTATTTATCCAATTCGCCTGGAAAGGAGGTCTTAGTTGCTTCCAAGTTCTGGCAATTATGCATAAAGCTGCAGTATTCATCTGTATGCAGGTTTTTGTGTAGATGTACGTTTTTGACTCCATTGGGTAAATACCAAGGAGAATGATGGCTGGATCACGTGGTACGAGTATGGTTAGTTTTGTAAGAAACTGTCAAACTGTCTTCCTAAGTGGCTGTACCAGTTTACACTCCCATCAGCAATGAATGAGAGTTCCTGTTGCTTCACACACATTTACGCTTTAAAGCAACAGTTATTTTTTTAGCATAAAATATCTTCTTTATAGAAAAACTGAAAACCAAAAGGAAAACTTAAAAGATAAAATTAAAATCACTGGTGACTCCCTGACCCTTCACTTATTGAAGAAAGAAATAAGCTTCCAGCCTGATGGGCATGTTCCAGGGCTCAGCTACCCAGCGACCTGCTGGACCTGTCTCTTCACAGGGCGGAGGTGACTTACCAAGTAAGTCCTTACTCCAGCGTAGGGTGGAGCAAGGTCAGAGGGTGAAAGGCCAGGAGCAAAGGAAGCAGGGGAGGGTGGGGAGCTGTGCGATTCAGCCAGTCCCCTTCTGAGAGGTGTTAGGTTTCCAAGATTTGGCCAGGGTGGCTGACCCAATAGTGAATACCCTCATTCACAAGCTGGTTATGAACCCAGGCTAGTGCCCTGGCCGCTGGACAGAATGCTGGGGCAGTTTGGGTTTGATCTTATGTTTGTATTGATCCTAATAATCTACAGTGTTGACAAATCGCACTATTCCATTTCATTTCTAAGATTACAAGATCGCAACATCCTGTACTTCTGTTCAAAGAGAACAAAATGATAGAAATGAAGGAAGTGGAGAAAACACCTTTGAATGTGCACTTCCACTGAGCCACTTTTTAAATGGAAATTCTTCGGATAGACAGAGATAGAGATAGATAGAGAGACACCTGTCTCTCTCTGGAGAGACCCCTAGCTAGCTATGTTTACATCTGAGAAAATATTACGTGGACCCCCTAATACCCATCAGCTGGATCTTACAATTATTAACATTTTATCATGTCTGCTTTATCTCTTTTTTTTCCTTGCTAAAGTATTTTCCAGCATAGCCCAGACACATTTTATCCTTGAATATTCTATGAGACATTAAAATATAAGAAACTTTTTTTTAATTTTACAATTTTTGTTTATTTTTAGAGAGAAGGGAAGGGAGGGAGAAAGAGAGGGAGAGAAATATTGATGTGAGAGAGAATCATTGACCTGTTGCCTCTTGCACACGCCCCATCTGGGAACCGAACCGGCAACCTTGGCATATGCCCTGACTGGGAACTGAGCCAGCGACCCTTTATTTTGTAGGACTACACCCTACCAACTGAGCCACACCAATCAGGGCTGATTTATCTCCATTTTAACCTATTATTTCCTTCCTTCTGCTTGCATTAGGTTTAGTTTGTTCTTACTTTTCCAGTTTCTTAAGGTGGAAATTTAGGTTATTGATTTGAAATTTTTCTTCTTCCCTAATATAGGTGCTACTTAGCTTTAAGTTTCTCTCTGAGCACTGTTTCAGCTCTCTCTCACATTTTTCTAGTGCGTTGTGGTTTTTGTTTTCATGCCTCTCAAAGTATTTTCTAATTTCCTTTATGATTTCTTCCCTGAATTATTGATTATTTAGTACTGTGTTGTTGAATTTCCACCTATTTGTGAATTTCCCAAATTTCCTTCTGTTATTAATTTCTAATTTTATTCCATTGTAGTTTTAGAAGATAATTTGTATGATTTCGACCCTTTAAAATTTATTGAGACTTGTTTTATAGCATAATATATGGTCTTTCCTGGAGAATGGTTCATGTGAACTTGAGAAGAATGTAATTACCTCTCTAAAGTCCCATCTCCAAATAGAGTCACATTCTGAGGTACCAGAGGTTCGGACATATGAATTTCCAGACACACAACTCAGTGTGAACCCTGTGTATTCATCTCATCTGCCTTTTCCACCCAACACAAAACGCGCACTAACTTGCACGTGTACTAAAACAGGGCGCCTGTCAGCGACCACAGTGTGAGTGAGATCGCTTAGCGGCTTTGCCCTTCCTGGACAACGTTGTGGAACACTGCGTGTCCCTCGTCCATGTCACCACTAGAGGGCAGTAAGCGCTCACTAATGCAGAGCCCAGGACCTTTCGGGCCGGCAAAGGTTTCCGAGTGTCTTTTCTCCCGTTTCTTGCCGATTTGACTGAAGGTCCCTAAAGACCCAGGAGCTTTAAAATGAGCCCGTGCTCCTCCCTTGGTCTCAGTGAGGAGAGAGAACCATCTCTTCCCAGACTCCTCTGTAAGATCGCCTTCTGTACCCACCACCTGCAGGACAGCCACGGTGTCCTAGAGCTGAACAGGAGGTGCTTGAGACTCAGGACAGATTCTACAAAGAATCAGAGAAGGCAGTGAATTCAAGCAGTGCTGTCAGTAACTAGCAAGCCCCAGCAACGCGGCAGGCAGGAGGCCTCTGTCATCTCTTCACCCTCCTGTCCTAGCTCTGGGGCCACACTTCCCTCTCTGACAAAGGGCTCCTGGATGCCCCCTCTCTTTCAACGACCACATGTTTTCTGCTGTGCAATCAAGGATGGCCGCTGCCTGGTGGTGACTTTGGGGTTGGGCAGAGCTGCATGTAATCCTAGTTTTCCACAAGAGGCCACTTTACACCCTTATCTGAAGCATGCTCCTCCCACAGGAAGAGAATTCCAGGCTGGTTTTATGCGCTCTTACAGGGTCTGGGGTTTAGGGCCTCCACATGGTGCCCCCAATCTGGCCTTTGCCTCATGAGCTAATGGGAGCACACAGCTGCAGATGGAGCACCGGCCTGAGTGAGCACAGAGGTGGCAGGTCCCCATGTCGGTTTCCCGGGCAGCCACGTGTGCCAGGAGCTTGAGGAAAATGAAATGGAGCCTATAGCTAAAACAACTTTGGATTACTGCCAATCTTCTTCCAAGTGTAAAACATCTAAAATGTTAACATTCACAAAGGTAGGAACCTTTTAAACTTCTAAAAAGCGCCTCTCCTCGTATTCATGTGCACAGCAGCGTGGTTCGCCACAGCCGAAGGGGGGAGCAACCCAGTGGCCACCGATGGACAAGTGGATAACAAAATGTGGTCAATGTGTACAATGCAACGCTGTTCGGTGCTGTGCCCTCTCTGTAAGGAAGGAAATTCTGACCCCTGCTACAATGTGGATGAACCTGGAGGAAATCACACTAAGTGAAATAACAGTCACCATAAGACAAATAATGCATGGCTCCACTTATATGGGGTCTTAGAGAGTTTTCAGATTCAGAGGAACACAATAGTGGTTGCCAAGGGTTGAGAGGAACAGGAAATGAGGATCTGTTGTTTAATGCGGGAGACAGCGTTTTTCAGTTGGGAAAGATGAAAAAGTTCGGAGGATGGTCTCACAACATCACGAGTGTACTTAATCCTGACACGGGCTCTGCCCTTGACCAGCGGTGAAACCCTGACGGAGCCCATTCTGCCGTCTGGGGTCCTGCCCCACCCCTGTCAGGCAGGGTGTGGGGGGGTGGGCTTGGGAGATGGAGGAGGCGTGCCTGTTCGCAGGGCCCACACTTTTGCAAACACCTCTCCTGGGCAGTGGTGTACAACGCTGGACCATGAGTCTGTGTATATACATCCCCGTCCCAGGGCTTCTTAGCTGGGCCCATAATTCCATAAGGACCCCATGCAGAAAATTCATTCAGGACATCCATGAATTTGGATGGAAAAAATGAGGATTTTCACTAACCTCTAACTAAGATTTAGCATCCGTTTATGAATATAGGCAACTTATGATAGTTTTAGGGGTACACAGGGCTTACCAAGTTACTTAAGGGGTCTGTGGTCCCTAAGGAGGTTAAGGGCTTTTATATCCTCAAGCATTTTCAGGGAACCAGGAGGCTGTCCAGCAACCCCCAGGGAGGGTGGGGCTACACACCAGGCAGGAGACTGCTCCAGGGTCAAGAGGCCCCTCCTCCTGTAAATGCACCTCTGCTCAAGCCATGGGGCTAAGGAGAAGAAGCCCAGCTGGTGGGTATGGGAAAAGGTGTGATGGCTCATCTGCATTACATGTGACGGCAAAGGCGGCTTTGCCAGCGACAGGGGCAGGACTTGCCCTCAGCAATGGGAACCTCCCCTGGCTGTTCAGTATGCCCAGTGGTTGTACAGAGCCTCCCTCTGGTACTCTGGCCCTGGTTCAGTGGGCAGGAGGAGAGAGAGACAGGTGGACAGGGAGGAGGCACAGCCCCTCTGAGGCCAGTTCTCCCAGAAAGCCCCAGAGGGTCATGGCAAGACCCCAGCCCACTCCCCTGCTTGCTAGACAGTGTCTTAGAGGCTACAAGCTGATTTTATTTATTTTATTTTTAAACAGAGGGAAAGAGAGGGAGAAAAACATCAATGTGTGGTTGCCTCTCGCTTGCCCCCTAATGGGGACCTGTCCCACACCCCAGGCATGTGCTCTGACTGGGAATAGAACCAGCAACCCTTTGGTTAGCAGGCTGACGATCAATCCACTGAGCCACACCAGCTAGGGTCATGCACTGAATTTTTAAAAGGTGAATAGAAGTAGACACCAAACCACAGCCTTCCCTTTGGGACCATTGTTTATGTGTTACCTGGCCTGATGAGGATAGCAGCGGCCACACCCTCACAGAGAGATGTGTCTGCCGAGCCCAGGCCAGTGGTGTGCCATCCAGGCTCCTGGATTCGGGTCCAGGGTACAGAGGCTGTGTACAGTAGGGGCGCAGCAGAGCCCTGTGAATGCTGCCTGGAGGCCCCCATCCACACACCTGGGAGTCCTCTGGTGTGGGGGCCTGATAGCACCTGAGTTCAGGCCACCTGGCTGGCCACCTGAGTGCCAGGCTTGGCTGGGGGTGGGCCCAGGTGGCCCCTTGGCACCTGCTGCTGCCGCCACGCACTGCCATCTCTTTTGGCCTTGGGCCATCAACCTCTATCTCTACTTTGCAGGTGAAGGCCCAACATGCTGGCTGGTGCTCCTAAACACAGGAAGGGCTGGGATACGTCTTAGGGAGAAAATACGTGTGTTAGATGAGCTTTGGTCAAGCCTGAGTTAGCGCTGTTGGCCAAGAGTGCAACATTGAAGAATCAACAATGTAGAGCCAATGCGGTGTGTTCAAACAGACACGCACTGAGGCTGTGTGCTCATCAGTAAAGGGAAATGTCATGACCAGAGCTGACAGGAGGTGACCCTGGCCTTCCCCTGGGGGCAGGGGCTCAGTATCCTGGGGGTAAACAGTTGGGACAAGGTCGTCCTGAGCGGTGCTTCCAACTGTGCCACGAACCTCAGGGAACAAATACTCCTGACATCGTTCCTGGAGCTCTGTAGCCACACTCCCAGGCCCAGTGCCCTGCCCAGCCCTCCACCCTCCCCAGTGTCGAGTGACGCCGCAGCGGGTCTGTGTTCCAGCTGACAGCTGGGGAGGGACTTGACATCCTTCCTCCCCTCCAAGGATTGAAAGGCAATCCCAAGACAAAAGCAGGGCATTGGTGACCAGTGAAACTACCACCAACAAGGACAGCATTTTCACACAAAAAACATCCCTGCCAGAGGAGCTGAACTCCCCACGCTCTTTGGAGAACATGTTAGCGTGGTCTCAGGGACAGATGGCAGGTGGGGCTGTCCAGAGCCATCTCGGGAGGTCTGGGGGCGAGGTGTGGACGCACACAAGGGCCAGACTGGGGTTCTCTGGGCTTTCTGGGGCCATTGTCAATGGAGGGCCCAGGCACTCCTGAATGACTATTTCTGGGAGGTCACAGAGGGATTCAGATGCTGAGTCCCCAGAAGTTATTCAGCCAGCCATCTTTTTCAGAGGTCGTCATCCTCTGGTTCAGAATTCCAATCTCCCCGGGCCTCAGGAAGCAGAAGGGAAAACACCCTCAGCTAACACTAAGGTAATGTTAGAGCAAAGGGCTCGAGGGTCAGTCCCTGCCCCCTTGAGGTACCTGGAGGGCACCATCTGGGAGCTGGAAGGGAGAGGACCCCCCAGCTCCAGCCCCTAACCCCTTTTCCTTGCCTAAACTCCTCCACTGTCTGAGCTTCGCCCCAACGGTGGGAGTTCCACACACTTAATAGCCGCCCTGCGTGTGAAAGCACTTCATGTCCACACCCGATGCTTTCGGTCCCCAGCCCCTGACTTGGAGTTCAGGGTGGTGCCCCCGCCCAGCCGTGCGATGTTACCTCTACGCCTGGTTACATGCTTCTGTACGTAAATGCTTCCTACGATCAGACACACAGCCCACAGCCCAAGTGCTCACAGCAGGCCAGCTCCTCACTGAACCCCGCACTGAGGCAGCTGCAAGTGCAGACAGAGGCAATGGATCCAAGCAGAAGCCCGACTGCCTGCCACTGGGCTGGGAAATGCCGAGTGGATGGTCCAGCTGAGGGGCACCATGCTGCGGTCCTGCCAACACCCCGAGGTAGTTTCAGGGACTCTCCAGCAGTTTGCAACGTGAAAGGGTGGTAACAGGGCCGCATGCCATCACCCTTGGGAACCCCTGGCAGAGGTAGGCAGGCAGCCCAGCGGTGGGAACAAGTACATGAAACAAGAAGGACATTGAACTTGACAGAGATCTCGGTGATAAAAAGGCAACTGGAACAATGGGGGGAAAGTCAGAACCAGGGGGTGCAGGAATAATCTAGCAGGGCTCTTACCCAGCGCTTTCCTGAAGGGAAAAAGAAATGCAATAAAAACAAACTCTATTTCATGGTGGCGACAATGAAATAATCTTGCTTCTTGCACTCAGCGCTATTGGCCTCCAGAGATTCTATGTTTCTAAAGATTAGCCTTCCCTTGGGAGAAAAGAAACAGCAAATATTAGTTTCCTTCTCATGAAGTCATTCTTTTGAGCAGTTTTCCTCAGAACTTCGACATGGCACAGCTTGTGAGACTGCGCTCCAGATCCTCTCAACTCAAGTGGGGGAAAAGGCTTAAAGGTATCTTTGAGTTCCAGCAGGACCAAACAGGAACTGCCCCCAGCTGGGCTTCTTTCTGAAGCCACGTAGGAGCTACTTCTGCTTGCCCTGAGGGGCCACCCCCGGGCAGCCACGTCTTAGGAAGGGACCCTCCAGTGAGGCCAGCAGGAGAAATGCTTTTTATTCCTGATTAGCAATTGTGTTCAAGAAATGTTGTGAGCTGAAATAATACACAAGCGGTTCCCTAGAGAAAATACACACGTTCATTTTTTGGAACCACTTAACACAGTCCTGTACCAAATAAACGTACATTTGGAACAACATGACACGTTTCTTCACTTGGAAGAACTGCTGGTACAAATCGGTGTCATCACAATAGAGATTAATGTGCCCTTTTATTAACTTCACGGGCTGCAGGTGAGTGGCGAGCCATTGTTGTTCAACTTAGTAAGTATTATTTTTACATAAATCACGGTAACGCCTAATGATGGCTGAGCCTCTAAATCAACCCACCTTTTCCTATCTGGAACACAGAGTTGGGCTGTTGCCAAGAGCGCTGGGAGACAGAGGGCTACAAGTGGCATTTTAATAAGGAACGTACCCATTTATAACAGGATGCTGGGCACGGCTCACAACCACTTGCCAATATTACAAGTACGTCTTGGGAGTTTCTCATTAACAAAGACATGAGCTACTGCTGCTGGAGTTAAAAGGGTGACTCATGCTGTTCTATTGGGAGAAATGGGCGGGTGGGTTGGTGTGCTGGGGCCACACAACAAAGCCCCACAGCCTGGTGGGGGTGGGGGTGGGGGCTGAAACAGGAGAAATGCACTTTCTTTCAGTTTTGGAAGCTGGAAGTTCAACATCACAGTGTTCAGATAGATGGATTCTTCTGAGGCCTCTGTCCTCGGCTTGTAGAAGACCATTGACTCCCCATGTCCTCACATGGTCCTCCCTCTGGGCTTGTCTGTGTCCTAATTGTGTCCTTGAGAACAGCAGTAAAATTGGATTAGGATCCACCCTAAAAAAACCTCATTTTTAATTTAATCACCTCTCTAAAGACCTTCATCTTCAAATACAGTCATATTCTGAAGTACGGAGGGTTAGGGCTTCAAATATGAATTTTAAGGTGTCACAATCCAGCCCATAATATTGGGCACAGAAGGATGTTGGCACCTTTTTCCTGTTGCAGAAGGCAATGGAAAGGGAGAAAGGGAAAGCACAGACAATACCTGATTCCCTGCTGTGTGATCCACTTCAGCGCAGCCGCGTGGCCTGACTTGGACCACAGGTGAGAGGGAGGGGAGGAGAGGGAGGTCTGCCTCTAAGATCTACCCCCACCAGCCCCTCTAATGCTGGACACATGGGCTGGATGAGGGGCTGTGAGTGGTTTTGCGTTTGTACTGTTTCTTGCTGAGACAGAGGGGGTGGCCTGAAGTTGGAGGTCAGCCCTGTGTTTGGGAAGAGGGGTGGAGGGAGGTCCTATTGTAAGCTGCAAAGGCAGCAGCATGCCCCCATCCCTCACCCCCTCTCCCTTACCCCCTCCAACCCTCCCCAAACCCCGCCCCCTTGCTACCCAGAGCTCCAAGTGCGCAGGAAGGAGGCGGTTGGCAACCTCAGGAGATGTTCTCTCTGACTAGTCAAAACTTCTTGTTTTTACTTTTTATTTTTAGCAAACCAAAGATGCTTACTCTTTCAAGGGGTTTTGCTCATTTTGGATTTGACACTAGGATCTGTTTTTCTCTGCACTTCCCACGTGGATCCCAAAGGAAGGCACCCAGGACCAGCTGCCTACCCCATGCTTGAGTCCCCCTCTATCCTTCAGGCAAGGGCATCGGCTTTGGTGAATGCCAAAGACACTTTGCCATTAAGAACTTTCACAAATTCTACACTTAAGAGTTTCAGGCAAGAGGGAAACTGAGAAAAGTTGATCAAATGTGACCAGAGAATGTCCCAGCTTGGCAATGTAGCACCAGAATTAAGAGAGCCTCCTACAGAGTTTTGGGCCCCGAGGACATATGCTTAACAGAAATCAACTCGTGGAGGATTACTGTACTTGCAAATCCTACATCTGATAAGGGCTTAGTGTTCGGAATATATAAAGAACTACAACTCAACAATAAAACAAAATCAAAAATAGTCCAATTAAAAAATGGGCAAAGGACGTAAATAGACACTCTTCCAACGATGATATACAAATGACCAATGAGCACATGAAAATGTGCTCCACATCACGAATCATCGGGGAGTGCTAATCCAAGCCACAATGAGGTATCACCTCACACCCATGGGGATGCCCACTATAAAAAAAAAAACCAGAAAAGAACTAGTGTTGGTGAGGACGGTGAGGAACTGGAACCCTTGTGCACCATTGGTGGGAATGTAAAATGGTGCAGCCGCTATGATATGGAGATTCCCGGAAAAAGATTAAAAATAGAATGACTATACTATCCAGCAATCCTGCTTCTGAGTATATACCCAAAGAATAAAAAGTAGGGGGTCATTGAGAGAAATCTGTACCCCCATGTCCACAGCTGCATTAGTCACAATAGCCAAAACATGGGAACAATCCAAGTGTTCATCGCTGAATAAGCAACATGTGGTATATCCAGACAATGGAATATTATTTGGCCCTGAACAGGAAGGAAATTCAGGCACATACTACAGCTTGCATGAATCTTGAAGGCCTTATGCTAAGTGAAATAATCGAGTCAGAAAAGGACAACTACTGTGTGATTTCACTCGTACAAGGTTCCTGGAGTCGTCAGATTCACAGAAAGTGAAACAGCGGTTGCAGAGGGCTGGGGGAGCAGGGAGCGGGGAGCAGGGACAGAGTTTCAGTCCCACAAGATGAAAAAGTTCTGGCAGTCTATGTCACAACAATGTAAGTTAATACTTAACACTACTGAACTGTATACTTAAAAATTATTAAGGTGATACATTTTATCATATTTTTTACCCCCCACACAGAACTCAAACCTCGGTGATCACACGTCCACCCGGTCCAAAGCCCACACAGCACCTGAGCAGTGGCCAAAATGACAACAGCTCTTTGCTGCTTACAGGTGACATGGCCTTGCCAATTTCTCCCAGACGATATTGTACTTCTCCGGGAATGCGGACAAAGCCAACAGCAGTATTCACCCCCAAACCACCATGACTGCATGGCCTTCTGGCGGCTTGGCAATGCCTACCTTTCAGCTGCAGCTTACAGTGTTATCAGGCATTCTGCTCACACAAGCCCAAGCAGTGCCCCACACCCAACACACTAACTCCCTTGCCCACATCCTTCTCAACCTCTATGGGCCTGCAGTCCAGGATGCAGAGTCGGTTCGGCATCACCCTGAAGATGCTGACAACACTGCCTATGGCACCTGAAAGGATGGTGCTGGGCCTGCAGAGGACGAGAAGGGTGCCTGCACCATCCCGGCCCAGAGCAGGGAAGAGAAAAGAGGATAGCAAACGCCTAGGGAAACTGCAAGCACTACCTTCCGGGGCCGAACCTCCCCCCTTCCCCGCCACCCCCCCCCCCACTCCTGCCTTATTAAATGACAAGAGCCAACAGCACGTGAGAAGGTGCTGCTGCTGCTGACTGACTTTACACGGGGTAAAAGGCAACTTCACTCAGGGTGAAACTAGAGTGGGAAGAGATGGAGAGAGGGACCGATGTTTTAAAAAGTAAAAACATCTTTGACCAGGGGTAGATTCAGGACACCTTCTGGCTGTCAGCTCTTCTGCCACAGGGCTGCTGACCTATGTGACTCAGGAGTTTCTACGGGAGCCCTTCGGCTCAGGCTGTAATTGGAGATGCGTCACTCCAGGGTGTGAGCTGCTGAATTCCTTTTTTTTTTTTTTTTTCTTTTGCTACTCTACATTATTTTCCCTTATAAAAGGGGAAAAGATATTATGAAAATAATTGTAAAAGAAACAATAAAAAGTATACCTGTTTCTTTTAGATCCAGGTTTTGAACGTTTTATTTTTCCTGGGAAATTGTCCATTTCAATGAAACGTTGAAATGTATTAGCACACGGCTGTGTGTAGCATCCTCTTATTATTTTTCAGTTTCTGCTGTATCCTACCCCTGCCCTCCCCCTACTTTACACCACAGCAGTGAATGAAGGTCCTAGGCCATGTTGATTATCAACTAAAGGGTATGGGAGTCAGAAAGGGACAGATAGGTGGACTCTCCTGGATCAGAGGAGGGGCCTCAGGTGCATAGGCTTTGGGGGTGAGGGTGCCCCCAGCTCACTCCACCAGAGAAATTTTACTGGTTTCCCCTACAACACCATTTCCAGGGAATATTTCATTAAAAGAAAGGGTTTTACTACTAACTATCAAAACAGTCCAAAAGCCACTGTTTTATTGCATTTCCCCCTCTTGTTTTATGACAAAAGGAAAACCATAAAATGAAAAGTGCCACTAGTCCCGATACACAAACAGCTCAAGTCGTTCATGCTCACCCGCCTAAACTGAGCACTTGGCCCACTGTGAAGCAAAATTCAGAATGAAAGATATGTTAAGAACTGGAAGTCGGGTGGGGGGCTCCGCTAGTAGTGCAGTGTGGAGGGACCCCCCCCCCGAAAGACTGAGCCTTCCCACAGTGCTGGGGCCCACTGGGGCTGTGTGGATGCCATGTCCCTCCTGTCAGCCTGGCTTCATAATAGTTATGGGGCAGTCAGCGACTTACAAGCACATGGAGAATGGGGAACAGCCCCCGAACAGATCCACCTGGGCAGCAACCTGCCGGCTGTGTGCCCTTGGCCCCGTGGAGGCCCCAGTGCCGTGACAGGCCAGCACCGTGCACATGAGGAGGGGCGGGAAGTGGCTGGGGTGAGGCAATGACAGAAGGGAATAAAGCCAGCTTCTGGCAGTTGACTTTTGAAGAAAGAATACTTTGTTTATTTCTTAAAAGATGCCTAACATTCATGTAAGATAAAAAGAGTTCCGGAGATTGGTTGCACATCAATGCGAATATAATTAGCGCTGCTACTGAACCATACACTTAAAAATGGTTACGATGATAAATTGTGTGTTATAACTATTTTACCATAGTTAAAAAGAAAAAAAAAGTAGGGGGATGCTTGAGGTCGAAAGCAGAGCTCCGAGAGCCAGCTTGGTTTTGCGCTCTATCCCATTTTGGTGCGCTCCAGCACACTTGGATTTACTGACTCTTGCTTTAAAAACGAGATCTCTGAGGAATGCATGAAGGGGTCACCTCCAGTTGTCATCTGGAGGCACGAAGTGGCCACAGAGATGGGCCGGGAGGTGCCACAGTACGGAAGGGACACTGGGTGAAAGGGACAGCATGGCTCACACAGCCAGTCAGCGTGGGGACAAAGTTCCCCAGCAATGTCTGCTGCCGACTTGGGTCTGGGCGCTGCCCAAAGCCCATGACCCCAGCCCCTCAAAGGGTCGGACTTGAGTCCACCCTGACATGTTGGGAGAAAAAGAGCCAAAAAACCCAACATAATCCTCAAAGCCAGTGTTAGAAAAGCTGGTTTGGGGAAGAGAATTGAAACAGAAACTTTAGTCTCTTCCTGCCCAAGCCAGCAAAGGCCCTGGAATCCCAGCCACTGAGGCTGGAAAGGAGATCCTGGTTCTGGGCCGTGTCACTGTCCCCAGGAGCTCTGTCCCAGGCCACCAGGTACCTGCACCCCCGCCCCCTCCCAGGAGCAGTCAGCTCAGGGCTGGCTCACCTCTCCCTAGGCTGCCCCTGGCTGGCCGGGGGCAGTCACACACATCACCTTGCAGACGGCTGCATCCCCTAGCCTAGACTTATGTCACTGGTGAATCCTACCAGTCTTTCAGGGATGACTTCCTCAAAGGGACCCTTCCCTGATGGCCCCCAATCTGAATGCAGCCCCTTCACCACACTTAGGTAAGTATTTATTTATGTAGTGGGCTACCACCTGCTCAGGTCTCTCTCCCTGGCTGTCTGACCTACTCGGTTCCATACTCAAATGCCTGGCAGAAGTAATCACCTGTTGAAGGACAAATGAAAAGGCAAAGCCCTGAAGGATGAAAAGACTCACGCACTGCCCCTCAACAAACCCATGCTAAAGGTGAAATCCGGCCCACCCCACCCCCACTCTCCAGGACAGGCCCTCAGGACACTGGTGTGGATTTGGGGGACAGGAGCTTTTCAGGAACCTGCTGCTCCTTAAAACTGCACTGTTTCAAAGTTGAGCGTATTTGGCCCTGACTGATGTGCCTCTGTTGGTTGGGTGTCATCCCGCAAAGCAAAAGGTAGCTGGTTCAATTCTTGGTCAGGGCACGTGCCTGCGCTGTGGGTTCCTTCCTCGGTAGAGGCACGTAGAACAGGCAAATGATGGATGTTTCTCCTCCTACCCTTTCTCCCTCCCTTGCTCTCTCTCTAAAAATAAATAAATAAACTATTTCTTTTTAGAAGTTGGACATATTTGGGGAACAGCTATTGTAGGCATTGCTGACGCATCGTTGGCTCAGCGTCCCAGCCCTCTTCTCAGGAACCTTCCCCCAGCCCTGCCCAGGAAGCACCTGGACTGACATCACTCTCCTGTCATCCAGCGGAGGACGGTGCATCCTGTGCTGCGTCCTCCGAAAGCAAACACAGCACAGCTCCGGGCGAGGCCAGGAGCGTGGACACGGGGGCCACAGCTCCGTGCCAAGAGAAACTCTGCAGGCTGCAAACAAAGAGCCTCTCCTCACTCCTGACCACAGAATGGCATCTCGTTCCCCAGCGGGGAGAGGGGTCCAGACCTCAGTGGGCACCGGCAGGCCAGCTCAGATCCACCGTCCCCGCTGTGTGGGTCCAGCTGCATCAGAGCAAGGACAGGCACGACTCTCCCATGGTGATGGCAATCTGTTGGCAGGGTGGGCGGGGCTGATGGGAAAGGTCACGAGAGAACTTTCCAGAGAGCTGGCAATGTTCTGTCTCTTAATGGGATGTGGGTTTCATGAGGGTATTCATCTGTCAAAACTCCTGTAATGGAAACCAAGATCTGTGCATTTCATTGGGCAAAAATTATGCCTTATTTAGAAACAAAACAAAGTAAAACCGCCTGCCCCACACCCATTAGGATGGCTACTGTAATGTTTTTAACCCTACAGAGGCCTTTTATCTCTTTACACTCATAGTGTTACGTACGAAGTTGTGGGGAACTGGGCTCCAGCAGCCCAGGCTCCTTTCCATTGGTTCTCACGCAGGGTGCCTCTCTGGGCGCAGCAGGTGGCGCTTCGGTTGAACCAGGCACCTTTCTCTTTGGCTTCCTTCTTTCCCGATCTGTCCCCTCACACGTTTCAGGAAGCCATCTCGGCTCTTAGAGTGCTTAATATGCTCACTATACACACGAGTTTTCTTGGCAGGAATCTTGCCCTTAACTGGTCTGTTCACAACAATGCCCACCGCGTGCTGGGTGGCACTGTAGACCCTTCCAGTTCTGCCCTGGGAACGCCTGTGGGGCAGTCCTTTTTGGTCAGTGCCCATTCCCTTGATGTCTGCGATATCACCTTTCTTGAAGAGTCACATGCATGTGGCCAAAGGAACAACTCCAAGTTTACTGAAATGCCTGGCGAACATATGACGGGCGCCTTTCTTCTTTCCCTTTGTATCAGTCACTTTGGCGAATTACTGGAAGATGGCGGTTCTGGCTGAAAATCTATATATATATATTTAAAACAACAAGTGTTGGCAAGGGTGCAGAGAAATTGGAACGCTTGTGCATTGTTGATGAGAAGATAAAATGGTGCAGCTGCTAGGAAAACTGAATAGTAGTTCTTCAAAAACTAAAAATAGAACTAGCATATGATCCGGCAACTTCATTTGTGGGTATATCCCCAAAATAATTGAAAGCAAGGTCTCGAAGAGGTATTTGTACATCCATGTTCATACCAATATTATTCACAATAGACAAGAGAAGGAAGTAACCCAAGTGTCTATTGATGGGTGAACGAAGAAGCAAAACGTGACAATGTAATGCACAAAATATATGTACAACGGAATATTATCAACCCTAAAAAGGAGGGAAATCCTGACACATGTTACAAAATGGGTGAACCTGGACGATATCGTGCCAAGTGAAAGAAGCCAGTCACACACGTGCGCTTACACACACACACACACACACACACTGTATGATCCCCTTACGGGAGGTAACTAGGGTGGTCAAACTCATAGAGACAGAAGTGAGAATGGTGGTTTCCAGAGCTGGGGGAGGGGGAAGGGGGAAGTTCTTATTTAATGGGGGCGGAGCTTCAGTTTGGGAAGATGAAAAACTTCTGGAGGTGGATGGTGGTGATGGTTATATAACAATGGGCCTGTACTTATGCCACTGAGCTGTGCACTTAAAAATGTTTAAGATGGTAAATTTTGGATTATATGTATTTTACTTCAATTTTTAAAAATTGAAAACAAAGAAAGAAAGCTACCGTGAGAGCAAGCAGATTCTGTGAGCAGCGCAGACAGCCAGCTCCACTGACGGTGCGTGGCCCCATGAACGACGGTAGTGGTGTGCAGAAAACGTTTTTGAAGAAAGGATATTTGAACAGGATAGTGGCTGGGCAGAGGGACGGAGGAGCTTGAGCATTTGACTGGATCGCTGGCCAGACCCTGTACAAGCGCGCACTTGAATGCAGGAAGCCACCGTTGCAACCTCTGGTAATAATTTGACTTCTAAGTGGACTTTTCTACTGAGGAGATAATCCCACAACAATCTAGGTTCTCCTTGATAATTAATATGTTTGCATCATGATTTTTTTTATTATAGTTAAGATTTCAGACATTCTGAGCTTGAAAAAAATGAGTTTCTAGGTTTTCACAACTACAGACTAGTAGGTCCCAGACTCCCCCCCGCACCCACTTTATGAGTAAGTATTTACTAATTATCCTATGGTTGACTGTAAAATCTCTTTGTCATATGAAAGCTGTTATTTGTCTTTGTACCTCTCACATCTAACATAGTACTTGGTATATAGTAGGTACTCGATAAATATTTGTCAAAGGGGAAAATGGCTAAGATGGTAAGTTTTATGTTAGATGTCTTTTATCACAATTTTTTTAGAGCCGCACAGTGAGGGGTGAAGGACCTTTGCAAAGCCCACAATGACCTCAACCTGGCTTTTCACCCAAATGCCACATTGTCCTGGCCCTTCTCTCTGAGCTCATTTTCACAAAAAATGCCAGCTGTGGGCTAGAGACCTGCAAGTCACTGAAGACCAACCGCAGGCCCGCAGGGCCTTGCCCAGACCTTTAATGACCTCTCAGCTCCTCCTGCCAGCTCAAAAGGTCACTTCCCAGAGCCAAGGTAGAACTGCTACCCCTGGAGCAGAACAGTGCTGAGAAAGGCCAGGTACCATCATCACACAGACGCACTGTTCTCTCACACACGTGCACACACACACACACACACAGGCTGCTGCACGCAGATGGGCCAGCACAGGCAGCTCTCTCTTGCGGTCTCTCTGGCAACACAGGGAAAACTGTCCCCAATCAGTGTTCCTTTGAGAAGTGTCCTGTGAGCTCTGGGCAGAGGCCTGACTGCCTGCCAGGGGCCCACAGCAGACCCTAGTACCCTCGATGAAATACAGGTGACTCCTAAGAGATCTCAGACCCTGAGCAGCCACAGGTGCAGAACAGTCAGTCACCAGTGTGACCTCTCTCTAGGAATCACGCTGGTCACTCCCTGCGCACGTCTTCTGCCACGCTGGTTCAGAGCCAAAGGTTTAAACTGGCCATGTGAAATGTTACTACGACCTGAATCTCTGCCGTCCCAGGAAGGAGCACTCTGCCTGAGGGCCGGACAGTCAACATGTTCAGCTCCGCAGGCCGCACGGTCGGTCTCAGTAGTATCCTGAAAGCAGCCACAGACGACCTGCAAATAAATGTGTGTGACTGTGTTCCAATAAAACTTTTTTTGTGGACACTGAACTTGGAATTTCATGTCCTTTTCACAGGCCATGAAATCTTTTTCTTTTCCTCTTTTTTTTTTTTTTTCCCAACCATTTAACGAGGCAACGACTCTTTTGAGCTCCTGAGCCACGAGTTCAGGTGTGTGGTAGGCTCTGGTTACAGGGGTCCTGCGGGTGGCCCTTACCACCCCTCTCCCTGGGGATCAGCCCAGGGCAAAATATGAAGCCACAATGACATCAGCTGCAGAGGAAGCAAAGAGGGTAAACACAGAGAGAGCAGGGCCAGAAGGTCAAAGCCCACGTACCCAGTGGCCTGGATCTGCGCCCGGCACTGATGTCATCTCTCTGAGATCCGCTCAGTCTCCGAGATCTTCAACATCACTCTTTCTCCTCCCAAACCTGCTCAGAAAACACTTGCAAACCAATTCATATCCCTGCAGACCTGTAGTAGAATCTTTGCACTAGAAAATTAACCCAGAAATGGTACAAGCCAGTCACTGTCTCCAAGGAGGTAAAGCCACACTCAACACACACTCTGGGCCTTGACGTAGGTGCACACACAGGCTGCATCCCAGCCCTGGTGACACAGGAGTGACGAGGGCTAAGACTCTCCAGTACCATGCATGAGCACACAGCCCTCTCCTGTCTCCCCTCCTGCCACCTCTGCACACCTGCAGCAGGTACAATGGGACCCCAGGGCCATGCCACTGCCATGGGCTCCCAGCTCACACACGTATGGCCAAGTACGGTGGAATCTCCTCTCTGACCGTTTTCCAGGTCAGGATCCAGAAACACACTTTACATTTAGCTTCTCTGTGCTTGTTTCTCAACTGCAAAATGGGAATGAAAAATCCTTGCCCCTCACAAAACAAAACAAAACAAAAGCCCAGCCTCGGAGAGCCCCACCCCCCACCCCACCACAGTTAATTGACTGACTCCCTGCTGCACTCATTCTGTACAGACCAGACGAAAGGTGACCGAATGACAAGAACTGCGTGCAGCAGGCTTTAGGAGAGCTCTTATCACACAGGCACTCAATCCATGTCAGCTGTGGCCACTTCAAGCCTGACCTCTGAGAGATCCCCTTCCTTAGAACAAGAACAGCTGTCCTCAGACAGCCCCATCCAGGCCCAGGTGGCGGCTGACCCAGGCATCACCGCCTGGCCCAGACCAGGAGGACCGAGGGGCCAGGACGCCCAGAGCCCAACTGGCTCCTTTGCATGCCCCCCAGACGGCGCCTGGGGAGGTGGGGGCCCTGCTGAAGCTGCACTTCCTGGGTAACGCACGGGCAGCTCTGACAGAAGCATGGGGATGGAGAGGCGTGTGGTGGGTGTAGGCTTTCTGTTGAGGAACATGAGACTTCTGGAGAAGACGGTGGTGACAACTGCGCAACAATGTCAAGGCGCTTAAAGACAGAGCCGTACACTTAGAAATGGTAAAAGGGTCAATTTCATGTTATATGTATTTTATCACAAGAAAAAGCGCCAAGGAAAAATCACTTTGGGGAAAAAATTTAAAAGAATAGTGTCCGGGAGCACTTCCAAGGTCATACTTAGATGTTTGCTTCCTAAACCAGGAAACATGTAACTTTGCATTTGATTTATTCCCACCTTATCAGCACTTCCAAGGCCATGAAAACCGGGAAATGGTGCTCCCAGAGCCACCAGGCAAAGATTAAAGTGCCCAGCACCCACCGCAGCCCGCCAGCCTGCCAGCCTGCTTCCCGGCACACCTGCCTCCACCCTCCCTGTCTGGGGGCCAGGACCCAGCCAGCCCCTCCGGTCCCAGATCAGAGTGTGGGGGTTGCAGCCTTCGCCCAGGGGTCGCACAGCCTCTCTCCAAGTCCTGGCAGGTCGGAGAGTAGCCCCCTCACAAGTCTGCAAGCCAGCTCCTGAGAGGGGAACGCCACACGCACTCACTGAGCCTGCACATCCAGCGGGGTTAACAGCACTGACCCCTGACCTCCTCCTCAGAGGCATCCAGCTGGGAGGCATGATATGCATGTGCCATGCACCCCTGGTGATGACTAATGTTGACCCAGGCCCGGAAGAGACAGGGTGGCAGCAGAGGCTGGACAGAGAGGCTGAGCGGCCTCAGCAGAACTTCAGGGGACTGTTTTTAAAACAAGGTAACTTGCTTCAGGAATCCGGAGATGGTAACGCCTTTGCTATAACAATCCTCGAGGCAGGGGGTCTGCCCTGTGCTGCTCTGGGACCCTGGATTCTGAGGCCCCACCCCTGTGGCCCCATAAATGCAGTTCTAGGGAAGAGGCCCGTGCGAAACAAGTTGCTAATCTAGGTGGAGTTTCCTAAACCCTATGCATCTGTAAGAAAACCACGCTCTAAGTATTTAGTTTTCTCTCCATGGCCCTTTGCAACATCCTGCCATGTGTGACAAACATTTCAGAGAACAAGCAGTTTTAGAGAAAACAGGAAAAGTAAACTCTGAGTCTTTACATAAATATGTATTCTATCAAAATCTAAATTTAATCTATTAGCTAGCACAGGACAAATCAAAGGGCCACTCTGGAGTTTCTCACACGGAAAATGGCATCTCAGGGTTGTACCAGTCGCTCCTGTACAATGCGGAGCTTTGAACTGTTTATAACAACATCGCAGATGCACAATCACTCGGGAACAGTTATTCTGCCCTTTGAAGCCTCCTGCAGTTCAAGAATTACACAGACAGGAAGTAGAAATCAGTGCTTTGATTTGTTTAAAATAAATTAAACACAACTGGCAACCATATTTCCTCTTATTCAGCGGAAGGTACAGAAGACCAAAAATACCAGGTGACTGAAATGAAGAGCCAGTCTCTTCATGGGCAAGATCCCCAAATAGTGGTCCTTCACACACATTCGGAGACCTTACACGCACAGATTACCGCTGTTCAAAACAACTTGGAAATAACTCTGGGTTTCTGTCAGATGGAAGGGAATTCAAATAAATTTTAGAGTCGTTTTTAGAACATTTTAGAATCGAGTCTTTTTTTTTCCTTTCAAATCCAAACATATGCTTAGTGTTGCTGAACCAGCTCCTTCTCTGCTAGACCTTGCTGTTTCAAAACTTGCCCAAGGAGGAACAAGCTTGGTGCTGGAGGCAGTGTGGGAGGCAGGCACACAGTGCCAGGGTCCAGTCTCCAAGGGCTGCCCTGTAGGGTACAAGCGGCGGGGGACCTGTTTCTGAGCAGTGAGGAGGCAGGCAGCATGGAGCGAGGACAGGAGACCTGAGACTGGAGTGCGTCAACCCCTCCTGCCCTTGGTCTGTGAGGCAAAGGTGCATCATCAGTCCGTGCTGGCTGTGGGTTTACCTGTTGCAGGCGCGTGGCTTTGAAGGGTGTCCCTAGAAGCAGGCACAATGTGCAAACCCTCTGAGGTCTCCTGAGTCATTGCTCTCATCGCCCTGAGCCAGAGCAGCAAAGCATGGTCGGGAAGGGCGTGGGCTCGAAGCCTCAACTGGCAAGCGGTGAGAACTCGGCCTCAGTTTCCTCATCTGTAAAATGAGGCTAACAGTGCCTACTGCAGGGAGTTGCGAGGGTGAAGTGATTTAAGAGTTACAAAGCATTCGGAATACCTCCTATCTGGACTGCAAGTGCTCACGTTGTTTCCACGGTGCAGGGCGTGCTCGCCGGCCTCCACCTCTCAGCTCGAGGTCACTTACTTCCGCCCTCACCACGCAGACGGCACTGCTGGCCCCCAGGACAGCGGGGGTGCTGCTGATCCCCTTTCCAGCCTGGTCCTGCTGGTGCTTGTTGCAGTCTGTTTTCAGCAAACAGGACTGGCACATATTTTGTAGGACTTATGCCTAAGCATTGCATGGTTTTCGGTGCTATTATGAATGAAAATATTTTAAACTTCAGCTAAATTCACCTGTTAGTCTTAGCTTGGGTGTAGATTCCATTGGATTTTCCCCGTAGAAAATTGCATCATCTACAAATAAAGACATTTTCTTCCTTCCTTCCCAATATCTAGGCCTTTTATTTCTTTTTCTTGCCTTTTGCATCCATTAGCACCTCTGGTATAATGGTGAATGAGTGATTTCGCACATTCTTGCCTTATTCCTCGTCTGAAGAGGAAAAGTATTTAGTCTCTCACTCTTAAACCTCAGGCTAGCTGAAGGGGGCTTTGTGCACATGTACTTGCTTTCACGGGGTTCAAGAAAATCCCTCTAAATCATGGGTTTTTTTAGGGGTTTTATTATTGTTGTTACTACAAATAGATGTTGAATTTTGTGAAATGCTGCTGTGGATCTGTTGAGGTGATTACAATGTTGTCCTCCTTGAGTCTGATATGAAGAATTGTGTTGATTGGCTTTCAGATATGAACCAACCTTTCATTCCCAGGATAAACTCTACTGAGTGTGATGCATTATCTTTTTGACACAGCGCTGAATTAGATTTGATACTATCTTTTTGAGGATTTTCACACCTGTGTTCATGAGGGACCTAGGTCTACAGCTTTCCTTTCCTCTAAGCCTGTGTAGGCAGGTGTTTCAGTTACTTGCAGATTGACTTGATCCTTTCTTTCTTTTCCTTTTTTTTTAAATCCTCACCAGAGGATATGTTTATTGATTTTAGAGAGAGAGGAAGGGGGAGAGAGAAAAAAAAAACATCTATGTGAGAGAGAAACGCAGACTGATTGCCTCCCATATGCATTTCCACTGGCGATCAAACCTGCAACCTAGGCATGTGCCCTGACTGGAGACTGAACCCCCAAACTTTCGGTGTACAGGATGATGCTCCAACCAACTGAGCCACCCAGCCAAGGCTAACTTGATCCTTTCAAGGCTTCTTTCTAAGCTGCGTTGGGGAGAGTCTAACGTACCCTCATTTAGGGCTTGTTTACTGCTCTACTACCATGGCGGGACCCTTCGGGGGTCTCTACAACATACCCGGGAGTCAGGAGGAGCTGTCCACTGCGGTGAGCCCTTGGGATTGGCCTCCTTGTAACTCCCTGGCAGTTGTTCTTGGCCTGTCTCACAGCGCCGCACACGACACACGCTCAGCTCAGTAACCCATAAACACTCAGGACACCCCAAGGATTTCTGGGTCTCCTTCTCTGCAGAGATCCATCCTCTCCAGGATTCTGCCCTACAAATCACAGCTGAGTCCCAGAGTCTCTTCTCTTCTCCTCGATGCAGCAAAGCCACAAGACACTACTCGGGTCCTTATTCCCGGAGCTGAGGTCCACAAAATGCCCCCAGGCGGAATCCAGGGCCACTGCAGCACTTGCCTGTCTTGTGTCCCTTTCCTCAGGGACACAGCTCTGTGATCAATAGCTGAAAATAGTTGACGTATATACAGGGGTGGGCAAACGTAGGTTAATAATAATAACAATAAATACAATAATGAATAAATAAATGATAATACAAGAACAAACCCTGTGTTTTATGGATTCACAAATGTAAACGTACGTTTGCCCGCCCCTGTATTTTTTCAGGTTTCTGGCTGCTCACAGCAGCAGGGTACGTGCCGTACAGTTATCCCATCCTGTTGACTTGGCCTTGGTATTGTCCACCCCAGAACAGTCCAGCCAAGCACTTGTGTTTGACCCACCTCATGGCAGACACCACCCCAGACAGCCAACCACGTGTCCAGGTCTGAGGGTGGCTCTCATTAAAGGGGCCTGTCGTTCCAAAATGCCACTGCCAGGGCGCTTCCTGCCAGTGGCTCTCCCTAGACGTCTGATACAGGAGCGTGGAAGAAGGACTGCAACGCCCAGTCTAAACTTCTGATCTGGAAAAGTTCCGAAGAATAAATTGTGACAAATTTCTTTCTTTATACAAAACAGATGTCAGCAGAATCATTTCAGTCATTCAGATTGAGCCTGAGGCTCATTTTAATTACAGTTTTACCTATATAAACCCAAACCTATATTTCTTACAAACTGTCTGAAATCGAGGATAGCTGAATAAAATTCACAACAGTGCAACATTGGGAAAAATTAAGTGCCAATTATAGAATGTCTATAGGAATGTCTAAAATAAACTGTGATATAGTAACCTGACAGATTGTCATATGGCTATTAAAAATAAATGACATGTAAAAGATATTTATGAGCAAAGCTGAGCAGAAAGGACGCAAATTGCCTGTGTGCAGCAACCACAACAATGTAAAATCTATGGCAGCATCATTAAAGACCAGAAGAAAGTTTGGGGAAATGAAAGCAACTATGATACCGGGATGGTGAGAATAGGAGTGAAGTGTTTTTTCTTATTTTTTAAAAATGTTGTTGTAATAAACCTTTTATAATTAAAAAGGTTTTAGAAAAACTACCTAATGCCCAGCTATCAGTACTATTCCAACTTAACAAACGATAATAATAGGAAAGAACCAGGAAGTGACCCACCAACTCCCACAAGGGCAAGAGCAGAACCCCGCTTGGCAGACTTCCTGTGCGCCCAGCCCCGCAAAGCCCGTGCCACCTGTGGCCTCAGGCGGAGCTGGGAAGGACAGCAGACGCACTGGGAATGAAGAGCTGCCACGTATACCCCCCCAGACACCCCCCCACACACACACACATTCTCCTTGTAAGTACCAGTTTTAAGAAAGTGACAGTCTATGCTGCCATGGACTTGTCAGTGGACCATTTCAGGGTTTTCTACATCATACAAATAGGCTGCAAATTCTCACTTGAACCACCCTGTAAAAACAGCGATGATGGTCAGGTGACGGCACCAGGCAACACAGAGCATTCACATCGGGCCAGACTCTGTTCCGAGGAACCCTGAGACAATGTGCACATCCTGTGACCACAGTAAACTAATCACTGGAAACAACCCTGGAGAAAAACGAGGTGCGTGAACCTGGCAATGCCGTCACAGGATGTGCGAGCTGAAGGACTCACTCAGCCTCTGCGAGCCTCCTCTTCCTGCCCCCTAAGGGGGAGGGATGAGCTGCCATTCCTGAGCTACGTGCTCCCTTCCACACCTCTCACACCTCCCATCTGTTTGCTGCACGCATCTCCAGGGACTTCAGGCCCCTGACTCACTGTGCTGCCCTTCTACGGCAGCCCTGCGGAGCCCTAGGACACGCAGGCGTGGAGAGGCGTGGGCTGCCAGGTGTGCGGATTTCAGACATACTGATGCCTGGTGACCACGACAACGGAGACAGCTAGCGCTCGTTACAGCATTCCCGTTTGCCAGGCCCTTGCTAAGTCATTTACACACATCTGCTCATTGAAACTTCACAACCACCTTAAGAACGATAATATTATCATTATCTACATTTTAGAGATGAGGAAACCGAGGCACAGAGAGCCGAAGTTGCCCAAAACTGTTGTTCAGCACACCAGAGATTATGGAGAAATTGGTTCCTCTATGCACCACTGGTGGGAATGTAAAATGGTTCAGCTTATGTGGAAAAGATTTGTGGTTCCTCAGAATGTCACACAGAGAATTGCAATCCAAGGATTCCACTCCTGTGAACTTGAACTGAAAGCAGGGACTCGAACGGGTGCTTAGACACCCATGTCCACAGCAGCATTATTCGCAATAGCCAAGGTGGGAATAACCAGAATGTCCATCAACAGATAATAGATATACAAAATGTGGTCTAGTCATACAATGGAACATTATTCAGCCATGAAAGGCAGGCAATTCTAACACATGCTTCATCACGAAGAACTTTGAAAACGGGCTGAGTGACAAAAACCAGTCACAAAAGGACAAATACTATATGATTCAGTTTATACGGGGTACCTAAAATAGGCAAATTGATAGAAAGTAGAACACAGGTTACCAGGAGCATGGGAGAAGGGGAATACAGAGTGATTATTCAATGGCTGGGGAATTTCAGTCGGGGTGACGAAAAAGTTCTAGAACATTTACATAAGTTCCAAGTTCACCTTCAAACAATTTAAATATACATAGAATGCTTCAGTCATTCTCCTTTCAACAAGAGCATTTCAGTAAGATCATTCTGGTTTTTTGTTTGTTTTATTGAATGATTTTGAGAGAGAGAGAGAGAGAAAAAAAAACTGATTTGTTTTCCATTTATTCGTGCATTCATTGGTTGCTTCCAGAAAATGACTTGACCGGGGATCAGGACGGCGCACTAACAAACTGAGCTACCCAGCCAGGGCCAAGACCATTCTGGTTTGAAGATGGATAATAGCTGGTGGGGGCAAAACTAAGGAAAAATGGGTCTCTGCAGTAATGCGGATGAGAAGGGATAAAGACTTGCTTAGAGTACTGGCTTAAGAAATCGATTTGAGAAACATTAGGGGATTTAAATGGACAGAACCTGGTGGTTATTGGATTTGGAAAGAGGTAGAAGGAGAAGTCAAAAGCAATCCCCAGGTTTTGGGCTTGGTCAACTGGATAGAGGGCTGCTTTGCTCACTGGTTTAATTATTCAGGAGCTTAGAATCTCTCATTCATCACTTTTCCAGGAATTATTAGCAGGTAATGAGGAAGCAAGTAATAATTTTTAAAGGCCATTTGAGGAATACTACTCAGCAATCAAAAGGCATAAATGTCTGATGCACACAACAACCTAGATAAATGTGGAAAATACCGTGCCGACCCAAAGGTGCCAGACTAGAAACCGCACATACTGAATGGCTCCATTCATGTGAAACTCTAGAAGATAAACCTAATCCTTAGTGACAGAGATTTGGTCAGTGTTTGCCCGGAGCAGTGAATGAGAAGACTGAGGGGGAATGGGGTACAGGGAAGCTTACTGGGGTGATGAAATATTCTCTATTTGGATGGTAATGGTATTTACATTGACCAGTATACTTAAAACAAATACATTTTATTCATGTAAATTGTCCTTAAATTTGATTTTTAAAAGTCTGGAAATCAGAACTTTAGATAAATTCATTCTTTCTTTGAAGGAGGGGTTTTCCTAGACTAGTTCAGGGGCTTGAACTGCTGTCATAACTAATCTTCACAGTCACATGGATTTCTACTTTTTGAACCTATTACTCAAAAGAACAAGTTCAAGGTTTTAAAAATCCATGCCTATAGCTTTAAATCTGTGAGATTTTCTTTACCACTTATTTACTACAATAAGTTCAATTTTATTCTTTGTGAAGTCATCAGGATTTCATTTCTTGGGTAATTGTAACTTTAGATCATACCAGAGATTGCGTGCTGGAATCACTGCATTGCAGCCAGCAATATAAAGGGGCAAAATTCAGCATTTTGTTTTGGAGGCACAGCCTCTGCTCCATAAACATCCTTATATTTAACCTTCATTTTCAAATGAATTGGATTTTTGCTGTGATGTGGGTGTGTTTAGGAAAGTGTGGATGGGACTCAAAAGGGGCTAGCCAGGGCCACACAGCCTGTCGGTGGCAATGCCAGGGCAGACACTGGCCCTGGCCTCTGGGGCTGTGCTCAGAGGTCCACTCCCACCTCACCTCCATCAGTCAGAACGTACCCTCTTCGCAGACTTGACGTCTGCGATTGCTCTACTGGCACTTTGGTTCCCTTCGCACTGCTTCCGTTAATTCACTCGCCTGTCCCAGGCTGAAGGATACCTTTGAGTGTGATCACCTGTAGATCAGACGGTTTTTTTGCTGTTAGGAAATGGTGCGCACGATGAAGAACTCCAGTCTCTCTCCCACTCCATCTATCCCCCACTGCGGGAGTGATGGGTCTTCACAAAAATATCGTACGTATTGATTTATAAGTGTATGCACAACTAGCGTTTTAAAATGGTAGCAGTCTGTATGTGCCATTCTGAAACTTCAATACTTCTCCATTCCTTTTTCTGATATAAACTATAATTATTTTTAGAAAATACAGAATAAGAATACTGTATATAAGGGTTTTTTTTTTAAACTTTGGTTATATAAAGGATTTCTAGAAATCAACTTTTTGAGGTAAAGTTTATGTATAAAACAGTACGTTCATTTTAAGTGTGCAGCTCAATAGCTGTCACAAAGGTCTGAACCTGTGGAAGCGACCACTGCCATAGTCAAGACACAGAACATTTCTGCTGCCCTGAAAAACTAGTGGCTCTTCCCAGTCGATCCTCCCCCCACACATACACACACCAGAGCCCAGGGTTTTCTGTCACTGTAGATTAGATTTGTTCTTTCTCCAGATGTGTCTAAATGGGATCACACAGACGTACTCTTTTCTCTGAGTTCTTTCATTCAACACGTCAGTGAGATCCACCCATTTGCTGCATCTCTCCTTCTTTTTGCTGACAGTCTTCCACTGTGTGGCTACACCACATTTGTTTATCCCATGTTGATGGACGTTAAGTTGTCTGCAGTGTTATTAAATGAAGCTGACGCTGGTGTGGCTCAAAGTACTGAGCTTCGGACACTGAAGCAAGGGGTCACTGGTTCGATTCCCAGTCAGGGTGCATGGCTGGGTTGCGGGCCAGGTCCCCAGTGGCAGATGTGAGAGAGGCAACCACACATTGGTGTTTTTCTCCCTCTCTTTCTCTCTCCCTTCCCCCTCTCTAAAAATAAATAAAATCTTTTAAAAAAAGTGAAGCTGAAGCTATGTGAACCTTCCTATGTGAGTCTTAGTGGACACGTCTCTCATGCCCACGATCTAACAGTGGAATTGCCTGTTGTAAATAATAAATGAACATTTAAGAGTAAAGAAAACTGTCCAACTTTTCCAAACTTGTACTTATTTTACATTCCCACCAATGTTGTATGAAAGTTCAAGTGCTCTGTCTCCTAGGCAACACAATATTTTGAAGACTTTTTAATTTTGGTTATTTTAATGGGTGTCTAGCGGTATCTCTTTGCAGTTTTAATTTGCCCTTCCCTTAGAGCGGGAGACATTGGACATCTTTTCACATGCTCATTGGCCATTCTCATATCTTCTGTAAATGTCTGCTCAAATTTTTGCCTAAATCTAAATGAAGTTTTATTTGTCTTCTCTATAAAAGTCCTTTGTCATATATATAGCTTTTGACTTATCTTTCCTTTTCTTAAGAGTGCTTTTAAAATAAGAGAACTTTAAAATTTTGATGTTTAATTAATCAGTTTTTTTCTTTTATGGTTTATATTTGTGTTCTAAGAAATCTTTGCCAGGATAGCCAATATTTTCTTCCATGTTTTTTTCTTCAAAGTTTATGTGTCAGGAACCGCCCTGCTGGGTTTCAGAAGCCGTAACCCCCCATGGCTAAGGCTGAGTAAAAGACCTTGGGACCGTAAGCCATTAAGGAGACAAAGTTTATCTTCCAGGTGGGGCGGATGACTGGTTAGCCAATGACTGGTAAGATTCCTCAAGGGAGGGACAGCTTAAGACAGGCACGGTTGCAAATGAGCCATCAGGGAAGGACTTGGGGGACTATAGAATAAGGGATTAATGGACCCTCACCCCTTGGAATTGACATAGCCTGAGTCCTCATTCTGTCTGTAAGAAGTCTCCTAATCTCTTGGCTGCCCACATCCCCCACCAGACTTAAGCCTAAAACAATGCAGGTGTGGCCCTGTGCTGGAAAGGGCAGGTTCCCTGGGGCGATCAGGCCTGTGAAAGAATGCATAAAATCCTGTGAAACCTGCTTTGCTAATACCCTCAATTTAAATGATAAGGGTCCAAGCATAAAATGAGTTTGTTTCCCAAAGTTTTGTGGCCCTTTAGCTATCTGACCCTGACTCAGAATTAGCCCTCATAGTTCTTTGAATGTTATGTATTGTTTGATCACTACTGCTTGACAATGATTGATGAGCTTTACCTGTATTCCTGTGCAAATTGAACCCAATAAAAGCCCATTGAGGAACAGGCTCAAGGCCCTTCTCCTTTGAGAGATCGGCCACCTTTCCTCCCCAAGCAGATCTTGTCTTGGTAGACTTATTCTGATCTGTGGCAGATGGGGGGGGCTCTGCAGGCAGTGCCCCCCCACATTTATATTTTTAGATTTTAGGTTTATGATCCATTTCAAGTTAATTTTTGTACATTGTATCAGGTAAGGATCGAGACTCATTTCTCCCTTTGTGGATATCCAGTAGTCCTAGGACTGTATGTTGAAAAGTCTATCCTTATACCATCGAACTCCTTTGGAAACTTTATCAAAATTAATTGACTATATATCCGTGGGCTTATTTCAGGACTCTCTCTTCTGTTCCACTGATTTGTATGTCGACCTTTATACCAGCACCACACCGCCTTGATTACTACTGCTTTGTAGTAAGTTTTGAAATCAGGTAGTGTATGTCTTCCAACTCTGTTTTTTAAAATTTTGACTTTTTTTAACTTGGCTTCAGTCCTTTGCATTTCCACATAAATTTTAGAATCAACTTGCCATTTTTTACATAAAGGCTACTATTTGGAACCATTTTGAATCTACCAATCAATTTGGGGGGATTAAGATTTCAACAATATTAAGTTTTCTGATTTATGAACTTGGCATACTTTTTCATTTATTTAGGTCTTTAATTTCTCTCAGTAGTGTTTTATAATTTTTAGTGTACCTCTCTTGTACATATTTTGTTATATCTATACCTGAGTGTTTTATGATTTTTGATATTATTGTACATGGCATTTTTAAAACTTCAATTTCCAATTGCTTATTGCCAACATTCTAAAATACAATAGATTCTTGCATATTCACCCTTTACCATGTGACCTTGCTAAATTCACTAAGTTTCAATGGGTTTTTTTGTAGAGTTCTTGCAGTTTTCATAGTATATGATCATGTCCTAAGATGGAAATATCACCTGTGAGTAAAGGCGGTTTTCTTTCCAATGTGTATGCATTTTTTCTTGCCTTATCCCTCTAGCTAAGACTGCCAGTAAGATGTTGAACAGAAACGGTAAGAGCCAACATCCTTGTCTTTTACCGACCTCAGCTGAGAAATGTTCATTTAGTCTTTCATCTTTAAGGAGGATATTAGGTCTAGGTTTTCAGTGTTTGCCCTGTATGAGGACATGGAAATTCTTTTCCCTTCTTGGTTTGCTGAGAGTTTTTTAGTTTTTGTTTCTTAAATCATGAATAGGTGTTAGATTTTTCAATGTTGCTTTTTATTTTCTTGCATCTATTGAGATGACCGTGTTTTTTCCTTTTTCTTTCTGTTAATATGATGAATTACATTGATTTTTGAATGTCAAACCAATCTTGCATTACTGGGATAAACTCCACTTATCCATGGTTTATCAGCCTTTTTCATTTGTTATTCAATTGGGTAATATTTTGAAAGAATAGTTTAGTCTTTCTTCATGAGATATACTGGTTGTAGGTTTCTTAATATTTTTGTCAGGTTTTGGTGTTAGGGTAGTGCTGGCTTACAGAATGTGTTGGGAAGTATTCCTTCTTCCTCTATTTGCTGAAAGATTTTGTGTACAATTGGCATCATCTCTTTCGTAAATGTTAGGTAGAGCTCAGCAGGGAAGCCTCCTGGGCTTGGAATTTTCCTTGGGGGAAGGTTTTTAAATACAACTTTAATTTCTTTAATACAAGTAGAGCTATTCAGACTTTCTCTTCTTTCCCAAGTCCATTTTGGTAATTTGAGTATTTCAGGTAGTTTATTTCATCAAAATGTGGGGCATAAAGTTGCTCATAACGTTCCCCTATTTTCCTTTTAATGTTTGTGGAATCTGTTTTGTTATTTCTTATTGCCCTTACTGGTAATTTGAGAGATCTTTTACTTAATCAGTCTATCTAGAGGTTTAACAATTGTATTGCTCTTTTTAAAGAATCAGCTGTTGCCTTGGCTGCTGTGGCAGTGGATTCAGTGCTGACCTGCGCACTCAGAGGTTGCTGCACATGCCTGGGTGTGGCTCGGTCCTCAGTTGGGAGCATGCGAGAGGGCAACTGATCTATGTTTCTCCCTCTCTTTCTCTAAAAATAAATAAATAAAATCTTTTAAAAAATTTTTTTAAAGAACCAGTTGTTGGTTTTATTGATTTTTACCACTGTTTGTCTGTTTTCTAGTTCATTGATTTCGTTATTATTTTGTCCCGTCACTCATGCAATAATTCACATTTAGCAATGTGGAAGAAAACAACTTTTATATAACCGCAAAGGAAAATCTGTTTCTTCCTACCCTACTGGAACATCAGCATTCCTCAGATTGCTGATGTTCACGATTTTGATCACACTTTCTTATAAATAGGTGGCACCAACTCTGCTAGTTATCAAACCGAGGTACCTCTCCTTCTCTCAGTTTCAAAACAGTGAGAGGAAATGGAAAAAGGGAAAACACCTCAGCGTTTGCAAGTGGGTGATAGTCTCCTGACCAGCTCAGGAAGGAAATGACCACGGGGACACCTGCGCAGTGGCCAGGGCCAGGCTTGCCCCTTTGGGATTTCATGCAAACAGCTCACACACCCACTTGGGCGGGTAATGGACAGCAAGCACACTGGCACTGTCCTGCCCAGGCCAGCAGAGCGTGGGCTCCCCAGTTGCACCTCCCCCTCAGTCTCTCTTTCTAGAAGGCTTGTTTTGGATACAAACTGAAATACTCACAGACGACATGATATGCTATCTGGGGTTTGCTTCTAGTTAATCCAGAGTAAGGGCTAGGGGGCTGGACAAAACAGGATGGGCGTGAACTGGGACCTGGTGGGGCTGGGAATGGGTCATGGGGAGTGACTATACTATTCTACATTTCCATTTTTCTATAATAATGTCTTTTCTTTAAAAAAAAGTCCTCTTTTTTGCCTTGGTATTTTCTAAACATCCAAGTGATAATAATGCCCTGTAATCAAAAACAAGAGTGATCACCTCAGCAGAACTGACTCAACCCTATTCTAGCTGAACTAAGCCAGAAAAAAACCTTACAAATGAACTCTATATATTTGCTCTTTCAACATATATATACTGGGAAACTATGCCGTACCAGGTCATATTCTGTGACCAAAAAGCAGTGGGGAGCAGCGGTCTCATGGGAGAGAGGCAGGGGCACAAAATGTTGGCAGAGCAAAGAGTGGGGCTGCAGGAGGGTGGGGCTCGGGGGCTGGGCCAGGCTGGGCTGGGCAGGAGAACTTGCAGGCTTCAGACAGACTTCAGTTTGCATCCAAGGGATGTGGACACCTGCCTTCCCACAGGCCGACTAGTCACTAACCACATCCTAACCACACTTTGCTATTTGGCCAAGGTATAAAAAGGGATCCCACCTAACTGGTGAACTGAAAGAACCTAGCCGGGGATCTCTCCGCAGGCTGGCACGCAACAGGTACCAGGTGACCAGCCCGAGGAAGTAACAGCATGGGCTGCGTCAGAGAGGAGGGCCCTCAGCTTCCAGCCCCGTGCACAAGGCTCCCACCCTCCCAGCAGCTCCAGGAGGCAGGGGCCCCACTTCTCCCAACCTCCAGCAGAGTTAGAGCTGTCAGGTACAGTCCTCTTGGCGACAGCAACCTGACACACAATGAGACCAGCCACTCTTTCACTGACTTTCCACACTCACACTAGAGTCGTTCCCTTCCTCTTTCAGCAGATACTTCCCAGGTGCCTGCCACCAGCAGGCCCTGTGCTGGGAACCGAGAAAGCAGCATCTGAGCAGACTTGAGGGAAGCGAGCAGGGGACAGGCTGTTCCAGACGGCAGAAACCGCCCGCACCGCACAAAGGCCCCAAGGCTGGAGCATGCCTGCTCAGCCAAGGATGAAGGTGGCCAGTGGGACTGAGAGAGCAGTAGGTCACAAAGGCCACGGCCCCCATGGGGCCCTTGACTGTTACTGAGTGAATGTGGGCCAGAGCAACGTGACCGTAGAGTCCTGGCTTATCTCCCGCACGATTGGAGAGAAGGTCCTTGGACGAAAGGTCGGTCTGACTGTGCTCACAGTTCCCATGGGCTTTCTTGGCACGGCCCCTGACTTGACCACTGAGGGACTCACGGTTCTCACTACGTTCTGAGGCCAATTATCAAACTAAGGTGACTGGGGATTTCTAGGCACGTTAAACTAATTTCTACAAGGGGTTAAAGAGAAAGTGATTGAATTAAAAATAATTGACCTTAAGATGTAAATTCATGAAAACAAGTATCAAAACCCTCCAAAAAAGCTTAGGAAGGTGCTTATGCGCTCAGCATCTAACTGGTAAAATTTCCAGCAGAATAAATGTCAGGCTGTATGTCGCATCAGAGAAGGAGGGTGTCTAGGGTCTAGTACAGACACGGAAAGGAGAGTTCAAGTTCCAGGTCTCTCAGGGTTACAGGACACATGAGCTCCCATCTCTGACCATTGCTGTCTTCTGCCCTGTTCCCTCCCACCTGACCCAGACCTGAGCTCTGAGGTGGCTGTCACTCATCAGGCCTCCTCTGCTGGGTGTCCTACCCCAGACACCTGGCCCTGGACTCAGCCCTGGGATCCCAGCTCATGGGCCTGCCAGACAGGACTAACTCACCTGTCACCAGCCCAGAGCTCACAGTTTGGATATTCAGCAGTTTGACCTCCACTTACAACTTTAAAAACAAGTGGACACAAATTGTCTGATTCTACTGATATGAAATGTTCAGGAAATTCAATAGACACAGAAAGATCAGTGGTTGCCAGGGGCTGGGGGAGTGGGGAGAAGTGGGAGTAACTGCTTAATGGAGACAGAGCTTTGCTTTGGAGCGATTCGCGTGCTCTAAGCTTGATTGTAGTGATGGGTGTATGAAGTGTAGGGTCTGCGAATTCTATCTCAATAAGCCTGCTACAAAACGAACTGAAAAAGAAGGGGCTGGCACCCCCAAGATCCAGAACCAGACCTGTCTGTGCACGTCCTGGGAACTGGCGAGGGAGGACAGGAGGCAGGGGGCCACAGCAAGACAGAGGCTCAAGGGGGCAGAAGGCCAGGTGGCCTATGGGCTTTCAGCCTGGACTGTGGGGTGTTTGGCAGGGTCACACGGTCAGAATCCAGCTCACCAAGGTTCTGGTCGTGGCATGGGCCCCAGACACCCCTTCCCTGACAAAACCCGGAGGGAAGACACAGTCAGGAAAATCACCCCCAGTGCTGGTCTCCCCACTGTGAAACCAGCAAGCACAGCACCACACACTAAGAACCTTCTAGTGAGGACTCATACCTCCCTGAAATCAGCGTGCTCACAACCTGTGTCCGATCTGCACGCATCACGCAGGATTCCTCAACACGGAGGAATGCAGGAGCCCACACACTCCCCAAAACTGCAGGCTCCATTTTCAAACCGAGTGAGTGTCTTTGTGAGAGGCTAACAGTCACTCTCGTCCCCCACTGGTCACCTAGGAAACTGAACTCGGGGCAGGCAGGGGTGAGGCTTGTCACAGCAGCTTGGAGGGTTCCTAAGATGCTCACCAGTGACAGCCCAGGTGAAGCGGACCAGGAGGCCTTCTAGGCCCAATACTCAATGTTGTGTCATTCAAAGCTGTCGCCAATGCAGAGACCAGGGTTCCATCCTCAGCGTGATGCCTGGGCATGTCGCTTGCCCTGTGGGAACACTGCAGGGGCTGCTCTGCTTTGTGTCCCCAGTCTTAAGGGGATGAGAGCAGAGTTGTCAAGATGTTTCAAAGGAAAACAAGCGGAGTCTGCTGATGACTGACATGGAGCACTGGGGGTGGCACGTAAGAAGGACGCTGTCTCACACTGCTGTCTAAATCCGGGCACATCCTTAGGCTTAAGAAGCTCTTAATAATTAATATCCATTTCATACATATAAAAAAAAACTTGTTACAATAAAGGAAAAGGAAAGCAACCCCAAAGAAATGTGGGGAAAAGATACAATTTCCTCATGAAAGTTGACTACAGCCAATAGGTTTTTAAAGATACTTAAATTTGCAATTAACTGATGGAATGTAAATTAAAGTATCAGTACAAGCTTTTTTACCCAACCAATTAGAAAGACCTAAGAACAGTGAGATCCAGAGCTGGTGAAAGTACAGGGAAATCGGCCATCTTGGGGGGGCTGGGAGACATCTGCTAAAACTCTGAGAGGGGCAAACTCTTCGACCCAGCTGGAGGACTCCAGCCTATAAAAACGTTCACTACAGCTCACAGATGAACGCGCCCTCAGGGACGTTCACGGCAGCACTCTTTTGAAAAGCAGAAATCTATAGACATCCAAACATCTTCCAGCAGAGGAGCAGTTCCAGAAACGGTGATGCATCCATTTAAGATAGTACACAGGTTAAGGAGGAAAAGTCAAAGGAATATGTTAACAGCGAGGCCATTGGGAGGACGGGATTTTAGGAGGAGACTTCCATTCCAAGTTTGTATTATGTTATAGCATAGAAAAATCAGACAAACAATTTGTCACAGGAAATGAGTTGCTGAGGTGAAGGTGTGGACTGATTTAGGTAAAATGTGAAGCCACGTATATATACATACGTACATTAACTGTACAGAGAAGGGTCTAAAAGGGTATATATCTCTATGTACTTGCTGTGATTTAACATTTTTTAAAGATTTTATTTATTATTTTTTAAGAAAGAGCGGAGGGGAGGGAGACAGAGAGGGCGAGAAACATTAATCAGTTGCCTCTCGTATGCACCCCGACCAGGGATGGAACCCACAACCCAGGCATGTGCCCCGACTGGGAATGGAAACAGCAACCCTTCGCCTTGCAGGATGACGCCCAACCAACGGAGCCGCACCGGTCAGTGCTGCGGTCTAACGGTTTTACAATAAGCATGCTGAAGCAAAACCAGTTTACTTGGAAACAGGAAACAACCCAAGCTAGGCTGGAGTGCATGCTGGAGCTGGCCAACGCTGCCCGGTCCTGGTTTCCCACTGCCTGCGGCCTCTCTCCAAGCAGCAGCTCCAGCTCCCACCATCGCCTACCTGTGAGGGGTCCCCCAGCTCCCTTCCCCACCCAGATCCCTGCTCTGAGCTCCATCTCCACACGACCAATCACCTTGGCAACACCTCCCTCCAATTCCACCAAATCAAAGGCAGGACTTCACCACACTGGGCCCTTCCTTTTGGTTTCCCATCTTAGCACAGGACAGCCCATCACCGTGATGCTGACAGTCCCTCTCCCCGACCCACATCCAGACTGGCACCGAGTCCTAAATCTCTCTCAGACACACCTGTATCCACCTCTACCTCCTCCCATACTGTTTCACCTTCCACATTGCAGCCAAAATGGCAGCCTGGGAAGGAAAGTCAGCTCTCAGTTACTCCCTACTTCAACTCTCCACTGTCTGTCCACGGCTCCCAGGACAAGGGCAATTCCTTCACGAGGCCTGGCACACCTGCTGCCAACCGCTCAGCCATCACCCTCACTCACCGCAGGTCCCAGAGCCTACACAGGCGAGTCTTACCTTCTGGAACTCTCTTCTCCCCCTCACCCCGTGGCGCCCAGCTAATTCTTAGTCATGCTTCAACCCTCTGCTCAGTCCTCACTCCTTCCATGAAGCTTCTTCTGACCCTCCCCCTAACGGTTTCCACTGTTCAAGGTTTTCATAATACCCATCCCCATGCTTCAAAGAATTCCTCTCTGTTTGAAATCCAGTGTTTGTGTGATGTTGGATGAATGTGTATCCCGCCCTTGCTCTGAGTGCGGTGAACACAGAGGAACACCACCGGTGCCCGCACTCCCAGCGCGGCGGATGCAGCCAAGCTGGGCGCCGTGAGAAGTGCCTGGATGGAACATTTAAACAAATGTGTCCGTGCTACACGTACGTTTGAACCCTTTCAGTCTGCAATTTTCAAATATACATGAAAGCAAAGAGAAGAACATAATGAACCCCCATACGGCCATCATCCAGTGTCAATAACTATCAACGTGCTGCCATTTTTCTATCCACCCCTCAAACCTTTTCCCTTTCTTGTTTTTATTGTTCTACTCACAGAAACCTCAGTATGTGCACAGATACACTTGTACACACATAAATGCATTCCGGGGAGGAGCGCCGTGTACCCACGCAGAGAAGCACATACAATGAGAGTTCCTCGTGTCTTCGGGGTCGTGTGCTTTCCGCAAGCCCAGGTTCTCGAGCAGCCCAGGCTGGACCCCTCAGAATAGGCGCCTTGAACCTCAGGTGGTAAAGTTATTTGGCTGTGAGCCGAGTCTCTCCCGGCACACTGTCACACCCTTCCCGACACGAACAAACACAAAGAGAAGCGTCCCACAGAGTCACCTACTTGGCTGAACTGTGCACCTGGTCACCCTCTGGGAAGCTTCCTTCGTGGGTATTTTTCTCCATTACACAAAGCATGCCTACGAAACACACCGAGAATGACAAAAACAGGAAGGCCCGATCTTGCAGAGTCCGAGAAGCCAAGGTCTGTCCGAAAATGGGGCTCAAACTCATAACCCATCATCGAAAAGAAACCCAAAGAAAACAAACGATGCCTTGGTTTCTGTGTCCACTTCTAGCCCGAAAAATACAATGGGGAGAGTAAACCACAGTTACTGCTAGCACTGCTGAACATATAATGAAACGGGATAAATATGTTTATCCCTAAGAGTCACAAATAATTCCACAGCTGTTAGTTTTGGCAACCACACTTTGGAGGGGAGAGGGCTTGGGGCACAGGTCTCCGTCATCACCGCAGGCGAAAATCCCACACGCCAAAGGCACATCCTTGTCTGAAGGAAACATAGGTTTAAGTAATAAGATTTTTTCATAGTCAACATTTAGAAGCGATGAAAGGTTTAAGAGCCTCAATAAACTTAGAGATTTATTAGCGCCAATGCCTTACTCATTTATCAATCCCGATCACATGACTGATTTCGAGTAACCCTTTTGGCCAGATGTACTGAGCAGGATGCTGCATGGATAACTGGAAACCAGGTTGACGAGTCTGTCCCTGTCCTGTGGCCCACACTGAACCAGCTACCCCAGCCCCCTCCCTCTCCACCCACCCACCCCCCCGCCCCGATCCCTCCTCCAAGTGCTGCCCCAGACTCCCCAATCGCTACCTGTGCTCCATCTCCACCGCCATCACACCTGAGAGCCACACCTGGGCAGCCACAGGCGCTCCATAAAATCAGGTCATGGAAGATGGGTGGGCTTGAGCCTTCCTGGATTAAGCCAGGATTTGAGAAACTCAGAGGTGTTTGGGTCACTGTATCTTATTTTGCAGAAAAACAAAACTGAATTTAGGAGAGTGATCTTCTGTGTACATGCCAAATCATCCTCCCTGAGTGGTGAGTTTTCACTGCAAAGCATTGCCTGAACCGAGCTGCGGCCCACCTGGGGAGGCCATCTCAGTTCCCAGGTTTCCCTCCCCGGGGCAGAGGCGGATGCTACTTGCTGCCTCAGTGTAGACAAACAGTGTAGACAAAGGCTGCACAGTTTGGTGGGCTCTCGACTCCCTCAGCAAATTCCCACTTCAGTTATATCAAGTTCAAGCTCCTTACTTGGCTTGAACAACAAGAAAAGTAAGAGAAGGCTTGCAACCCTTTAAGGGTGTCAACTTAAAAGTTAAATAACTTTTAACTTTTATACTTTAAACTTAAATAACTTAAATAACTTATACTTTAATAACTTTAAACTTAAATAACTTAAAAGTTATTTTTGGCTATTGAATTACCACTGTTCATAGTAAGATCTCAAAGACAAATCAGATAAGGGGCGATGTGCCTAGCAGTCAAGAGCTGAGGTTCTGGGCCTAACCTACTGAATTCAAAATTGGGTTCTGCCTCTCACTGACCAAATGATGCTGGACCAGCTATTCCATCACACCCCAACCTCACTCCTCACCCCAACCTCATCCCTCCTCCCCCAACCTCACTCCACGTCACCCCAACCTTATTCCACCTCTCTCCAACTGTCTTCTACTTCACATCAACCGTACTCCGACCTCACTCCAATCTAACTCCACCTCACTCCACCCCACTCCCAGGTTACTCCACTTGACCATGAAGTATTGTGTTTAGGAAGCACTCAATAAATATTAACAGTGTTTTTTACTAGCCTTTGAAGTCTTTTAATTTAATTAAAAATTATCACTCGTGACCCGTGTGGCTCAGTTGGTTGGGCAACGTTGTGCCAAGCGAAAGGCTGCCAGTTCGATTCCCAGTCAGGGCACATGCCTGGGTTTTGAGTTCAGTCCCCAGTCAGGGCGCATGCAAGAGGCAACCAATCAACATTTCTCTCCCTCCCTGCCCCTGTCTCTAAAAATAAATAAATAAAATCCGTTTTAAATTTTATGATTAAAAACTCCAAGGTTATGTATGAGTTACCTCTGGATAAATTGTTATTATTACTTCCTTTTTACAAAAACATTAATTTGTTATTGACATTCTGGGTTCCCGCGAAGGAAAAGAAAAAGTTCTTCAGATAACTGTGAGGCCTCTGGTAAGGCACCTGATATTATCATGCCTTAATCTGCTCAACTGTAAAATGAGGTGACAATGAGCTTACTCTGAAGAATGGTGATAAAAAATAATAAAAGCCTTTGTTCTGCTCTTATGCACCCAACAAATACACGTTAATTCGTTCCGGAACTCAGGATGAGTGCCGAAACACAGAAGTACCCAACAATGAAGCATTTTCTCTTCTGGGGCAGCGTCGTCACTCGTACACGTCCTAGCGAGTGGGACATGTCCTGAGCAAGTGCCGAGGGCGGAAACATTTTTTTCTCAGCAAAATGCAGGTACAGGGTTTGACGAGTTCTGAAGCCAACAAGTACCAAGATATGACTGTACTTTGAAAACACCCACTGTGTGTTGAGAAAAGGCAGGCTCCCCGCAGAGCTCCACAGGCCTGGGCTCCTCCTGGAGACCCTTAGGCTCTTGGATCCATGTAGCTAAACTCAGAGTCAGCTCCCTCTACACACAGAAATGGAAGCACACAGGTAATTACCAGAAGTTTTAACACCAGGAAAGAGCCTTATGATGGTCCGGTCCCAAAACTATCATGTTGAACATGGCCTTGCCAAGGCTGCTCAGACGCACACCAGTGCTCTGTCCTCTGCCGGCCAGCAGACTGTCACCAGGCACCTCCACCATGCCCTCCAGCGGGGGGATTCTCACTCACTCAGGGCTCATCTGACTTTTCTGGCGTCTTAATGTGGGCGACAGCCAGATCTACACCTCTCATTGGGCCCTTTATTTTTAGCTTCCCCTGTATTTTCTGTGTACTTTACACAGCAGCAGTCCACCTGAATCCTTGGCACCTAGAACAGGGGAAGGTGCTAAGTAAATATCTATGCAGTGAATCGCCCCAACATTATGAGGTAGGTATTGCCACCCCCATTGTGCATGTGAGAAGACAGGCTCACCAAGGCTAAGAGAAGTGACATTCTGCTTAGCTAGTAAACTGCCCTCAGGTATCTCCACTAGGATGTCCTCAGGGCCCCGTGCACCCTTCCCCCTCATCCTCTGCTTCCCCCCAACTTCCCCCACACCACTCTTCTTCCCGAACCTCCCATACCCAGGCAAGCCCTGCTCCTGCCACCACAGCCCAGGGTCAGCCCCCACTCTCTCACACCAGCACTTGCTGCTACCCTACCACCTCTCCCTACCGCTTCTCCCCTCTGCAACTGCTCCATGATGCACCCCCCAAGTCAAATTTGAAGAGCCCTACTCCTCCAAGGCAGGTCCTTCCATGGCTCCCCCTCCCCTTGAGAATAAAACAAGCTCCACCTCCATTTCACACTGCAGCATCTGGTTCTGCTAGGTCATTTGCCCTCCAGCATGTTTCTAGTGCTCTAAGCAGATCACAAATGGCCTGGCCTTCCTGCTCAAACAACTTGGAAGCCCACAGTGCTAGGAACCCCCGTTTCCCTGAAACTCTCGCCTCCCCTCCCTCAGGAGACTTCCCTGCCTCCACCCCCACCTGGCTCAGGAGGGGCAATTGTAATGCTAAGCACAGAGATAAAGGTATAATCTTCTAGTTAGTGTCCATCTCCTCTATGCAACTAAAACACCTTCAGGGTACAGAGGAGAACTTTTTTTATCTTCTGATCCAAGTGCCTCACACAAGGCCTGTACTCTGCAGAAAATCAAATGTCTTAATGATTCAGTCCCCCCGGGGTTTTCCGGACCCAGGAGTCATCTAGGTCCAGCTGGGATGGGGAGCCTATGACGTCTGTCGATTACTATCTCCAAGATCTCTGTGAAATCCTGCTTCCATCCCCATCCCCACTGCACTCCGGCCCTCATCACTCCAGGGACTATGAGATTAACTTCCTTCCTCCAACATCCCCTTTGTACAATTACACTACTTCCTGTCTGGTTCCTGACCGAGCTACTTCACTCAAACACACATCTGATATTAGTTCCATGCCTGGAGACCCTCTGCAGCTTTACATCGTCTGCTGGGGCTTTCAAGACCCTCCCCAATCTTCACCCCACCCCCCACCAAGCCTACCTATGGTCTCCCCACATGCCCAGAGCTAGTCCAGCAGCCATTCCCGGAGCTCTCCAGATACATCAATGGCCAGTGCAGGATTTCAGGCATTCCCGTGGCCATGAGCACCCTACTTCCATCTCATCCTTCCAGGCCCAGTTCAGAGGTCATCTCCTGGGTGGAGCCTGCACTGCCCCCCCTCCCACGAATAAGTCACTCACGCCTGGCTTCCACTCTGTCCTCCACCGCACTATCAACACTAGTCATTTCACCATGAGGCCTGGGGGCGAGGTCCTGGCTACTTTGTCCCCTCAGCGTTCCTCGCACAACCCCCGCAGGTCCCCTCAGTGTCCCTCACACAATCCCTGCAGATGAGCCAGGCCAGGCACACGCTGCCACACCCAATGCAAGCGTGCACATGAGTTAGTCAAGCAGCCATCCCATTTCCTTCAATTTAATAATTTGCAGGATTGAACAGTTGCGCACCTTCGTCATTTTAACAATGGGAATAAAGAGCTCCAGGAATATGACGTGCCTGGCCCAAAGCCACGGTGTTGGGTACAGCTGGGACCTTGACCATCCCATTAGAAATCTTATTTGCCAACGTGAAACAAAATCTCACACTTAAAGCGGCGACGGTGGACGGTAAGATACACAGGGGGACTTAGGAGTGGCTGCCAGCTGTTCTGCACCGGGGCCCCTGAGTTCGTGCGGGCTCAAGTCGGTCCATTTGCGCTCTCGCGCTGCGGAGCCCTGTTCGGCTCCTTCCACACTCGGCTGATGGGAACTATTCGGTTCTTTCCTGGCCCACACGAGAAGAGCGGGGGGGGGGGGGGGTGAACGCTGCCGTGTACCGGTCCATGCCTGCAGAAGAAGCCCAGGCCGGGCTGGCAGCGCCGCTCACCTGCGCCGGCCAAGCTTCCAGCCTCCAGAGCGCCCGGCCACAGGCGCCGCGTGCCGCCGCGAGTCCGTGCACACGGCGCTGAGCCAGCGCCGGGCGTCTGCGCAGCCCCGCTCCGGCATGCGCCCCGGGCCCTGCGCCCGCGGCCTCCAGCCCCGGCGAGACTGACCGCCCTGAGAACTGCGCCCCAACATGGGAAATGGCGGAGCCCCTGGCTGCAGGCTCCTCGCGGGAGACCCAGAGGCCAGGGCTGGCTGCCCCCTCCCCCGCCCCGCGTGTTGTCACTGAGCTTCCCGAGCGGGAGGCCGTGATTGCGCGGGCCAGAGGCCCACGGACCCGTAATAGGGTGTGGCGCTGCCGCGCCCCTCCGGCGGGCGTGCAGGACAGGCCGTTAGCAGAGTGCGCGCTGCGGCGGGCAAGTCCACCCGGCGCCTGGGGGGAGGTAGGGATGCACGGGCTCCCCTCCACCCCGCCGTCAAACAGAGTGTGAGTGAGCCGCTCTGGGGAGTCAGAGATGGCAGCCACGATTTATACCTACTCCCTGTTCCTGGACCGCTGACTTTCTTGTTCACTTAAATCTCAACCAGACACGCGAGGAGACGACGGCCTTATGGCAGTTTTCGTCTGCCTCTCCCACGTGGTGCGTGGCACTGTGCACTGGAGCCAGACCCCCTGAGTTAGGATTACAGCTCCGTGGCTCGCTAGTCCTGAGAGCTCGGGCAGTTTACCTCTTCTGTGCCTGTTTCCTCGGCTGGAAAATGGGGTTTGTGATCGCACTTCACAGGGAGTACTGCTGTGAAGATCAAGTGAATTAATATTATTAGTAGAGGGTGAGAATGGTGGCTGGAAAGCACTGCGTGAGGGTTGGGTGTTATTATTACTGTTTTTATTAGAGCTGTGTGTACCGGGATGTTTAATGGGTCTTTTCCTGTTACCCTGGAATTTATGAGTCAGGGCACGAAGCTGACCTAGTGGCATTTAGTGTTCTACCCTGTAAAGAGAATCCCTGACATATAAGCGCCCAGAGCTCATTAAAAAGCTGCAGAACCAGACCTGCCAGAAGGGAGTATGGGGGAATTTGGGGAGGAAGATGGGAATATTTCCTATCTCGATTGTGGTGGTAGATTCCATAGAGTTCTGCACCTAAAAAGGCTGAATGTTACTGATGTAAATTATACCTCAATAAACCTGAAGAAAGTTAATTTTTAAGAAGGCCCCATTAAGAAAATGAAAGACAAGCCACAAAATGGGAGGAAATCAAAACACATAGCTGATAAAAGACTTCTATCCAAAGTACATAAAGAACTTACTCAACCACACAGGAAAACTTCACACAGAGCAGACAGTTCACCAGAGAGGATTTACAAATGGCAAATAAGTACATGAAGGACGCTCAACCATCATTTGTTATTAGAGAAACACAAAGCCATATCTGTAAAAGGAGTCCTTCGTGTTCAAGGGAGCATTCCTGCAAGAAAGTCATCATAGTCGTTTGGAAACAAGAATGAGAACGGATCCTACTGGACAGTGGACAAGTGGGAAAGAAGATCCAAGATAGTGCCGTGTTGTGGACAAATGAACTTCACAAATGAGCTTTTCAAGAAATGGGGAAATTGGGAGCCTAGCTCTATTTCTGAGCACGGCCAGGCCCACCTGTGGGTCCCAGATGAGCTTACCAGTCAGATCCAGCTGTAACCCCCACACCTATAGGTCCCAGATGGGCTGACTAGTCACTGAGGCAATCCAGCTGTATCCCCCCCACTTAGAATACTGGGAGGTAAATATTTGCAGTAAATATCCCCATTTTGAAAATAAGGAGACAAGCTCACGAAGGCAAAGAGAATGTCAGCTAGGCAAAATGAAGGTTATAATCAACCGGCCTTAACTGAGAGAGCTCATCCTGGATGACTTAGGTGGGCACGGTGGAATCACATGAGCCCTTAGAAGCAGCAGCAGAGGGCAGAGGATCAGAGATGAATTGGGAGGGAGGAAAAGAACTCAACCTGCCATCGTGGGCTTTGAGGTGACCATGAGCCAGGGAACTCGGCCAACTCTGGACACTATTACTCAACAGTGGGTAACTTCTAGTCGACAACCAGCAAGAAAACAGGGGCCTCAGTCCTGCAACTGTGTGGAACTGAATTTTGCCAACTACCCGAAGGAGTGTGGAAGTGGATTCATCCTCAGAGGTCACCGAAAAGAATGTGGCCCTGCCAACATCTCAATTTGGGTCTTGTGAAACCTGAAGCTCAGAACCAGTGGCACGTTTTATGCAACCATGTGATTACAGGGTTGGAACTTTCAGACCCTTCTCTCACCTCTGGGGACGGGTTGGGCAAGACCTGGAGATGGAGTTCCATCATCAAAGACCATTGATTTAATCAGTCATGCTGATGTAGTAAGGCCTTGATAAAAATCCAAAAGGACAGGGTCGGGAGAGCTTCCAGCGTGGTGAACAGGGGGAGATTTTAGGAGAGTGGTATGCTCAGAGGGATGGAAGCTCCACACCCTTTCCCAGTGCCTTGCCCTGTGCATCTCTTCTCTGTGACTGTTCTTGAGTTACATCCTTTTATGATAAACCAGTCATCTAGTAAGCAAAATGTTTCCCTGAGTTCTGAGAGCCACTCTAGCAAATTAATCAAACTCAAGGAGCAAGTCGTGGGAACCTCTGATTTCTAGCCAGTTGGTCAGAGCCAACGGGGACAATCTGGACTTGTGGTTGGCATCTGAAGTGGAGAGAGTCTTGTGGGACTGAGCCCTCAACTGTGAAATTCAATGCTATTTACAGGCAGATGGTGTCAGAATTGAATTAAATTGTAGGACACAGCTGGTGTCCCAGAACTGCTCGGCGGTGGTGGGGAAATCCCACACATCAGAAATGAGCAGAATTGGAGAGTCAGATGTGTCCATCACTCTGAATAGTGCCAGGCACACCACCGGTGCCGGGTGAGCACGTTTGCTGCTGCTGTCCTTACATTACTGACTGGTCAGCTTGAATGGGTTTTGTCACTCTGCTGATGACACCTGGGACACAGCTATGCCCCCATTTGGTGGGTAGGTGAAGAAGCTAAAGGTGGGAAATGCTGACCCACGCCTAGTGAGAACCAAGAAAGAACAGAGCTGGTTCTCACCATTCCTGAAGCTAGAGGTGAAAGCAGAAGAACTCACACTAAAGGTGTGAATTCTTTTTAAAAAGCAGAGCATTTACTTGTGGACAATGAGCTGTCAGGGGCCTCCAGGCAGGATCATATCTGGTGTTGCCTGTGGGGTTCCCCCACCGCCCAGAGCTCATTTCAGGAGGCCCAGAGAGCAAGAGGCAAGGTTAGCCTGAGTGATGGGTTGTCACTGCACCTTCCTGCCCGTTAGAGTAAGGCAGAGGCATTCCTCTGCCTTCCTGCATCCAAAGGTTGCCCGGTGCCAGGCTCAGTTCACATGCTGTTTCTTCTGAGAAGCCTCCAGCTCCTGTGGCACTCACAGCCCTGAAAAACCCCCAACACTAGCTCCCCAAGTCCTTTGCTCAGGTCATCTGAGCATAGTGTCACCCTACCTGGATCCTGAGTCCCAGGACCCCACCTTCCATTGATCCCTTCCTCCCCCCGTATGGATTCTGGGCTCCATAGAGAAGAGGAGCTTTATCAACTTTTCTGTTTGGAGGTATTTCCCATGCTTGCACAGGATGTTTGGGAAAGGGAGAAATACCTCCACTGTGGAAAGGACAATGAACCTCTGGCATTTGCTTTGGACCAGAGGGCGTCAGGCTGCACAGCCCAGATAACCTTCACCCCAAACACAGCCCTGAAGAACGGGAGGACAGGGTGGGGGAGCCACATCTCTCCACTATCCAGGGACACCGCTGTCATCGCCCATCCCTCCCCCCAAAGCAGCCACCCCTCTGGGCTCCCAGCACATCCCGTCAGGCGGCCCCCTGCCCAGGCCTCTGAAACAGCTGGCTGATGAATCCATGGTGTAAGCTAAGCCAACAGCCCACAGCCAGCCTCCAAGCAAAATCAAAGTTTGCTTTTGATCTTATGCTTATGTTTTTAAGCCCCAAAGACTACCGGTTCTGGGAAGGACCGGGTCACTCCATGACCTTAGGAAGATTCTTGCAGCCTCTTTGACTCCAGGTTGCATCTCTTGACTTCCTTGGATTATAGTGTTTTCATCTTGTTGGCACTCAGTTGCCAAGTCCTGCTTCTCTGGAGGGAGGTGGTGAGGGTGAGGCCCGAGCTAAAGGAGAGGAGCCCTGCTGGGTGGCACCCTTCCCAAAGTGCCAGGCTGCATGTTGCAGCCACAGCTGCTGGCCGGTGGATGGTTGGTAGGTGGGGCCAGGCTGGCCGGGGCACCAAGGAGACAAGGCAGGGTTGTTGGCCAGTAGCCCCCACCTACTGACTTCCCCGTTACTTTTGTTTGCATTTGTTTTCTTATAAAGATACCAGCTGCATTTGAGAAAGAAAGTTTAAGCTACCAACTGAAAAAGTCAAAGTTGCCCCATCTCACTCCAGCTCCCTCCCTGGAGGTCGCCTCTCTTCGCCATTTCTGGTTTCAGTTCTTACTATGTTCACCTCTGTAACTCTAAAGCCTACGCCCCATGTCTTGATTTCTCAACCACAAATAGTTTCTCTTGGCTTCGTTTCATGAAAAATGTGAAGTGAACACATTTGTGTGACCTTTCTTCCTCTCAGCCTCCCAACGGGTTTGTTATTACTTTTAGTCCTGTGAGTCCAGTGCTTCCAAAGAGGGCCCTCTGAGCAGCTGCCTCACATGCAGGTTCCCAGGCCCCGGGCAAAATGATCAGAATCTGTGGTGGGACCTAGGAATATGTGCTTATACTCATCACCTCTAGTTCATTCATATGTACACTACAGTGTAAGAACCATCATCCTAATGCCCCCTGCATAACAAAATAAATCTCTTCACAGTTGGGATGGTTTTGTGATCAATCAGAAATCAAAGGAGGGATATCAGCAAAAATGAAGGAGAGAAGAACTCTGCATTCCGCTCCTCCATAAAAACAATGAAAATTTGGGCAAAAATTGTCAGAATCAACTTGTTTGGAACTCTGAAAATTAACCGAAAACTTGCAGCAACCTGGGCAATATCAAACTGATATTCAAACTTCCCAAACTGATCTTCAGATTCAATGCATTCCCTATCCAAATTCTGTCTTAAAAAAAATAATATGATTCTAAAATTCATATGAAATTACAAAGGATACAGAAGAGCCAGAACAGTCTTGAAAAAGTACAATGTTAGAAGATTCACACTTTCCAATTGCAAAACTTAGTACGACTACAGTAATCAAGACCATGTGGCACTGGCATTAGAACAGACACACAGGCGACAGAATAGAATTGAAAGTCCAAAATAACTCCATACATTTGTCGTCAGTTGAATTTTGACATGGCCGCCAAGACCATTCAATGGGGGAAAAATAGTCTTTTCAACAAGTGGAGCTGGGACAGCTCGATATCCATATACCAAAGAATGAACTTGGACCACTACCTTACATCATCTATGAAAATTAACTGCAAATGGACTAACTACCTTAATATAAAACTAAAACTATAATGTTCTTGGAAGAAAACATATGTGAAAATCCGAATGACCTGAGATTAGGCAACATTTTCTTACTGATGCCACCAAAAACACAAGCAGTCAAGAGAAAAGTGGAAAAATTAGGCTTCGCCAAAAATGAAATCTTTTGTTCGTCAAAGGACACTATCAAGAAAGTAAAAGATAACTCACAAATGGGAAATATTTGCAAAATACGTATCTGATAGAGGTCGAGTATACAGAATATAGAAAGAATCCTTACAACTCAGCAATAAAAAGACAACCCAAAGTAGCTTTCAGCTCAGAGGAGGCAACGGTGCAACTTTCTTTGGTCATCCTGAATCAGGGTTCATCCGACACCAGTCACTTCCACCATGCCACCAAAGTTTGACCCCAACGAGATAGATTAACGTGCACCTGGCAGAGGAGTCTGTGCCACGTCTGCCCTGGCTCCCAAGATCGGCCCCCTGGGTCTGTCTCCAAAAAGGTTGGTGATGGCATCGCCAAAGCAACCGGTGACTGGAAGAGTCTGAGGATTACAGTGAAACTGACCATTCAGAACAGACCTGCCCAGACTGAGGCAGTGCTTCCTGCCTCTGCCGTGATCATTAAAGCTCTTAAAGAACCGCCACAAGGCAGAAAGAAGCAAAAACAAAACAAAACAAAACAAATACCATTAAGTACAGTGGAAAGACCACTTTTGATGAGACTGTCAACATTGTCCGACAGAAGCGGCACTGACCTTTAGCTAGAGAACTCTCTGGAACCATTAGAGAGACTGGGGACGGCCCAGTCTGTGGGTGGCAGTGCTGATGGCCACCACCCTCGTGACATCACAGACGCCATCCACAGTGGTGCAGGGGAATGCCTGGCTAGTAGGAACTATAAAGGAAAATATTTCAATTAAAGATCACTTGACAACCAAAAAAAAAGACAACCCAATTTAAAAATGGACAAAGTACCTGACCCTGGCTGGTGTGGTTCAGTGGATTGAGGACCAGACTGCAAAGCAAAGGGTCGCCAGTTCAATTCCCAGTCAGGGCACAAGCCTGGGTTTCGGGCCAGGTCCCTGGAGCGTGGGAGGGGAGGGTGTGAGGGGCAATCACATGTTGATGTTTCTCTCCCTTTCTTTCTCCCTCCCTTCCCCTCTCTAAAGTAAATAAATAAATAAAATCTTTTTAAAAATAAATAAAAATAGGTAAAGTATTTGAACAGGCAGTTCCCCAAAGAGGATATACAAATAGCCAAACAGGCACATGAAAAGATGCTCAACATTAGTAATCGTTAGGGAAATGCAACTCAAAACCATAATGAGATACCACTTCACATCCATTAGGATGCGTTTAATTTGAAAAAGTGACAGTAACAAGTGTTGATAAGGATGTGAAGAAATTGGATTTCGCGTACATTGCTGGTGGAAATGTAAAATAGTATAACCGCTGTGGAAAAGTGTACCAGTTCCCCCAGATGTTCCTTAAACATAGAGCAACCATATGACCCAGCAATTCCACACCTTGGTGCTCAAGGAAAGGGAAACTGTACGTCCACACACAAGTTTGTACACAAGTGTTTATAGCAGCTTTATTCATAATAAAATGGAAACTTCCCAAATGTCCATCAACTGGTGTACAGATAAAATGTGGCATGTCCGTGCAATGGAGTGTTATTCGGCCATAAAAAGGACTGAAGGACTCACACAGGCCACCACACAGATGAATCTAGGAAATATGATGCTGGGGGAAAGAAACCAAACACAAAAGGCCACATATTATGTGGTGCCACTTACATGAAATGTCCAGAACGGGCAAATTCACAGACAGAAAGTAGAGTAATGGTTGCCAAGGCTTTTACTATTGTTTCATGTTGTCAAGGTTTCTAATGTTGACCTTTGTCCTCTCGTTAGCTGGCTTCCATCAGGGACTTCATGGTTGGCTGAATAGTCATCATGGTGGCTGGAGTGAGTTTCTCTCTCGGTCACACCGGCCTGCTGCTCCCAGGGGGTTGGGCCCTTAGTGAGAAAGTAGCTTTGGGAAGCGGCGGTCCTGTCTGAGGCCAGGCCGCTCCGTACTGTGCACCGTGGGGGTTGCTGGCAGGAGCTGTGCCGCACCATCTAAACCCAGAGTGCTTTACACTAGGCACTGTGAAAATGAGCAAAGTGGAGCAACACCCATTGGTGGGGATTTTACAGATGCGATGTCGGGTGAGAGATGTAAGATGCCAGACTGTATGTATATATGTATGATTCTGGACAGACTGTATTTTCCAAAGATGTCACAAACACAGAGATACCCAGAGATATCGCCTATCACACATTCTCTTAACAGTTTTTATTGTAGAAGATAACATCCAAAATAAACAACATACAGTTTCACAGATTATTATAAAGCAAATATTCATGTAGCCACTCCCCAGGTATTTATTGCCTTAGAACACAGGTGGCAAACACAAGGTCTGTGGGCTGAATCCAGCCCTCCACCTTGTTTCTACCCGGCGGCAGCGCCGAGCTCTCGCTTCACTGTTAAGGAGTAGTTACATTTACACAGTCCTAAAACTACATTCGGCCTTTCGAAGGCAACCTCAGGGCTGATATGGCCCCTGGTGAGAATGACTTTGACACCCCTGCTCTAGTGGGAGGGAGGGGAGTGCTGTAGATGGGTTCTGTCTGCTGTCTTGAACCCCGTCTTTGGCCCAGGGTCTCTGACTCACTCCTGCCCCTCTGGCCCTGAGATCCACGGGCCCTCAGAGCCCAGCACGTGGCAGGGGATGATCTTTTTTCCTGCGAATGGGAGGCCCCTTGACTTCTGAGTCTGTGAACACCCAGCTGAAAGACTACATTTCACCTTTCCTGACTGCTAGACGTGGCCATGTGACTACTGTGGAATGGTGGCTTCTGGACAACTTCCTGGAAACCTGGGCTTTGTTCCTATGAGATCCCTTCCAGGCATCACCCAGCCTCTGGGGGTGAGGGTGGGGCTTCAGTTGTTCCACTGTTGTGTCCCGTCCCTTCCCCCACCACACCAGCGCTGTTACTGCTCTTGTCCAGCGTCTCCCCTTTCCAGGAATGCCTATTCCCACCTTTGCCCTGGTGAACTCTCATTCACTCCTCTAAACCCACTCCAAGCGGGGCTCCTCTCCACAACCTCCCAGCCTCCTGGGTAGGTGGCAGTTTCCTATCTTCCCAGCCCTTCTCCACCCGGTCACTCAGTCCGAGGGGTCTGGCATGAGAGCAGAAGACACGGTCTGAGGCAGCATCCCTGTGGATGTTTGCTGGGCCAGCGTTCGCTGTTAGGAGTCAGACCCAGCCAAGGCCAGTCACAAGGGCATTCCGGCTCCATCTCTTTGATGAAAGTGTGAAGAGAAGGCGTGAACAAGGGCAGCTGAGGGGTGAGTTTGCACACTCCGGGCCCTGCCAGTCTCCCTGGGCAAACACACGGGTCGGGAGGTACAACATCCTCCTGATTCTGGGAAGGGCTGAGGGCCAGGACAGCATGCGTCCTCACGTCCTTGGCATGGTCAGCGTGGCCCTGGATGTCCAGCTCTGACTCACTCCTTGTTTGGGCAAACCCTGGCCTGGGTGCCAAGTCCCGAGGGTTTAACAAAGGCAGGTTGAGCAGAGATAGGATCTGAGGACCAGCGGTGGGAACAGCGTGGGTGCCTGGCATGTGTTTACAGCTGCTTCCTGTCCTGGCCCTCTGTCTGGAGGGCTGGGTGCGGCTGCCATCTGAGGAGGGGGAGGTGTGGGGACCCTCTCCAATGCACCCTGCACACTAGCAGCAGGTGACAGGGTTAAAACATAAAGTTTTGGTGTTTCAGGGAAGGAAGGCAAAGATGTCAATGTTAGAGATTATTACCTGAAATAGGCACAGAAGGTACCATTTCCAAACAGGTAAAAGGGAAAAAGAGGGAATAAGAAAAAAGTTTTAAGTTAATCCAAAGGAAGACAGAAAGGAGGAGTGGGCAAGGGGAGCTTGGACACAATCTGTTACAGATAAATTCTAATAGACATGTAATCACAGAAAATGTAAGGGGACCAAATGCTCCGGATAGGGGGGAAAGATCGTCACATTGTAGAGGGGAAAGCCGGTTTCCTGAAATTACGGGAGACCGTCCTACAAAGTTTTTTTAAAACCCACAATATTGAAAGTCAAGAGAGAGAAAAATACACCATGCAAAGGCTAACCAAGAGTGAACTTGTGAGCTCTGTTCATATCACATGAAACACAATTTGAGGCAGCAAAACTCAAAATTGACCTATTGGAAATACAAATATAAAACAAAACTGGTAATATTAACAAGAAAAAGAAGAGGCACAAAGAAAAACACTAGGAAAACAAAGTAGATTGAACCATAGATGCGCCAGCAAGTGAACAGAAATACAAGAGTCTGTTAGTCAATTTGATGCCAAACAGAGAAACTTTGTTTCCCAGAATGGAGTCCAAAAGAAATGTAAAAATTTGAATTGTCTTACAATGACATAAATCAGTAATGTGAAATCTGCCCCTCCCCCATGTTCAAATAGCTTTGCTAACAAATCCTACCTTTCAAGAAACAGATTGTTCCAATCTTGTAGAACTTATCTCAGAGAATAGAAAAATAGGAAACACCTCATTTTTTACAAGGCTAATATAATCTTGATATGCAAACTGAACAAGAACAGGGCAGAAAATAAAATTACTGGTAAATCTCACTCATGAACATTGATGCAAACTGAATCCAATAATGTATCGGAAAGATTATGGTGACAGCCAACTTGGGTTTATCCACAGAACGCAAGGTTGGTGTAGCATAAAATTACATAATGCCCCCCCCAATTATATAATATGAATCATCATATGAACAGAATAAAGGAAGAAAACCACAGTACTATTTCAATAGAGGCCAAAGAAAACCCTATCCAATAATTCAATTCATTCATAATAAAAAAGAGAACAAAAATAGGAATAAAAGCTAACAGAATGAAGGCAACTGCTAAGAAGCTATAGCAGACAACATAACAATGAATTATCACTGCCAGCCTGAGACTTCTACACGATGTGCTCCGCTGGACAACCCAGCCAGTGCAGTAAAACAAAAAGACAAACGAAAAAGGAAATAAAAGGTATAGGATTTAGAAAGAAAAACACAAAACTCTCATTATCTGCAGGCAATGTGATGATAAGGAAAACCCAAAGGCATCTACAAATAAATTGTTAGAACTTACTACAGGGTGCTGGATGCAAAGTGAAGTTCATTTGCATTCTACACATTAGCAAAAATCAAAAGATTGCAGTTTTTAAAAGATACCGTCTAAAATAGCAACAAAAGGATAAAGACTCCTGGAAAAAATCTAATAAAAGCGTCACCCTATCATATAATAAAAAAAAACAGCTGTGACACTTCTTCTTGTCATTATTACTCTAGGCACTCGAATCCATTTTACCCCTGCTGTTTGCTTATTACCTACTCTTGGTTCTGTTTGTTCAGTTTTTTAGTGGCTGATTTCCTGTTTGTAGAATAGATTTTTTACTTAATGTATCATTACATCTCTTTTAAATTTGTTGAGGGATTTTTTTTCATGATTAAGATAGACATAGCTAGTCTACTCAATCTTTATTAAACAGCTTTCTTGAGATGTACTTTACATACCATACAAGTCACCCATTTAAAGTGTACAATGCAGTGTTTTTTAGCCGACTCACAGCTGTGCCACAATTTTGGAACATTTTTCTCACCCCAAAAAGAAACTTTGTACTCAGTAGCAGTCACTTTCCAGTCACTTCCTATTTCCCCTCCACTCCCCTCCAAGTCCTAAACTAGCCTCTAAACTAAACTATCTTTACAAGGATTAGCTCTCCTGCACATTTCCTACAAATGGAACCAAATACTTATGTCTTTATGCCTAGCTTTTCACTTAGCATGTTTTCTAGGTTCACCCATGTTGCAGCCTGTATCAGTGCTTTGTTCTTTTTCATGGCTGAATAATATTCCTTGTGTGGATATAGCACATTTTGTCTTTCCATTCATCAGCTGATGGATATTTGGTTTGTTTCCACTCTGGCTATTATGAATAATGCTGCTATAAATGTTTGTGTACAAGTTTTCATGTGGATATGTGTTTTTCATTTCTCTTGAGTATATACCTAGGGTGGAACTGCGTGGACATGTGGTAACTTTATGTTGTTTAATCTTTTCAGGAATTGCCAGACTGTTCTCCAAAGTGGCTTCATCAGATTATATTCCCAACCAGCATTGTATGAGGGTTCCAATGTTATTTTCTGTTTCTTATAATAATCATCCTAATGGCTGTGAAATGGTATCACATTGTGGTTTTGATTTGTATTTCCCTAGTGACTAATGATGTCGAGCATCTTTTTGTGTGCTTATTGGCCATTTGTATATCTTATATGGCGAACTATCTATTCAGATCTTTGACTATTGTAAAAATTGGGTTATCAGGTTTTTATTATTAACTACAAGGGTTTTTTTAAGTATTCTAGATACAAGTTTCTTATCAGATGTATTGCATATGTTTGTCCTGGTATAAGGGTTGTCTTTACACTTTCTCGATGCTATCTCGTTAAGCACAGAAGTTATAAATCTTGATTCAATACAACTCACCTAGTTTTTTTCTTTTGGCACTCATGTCTTTGGTGGTTTATCTAAGAAGTCTTTACCTAACCGAAGGGCACATATATTTACTCCTATGTGTTCTTCTAAGAGTTAGGTACATAATCCATCTGCAGTTAAATTTTGTGTACAGACAGAGGTCCACCTTTATTCATTTGCACATGGACATCCAGTTTTCCCAGCACCTTCTTTGTTATTCCTTTCCATGTTGAATTTCTTAGTACCCTTGCCAAAAATCTATCGGACATGAATGTGAGACTTTTTTTTTTCCCCCGGACTCTCAATTCTATTCTCTCAGTCTGTATGTCTGTCCTAATGTCAGCACCACACTGTTTGGATTACTGTAACTTTGTAGTAAGTTTTGAAATCAATTTTGAGTTCTAGAACTTTCTTTTTCTTTTTCAAGATCATTTTGGTTATTTTGGATCCCTTCCATTTCAACATGAATTTTAAGGTCACCTCATCCACTTCTGCAAACAAGCTATCTGGGATTTTGACAGGGATGTCGTTGAACCTGTAGATCAGTTTGGGGAGTATTGCCGTCTTAACAACAGCAAGTGTTCTCATGTATGAACGTGAAATAGATTTCCATTTATTTGGGTCTTATTTAATGTCTTTCAACAATGTAGTTTTCAGAATATAAGTTTTTCACTTATTTTGTTAAATTTCTAATTTTTATTTTATTCTTCTAAGTATTTTATTCTTTTCAATGCTATCGTAATTGTTTTCTTAATTTTTTTTCACATTGTTCATTGCTAGTGAATAGAAACACAATAGTTTTTTGTACCCTGCATCCTTGATAAGCTTGTTTGTTCATTCTAATAATATTTTAGTGGATTGTTTAGTATTTCCTATATACAATATTATTTCATCTATAAATAGTGATAGTTTTACTTCTTCCTTTACAGTCCTGGCCTGACTGAGCTGTTTAAAACCTCAATACAATTAAATAGAATTTAGTAAGAGCAGACACCCTTGTCTTGCTCCTGATCTTAGGCAGAAGGTGTTTAGTCTTTCCTCACTGGGATGCCCCTTATTAGATGGAAGGAGAGCCCTATTCCTAGTTTGCTGTGTGTTTTATCGGGAAAGGATGCTGGATTTGTCCAGTGCTTTTTCTGTGTCTGTTGAGATGATCATATTGTTTTTGTTCTTCATGCTGTCAATATGCACTATATTAGTTGATATTTGGATGTTAAAATAACTTTGCATTCCTGAAATAAATATCACTTGGTCATGTTGTGTAGTCTTTCTTATACGTTGTTGGACTCACTTTGCTAATATGCTAAGTCTTTTTGCATCTCTATTTATAAGATTATTAGCTGCAGTGTTCTTGTGACGTCTTTGTCTGACTTTAGAACACGGCAGTTCTGGCCTCATAGAGTTAGGAAGCATTCCCCCCTCTTCTGTTTTCTATACGAGTTTAAAATTAATTGATGTTAGTGCTTCTTTTAACATTTGGTAGAATTTATTAGTGAAGCCATCTGGCCCTGGACTTTTCTTTGGTGGAAGCTGTTAAAATCACTAACTCAGTCTCTTAACTTCCAGATCCATTCACAGTTCCTGGTTCTTCCAGAGTCAGGTTTGGTAGTTTGTGTTTCTAGGAATTTGTCCATTTCACCGAGGCTTATCTACTTTATTGGCAAAAAATTGTTCACGGTATCCCCTTATCACCACTTCCGTTATTAGCAAAATATCATTAGTTGATAGCTCATATTTCATTCCTGATTTCATTAATTTGTCTTCTCCCTTTTTGAAAGGTCAATTTAGCTAAAGGTTTGTTCATTTTGTTGACCTTTCAAACAGTCAATATTTGCTTTCATTGATTTTTCAGTTTTTTAGCAGCCCAGAACAGAACATGGTCTGTCTTGGCACAGGTGCTCTGGGCGCTTGAAAAGAATGTGTATTCTGCTGCTGTTGGGTAGTGTTGTATAAATGTTGATTAGATCTTGTTGTTTAATGGTGTTACTGAGTTTTTCTATCTTCTTGCCTATTTTTGTCTACTTCTATCCATTGTTGAGAAAGAAGTGTTGAAGCTCCAACTATAATTGTCGATTCGTCTATTTCCCCATTCAGTTTGATCAGTTTCTGCCTCGCATATTCTCCAGCTCTGCTGTTCGGTGCACACACATTTAGGATTGTTCTTCTTGGGGGGCTGACCCTTTCTTCTTGAGGGGCTGGCCCTTTTATCTTACGTCTTTCTCTGTCCCTGGTAATTTTCTTCATGAAGTCGACTTCATCTGATATGAAAATAGCCATTCCTGCATTTATGTTACTAATGCTTGCATAGTATATCTTTTCCTATCCTTTCAACCTACACATGTCATTGTATTTGAGTGAGTTTCTTTTAGATAGTGCATATTTGGGTCACGTTTTCTATTTACTCTATCCATCTCTGTTGTTTAATTGTTGTATTTAAACCATTTACATTTAATGTATGTATCGATACGGTAAAGCTTACCTCTGCAGTTAATTTCTGTTGACTGTTTGTTTGGTTTCTCTTTTCCCGTTTCACTGTTTAACTTTTCCTGATTTCATGTGGTTTGCTCGGACATCTTTTAGAATTCCATTTTGAATTATTGATAGTATGTTTTTTAAAAGAAAATAATTTAAAGAAAATAACTTTTAAAGGTTACTTATTTTTAGAGAGAGGGGAAAGGAAGGAGAAAGACAGAGAGAGAGAAACATTGATTGGAAGCCCCCAGCCAGGGACCTGGTCCACAGCCCAGGCATGTGCCCCAACTGGGAATCAAACCAGCAACCATTTGATTTGCAGACTGATGCTCAGTCCACTGAGCCACACAAACCAGGGCTGAATTACCTACAGTATGTTTAAGCGTACCTCTTTGCACAGCTCTTTAGCGGTTGCTCTAAGATTACATTATATAAACAAAATTCAGCAAAGTCTACTGGTGTTAACCTTTTACCATTTCGAATGAAGTGTAGAAAGCGCCCCTCCCTTTGTGTCCCGTTACCTTCCTCTATTTATTTTACAGTTATCTTAGATACTTCCTCTACATACTGTACCCTGATAACAACTTTAGGCAGTGTGATAATTTTTGCTGCAATCATCAAACATAATTTAGAAAACTCAAGAGGAGAAGGAAAGTCTATTGTGCTTCCAAGACCTGGCTTATCGTGTTCTTCCTTCCTTCCTGATGATCCAAGCTTCCTCCTTCTACCACTTCCTTTCTGTCTAAAGAACGTCTGTCACAGCACATCTGCCGATGACAAATTCACTTCGTTTTCCTTCGACTGAAGACACATTTATTTTCCCTTCATCCCTGAAGAATATATGCACTAGATAATGAACTCTGGGTTGACATTGTTTTCCTTCCAGCACTTAAAAAATCCCTGCTACTTTCTCTGTTCTCTGTGTTCTGATGAGAAATCCTCAGTTGTTTGATTTGTAAAGTGTTCTTTTTCTATCTGGCTCCTTTCAATATTTATCTTTAGTTTTCAGGTTTTTTTAATTTTTAAAATTATGTTGTGTCTTGGTGTGGATTTCTTTGGGTTTATCCTCTTTGGGGCTTGGGCAGCATCTTGAATCTGTAGGGTTTTTTCATTTACTTTTGCTAAATGTAGGACATTTCTAGCTATTATTTCTTTGAGTATTTTTCCTTATCCCCACCCTCTTTGTCCTCTCCTTTTGGAATTCCAGTGACGTGGCTGTTAGATCATCTGTTATGATCCCACATTTCCTGAGGCTCTGGGGAGGTTGTATTTTTTTTTTTCAGTCCATATTCTCTCTCTTGTTGAGATGTGATAACCCTATTGTTCTATCTTCAAATTTCCTGATTATTTCCTCTGCTCTCCCCCCATTTCGAGGTTGAGCAAAACTCTAAACTGCTGTAGTCCCATCCACCTTGGCCAGAATCAGAAGCTCTCCTTGGCATGAGGAAAGCTATAAGAAAATAGAACTTAATTTGTATCTTCTGGATATAGAAGGACTTCTTGATGGATAAAAACGAAGATAGAAACCACACAAGGAAAACCTCAATAGATTTAAATACTCAAAAAAATATCTATAACAGTCTGAGAAAAAATCATTAATACCATAGATTAGGTAGCAAATGGTAAAGGAATATGCCACATATATGATAGCAAGTAATGTTTCTAACATAAAAAGTGAGAAAAACATCCGTGTTCTATGTGGGTACATAGACAATTCATTAAAGAGGAAATTAAAATGAGTGATATAAATTGGAAAAGAAAATTTAACACCTAAAACTAATATAAAAGAATATTGAATGTCAACTGTAAAATTTTTTTAAATTTAAACTCATTACTGTCCAAACAAATGCCAAGTAAAGTTGACATTTTCTACTACCCACTTAGTAAACTTAAAACTGAACACCCATCACTGGCGACAAGAATGAAAATGTATACTCAGGTCAGGGGTCTAGTGGTACAGCCTCCTGGGCTTATGAAAAATGACATTCATAGCAGCATTATTTACAATAAAAAAAAAATCGTCATTTATAAAACTGTCTTGAGGGAGGGTTGCATAACCAAAATAATCATCGTCAAGGTCAACCCAGTGTCCACCTGGAGCCAAAAAGTACTGTTCACCAAGCCCCTGAACAATCCTTTTACAAGGATTTGTAATCCTTTTAATCAAGTCCATTATCACACCCATTTTACAGAAACTCAAGGACAGACCACCCTCACCACGCCCCGCCCTGCCCTGGGAGTGGTGGAGACAGACATTTATTTCCACCCTGGCTCTGTCCAGCTCCCAAGGCCATCTTGTAGGCAGTTAGAAAGAACAATAATCAAGAGGACGTATTTAACAAAGTAGGGACAAGTTTACAATATGATGCTAAATGAAAAAGGAGGATGCAGAATCACTTTATGGTTTTAAGTGGAACGAGTACAGATTGTTGCAAAATGCAGACAAGGAAGGACTCTGAGAAGGAAAAGGTCAGGAGAGAGGGGCCATGACGGCAGTGTAGATGGGGGTGCGGGGTGCGGGGTGAGGGCACTGCTGCCACCTCACAGAGCCTTGGCTGGCCTCCCCCAGGCTCCCGGGGGAGGGGGGGCTGGGCCACACAGAGACCACCATCTGGCGCAGTTGTGCAGGCACTCGGGTGTCTGTCAACCAGAGCTCCCTGCCCCACTGGGGAAGGTAGGGCCACAGTGCCCTCCCATGCTGACAAAACAGCCAGCGGCAGAACTGAAATCAGATGAGTTCTGAAGGTCAAGGGAGCCAGGAAGGATGTCTCAGGAACCTGAAGGGCGCTCAGGAACGGCAGCAGAGGACCCAGGATCAGCCATAGCCTCCCCTCCAACGTTGCAGCCTCCACCACGGACGACTTCGTAACCAATGGTGAAACTAAGACTAGGAAAGGCTAACTCACTAGCCTGAATTGTGAATCCACAGGCTGTTTGTCAAAGGGTGCTCTGCGCATGAGTGCAGGTGCTGCCCCTCCCAGGCAGAGCACCTCAGATTCCCAGAGCAGGGCAGGGTGACACCGGAACCAGAGCTACCTCTTGGAGCACTGTCTTGTTCCAAGAAACATATGCTGCACTGGAGGGAAACATCCTTAACTGTTTCAAAGCCGAGAGATAGAAGGGATGTTGTTTTCCCCTTCCCCTGAAATGAAATCCCTTAACTAGGAGCTTCCCAAACCCCAATCCCAAGGAATTGGACCCTAAATTTAGATTGTCCTTGGAAGGTCACCGGATAACCCTGACTCAGGGTCAGCCAGCAGCTGCTCAAGATAACTTTGCTTTTCTGCTGACTCAGGCCTTTCCCTCACACAATTAATGAGATCCTGCTGCACTTCCCCTGGGGAAGAGAACAATGGCTGTAGATGAGCAGGTGGCCTTGGCTGGTACGAGCCCTTTGCCACAGATCAGGGACTGAGGCCCCTACCCAGCCCCCGGACCCCCGGTGAACTCCGTTTGCAGACCCTGGTCCACTGTGCAGCCCCAGCCACGCCCGCCTCCATCTGTCCCTTGGGGCTCCGCCCCTTCCTACCTCTGGGTCTTGGCTGAACTGTCAGCTCCTCAGAGAAGCCATAGCTCTTGCACCACACTGCTTTCTCTTTCCCACGGCAACGGCACACCTGCAAGGGCCTTACGCAGTTACTGCTTGAGGGTGGGAGCTCCCTGGGTTGTGCTCCACTAGAGGATGTGCTTGGTGCACAAATAAGTAGCCAGGAGGTCCTCTTGAGTGGCGGGAAGCGTGGGCTGTCCTCATGCCTCCTCTCCCCACTCCCCCTTCCCGACCCCACCCCCAGGTAGGTCTGGGCTGGGCCTCTGAGGTGGCTCTGGTTCCACTGTGGGCCAGGGCCACAACCAATGCAGTGGTATTGAGATAGAAATCAGATTGTGATAGGTAGAACCTGACATCCCCAAGATACTGTGGTCCCCAAGATACTGTGAGGCTGTCCCCAGAGTCATGGGATCGCTGGGGGCACCATGGGATGCCAGGCTGGAGGTGGGTCCCACAATGGGCCCCAAAGTGGTAGAGAGAGGGAGGAAGGTGGGCAGGCAAAGGGGGAGAGCCTCACACGTCTGCACCCCGAGCTGGTTAGAGGGCCAGCGAGCAGCCCCCTACCTGGTACAGCTGCATGAATACGGCCACTGTGTTGAGATTCATTCCTGGATACTGGTTGGGAAAACCAACAAGCAGATGGGCAGTTCCAGCCTGGGCCTCTGGGAGCAAGGTTAGGAGATGGGGAAAAGAGGCCTCTAAGAGGAAGTGACCTCGGCAACACAATGTAGATGGATGAGCAGGCCCCAAGCCAAGGGACATGCACTGCAGGCAGAAGAGGCTGTGGGTGAGAGACAGACCGACCTGGGGTCTGGAGGGAGGTGAGCCTGGGTGGAGCAGGGAGTGTGCTGCTGGACTGATCAGGCCCAGTGTAGCCAGGCACATGTCACCATAGGCCACTCCGAGGAGTCAGCACTTTGTCCATGGGCAGTGAAAGCCATGGAGGGTTTGAAACAGAGTGTGAGCCAGGGGAAAAGCCTATAGGGGTGGCCCAGCTGCCCTCAGGAGAACAGACCCAGAGGCAAGGATGGGGCCCAGACAGCCTGAGGCAGGGCAGCTATCCTGGGAAGAAGGCAGTGTGGAGCATGGTGGGGGGAACCTGGGCAAGGTCCCTAAATTTGGGCTGGTGGGGAGCAGGATTGAGGGGGGGCGGGTGGGTGGTACAGGTGGTACAGTGGATGGGAGAGGGGGGATGTCCAGGAGGGTCTGCATGGTGGAGGGGGAGTGACCGACGGTTTGTAACAGGAGGGTAGGTAGCAGCCAGTGAGGTGGTAGCTGGGAGGAGGCAGTGGTTCTTGGTGCTGGGAGGTGAGGTGGGGCTAACAAAGGGGGTAAAACTTCCCCCACATACCACTCCTGCCCACAGGGCCCAGCAAACTTGCCTAACCTCCCCATGCTGGAGGAACAGGGTATTGGCCTTATCTCAGAGCCACCTGGGGAAGGAGAAGGGACAGCTTTGTCAAAGCTCCCAGGGTGTGGCTGGCCTCAACACACTAGGTCTTCTCGATGGAGGGCCCTGTCTAGCAGAACCAGGCACATCGGACCATAGGAAAGCACAGGCGTACCAGGGGCCCCAGTCCAGGACCAAGCAGACTTTGCTGGAAACAAAGGGGCTGACAGGGAGTGGGAGGGGGCTGCCAGAACCAGGCTGGTGCCCCCATGGGGTTGTGGGCTACAGGGCCTGGTGCCCCACCTGAGCTTAGGGGGGCCTCAGTGTTCAACCCGTTGGGCCTTTTCAGAAACTGCTGGGCCATTGTGCAGAAGAATGCCCGGAAATCCCGCACCTCCCTCCTCCAGCGAGGATGGGGGCTCTTCCTCCTGGCCAGGAAACTCCAAATTGACTTCTGGAGGGCGGTCTGGGGGCTGGGGTGCCAGGGTTACCACTGCTGGGAGGGCAGAGCACACACCCTCTGTCCCTTTGTGTCTCCCCTGTCTGAGGGCCAGAGTGGGCCACCGGCTGCTCCTGAGAGTACAGCTCTATACTGGGTCATTGGGGAACCCTGGGGACTTCCTGAAGTGGTGTTGCCTGAGCGGGGCCTCCCAGGATGGGGGGATGGGAAGCATCTCAGGAAGAGGAGCGGTCAGTGCGAAGGTCGGGAGGTCTGGAATGTGTCTGCAGCAGGGGCAGAGTCGGGGTCTTCTGAGAGAGACAGTGTCTGTGCCGCCTGCTTCGTGTTGGGGCCTCGAACCAGTGGGCAATGGCGCTGGGCAGGACCTTGGACGAGGCAGGAGGCCAGCGTGACTCGCACAATCCTGCCTGGTCTTTTAGCCTGCGGGAGAGACAGCGCCAAGTCTTAGAGGGGCACCGAGCAGTAAGGATGAGGTGAAAAAGCCTGGGTCGGGCTTCGGGCTTCTGGAAAAAACAGGCCGCGCTGTGCTCGGCCGCGAGAGTCCCCCACGCAGGCCTCTGCATGGTGGTGATGGTAGGGACTCCCGCAGAACCTGGCCCAGGAAGAGTGGAGGCCCGGAGGTAGAGGCCATCAGCCTCGCTCCAGGAAGTGCAGGGGAAAACTGGGGATCATGTAGCTCCAGAAACGGCGAGGCAGGGACGGGCAAGGAGGTGGCCCGAGGAGCGCGAGCGCAGCCGCCCCTGGCCCAACCGGAACGTGCTCAGCATCGACTAGAAAACCACCGGTGAGGGATCCGGGGCGGTGGCCGCGGGGGGCGTGGTTCCGGCATCCACCGCTATCCCCACGCGCAGTTATTTGCCTACCTACCGGATGCTATAGGGCGCCATGATTGGCTGCGGGTCGATGGCCCGTGCGCCGATTGGCTGCTTGGACTCGGCAGCTGAGCCCGAGTCCGCCCCCCGAACCTTCAAATACGAAGGACCACAAGCGTTCCCGGCAGAAGCGAACTGTGCTGCAGGCGAGTGGGGCTATCTGGCGGGTCGTGGTGAGCCGGTTCCGGGAGCTCGTAGGTAGCAGGATCCACACGCGGCGCCCACCTGCTCGGTGGAGCCACTGCCGAGCCCCTTTCGGAGGTTCCGGGGCCGTCGGGCGCGCGTCTCACCTCCAGCCATGGGGTCAGCGGCACTGGAGATCCTCGGCCTGGTGCTGTGCCTGGTAGGCTGGGTGGGCCTGATTCTGGCATGCGGGCTGCCGATGTGGCAGGTGACCGCTTTCCTGGACCACAATATCGTGACGGCACAGACCACCTGGAAGGGACTGTGGATGTCGTGCGTGGTGCAGAGCACGGGGCACATGCAATGCAAGGTCTACGACTCGGTGCTGGCGCTGAGCACCGAAGTGCAGGCGGCGCGGGCGCTCACGGTGAGCGCCGTGCTGCTGGCGCTTGTCGCGCTCTTCCTGACCCTGGCGGGTGCTCAGTGCACCACCTGCGTGGCCCCGGGTCCCAGCAAGGCGCGCGTGGCTCTCACGGGTGGCGCGCTGTACGCTCTCTGCGGGCTGCTGGCGCTCGTGCCGCTCTGCTGGTTCGCCAACATCGTGGTCCGCGAATTCTACGATCCGACAGTGCCAGTGTCGAACAAGTACGAACTGGGTGCCGCGCTGTACATCGGCTGGGCAGCCTCAGCGCTGCTTATGTGCGGCGGCGGCCTCGTGTGCTGTGGCGCCTGGGTCTGCGCCGGCCGTCCCGATCTCAGCTTCCCTGTCAAGTACTCGGCGCCGCGGCGGCCCACGACCAGCGGCGACTACGACAAGAAAAACTACGTCTGAGGGCGCTGGGACGGAGGAGCCCCTCGTGCCAGCCGCGCTCACGGGCCGGAGGACTGGCCAGGGAGCCTTGCATGGACGGAGGCCTCCGTTGGGCCGCGCCGCGCACTGGTTACGCGGAACGCATCCCACCAGCGGGACCCTTCTCGGGCCCGCAGCCGGTCCGCTCCGACCGTCTCTTGCAGGGCACTAGGCGATGCCCTGCCCTGAACAGGCAACGCGCACTTGGGAAGATTTGCTCGGCTTCTTTTCCGCGGGAAGTGCTGGCTCCGACGAGGGTAGGACGCGGGTTCCTTGGCTGTATGGGCACTGGACTAAAGATGCCGCTTTTCTCCCTGTCCCTCGTGGTCTTGGACGCCACTGTACTTTCCAGCGGCTCCTGCTGATTCCAGAGGGACAGACTGAGGTGCCTGAAGGTTGTGCGCAGCTGGCCTTTACCCCATCAGCAGGGCCTGAGCCCAGGGTCCAAGAGATTTGGTTTGGAGCTCCCTCCCTCAACCCTGCAGCTCTACCGGCGTACAAGATATGAGTGTGGGGCAGGGGCCCTGCTCTCCTTCACAGTTTGGGGGAGGGTAAGAATTTGTTTAGTAAATGGTTTGAATACTTCTCCACCTGTGTTCCATTGTCTGTCCATCCAGTCACCACCTGTGCCCAGAAGCTCCCACCTACCCACCCACAGACTCATCCCTGAAAGGCCCTTGTGAGGACCTCCCACAGCTGGCTCTGGAGTCTGTAAGACCCCCCCTCAGCCTTTTGTTGGGTCTTCCCCGCCACCTGATCATACTGGGTAGGAAACAGCCACAGCTGTTTCCTACCCAGGAAGGTGCTGTAGTCAGATCCTGAGTCCCGGAACCTGGGGAAGAGGGTGGAGACCCCAGCAGAGGATGCGGATTGGACCCCCTCCTCCCCAAGCCAGTGTGTGGTGGGCTTGGGCTGCAGGAAGTGCTGAGGGTGGGTTGCTAGGCTGCTGGCCTTGCTTAGAAGAGGCTGGGCTCCATAGGGGGTTGTTTTCCACCTGCCCTCTCATGGCTTGCCTAACTCGGAGTCACATCAAATGACCACAGACATCTGCACAACGCAAATGGAGCCCTTTCTCCCAGTGTGCAGTGAGAACAGGGGCAAATCCAGGACGCGTGCTGAGCTCCAGCAGAGCTAGCTGCAGGTGGGCTAGCACATTGCCCCGGGAGGAGGCCCCATGGCCAATTGCCTGGAGAGTGCCCAGGCTCAGCTCCAGCTCCTGTCTGGACTCTTCTGCCAGTCTTCTGTGCGGCTGTGCCCAACCTGATGGCCATCCCAGACTGGTGCCAAACATCATCTGCTAGGAGTACCCTGTGTGACCTTCCTCCGGTGGGTGGGACCCCTGGGAACCACACTGGCCCTAGTCAGGTACCTGGGGGTGGGGGCTGCAGGAGAGCAGAACCAGAGCTGTTAGAGCAACTGAGAGCTCATTGCTTCCAGCCCTGTCCTAGGCACTTGAAATCAATTTTTACCTTCTGCCAAAGGTTAGGGCAGAAAAGAGCAGTGGACGGGAGCAAGGGAGGCATTCTAAGCCTGGACAGCAGAGAGGCTTAGCATCTGTCCCCAACACCAGCCTCAAGGGCTCTGCAGAAATGCCTGGGTCACATCCAGTGGTAAGGAGTCTCCCAGGCTTGGTCAGGCTTCTTGAGGGCGGCAGGGCAGGGGTGGGAGAACCCGAGGACATGGGCTCTGAGAGGCTGCAGCAGAGCCAGTGAGTGGGACTTCTAGGGAGGCCAAAACACCTGGTGGTCTGAGCTCCCCCAGCACAGAGGACCTCAGCAGCCCCCCATGGCAGTCCCACCTGGCCTGTGCAGCAGGGATCAAGGATAGCTCCTGAGTGCAGGATTCTGTCACCCTGGTCTTTGTAAGGCTGCTCCTGCCCGCTGGGGCCAGCTAATACCAGCTATGGGGTATTTGGCCAGGAGCACTCTGTATCCTACACAAGCCCAGAGCTCTCCAACTTTTTCAGACACCAGGCATCAGCTGGCCTTCTGAAGGGCAGTTACACAGACTCAGATTTTGCACACAGCCAAGGTGGGCAGCTTGAGAGCAAGCCCTGGAGAGCCCATGCCAGGAAGAGCAGGGGCAAACTCCACTGCCAGAGGTCAGGAGAAGCTAGCCACCACTGCCACCAACCTTACTGTGCCAACTACCCCTTCCCAAGGGCTGCCTTGAGACCTGGCCACATCTACCCATACCCTCAATTCCAGGCCACTGTTTCTAGGCTCCCCCCAACCTAAGAGCCCACCCAAACCACTCTGCCTCCACCTGTCCTCAACCCCAGGAACTGCACCCAGGTGGCCCTGTCCTTCCAGCCTGTCATCAGTGACTTGTATGAACAGCTCTCTCCTCCCCTGAAACAGGTGAGGTACCAGACAGACCTCCCAAAGGGCAGGAATGGATGGAAGCAGGGAGCATTCTCGCTTCCAGATCAGGCTCCAGAGACATCTGGGATAGTGGGATCAGCTGATCCCATGGCTCCCCTGAGAATTATTTCTGTTCTGAAAACTTAGGAGGTTGCCACTGTCCTGTCCAGCTCCGACATTCTGTGACCAAGACACAAGTGAAGCTGACCTTGGGGTCACTGTGTCTCCATCAGGGCAGGGGGCACTCAGCCAGCCCCACCCTTCCGGGCTTGGGGCCTCACTGTGCGCCTGTGGGGCCAGTGGTGTATGGACAGATAGGTGCTAGAGGGTAAGATGACAATCCCGGGAGTGGGACATGATCAAGAAGTTGAACTTGAGATGCTGCCAAGGCTAGGAGAACAGGAGGAAGTGGAGAGAGGGTGGACAGAGCCAGGTTCTGGCTGGCACCGCTGGGAAGTGGTCAGCGCAGGTGCTGTGTAGACATCCACGTGCTCAGGAGCCTGGCCTCTGCCCATGGCCGTCCTGACACCCCCCACCCGTGCCGATTCCCTGCTGGGCCTGCGGGCGTTCAGGGCACAGGAACAAGGCTCCTATGAACCCACAGAAGGCTCAGGGCACAAATAAGTGTTGGCCCTGTGACTGGAGCAAAGGATGGGGCACTGAACCTAAAAAGCATTTTATTCCATAAAAAAACCACTGTTCCTACATTTAAAACTATGTCCATAACTTACAATCTAAATAAAAGCCTATTAATATAAATAAGGAGAAGGAGGTCATTTCTGAAGAAATCCAACTCTAGAAAAGAAAAAAGAAAGACATTTCAAACAATTCTGATATCTCCCCAAAGTGAACACATTGCCCCAACCTTCCCTCTGACATGTGCCAGGCTGCTGCTTCTGAGTAGCCTCCACCACACGCGGGGCAAGGGCCACCCCAGAACTACCAAGGCACCTGACCCAGCCGTCCTCACTGCACCCTCCTGGCCAGGTCTAGGCTGTCATTTGCTTGACAACCCCGAGGGCCTTCTGGACACCCAGCACCTTCTTACCTTGCAGAGCCTTCCCAGTGGCTTGTCCAGCTTCAGTAACCCTCCCCTTGCTGGGAGCATCTCCCTGCCACCCCCCCAGCACACTGCTCCTCACCCTTCCTGGATGGCCCATCCTGCACCGTGTCTTGGTGGCAGGACACACAGCAGCATCGGCATCATCACTGAGCAGACTACAGGGGAGGGGCTACCTCAAATACCAGCCTCACTGCGGGAGAGCACCGCCTGTAACCTCTGATTGGGTCATAAACTTATACCTCTGCCCCCACCCTAAGGCCCTGTGGTGAGGCTCAGCACTTGTCTAAGGGGTATCAGCCCCATTTTGGATAAAGAAACAGGTAACGTACCCAACAGATCTTGCTAAAGGCCCTAAGGGTCTGGCCCCAGGGCCCCTCCCCAACACAAAACCTGTGTACCCCAGCCCAACCTGTGAGAGGGAGTGTGGGGTCTCTCAGCCCCCTATGCTATTCTCAGCAATGCTCACTGGGCCCCAACAGGGAAAGGGTCCCCACTCTTACAGCTTCCAGCTCACCATGGACGGGGAAGCAGGAGAAGCCTGGGCTGGCACGAGGGGAGCCCGGACGTCAGAGCCTTGAGAGGCCCGACAGCCACAGCAGTGGCCCCAGTGCAGGCTCAGGAAAAGGCAGGGCTGGGTGTGGGCATGCGCTGTGTAGGGGGTCACTGGACACAGAGCAGCTCCCGTGACCTGCTCAGCTGTGGCCCATTTCCTCAGAAGCCCCTCACGAAGGAGGCCTTTCAGTTACAGCCACATGCTGGTGCAGGGCCAAGAGCCGACGTTTTCCAATTCCCGGCTGAGTGGCTGACAACAGCATGGCTTTCCCAAAAGCCAAGCACATGCGGGCCTGGATAGAGGCCCTTGTGTGCCCCGGCCCAGGGCCTGCAGCCAGGCTGGAGGGGCAATGAGGCTCCAGGTGGCCCCCTAGGGGCACCCTCATTGCCGGCAATGCCAAAGGCCTGTGTGTCCCTGGCTGTTGCTCAGTCCACAGTGTGTTTGGGAAGAGAGCAAATGCCAACTGTTTCTGAAGAGGTCCCAGGAACTTAAAGCAATTAGCTTCCCAAAAAGGCCTCATTGTGGCATTGCCGCCAGCACAGAGACAGACATTCTGGGGGAAAATGTGTTGCCCCCAAACCTCAGGAGCTCCACTCTGGTTTGAAAACCAAGTAGAAGTCTGGCCTTTGGAGGAAAAGAGTGGGGAAACCACAGCAGGAATCAAGAGGGGCCATTAGCAGCGCTGGCTTTGTGGTGGCCGGCCACCCCCCAACCCCCACACTCTGTCCCCACACTCACCCTCAGGACAGAAGGGAAACAAGCGCATCTAAAAACTTGCTCCGATCCTCCGCTTTCAGTTCAATTACTGCAGTAATGAAAGAAAAACATCTTGTGAGACGGGAGGAGTCGGGACGGGAGTGAGGGAGAAGTGAGAAAAACAAGTCAGAGCACATTAACTTCCTCTTCCCACCCATCCAGGACTGGAGCCCTCCAGCACATTCCAAAATGGACCTGGTTCCTTGGTGGCCTGGAATATTCTGGACTAAGAGGTTATACTTCTCCATTCCTCTGTATTTAATCTTCAGTAACTTCCAGCTGTCCTGTTGGTGAGGCTGGGGTTGTGGTCTGCAGGGAGGACCCCCCCCAGGCAGCCAGGGGCCTAGCACTGACAGGCAAAGGAGGCAACACGGGGATGTGATGGCTTAGACCACAGTCCTGGGCTGAGATGGGCCATCCCATCCTGTGGGACAGACAGCTGCCCCACAGTGGGCTGCAGGAGGCCCTGGGGTCTGTCAGGCAGAGGCCCAACCTTCCATCCTGCTCTGGCCAGTCCCTCAGCTTCAGTGTCCTCTTCTGTGAGGGGGACACAATGCAAATTGCCTCCATCTCTGGGGGGGGCCACCGGGCTCAGACAAACACATGGGCCCCCCTCAGACAGCTAACCGGGCTGGCCTAGTCCTAAAAGCGGTCTGTGCCGTGGGTCACGGCTCTAGGAGGCCCAGGCCCTGCTCACCCAGGCAGTATTGGCCGTGACTCCCGTAGCCTCCCGCCCACGATCTCACCCACAGGGGAAGCCAAGCAGCTCCTGCCCACAAACCCTCCCCAAGTGGGCCCAGGACATCCTGCAGGCCAGCCAGCACCAACCTCTCCCATCTCTCCAACACAAAAGTGAAATCACCCAACAGAGCCGCAGCCTGAGTGGGCCCAGTGTGAAGAAGCCGGCTCTGGACACTGAGGCTGCTGGGACGAAGACTGGGCCCTGAGCGCAGTGACCGTCAGGTGAAGTCTTCTGTCCTTATTTCTTCACGCTTTCAATTTCCCACTCTCTTCTCCTTCTGGCACCCCCATGATGTGAATGGTGGCACGCTTGATACTGTCCCAGAGGACCTTTAAACTATCATTTTTTGGATTTTATTCTTTTTGCCGTTCTGATTGGGTGTTTTCTGCTACCTCATCTGCCAAATCACTGATTCAATCCTCTGCTTTATTTACTCTACCGTTGACCCCTTCTAGTGAATTCTTCATTTCTGACTGGTCCTTTTTTATGTGTTCTATCTCCATTTTTATGTTTCCCATCTTTTTGCTGATGTTCTCATTGAGCTGTCTATTCTCCCCCAAAGTTCACTATGCATCCTTACTTATAACCAGCGTTTTGAACTCTGCATCTGGTGTATTGCTTGTCTTCATTTTGTTTAGTTTTTTTTCCTGGAGTTTTGTCCTGTTCTTTCATTTGGAACATGTTTCTTTGTCTCCTCATTTTGGCTGCCTCCGTTTGTTGCTGTAACCACAGTAGGCCGACCCCACGGAACAGGACTCGGGTGACTGCCAAACATGCCCCATTCAGTGTGTTGCTTGTGGAAGTGGTGGGGCGGCACTCTGGTGTGGTATAAATCTGTCTATTGGGTGCACTGGCTCTGGGGCCTCCTGGGAGATGCAGGCCAAAGTCAGCCGCTGTCTGTGTCCTGCCTGAGGCCACCTGGCATGAGCTACAAAGTGATCTGCGGGTGGTTGCCACCTTTTGCTGGGCTTAGAGGTACCCAGAAAAGCCAAGCCACAAACCAAGGCTGGATGCCTCTAGTGCCAATGGTTGAGCCAGAGGTAGCCTGAGGTACAGGGCATGCCAAGGCCAGATGCTACTTGTTTGGGGCTTGACCTCTGAGAGATTTTAGGAAAGTCTGTAGCATGAGCCAAGACAGGCTGAGTCCTGACTGGTGCAGCCCAGTTGGTTGGGCAGCATCTGGCAAAGTGAAAGGTGGCTGGTTCAAATCCCAGTTAGGGCACATGCCTGGATTGCGGGTTCAGTCTCCAGTTGGAGCATATACGAGAAGCAACTGCAACTGATTGGTGTTTCTCTCTCAAATCAATGTTCTCTTTTCTCTCTCCCTTCCCCTCTCTTTCTAAAAATAATATAAATAAAATCTTAAAAAATAAACCCCAAACTCCACTGGAAGTGGCTTGGGTGGGCCTGCAAGTTGGGTGGGGCAGGGTGTCAGGGAGTCACCAGGACAGAACGAAAGCTATTAGCCAGGTTGATGCAGATTCGGGTATGGTATCTGCCTGAGCCTACAGGAACTGGGCACAGCAAAGGAACAATGGCTGTGACAGCACTTCTGTCTGGGACAAAGCCAACCACCAGCCCCTGCCCCAAAGCCAGACAATTACCCCAGGACTCGAGCTCAGAGCAGTTGGGCCCCAGTAAGCCCATACTCAGCCCTCCCCTTCAGGAAGAACCCAGGGACTCCAGAAGCCCTCCGTCTCACTCAGCCACAATCTGCTGGTTTTCACATCCAGAAGTTATGGGGACTTCTCTCTCCAGAACTAGAACCCTGAGCCAGGAAGTCCGGTGTGGAGCTGGGACTCCTCATTCCTCAGGGAACCTCCACAGCCAAGATATTTCTCCTGAATTTTAACCACCACGGGTGGGTGTGGGACCAACCGATTCCACGTCTCCGCTCCTACCAGTCTCCGCATGGCTTCTTCTTTATATCCTTAGCTGAAGGATGTCTGTTCAGCTAGACTTCAGGCGGTCTGCTATGATGACTAGTCTGTAGTGTAGTTGTAATTCTGATCTGATCATGGGAGGATGTGAATAATGCATTTACCTGTTACCATCTTGATCAATAGCCCTGAGAGCTCAGGCCCTGCTGTTTCTATGACACATAAAAGGGGCAGGTGACCCTGATGGGTTAGGTTGGGCCCTGGAGGTTCTGCTGGCCAGTCCTCCAGGCTCGTTGGTGAGTAGGTCTCAAGGGCCTAGGCAACACCTAGGTAGCGTCTCCTGTGAGCCTGTCAGGGTCCAGACAGGAGGTGCAGTGCCCAAGGCATGCCAGAGCTCCTTAAGCTGCCTACAGAAGCCAGCACAGGGCTAGTTCCAACAGGCTGAGAGGGCCGCGGCAGGGTACCCCTGACGATGCCAGCTCCCCTGGTTCCACAGCCAGCAATGACCTTGAATGAGAGGCCCCCATTCATCAGATTCTTACCTGAGAGGTCAAAGTAGTTGTGCAGCGTCCGGGAGTTGGTACTCTCTGCTGCCTTTTCAAACGCCCGCCCAAAAAAGCTGCAGACACATAAGAGGCACATGAAGGGCCTGGCCACTGTGGCAGACCCGTCCCACGCCCCTGGAACACACCGGAGTCGGCCCAGACTCCTCCCAGCTGCTGGTTCCGCCCACCAGCACTCATGCCCTTTCCTGGGCCACCGCCTGAGGTCTCACCACCACTCACTGGGCTGTCACCACCTCTCACTGCTGCTTCCCACCCACACCCAACTGAGTCCTTCTCAGCCCCCAAGGAGCGAATGTCCGTCTGTACCCCCAAACACTTCCTGCCAAGGGCTCTGACTGCAGCCTCCCTCAAGCGTGGCACTGTGCTGGCATCTGGGGCAGGTGAGAGGCAGATGCTCAGTGGAAGCTGTGCTTGGATGGGGGTCTCAGATGAGACCAGGTCTCACAGTAGGCTAGGACTAGGAGGAGGCTGCAGGGCTGGGCTGGGGCAAGCAACTGGGACTTGGCCCAGCAAGGGCAGGGGGCAGACGGCAGGAGTACCCTGAGCTGCTAAGAGCACAGGGAAACAGGGAGACAGCCTAGAGCATAGGCCCACCCCCTGGGGGCTCAGGGCCACGGCGGAAAATGGCTGACAGCAGAAGGAACGAGTTGTGGGCAAGAGGCTCTTGGGCGCACCACAGAGTGCAGGCAAGAGGGGCATGTGCTTCAGGCTCCCACGGCAACTCTCACAGGGACTGTGCTCATCAGTCAGAGCTAACACTAAGCATGGTTACATATATGATGCACAATGACAAAGTAACAGCTGGACGAAGGATGCAGGTGGCTGTGACGACTCACATGGGAAGTGCTTGCTAGTCACCTTGGGGATCCGGGCCAGGAGCACCTGGACAGCTACGAGCTGCATGATCGTGAACTGGAGACCCATGAAGTGGCTTTGAAGAGCAGCCCAGCCACAGAGAAGCACTCACCTTTAAAAAGTCCATCATCTCTCCCAACTTCCTACTAAATGGTCTTTGCAGACACAGGTCAAAGCTCACGACAGGGGGGCTAGGACTGATCTGGATCAATGACCAGTGTCCTCCATGGTAGAAACCAAAAAAATCTAGCTGGTAAAAATGAAGGACACAGGACACTCATCGATCCTCAGTGTCCCAAGCTGTCCCACCAGGAAGCTGGGTGGCATCTTCCCGCCCCCTGCTATCACTCAGCATCTGTCCAGAGTGGCCTTATAGGACTTGCTGGGGAGCACTAGACCCTGGGCACTGACTGCACCTGGGAGGCAAAGACACCTAAGGACGGTGACAGGCAGCCCCTGGGATTAGCTACCAGGTTCTCCAGTTTGCAGAGCATGGAGGGGCAGCAGGGAGTACCAGGAAGACCCTCGGCCCTGCCTGCTGGTCAACACGTGGTCTGGAAGGAGTGGGCAGGAGGGAACCCAAACCTGATGCAAGACGAGGGCAAGAACACGGTGCTGAAGACGCAGGAAAGGGCCAGAAAGGTAACTAGAAGACGTGGGAAAAGCTTCTCAGAAGTGCAAGACGAGCCTGTGTATTCACACCCACTGGTCAGTCATTAACAACAGAGAGGTGGAAACAGCATGAATGTCCAGCAGGAGGGGGTAACCTCTGCCCACGGACTGAAGCCCTGGCAGGCCTGCCACATAGAAGAAAGGGTCTCCTCGGTGTGGCACTGAAGGGAAACCTCCCCCAACTCAAAAGGGCCCACGAGCCAATGACGCCCGAGCCCCCTCTAAGCTCCCCGGACATGTGGAACAAGGCTCACTTCTTTCTGTCTGAGCTGTCAGTCTCCGGAGGAATGCCCACCACTGTTACCGTGCCCTGCTCCACATTCAGTGGGGCAGCCATCACCAAGGGCAGCAGCTTGCAGCGCCGGTTCTTCGTCTGCGGAGGCAAAATACACCCTCACTCACGACCCCACAGGGTGAGTGCAGCACTCAGCACCCAGGACCCTGATGGAGCCAATTGCTCACTCCCAAAAGCCTCCAGGGGCCTCATATCACCAGAAGAGAGGCTCAAGCATGGGCTGCTCCACCTTCCTTTTGTGCTACCAGTTCCCTCCTCCACTTCCTTTAGGTCCTGACAGTTATCACCTCCTCCAGGAGGTCCTCCCCAACCAAGCCCTTCTCCCTCATCCTGCCTTGTGGAGGATAAGGTTCCCCACGGTGTGTGCCACCACTCGACACTCCCCTCGTCTGCGTGTACTCATTCCTCATCCCTTCGCTGGCATGTGTTTCCTCAGCAAAGAGACTCTAGTGTTTCCTGCACTGCTATGTCCACGACACCCACACCCCACAACAAAGGTGACCAACTGTCCTGATCTGTCCAGGCCCTCGGGGCATTCTGGGAGGTTAACCTATATGGCTGGTTGGTCACCCTACGAGGTCGGAGTCCAGCAGGCAGGGGATGTTTAGTAAACGTCTGATACACGAATGGATCTGTGAAGCAGGTATTCACTCACCCAGTCTGCACGTGGGGACTCTCACGTCACACCATTGCTAAATGAAGAGGCTGAGATTCAAACAGGCTAGAGGACTTCAGAACTCGTGATTTGTCCCTAGTATACCTTTTGTCATGACTTGACTGTATTGAAGTAATTTTATTGGTCAGTTCAGTGGTGTGAGATACTCTCAACCTTCTATCCAACATCTGTGTAAAGCAGCCCCCAGCGTAAGCCCTCGTCCCGGAAGCAGACTGACTGCTGAAATGCGCAGGGTCATCTTTTCCTTGACCACACCTGGGAAGGAGCTCAGGTTCTGGGGGTAGGGTCCCTGCCCCCATGACAGCTGAGTTAGGGGGTATCCCAGACCAAGGCAAAGAAGGGTATTAGGCCATAGGGAAGACAGAACCACACACAGAAAAGGGAAAGTCAGCCCAGAAAACAAACTTTTACAGGGGAGCAAGTCTGCTCCAACCAACCTCATCTTCCCTTGATCTGCAACAGGGGACACAAAACCTACTCCCACACTCTCTGAGGCCCCTCCCTACTCATCTGAGTGACCAGGATGGCCAGTGGCAAAGCCAGAGCTTGTGAGGACCAGCAGGTTCCTAGGGGTCAACTGAGGAAAACACAGCTCAGAAAAACGGAGGGGTCTGCCCAGACCCTGCAGCAGGGGAACAGCCACCGGCACCCACGGCCAGCTTCTAGGGCTCATCTGAGCCCTGCTCGAGTGTCTGGCTCTGGCATCCTCCCGCCCGGCTCCTCACCGAATACACAAAGGACTTGAGCAGGTGTCTGCTGAGTAGACTCAGGGACGCTGGCTTGGAGAACAGTGCGACGTCTGGAGTGCCCTGTGGGAAGACAGGTGGTCAGAGGGGGCCACCAGCAGATGTGGCCCAGTGTTCGCCCGCAGTCCTAGGAAGCCAGACCTCCATGAGGGAGCAGTAGAGGAAAGGGCCCTGGGAGATGACGAGGTTGGTGCACAGGCAGCTGGCGATGGTCTGCTGTGTAGCTAGCAGCTGCTTCTTGGCAAGCTCCAGGCCACAGTACAGCTTGTCCAGGTTACCCCTGTAACACAGTGGACACACGACTTCAGCACAGAGTCAAACAGAATGCTTGGTTCCTGGGTCAGGAAGGGATGTGGGGATGACAGTTGATTTCTCACCCTCCTGAGTTCCCCTTCAAGTGTAAGGGAGGAATAAACAGTGCATAAACCCATAGTGATGGACATGAGAGGTAGGAAGGGGTGTTGGCATCAGAAGGCTGGAAAAGAAGAAAAGTTTAGAAAGCAAACAGAAAAAAGACCAAAAAAATTCGAGAGAAAGTGACAAATAGTGAAGGTGGGCAGGAGACGCGTCATGTGCATCCCTCCCACCTGCTCACCTCCGGTGCACTGTGACTCCAATTTGTACTTGAGCAGTTTCTGCGGGCCAGTCACCCCCACACCCCGAGGGTCCCTGAGACCTGCCTCCCTGGTCACCGTGAGGTTGAAGGCAGGAGGTGGCCCAGGGGACTAGAGGCCACGGTCATGTCCACTACCTGGAGAGACTGTCCAGAGCCTGGATGAAGTTATCTGTCCCTGAGCCGTCCTTCTCAGGGCTCTCCATCAGTGACATGGTAGCAAAGACGACATCACTGGCCAGGAACTTATGCTTGAAGCCAAAATGAATGCTGAAAGTCTGCACGCGCATGTCCTTCATCCTGCAACAGGAGGAGGCGATGTGGTCGTCACATGGGAGTGTCCTCACGTGTGGACGGGCTCTCACCTCTAGGCCAGGACAGCAGAATGTGCTGCTGTTGCTGCCCCCCAACACGCAATGGCAGTGCGGCTCTTTCGGTCAGAGAATGGAGGGGGTCAGAAGGCCCAGAGCCCTGTAACCTAGGGCACGGAGCGCCTTGCCCAAAGCTGCTCAGCTGGTTGGGGGCAGAACAACTAGCTGTCGGACTAGGCTGTGTGTGGTCCTCTCCCACGCCCCAGGTTGCCAGGATCAGCCAGGCACAGCTCCTCCAGCTGTGCTAGAGAGCTTGGTTGGAAAGAGCTGGCCCGAACCTGGCCCCAGTGGGCTCTTCTCAGGCCGTTTCCTGGGTCCAGTGAGGGGCACACTGGGTTGACCTCAAACATCCACACCGCTGCCCCAGGATTTGAGGATTCTATATCTTCTGGGCACTTTACAAAGCCCTATTTTTAACCCAAAGAGAACTCAAAACTTCAGGAAAGACTCCACAGGTCGTGCTCATTTGTGCATTCCTGGTTTTTGCACTCTTTTAGGCATGTGGTTAAAGCTGAAGCCTTAAGGAAGCTTAATACAGAAAAACATGTGCTCACCCGAATTTATTTGCAGATTCTTCAATCATCTCCCGCAAATTCTCCTTCAAGGAGCTGTCCATGGACTGAAACTTCTGCTTCACCTGTTTCAGGGGGAGACTGGAAAGAGGGGAGGCATTAGGCACACAAGCAACCTGGCTTCAAATAGAGAATGCTGCAACACCAAAGGGACGGAGAGAACCCCACAAGGGGTCCCAGCATTTGCAAATAAGGGACATCCGTGTGGGCCTTCAGATGACATTATGGGAATTCAGAGAGAGGAATTCATGGCAGAAACAGGCAGCAGCTAAATATTACCAAGTCAGTGACAACAAAGGGGAGGGGCTTCTCCCTTGGGGCTACAGGTGGGAGATGCCAGGCCAAGGCGGTCACTCACCCCATGTCTGCGAGGAACTCCTGGAGCCGCTTCTGCCCGTGCACAGACCAGAGCTTGAACCTGGCTGCAGTGTAGCACGTGTTGCATAGGCTGTCGTGGAGGGACCAGTGCTGATAGAGAACCAGGCGGAGGCTGGGCCCGCAGTCAAGGAGCCTGCAGTGCCCTGGGCTTCCACCCACCCTGTGACGGCCCACTTTCGATGCTCCAACAGATGGCCTGCTCCCCTCGCCAGGGCACGGCCAGTTACCACCTGGGCAAACTGGAGCTCTTTGACCTTCTTAGCTTAATTTGACCCACGCAGAAAGTTTGTGAGGTGGTGGGTGTACACCATTATCTCGGTGTGACAGACAGGGAAACCAGGTAGAGGGGGTTCTGAGAGCATGGATACTGTGGTCAGAGAGCCTCTGTGGCTCCCTGTGTCCTCCACCTGACCCTAACCTCTGTCCCACCCTACCTGTGCCGGGACCCCCTCAGCGAGCTCCCACCCTCACCCCTCTTCCTCAGCATGCCCCGCACTGCTCATGGGGTCAATAATGAGCCTGTGCACGAGGACGGGCCCATCTCCCAAGGCCTCTCCTCTCACACTGGAGGGTCTCGGGCAGGATGCCAGGCTGGCCCTGCCTGCATCTGAGTGCCACTGCTCCTGCCAACACACCCGCCCTGACCAGCCTGGGTCTTCTTTGCTGCCCCTCCGAAGGGCTAAGCTTATGGCCACCACCCTCTCTGCCCAAACCCCAGGCAAGCCCTGGTCCCTGATGTCATGTCTGGACCCAGCTCCTGGTGGGCACCTGCAGTGTGGCCCCTCTCCCAGGAACTCAGATGCCCCACACCCAGCACCTCCTCCTACATTTCCCATATGACCTGTCCAAACCCATGTTTATTCACCCCCAGCCAACCCAGCACAAGGAAAGGGAGGCAGTGCTTGTCCATCCACTGCCGAAGCAGCAACCCCAGCATGCCTCACGCTCACCGCTGTGGTCTGACCCAAGCCACAGTCCAGTCTCCTTTCTCCAAATCGGCAGTCCAGGGACCTTTTAAATACCAAGAACTGCACCCAGTCATGGCTGGGCTCACAGCACCACCTGCTCTGGCCTCTCCGACTCCCAAACCCTGCCTGTCTCTCTAGCCCCCTCCTTGAGCTCACCTGAGGGCCTTTGCATGACCAACAACCTCTGCCCAGACCACTCTGCCTCCCACAGAGCATAGCTGAATCTCAGCCTGGGCGGTGGCCTCTCCAAGGGCTTTCCTGAGCACACGGTTCCATTGTTCTTTGGTTACTCCATCAAAACCCCACGTGATCTCACGAAATGCCACACTGTGTAATCACATGCTGGCTGGCTTTTCCCCTGACTTGACAGGAGTCTGCAAATGTCACTGACCTGCCTGTACCACACAGGCAGTCCCACATGCCCTCACTCACACATATCTAGCGCCAGGCCAAGAATGAGCTCTAAAAAGATACGTGATGTTTCTAAAAAGAGCTGTGGTGTCTAAGAGCCAAAGCCACACAGAAAAGGTGAGGCAGAACCTGTTCCCCAGTACCTGGTGCTTTGCCCAGCCCAGGGACACACAGGGCCCCTCTTCTTGAAGGCTCTTATCCTGTCTGCTGCCCATCCTGGGGACATGGCAGCCACAGCAGCACAACCTGCAGCTCTGCAGCCCGCAAGCACGCCACACACAGGGTACGTGAGCTGGGGTGTGCAGAGGTGACAAACAAACAGCACACCACAGAGCAAAGTGTCTGAGGGCAGGGGCGCTACCTGCACCCCGAAGGCATGAGCCCCAAGGATACTCATACTCGAAGGAGATGCGCATGCAGTCCACGGAGAGGGCATTCTCCTCATCCTCGTCCCGGTGGTTGTGCCGGGACACGTGGCGCTGCAGGATGCCAACGTCCGTCACGTACTTCATCCTGGGAAGGAAGCACCGCTGGCTTGGGTGGGCTCCCTCCTCTCCTCACATGCAGCCTGCCACAGATCCCCCTCTCCTTTAGGGCTTCCCCTCACAGGCTCAGGGGCCAGCCCACCATTCAGGTTGTTCCTCACCACCTCTGCGCAGAAACCATCATGGCAAAGGGGGTGGACAGCAGGGATAGGTGGCAGGGGGAGCTCAGCAGACAGAACTGGAAGAGGTGAGCTCTGGCCTCCCCTACCTCCCTTCCACTCTCCTCTGAGCATCAGCTGCACTGTCGTTACTTATTTGAGGCCTCCTGAGAGTGGGCACTGCAGAAGGCCACAGCGCTGCCCACTAGTGACAATCAAGTGGACACACACAGTAGGAAAGGGCAGACCCAAGTCCAGGTGGCCACTGAGCAGGATGGTGACAGCGTGGCCTGTCTAGAGGGGAGGTCACAGGCCAGGGATGGTGCCTGGCGCTGCGCACACCCCATGCTAGCCTTGGCAGGGAAGGAGGAGGGAGGCCCGTCAGGCTGGGCCAAACTGACAGATCCAAGAAGTGCCCCAGGCCTGTGAAACTCAGGGCCCTCCCACTCCCTGGGCCACACTACAGGACCTGGACAGGTGGAGGAGGCAAAAAATAGGGGGCATGAGGACCTCTGCAAACTACAAGGAGGCTGCGCCAGGGGTGATGCTAGGTGACAGACTCAGGTCCCCTGGGAAAAGGTTAGCATCTTGGGGCTGAGATCTCTGATTCCCTTGGAGTCTCCACCTGATAGCCACCAGAGGAGTGGGGATGAGACAGGGCTCTGGCACCCTGCCCCTCTCTGACACCTGCATTCTGGGGTGGCCTTTCAGCTTATCTATCCGAGTCCAATGGCAAGCACCAAAGTCTGCCCGCAGAAGGCAAAAGGATTCATTCTATGACAGCCATCCCCCCAACCCTCTCGAGCCTTCCCTTTGCCTTTGAGATCACACCCACCCTCCCTGGTAGGACCCCTGGGCCCTCACCTCCTCCTGCCCCATGTCTGTCGTGCATGGGCCTCTACACTAGACCATGGCTGAAGCACAGGGCACAAACAGCACTCAGAGCTGGGACTCTGGGCTCCCTCCTCTCACCTCTGGCTCCACCTGCTGGGCTACCCAGGGGTGGACAACACGTCCACAATAAGGCCAGATGCTATTCTGACAGAGTTCCCACCCCTAAGACCTTCCTTGGTGACGAGGACCCAGGCCCAAGGCCAGCCCATCCTCAGTGGTGCTGCCACCCATCTCCCCACTGCAAACTCAGAGGCTACAACCAGGCCATGTACATCGTCATGGCACAGGCCGACTTGACCAGCCCGAGGGAGGACGTCCTTACTGGGTGATCTTGTCCTGTACCCACTGGTCCGTTAGTCCCACGATGGCCCACCTAGAAGGGGAGGACAATGAAGCAGTGAGCAGAGAGGGGCAGGCAGGAGTGTCCTGCCACTGTGCCCAGACGCAGGCCCACCCTCGGACAGGTAGTCCCACTCTTCAGGGTGGACAGATGACGGGGGAGACTGAGGGCTCCTGCTTCAGTGTCTCCACTGCAGGAACTCTTGGTGCACAAGGAGGGAGATCGAGGACAAGGACATGGGGAACTGCTCTCTGTACCCTGGCTGGCCTGCCACTCTCACCCTGGCCCCGCCTGGGCTCAGGCCTCTCGTGCCTCACTCTGCCTCTCTGAGCCCCTCAGGTTACCCCTCTCTGCGACACACCCACAGAAAAGCATACCCTTGTCACATCCACGGTTCCCTGTCCTTCCAGAGTAAAATGGTGGGATGTAGAGTGAACGCATTTAGGCCCCTTAATAACCTTCCAAGTTTCCTTCCCCAAGCTTATCTTCTATAGACAAGATAACAGAGATCTAGGCTGGCCTGACCTCCCTGGGGTCACAGACAGCTCACAGCAGCAGGGACCAGGAGCCCAGGAATGTCCCATCTGCTGGTCCCAGGCAGCGGCCTTCAAGATGCCCCTCCAGGCCTACAGCTGAAAATGGCTAAGGACATGGGCACAGAGTGAGGCAGGAGAGTCTCTGGGGGTGGGAGGCCTGTCACTAGAGCACCCACCCCATCTCTTAGTGCAGCACGCCCCCACCTCACAGGGACCTCTTCAGAAAATGCCCCCCTGGGCTGTTATCCCTGAGACCAACCCCACCTCCTGATTTTTCCACTCCAGTGTGCCAAGAGCTCCTGCTTGAAGCAAACTCAGAGGTGGCAGGACAATTTTCCTGAATCAGATTTCACCACATGCCAGGGCTGCAAGGATGACGAGCATGGGCTGCCTTGTTCAAATCTCACGCTCCTTCTGTAACCTGAGTTTCCAGTGGTAGGGTGGGAAGGGAGGAGCTGTACACAGGCCCTACTGTCCAACCCTCTGCACTGGCCATGCTCCCTCCGTCTGACCTGAGAGCCTCACAGTTAGAAAGAAAACCAGGGCCATGCACACTCCCAGAAAGGGAGCTGCATTCGATGTTCCCAGTGGGAACAAGGGAGGGGCACATGGTGACATCCTCCTCCAGACCCTGCCCTCACTGTGGGAGGACACAGCTGCTAGGAGAAGGAAGCCACACACAGCACTGACCTTGACTAAAGGCTACATACCACAGCATGTCATTCAGATCCTTGGACATCATCCATGCCAGGTCGAACATCACCATGGCTGACTGCAAGAAAAAGAGAAGCCTGGGTCCAGAGGCAGCCATGTCCATGGAAGGGCCGTACACTGGGGCCAGGCCAGACCTGAGCTGCCCAGGGCCCAGCCGAACCCCTGCAGATCAAGGGTCTGCCTGACCACGGTGTGTGAGTGGATTGTAGGCTAAGCTGAGGAAGACAGAGTCACTTGAGTGACCTGAACTGTCTCCTCTGCTAACTAAAGTCATTACTATGCACACACTTCTTCCAGCTAGGGAGGGCAGCCAGGCGCAGCGTGTGCTGGGGCCTCTACACATTTTGTTGGGTCCTTTGGTGCTCCCCAAGGGAGGCACTGAAGTCGGGAGGTCAGGGACCTCATCATCCTCATGACCCTTTGTCCACATGCTCTTCCTGGCTGGCTGGCGGCCTCTAACACATTTCAGGGGAGGCCAGGTGAGACAGGGCCTTGGTTCCAGTTACCTGGGTGTTAAAGAGGGAAGGGGCCTTAGGATCCCTTGTGAGGCAGGTCTTTCTAACATGGCGGTCCATGGATGGAAGCACACAGCTCCCTGTGAGCACAGGGTCTGTGTCTTGCTAGGAGGCAATGAAGGAGGCTCAGTGTCCGACTAGAAGACACTAAAGTCTCCTAAGCTGTGAGAGACTGGGCCTCTTTCTAGGGAGGATTTCCAAGGGAACATCCACATATCTGGAGGGACCTGGGCACCCGCTGCCCCGTCTGCACCTTCTCAGAGTATAACCCACCTTCCCACTGCTTAGACTTCTCCATTGGCCAGGGCAAAGCAGAGGGGGCAGAAGGATGATCTTTCAAAGGACAATGGGACCTTGACATAAAAGGGACATTGGAAAGATGTTGTTCAGAGTTCAAGGCCCCAGGGCCAAATGCAAAGACCACATATGGCATGTTCTACTGGGAACTTATTTTCTAGGCCTCCTGAAGGCCCTGAGCTCTGCTCAACACTACTGGACCAACAGAGTAGCTTCTCTATATGAAATTCTGTTCCGTAACGCACACAGAGGGCCCTTAATTAGCCTCCAGTTTTATCTGCTTGCACAGAGGCTAATACAGACTAATTCTATATTTTTAATTATGAATAAAAATAACCACTGATGTTCTTTGGGCACATTTTGGGTGTAAGGGGTCATCCTAACACCTGCCTCTGAAATGAAGAATATTCTCCTTTAATGGAGGAGGAGGAATTTAAGGCTCAGAGAGGCTCTACCACCTCCCCGAGGTCACACAGCAGGAAACTGGAGGGCTCAGATTCACACCAGACTTTTGTAGCTCTAAAACCCATGCTCATTCCTCAAGTTTCAGGACCCTGATCCCGCCCCACTCAGAACTCTGTAGTGAATTCTACCTGTCCACACTTACCGATGTCCCGTGATACTCGTACTGCTCATAGTCAAAGAGGATGTCTCTTCTGTAACGAAATAAAGTGTGACATAAAACGCGGGTCTTCACCAGGAAGTTCAGGAAGCAGAAGATGTGGGAAAAGTGCTAAAATTTGACAGCACTCAAAGAAATGCAACTAAAGTCACGGTGTCTCTGTTTTCTCACTGACTCTTCTTCAGAGTGTACGGGCACAAGGCTGGGAAGGGAGCGATATAAACACAAGCCGCTTGTGGCAACGGGAGACGTACAACGGCACAGTCCCAGAACCCCACTTCTGATGAATTACCCCAAGACAACAATTCAAAGGCACAAGCCAGATCAAACTTGCTGTGTGCACAAGGCTGTTCCCACAGTCTTCCTCATCGTGGCGGAATACTAAAGTAACACACAGTTCAGAAAGGAGGAGAATGGCCAATTAAGTAGTATGTGGTCATGAAAGGCTGTTTGGAACTATTGAAAAGGGTATGTTAGGTGGGAAAAAAGCAAAATGAGGTGCCTATTATGATTATGTAAAACACGTGCAAGTATAAACAACCCAGGAAGATCGATCCAAAGCCAGAATCTCTTCCCATTAGTGAAAATAGATTATATTCACTTTTCTTACACTTCCCGAAATAGTGTTACATTGTCCTTCCACAAGGAACAGCAGGGCATAGCAGCCCGACCTTGAACAACTGGGTGCAGCAAGGAATTCCCAGCCCAGGGGCAGTGCGGCAGGTTCACTTCAAGCTAGAATAACCCATCCAATATTTTTATTTTACGGCACTTCAGTTTTTACATTTACAATATGAAAAGGAATTATGGATAATTTTGTTTTCTTTTCATAGTTCCTCTGAAAATTTTACACAATTGGCATCTAACTCATTTATAAAAATTTGTAAATAAAAGTTATCTACATCTAGAAAATAATAAAAATAAAAGAACCCGGGCTGTCACCCTTAACAGATGGCATGTATTTGGGGGACCTTTGGGCCTGGTTCTGTCACTCATGGGACCAGGGCCACTACAAAAAGGACCCAGAGTTCTCCAATCAGGGGCCGCATGCTCACTAGAGGCACCACTGGCCCAGCGGTTCTACACTGAACAACTTATCCTCAAATGGAGAAAAATGCATGCAGCTCCCAGGGGAAAAACAGGTGTCGGTGACACCACAGACCCTCAGGGACAGTGGGGTGCTGCTTGAAGTGCACACTCACCTCCGGGCTTCCCACTCTCTTCGCTCCCTCCTTTTCATGGTTTGTGCTACTATCTCCTGATATAGGAACAAAGAAAAGAAAAGGGTAAGCAAATGAGCCAGGACTTTATCCCCACAGCCGGAGAAGATCCCGATTCGACAGCAGCCATTGGGCCCAGATCCAAAACATGGGTCATTCCCAGGCCCCGAGCACAACCTGCTCCTGCAGGAGGGAGATGACGCGGGGATGGCGGGGACCCCTTTGGCCCATCGGCACTGAAGACGCTGACAAAAGCGGATGCTTCCGCAGTGTCTGCTCAGGCCACACTCTGTCTGCCTCAGCTTTCCCTCGCCCCCGCCACCACGTGATCTGGGATAAGTGCACGGCCACCTCATACTGGCTTCCCCACCAGGTTAATAAGAGCTAATGTTTCTTACATCATACCACGTGCCAGTGACTATTCTAATTTTACAAGCACAATCTCATTGAGTTCTCACAACCAAGGCATGAGCTAGTGCGGCAGTTTTAAACATCCACGGTCCTGAGACTTCTGCTTCTAGAAAGATGCGATAAACATATTTTTCCCTGTACATCCACTAACTATACCTAAAAACCCTGGCGTTATATATAATACAAAATAAGACTCTGAAAGGTAGAGAGAAAGGTTCACCAGCTAGGGACCCCAGGGCCCCAGGACCTAAGGAATGACCCACTGATAAATTCCCTGGGTTTTATTTCTGGCTCATATATCCCAGACTTGGAGCGGAAGAAGCTGGTAACCTAATAACACCAAGTACAGGCAAAACAAAACGAAACCAAACCCCCCCAAAAGCCAAAGTAACAGAAAGAAACAGCCTTAAAATACAAAATACTTTTAGACAGTAACTGCTCTACGCCAACCAACCACCAAAAACATCGTGGCCTCACCCCCACCCACCTCAGTAAATGCCAAGACACTCACCCTTCAAACCGCTCCCTCCCACCTGTGACACCTCCACTGTTCCACTCCTAACTTTCCCAACATCCCCACTGAGGTGGCGCCAGAGAAGGCCAAGTGGGGAGCCTACACCTTCCTTGCCCAGTGTTAACGTGGAGCCACTCCCCTCAGAGGTCAATGGAGGTCGAGTGGGGAACCTAACTTCTACTTCCGCCTGGCTGTGAAGAGCCCATGCCGCCCACCTCCTCCTTTGCCAGAGTGGTGTCAGAGAGAGCAGGTAAAACAAAACGTCCATATAAGACCCAGAGTCTCATAACATAACGCAAAAATGTCCAAGTTTCATTTGAAAAACCACTCATCATGTGAAGAACAGGAAAACACAAACTGAATACAAAAAAGGAAACCCATAGATGCCAACACCAAAATGACGGAGATGTTAGACTTATCTGAAAAGATTTTAAAGCAGCCATCATATAAACGCTTCAACAAGCAACTACAAACATACTTGGAACAACAGCCACCTCTGCCACTGCCGCTGACTGGAGTGCAGCTTCTTCCCCAGAGTCCTTGAAATCTCTGGCTTTCTTTTTAATCTGCTGCATTGAATCACTGGCGTGCCCCACCAGGTCGGATGCAGCCACGGACATCAGCTCTGAGATCACCACCAGAGACTTAAAGGAGAAGGAAGGTTTGGAGGAAGCAGAGAATGGAAGAGATGCACTTGCTAATAGGAATGCTAATGAGGAAAGTGGGGAACAAAAGGATGACAATATGGTAGATGAAGAAGAGAAAGAAGGAGGGGAGGAAGAGGAGGGAGAGGAGGAGGAAGGCGTTGGTGAGGAATAGGATGCAGATGAGGTGGCTGAGGTGGCTGAGGCAGCTAACGGCAAAAGAGCAGCTAAAGATGATGAGCATGACAACGCTGACACCAAGAAGCAGAAGACTGATGAGGATAAATGCACAGCGAACAATGAAGTTAAACTTAAAAAAAAACCTGTTCACCCTCTGCTTCTCCTCCCAGAATCCAAAGGCAGTCGCCTTGGAGCAGAGAGTCCCGTCCGCCCTCACCACCGGCAGCACAGGCTCTCCACCACCCAACCCAACCACAACGTGAATTTGCCATGCAAGAGGGGAAAAAGAACCACAACTTCCGGGGCCTGGCTTTTTTTCTTAAAATGACTTTTTAAGGAATTTTCAATTTTTAATTTACATTTTATTTTTTCATACATATGTATTGTTAGGGATCAGCCACCTTTAATAAACCCAGGATGACCAAAGCCTTCGGAGTGTTCAAATTCACTACAATCTCAAAGGGAATAAAGACTTTGTAAAAAAAAAAAACAAAAAAACAAAAAAAAAAACCCCTTATTCTGAGCATTCCAGGAAGTTTTTTTATTTTACTTAGCTGTACTATAAGTAGTTGGTTTGTAAGATATGGTTAAAACGGCCAAAGATAAAAGGTTTCTTTTTCCCCTTTTTTTGCCTATGAAGTTGCCGTTTAATTTATTTTTGGCCAATAGACGAAAGCTCTAGCGCAATCTGGCATCTCATCAAGACCACTGACTTTCTCCTACATGCTAAACCCGCTGCTCAGTTCTCACCTGCCCACTTCCCCCATCACGTGTCCGCAGCCACCCTCATACACTAGCAAGCCACACCCTGTCTAGCCCCTTACCTTACTGTGTTTTTCCTCATAATATCTCACTCTGAAAACATGCTCTGCTTACGTTCATTTACACGTTCCTTACCTGTCCCCGCCCATTAGAAAGGAAGTTTCATGAATGCAGAACTTTGTTTGCCCCTTGGTATCCCAGAGCCTGACCAATATGGGGCACAGGGCAAGTGAAAATGATACTTGGGGCCCTATGAAAAGCAGCTCATCAATAACTAAAAGAACACTATAAAAAAAAGAAGCATTCAGAGGACAAATAAGAGCTCACAGAAATCAAAGATTCGAAGATAAAGACCAAAGGTCTGCCGGAAAGTAGAACAGATAAAAAGCTGGGAAAGAGGAAGAAAAATCTCAGAGTGGGTCTGAGAGTCCCCATCACATCACTCAAAACTTGAGAGAAAGGAGCAGGCAAAGGGGAGGAAAGCAAAGCGAGACATTCCTACCTTTGCAGGACACACCCTCCCCACATGCACAGTGTCCCAAATACGGCTCATAAGGGCTCTGCTAAAGCATGGTACTAAGAGATGCCAGGCCCAGCATGCAGGGGAGACGCTAGAACATTCCAGAGGCAATTTCAGTTTGCACTGCACACCAAGGATCAGAAGCCAGAGAGCATCAGCTCTTCAGCACTAAGCGCTAGAATAAAGCACGGCCTCCGTGTTAGAGGAACAACCGCCTCCCACCGGGAATTCTACATCTCCAGAAGCACTAGCACTGGCCAGGCCCCAGATCTAGTCTAGTGAGTGGCTCAGACCCAAGGTTCATGAGGCACAAGCTGCTCATGTCACTTTGCACACAGGTGCTTCCCCTGCAGTGACCATCTGGGACCAGCATGGCCAAGGGCCACAAACCCATGCTGCTACTCCATGTGACTGCACAGGAAGCAATTCTGGGAGGGGGTGGGGAAGGGAGGGGACACTTGGGCAATTTATTGTTTCTCTATATCACTTTTTATAAATGTCTGCTGTCCACACATACAGCTGAGCTATTCTGTTTCATTTCATCTGATGGGATTCTACTGTACAGATAAGAACGCTGTGCCTCAGAGAAGTCCAGTAACCTGCCACGCAGCCAGAACACAGCACTCGCACCTGCTGCCTCCCATCTTAGTCTGAGCCCAGGAGGCTCAGGACTGACCTCTGACCTCTGGGAGAGACTTAAGTTTCTTAAGACTGGTGAGAAGCCCAAACGCACCTCTTCTAACCCTTCTAACCGTGTGCGCTTCTCAGAAGGCTCTGACCCGTCATCCTTTTCATTTTCTGAGTGCTCTTCATCCTCCTCTTCATCCCTGAAGATATCATCGTAGGCAGGAACTTCAAGGTCATCATCTTGTTTAATGAGTAGTTTGATCTAAGATTAAAGCAAGAGCAATCACGTCTCTCCTCTCTCGAAAAAGCTATTCATGTTTATCTCTTGAAGAATCTTATTTCCTAATTGGCTGACTCATAACTTTTCTGTACATACAAACAGTCACCTGTTTGTAATTTCAAACTTTCCTGGTATTTAAAACTTTCAGGTATTTAAAATTTTTCATTTCCATTAAGTGAGGCACTTGAGTTGCACCACACTGTATGCAGAAATTACAAAACCTTGAGAACTATCCACAGCCACTAAGTCTGGGGAAAAACTCCCTCTTATGCCACACACCAAGCCAACAAAATGAACAACCCCAGCTTGGCCTGACAAAGGACACGAGGATGGGTAACTCCAAAGTGAGTAAAACACCTGCCTCTAAAAGCCACTCCAGGCAGGCTGATTTCTCTGGGAGAAGCCTTTCATGTGAGAATTCCAAGGCCGACACTTCGTTAACGTGGATGGGAGAAGATCAACTCAGAGAACGGTTAGGTAGCTGCTGTGCACCAGGCTCCCTTCTTGCTGCTCAGGAGTTCAAAGAGTAAGTGCAGCAGAAACATTTAAGGCTAACGGCAGCCTTTCCTACCACTGTGTCGCTGGTCCTCATGCCATCCCTTGGATGGGCAGGGCAGATGCCCCTGAGGTCCCTTGATATTTAATGAGGCTGGACTGTGTGTCTGAGTTCTGAGGGCAGACTCAGTGCAGGGTTCTGATCCCTATACCTTTCCACTCAAGCAAATCTTACAAATGCACTCTGAGCAACTCCAAGGGTTAGATGTAACGTTTCTCATCAAAGACGCACAAAACCAGGTTCTTGTCTTGCTAGGACACTGGGTACAATGCTGTCGTTGGTATACAAGGGAACAGACAGATAGATGGGAGAATGCAGGAGATGGGTGGGCTCCAAAGGCCTAGTTACCTGGGTATCATTGTACACATTCACAACATTGACCGGCCTATGGGAGTCACACACAAAAAATACAGCATCTTCATCAGGTTGGAGGATATCCAATAGGTCTGCATTAGCTCCACAGTTAATGAGGATAAAATAACGGAACTGGAAGAAAAAAGAGATATCACGAAGTTAAGTACATGCAGAGGGTCCCTTTACCTTCAGCGCACTAGGCCTCTGAGTCCCAGAGAGACACATTAAACCCCCGCCACTTGGCAAGGCCTGATGGCAAGGGGCTCCAAATAGGGCCGCAGCTGGCCTGTGCTCAGTGCTTTAACATACTCCATATACTATTTCATTTCCATAACAACACTATGAGGCAGGTCCTGTAGTTGTCCCCGCTTCACCATAGAGCATGCAGAGGCTCAGCACACCCAGGTCTCATGCATTTGGGGCCCAGAATTTGATGAGAGTCAAGCATTTGATGAGGAGCAGACCAAGACTTCAAGGGTGTAAAAGGGCCTCTCCAGATCTCAATCACTCTACTGTCATGAGCTGCCCCCCCACGCTAATAGTATTCTGTAGGCTTCAAATTTTAGCAAATCTTGGATAGCTCATCCTTAATGGACACCTAAATATTAAGTTTTTATTACATCTCATCACTATAGAAAATCCTTTCCTTATAAATACAGAACTGGTTGAGGTCCCTCCTATGAGGACAGGAGCTCCGGGTCAGGACTTACCTCTGCCTGACAGCCCTAGATACAGCCAGAGACTGCAGGGGCCCTCTTCCATACCCAGTCTCCCTCCCCATGGGGTCTTGGGTGTGCTGACTCTCATTATAGCCCCATGCAGAGGTGAGAGGAATCCCGACTTCTATTGTTTAAGTTATGTTCTGGATTCCAAGTTGGGAACCAGAACACATCTTCTTGGAGAGATAATGTAAAATAGCAGTCTAATCTAAAACAATAATTTTTAACTAGGCCATATCTAAAACAAACTGCTAAGTTTCAATTACCCTATAACGAAATGTCTGCATTCATTATTTTTTTGTTGTTCTGGACTTGAGGGTAAGTCACCCAGACATAAAGCTCGTTTTTCTCTTCCATATTGACTAATATATTTGATACTAAAATAATAAGTTGTAATTGAATTTTAAAAAGCGTAATTATTCCAAAGTATATTTTGCATACCTGTTCTTTATGTTCAAGATATGCAGTTTCAAGTTCTTGCCACCCAGAAACAGGAACCAGTGTATACTGTACGTGGTCACACTGGAACAGGGCCTGGAGAGAGAGTATTTCAAAGCCTATTGTATTTGGAATGTCTTTAACTTACCTTGAAATGCTTAAAAAAATAAGACAGGTTGAGAGACAAATCACATGTGATAAAGTAAGGTTAGTAAAATATTAGTGGGAAAAAGTAGGTGATGGGGATGTGAGTGTTTACTATACTATTCTGTAAACTTTGTCAAATAGTTTTAAATTACCAAAGAAAAACATTGGGAGAAAAGCTGATCTTATTTCTAGGTCTTTTTTTTTTTTTAAGATTTTATATATTTATTTCTATAGAGAGGGGAAGGGAAGGAGAAAGAGGAGAGAAACATCAGTGTGTGAGAGAAACATCATCTGGTTGCTACTGGTCGGCACCATGACCCGCGCAGATCCTGCAACCCAGGCATGTGCCCTGATGGGGAATGGAACTGGCGACCTTTCGCTTTGCAAGATGACACCAAACAAGCCACACTGGTCAGAGCTTTTTAGCTCTGCCTAGAAGTAGTTCCTGAAGCAAGGGCCTGATCAAAGCTCACGTAAACATCCATCGCACCATACCCAAAACCGAACCAATGACCTTCCATAATACAGTATCCTGAACTTCCAGTATAGCTTATGGTACCACTATGTCCTAGGTTGTCACAGATTCTTCCGCCTCAAACCCCACATTTCAGAAGCCACTACAGGTCTACAGGTCTCCCTAACGTAGTCACCTTTTGCCTAGTTTATGCAAAACTACTACCTAGTCTCCCTGACTTTTGCCTAATCCTTTTCTAACCCACCCAATACTGTCCCACCAGGAAAGCAACCTCTCAAAGGTCACTCTCCCCAGCTTTCAGTTGTTGCTCCAGGACCCATCCAACCAGGGCTCTCACCTGGGAAGGGGTTCCTTACCTTGTTCTTCACCTCCCTCCCCGTTTCCCACCCCACCAAGTTCCCTCCAGACTCCATGCCCCCCACCTCCCGCGCGGGCCCATCTTGCGCCCTCACATCTCGCCCAGTCCCACCCTCCCAGGGTCCTCAGTGCTCACCTGAAGGATCTTGCAAGCGCACAGAGCATCCACGTCCGATGCCACAAAGAGAAGGACCCTCTGTCAGACGAAGAGAAAGAGAGCTGAGCGCAGCGCCCCCACCTCGGGCCCCTCCCGTCCTTCCACGGCCGCTCCCTTTCATCCCTTCCCCACGAAAAGGGAGGGTCACCTGGTTCTGGACCACCTCGTAGAACTCTTTGCGGAAATCGGATACGAACATGACCACGGCGGCCAGACACTCAGAACTCACACTGAGTCACCTAGAGCCCCGGTTGGGGTCAAGACTCCCGCCAAATCGGGGTTCTTTCAATTGGCCCAGGGACCAACCAATAGCTACTTAGTTCTCGCCTTTCTCCATTTATGATTGGCTAGTATTGCGGCAGCTGTAAGACTCCGCCATTCACTGCTGGAAAATTGTTCCTCCCCTCAAGGCTCATCATCAGCAAGCCGGACGAAAACAGTTTGCCACTCTGACTCTTATTTACCCAGAAACCCCACGGTCTGTAGACATCTTTACTTTGGGTAGAGAAGCCCATTACTCCCCCACTGGAACTCCAGGAAAAATTAATATATTTATACATCGAACGAAGGTGTCGATCCCTGATTTCAATAGGCTCTTGGTCTATTTCGAAGGCGGATGCGTAGCATACTTCCGCTCGAGTCCTCCAAGGCTGAAGCAAAGACCAGAAGGTCTAGTGCATCCTGGGTAGTGTAGTCAGTAAAGAAAATAGGCCCTAGTCAATTCGTCTAGAGGAGGATACTATCAAAATGTAATTTTAAATATTTCTTAAAAATTCTTCTAAAGTGGACACAAATTTGAAAAGGTGCTTTAGTGTTCATTCCGGGAAAACTTTAAACCCAGGCTGCTCTGCCTGCCTTTTTCTCTTTGGCCACCGAGCCGTGTCCTCGGCTCCTCCCCCCGGATCTCAAGTCCGGAACTTCCGGTGAGCCTCCCAGGACTTCCAAACTGAGGCGGCAGCGGCAGCGGCTGTGCGGGAAAGCAAGTTGGCCGCCTCTGGTCTTAACGTTCCCTGGACCTAGCGGCACCCGCGTGTCAGAGGCGCCATCATGGTGAGCGCGGCAGGGCAGGGCTCGGGAGCTGGGGCCGGGGATGGGACCCGGCGGGGCGGACGTGACGGCTGCAGAGATGCCGAGTCACCCGGGCCTCAGTCAGGCCTGTCTGCGCGTCCGGGGAGCCTCCGGCCGGAGCCGTACCCTTGACTACGAACTGTCGTGGGTCATGCCCGCTAGTTGGAGACGTGGTTCGCTTTTCTTCTCAGTTGGACTTGAGCTCCTTCCATGTTTGTCTCCACCCACGGGTTTCGCAAGTGGTAGACACGTAACAGGTTTCCATAAACACCAAATTAATCGAAAGGTTGTTGGGGTGAGGAGCAGGATCAGGGGCTCCTTAGGGAGACTGCGTGGGGGGAACGTCCCTGTGAGCGGGAACACTCCGCTCTTGCCCCAGTTCCTGGATTAGCCCAGTACCTCCTGCGTCTGCCTGGGTAGTAATCGTGTCTCCGACTATTTAAGCGATTCAGCAAAGAGAACAGTAGTAGCTAATATTAGCCGGCGCTTTTCCTTTGACACGGCTCTTTTTTTTTTTTTTTTTTTTTAAACACCTACAGTCCCTCGTTACACCTTACTTCCATCTAAAGCCTACAGTGCCTTTGGAGGCAAGAGTGATAATTATCGTTTTAACCATGCGAAAACTAAGGTTCAAAGAGGTATGGTTTAGGTCCCAAAAATGGGGAGTGGAGATTTGAAACCAAGCCTGTCTGGCTGCGAAGCTCAGTCTAATTACTCCTGTACACAGCATTGCCTCCGTGTTGCCTGTTCATTTTTGTAAATACAAGAAATGATTATTAGATTTTATCCTAAGTGTGTCGGTGTCGAATCATACTTCTATTCTCAAGTTTATCCACTTAACAGACATTGAATACCAGATATGTGGTAGGTAATATGCTAAGCATTGGGCTTATTATAAAGGAAAGAAGGGTTTGGTATGGGGAGCAGCGAGGAGGGGCAGAAAGTCAGGTGTCTGGGTGGGTTGAAGGCAGATTGGTGTGGGTATTAAGTACTTTGCCTATTTTCTTCTTGCATAAAGAGAAAAAATGGTTTAGATGGGGTGGTGTAGGGAGAGGGGCTCAGGAAGGCCCCTACTCTTCTTCCTTCTTTCATCCAGAAACACTTTCATTTGTTCCGCTTCTGGCCAAGATAGTGTTGAACATTGAGTTCTGTTGGTTGAAAGAGGAGTGTCAAAGGTTTGAAAACTGCTAGAACACGGGAAGTGAAGAACCATTTGAGATTCTAAGCAGGAGTGTGCTGTGGTTGCATTTTAAGAAGACGGCTGATTCAGCTTGCTGATTTTGGACTTGCTAGTACACTCTCATCGGTAGATGGCTTTCCCTCTACTTAATGTATATTTGGAATCAAGACAAGAAATATCTGTCATTTTGAGGTTTTTTTTAACTTGTAAAAAAACCCCACAATTTTTAAGTGTACAGTTGAATCATGAGCTCTCTCATCTTGCAAAACTGAAACTATGTACCCACCAAACAACCCTCCATTTCCCCATCCCTCAGCCCCTCAAAACCAACCTTCTACTTTTTGTCTCTGAATTTGACCACTCTAGGGAACTCATATAAGGGGAATCATCCGGTGTTTGTCTGTTTGTGTTCAGCTTATTTGAGTAGTATAACGTCCTCATGGTTTATCCATGTTGTAACATACTCAGAATTTCCTTCCTTTTTAGGGCTGAACGATATTCCAGTGTGTGCATACACCACACTCTTCATCCACTCGTCCATCCATGGACGTTTCTGTTGTCTCTACCTCTTCACTGTTGTGAACAGCGCTGCTGTGAACATGGGTGTGCAGATATCTCTTCAAGACCCTGCTTTCAGTTCTTTTGGATATAGACCCTGTTGTACTATTATATTCTTTATATTCTTTTCTTTCTTTCTTTTTTTTTTTTGAAACGTCAATAATTGCAATACTTTGAGAAGACCCCAGGTTGCTGCGTAACATGTTTTCAAAGCTTCATCATAAGCCACAGCTTCAAGAGTTGGGATCTTACCTTCTTGATGGCACCATGTCTCAGGAGGGAAGGAGTACCAGGGTGTAGCACAACTTGAGGGCACACTGGAGGGGCACCAGCCCTGACCCTGGGCAGAGCAGGGAAGTTTCCCGGAGAAAGGAAAGGGGAAGAGATGAAAATGCTGGATGCCACTCTCCCCACTGTCTGAAATGCTGTTTGTTCCCTGTTTTTCTACTTGGCTCCCTCTCTGGGCAATCCAGACTCTGTAGGGCACCTTCCTGACCACCCATGGAAAATAGCATTCCCAGGAGCTGTCTGTCCTTTAACCTCTTTTGTCCTCAGAGCATTTATCACCTCCTGACATGTAGGCGTTTTCTTTTGCCTGTTTCCCTTGTCTTGAACGTCAGCTCTTCCAGGGCAGAGGTTGTACCTGTTTTGTTAGTAAACAAACATCCCTGGAGTGATGTTCCCCTAGTGCTTAGATCAGAGCCTGGGAGATAGTGGGCACTCAATAACGAGAGGAAAAGTATACCAGGCAGAGGAATCAGATCAGTGTGGGGGGATGAGAGGTGGCAGGTGTAGGAGATTGTGGGGCCTTCAGTAGCCAGTCCCAGAGGTGTGTGGAAGTCCTATCTGGATCACAGCCTGTGTATGGGGGCGGGGAGGGGGGGTGTCATGGCTGAAAGAGGTTAAGAACAGGCTTAATGTGCCCAGTTCTTTTAGTAAGATCACACCATCCGAAAATGGTGGAGACTAGATCAGAGGATAGACTGAGCATTGCAGAAAGGGTGGGAACAGGTTTGAGATTCACTCTGCTACCAAAAAGGGCTTCCGGCAGGCCACTGGGGTCCTCAAGGAGTTCGGTGCATCTTGGTTGACAGTGTTTAGCAGCCTAAACTACCCTCATCTGTTTTGGCTTTTGATGAGACGAAATGTGCTTTTGTTCTGTTCTAACTCTGGCATCTCTTTTCTCCTTCTAGTTCTCTTTCAACATGTTTGACCACCCGATTCCCCGGGTCTTCCAGAACCGCTTCTCCACGCAGTACCGCTGCTTCTCCGTGTCCATGCTTGCAGGGCCTAATGACAGGTCAGATGTGGAGAAAGGCGGGAAGAGTATGTGCTTGTTTTTACTTTGAATAGTAATTTTTCCTGCCCTCAACCTACAGTGCTTGTAATCTTCAACAGTCCTTATTTTGCATGTGTAACAGTAGCTACTTACAGTGAAAGTATTGCTTGACCCAGATTTGCTGGGGTGGGGAGGGGTCCAAATTATGATTAGATTTATGGCTAGTAGCCATTTGGTTCCCCCAAAGAAATTACAGCAAGTGAAATTCTTTTTGAAAGATCATTATTAAATTCTGGCTACCATATAAGTATTTTTTAATACTTTTTAAAGATATACCAGAAAACTGCATTTTGGCTTTTATTCTGTCCTTTTTATTTTTATTTTCTAATATTTTTTAAATGTTCTTTCTACAGTAATTATGCCACCCTCAGCCCTCGATCAACTTAGTAAGTATTTTCTACATGACTTGAGAATTGAGGTAATGTAAAGATGGGTGTCACATCTGGCCGGGAATTGTCCCTGGAATATCCATGCTGGGCTGTGAAGGCTGAGGCCACAGATGCCCCTGTGAGGTGGCCCTGGGGGCCATGAGTATTCAGATCCAGACCCCTCCTCTGGGAGGGGGGCTCCCTGGACCCCACGTCTGTGATCCCACCAGTACTAAAGGAAGGCTTGAGCACCATGCTTATCACACTGCCTGGGCAGCGGGTGCTGTTGGCTGGGTTTAGTAGGTCTTCTCTTAGAGGATGATGGTTGGCTCCCCAGAGGATGCTGTACGGCAGGGCTCTCTTCTCCCTAAGTGTCTTTCCTCAGTCCAGACCCTTATTCCTACCCCTTCTGCTCTAGTACATCTGCAGCCTATCAAAAACAGAGTTTTCTGCCCCGGAAGCTGTCCCTCTTACTGCTCCTGCCTCTGTCCCTGACCCCCTCATCCCTTGAGAGCAATTTGGAGACCTCATACCCTGGCCCCACTCCGCCCGGACACAGAAAACCCTGACCACAGGCGCAGCCATTGCCTTTTGAGAGTCAGTGTTTTTCTGGTGAGAATGCCTCCCATCTGGAGCAGGAGTGTGGAGGCCCCCAGCAGGAGGGCCCATACTTGGTGCTCAGTACACCTAGAAAAGGGGTGCCAACTGTGGTGTCACTCTGGCTTGGACTTTGCACCTCGCACAGCCTGGCTTTAGACTAGTGATTTGGCCTGTCTGAACTTCAGTGACCTCATCTTTAAACGGGGACACACAGTGCCTGTCCATCAGAGCTGGTATGTGGCAGGAGTACCTCCTCCTAGGTGGTGCCCTGGGGTGTGTTCATAAACAGCCTGAACCCATGTAACACCCGCCAGAAGGCATGAGGTGGTAGCCTTTAGCCTTCAGGGCTTCACCGATGCCAACAGCAGCAGTGGCCACACCCAGTGGAAGCCTTTAATCCCGGCTTCAGCTCAGCCAGTGGGTGGATAGAGTTGAGGGGTTCACATCCCTCAGGCAGGTCCCTGTAATAACAGGAGGGGTGAAGGCCCCCAGAGAGCCTGCCTTTCCATTTGAGCTGACCCAGGAGCTGAGCACCAGTGTGACCCTTTGTACAAGACACAGGGATTGGGACATGGGATTTAGATCAGTGCTGTTCAAACCTTTTGAGTCACAGGAGAACCTGTCCAAATGAAATCATACAAAATTTATAAAAAGGGTCGCTGCTCGGGCCGGAGTAGGTGAGCGAGTGCAGACTGCTTGGGAGCCCCAAGGCATTTGTCTGAATCACAAAATGCACTTTGAAAACCAACAGACTGTGAGGAACACAGGGTTTTATGTCAATCACAAGAATTCTGCACCCTTGGCTGGAGCCTGATCCAATTCACCCTGTCTGACTTCATTTCCTTCCCATGGCTCTACAGCTGGGAGGTGCCCTAGGGCCGGAAAGCCTGGTTTTGGGGCCCTCGTCCACCTACTATCAGCATTCAAGCACCCTTTGTGATGGGGAAACACCCATTCCTACCGCTCTGCAGTGAGGAGCCACTTCTGGAGGCTCTCCTCTGCTACCTGTGGTGTCATGCCCAAGCTTGTTACTTGGTCTCCTTTACCATAGTTTTTAGGGGGATCCCAAATGGAGTGTGTCACACCTCCCTGGCTGCTGAATGAAACTTCTGTTGCCATGTTTGCCTAAATCAATAGGCCAAAGTGGGCTTCTGTGGGTTTAAACCCCAGACTTGGCCGGTAGTCTGGGTAGAGTCCCAGTGTCACCACTTCTGGGCCATGGATCCTGGGCATGGTGCTGAACCTGCGTGCTTTAGTCCTCTGTAGATGAAAGGGGTAATGGGAAGACTGAGTAAGGGCCTGTCTCTATGTCAGTCTGTCCCAGTCCTAGACTCTCCTGGGTCCTGCTCCCCGTTGCTGGCTCCTCCTTTTTGTGTCCCCTGTTTGCCTGCCTGTGGCCCTGTGTGTCCTCACCCTCTGAGGGAATGTACTGTGTTGTGACCCTGCTGAGAGTCCACACTGCCGACTGGTGTCAGTCACCCTACGTGGCGTCCCACCCAGCTTCCCCTCCTGATGGCTTCATACCCTGTTCCTGTGCCCCAGTCTCACCTAATTGTCAGCCATTCCTGAACTGGCTGGGCTCCGCTGGGCTCCCCTGCCCTCTGTGCTGTTGCTCAGGCTGCTTACTCTGCCTGGAATTCCCTTCCTGGCCTTCCCACCGTGACTCGGCTGGAGGACATCCTCAGGGAGCCCTGTTCCTCCTGCCTCACCCTTCCCACAGCACCACTGCATCTGGGCGCACTGGTTTTTTTCCTCAGCTTGCTCACTAAAAACCTTTGAAGGTGACAGTTTCGTCTAGCACATGATTGGCACTTAAATTATTTGCCAATGAGTGAACGTGCCACCTTTTAAAATTGGAATTTCAGGAAATCACAAGTGTAAGCTGCTGCTGAGAACCTGAGTCACTGAACTTATTCTGAGTTCTGGGCCAGGTTCTGTGATCTCACAGGGAATGTGGGGTCTGGCGGGTAGGCAGGCACAGAAGGGCTAAGCACCACGAGCGTCGGAGTGCCTGCTCTGGCAGGGCAAGGCTGTGTGTACCCATGTGTGGGCGCCTAGGAGGCTACTTTCTAGGGGAGCATGTTGGGGGAACAGGGTTTCTCTCCCTTACAGAAACCTTCTCACATCACCTTTCTTGTTTTCAGGCCGACTCAACATTACCTACCCCATGCTGTTCAAACTGACCAACAAGAACTCAGACCGCATGACGCACTGCGGTGTGCTGGAATTTGTGGCTGACGAGGGTATCTGCTACCTGCCACACTGGGTGAGCGGGACGTCCTGGTCTCTGCAGAGTCTGTGAGCCTGTCTCCGGGCTGGGACCTCAAGCAGGGACCGCCCCCTCCTCCCCCAAGCATGTGCAAGTGTCTTTCCCTCAGAATAAGAGTGAGGGAGGGCATTCTGAATAGCCTTTTCTTTGATAGTTACTCAGCTGGTAGCCTAGACACCATAGCCATGCCATTTACTTGCGATCTCCTGGGTAAGGCTTTTTGAAGATAATGAAGCAGGAGCATTTTTTAAATGGTCTAAGTACAGAATTTTAGATTTTTATACATTTTCTCCCCATTTTTAGTAGTTTCTCCCCCAGTTCTGTTGCAACGAGTGTGTGTTTACTGTCTCGCCTATAACTGAATTTTTTTTAAAGTACGTACTTTGTTGCCATAGAAACAACCCCTCTCTAGACCACTTGCGCTTTTGTCCTTCTGGAGTGCTGGGCTGGGCCAGCCTCTCCCCACAGGAGGCCTGCACTCCATCACATCTGCTACCTGGCCTCTCTTGTGATATCTCCCAGTCTCAATCACATTGGGATCTCTTACATATCAGAGCCCAGACCCTATTTGCTTTCTTGCTCACTTGCCCTCCCCAGCACCTGCCTGTCAGTGCATCATTCCCCTGTGTGTCTGGAGGTCCCCCTCCTGGGTTGGAGGACTTCTTCAGCTCATCCAGTAGAGCACTCTGGGTGGCTGAAGTATTGGGCAGTGACAACTTCCTGAGGCTACTCTGGATCTGCAGAGACCCCTCTGTGACCCCTCTCTAGAGGTGAGAGAGGAGGGGTGATACTGGGATACACTGGACCTCAAAGGTTCTCTCTCCAGCCCATAGACTTGGTGGCCCCTTGTCTAGGTTCTCAGACCACTTTGGACAGGAAGCTAACTGAATCCTTTTTGTTGAGAAACATCACATCCCTGGGATGCCTGTTTATGTAGCAGAGAGCTGCTGGCTCACCTCTTCCTGAGCTGGCCTTCCAGCTCTCAGCAAGAGTAGGTGGTTGCCTGGGGTTTCTCAACTGCTGCCTCCGAGTCAACCCCCATGAATAAGCATTCTGTTGACTGATTGGCAGGCTCCATCCCACCTGGGGCTCCTGGGCTTCTTCAGGGTAAGTCAGTCCGGAATAGGTTCCCAAGGAAGAGGCCACCTGAATGTCAGGCTTCAACCTGCCCAGTGTATGGGTCGGTGACAGTCCTGCTGGCCATTTGATTTCCAGGAGCCTCATGTATCCTTCTTTTTCCTTTAGATGATGCAGAATTTGCTATTGGAAGAAGGGGGCCTGGTTCAGGTGGAAAGTGTCAACCTTCAAGTGGCCACATACTCCAAGTTTCAGCCCCAAAGTCCTGACTTCCTGGACATCACCAACCCTAAAGCAGTGTATCCTTTTGAGATGAGAAGGGTTCTAAGCAAATGAGGGGTGTACTGGCAGTCGGTAAAACAGTGCTTGTCTGAATGTGTGCCTACTTTGGGGAGCACATACTTACTGTGATTGGAAAATAACAATGTTCAACCAGCACATGTGCTGAGACTCATCGGCCTAGGCCTGACAAGTGCGCTAGGTGCTCTGTGGGCCTCTTCTGTATTCTCTGTGTGTATTTTCTCGTGGGCAAAGTGGACCCTTCCTTCAGGGGGACTATGACACCTAGCACAAAGCCCAGTATGTCCTGGTAGAAGCGGACCAACTGGTCTGCCTCTCAGCCCCCAACCCCTGTGAGGCACTGGTGTCTATGAACTTGCCACTCACTCAGCCTTGCCTTTTACCCAGGCTTGGGGCTTTTCATTCCAAACCAGTGGGGAGCAGTGATTTAGTAAGTTTTCTCTCAGCAACAGGAAAGCAAAGGTTTTAGGTTCTAGTGATTTTTATGGGGGGGGGGGGGCGGGGGTAAGTTTTCTAAACGTAAGCCATATGTGTGTGTTTATAATTAAAGGAGTGACCAGTGTGGATAAGGGGTGAGCTGTATATGGACTATAATAGTTTGGAGCCCCCAGTTTGGCTTGCTAAGATTATGGGGTAGAGTAGCCACTCTATCACCTATTTGTTTTTAAAAATGCATGTTTGAAAAAAGCACAGATAAGTCGACAGTAAAAGATAAGGTGCCTCCACCTGCCCCCACCCTCCCCTTGCTACCTCGCACACTTTCCCCAGGCAGGAGCTCAGGAGCAGCCTGCTTCCAGCCATGTCCGAGATACGGGTGGGTCCTGTTGAGCCATCCACTGGCTGTGTCTGTGGAGTGGCGTGTTGAGTTCCCTGCAGTCAGATCCTAGACGTGCGAGGGTGCTGGGCTCGGCTCACGGCAGTCAGTGGGGGAGGCTTCCCATCCTGCAGACAGGAGAGTGTCCTGTGGCAAAGTCTCATTACCTTGTCCTTCAGAGCTTCACTGGGAGGTGCTTGTCTGGCTGTCAGTGTCGAGGAGCAGGGCCTGCCTCTGTGACTATAGCCCATTGTGATTTTCTCTGAATTTTTACATGAGTTGCGTTCTTACTGGATTGCCTTCAGAAGCAATTTCTCTCATAGTTAACTTGTTAGTCTATAGAGAAAGGACATTATTTTCATCATCAGAGTCAACCCAGTGCTCGCTGGTCCAGCTGACAGTCTGGGTAGATGCAGTCAGCATAGAGCAGAGAGTGCAGAAGGCACGCAGAGTAGCGATGCGGGAGCCATTTTCACCCCCAAAGGCCTAGTGGATTGCAGTTGACAGCTCGGGTCATCGGGAGGAGTTGAGGACAGGGCACTCCTGCAGTGTGCATTTCAAATAAGGAATGAAGGCGACAGTCTGTATAAGGCCCTTTTTTTACAAAGTTGCTGTCACTGTGGAAGGCTGCGTGACCAAGAGAAGTGAACCAAGAGAGCTTGGCTTTCTCCCTCAGGCTAAGATCCTCTCTGGGATGTGCCATGTCAGTGGCAGATTCTGGAGCCATAGTTTATGGTTATGCCTTAACAGTGTGTCTGCAGACTAGAAAACGCATTGAGAAACTTTGCCTGTCTGACCACCGGGGATGTGATTGCCATCAACTACAATGAGAAGGTGAGTATGTCGGCCGGCTGTAGGGCCTGCAGGGCCTGGAGAGAGAGAAGCATCCATCTGTTGTACCTGGTCTTTGTCAACTGATTGCTGCCTGCTGTTTGCTTTTTTAGAGACCTTTACTAATCATTCAGCAACTGTGTTTTGATAATTGATTGATTACATTTATAGGTGATGAGCTTTACGCTGTTATACTTACTAATCACACGTCTCTGTATCATGGTGGCGAGCCTGCCAATTGTGCCTCAGTTAGAAAGGTCTACATTGCTCCTAAAATCTGAGCTGAGCCTTTGTGAGGCTGTCAGGGCACAGAAACAATGCAGTCTGAGTCCTTGTCCTTGTGATTTCCTCCTCTGGAAGTATCTAGGCCCTCCTGGAGCTCTCCATGCAGTGCACTGGAAGCAGAGCCTGATCACCTAGTGATGGTGCCACCTGAGGTCACCTCTCCTCATGGGATCCCACATCCTTTTCCTTGTTTCTCTTAGGTCCTTTGGGCTTGTCCGTCTTGACACAAGTGTTTCAGGTCTGAACACCACTTTTGTTCATCCACGATTCCATTCTCGTTAGGTGTCTGCATCTAGACAATTTTAGCTGGAAAGTGAAATAGTATATTTCATCCTCCATTTCTCATTCATTTCTTGCATAGTGATAGATGATTTCCCACAAATTGAAGACCGCATCCGCTCACTCATTATCTGTGGCAACTTGTCTGAGGGAAGGTGTATAGTTGTTAGTCCTATTGACAGGCCACCCTAACAGGCAGGGAACAGTGATGTGGGTATCCCTTGTCCACTGGACCGTGACTGACCCGCACAGAGTGGCTGTCAGGGTGAACTGCCTAGTGCTCAGGAGTGACCATGGCCCTGGCGTGCCTTTTCTCTGAGTCCAGTTCTTAGCTCCTTCACACACTTCTCCCGTCCCCTTGGGGACTAGGGCCCTCATGGCCATGAAGAGGGGCTTGTGGTTCAGCCAGTCCCTTCCTCCAGGATGGAGAAAACAGTTACTCACCTGGTGTCAGAGTAGGGACACAGCGTGTTCTCCAGCGGCGCCTTCTGTTTGCAGCATCTGATACTGAGAATCCTTACTTTCCAAGTTTTTGGGTTCTGAATCACACTTTTCTCTAAAGCTAAGTAATCCTGTTGCCTTTAGCTTTGTGGGGAACAGTTCAGGTATTGTCTATGTTAACTGATTTTATAAGCTTTCAGCTAATTACAGGTAGTCTTAATGTTATTCTTATTATTAGGGTGGTAATGCTAAATATAACTAAATTAATTATATTTTTGGACTGAAAGGGGAAAATGAATTACATGCTATGTGGAAGCACGGAAGACTAGATACTCTAAAGGGCCATGTGGCAGATAGAACCCAGTTAAATCAGGATAAACCTAGGTTGTTAATGTGTTGGTAGACTCACAAGAAACAAAGTTTTCAAGAATCTCTCTGTTCAATAATGGAGAAACTTTTAAAAATAGACACATTAAGCCTTGTCACTTTACTTTGGTGGCTTCCCCTCAATGTTAAGGTTTTTTAAATGATGAGGGTGTCTGGACTGTTCATTACAAATACAAGGCATACTCTAGGTCAAAAGAAATAACTTAAAGTGATATTGAAAAAAACAGATTTAGGTACTTTTAGTTCCTGTCTTCTGGGTGTTTTTAGTGTATGTTTTTATATACATGATATTATCCTAGACACCTAACACCATAACTGGTTTTTTTAGTTTATTTTCTTTTGGCTGCATTGTATTCCTCTGGTGACTGTAGCTTATTTATCTATGACTAAATTTTGGGCATATATTACTCTTAGCAATGTTGGAGTGTGCACCCTTAGAATTTTCTCTTTGTGTATTACGCTAATTATTTACTGAGAATAAATTCCTGCCCTAGCCAGGTGGCTCGGTGGGTTGGAGCATTGTCCCACACACCAAAAAGTTGTGGAATTGGGGCACATACCAAGGTTGCGGGTTCACTCGCTGCTTGGGACATGTATGGGAGACAACCTATCGATATTTCTCCCTCTTTCTCTCTCTCTTGCTCACTCTCTCTCTCTCCCCCACTTTCCAAAATTAGTAGAACATATACTTCGGTGAGGATTAAGGAAAAATAAATAAATTCCTAGGAGTATACTTTCTGGGATAAAGGTTATAAGTGTCTTTTGCAATTTGATTCATAATTCCCTTGCCTGGTTTGAACTACTTTTGGGAAGTAGCTTCTGTTGAGTGATGGGCAGGCATCAAGGCAGTCCACCGCCACAGGCTCACTGTCACAGCAACAGGTGTGGCTGAGGCGGGTGTAGTGGAGGTGAATGATGTGTCTGCAAGCACCCAGTAGGGAGCCGCAGTAACGTGAATGCTGCACAACTCCCAGCGTGGCTGTAAAACGATCCAACTGATTTCTGTGTTCTTCCCACAGATCTATGAACTACGGGTGATGGAGACCAAGCCCGACAAGGCCGTGTCCATCATCGAGTGTGACATGAATGTGAGTGGCTTCGCTGCTTACAGTGCATTCAGGCCGGGGGGAAACGAGTATTTGGTAACCCCTGCAGGCCAGTGCCCCAGAAGGGTGTCACTGTCACACCCTTCTCTGGGCGAGAGAGGAGGAACAGGCTGCCAGAACATCATGAGGAGGCCGCTACCTTGTGATCCTTCTCAGGGCCAGTGGAGGTGGCAGAGTTGCCTCTAGTTCTGAGATGGCTAAATCCACTGGCATCTCAGACCTGCCAAGGAGTGAATCTTCTTAAAAGCTGAGGAAGCTCCCAATTAAAACAAAAAAAAAAGCTAAGGACGGCTACTCAGCTCCTGAGTAGGAAGGAACTGTTGGGACACACAACAGCTTAGTAGCTTTCCAGACAATGATGCGGAGGGGGGAAAGCCAATCCCAAATGGTTCACACTGATTCCATTCTTACAACATTTTGAAATGACAGCACTTCAGAAAGGGAGGACGGAATAGGGGTTGCAAGGGGCTCTGGGTGGTGGAGAGGGCCACCAGCAAAGGTGTGGGTGTAGATACAGAAGTATAACATGAAGGGGCTATACTGCCCAGTATCTTGACTATGGGCAAGGATACACGGAACTACACTGGTGATAAAGTATGAGAACTTGCAAAGTGAGTTCTTGTAAAACAGGAATTCTGAGCAGGATACATGCCAATATCCTGGTGGTATATTGTGCTTTTATAAAAATGTCGCCATTGGGAAAACTGAGAAAAGTATACAGGGCATCTTTATGTGTTATTTCTTACAACTGCACATAAATCTATCGTCTCGGTCACAAACAGACAAACTAGGGAAGTCTGAGTGCCCCCATGTCTCACCATTTTACTTGCATCTTGGGAACACAGGTGGATTTTGATGCTCCGCTGGGCTACAAAGAACCCGAAAGACAAGTCCAGCATGAGGAATCAACTGTAAGTTGTTTCTCCCCCCACCTTCTGGGCTCAGCCTGGCGGGTTTGGTGTCCTCTTTGGTGATGGGGTTTGGGAGTGTGCCCTGGTCTGGCTGTCCTGGCTGCTGGCCCATGTTTGGCCTCTGCTGGTGCCATTACAGCCACAGTCCCTGTTTTTCTTCCAGCCCTGCTCCCAGGAGATGTCCCAGCTGTTTGGGTGCAGAGACAACAATAAAAATGAGGGGCCCAAGGGAAATGTTGGGATGTCCCTGCTGGGAAGCTTATCTCCCATTTTTCTGTCCCTGGCAGGACGGAGAAGCTGACCATAGTGGCTATGCCGGAGAGCTTGGCTTCCGAGTGAGTACCAGGCCACGTGCTTTCCTTCCTGTGCTACTGCCGCGCCATCTGCCCCTCCCAGCCACTCTGTGTAACTCTCCGGGGACCTCAGCAGGGATTGGGCCTCTGGGTATCTGTACACACGTGTATCTGCCACTTCGTCAGTTAAATGGCTCTTGGCATCCACTTTCTTATGGAATCCTTCTAACAAATCTGTAAGGCAGCCACAACTTTTTCTTCTTTTTAACGTTCTAACCTACCAAAAAGTTCAAATAGTATAGTGGACACATAACACCCTTCGCTTAGACTCACCAATGTGCCCGCGTTTGCTTTATCTCTAAGAACATGTCCTCTTTTTGCCTGCACTGTTTGAAGGCAAATTGTAACATGACCCTTCAGCGCTGCCGCCAGCTAGTCTCCCTGGGAAAAAAGTGGAGATGGCCAGTGTGAGGTCGCCGGCGCACTGGGAGGCAGTGGAGGATGCAGGGTTGGAAAGCTGAGAAGTGAGGCAGTGCCAATAGTGGTCGTATTCCACCACAGGGCCCCAAACTGGATGGCCCTGCAAAGGCCAGGGTCAGACCTTTCAGCTTGTCGTTGGCTACTGGCTGCCTCTGGGGGATAGCTGCTCTTGGGCCAGGAGGTTCCCTTCAGTTCATAGCAGTTGAGGGGCTGGGCAGAGAGCTCTCAGCTGCCATAGTGAGGGACTGGGTGACATCCCCCTGCAGCAGTTTCAGCAAAGGGCATGCATGTGCTCACTCTCGGGGCTCAGTGCACCCACACTCTCCCGCTTGCCTGTCTAGGCCTTCTCCGGCTCCGGGAATAGACTGGATGGGAAGAAAAAGGGTGTAGAGCCCAGCCCCTCCCCAATCAAGCCTGGAGACATTAAAAGGTGGGTCTGCCCTGTCTCTGCCCCAGCCTGATGCTTTATCACCATATAGGGAGGGTCTGTGCCGAACCTCTGGGGTAGACCTCTGGGGTAGGCAGGCGCTCACCAGCTCTGGAGACAAAGCCTGGATCAAAGAGACTAACTGGGTAGATGAATCCCTTCTATTCTCCCCGCCCTGCCCCCCACCCTAACCTGCTCTCCCTGTAGGGGACTGGTAATCTATTTTTCTGTTTTGTGACTTCATCAAGCCACAGTACCTTAACTCCCCTCAAGCAGGAGGCAGGAGCTGCCTCAGTGAGATGTGCTTCTATTTGATCCAGGGACTCCAGCAGATTCCTTGCCTGATGGCTGTCACAGTAGTGGCAGGGATGAAATATTCCACCTGTCTACTATATGTTAGAGCAGAAGGAGAATGCTAGAAATGGGTTTTTTGCCCACTGTCTGAAGGAGTGAAATGAGTTGAGTGCAAGTGCACCCCCTCCAGGGTGATCCATGAGGCTGGAGGACAGCTTTGATGAGGGCCTTCCAAGCCTCCAGGTGACCCCTCACTGCAGGCCAGGCCCCAAGTCTGAAGGCCCCTGACCCAGTTGCCTGCTGGTTCTCTCCCGGAGGGCTGGCCCAAGGCCAGGGTGCGGTACAGCTGCATATATGGCTCAGGATGAGAATCGCCAGGAGGACGCTTGTCATCTCTTTGACTTGCCTTCCTCTTTGATTGTCAAAAGAGAATTTGAATCCTTTTCTCCTGGAACTGACATTTCTCATCCTCTATCTTCTTTACAGAGGAATTCCCAACTATGAATTTAAACTTGGTAAAATCACTTTCATCAGAAATTCACGTCCACTGATCAAAAAGGTTGAAGAGGTGAGTATATTTCATGGGTAATGAGTTTTATTTTCTAGAAATGACTGACTAGCAATACAAACACATAAAAGATATATGCTGTTTTTGAGGGTTCAGAAAAAAACAAGCCCCCTCTTTGCTGGTTGGAGAAGAACTTACTGAGGAATTCAACTTCTAGGAAATAACAGCTGTGTGCAAACACATTAAGCTACTCATCACAGCAATTTAAAATACTGCAAATCTGGGGACTTGAGGACTGCCTCTCCCAAGTGGTGAAATTCTCTGTAGGTTTTAGAATGTACTGGATTAGAAATTCATTGACTTGAAACTTGGGAATTAAGTATGAAAATAGTACATGTAAGCATATACAGAAAAGTGACTAGAAATGTTTTCTTTGGGTGCTGAAGTTATAGGTGATTTTTCTTTTGGAGTTGTATTTTTTGCACCGAAAATCTGGTACTTCTTCAAAAGGATATACATTCAACCTGAGAATAAAGGCTATGATAGACATATAGTTGTGATTGTGTGGTTGTGTTTTCAATTTAATTGTATTTTTGATTTGTATGTATATTTTAAAGACATTTCTTAAGAATAATGTGGAAGTAAGGGAAATGGGTGGACGGTACAAGACATGAGTAACAGAAGAAAGCATTTTCTATAAACCTCCAAGAAGTTTCTGAAAACAGTATTTTATCTTCACACAGGATGAAGCTGGAGGCAGATTCGTTGCTTTCTCTGGAGAAGGGCAGTCATTGCGTAAAAAGGGAAGAAAGCCATAAGTTGGGACTGTCAGCTGTTTGGAAAATAAAATAACCAATTACAGCGTAATGGCTTTTAGTTACTGGCTCTCACAGGAATGAGACTATCGCAGAGAATGCTCTGCCACTTTAGCTTTGTTTAGAGTTACCTAAGAATTGTCGAGTTTAACCTGGAAGTGGAACAGCAGGACTTTGTGTACTTGCATTAGGGGAAGAGAAAGCTGTCTCTGAGGTCCCAAAGGCGGCCTCCTTGCCACTCCTTGCTTTCAGCCCCTGGGAGCACTCCCACCGCCTCAGCAGAAGTAGAGTCCCCCGTTCCTGATAAAAATCAACGGAGGAGATTGAATTGCTCTAACTTGTGGTGTTCTTTCTCTTTTTTATCTTTTCTTTTTTTTTTCTTTGATCTATAGCTTAGAGATTGCTGTTGGCCTAGAGAAAAGTGGTTTAGATGTATGCTCTATAAATAATGGTTATTCCATTACTTTGGCTGCAGTTTAAGTATGTATTTTATATATTGTTTTTTCCCAGAAGAACCATTCCTCAGAAGGAAAAACTGAATCTGAAAGCATTTCTACTTTTAGAGTTCATTTGGAGCTAACTGGCTCCTTAATGAATGTGTTCTATGGAGGGGGAACCCTTCATGGTGAAGCACAAATGTGAATATTAGAATAAATAGAAGCCGAAGATAACAGTCCTCTTTTCCTTCCCTATCCCCCACTCACAGTTTAAAGTACTAAGTTACCCAAGGTTCCGCTGGCCTGTCTTTATTTTGTATTGGTCTCAGATCCTCACTTTCTATAAAGTGAGATCTTTTGACATGTTAATCCAGTTACATTAATCTTTTCCGTCCCTTGAAAATAATTCTAAATCAAGAATTTCAAATAAAAACAGGGAATGACTAAAACCTGGATTGCCTCTAAATGTTTGATTAAGTGCCAACATGAACTGGTGGTGGCGCCACTGACCAGGAGTTGGAGGAAGGCCTGCTTGCAGGTGCCCCTCATTCCGTCCTGCTGTTGGAAAAGAGCTGCTCTGGGGGCTTCCCCTGGACAATGTAGGGAGGAATGAGGCTCTCTGACCCCAGGGGTGGGGATGGTCAGGCCCAGCAGTGTCTCCACCTTGTACCAGGTCTCCTCCTGCTTGTAGGCAGAGGGGTCCTCTGGACAGGGCTCCCCCAAGCACTCAGAAGAGGAGAGGATGCACCACTCCAGGACATGAGCCTCAGGGCCCATCCATGTGACCTCAGTGAATAAGCATTAAAGATTGTCATGATGAACAGGACTGGGCCCTGTGACCCAAAATGACGCTACTGGTGATGAATGTGGAGTACTACTGTGACCTACCTGACCTTTTACTTAAGGGGTCTCAGTTTCACCAGCAGACATGGAAGCCCATGCTGGGTAGGCAGCCTCTACTGTCAGGGTCCCACAGCCTGACACATTGTCATTTATGCACAATAGAGAAAGCTGGCCTTGGGTTTTTGTCTTAACTAAGCATCACCTACTGTATATCCAATGAAATCACTACTGTTCTCTTGCTGGAGACACACTCTCCTGCCTGGGACAGGGGTGGACCCCAGTTGATGGATCTGGTGACACAGTGGGGTCAGCTGGAGCAAAAGTCCTGGTCATTACTGCTATACCCCAGCCTGCAGCCTTATTGTCACACAGTATCTTCTCCAAGCTTGGTCTGTGAGCCCATGGCAGGACTCCTGATAAAATTGCAACTTCCTGAGCCACCTGCAGGGAGTCTGACCCAGTCTCAGTCCTAAAGGGGCCCAGCAAGGGCCAGGCGCATGAATGGGTTTGCAGAAGTCATAGAACCATTGCATTGCTATTGCAGGGCTTCCTGTCTCGGAAAAGCTTTCGCCGCTAATCATAACAAGCTGCCTCTGGACTTGCATCTCATGCTGCTCACAGCCTCCATTCCTCTGCTCAGAAAGCCCTTCTTGCCTCCACTTCCATCTTGGGTTCCCTCAGGAGGTCATCCTGCACCCTAGATACTCAACCCTCAACACATGTCATCCCCAGCCAACCCCGATTATTTTGTGAGCTCATCTCTGTCCTCTGGACACTACAGCAGTAGACTTGGCAGGTTCGCGACAGTTATGGCACAATATGTGATTACGACAATAAATCTGATCTTTGAGACTTATGAAAATAATAGCCGCTGAAAAGAACTTGCCCACGTGGTTTCAGAGACTGCCAACTTAAAGTGGCTGTGCAGCCAGGGACGCCTGCCCAGCAGTGGTCTGTCAGCTCAGTGCCTGCGATGGCTCCGGGCCCAGCTTTCTCACCGCAGACACTCCCACGGTTCACCGGGGCTCCGCCCCTCCTGGCGTGCGCCACCTTCCACGCCTGTCATTGGCCGCCCCACCCAGATGTCCTGTTTATTGGCGCATCTCAAAGAGGTGGCGAGGATTTAAATCGTCATATCTGAGTTCCTCGGTTTCTCACGTGGTGGCGGCCTAATCAATCTTCATTGGCTAGCGGGCTGAGAAGGCGAGGGTTCGATACTCGCCTTGACATGGCTGAGGGCGCCGGCTGGCGGGTAAGTGTGGTGGACACCAGGGACCTGCAGGGACCTTGTCCGACCGTGTGACCGGCTTAACCGAGCTCTCTCCCGGGAAGGGTTCGGGGTGGGCGGCACAGCGGCTTCCGCCTTAGGTGCACCTCTCACTGCAGCCGCCGCGCCCCTGTGAAGCCTATCGCGCGGAGTGGAAGCTCTGCCGCAGCGCTGGGCACTTCCTGCACCACTACTACGTCCACGGCGAGCGGCCGGCCTGCGAGCAATGGCGACGCGACCTGGACAGCTGCCGCGAATGGGAGGAGCGCCGGACCGCAGAGGCCCAGGTGCGCCCGGGATGCCGGGGGTGGCGCTGAGCCGCCTGGGCGGATCGTCGGGGAGCCCTAGTGCGTGGGCCATCCCGCCCACGTTCCAGGTCCCGGGACTCTGGAAAAGAGCACTGCCCGGGACCTCCCTCTTTTTGTGTTTTCTTACTTTCAAGAAATACCAAAAATCAGTCTATCAACTGGGTTTTCAGACACTGAAGGAAAAGAGGGGAGGGTAGATTGGTTTGGAAAGAGAGGAGGATCCTCTAACGGTGATAGGGTTGTTCCCTTACCTGCAAAGGTGTTGATATTGCTGAGTCCTGAAAAACCAGGAACCAGCCTTAGCAGCCCTCACAGCCTCAGGGGATCAACCAGAGGAACAAGGCCCAGGTGCGTGGAGCAGAAGGAGGGTGGGCTGTAGAAGGGTAAGGCATGAGGCTGGGGAGGTACCAGACACCTGGTGGGCATTCAGGGGTGTCCAACCTGCGGCCCGCACGCCTCAGGCGGCTCAGGGTGGCTCTGAATGCGGCCCAACACAAAGTCGTAAATTTACGTAAAACACGAGGAGAATGTTTTTTGTGATTACATGTCACAATGTATTTAACGTGTGACCCAAGACAACTTTTCTTCTTCTAGTGTGGCCCAGAGACACCAAAAGATTGGACACCCTTAGATTCTAGCCTAAATATGTGCTGGGAAGCATGATTTGATTTGTACCTTTAAAATATCGGTCTGGCTGCCAGAGTGGGAGAGTACATTATAGAGGGCACAGAGACCAGTCAGGAGGTGGTTTTAGTTGCCCATGTATTCGGCAGATATTTAATCCTGCCTGCCGGGCACTCTCAGGGATACGGGAGTGATAAGAACAGAGCACCTGCCCCCTAGCACCTACATTCTGGTCTAGAGTACTATGGTGTCTTGTGGGTGGGAAGATGGAGAGAAGCTGTGAGGGTGCTTGGGGAGCTGCCTGGGGAAGGGGAACCTGAAGGACTGGTGGATGCTTCAATGTTGTTAAGTGTATCTTCTTATTGAAACAAACAAACTGATGTGGTAACCAAGCTACTGTATAAAAGAAAATGTGACCAGTCCCTAGTAAGTGGAAGTCCAAAAATATGGAAAGGATAACTTGCAGCCTGTATGGCAACAGATTTAGTAACCTTTATATATGTATGAGCTCTTATGTATCAGTAAGAAAAATGGGGATGATTTTAGAGTAGAAAAATAGGCAACAGACACAAAGAAGGCATTCATTCAAAAAGAAAGCCCCATGGCTTGGCACAGAAGTTGAAACGAGAGTGGGTGGTGTTTCTACCTAGCCGAAGTCACCCACAGGAGCTTGGGGAGGCAGGAGTCCTTGTGCAGCATTGGTGGTGTCCGGTGTTCTGATCATCTAAAGTCAAATGGCCCGTTTTACTTCTAGAAGTTCATATTAGGGAAGTAACTGGGTAACAGAACACAGTTAGAAGTTCAAAATAGCCACTTTGTAACTATGATAGTGCAAAACAGACATTTGACTACATAACTTCTCCCACAGTGGAGTACTACATAGCCATTAAAGAACAGATAGTAACATATCCCGGTTAAAAACAATAGCTACTAACATATCCTAGCATAGAAAGATGCCTCGGTGAAAAAAGCAGGAAATACACACTAGCCACTAGAAGATTATTCCCTCTTTAGGGAAACATGTAATGGCTCTAAAATTTAGGCCTAAACATGTGTTGGGGAAGCTGCTAACCACCTTGGGGGTGAAGGTCTGGGAGTGTTTCATATTCTACTTTGGGTTTCTGATCACTTTTTAAACAAGAACAAAAACATCTACTTGAGACAATAGAGCTTAAGAAGAAAACTGTGAAATTAACATGGGTAAAGAGGCCAGCACAGCTCCTGGCACCTAACCAGGGGGCCCTGTCACAGGTGTGAGACACTGTCCTGTGTTTATTTTGGGGAGAGTGGCATCTGTGGTCTGGATTCTTCCTCGCCCATCCCGGGCTCCCTGGACACGTGTGTCTTGCTTGGTCTTCCTTCCTCTGGCCACTCTTTCAGACCCTTGTCTCCTCTTCCAGCTCAGCTCCCAAGCAGCCTTAGCAGCGGAATCTTGTTAGGTCAACCGAAGGCATCGAGCCCTGAGGCCCCGGAGAAGATAGTTGTGAAATTTCCTCAAATTATGGTGATCTACACGGTAGAGTTTACCCTTGAACAACATGGGTTTAAACTGCATGGGTTCACTTATTATGGATTTTTTTAGTGGATTCACACCATTCAAACCTGTGTTGTTCAGAGGTCAACTGTTTTTTCCACCCACAATTGCATCTGCGCGTGCAGATGGCCTACTGAAGGTGTACACAGATTTTCAACTGTGTGGTGGGTTGGCACCCCTACCCCATGTTGTTCAAGGGTCAATGGTAGTTTCTCACAGTAGCGCAGGAGGAAGTATGCTCTAGCTATGTGCATGCTAATGTGGAACAATCGCCAGGGTGTGTTAGATGGAAGCAGAGTTTCGGAGTGGTGTGTGTCATATATTGTCTGTGTTTGGGAGGTTGCTGATGAGGAGGGAGGTACAAGGGCATGTGGGGTGTGAAGTGACCAGGGTCTCCCTTGCACAGCGGTCCCTCTGTGAGAGCGAGCGTAGGAGAGTCCAGGCTGCACGAAAGCACACCCTGGTGTGGACCCCGAGGCAGAGCCCCCCTGCAGACTGGCATCTCCCTCTGCCGCAGGAGGAGAAAGACAAGTGACAAGCACCCCTGCACAGCTTCCTCTGGTCCGCTTCAAGTGGGGCTGTTGTATGCCACCCTAAGGACTCTGACTAGCCCAAACGTTCCAGTAGGTACCTGGGAGCTTCTGCCTGGCTTGGAACACCGAGCGCCACGTCCCCGGGGCTACTTGCCCAGCCCTCACCTGCATTCAGGGTGCCCCCTGCTGCCACGCTCTGGAAGACAGTTTGGCCCACTGCACAGCTTCCAGGAAGCCAAGGACCATTGCAGGTTGCTGTGAGAAGGCAGGTTGGGCTGTCTCGTGCTCTTCCCTCCCACCTCCCAGGGGGACAGTAGCACAGCAGATGGTCATCCTGAGGTTTAGAATTCTCAGGTGAAGTCTTGAGTGGTAGCTGTGACCCCTGTGGACACGTAGAGGGGTCAGAATGAGGGAACTGAATGGTTGTGCTGCCATGAACACCTGACCTGGCCCTGGTTTGGTGAGGACCAAGCATGGCCAGCCACGGTGCTCACACTTGGCTGTGGCCCACTGGCTCAGATCCTCTGCAGACACAGGTGGGGCGTACTTCTGGACTGGCATGCTGCACCTCCTAGGCTCACAGGAGGTGAGATTCTGGTTTTTAAGAACTGCACACAGCTAAGAACACACCACCTTGCATAAAAAGTGTTCATGGATTCTTGGCTGAAGAAACCCAAACCTGGAATTGTGGTCCACTTAATATTTCCCCTGGTCATTTTTAGAAAATGTGGAGTATGTCAAAGGCCATTTTACACGTTAGATTTCAAAGAGAAGCTGAAATTTAAATCAATGGTTTAGCTGCTGGGACTGTTACATTTCACAGCTGATGTACTCAGACAGGTGTTACGACCAGGTCATTAAAGAGGGCCACGATCCAACATGGCTGGAGAGGGACGACCATGTGAGGACACGGCAAGAAGGTGGCCATCTAGAGGCCAGAGGGGCCTTCAGAGAAACCAGCCCTGCTGGTACCTCAACCACAGGAGTTCTGGCTTCCAGAACTGTGAGGAATGTCTTTGTCAGCCATGCAGGCTGGCACTTTGTTCTGGCAACCCCAGCACACTAATACAGTCACCATCCCAGACTAACAGTACTGGAGTAAGAGTCCTCAGCCCCAGGTGTACCACCCTCTGGCGGGTCACAGCAGCTTTGTTCGTTAGTGTGTCCCTGGCCTGCTCCACCCTCTTAAGCCTCCCTCCCAGCTCAAAATGAGAAGTTGGCCCTGCTGCTGCTGCTGTGAGAAGTTCATGTGTTCTGCCTGTCCTGCCAGTGAAGGCCCTGCCTCTCCTCTGCCCACCCGTGCAGACAACACAGCGCACACAGCCTGCACATCCTTCACTTCTGTCTCTTGGGATCATTCTGTGCCTCCTGCTGGGGGCATCCGCCCCACAGGACTGAAATCTTCCTTTTTATTGGGGGGCAATGGTCAAGGTTTGGTCATCCTCTCCCCAATACCTGGCGAGGAAGGGCAGTACCTCTCACCCCTGTCCATCCTCAGATGAATTCATTTTGGTTCTAACATAAAACAAAGAGACACTTGATTACACTTACATTTATTTTCAGCATGCCTCATTCTGTGACACGCGGACTTGAGCCCCAGTCATTCTGGCTCTGAAGGGCAGAGTGTTCAGACAGCTGCCTCCAGCTCTACCTCTTGAATTCCACTTGTGTGTATACCTTGGTGATGTCGTGGTACCTGCCTTCAGGGGGCTGGTAGTTGGAGATTGGTGGTGTGTAGGTTGGCCCTTCTCTCTCAAAGGGGAACAGACTGGGGTCCCGCTTGATGGCCTCCTCATGCAGCTCCTGGGACATGAGTTTCAGCTCTTGCAGAGCTTCCTGCTGGGCCTCAAGCATGGACTTGATGGCTTCCCTCTCCATCTCATGCTCTCGCTGCTTGTACAGGGACCACTTCTTCAAAAGCAAAGCTCTCCGCTCAGCCTCCTCAAAGGAGAGCTCTACCTGAGGCCGCTGTCTGGGAACACACAAATCCAAAGGTGTGAGCTGGGCGGCACTAACCAGGAAGTTTGGGTGACTGCTTATGGCCCATGCATCCTCTCTGCCAGACACAGAAGGAACTTATGAAAGGAAGTGAAGGTTTGGGACAAATTGAGGAATGGAATGTTCAATGTGATGGCAACTGCAACTGATGCTACGAGCCAGTACCATTTGCTTTACTTGCAGATAAGAGACACTGATTCTCGGAGGAGACCATGATAGCACTTCCTCTTCCCCAGGCAGAGACTACTTTTGGTGAGAGGGGACTTTGGAGAAAAATGAAACGGTATAATGAAAACAGACACCAAAATCCCAGGAAGTCAAGAGCCTATTACCAGCCCCAGAGTACCAAATGACACCTGCAGTGTCCCACTTGCACGGCAAGGTGCTGCTACTTTATAGATAACATGTATCTCGTAAGGCAGTACTCCTGTGCACACGCAACCCAACTATGAGCTTGTGCATCACAAAGCACGAGGCTAATGGTCTTCTGCCACCAGGATGGGCAGCGCCTGCAGGCCCGGGGCCCAAGTCGTCCATCACAACTACAACCTCTTGCAAAAGAGCAACTGTGAACTTTTGAGCAGTGCTGGTAAGAACTTCACTCAAGTATCTGGTTTGGCTTATCAAACAGTTACTCTGAGTTTCTTTCCCACAGTCAGCCATTCAAGAGCACCACCCAGGAATGTTTTCCAACTCCTGCGAGACATAATCAAGGAGAAAAGGACTCAGCCCAGGGCCAAGTCAGCCCAAGCCTACTGACCCCTTCCCATCACTGGCAGGAACTGCAGGTACAACCACCTTTAGGTGATGAACTCCTTTGCCCTGAGGACTTCAACCCGAGAGGACCCTTACCTCCCTTTATCCAAGAACTTCACAGGTGTAATAAAATCTTCGATGGGAATTAGCTCCTGGCTAGCCTTTTCTAGTCGTCGGATCCTCTTTTTCAAACGGTCTTTCACAGCTTGGTCTTTTCTAGGATCTACCCTCTTCTTCTTCCGCGGAGGTTCTGCTCTAATGGATAAAGCAAACATTAAAATTTTTCCTCTTCAGTCTCACAAACATCCTGAGACACACGGCACTAGGTAAAGTACCCCAAGCTTCTACCGAGCCCTCCACTGGGGAGTGGCCTGTATGTACATGATCCCGACCTTGTAAAATGAGTGTGGCAGGGAGATGGCCTCCACCCCAGGGTCCTCGTGAGAACTGTGTGGGCACTGTCAACCCAGGAAGGGGCGGAAAAGCTTCAGGGGGTATCAGGGTGTAAATGAAAGGGAAGTGCTCATCTTTAGTGCTGCAGTACAGGTGTGCCTTGGGTTTGCATTGAAAAGTGAAAATGCCAAACTGATGAATTAGAAGCTAATTACTCACATCTTAAATGGTTTTGTGATTTATAAGAATGATTTCAGTAAGACTAAAATGTTACTAAAATCTAAAATCTGGAGAATTTCTTAATGTTCCCATCCTAGAGTACTAACGAAAGTCCGATTTACACTTAGGAATGCATCTCCTATGGTGTTAATTTACTGTTAGGAATAATCAAATCATCTAGCATCCAGACCAGGTTTCTTGAATCAAGTCCCTAGAAAGCATTCAGAGTTCCAGGTGGAAAAACCAGTCCTCACACTTCCCTTCACTTCTCCAGGGAGTCAGAAATGGAAGGCCCATGGAGAAACAGAAGTTTATGCTTTGCCCTTTAAAAGACACAAGAATCCATTCAAAGTTAATTAAATTTTTGTTTAAACTACTTTTACATTTTTTGTTTTCTGATTACAGCCACAGCAGTATTCCATACAGAGAATGTTGAAAAGACATTAAAACACCTAGCTAAATTTAACTGAGAAATTTTGTAGGCTATTAATTTTGTAAAACAAAGACTAGTCTTGCTTTGTTTTATTCAAGTGCATATCTATCTCCTGCTGACACCCCCAAAGAGGTCAGACCCCCAGTTAAGTTTACCTCATGGGAATGAGTTCCCAGAAGGACAACAATGAAGCTCGCTGGTGGGTGTTCCTAATCTGTGTCTGCCAAGTTCCAGGTCGCCTGAAAGATAAGAGTATGTATAAATATCTGATTCTCCCCCAATAAACAAACCCAACCTCCCCTTTCTTTTTAACTGCCCTCAAAACCTAAGGCACTTGTAACTGCTAGATGTGACAGCAAGGTCAATGTAAGAGATTTTTCAAAATCTCTGGTTCACACCAGAAAGCAGTTGCAGAGTCCCTGCTCGCCAGTATCCTAGAATTCTCATCCACAGGAAGAGGCGTGATCAGCCACCTTCTTAGATATCCGTGGACAAGGGCAGCCGGGGAGGAAGCGCAGGCGAGGCCTGTGCTAGCTGATGCAGAGTACCCCGCGTGCGCCCCGGGCACCCCGCGTCGGGTCCGAGGTCCGCACTCACCAGCACCGCGAGCACAGAGCGCGCGCGGTAGCTCCCAGCACCACAGCAGCCATGGCTTCTAAGGCAGCCAACGGGCTGCTTCACTGCGCGCACCTCGGCGGTCCGTCCCGCTGTGCTTCGCGATACGGTCCGGCTGTGCAGTCTATCCACACTCCGTAGTTCCGCCCTGGGTCGCGATCCGCGCGCCCCGGATCACACTCGGCGGGCCGAGACGTAGTGGCGGCGCGCGGACACGCCCCGAACGGTGGGCTGCTGCGCGCCTGGCGGGGCCTTGAGCGCCTTGCCCCGCCCTGAGCGCCTAGCTTCTGGCGCCCGTGTGTGTCCTCTCTTCTGCCTCCGTCCTGCGTCGCGACTCCGAACGTCACAACCCTACCTCGTCGGGCTGCACCCCTGCGAAGGCCAAGACCCCGCGGTGCTGCCGAAGTGGCCGTGGGGCTATCCCTCCACTCCAGGTCTAAGTGTCCACGTCTGTGAAAAAGATCCCCAGTCTTCCAATAAACGCGCCACCTCGACCTTCCCTCAGATCCACCCCAGGGTTGGCTCATCCCCCAGCATCCTTGCAAGCCCGGGACCGCGGCCGCCCGCCGGTGGCTGCACGTGGCACGGCGCTCGCGAGGTGCCCAATAAACGCGTGTTGATGAATGACGGAAGCTAGTTAATTAGTCGGACTCGTAACTAGCGTGGTAGAGCTGGAGGGAGGCGGTCCACACCACTCCGACCCTGTCTGGCTCCGCCGGCCTGGGCTGAAAGCCGAGGCCCCGCTCGCCCGCCGAGATCCCAGGCGACCCTCCTCCGTCCCCCTCTTCTGCTGCTGCGCCCAGGCTGGACCCGAAGCGGAGCCGCCCTGCGCTGCCCCTACCCGCGGAGGAGCCTGGGCGGCCCCGTCCGCGTGGGGAGCGGTTTCCCGCCGGGGCGATTTGGCAGGTGCAAGCCGTGACTTCCGGCGTTGCCCGGGAGCTGCCGGAGGAGGAGCGGCGCAGGGGATGCGGCTGTGGCGGCGGCGGTGGCGGCCGAGCGCGGGGGGCGGCTGTGGCAGCGGCCTGGGGCGCGAGCCGGCGATGGCGTGGCGGCACTGAGGGCGCGGTGCGGGCGGCGGCTGGAAGGCAGGCGGCGCGGGAGGAAGCGGCGGCGGTGGCTCCATGGCCCGCGCGCGTTGAAGGACGCGGCTCTTGCCTCAGCCCGGCGGCGGCGGCGGCCGAACAATGAAGCTCCTGAAGCCGACCTGGGTCAACCACAATGGTAAGTGAACGCAGGGGTCGCGGGAGGCCGAGCCTGGCCTCGGATCCGGGTCCGGAGTCGGGTCGGAGTCGCGCGCAGGCCCTGCCCGCCTCGCTCCCGACGCCTGTGCCCGGGGCCAGAGCCGCGGGGCGGGAGGTAACGGACTTTGTCCTCGGAGCGTGGAGACCGGCGAGTCCCCGCACGTGCTCCGCCTGGCTGCGGCGAAGTCTGCCAGTGCACCCAGCACTTTCGCTGAACCCTCGACCGCCCACCCGTGGTCCGTGGAGGCGCCGCGGCCTGGCTCTGGGGAGCGGCCCTTGGGCGCCAGCCAGGTCCTGCTACTCGTCTGCAGCAGCCAGGATTTGCTCAGATGGTCCGATGTGTGAAACCTGGGCGCAGCCTCCCTTGTAGCCTTTCATTGGCAGGGTGAACACCTGAAATCTGCAAGTCTCTGCCATGCTGGAGAGACTGTCGCTGCCCAGGCTGAGGCTCGGAGCTGGTGACAGTGCCCCCCAGTTGGGGGACTATGGCTCAGGGCCGAGGTTCCCCAGCCAATGGAACCACGTCTGTGCTGAGCTGGGGCATCAGGGTGACTTGGGTGGGGACCAACAGGATACAAGTATGTTCTAGGAGAGAGGCTTCCTTACTTCTGCGGCAGCGCCCCAATGCATCCACCCCCTGGAGGAATAGACTCTTCCAGGCCTCTGGTTGAGAACAGACTGTGTGGTACAGAGAAGCCTTTGGTAACCAGCAGTGCTGTCATAGTTCTTCTGCCTTGGTGGCAACTACAGGAGTTGGTTTTACCCTCCCACCCCCAGGGAGACGGGGGGAGAGAGCCCCCTGCCCCTCGCTGACAGCACTGAAGTCCAGGAGCACTCCCCAGCGTAAGGCCTGTGGCCCTGATTCCAGCCTGTCTCTGACTACTGATAGGCAGAAGGTCACCCCGATTCTGCCTTGTTCCTCGTTTCTATTTTGCAGTGTGACCAGAAGGAGCTCCAGCTTTCTTTTAGAGCAAGTAGAGTAGTAGGTGCTTTTGTCTGTTTTATACATGTAGCCTTTCGGTTTTGACCCTGATTCAGGGTTGCTCTCTACTGCAACTGAGCAGAACAGCTGTCAGTCAGCAGTGCTCTCCCTTTCCCTCTCCTTGTGTGATACCTTTCTCCTTTTTCAGGGCCAAGGTGAGGTCACCTTTTCCTTTTGTTACCGTTGCTCCTGAGTTACTCCACTAGATGAGCTCTGTCCCTGTGGGTGTACTTTCCATATGCCCTCCGGGTGGGAACTGCCTCATTTCCCTCTGTATTCCCTGCCACACTCAGGGCATATGATAAGTGTTGGCTAAAACAGATAAGAAAGCTGAGGTTTCTGTAATTTATGAAGACTCAGCTAGGTTTACTGAGTGTGAAAGCAAAAGCTGGGAACTTTATTTCACTTCTGTGTTGATCTGCAAGAGCATTTCTTGATGTGTAGTGTGCAGAGCTTTCCCTGGAGAACTGGGCAGTCGGTCAGGAATTATAAATTTTGGTGCTTGTGAATCAGAAACGGAAAGATTTCATTATGAACTGGGTGTGTAAGTGAAGATCTGAAGGAATTTTTATTTTAAAATAAGAACTTTTTCCTAGATCAGTTTGTGTGTATAGTCAGTCAACCCTTCTCCAGTGTCTCTTCGACCTTCTGCCGTATAATTTCTAACTTTGTGATAAGCTCCTTCATAGAGCACGAGTTCTGTGCTGCGTAAGCATAGGTCAGGGTGCTCACTTGATTGTCTAGGTACAGACGAGAGAGTCTGCTGTCAGGTCAAGCCAGCAGCCAGACACCCTAGCCTGGCAGAGTGGGCAGAGCAGTAGGCCCAGGCCCCTTGTCGCTGTGGCCTCTCCATGGTCCTAGGGTGGAACTGGATTCTGCTCTGCCTTCTTCACAATGTAATTGTGGTATGTGATTGGGAAGGTAGACTCAAAAGTGCACCCCAGACTATAAAATGCAAGACATAATAAAATAATTGAGACTCTGGCTAGATGGGGTTTCACTTCTTTTAAACTCGTTCTTTGTTAAATTTCCTTTTTTTTTAATCTCCTGAAATCAACCTTTGTCTCATCAAGCGTTCAGAAGAACCGTCAGGGTGAATTACTACAATCCTGAAGGACCTGCCGACGGTTTGGGTCGCTGGCCAGTCCCACTGAGCAGTCCTTTAAAAACAAGTGAATAGTGAGGGCTGCTGGGGGCCGAAGCTGCTTAGCCAGAAGCCAGAGTGGTGGGTGCTTTGGATTAACAAACCAGAATGACCATGGGGCTTTGGAGAGTGCATCATACCACTTTCTGGCTACCTGTCTCTGCATTTATGTCTCCTGACTTGTTCTGTGGCTTGAACGTACTTTTCCTGGTGTCTGAGAGTCAAAGAGGGAAGGAGCAGAGAGCCCACAATTGCCCTATGGTGATAGGATCCCTTCAGACAGGGTGGAAAGGGTGGCTGGAATAAGGCACGTTTAAGGCAAGGCGTGAAGTATATATTGAGGTGTAGCCATTCTTTCAGACTTCATTTTCCTGGCTGATAATAGTAGTGAGACCTTTTCTCTAGTAGTGAGGTAGGGTTTCTCAGCCGCAGCACTGTTGACATTTTGGGCCATACAATTGTTTTGGGGTCCGTCTTGTGTAAGGTAAGATGTTAGCATGCCTGGCCCATCAGGTGTCAGTGGCACCCATCCCCCAGTTGTGACAACCAGAAATGTCTCCAGACATTACCAGTGTCCCCCAGTGGCCAGAATCACCCCCATTTGAGAATCTCTATTCTATAGAGATCGGTAAGTTAATAAGTCTTGAAGTTGTCCTGTCGGAGTGAAGTGAGCTTTGAATATGGAATCAGAGAGGCCATAGTTTGTTAGCTGTAAATTCTTGGGATTGTAATTCTACTTCTGGACCTTGTAAAGTTGAATAAATATAAAGACTCACCCCTATCATTTCACCCCGTACCAAACTATACAAGTGCCTTAAGGTATATAATAAGAGCTAATAATACTTATAACTTATAGAGAAGTTAGGTGCCAGGCATTATTCACACACATATTTTACTCTGTGTTCTTAGATACAGTATTCCTTATATATTTAATTTTGGGTTTGGTTTGGCTAAAATAGGCTCATTTCTTAGCTAGGTTATGACTGTGTATTGGTCAGAAGGGGAAAGCAATTGGGTTTTTGGTTGTAGAAAAATGTAGTTTGTATTTAGGAAATTTCGTGGAAGTGGGTTCTTCCCATCCCTGGCCCTTTGTTCCTGAGAGTTTTTCTGGAATTCTTGCCCCTGGGAGACAGTGCTCATGCTGGGCTCTTCTGTGAAGCCCATTCTCATCAGAAGGACCAGGACTAAAAGAACGCTCATCCCACTTTGGCCTCTGGCTCACACAGATGGCAGTGTTGTGAACGGTGTTTGGCAAATGTTCAATAATGGGATAATTTGTCAGTTAATCACATTGCAGTGTGGTGTGTTTTCTCTCTTGTCCTGTGATTGCATTATTTTTCTTCCCTACCCTGTCTCATTCCAGAAAGGATTTTTAAGGCATCCTATTGAGACATATTCTGCATCTGAGTGAAAAGAGATAAGTCTGCTTGAAGGGGAAATGCGGGGAGGATGGTACAACAAGGAAGTCAGGCCTGGGTGTGGAAAGGCCCTGCACAGCTGCTGCGGGGGCACTGCAGACCTGCCTCTGAGAATAGGCTGGGAGGGACCCTAATGGTGATACTTTGTCATCGCCGCGGTTGTTAAAGTAAGCCTTGCAGTTGCTCTAGATCAGGGGTTCTCAAGCAGGCCAGTGTCTGGAGGCATTTTTGGTTTTCACACCTGACAGGGTGGGAGCCACTGGTATCTAGTGGGTAAAGGACAGGACTGCTGCTGAGCACCCTGCAGCACACAGGACGTCTGCTCCCACAACAAAGAATTGTCGGGCCCGATAAGTCAGAAGTGCCGACGTGGAGAAGCCCCGCTCTAGATAAGAGCATCTTCATTGCTGTTTGCCTTTCCATGTATTTGTTTCATCATTCCAACTGGGTTGTGTCTCGAGGACAAGAGTTTTGCCTTTTATTTTGGAGTCAGTCTTGTTCTCGAGTCTCCGTGCTCTGCTGCTCATCAAATGTGTCAGGGAAGGTTCTTTTGATCTCTTTTCCTGATCTGTTAAATGAAGCTAATAACACCTGCCTCACCTGCTACCTGGGAAGGCTCAGGAAATGTGAGCTCTCTTTATACTGTCTGTCACTGACTTCTGCCTGAAGACAGTAGGTAATTTAACAAAATAACCGGAATACATCTGAAGAGGATTTAGAAGAAAACTTGGATAACATACACATGGATTTTTCACTGGTTTATGAACCAGACATTGAACCCTTCTAGAGAAAAGTTCTGTGGGGATCAGAGGTACATGGTGCTACCCTGTGTGTGGAAAGCCGTGCAGTAGGTGGGAGAGAGGGATCTACACCACATTCTAGAATGCAGGGCAGAGGGAAACCAGAGCTAGATGTGTGCACTGCCATGGCCCCAGGGAGGCAGCCTGCTTTGTGGCATGCCCTTGGGTTGATCCTTGACCACAGGACTGTGATGGTGGAAAAAGCCCTGCTGCTGTGCGAGCATCAGGAGCAAAGGCCCAGGGAGGGCGGAGAGCATTTAAGAGGAGACGGAGCATGTTAGTGCATGGCTGCGCAAGTGAGGGGAGAGAATGGGGCTGGTAGGCAGAGCCTTAAGCGCCTTGATAGAAGCTTAGGCTTTCTTCTAGGGGGCTGGGGGTGGGGCACATTAAGGTTTCTGAGGACGATGCATGTAACATCGTGTGTCTCCAGAAGGCCCCAGAGAAGTTAAGAGGCAGTTCCCTGGGCTTTGGGGAGAGATGAAGAGAGAGACATGGAGTTCAGTGGTGGTGGAGGTAAGGAATGGATGGCCCCTGAAAACAGAGAAGAGGCAGGTGAGCGTAGATTCGAGTCCCTCTCTGAGTTTATTTCTTTAGTATGCTAGAGAAAGAGTAAGAATGAGGGCTAGAACATTGGGTTTTCTTAAACATTTGTTTTTATCTAAGAAATGGTTGAAAAGATGTTTTCACTTCACAAGCAGAATTGTAGTTTACATTTTGGAAGGACCTCTGGGCAGCACCTGGCTTTGGCCGCTGATGGGCCTGCTGCCAATTGCACTGGTCTTGGGCCCTGTCAGTGATCATGGAGAGAGGGCCCTGCCTGCGTTGACCCTTCCTTTTCCTCAGAGGTTGCTAAGCTGTCCTGTTTATGCAGGGTGTTTGCCTGTAGCCTGCAGAGGTGTCTAGCATGTCAAAAATAGGTCTGGAATGGGCCCTGGGACCAAAAATTGATACAAACACATTTTATTATCATGCCAGGACGAACAGCCTAAGAGAGGCGAGTGGGGCCATCGGCAGTATCCACACTATTAAATAGCAGAAAGGGAGCATTGCAAACACTGCGCGGGTTGCCTGCCCCTATTCCTGTCCAGCGAATCCCACCGTTTTTCAGGTGTATGCCCTCTTCCGCAGGCCACGCTGCAAGGGGCAGGTCTTGATAGCCTAGTCTGTTATGTGGTAAGTGCCAGAGCTTTGTTGGGGAACAGGCATTTGATGCCATTCTAGCCAGTAAGACTGGGCAGGGGTGTCTGCTGGGGGCTCCTAGGGAATCGGCTCACACATCTCTTCCTACCCGATTCTTTATTCGCTGGACTTCAAGCCTGTGATCATGAGGACAAAGCTCACACTAAGGATGACAGCAGTGGAAGGTGGAAGAACGTGGTTCCTTAAGCTGCTAAACTAATGCACCCAGAAGCTGACCCATCTCGGGACTTGTTATATGTAGATTACCCTTGAAATTCTCTGTGACTTGCAGCAGAAAGAAGAGATCCGTAACATGCAGGTGGAAACAGGCTGTGTGAGATGAGGTGACCTCCCCAGAACTGTACTAGGTATAAAGGGATGAGTTAGGATTCACAGCCAGACTCCAGCCAGAGGCTTGCTCGTTCTAACTACCAAGTGTTGATCCCTGTGCTGGGCACCTCTGCCATGGAGAGCTTGAGCACCCTTTTCCTCCTTGGAAAGAGCTTTCAAAAACCACGTGGTGCGATGTGGTACCTGGAGTCCCTTGTTGTTGAATATTGTTGTCCTTTGGCTGCTTCTGTAGCCATTTAGAAGGCCCTGAGCCTTCTAACCTGGCAGATTTCCCTTCAGGTGTGATTGGCAAACCTTCTCTGGCACTTGGTTTTCAAGAGCTCGCCAGTCATGGGGTATCAACAGAATACTTTCAGGAACAAGGAGGGCCCTGTGCTCCAGTCATGGACTTTTGAGGCTTCCTCATTGCACTTTCTTACACCAATCACAATTGCCTGCTGGCTTACATAGGGGAGGGGTAGAGACCTGGCTAAAATCGAGGTTCTGCTAGAGACCTCCCCACCAAAAGTAAGCTCTTGAAGGGCAGAGGCTTTGTCTTTGCTCGTGCTCTATTCCCAGGGCCTTGGACAGTGCTTGGCACACACCGCAGTAGGCACTCAGTAAATGTCAAACGAGTTGAGTACTGGAGGAAGGCTGCTAGAATGTGGCCGGTAGATGGGCAGCCCAGTGTCTACTACCCTTAGCTGGCAGAGCTGATTTGCTTCAACAAACTTCCTGTTCATCCTGGATGACACTTCTAATAGATCAGATTGTCTTGTAAAAACCTGCTGGGGATTCCAGTGGTGAGGGAAGAAGCATTGTGTCCAAGTGCTTACCCAAGGAGCCTATTTATATATTATGATTTAGAGCTTCCTATTTTAGGAAGGGGAGTAGATGAAACAGAATAGACAGCAAATGGTTTAGAACACTTGCAAAAAGAAGAGCCATTTAGGTCAAAACTTGTTCTTAAAAGCAATACCTGCCTTGATGCGTTACCAACCTAGGACAGCCCAAGTCACATAGAAGCTGACCATCCCCGCCGCCCTTGAGGGACAGACTGAAGAGGCAGCAAGCCTCATTTGAGGGCCAGGAGCAGACTCCTGAGCTGCTGCATCCTCCAGTGGAAGGGCCTGCACACAGAGGCACTCAATAAATCCATACATTCAGCCAGCAATGAGTGCCAGTTGTGTCCCAGGGCTCAACACTGTGAACCACCTGCATGCCGGGACCTGTTGAGGAGCAAGCAGCCTGTGATGCATTCTAGGCAGTGAGGCTGGGAGGGCTGTCTTCTGGGACTCCTGTATAAGCAGAAAAGGAGGCGTAGGAGGGGAGCATACTGGGGAGACAAACCGCAGACGTCATAAACATGAGCACTAGGCCAGTGAGTGTGGAGAGAAACAGCAGCCAGAGATGAGGAGTACTGGGCTAGGGGTGGGAGAATTTTAAATAGGGTGATTTGGGAAAGCCTGAGTGGAAAGGTCATGTGTGAGTGAAGACCCTGTCACAGGAAGCAGACTCTGAGCTGGAGAATTTTGCAAGCCGTAGAATTATCAGGGAGTGCTCTTGGGATCCATACCTGCAGGGGATTGAGGGTAGTCAGACTGGATAGGGAGAAGTTAAGTTGTAATGCAAGTGCAACAAAAGTTGCAGCTGACCCTATGGGGGGCTCTGGAGCTGGGATAGCCCTTGGAAGTTATCCTGAATTGAGGTGAGGGGCTCAGGCCTTTTATACTGCCAGGTCCACAGTCAAGCACAGGCTGTCCAGGGAAGGGGGCCTGACTTTGGGTGAAACAGTTCTTTTGCTGAGGGCAGGTCCCACCTGGAGAAGGACTTGGCCAGGAGCTTTCACAGGCTGTCAACACTCCCACAGCTAGGGATTGTGCTTCATTCCTAGAGGGAGGGGACCTGGACAGGGTACCACAGCATACACTTGGAACAGACCTGATGGTGGTGAGGAAGGCAGCCATCTGAGAGAGGAGCATTCCAGGCAGAGAGAACAGCCAGAACTCGCCTAGTGGGTTTGAGGAACAACAAGGATTTCTTGTGATTTGAGTGAGACCAGAGCAACACAAGGGCAAGAGCACCAAGAGGTGAGGCCAGAGGAAGAACAGTAGTAGACTGGCTGGGAGGACCTGATGGGCCGTTAGAAGGCTTTGATTCTCTGTGATGGGAGCAGAGGAGTAATGTGGTCTGACTTGGGTCTGAGAGATCATCCTCGCTCTGCCTGGGGACTAGGTTGGGAGTGGGAGCAAGAGACACCTGTCAAGAGGCTGTTGCAATGATCCAGGAAAGAGATGAGCATGGTTTGGACCAGGGTGGTGTGGAGGTGAAGGTGCTGGTGAGAAATGGTTGGGTTCTGTGTGTGTGTGTGTGTTTGTGTGTGTGTGTGTGTGTGTGTGTGTGTGTGGTACACATATGCAGTACTTTTTGGGTTTAACTTAGGTTAAAATGCACAAACCTAAGGTGTACAATTAGATGGATTTTGACAAATACACTCTGTAATTTCTTCCCCCCTCAAGATACAGAACATTTGTACCTCCCCAGAAAGTTTGAGGTACGGATATACTGCAAAGGTAGAGTTGCAGGGTGGAATTTGAGGTGTCAGATAAGGGCCAGCCGAAGGGCCAGTGCTGTGCAAAGGGCGGAGCTGCCGTCCACGGACCACGGAGATCATCAGTAGTGAGACTGAAAGGAGCGGTTGCAGAGAGCGAGCCCAGACTCCATTAGAGAGGGTGGCCAACTGAGGCCGCCGCCCAGGGCCTTCCCCCAGAACCCTTTTCATGGGTGGCCTCTCTGCCTTCTCCCTTTTGAAAACGCTAGGGCTCCGTTCCTAGAGCTATTAAGGAACAGGACACATACCTTTATTTTTGCCTAGTGACAATTGCCATATATAATTATACCAGGACACATCTTATGGTATATGTGTAGATACGGGTAATGAAGCATACTGTGATTTGATATTTTTAATTTAAAAATGTAAAATTATTTTTCTTATAAAAGTAATACTTGTTTAATTTAGGAAAAATTAGAAAATGTGAAAAGGAAAACATTGTTAAAACTCGTCTTTCAGACCATTTGAAAAAATATAACTGGTGACTTGGTGCTTTTTTAAAAGAACACACGTTTTATTTACTGTTACATACCACATTATAAAAGTATCTAAATTTTTCAAGACCTTAGCCAAATCCCTGGTGCCATAACAAATTCAGTATTTTTATTGCGTAGCCTCCCTGCAGACCTTGCACATATAACTGGAATTGCTAACATGTTGCTGTGCATTTTCCATTTAATACGGTAAGTTTGTTATTTCCTTTTTCTTTTTTTTAAATTGAGGCATAATTGAAATGCATTACATTAGTGTCAGGTGTGCAACATAATGATTCAATATTTGTACATGTTGTGAAATGATCACAAAATATATAGTTTACATCCATCACCAAACGTAGTTGCAGAATTGTTTTTTCCGTGATGGGAATGTTTTGAGTTTTACTCTCTAAGCAACTTTCAAATATGCAACACAGTATTACTAACTATAGTGTTATTTTCTTAGCAGTGGTGGTTGTTAAGCAAACAGATCTCCCCGCCCACCCAATGGGAATGTGGTTCTTAATTGCTCTTAATTTTCTAATGGAACTGGGTGGAAGGGATGGTTATGATCTATAGAAATCCAATTTACAGGTAACTTTTAAGGAATATCTCTGTTCTGCAAAATTAGAGGAGAAAAGAGTGTGAAGAAAGAGATTGGGACTGTACCAAAACGGGATTGTGATGTGAAAAGTGCTGCAGGAGAAGCGGTTATGGTCTGTGAATGATATACCTGTTACTTTCTTCTACTTTAGTTTGGGGGAGGGGGACAATGGCTTCATGATTGCTAAGCTTCCTTCCTGTGCTGTGTTTTGACTCTCTCAGCCACCTGGCACCTATTAGATGTCGTTGTGGTATTGCTTACCTAAGACCTGGGAGGTTTTTGTGGTTGAAAGTATAGTAGAGATAATAGCAGCAGATGGCTCTGTGAGGTGGTTGGTGACATCTGTGTCCCCACCTCGGGAGATGAGGAGCTTACCTTCCAAAGATTGGGAGGCTAGTAGTCCTGGGAAGGCGTGTTTGAACTTCGAGCCTTTTACTGTGGGCCTTTCTCCCTTATAGATACATGTTTGGTTTCGTTTTGATTAGCATTTTTTTGAGTTATAGTAAAACACACATAACATGAAATTTATCATCTTAACCATCTCGTAAGTGTACAAGTCAGTGGTGTTATGTATATTCACAGTGTTACGCAACATATCTACAGAACTTTTTCACCTTGCAAAACTGAAACTATGTGTATACCAATTAAGCAACAACTCTCCAAATTACCTTCTCCAGCTCCTGGCAACCACCGTTCTACTTGCTGTTTCTATGAAGGTAACTACTCTAGAGACCTCACATAATTGGGATCCTATAGTATCTGTGCTTTTGTGACTGGCTTATGTCAATTAGCATAACATCTTTAAGGTTCATCCATACTTTTTAAATATATTTTATTGATTGTGCTATTACAGTTATCCAGTTTCCCCCCCTTCACTCCACTCTATCCTGCACACCCCCTCCTTCCCACATTCCCCCCACTATAGTTCATGTCCATGGGTCGTATATATAAGTTCTTTGGCTTCTACATTTCCTATACTATTCTTACCCTCCCCCTGTCTATTTTCTAGTTACCATTTATGCTACTTATTCTCTGTGCCTTTCCCCCTTCTCTCTCCCTCCCATTCCCCTGGTAATAACCCTCCATGTGATCTCCATTTCTGTGGTTCTGTTCCTGTTCTAGTTGTTTGCTTCGTTTGCTTTTGTTTTTGTTTTAGGTGTGGTTGTTAATAACTGTGAGTTTGCTGTCGTTTTTACTGTTCATATTTTTTATCTTCTTTTTCTTAGATAAATCCCTTTAACATTTCATATAATCAGGGCTTGGTGATGATGAACTCCTTTAACTTGATCTTACTGAGAAGCACTTTATCTGCCCTTCCATTCTAAATGAAAGCTTTGCTGGATAGAGCAATCTTGGATATAGGTCCTTGCCTTTCATGACTTGGAATACTTCTTTCCAGACCCTTCTTGCCTATAAGGTCTCTTTTGAGAAATCAGCTGACAGTCTTATGGGAACTCCTTTGTAGGTAACTGTCTCCTTTTCTCTTGCTGCTTCTAAGATTCTCTCCTTATCTTTAATCTTGGGTAATGTAATTATGATGTGCCTTGGTGTGTTCCTCCTTGGGTCCAGCTTCTTTGGGCCCAAAGAGGGAAACTCTCTGAGCTTCCTAGACTTCCTGGAAGTCTATTTCCTTTGCCAGATTAGGGAAGTTCTTCATTATTTGTTCAAATAAGTTTTCAATGTGTTGCTCTTCCTCTTCTCCTCCTGGCACCCCTATAATTCGGACATTGGAACATTTAAAGATGTCCTGGAGGTTCCTAAGCCTCTCCTCATTTTTTTGAATTCTTGTTTCTTCATTTTTTTTTTCTGGTTGGATGTTTCTTCCTTCTGGTCCACACCATTGATTTGAGTTCCAGTTTCCTTCCCATCACTGTTGGTTCCCTATACATTTTCCTTTGTTTCTCTTAGCATAGCCTTCATTTTTTCATCTAATTTGTGACCAAATTCAACCAATTCTGTGAGCTTCCTGATTACCAGTGTTTTGAACTGTGCATCTGATAGGTTGGCTATCTCTTCATCGCTTAGTTATATTTTTTCTGGATCTTTGATCTGTTCTTTCATTTGGGCCATTTTTTTTATCTTGGTGCACCTCTTATGTAAAGGGGTGGAGCCTTAGGTGTTCACCAGGGCGGGGTACCACAGGTGGCTGCACTGTGACACTGTACGTGGGAGAGGGGCCGATAGGGAGCAATGGTGCTTGCTCACTCTTCGCCGGACTTCAGTCACGCCCTGCACTACCCACAATCAAATTGGGCCCTTCTGGTGCTGCTTCCTGAGTGGGTGGGTTTGTGTACAAGCTCTCCTGTGAGTCTGGGAGTTTCTCCTGCTGCTGCCTCAATCCCGCAGGTGTTTGCAGTCAGTGGTTTGAGGCTTTATTTCCCCACGTTGGAACTCTAGGTTGTGCGGTATGTCACCTGGTCCACCAGCTGCTGCCTCCCCGGCCAGCTGCAACTTTGCCCACCCCGCTCCACAATCCGCCACCTCGCTGGGTCCGCCAGCTGCAGCCTTGCTGCGTGTCCTCTCCGCCCGGCTGCCCGTCTCCACCCGGCTTCCCGTCTCCACCCCTCCTACTGGTTTCTTCTTTATCTCCTTGGTTGTCGGACTTCCATGCAGTTCGATTTTCTGTCCGTTCCAGTTGTTTCTTGTTTTTAAAAAGTTGTTGTCCTTCTTTTGGTTGTGCAAGGAGGTACAGTGTGTCTATCTATGCCTCCATCTTGGCCGGAAGTCTAAGGTTCATCCATATTGTTGCATGTGTCTGAATTTATTTTTCTTTCTAAAGCTGAATAATATTCCATTGTATGGATATACCACAACTTGTGTATACATTTGTCCATCAATGGACATTTTGATTGCTTCTACCTCTTAGTTATTGTAGTGCCTCTATGAACGTGGGTATACAAATATGTCTTTGAGATCCTACTTTCAGTTCTTTTGAATACACATGAATGCCCAGAAGTAGAATGCTGGATCATAGGTAATTCTATTTTTCGTTTCTTAAGGAACCACCATACTGTTTTGCATAGTGACTGTACCATTTACATTTCTACTCGCAGTGGAAAAGCATTCCAGTTCTCTGCATCCCACCAGTACTTATTCTTTCCATTATCTCTGACAGTGCCCACCCTAATGGGTGTGAGGTGGTATCTCATCATGGTGGTTGACGATACTGAGCTCTTTTCATAGGCTTGTTGGCCATTTTGCATATCTTTTTTGGAGAAATGTCTGTTCAAGTCTCTTGCCCATTTTTTAATTGAGTTTTTATTTTTTGTCATTTTTAGGAATTCTGTATGTGTTCTGGACCTTAATCCTTTATCAGATATGTGATTTGCAAATGTTTTCTCCCATTTGGGTTGCCTTTTTATTGTTTTAGTATCCTTTGATGGGTAAAAGTTTTTAATTTTTAAGAAGTTTTGTTCATCTATTTTTTCTCTTAATGCCTTTGGTATCATATCTAAGAAATCATTGCCAAATCCAATGTTGTAAAGCGTTTCCCTTATGTTTTCTTCTAAGAGCTTTATAGTGTTAGGTTTTATACTGGGTCTTTGGGTCCACTTTGAGTTCAGTTTTGTGTGTGGGTTAGGGAAGGGTTCCGCTCTTTTGCATGTGGACGTTGTTTTCCCAGCACCATTTGTTGAAGACCAACTGTCCTTTCCCATTTAGTGGCCTTGTTAACCATGTCAGAAATCACTTGACCACACATGCATGGGTTCATTTCAGGGCTCTCTGTTCTATGGAATTGGTCTGTATGTCTGCCTTCACACCATGACCACACTGTTTCAATTACTGAAGTTTTGTAGGAAGTTTTGAAGTCAAGAAGTGTGAACCCTCCAACTTTGTGCTTTTTCAAGATTGTTTTGGTTATTTGGGGTCCCTTGAGATTCCATATGAATTTTAGGGTGGATTTTTCTTTTTCTGCTCTAAGTGTCCTCATAGTTTTCATAGGATGGCATTTTATCTATAGAGCTTTGGGAATTAGTAGCATCTGAATATAAAGTCTTCTAATTCATGGACACAGAGCGTCTTTTCATTTATTTGTGTCTTCTTTAATTTCTTCCAGCAGCATTTTCTAGTTTTCAGTGTACAAGTTTTGGCCCCCTTCGTCAAGTTTATTTCTAAGTAATTTTTCTTTTTGACTCGATTTTAAGTGGAATTGTTTTATTAATCTTTTACTTTTTTACTGTTAACATACAGAAATGAAACAGATGTTTGTTGCTTGTATATCCTTCAACTTTACTAACTTTGTTTATTCTGTGGAATCTTTAGGGTTTTCTGCATATAAGATCATGTCTTTTACACCCACCTTTTATTTTAATATCGTTTTGTAACTTTGTTCACTTAATAAATGTTTCAAAATTTTTCCATGTTACATTTTTAATTACAAATGTATCAAGATTTATTCACACCGAGTATTATTGGGTTGTGCAGGGATGTGTTTGCAGAGCGGCATGCAGTGGGCGGAGGCCTCCGCTTCCCCAGGTTTCCACTGCAGCAGGACGTACTCATGGATGTGCCCATCAGACGTGCCCAGTGAGCTGGCCAGTGTGAAGGCCCAGAGACGGGAGTCCAAACCGAAGGTCCTGGGGCCAGGGAGAGGCCAGCTACTCTTGTCTGTGCCCTCCCTTCTCTCTGGCCAGTGCTCTCTGCTCAGAATTTCAGTTCCACGTTTGGGCCTCCTCTGGACATCTCTCCCCTGGCATGTGGCAGGGTGCCCTGGATTGCACCCTGTTGAACCCGAGCTTCCATAGCTTATTCTTTATTCCTGCCAGATGGAGAGCATTCATGCTGCAGGCATCTGGGGGGTTGCAGGTCAGCAACCCCCAGACAGGAAACTATGGCCAACTCTCGTGGCTCTGCAGAGAGTGACAGCAGGGTGCTACATGTGGATTAAGGGTTCCAGGAAGGTGGCTGGGAGGGGTGACCTGGAGGCAGAGCCCCAAGGAGAATGGGCTGGTGGGTGTGCAGGGAGAGCATGCTGCCCTTGCTCTCCCAGAGGACAGGAGATTGCCTGATGGTCTAGGGGACAGGGGATGTGTTAGTTCTTTTTCTCTATACAAAGAAAGGCAAACGGTGGAGCGAGTGGGGAGCTCATCCTTGTTGTTGTGCTGTGCCACAGGAAAAGCTCCATGACTAGTTCCACCGTAAGATCCCTTTCCTCACCTCCCCCTCAGAGAGCCCTTTGGAAAAAGAGGTCTGTTCCCACCGAGGGAATGCGAGCCACTGGTTCCCTTGGGACCAAAAGGCCTAGTGCTGTAAGGAGGTAGGGAGCCAGCCACCATGCTGGTGGCTTGGAGTAGACCACTGTCATATCTCATCTCTTCTGTGGCATATCACTATGAAAGTTCCAGGGTGGCGGTCATACCAGCCACATCTTCCACCAAAGTGGGTCCTGATTCCAGAAGTATTCACACATGAAATGTACATGTGTTAGAAGCAGTGTCTCTTACAGTGAGTGACTTGATGTAGTTCTTAAAGGAACACATAATACAGTGTCTCACAGACATAAGGAACTAATGAGCGTTCCGAGGACTAGGTGCTGTTCCTTCCTGGTGGCCTGCTGTTTTGGTTCAAATGACAAATGCCCAGCTCAGGCTGGCCTAAGCAGAAAATGGAAAGCATTGGCATTTTGGGTTCTCTCTTGTGTAACAAACTACCCCAAAACTTGCTGGCTTAAAAACAGCACGTTTTATTATTTGTTTATGGTTTTGAAACTTGGCAGGGCTCAGCAGCTCATCTTGGTTCTACGTAGAATCTGCTGGGATGGCTCCAGCTGGAACAGCTCACTTTGGCTCCTGTGTTAGGGCCTTGATTCTCACGGTTATCTGGGCTCATCCATCCTCTCCGTGTGGCCAGCTTGGCCTCCTCGCAGCATGGCGGTCTCAGGATAGTAGAGCTTCTTACATGGCAACTGGCTTTCTCCAGAGGGCCAGCGTTGAACTGCTGGACCTTCTTCAGGCTTAACCCTGGAACCGGAGCAGTGTTCTGTGACATTCTGTTAAAGTGGGTCACAGTGGCCAACCCAAATTCAAGGGGAGGGAAGCACAGGGACCCACGGGACTGAGGTATCCAGGTGACTGATGCTCAGCACAGCCAGTCCCAGGGCGCAAAGCAGGTCATCAGGACGCACTGCACCCATGTGCACAGCCACTCTTGCTCCGTTGTGTGCTCTCCACCTGCCGGCTTTGCTTCGGTTTCCTCAGGCAGTGTCATCCTGACCCTCACAGCAGCTCTCGGCACACCGCCTCCCAGCTCACCGACAGAGGCTGCACACCACAGTATTTAACGCCGCGGGCTCTGGAGCCAGAAACCTGGACTCTACCGTGCATCTCTGTGGCCTTGGGCAGGGTTTGTTAACCTCTCTGCATGCCTCGGTTTCCCTCTCATGGTAAAATGAGGGTGTCAGAAGTATTCACCTCAGAGGACCATGTGAGGTTTACAGCGTGCCTTGGGCCATGCTGCCTGCAGGTTTGGAAAGCCACGTCAGATACTCAAGAACACGTCATGGGTTGGGCAGAAGAGGGCCCGGCTTGGACAGGCAGAGCTCCATAGGACATACCCCAGCATTCCTCTGGCTCCCTGGAAGGAGTAGCTGGCTGGCACCTCCATGGGCTGGCCTGCTACAGATTCCCCAGGAGGCCCCAGGTGGAGACGGCAGCACCGATGGGGTTAAGTGTCCATCGCTGCTGTCCTCATCATACTTGGAGATACATGCTCTTGAATTTCACGAGGCTCCTAGTGGTGCTCATTGCTCACTGCCCTCTGCTGTCTGGTAGTACTCCGCACCTCGTTCTTAGCACTAGGTGCCATGGTTTCACCTTTCTGTACAGGCTTTGGAGCAGCGGTGTCTGCACCGCACACCTCTTGAGGCTGGGCCCACAGCCCTAATTGTCCTTCCTTGTTTCTTGAGGCTTTCCTGTGTGACACTTCTCCCAGCCAAATGAACAAGAAACCTGCCTTTTCACAACTGCTTCCCTCCCAGGCCTTCGGCCCATGGGAAAGGGTGGCACATTTTCAGTAGCTGCCTGTGGGGCTCTGGCTTATCACACATGGCAGCCACAGAGCCCAGGAAGGGTGTGGGTGTGCCAGCATGGGCCTGAGTGCGCATGCAGGGAAGGACCAGTTAGGGCACTTTCAGTCCCTCTCACCTGTGTTCTCAGCACCTGCCATTTTTAGCTCACTCTGTAGAGTTTTCTGGAGTCCTCTCTTAAAGATTAAGGTGGGAGTGATTGGTGTCTGCCCTGTCCAGGCGATGGGTGAAGAATACCTGGCAGGCTTTCTCGTCAGGCCTTGGCGAGTGCACCCCACTGCTGGGCCTGGCCCCTTCAGAGCTGTGTAGAGTACCAAGTTGTGTTGGGGCTTATCTCTCGAACCCTTTGAATGAAATTTCAGAGCACACCAGAGCTGAATTTTTTGTGTGTTTGGGACAACTTTGAGCACGCTGCAGTGCTCCGGGAATGTGGTCAGCAGCTACTTGGCTGAACTTGACCTGTCATTACAGAACTCTGGCTCTTGCTGTGGGCCTGGTGGTGACCGAGGGGCTCAGAGACCAGGCTAGAGACGCTAACATGGCTTGTTGTGGGAGCCTTTGTTGTTTTGGATTCAGTAACCACTGGAAAAAATAACATGTGGTGTGATTTCCACATTTTCCAAGGTTTCTAACTTAACTCCCTGAGACAAAATAGGGTGTTTGCACCTGCTTGCCCAGCAGTGTCCCCTCCTACCATGTAGTGACCAGTAGGAAGGGGAGCACATTTCCCCTTGTCATGTGGAAATTCATGCTTGATTTGACTCTAAGGGAGTAATCCTAACCCTGACCCTCCAGAAAAAGGCGAGGGAAGCTGGGTGCTGCCTGGGGCCAGTACTGGCCATTGCCTTTTGGGTACCAGCAATTGATTTTCAACACTCGGGTGGGAGCCCTGGAAGGATTTGCAGCTGTTTGGCAGCTACTGCCCACACTTGCTGCCTTGTGATTCTAGAGCTGGTAACTTTTGTCCTAGTGTCCATGCCACCTCTCCTTGGGTGATAGAGACAGAGCATCCTTGCCTAAGAGCCTTGGCAACGGCCCCTCATCTATATCAGCAGTTGCTGTGCTTAGTTCATTGTCATGCCATCTAATTTGTCACTGAACAAATATTACTGAGCTACCACTTACCAGGCCAGTGCTAGAAGCCACTGATGTGGTGTTGAACTTGACCGTGATTGATGTGGCACTCGGAGCCTGGAAGCAGACCAGGGAGCTAGACATATGCCTTCTGGCACAGGCCCCAGGATTACTTCCACTGTCTGCTGTCTTTTGAGTTCTTATGGTGTCCTTGCCAGTCTGGTCCACCCAGCTAGCCATCCAGGTTTGTGGGCTCCTGCTGTGGGCTACTTACTGGATGCTGTGGTGACTAAGAGCTAGTGCCATAGCCCTTTCCCCTGGGGGGAGTGAACACCTAGTTGAACATAGGGCACATACCATGGAGGAGGGTCAGCAATAGGAGATGCCAAGAAGGCCGTCTCTCCACGGACTTTGATGCAGCACAAATGTATGGGCTCGGGGGTGGGGTGGGGAGCTTTTTGGACGCAAAAGCATGATGAGGGAAGCAGTGTATTGCAGCCAGCCACCGGCCCAACCCAGCTCTCAGACAGTCAGAAAATCCAGGGCATGCTCCCCATGTCCAGGCTGATCGATGGGGTGGGAGATGGCTGGATGCATGAAGCCCCTGGGACTCAGAGCTGCTGTTACGAACAGCCTTTACAAACACGCATCCCCGGAAGGTGTTGGGCTCTTGTCTGGTGGACCTCTGTATGAATGCCCAGGTGCCCTGTGAGCTCAGTAGTGCTAGTGACAGATGGTTTCTCCCACTTTTAGACTTTCAGCTGTCTAAGTTCACTTGGAGAGTCTGCAGTAGTTCATACCTCCAAAGTTAGATCACTCCACCTTTACTCACAGGTAATTTACTAGAGGTACAGTATTTTTTCCTAGGATCAGTGAATAGGGACATTACTTGAATAAACAATATTTTAAATGTTTGAGTCTGTTGCTATTCTTCAGTGAATAAAAGCCAAGACAGATGTTGTGTGTTTTTTTTGTTTGTTTGTTTCCAGGCAAGCCAATTTTTTCAGTTGATATTCACCCTGACGGGACCAAGTTCGCAACTGGAGGACAAGGTATGTTCATGGAATAACGGGAATGTTCACAGCCCTGCCGCTAGCTTTGCCTCTCCTGGCTACCCTCTGAGGCATAGAAGAATGCTTGCTGTTTTCATTATGGTTGTGACTCAGTTTTAAGTCTAAACAAATCACATCAAAATATTTTTTTCACGGTAGAACATGCTCTCTCTATATATTTTAGAATCAGCTTTATCTTTCTAATTTCTATTTATCGGGTTGTTATTAAAATCAATTTGCATGTATGAGACCAAGCTCATTGACTGTGGAGAGTGGCAGGCAGTCTTGCAGACAAAGCCCCAGAGGCGAGGACTCTTGCTTCTCGTCTTGTTTTTGGCATTGTTTTCTCATCTGAAAGGGGAGAGGAGATGGTTAACCTCCAGAGCCAGTCATGTAGTTATTAGGCCCATTCTCTGGGCTCAAAGGGATTCAGCTGGGTTCGAGGGCAGGTATAAATGTGCACACCATTTGCAAATAGGATCCATGGTGTTGTCAGTGTGTTTTATCCAGTGTCTGCTGCAGTATTGCAGTTACAACCCTGTTTGGAAAGACAAAGTCACTTTTGAGACCAGGACACCAAGATGCACAGCGTTCCCACAGAGCCCAGTCCCCACAGCAGGGCCCTCCTCTGGCTGAGGCCTCCTGGGACAGGACTTGGAGAGTGCCCCTGTGAGTTCCAGGTCCTTTGGCCAGGTGCTTCAGGGCAGGCTGTCTGCAGACTTCCTGCTCCAGGGGCTTGCAGGGAAGCCTTGATGTCCTTCCTGCGGGCTGCGGGCTGTGCCCTAGAGATGCCCATAGGCATCCCCTAGGGCCACTTAGCTGGGGTGACGGGTTTTTGTCATCCACAAGAAGTGGCACATCTTCCTGACCTACTTGGCATAGCAAGCTCTAGGAGAGCTGATTGGGAAATATTTTTACGATGGCCAAGAGACAGTTGTAAGCATACTTTATGGTAATTTTGACATGTCCATTTGCAAGCATTTGTTGGTTTTTGCCCCTCTATAACAGAAAGTTAAGTGAGGGACTAGACCTTTGTTGGTTATCAATAATGGAAGTCTTAGAAAAAGGAATCATTACTAAAATGCATGGGTATATTTTTTAGCTCAGTACTCCATCAGCTTATGACCACCCCATCTGTTGATAATGGCAAAGGGCAGGTAAGGTAACAAGCACCTTTTCAGTGTTTAAGGCACATGTCAGACTTGGGTCTCAGAGCATCCAGTCAGCTGTGAGAATAGCCATGGACTCCAGGCAGCACCTGGAAAGGGAACAAAGCCCTGGCAGGGACTGTCCAGTTCTTGGTTGCTAGGGAGCCCTTGCATAGACCCGAAAAGGTGCTGGGACATGGGATTTTCCAGCCTCTTCATTTACAGAGGAGGGGTCTGCGTCCTGGGCAGGAATGAGGACCTTCTAGGGGCCCCTGGTGGATCTATGTTAGAGGCCAGACCAGAGGTCGGTCCTCACCTGATTCTAGTCCATAGTTCTTTTCATAAAGTCAGGTTGGCCTCAGCATAGTGGTAAATCCACACTTTCAGAATCCCCATCAACACTTGTTTTTTCTTCATCTTCTCTGTAACTTACGTTAGTAATTCAAATTCAGTCTCCTCCAATCTAGTCAGTTATGATTATGAAAATGTAAGTGAGGGCTGTGTCTCATAGTTAATAGTCTACTCCTTGCACATTGAGTTATTTCTGCCCCTTCATTCTAGGACAGGATTCTGGGAAGGTTGTGATCTGGAATATGTCTCCAGTCCTCCAGGAGGATGACGAGAAGGATGAAAATATTCCCAAGATGCTTTGCCAGATGGACAATCACTTAGGTATTACAGAGTGGCCCTTTGCAGGCTTTTCGTGTTGGCAGAGTGCCCAAGGTTAGCACATGTGTTTGTAATTAGAAAGATAAGGCCCCGTGCGGCGGTAACTCCCCTCGGCCTGCTGTCTGAAGGCACAGATGTTGGCTGCACACCTGGGTGAGTTATTCGGCAGAAGACTCGGCCCGCCCACAGAACCATCTTTGGACAGTCTGCAGGTACCTCTGGTGATTTCCTGCTCATGAGTCGTTACTGCCTGATTCCATGGGGCTTTGGGGCCAGTGACCTGAAAGCAGTAGGGTTCTGGGGAAGGGTACATAAAAGACAATTCACCAAATGTCTCAGATTGCCACTGTGTCACTCAGAGGCCCTCTGCCAGGACCCTTTTGGCTGCTGGACAGTGTTGTGGTTTCCTTCCCTGCGTTAGTGCCATTAGTTCCCCCCCCCTGCCCCTGAGCATCAGGGTGACTGTACCTGGCTCTGGTTTCCAACCTAGCTGCCTCCCCTGAGATGCTCCATTAACAGTTACATCCCCTTCCTTTACTCTGTGTTCTTGCTCTCCCAACATGTCTCTCGGCATCCTCCAACTTGGAGCGCAAGTCACTCACAGGCCATGTGCGGGCCCCAACTCAGATAGTGTCCTTCGGGGTGCAGGGTTCCCAAAGGCTGAGCTGTGAGTGCTCTCAGGGGCTCCAGCCCAACCAAAGGGCAGAGGGGGTTTCTGTTGGTCTCAGTTTGTAAGTGCAGGATCAGTCAACATGCAGTACTGACAAGTTTGCAAAATCTGAATTTAATTGCCGACAGGTAGAATGAAGTCAGTTTTACATTTTACCAAGCTGCTTCCTAAAAGCTCTGGAGAAGGCATCTCGGCCTATTTAGCACATGCCTTCCTATCAAGAGTTATCCCTGTTCAGAAATACATCTGATCATTAGATAGCCCTTTTTAAATAATGACTTTGAGGTATTTACCAGTTTTCATGGAAACAAGCCTCCTCCTACTGACTGTTTCATCCAGCACTAACACTTCTCAGGTTATGTAGCCTTTCCTCCTCCAGACTCTATTCCATTCATTTGTTATTATAGCACAAGAAGGTTAGTGCTTAAACTAAACCGTTCTTCTAGGGTTCTCACAGAGTAGATGCCTTGAGTAGATTAGACAGATTGGATTTTATAAACCCTTTGCATCTTGCCAAACTCTGCATAAAATAAATGGGCATGACTGTTGGATTTTCATCACCCTGTTTCTTTTTCTTCCCAGCATGTGTGAACTGTGTGCGGTGGTCAAACAGTGGGATGTATTTAGCTTCTGGGGGAGATGACAAACTGATTATGGTGTGGAAGCGGGCTACGTAAGCATCATTTTCCTTTCTTCACATTTTATTCTTAGAAGCTTTTTTGCTGGTCTTTATCACAGTCACTTTCTCCACCCTAGCCTGAAGTCCCCAGAGTCCCAGCTTCATAAGGAATAAGAAGCACACATAGGCCAGGAGCAGCTGAGGCCTGACCAGGGAGTTGGAAGGCCCCCCAGCTCCCTAGTAACATGCTTCGCTGTCCCTTGCAAAGCTGCAGGGTTTCCACCTGAAAAGGAAGGGCAAATCCCTTCCAGCACTGACATTGGTGACTTCATTTGTTTTGTTCTTCAAATGAAATTTCCCACCATGCAATGTGGTTAAAAATCAAAGTGCTTTAATGGAATCTGGGCAGGGGAATCCAGAACCTGCCCTCTTTTTCTGTCAGCCTCATCCCTAACCTCTAAGAAGTCCCCATTTGAAAGCCCTTTCTCTACACCAATATTGAACCAACCATCACCTGCAAATCTCTTTTCCTTTACACCTAGGCAGTCTCTCTCAGGGTGGGTCCTGGGACTCTTCCATAACCAGCACCCCAGGTGACTCAGGAGCCAGTCATTCAGGGGATTCAGATTTACCCCGCTGCTCAGCTAGAGTGGCCCTATGCCCCTGGCTTGAGAGCAGAGGCACACTGTCCACTCAGCTGCCTCAGGGAGCTCTTCCTGTGGGTTTGTGAAGAATTCTCCTGGAGTGAAGGCTATTAACAGAGGCGCTGCATCTCTGCGGTGTGGGCACCACCTCCGTGGGAGCAAGTGGCAGGAGCTAGTGGCCATGGTTCAAGTGCTTTCTCTGCCTCGGGTCTTGAGGCAGAGGCCTTCAATTCATTACAAGACGGCTTAAAATATACTATTGATTTTGCCACTTTGGCCAACATAAATAATATTTGGCATATAATTTGGAACACTGAAAAAGTATGAAAGAAAACTATCACAGTCCCACCACCTAAAGAAAGCCATGGTTAATATTTTGGTATTCTTATGTGTGTCCTTCCGATGCATTTTCCATGCATACATGTAATTTTTTTTCATTACATAGCAATGCATTGTGTATTCTGTCCTGCGGCCTGCTTCTTTCACTCAGTTACCTGTTATGAACCTTTTCCTATGCAGTAGATAGTCTTTTACCACAAGCTTTGTGATGGCTGTGTAGCAGTTCATCAAGCGCAAATAATTTTCCTAGTCGGCTCCTGCTGTTAAGCAGTTAGGTGCTTTCCAGCCATTGTCTGTTTCTGCTTTGTTCCGTCTGTCATGTTAAGCCATGCTGCATTAAGCATCTCTGTGCGGTGCCCAGAGCATTCCTGACTCCTCTTTCACACAGGTACATTGGCCCCAGCACCGTCTTCGGCTCCAGTGGTAAGCTTGCCAACGTGGAGCAATGGCGATGTGTCTCCATCCTCCGGAGTCACTCAGGCGGTGAGTGGGGCTGCCTGTTGGGGTGGGCCGCCCTGGCAGCTGTCCGAGACCAGCAGCAGCACCTCCACAGCCCCTGTGGACTGATTTGGTCCTTAAAGCAGCCCTGTGTCTGGGTCATCCTCCCCATCGCCATCGGTCACACCCTGTCTGTCCCCCAAGGTCTGTGCAGTCACTGTCCCCACTGCCTGCCTCCAGCTGTATTCAGGGTCCCCACTCCTGCCCTCATGGGGTATATGTTTATATCTTTAATGTAGAACTCCCCACGTTCTGCTGTTTATCCTGGTGAACTGAATCACTACCTTCATCAGTGGATCACTAAGTCCGTAAGCACACTTTATTTATTCCACAGAAACTAGAACACAGGGGTCCAATGAAAAGGTTTTTACTTGACCTCAAGTATGTTTGCAAAGTGTTGTAAATAGACTTGAACTGGAAAGACACACTTGACCGATTTGGACTGAAGAGGAGGAAGGTCAGTCAATAGCCGACTTAAACCATGTGCTGTACACTTAGTTAGGTGCCAGGGATACCACAGTGAATACAACTTCGTCTTACCTCAGAAAGCCTGTGGTCTAGCCCCGGAATGGCCTGAAGGGCTTCCCAGGCAGGGAGCACAGCAAAAGCAAGAGAGGTTTGCTGTGAATGATGAGTTGGCAGCATTTCACCACTATTGGATCTTTACATACAAGGCAGGAAGCAGCACAGAGTGGGGCTGGCTGATTGTGCAGGGACCAGGTCATGAAAGGCCCGTGCTCCCTGTAAATGGGGGTGTACTTTGTCGTGGGAGAAACAAGGAGCCATTAAAAGACAGCTGTGGGGGGAAAGGAGGTTGTTTCAGTGGTTCAGATGGAAACTTTAAGGGCCTGAACTAGGCCTATGATAATTGGGATAGAGAAGAAGAGACTGATTTGGGAAATTCTTAAGACAGAGCAAAGGGAGGGGTGAGAGAGATACCTAGCTGGGTACCTGAATGGTCAGCGCTGTCCTCTACTGAGACCATAAGAACAATAGGCTTATGGGGATATACACCAGTTCACTGTGGGATATGCTTAGTTTGGGGGTGGGGGGTGAATCAGGAGACTGTTAGAATTGAGCCTGGAACTCTGGGGAAAGATGGGGCAGAAGTGAGAGGTTTGGAAAGCATCAGCTGTAATCCATTGGCAGTATAGGCTCAGCGAATACTCTGCAGACACTTCAAAGATGAACAAACCCACCTCTTGGTGACCAGATTGATTCCAAATTCACAAAAGCTGACAGTAGCATTGTGTTATTGTTGACAGTGGTAAAAATGCATAACTTAATCTTACTGTTGCTCAGCTGTTCACAGTGAAGTCTAAGTGGGCTTCTGGAACTTTGGCACATACGTCTGTGAGGATGTTCAAAGGGTGGGGCCTCAGAGGGAACTTTTATGGGGCTCCTAACCTGAGACTCAGGCTGATCCATAACCTTGACTTTTCTTCTGGTCCAATAGCCCAGGGTTCTCTTCTTTACCAGCCAGGTAGGGTTGCCCACCTTCAATAGGGGTACCTGCCACTTCTTAGTCAGTGGTCCTGGTAGTGGATATGGGTGGAACCATTTAAGAAGAAAAAGATCAGTGAAAAAGAAATAAATGCCCCTGGCAGGTGTAGCTTAGTGGTTTGGGCACCGGCCAGTGAACTGAAAGGTTGCTGGTTCCATACCTGGTCAGGGCGCATGCCTAGGTTGCAGGCTGGGTCCCCAGTTGGGGGCGTGGGAGAGGCAACCAATTGATATTTCTCTCCTCTTTCTCCCTCCTTTCCCTTCTCTCTGAAAATTAAAAAAAAAAAAAATCTTAAAAAAAAAACAGAAAAAAGAAAGAAATGGATAGAAAGCAATGGGTCTCTGAAAGCAAAGTGTAAAAAAGATATATTTGGCATATCTAAACAGGGGGTAGGAAAGAAAACCTAGGTGAAAGTGGAAGTAAAGGCCTAGAAAATCATGTAACCTAGAGGAAGAATACCATCAAAGAGTGCAAAATGTAATGTTTAGTAGTAAACTAAAAAATAATCTTAACTAAATAACTTTCTGGAATTTTTCAAAATTGATGCCATAAGATTAGGAAAAACTGAACAAAGTAATAACCAATGAAGAAGTTGGAAGCTACCTTCAGAAATGGTTGCTGAGCCTAAATAATTTTTTGGTTTGTTGTTTTAAGCTTTTAAGAATAATTATTCTGGAACATAGAAATACTTATTCTTTAAAGGAAGCTATAACCCTGTTTCTAAACTTGAAACCCTGTAGAAACCCTGTTTCTATAACACTGTTTCTAATAAAAATAACAGTGAAATGAAAGCATAGGGAAATATGAATAAAGATAGAAAAGTCAGAAACGAAATACTCACAAATTTGAAAACATTGATTTTGACTAAATATGGTTTATAGTGGAAGAATTTTGTGTAAAGGAAATGTATTAATATAACTCAACATACTAGGAGGTTAAGTGAGAAAAAACACAGTCATCTGATGAGGTATTCTGAAAGGAATGTTAGATAACTCGGCATCAATTTCTAATAAAAATCCTTTTTAAGAAATTATCATAGAAAGTTATTTTCCTAACAGGATAGAGTCCTCTGTCTTTTTCAAACCAGTGGCAAGTGTTACAATTCACAGTTGAGCCTCGTTCCCATTTATATTGAGAAAAGACAAGGATGGTGGCTATCATTTAATTTGTTACTTTGAAATTTTTGCAATACAGTGAAACAGAAATCAGAGGGAGTAGACATACTGGAAAATAAGACAAAAATGAAATGATGTGAGGATGGTGTTGTGTATCAAGAAAACCAAAGGAATAAGGCTCTTAGAACTTACACAGCCTTGAAAAGCATTGAACTACCTACCTTTCACTGGTAATAGCCTATTAGAATATCTAATGATACAGGGAGAACTCTTATAAAGTAGGATCAAAAATTGTAAATACTCAGGAATAATTTTACCAAGAAGTATTATATGAGATCTTGAAGACTTAAACCACAGACCCCTTTTGAGAGATAAAAACTGACCACTTCATAAATGGAACAATTAACTGAAATATAAAGACTTTATTTTTTCTTCCAAATTAATATTTATTATTTATTTAACAAACATTCATTGAGCACCTTGTATATCCCAGGTACTGTTCTATCTGAGGGGTTTACGTCCCTGTGAGAGAGACAGATAATAAACTAGTCGTGTAAGAAGCTAAAAGATAAGTGCCAGGGAGCAAAATGAGATGGGGTGCTGTTTCACCCAGGGTCCTTAAGGATGGCCTCACCAAGAAGGTTCCATCCAAGGAGAGACCCTGTGGAGGTGAGGGGCAGCTGGGTGGTCTTCCAAAGAGCTGTCCAGGCAGAGGGAGTAGCCAGGGCAATAGCCCTGGGGTGTAGACGTGTGCTTGGTGTGGTCAGGGAAGCACAGGAGCTAGGGTGGAGGGTGAGAAAGGTCGGGTGTGGGCTATGGTGAGGGCTCTTCTCTGAGTGAGACAGGAGGACTAGGCAGGGTTGTAAGCAGAGGACTGGGGAGGCCTGTGGCAGCTGAACGGAGTTCATATTGAAGGGAACCACAGGGCAGACCGGGGAGACCCGAGGAGGCTCTTGACAGTCTAGGTGAGAGACAGTGACCGTTGGGACCTGGGTCTGAATGGTGAAATTCCGGAGAAGTGGTAAGATGCAGATTTTCTGGTCTATGGGATATGGAGTGTGAGATACACAGAGGCACCAGGATGTGACTGGAACGTGGCCTGAACAATGGAAAAGATGCAGTTGCCATTACTTGAGATGGGAGGTGTATGTGTGGGGGTTAGACATGTTTGTTGGGGGAAATGTTTAGGAGTTGGGTTCGGGGGTGCTGTTCGCAGCGCCTGGCAGCCGTGTAAGTGGACCTGCTGTGTAGGTATTTGAACATATGAGTCTTAAGTACAGGGGAGAAGTGCAGGTGGAAACAGGATGGAGCCTAGGGTTTGGGGAGATGAAGAACCAGGAAAAGAGGCTGAGATACAGAAGCCATTTAGGATAGTGGAGAGTGTTTGAAGGAAAAGGGATTAAGCAAGGTGTCACACGTTGCCTAAGGTCAAGTGAGTAGCGAGGATTGACCATTGAACTTGACAGCATGGAGGCTGCAGGAGGCCTTGGCAAGTGTAGTTCATGTTAGTGTAGCTGAGTGAAAGCCTAGTTGGAGGGGTTCAAGAAAGACCAAAGAGAGGGCAGAGCCAGACTGAACAGGGCTGGGATTTGGCAGGTACCTGTGAAGGTACAGGAGAAGAGCAGAAGGGATGGTGGAGCCGGTGGATGGTAGGCTCTGAGCTGGATGTGGAGACAGATGGTGGAAGGCCTGTAGCATCAAAGTGGGTCTTAGCACCTGGAAGAACCACTGGAGTTGAGAATGAGCTGTAAGCACCAAATTGATGGTAGGAGCAGAGAAGGGTTAGAATTGAGACCAGGGAGGGACTCAGGGCATGACCATGGAAATGAGTGGCTGAGGTTGTAGTGGAAGCCAAGGTCATTGGAGGAGGAAGAGGAGGAATTTAAGGGTCCAAGAACCTTAGGTGTTAGGAAATCATCCTCTTCGAATCACCAAGAATGACGATGGGAATGTTGGCAGGAATGACAATGACTAGAAAAATCTTCAGGTGCGCGGAGGGTGTTGGGTGTGTGCGGATCTGCAAGGAGAAGGAAAGGGGGTAGTATAGTTTTAAAACAAGCTGCAAAACTGAGGTCTAGGGAGAATTTATGTCTCACATGTGGATTTATTGCAGAACTTAGCGGTGTGGAAGAAATCATTCAAAGCTACAGTGTTTGTCACAGCATGAGTTTCCGGGTAAAACTAACAACATTGGAGTGGGCTGCAGGGTTCCTAAGAGCCTGGTATATCATGAAGGTGGCATCACTTATCAATAATGGAGAGAAAGAATTATTTCCCATTGGGGTAGAGTAACCATTAGCAATTTGTGGGTAAGGGGGAAGTAATTAGAGCCTCACTAAATACAGCATACACCAAAATAAATTTCGGGTATTAAAGAGAGAAACATTCTAAATAATTAAAGCAGGAGAAAACAGAATTGAATACGTATCAAACCTCTAGTAGAGGGAATGTCTTTCAAGGTGAACTGGAATGAAAGATGTCACAAAGGAGAATAACAGACCTTACTACATAAATCTCCTACAATAGAGGAAGGTCAACTGGTGGAATTTGCAGCTAATGCCTGTAGTATCAATAGTCCGTGGAAATGGCAGAGAAAATCACTTCTCTTTTCTGGATTCCCAGCTGACCACTTCCGTGCTCTAGGACTTAGGTACCACAGTGAATCCTGAGGTTCACATGTCTGCCCCCCGGGACTCGAAGCTCCTAGAGGAGGTTCTCGGTCCTGAGTTTGTGAGATCACTTCACAGGAGAGCTCGACAAAGCCAGGAGCAGAGTCGCCTGGGGACGAGACAGCCTAGACAAACATGGGGAAAACCTCCACTGTTACTATTAACCAAATAAAGTTTAAAACATAACAATGTACTTAATAAGTTAGAAGGGAGAAGATCATAATCCTCACGCTGATATGGGAGTCTCGAAATGGACACTCTGCTGATAGGAGTGTGAGGTCTCTGAAAAGCAGTCTCCAGTGTTAAGACTTAGGAAAATGTTCAGGTCTTCTTCCCAGATTCCCACTTGGGGATATCAGTCTCAAAGAAACGATGCAGGGCATGGAGAGTGACATATACACGTGCGCTCGTGAGCACGAAAAACTGGAACCCAGTCAAAGTTCATTGTTGAGTTAGGCCCGTCTATGGCAGCAAACGCTCTCAGTGACACACAATGCAGAACAAATCACGAGAAGCCCTGACGGTCACATGCAGTACTAGAATATTAAATGCAGCATAGAAGAGCATGTGCAGCATGGAATACAAAGGCTAGTACAATGTGGGAAAGTTTCGTCAAGCTGTCACTGAAGATTTTTTTAAAAACTAAAAAAACAGCACAATAGAAGCTTTGCTTTCCTTACACCTCTTTTTAAAAGCCTATGAGGGAAGTACTGGATAGCTGTTAACTTGCTGCTGTGTTTCCGTTTCTTCACCTCACCAGCCATTCTTCTGTACACCTAGCACTGCAGCAGGCGTGAAGTCAGAACAGTCGGTTAAGACTGTGCCTGTCAGTCACACCTGCACGGTGAGCTGGGCACCGTGACCACCGTGGTTGACCTCTGTGGGTGCCTTGGTGTGTGTTTCTGACGCCATCCTGTGCAGTTGCTCGCATTTAAACCTCACAGTAGCCCTCAGAGGAGAGGTGCTTTTTTTAGTCCTCATTTCACACGTGTGGAAACGGAGTCACAAAGAAGTGAGCAGGACCAACTGTGTGTGGGGACTCCTGTTAGGGCCTGGGAGAGGACAGTCGGTCCGTGAGGAAGGGGTCTGAAGAGGACCCTGCGCTCACTCAGCCAGCCAGCAGCTGTAGGGCTCTGGCGGGGTGCCCCACATTCTACTAAGTGCCAGCCTGACAGTGCTCAGCAGGCTGTGTGAGGGAGGCCCAGGCTGAATAGGAGAAGCCAGCTCAGCGGGGTTGAGGAGCGAGCCCAGACCACAGGTCCAGTGGTCATCAGCCATGGTTCTCACGTGTGGGCGCAGTGCCACGAGGCGCCGTGCCCTCGGCCGTGCCCTCAGTTGCTTCATCTGTGACAGGAGTATGGTGGGATCAGTTAGAGGCTTCAGATTTTACAACCAACTGAAAAACCTCAGTGGGGAGGTTTTGCAGGTTGGTTACAAGAAGAGGAATTATGACAGCCCTGGGTCAGGTCTCGTCAGACGTGGTGCCAGGGGCTGGGGCCCAGCTGGCAGACGGGGGTGTTATGTTACTGTGCGCCCCCTTGCCAAGTCTGCGTGCCAGGTAAGAGACTCACCGCCAGCCCTCTGTCTTCCAGATGTGATGGACGTAGCGTGGTCTCCCCATGATGCCTGGCTGGCCTCGTGCAGTGTGGACAACACTGTCGTCATCTGGAACGCAGTGAAGTTCCCAGGTCAGGGCTGCCTCCGGCTGGGTGGCGGCAGAAATGGGTTGCTCATCATTGGTGCTCCCTGTCCGTGTCCAGAGTGGGTGGGCTCTGTCTCGTTTGGCTGTTGGCAGCACGTCTCCCACAGTGGACAGGGACTCGTGTCTTGTCAGTAATTCAGTTCTTTTTTCTCTATCAGTTGCATTTAAGGTTTTAAAGAGGTTCGTGTTAAAGCAAACTAGTAACAGCACTAACATGGATGTGCCACAAATCAGGAGTGTGGGACACTGACAGAAGAGTTGGGGACCTCGCCCAGCTTGTGTTTAGCTTGCCCTGACACCCCCATCCGTGCTGTGCCTTCACGTGCCTCCTGGCACCTCCACACGTGTGCCCTCAAGGGTGGCCCTTCTCCCACTGGGCCCTGGCCTCAGCTCAGTGGCCACCTCCTCTGTGCCACCCTTGAGCAGATGCAGGCTAACAAATCCAGTTTTGTAAAGATTAATTTTCCTTAGTAACGTGTGTAAAGTCATGACAGATGGCATGGCTTGGCATAGCCCTGCAGTGTATAACTAATAAGACACTTCTTATGTTCCTGCTTTGTGTCTGGACTGTGTTTTCCTCGTGGACCAAAAAGCATCGTCCATGGACTTGATCCAAGTGAGTTTCTCTCTGTAAGCCACCAGTATGTGTGGGGACCCTCAGCCTGGCCACCAAGTGGCAGATTCAGAGGCCAGGTGACATTTAGGTTGCAGCCCTCCAGGAGGTACTGTCTCCCACACTTTTTCCTCAGTGATGTCTTGGAGACGACTCAGAGTACCCTGTCCCCCTGAGCCGCCAGGGAGGTTCGCATCAGAAATGCCCATGTCTCAGCCCAGGTGAGCATGGGCTTCAGTCCAAAAGGGCAAACCACAGGCAAAACTTCCAGCTGTGGACAAGATAAGGGGGCAGAGTCTGGCCCAATCCTGGGCTCCTGATTGCCTCCCCTCCAGGGGCACATGCAGCCTCAACCCACACGCGTTAGCTGCAAGTGAAGGGAAATCGTGACACCCGCCTCCTTGGCGCAGTCATTTCTTCAGGTGGATTTTGCCTTGGTGGAAATCAGATTAGGGAGCTCTTCTGCTTGTGCCCAGGGGTGGCGCTGGCCAGGGTGCAGTCCTGAAGTCCCTTCTCTGGGCTAGCCATTCCATAGCCCATGGGTTGTAGCTCATGTTTCTGTATAGAGTTACTGTTTTCCCCCAGGGAGCATCTTCCCAATCTCTCTCTCTTTTTTTTTTTTCTTTTTTCACAGAAATTCTAGCTACTCTGCGAGGTCATTCTGGCTTGGTAAAGGGCTTGACCTGGGACCCTGTTGGTAAATATATTGCCTCTCAAGCTGATGACCGCAGCCTGAAGGTGTGGAGGACGCTGGACTGGCAGTTGGAGACCAGCATCACCAAGCCTTTTGATGAGGTAATGAGACAGCTTAGAGAGCTTGGCCCAGCAGCCTTCCTGGCCTCCACGCACAGAGAGGGAGCTGGCTATGGTCTGCACCTTGTGCGTGAATGCAGAGTTGGGTGGCCTGAGCAGACTGGTCAGGGTTCTCTGGGGCGGGCACTCTAGCCTGATGAGTCAGATGATGAAAATCTTTCATTTCTCAGATGCTGTCAAATGTCCAACTTTGAGGTGAAAAAGATTTATAAGTTTTAAAGCTGAAAAGAACCTTAGAGATACCCCCCCAACCTTGTGCCACGCAGCTGGCTGCCACAGACATGGATGAAACTCTCTCTCACCATGTGGCATTTATATTGCACTAACCCACGTGGGGTAGAGTTGGCTCTGTCTGGTGTTCTTCCTGACTGCTGGCCTTGCTCTCTGACTTCCACTCTGAGGCCAGCCGACTCTCTCGGGTAGAGTTACAGTACAGTTTGCAAGATGTCTGGAGGTGGGACTGCAGCAGCTTGTGTCGTCTTTACTGTCTCTTCTGTTTGAGTTCTCATTTTCCATGGGATCAGCACTCGAGCTCACCATCACTCGTTAGACGTTTCTTAAGTGCCTACTGTGTGTGAGGCAGTACTGTGACAGGAAATAAAAGTGGCTCGAGATGGAGTCTCTTCCTTAAAGCTGAGAGCGTGGCGGGAAAGGCAGACGTCCACGTTGCTGTGAGCGTGGCACTGGTGTCTGGAGTGTGCAGAAACAGTCCGGGGCGTGTGGCACGGTCTCCTCAGAGAAGGCTTCTCAGAGGACAGGGCATGAGTGCAGCTTTGCAGGGAGAGTAGACGTTGGCCCACTGCTCAGGGCTCGTGGTGGGAGGACAGTGAGGTATGTATTCAATTCTCCCCATACCAGCAGCAGCTCCTGGACCGGGCACATTAGCACCAGCATTCACCTCACTTAGTCCTGCCCTCCTTGGCTGCAGCCTTGTACAGGGCACACGGCCCTCACACCTGGAGCTCCTTGGGGCAGCAGGTAGGGTCCCATGAGCTGGTCTCCAGTGGCAGGAGGGTTTGGCATCCTAGCGGGAACAGGCAGCACTCTTCCCCTCGGGGCTAGGCCTGCCCTGCCTGGGTCTGTGGCCTGGCTGGAAGTCATGTCGCTACATTTGGGCCCTGCCTTGTCCTGCCCTCCTCTGAGGCTGGGCGTTCAAGATCTTAATCCTTAAGTCTTTAGGGCTGCCCTGGACCAAAATCGAGCTTGGGGGGCATGAGGTGGGGGGCTTTTGGTCCATATCATTTCACTGTGCAGGGGAAACACTGAGGAGGGATGCCCTGCCTCAGCCCTAATTCTAGGTCAGGAGAACTGCCTTTCTGCTGGGTGTTTTATGGTCTGTTCAGACTTTACAAACCTCTTCTCCTTCGCTGGTAGCATCACCAGGCTTCAGGTGAGGAGAAGGCTTGAGAGAGCGGGGGTGGCTCATGGTCACTGGCTGCTGTCACAGAGACGGGTTTCTGAGGGCCAACAGGGCTCTTTCTCTGCTGCAATGAATGAATGATCTTCAGACCTCGTGTAGTGGGGTTAACAGGTGCTGGGCAAAAAAAAGGGGTCAGTGGCCAGACAGATTTGGCCCATGCAGAGTTGATGGGTACAAGAGATGTCCATCCTGCAGGTCCCCTCAGGGTCTCCACCACGCTGTGCTCACCTGCTGCAGGAAGAGTGCAGGGTGCTGTAGCTCCAAACCCCATCTGACCGCCTTTTTTGTTGTGTCATCTGGACAGACTGGAGTTACAGCTGTCAGGGTAGCCAGAAGCATGGGTGCAGGCTCCACCATCATGCATTTATCAATCAGGGTTCAACTTCATTCTTGAGGCCAGAGTGTAGGTCGCAAGATTGGCCTTGATTTCCTTTCAAGCACAGCTGTTTCTTTCAGTGTGGGGGGACGACACATGTGTTGCGGCTGAGCTGGTCACCCGATGGGCACTACCTGGTGTCTGCCCATGCCATGAACAACTCTGGCCCCACCGCCCAGATCATCGAACGGGAGGGCTGGAAGACCAACATGGACTTTGTTGGACACCGAAAAGCTGTGACCGTTGTGGTGAGTGTACTCAGAGTGGTACCCTCAGAGCTGGGGCCGTGCTGTGCTTCCCAGGGCTGCGTCACTTGTGGGACTGAGATGGCGGGCTCTGAGACTCAGCACGTATCGTGTTTTTACTTCATTATAAATGTGTATGTTCCAATGTTTAAAAGTTACATTTGCAGAATAGCATATATTTTCGTGTTTTTTATTGGCAAACTATATCGTGATGAATAACACAAAAATCAGCCTCTGATTAGTAACACTGACGCTCTGCACTAGCCTTTTTACACATTCGGATCTGCTCCTGAGTGCTTAAGCCGGATGGTCCTGTCGAGTGCCCACGCACCAGGCCCCGGGGGGCGCCCTGCGGTTTTTGTACCCCCAAGCACGCATGCTTCTCCCTGCAGTGGCCAGTTGTAGCATCAAGGCTCTGCTTTGGCTACTGTTTGCGTCTGGAGCTGTCTGCCCAATGTTGACATTGAGCAGGGTGGAGTGCCAGAAGATGTGGGCCCCTATTACCCTCGAAGGCATCAGAGCTTATCGGCCACTCATTTTATGCTTCAGGAGAGTGTGGAGGGGAGTACCCAAAGCAAACAGCCTGTGAGAACCAGAATCTCCTCCACACTGGGCAACGACAGCAAAGTCAGCAGACTGACAGGCGAAGGCCGATGAAAGTGAAGTATCGTCCAGGCCCCTGACCTCAGTCTTTTCACTGATCAAAATGGGCTCCTTCTTCCCATTGTTTCCATTGATAATATCATATATTATGACTTAAATTTTACAAACAATATTGCTTCTTGAATTTTTTTGTATTTGAGTCCGTGTAAGATTTTGTTTGAAACCAGAACCGTGTTGCTGAAGTGTTTAAAAGTCACTGCTTCGTAGTTGCACAGTGCTTCCACATGATACTCTCGAGGGACCCTCACAGGGCAGCTGTGGGAGATGGTTGTGAAGACTCAAGCCCAGGACACACGCCTCTGGGTTTCATGTCCTCCAGGCTCTGTGTACCCGTGCCATTCTTTCCTACCCTCTGGGATTAGAACCCCTTGGGCCACCTGACACCCTTCCTTCTCAGTTCTCCTGGCTTGTGGATTTCACCTCTGAATCTAGAGCTCTCAACCCTTTTCAGTCCAGGAAAGCAGCAAGGACCCTAGTGTGTGCTTCCAGCCTTTCCAAAAGTGACACCCAGGTTCCACTGGGGTGGCCCTGAGCTGACCTTAGCCTGACGCAGCCATCATCCCTGTTTGTGAGATCACACAAGGCCGATCAGTCTGTATAAGACAGTATTGACTGTGAGCAAGAAATACAGTGAGGGGAAAGGAATACTGGAGCAGCCTCCCCTCCGGACCTAAAGCCCAGGTCCTAGAGCTCTCCCTGCCCAGGCCAGGAGGGGTTCAGTAGCTCCCCTGCCATCCACCTAACTGCAGGCCCAGACAGGGGAGTTGATAGAGCCTGTTTCAAATCCTCATCTCTCAACTTACTCATTGGGTGACGCCTGTCTGAGCCTACTTCATCCTCAGCAAAATGCCTCCTGGGTAATTGTGAAGTCACGTACGAGGGGTCTATGTGGGGCTCCCCGGCGGGCTGTAATAGTGATATATTTATAATACTTAGCATGGGATACATGCTTAATGCTTGATCAATTATTTCAGCATTTGTTATTTGGCTTTAGAAATTCAACCCCAAAATCTTCAAAAAGAAGCAGAAGAATGGGAGTTCTGCAAAGCCCAGCTGCCCGTACTGCTGCTGCGCTGTCGGCAGCAAGGACCGTTCTCTCTCCGTCTGGGTGAGCCCCCCATCCTGCGCTGTTGCTGCTCCTGAAGGACGACAGGAGATGGGGCTGGTGAAGGTTTGGAGCCTGGAGGCCTGGAAGAGGAGGGACCCCTGCTTTCACCCCAAGCCTGCGGCCAGGTCCTCCCGTAACCGCTAAGGGGAGCGCTGGAGACAGGGCCTCAGCCCGGCCAGAGCCGCTCCTGTGTCCAGACCCAGGGAACGCCCTTAGCGGTCGCTGCCATAGTTGGCGTGTGGTGTTTGCTTCATTTTAAAAATCCTGTGTCGGTATAAAATCTACACAAAGTGTATTCACCTGAAGCATGCAGCTCAGTGCATTGTCGTAATGTGCTTACACGTGTAACCACCACCCCAGAATGTTCCCTGTCCCTGCCTAGTCGAGACCCCACCCTCCAAGTCCCCCTCAGCCAAGGCAACCACTCTAGTGACATCTGTCACATCGAGGAGTTTTGCCTGTTCTTAAACTTTATTGAAATGGAGTTGTGCAGTGTTTACTTTTTCTTGCGTTGCCTTCATTTAGCACAATGTTGTTGGGACTCGTGTATGTTGTCACATTTAACAATAGTTCCTTTTATTAATGTCCTCGTAAGCAGAGTGGATTTGAAGTGTAGGTGTGAAGGTTATTCTCTGGCTGCATTTATTACGGTCATTCGTCACAGAGAAATTGATTGCTATGTACACTGTGATTTTTTCAGGCCCAGTATTCATGTTACATCCATTGCAGAACCTGACCCTAGTGCCATCATAGGCAGTTCCAGGCATGTTCTTCCCGGGCTCCTCCTGGCCTGGGGCTCCATTCATGGTGCTCTGACCAAAACATCACTGATCGTGTGCTCATGTTTCTTATAAAATTGAGGTCAGTTGCTCACACAGGTCCAGATTTCTGAGGGGTCTATAGAGACTTTTTGGGAGGAGGGCAGAGCTCTTTATTCTGGAAGCAGAATTAGGGTAGGGGCAAGATTCTTCTTGTGGTTTCCGGGTAACTCAGACTCCAGCCCTCTCCTCAGGACTAGAGTGGCTGAAGTGACTTTTTTTCTGCAAGAACAGTCCCAGCCTTTTGGAAGCTTCCACAGTACCTGGTGGGAGCCCTGCAGAAGGGTGTACCCACCCAACCTGCCTCCCTGTGGCCCCAGGACCTGTCCGCAGGGAGTCAGACACTAGTGTGTGAGAGGTGCATCTCTCTGTAACGGTGGGAACGTGCAGACAGTGCAGGCCCGGCACTAGAGACTAGACAACAGTAGGCCTGTGTGAGTGTCTCACAGGCATCAGAAACAGCTGCCTTCGGGACACTTGATGACATGCTCAGTCCGTACTACATGGCAAAGCAGGCACAACCATGTGTCCTATTTTATACAAGAGTACAGCTCATCCAAGCATTAATAGTGGTTAACTTTGGGTCTGGATTAGGGCAACATCAGCCGTGTCTGTGTGTCGCTGCACTGTCTACACCCAGTGTAGAGTGACATTGTGTAACATGCAGACGGTTACACCAGGCCTTGCACAATGTGTACCAGAATTCCCTGGACCCAGGGAAGAAGTGCTGGGTTTTCTGTGAGGCTATTTTCCTGTCCTGGGCGCTGTCTTTCCTGCCTTGTCTCCTGCCAAGGCCTTGGCATGCCACCCCCTGCTTGGTAGATCTTCTCCGCCCAAGTCCTGACCCTTGCAGAGTCCCCTTCTCCATTGTTGGTGGTCCGTCATCTCCCCGCCAGATCACACTGAGCCTGTCAGACAGGGGCCACTCTAGTTTGCATATTTCTACAGTTGGGGATCTTGGTGGTTGCTGTCTGAATAGAGATGAATGTGTCCTATATGTGAGCAAAATTCTTACCAAGGCTTCTAGGACTGGTAGTGTTAACTGAGGTGAGTGTACAAAAAAGTGGTCTCCATTCATTTCATTAACCTTTGCGGCTTCCTTCCTTCCAGCTCACATGTCTGAAAAGGCCTTTGGTTGTCATCCATGAGCTGTTTGACAAATCCATCATGGATATTTCCTGGTAAGATGGATTCTTGTAATGATGGACAGGCGAGGAGCAGAGAAGCCCTACATTAAAGTGTGGGGCCCCTGGATGTGATTAGGTTCAGGCAGCCAGGGACCCCACGCCCACCCTTCCGGATTTTGCCAGTGGAGCAGGCAGCTTGATCCTGCTTTTGGGAGAGTGTCTGCTGCTGTGCTCCCTGCTTCTTTGGGAGGTGCCCCTAGAAAACGCCCTCTCCAACAAACTGGTCCTTAGGAGGAGGAGAGTGCTATGAGCCTGGCTCCACTTCCCCTGTCCTTGCATGGTCCAGATTAGCCTGGGCCACCCTGGGAGACACTTTCTGTTCCTCAGTGACCTCGTTTAGGTGTGTACTCCCCCATGTGTATTTTTAAATGGTTTCAAAAATGAGATAAATAAAATGAAATTCTTACAAAACACATGGTAAGAGATACTTTGTGCATGTGCTTAGAATAAAGGGTGCTAGAACCTTCTGGGACTCTATTGTCTCCCCTGTCCCCATCCCCACAAGGCCACAGAAGGAATCAGAGGTTCTGAGTGTCTACCTAGAGCCCTGCCCTGCTGTCCTATGCCAACCACTGAGGCATGCGTGAGTACCCCACGCACTTGCTCCCAGGCTGCTAATAGTCATCTCTTTCAGGACGCTGAACGGGCTGGGCATCCTGGTGTGCTCCATGGATGGCTCTGTGGCATTCCTCGATTTCTCCCAGGATGAGCTCGGAGACCCCCTGAGCGAGGAGGAGAAGGTAGGAGAACAATGCACTGTTGGCGAGTGACCCACGTGCTGCGTATGCTCTGGGGCCACAAAAATGGCCATGATAGCTTGAGAGGTCCCTTCAACTGGACCCTCTTCTTATTTTTCTTTCTTTCTTTTTTTTTACTTGTAAAGAGAGGGGAAGGGAGGGAGAAAGAGAGAGAGAGAGAAACATCAACATTTGAGAGATACTGCTATCAGTTGCCTCTTGCACACCCCCAACTGGGGACATGGCCCACAACCCAGGCAAGTACCCTGATTTGAAACTAAACCGGCAACCTTTTGGTTAGTAGGCAGGCTCTCAGTCCACTGAGCCACACCAGCCAGGGCAGGACCCTCTTCTTCTGATATACACAGATACATTGTTTCTTAATGTACTATTGGGAATTCATCTTTTATATATTGTAATCTTTGTGTTCTTTACACAAAGATTAATCTAAAAATAGATTAATTTTAAAATGAGTCTCTTTCATGTCCGAACTCAGTTCTGGAATGAAGAATAAAATAATTTGGGGCATCTCCTCCTGAGCTGATAATTAGCCACACACTGGGAAGTTTCACCCTGGGAGAGAGCTGGAGAGAGAGAGAGCTCCCAAGAGTCCCCATTCACGTCACTTTCCCCATTGTCTTGTACTGACACAGTTGCCACGGAGCAGCAACTAAATAGTAGTATTGGCTGTTTCTCAGAACTTATTACATGCCAGATTCTGGACTGTGTGTCTGCGTATATTATTTCACCTAAATCACACAAAACTCTTAAAGCAGGGCTACTCATTTCATCAATGAGGTAACTAAGCCTCAGCAAATAGTATGGCACTTGGCCGAGACCATATATGACCTTTTGGTACAAGAACAGAAACCTGAACCAGGCCCACTCAATGTCTTTGGGCTAGACCTCTTGCCTGTGCTATGTCCAGGACGGTGTGGCCCATGTGCCTCTTCTCAAGGGCTTCAGGAAAGGCTCTGCTGTAACTACCATAGACTTAGAACCAGCATTTCTACAAATGGGCCTTTGCCAACACTAGTTTGTCTGATAGGAGCCCTGTGAAAGCTCAGAGAAGGTGGGCAGCTCCCTCCCCTAGTGATTCAATTGCTAGTAGAAGGTCCCTCTTAAGCTGCTTTGTGGACTCCCCACTATGCTGTAAACCCTTCAAGGGTAGGGGTCTGCCTTGCTGACAGCACCTAGAATAGAGCCTGGCACCCTGGCAGTCACTTGTCAATAAAAGAATGAGTGTCTCAGTGGCCTCAGGTCTTCCTTCCACCTTTTCACTGGAATCACTGTGCACACCTCTCCCCCTTGAAGAGTCGCAGTGGGAGCCTACATAATAACCTGTCTAGCTTATCATTTCCCAGATGACAGGCAGGGATCCCGTGTGTGAAGAATGTTAGGGAAACTTTGGCCAAACACTGACTTCTGTCTCGAGATTCCAGGGGAGGGATTCAGGGAAGAGGAGCCAGGAACCAGGGTGGTAAGGGAGGGAAGTTCCTGGCCACGTACAGGCACACGTCCCAAGGTGCCACTTCCCCCACCTAGCATCCTCTGCTGTGAGACAGATGTCCTCCTGACCTCCACACTGGTTGTAACATATCCTTATGTGAATCTGTTCATCGTACCAGTCACTCCAGTGTTCTGGGGACATCATTCTTGCCCTCGTGGCATGCTGTGGCATGGGACTAATGAGACTTGGGAAGGTGGATGGAGAGGCTGTGCTCAGAATGATGGGGACAGCAGGGACAGAGAAGGATTTCCTAGGTCTGCTGTGCCAGGCCCTCCCTTGTTCTTAGGAACACTGTGAGCAGCCTCGTGCGGACCTCCAACCACATGGGGCTGATGGCTGCAGATAAGAGCAGCGAAAGTACACTCTGGTTTCAGCATCTGATCCCCAAAGAGTGTGTGGGGCTTTTGAAGTGATTTAAAAGCCCTAAGTTAGCAGTTTGGGTGTCTTAACTTTAGTTCAACAAATGCCACTTGTTCTGCACCAGACATGTAGTAAGTATTTTCTAGGTGGTTATTCATTCACTTTTGTCCCAGCTATAGATACACAGGAGGTTATAAACATCTAGGGAAAATACTGCTGCAGAGTCATGTAATAGGCATCAGGCCGAAGAAGGAGGGAGGCAGTGGAGAGCTGGCATCGGCACTCTGGGACCCCTGCCCAGGGCCCTTTTTGCTCTCAGAGCCAGGAGAGCCAACACACAGCTCACCCACTGGTGGGCGGTATCTATCACTTGGCTGCTCACAGCTGTTTGTTGTATTTTTCTCCGCTTTCTCTAGAGCCACATTCATCAATCCACCTATGGCAAGAGCTTGGCTATCATGACTGAGGCCCAGCTCTCTACAGCTGTCATTGAGAACCCTGAGATGCTTAAGTACCAGCGGAGGCAGCAACAGCAGCAGCTGGACCAGAAGAGTGCCGTGGCCAGAGAGACCGGCTCAGCTGCCTCGGTAACTGGCGTCGTCAATGGAGAGAGTCTGGAAGACATCAGGAAGGTGAGAGCTTGGCCCAAGGGCACTGAGAACACTGCACATGACAGGGATAGGGCATGGGGAATAGGCAGACTGGACAGGGCACAGACACAAGTGGTCAGGAGGTGGGTGTGTGCTGGGCCTGGTGTAGGACCCAGGGGTGAGCCAGCTTGGGCCCACTTGGCCCATTACCTTCAACTGCATGAGGCAGCAGTGGGGATTAAGCCACCTTTATCAAAGGCCTTTTTGCCCATGGAGCTCTAGAGAAGTTCATTTCTTATAGGAAGTTGGCCTTCCTAGGAAATTCTATATACAACAGGTCCTTGAATAATGTCATTTTGTCATTATAACATTGATGAGAAAATAAAAAACTGATTCCTGGCTGGGCCCACTCTCTGTGTGGACTTTGCATGCTCTCCCCATGTTTTCTCCCACATCCCAGAGATGTGCACGTTAGGTTTACTGTCTAGGGTGTGCCCTGAGCTGTGGGAATAGGCTCTGGCCGCCCATGACCCTGAACTGCAATAAGTGGGCTGGAAAATAATCACCTTACTTGCTTTTATAACATGTATGTGTAATCTTTCTTACATGTATATGTAGCTCCTATATATTTCAATGTTTAATATTAGAAGTATTTCAGGTCTCTATTTAATTTGGTGATGTTCTTATGACCAGAAATATGTCATAGGAGCTTAACTCTTGTTTATATCAATTAGCTTATGGTAAAATTGGCTTCCTTATATGCTGTCCCGCCTATACGCACAGTTTCCAAGACCCTATCCATGACATTAAGTGAGGATTTACTGTCCTGAGAACATTGGGTTTCAGTCTCTGCCTTTAGGAGACATCTGTGGGCCCCCTTTCTTCCTCTGGAGGTCCACATCTTACTGAGAAGTAGAAGGAGAGAGGGGCAGGAAGGTTAGAATTGCCTAGAGAGCTTAAACCATCTTCAGGAGTTTGCGAAGGGTAATGAACATCCCCAGGTGATTCAGATACAATGTGTGACTGGGAACCCTTGGTTTTGAGCCTTTAGTGGAAAAAAGTTTGCAAACCACAACTTAGAAAACAATAGTGTGGGTATAAGTCTCACCAGTTAGTTTCCTCATTGATCCCCATGGCTGCTCACTTTCCTCTGGTACTGCCAGGCCTGCAGTACTGTGATAGAGAGGAAGGAGCCGGAGCCAGTTCACCTGGGAGCTTTCTGTCCTTTCTTGTTTACTGTGCAGGAAGTGGAGCACGCACCCTGATAAAAACATTTGCTCTTTGATTAGGTGGCTTAGTTTAGTTGGACCAGAAGTCTATAGAAAAGGAAGTTAAAAAACATTTTCTTAGAGGCATTATTGTTTGATATTTGGAGGTAGTTGGCATAAACTTTTCCATTCATTTATGTCACTCTGCTTTGCCAGAATCTTTTGAAGAAACAAGTTGAGACTCGGACAGCAGATGGTCGGAGAAGAATCACTCCTCTCTGCATAGCACAGCTGGACACCGGGTACTCATTCATTCACCAAGCTTTCTGTGGCCTTGTCTGAGAGGTCTTCCCCTCACCTTTTACCAGTTTGCACTTTCATAATCAGGGTCTTCGCGGGCTCTTGGGCAGATCTGACCTATAGAAAATGGAAGTGAGGGAGTTGATCCCAGCTTCCCACCATCCTCAAAGTCCAGTGTTCCACACAGAGCCCTTATGCAGACTTACTGCATCCTGAAGGTGGGCTAGGAGGAGCCTGTGACAGGCCAGCGGGCAAGGGCACCTTAACAGCACCATCGGGTCTACTCAGCCAGCCCTGCTCCATTTTTGGTGGGCATTGGAAGACACCAGGGACAAAAATTGGACTGATTTTTTTTTCTATTTCTTTTTTCCCTTTTATAGCCTTCTTTTTTTGATTATGAAAGGAATATATACACACCTTGTTGAAAATAGTAGAATCCCTCCCTGACTGATGTGGCTCATGGGTTGGACATCATCCCACAAAGTGAACGGTCACTGGTTCAAGTCCCAGTCAGGGCACATCCCTGGGTCACATGCCAGGTCCCTGGTTGGGGGTGTGAGAGAGGCACCCGGTTGTGGTAAATAAACTTATATTTGGGGGTTATTTATTTTCAGAGAGGGGAAGGGAGGGAGAAAGAGAGGGAAACCACAATGTGTGATTGATTGCCCCTCAAGCGCCCCGCAACGGGGACCCTGCCCGCAACCCAGGCATGTGCCCTGACTGGAAATCAAACCAACGACCCTTTGGTTTGCAGGCTGGCACTCAATCCACTGAGCCACACCAGCCAGGGCCATTTTGGGTTTTTTAAAGAAAACAGTAGAAGCCCAAAGATGGGCATAAACATTATCCATAATTCAGTCTTTCAGGTATAATCACTGTTAACATTTTGGTATCTCTATCTCCATTCTTTTTTCCCCACTTGTTCCTTTATCTTGACCTTCCACTCATTTTAATAAACAGTCCTCGGTAGCATGGGCTTGCAGGTTCCCAGGGAGCACACCTGCGACTGTTACGTCAGACTCCTTCCCTGAAGTGGAACTGCTGGGTGCAGAGTGGGGCTCTGAGGCACGTTTACCTGACGGGGCCAAGAGAGGGAAACTCACCGTTTGCTGTGTTTGAGCGTCTGTAGCGAGGCCTGCTTTTGCCTGTGTCCTTCTCCCCACAACGATGTATATTGACTCACTGATAAAGGCCCAGAGGCCCATGTGAAAGATAGAGATTGCTCCCTGTCGAGGTGACTCACTCTGGTTTTACACTCGTGCAGTGGACCTGCCTGGGGCAACTACACACAGTAGGCCTCTACACTTTGCAGTTGTTCATCCGGGCGCTATTCCAAATCTTCCGGGAACCCTAAAAAGACCTTCAGTCCTATGGTGTGCTAATTGACCGCCTGGTGTTAGGTGTTTGGGCGCTGAGACCTGACCAGTAGAGCCAGTGCCAGTCTCCTGACTCCCCCCAGAGAGTAATTTTCCTTTGAGAAGAGTTTCCCGTTGTGAACCTATACAGGGTAATGCCGCCTGCCTACCTTTTATTAGAGCCAAGTGACACCAAGTATGTGACTGTACTTTGAAGGCTGCAAGACTTGCGGGAGTGAGGGTCATGAGGTGGTGGAGGTGGCGGCCGCGGTGGCACTTTTGTTCTGTGGGTCTGTCCCTGCAGGCCTCACGGAGTGAGGAGGCAGAGGAAGAAGATGGCTGTCTGCCTGAACTCAAGCCAGCTTCCTGCCATAGGGCTCGTTTTCTGCCACCAGAACTCTCATTCTCTGGGTCTTCAGGGCTTTTTTGCCCTCCCGATACCTATGTTAAAGCAAGTAGTAACAGAATAAGTAATTATTAGCTTAGCTAATGAAGAAAGAAAAGAAAAGCACACATATTTAAAGTAGAAATAACTGGGAAATAACTACCGATGAAGAATAAATCAAAACGATAAAAGTCTTAGCTGAACTCTGTGCAAATAAATTTGAAAGTGGATGATTTTTGAGGAAAATAAAATTAGCAAACTGAAGAAATCTGTGCAGATGAATTATTACAGAAGAAATGGAGGACACTGTCCCAGAGTTGATCTGCCAAAACCCACAAAACTTCACAAGAAAATCCTAACAGACTTTTAAGGAGCAGCATTCTAATACAATTGAAAATATTCTAGTGTGTAGAAAACAAGTAAAGCCTACAAAATCTTTTCCTTTGAAATGAACACAATATTTACATCAAAACTTGGCAGAAACAGAACATGATAAATTCCTGATCAATTTCATTTCTGAATGTCAATGCAGAATCCTAAATAAATAGTAATAAACAGAACCTTCCAGTGTGTTAAGAAGTTAATGCACTACAACCAAATAAAGTTTAATTTAGGAAAGCAAAGTGGTTCAAATTTTGTGAAGCTTAATTTACTTCTACACGTCAGTAGATCCAAAAAAAATTATGTGATCATTTCTATAGATGCTTTAAAGGCATTTGTATTAAACTCAATATCATTCTTATTTAAAATTCATTAAATGGGAATAGATGAATGCTTAATAAAATACCTTAATTCAAATTAAATTTAAAAGCTAAGCAAATGTCTTATGACTATAATTTACCATTGTTCTAAAGGTCCTTGCTCAGTCAAGAGAAAGAATAAATTGGAAAGGATATGGAAAATGCATTATTATTTAAAGTTAATATGATCTGTAAGAGCAGCAACTGGAATAACTGCCATGTACAATCAAAGAAGAAAGTAAGAGGACTGTATGTGACCAACACGATGAGCTCAAGTAGCAGCAGCTACTTTGAGAAGAGATAAAGGAAGAAATCACTTTCACAAATGCAATACCTGACTGTAACAAGAAGTATAGAAGATCTTTATGAAGAAAAATGTTTAAACCCCACTGAGACACCTAAAAAGAAATTCAAAGAAATTATAGGAAATGCATATCATTTTTTATCTAGGATGACTCAACATCATAAAGAATACAAATTTCTCTCAACTGCAAATATAACATGGGCCATACAAATAAACACAAGAGTTTTCTGAATCAGACAATCAGATTCTGAATTTAAGTGGAAAAATAAATAGGAATAGCTGAAATTTTTTTGAAAAAGATTAATTAGGAAGACTAGCCCTACCAGAAATTAAAAGTTACAATTAAAACAGTAAGGTACTGACATATGAATAGACAGAACATTGGGATACAGTAGAAAAATAAGAAATTAGTTCAAATATTTGTGAAAATATTAAAGGTAATATTTTGCATCCATGATAAATCATTGCCTAATTCAATATATGGGAGTTAGGACTATTTGATACTCTTTATGAAAATGAAAGCCCTGCCTCACCTAAAATTCTGAACAGCTCAGAGATTTTATTTTTAATGTTTAACTTTTTTGTTGTTTAAAATTTTAGAAGAGTCCATAGAAGAATGTTTTCATAATCTCTGATGTAAAAAAGTCTTTGCTCTAATTGACACAAAATTTAGACAACAAAATATAACTTTTTTTTTTTGGAAAGAAAATTATACAATAAAGAATCAAAATACATTATTCTGGGGAAAATATTTGTTGCTTATATAAGGAATTCTTTTATAAGTAAATAGTCTTCAAATCAGTAATAAAGACCAAAAACAGGATAGACCAGCAGGTGAAGGATATGTACAAATATTTCACAAAAAAAATCAGATGTTTCTATATGAAAAAATTTCAATCTTACATCAAAATAATTGCAAATTAAAACTGTAGGAAGATACTGTTTTTCATCTCTCAGTTGCCACGTATCAAGAAATTTGATAAAATTCTTGGCGAGGGTGTGGGGTTATAGACACTCACACACAGGTTGTGATTTAAACCTTTAAGGAGGGCACTTTATTTGTCATAAATCATTGATGAACATTTCATTGGCTGCTGCAATCCCACTTTTAGGGATTGATCTTACATAAAATGTGAAAAAAACAGGTGTAATGACAATAATAACCATAATGGGCATCTTCGAGCAGCCACTGTGTGTTCTAAGTGTTTGCTACACTAACAACTTTAGTCCTGATGGTAACCTCATGGGGAAGGTCCTGTCATTTTCTGTTTTGCAGATAGGAACCTGAAGCACAGAGTGCTTGATGTACCCAAGGCCCCAGAGCCGGTTCATGGCAGAGGAGTGAAACCTGGCTGCTTTGGCCCAGGGCCCTCAGTCTTAACACTGCAGCATCTTGCCTCCTGTTGCAGCAGTGTCTATTACTGAACAGACTGGGAGACAGCCCAGCCCGGTTGTTCCTCAGTAAAGACCGGTTAGGTAAATGGTGGTACATCCATGTAGCCCGTGATGAAAGCAAGGCCCGCTCTGTATGCCGTATTTTGTTAGTTCTGAGGCACGTGTTTGCACGTTTTAACACCTCTGAGATCAGGGTGCATCTTACAGTTGGTGACAGCTGATGATTACATTTGGTAACAGCTTTTTCTCAGTGGTACATAAAGTATAAGTTCACCTTAGATTCACTTAAACGGAGTATATGGAATGATTTAGTTCAGTATCTTTACAGATTTTCTTCCATGAAAATAAATTACCTTTGGATCCAGAAAACAGTTACTTAGAATGTGTAGAGTACTTGACGTGGAATCCGATTTCCGAGGCTGACTTTGTTCTTCTTCACCACAGGGACTTCTCCACGGCGTTCTTTAACAGCATCCCACTCTCAGGCTCCCTGGCGGGCACCATGCTCTCCTCTCATAGCAGTCCCCAGCTACTGCCCCTGGACTCCACTACCCCCAACTCCTTCGGCGCCTCGAAGCCTTCCACAGAACCCGTGGCAGCGGCCGGCACCAGGCCTGCGGGCAATTCTGTCAGTAAGGACAGGTGAGTGGGGGCCAGGCTTGCTTCTATCCCTGGCGGAAGTTCAGGTTTAGACACATTGCAGGGACACTTCATGGCCCCTTCAATAAAAAAAGAAAGAAAAGAGCTACTGTATTTCAGATGAGAGCCTGCTCAGAAGGGACACCTTATTCAGGTTTGTCTCTGACGCACAGGACTATGAGGACTTGAAGTCTTGGGGGAAGATGCATTCCCAGGATTCGGCTACTAAGGGTGGAAAACAGCCAGGGACACGTCACCTTCCGCAGGATCACCCCCGCCTTCTGGCAGGTCTGCCCTGGAGGTAGCATAGGCTCCACTGCAGCATCGGTAGCAACGCCACACCAGTCGTCCCAGGCAGGGTGCTCGTGTGCTGGGGCACAGAGTGCCCTTATGCTCTCGGAATTTTGTTTGCTCGGGGAGCTCGTGTCTTCACCAGCCATTCCCTGGAAACCAAGTGAGAAGTCAGGGAGCACCAGAGGAGCATGACCAAGAGCCAGGGGCCATTGGCCCAGGACCTGCCCCAGGTTACACATTGTCCTAGGGCCCAGACATCTACAGGGGATTGACTGGTATGTCCTTGTACCCAGAGCGTGTAGGCTGGTGGGGAAAAAGGCAAACACAGAGGTTGGGATGGCTCCTAGGTAAAATGGCTAGCCATCCAAAGTAGGGGGTGCAGGGATTTTTGGCCTCAGGAAGGCTTATTAGAGGGTGCCCTACTTAGGGCCCATATAGGCCACCCAGGGGAAGGGGTTGGGGATACCAGCAGGAACAGAACCCCAAGGCCCTGAGGAGTGACAGTAAAGGGGGAGAAAGCTGGGCTTCTGTGCTGAATCAGGAATCCCGGGCTTTTCCCCAGAGTAGAGACTCCAAAGGCTCTAGACTTCCACCTTAAGAGGACCGCTCCAGGAGGCGTTGGTGCCCGAATGTAGCTGCCACCCTAGCACACGAAACTGCTACTATTGAAGTGATTCTCCATTGATGGGGACAGGTCTTATGTTATTGCAGCCTCCTACTTCCTGGGCTCTGCTGTCATGGCCACGGGGGCATGCACCAATTGTCAGGTGTCACGTGTTTGAGGGAAGTATGAGGGTAGAGGGGGAGAGGAGAATATGGAGCAGCTAGGCCAGCTAGGAAGCAAAGCTGCTGGGGAGGAAGGGTGTCTGAAGAAGGGCAGAAAGCTCCGGATCTGCTAAATGTTTCAGCAGCTGGTTTCGCCGTTCCCTGGAGAGGAGAAGGCTGTCCAGGAGACCTGCCAGACGTCTTGTGTGGGGTCCAAGCAGGTGGATTTGGTCATTAGGAGGCCAGTGATTTTGGGACCTGTCGTGAGGGATGCACTTGTACACAGGGAAACCGGTAGGCTCATGCCTGGGCTCTCCTTTCCCAGGAGTAGAAGGCAAGAGCTATGGGGTGAACACTCGGAGGAGAGTGTGAAGAATGTATAGTTGTCACATGGAGGTGGGATGAGCCACCCAGGCTGGAGGTTGAAGGCCAGGAAAAGACAGTGGCTTTAGGACTCCAGGTGGGGCTTTTCTCGTCGGACCCATTGTCGAAGTGGGAAAAGGTGGTGGTTGGAGTGTTTTGGGGTGCTGTATTCAAGTTGTGGAGATGGGGCCCGATGGCGAGAAACAAGAGTTCTAAGAACCACTTTCTGGGCCTCATGCTGCCCCAGAAGCTCTCAGAACCATGCAGTGGGGCAAATGTGAGTGTATTTTCTCATGACCTTCTCTGATAGTCAAACTTCCAGAATTTTAATACATGAAAAAATTTTAAAAATAATTAGGAATAGTAGATTATATCTTAAAATTTTATGTTTATAGAAGTTTGTTATTTGTGCCCGTTTTGACTTGGCTCCAAGTAATGCAAACCCCAGACTCCCAAATCCTTGATGAATTGTGCTTGACATGCTCTCCTGTCTTCTTCCCCTACCCCAGCATGAACGCTACCTCGTCTCCTGCTGCATCATCCCCCTCTGTGTTGACAACCCCATCCAAGATCGAACCCATGAAAGCATTGGACTCCCGGTTCACAGAGCGGTCCAAAGCCACGCCTGGTGCTCCTGCCTTGACCAGTGTGACTCCGACAGCTGTAGAAAGGTAGGTGGTAGCTATGTGGGGCTCTGAGAGACCAGGGAGAGTTCAGTCTCAGGCCAGCAGTACAGCATCCTCACTCCTACCAAGCAGCCTGCCCTCCCTGGATGGGGGAGCAGACTCCAGTCTCTCCGTACTTGGGAGCCCCTGTTTCAAGGAGAAAGGAGCAGCTGCTTCAAGTGGGAAGGTTGATGGAAGGAACCATGGGGTGGACAGAGCAGGCACAAGGTTAACGAGGGTAAGAGCGTGACAACTGGTCAGTGTGGGGGATGTGCTGAAAATGTTTGAATGGAGCCCTGAGTTTGCCCAGAAGAGGAGCTGGAGATGGTTTGAGAGGTGGAAGCCTTTGATACTGTTGCACTGTGGCTGAGCTTGCTACTTGCCCACTCTTCTGCACCTCCCTTAACACACAGCAGCCTATATATCCACAGACCTGACCGCACATGGGTTGGGGATCAGTTTAACAAACCTGTGTCCTCTAGAAATCACCAAGCCAAGAAATGACCAGAGAAGGAGATTCCGGTCTAATGAACGCCCACAGTCATTTGGCAAAGCAAGTATGTATCAGCCCTGCCAGGGACACTTCCCTGGCTCCAGGGGGTACAACTTTCCCACCAATAAGGCACTGCCTAAGACGGATTCAGCCCAGCGTAACAAAACACATTAAAAAACAGGGTTACGTGTTGTGCACATGTGTCGGGAGACTTAATGAACAAGTGGTTTAGACCTCTATAAACCTCTGATCATAAAATTGTCAGATGAAGACTATCAAATCAATATGTTTAAAATAATCATTGACATGAAATATTAAGCAGAAAATGTGAGGAAAGATTAATATACTTTCCCATATATAAAAATTAACTCAAAATGGGTCAAAGAACTAAATGAAAGAGCTAAAACATTAAAACTCTTAGAAGAAAACATAGATGTAAATCTGTGTGGCCTTGAGTTAGGCAACACCCTTCAGGTGTCATCTCGTACAATTAGAGAAAAAATAGAGTTCAGCGACAGTGTCCTTGACCCAGGGATTCTGTCATGTCCTGAGATGTTCATTGCAGCATTATAATTATAATGGAACACATTACCCCAACTTCCTTAAAAGACAAGTGTTGAAGAAATAAGCTATTGATTATGAATCTCTCATTAATATTTATGAAGACTGAAGAACTATGGGAAAATAGTTCAAACGGAGTGTTATTTGAAAAAGACAGGATATAATGGTGTTAAAATATAATTATAAAATAAATTTAACCAGAAATGAAAGAGTTGACATTATTACCAATTTTACAAAAATAAGAAAGATGAAAGTGTTTAATAATATAGCAATAAGTTAGATAACTTAGGTGAAATGGATAAATTTCTTGAAAGACATAAACTACCAAAACTGACTCAAGAAGAAACAACAACATGAATAGACCTATACCAAGTGAAGACTTTGAATTAGTGATCAGAACAACCACCCCTAAATAAAAGCACAGACGGCTTTGTTCCTCATCCCACCAGTCATTTAAGTAATTAATACCAATTCTTCACAAACTCTTCCAAAAAATAGAAGAGGTGAAAACATTTTCTCTCTCATTCTGTGAGGCCAGTATCATCTGTATACCAAAAGCACACAAAGATACCACAAGAAAAGAAGACTGCAAACCAGTATCTCTTAGGAATATGCACACAAAAATCCTCAAAAATATGGCAGCATGAAAAAGAAGCATACACAGTGACCAAGTAGGACTGATCTCAGAAATGCAAAGTTGGTTCAACGTGTGAAAATCAGCTCATGTAACACACTATCACTAGGGAAAAAACATACCACATGATCAGAATCCAATACCTATTCATGATATATAAAAAAAAAAAAAAAAAAAACTCAGCAAAGAAGGAATAGAAGGGTACTTTCCCTAATCTGATAAAGGGCGCTTTTGAAAAACCCATAACTAACATACACTTAACGGTAAAAGACTGAATGCCTTTCCCCTAAGGTCAGAAATGAGACGAGGATATCAGCTCTCCCTGCCTCTATGCAGCATCATACTAGAGTTTCTGCACTAAATAACTTAAGCAAGGTTGTGAGATACAAGGTCAATACATAAAAACTGTTTGTATTTCTATACACTTGAACAGTCCAAAAATGAAGGTAAGACAAAAATTCTATTTACAACAGCATACAAGAATAAAATACTTAGGAATAAATTTAACAAAAGAGCCCTGACTGGTGTGGCTCAGTGGATTGGGCGTTGTCCTACAGAGAGGTCGCCAGTTCAATTCCTGGGCCGGGGACATGGCTGGGATGCGGGCCAGGTCCCCCGTTGGCGGCATGCAGGAGTCAACCAAATGATGTTCCTCTTGCATATAGTTTCTCTCCGTCTCTTTCTCCCTTCCTTCTCCTCTCTCTAAAATAAATAAAGTCTGTTTTTAAAAAATCCCAAAATTCACATGGAAATTCAAGGGCCACAAAGTAGCCAAACAATCTTGGGAAGAAAGTAAAGTTGAAGAACTCTCGCTTCCTGATTTCAAACATAACTACAAAGCAATAATGATCATGACATCGTGGTTTTAGCCGAAGCATAGACATTAGGTCAAAAGAGTAGAAGGAAGAGTCTAGAAATAAAGCAATATGGTTTTGTTAGCTCTAGGTTTTTTCTGGATATTATTTATCAAATTGAGGCAGTTCTACTCTAGTCCTAGCTTGCTGAGCATTTTTATCACGTCTAGGTGCTTGGTTTTGACACAGATGTTGTTTCTGCATCTGTTTATCAATTATAAAGCTTTTCTTCTCTAGCCTGTTGGATGTGATAGATTACATTAACCAGTTTTGAATGTTGAACAGTATGCATACCTAGAATAAATCTCATTTCGGCATCGTGTATAATTCTTTTTTGTACATTGTTGGGTTCAACTCGCTAGTATTTTGTTGATTTTGTATTTATGTTCATGAGAGATATTGGTCTGCATGTTTGTTTTTCCTGTCTGTGTTTGTGCAGGTTGAAAGAGCAGAACCTTGTGAAAGAGCTGAGGCCCCGGGACCTGCTGGAGAGCAGCAGTGACAGCGACGAGAAGGTTCCTGTGACCAAGCCCTCTTCACTCTCCAAGCGAAAGCTGGAGCTCGAGGTGGAGACAGTGGAGAAGAAGAAGAAAGGGCGACCTCGGAAGGACTCGCGACTCATGCCCATGTCTCTGTCTGTCCAGGTGAGGCCAGCAGGCCTGTGCCACCTTCCCCAACCCTCCTGTTGAGCTCAGTGCTGGAGCTTGCATGTGCCCAAGTGGGAGAAAGGGGGCCCTGCACGCCACAGTGTGCCTCATCCGTGTGGGAACAGCTGGTTCAGACATGGACTCCGCCGGAGGTAGCATGGAGGCCACGCACCCCCTCAGACCTGCCCTCAACCCACCCCGAGTCCTTGAGCAGCTCCCTGGTGTCAGCTACCTCATCTGTCAAGTGGGATCGCTGGAGCATTCATCGGCACTGGTGTCCTCCCAGAGTGGGTGGAAATGCCTGGGGAACTGGCCTGGCTTCACCTCTAGTTGACTCACCTTTACCTGACACTGTCCTACAGTGCTGGGGAGGGGCTAAAGGACATTTCTGCTATTGCAGTCCCCAGCTGCTCTGACCGCAGAAAAGGACACTGTGTGTTTGTCTGTACCAGCGCCTGCACTGAAGCTGCCCATGCCGGGCCCCCAGAGAGCATTCACGCTCCAGGTGAGCAGGCCACCTGCCTCTCCCTCACAAGTGTTTTCTCTCTCACTCTGTCCCCACTTCCCCCCAAGCCCCAGTGCATGCCCTGAGTTGTCAGAGACAGGGCTGTTTCCCAGTGGCTCTCTACCGCCCTCTGGGGGGTGTTATAGTTAGCAGGGCAGCCACCAGGCTTATTAGCAAGATCAGTAGCCTCTTTTCCAGGACTCCCCTTGTTCCCGCCCGCACGCTTCTCTCTCCTCTGGCTTTGCCTTCACAGTCCCTGCTGCCATCTTCTAGGTACCCATCTCCTTCCAGATTTGTCTCGGGTGTCCCTTCCTTCTCCTGGAAGCCTCCTTAGTGCTCCATACTTGGTCCCAGGCAGCCTGGAGGCAGGGAGCACAACCCCTCTCCAAAACTCCTCCACTTTTCCCAGTGCCTTTCACCACTGAGTGCTGTTTGGGACCATTCTTGGTTTCCATATGGCCCTTTGCCTCAGGTCGCCCACTCGTGCGGCTACACGAGTACAAAGTGTTCGGCCATTCCGCCTGGTTTTCCACACAGATTATTAGTTATTTCCCCAGATGTGAAAAATGAGGCTGAGCCGATGTGGAGCCAGGCACTGAACTAAGAGCTTCTACGCATGCTCTTTTGAGCATATTCCTATGAGGTTGATTTCAGATGAGCAGACAGAGCTTTACTACCAAAGAAACTAGAGGGGGCTTTGGATTTTCTAGACTTTTACTTCAGACACCAGCACAGACTCTGTGATTGCCAACCACTGCGATCTTTGAAGGCCTTCAGCTAGGAAGCAAGAGACCTATGTCTCACTCTCAGCTCTGACCCCAGTTGGCTGTGGTCCTCACTTGCAATGTGCTCGTGGACAAGTCACACACCTTCTCTGCAGACTCCCTTGGGAGAGGATGTGGTGGGGTCAGGAGGCTCTTTAGCTCAGGCACCAGTTCTCTGCTCTGCTACGTGGATGCCAGGTACAAACCAGCTCCCGATATTCTCCTGGCAGGCCATACATTCAGCCCTCTGGTCCCCCACCCTGTTCCCCCCTCACCACCACCCTTCTGTTGGCCAGCCAACTCTGTCTGTCTCTTATGTCTTACCCCTGCCTCAGGGCCCAGGGCTGTGGGCCTCTAACAACCTCCCCTGTCCCATGACCCAAGTCTGGTGGGCCCACTGTTACCTGAAAAGAACATTGTGTTTGCTTTCCTCCATTCAGGTGAGCTCCGACCCCTCCATGTACATTGAGGTGGAGAATGAAGTGACAGCCGTGGGGGGAGTGAAGCTGAGCCGCTTGAAGTGTAACCGGGAAGGGAAGGAGTGGGAGACAGTACTCACCAGCCGGATCCTCACTGCCGCCGGTAGCTGGTAAGGGCGAGGGTCTTCCCCTGGCACGGCATTTCTTGTGAAGCAAGCACCGTGTGTCGTGCTGTGCAGCGCAGTTGCTGTCTGCGGGGATGAGCTGCCCCCAAGTGCTAGCTTCCCTGGAGACCTGCGCCAGACCTCGCTCTGGACTGCGTGTGTGCATCTGCCATCTCAGTCACTGCAATACCCAGTGAAGTTCGCGTCATTATCTCCATGGCACAGGAGGGGCAACTGAGTCCCAGAGGCTCACCCACACCAGGATTTTTGACCCAGGTGTTCCGATTCCCTTGTCTGCCCAGAATTCTGAAGTCTCAGGTCCCAGGAGGAGCTCTGCCTGGCTCTGACTTGGGATGGTTCTTTCTCTGGATCCCACATTTTAACCCAAGGAGGTCAGGGTAGATTTCTTACTGTCCCTAAGTCCTCATCCCCGTCCTTTTGAGATTGTGCACTTTGAGGGGAGACCTTAATTCAGTGCTGGCCACCCAGTGTCTCCCCAGGGGCGTCCGGGCCTCTACCCTGTGGAGCTGTACCTGTGTGCACCTCCTCCACCCCAGCTGCAATGGCTGTCTGAGCACACGGTTGGCGTCCCCTGTGTAGATGTGCTCCGTCGTGCCCTCGCTTTCCGGGCAGAGGCCTTCTCGGGACTAGTTTGGCTAGTTGTAGCCAGGAGGCTGTCAAGTGGGAGCTCTGTGGCCTTGTAGGACAAGTGAGATGTGCTTTCTGGGTCACCATCAGTGCAGTGGTCCTCTGGAGTCCCACCCCGCCGGGTCAGCCTTAGGGTCAGCACAGAAAAGCTTGACCAGCCCAGTGAGGAAGGAGAATATAGTCTCTAAGGAGAGGTCTCAGGTTCCATCAGCCCTGCTGCCCCGCCCTGCCCCAGTCCCACTGGCGGGCCCTGTCCCCACCTCTCCTGCTGCACCACTCAGGCTCAGGTCTATGTAGAAGTAGGGCTCTGCGTCTTGGGGCTCCTTCCTCTGCCACAGCACCTAATCATCATGACACCTATCCCCACTCTGCCTTCTCAGTGACGTGGTATGTGTTGCCTGTGAAAAGAGGATGTTGTCAGTGTTCTCCGCCTGTGGTCGCCGCCTCCTGCCTCCCATCCTCCTGTCGTCCCCAATCTCCACGTTGCATTGCACAGGCTCCTACGTCATGGCGCTCACTGCTGCAGCCACATTATCTGTCTGGTAAGAGACCAGCCTGGGGCGAGGTAGGCTCAGGCAGGACAAGAAAAGGCTGTGCAGGTTCCTCTGCGCTGCAGCAATAGGGAAGGCAGCCGAGGAGGCCGCCTAGCGGACATGCCCTTGGGTCCTGTTAGCATGGGGGTCTTAGCAGCCAAAGAGACCCCAAGCGGTCAGACACTGGACTCTGCTTGTGATAGCCACCGTGTGTGTGTGTGTGTGTGTGTGTGTGTGTGTGTGTGTGTATGTATGTTTTGGGGGCAGATGTGCAAGTGGAAGTGGACCAGGACGCCTACCCCCGCTGCCACTCTTACAGGAGCAAACCACATGACAAAACACAGTGCCTACCTGCATGTGCCAGAGTCCTTTTGTGGGATTCATTAGAAATGGGATCTCAGCTGCCGCGGTGTGGCCACACTTCTCCCAAAGTTGGTACAGCATTGGTGGCAAACCCCACAGCTCTGTTGCCTGAACTCTTTGCTATAGACTTAGTGGAGGAAGTAAAGTTGCTCGTAGGGAGCAGAAGCCACTTGTGGCCCAGAGCTCCGCTCAGGGGAGGCCAGAGCAGGTTGTGCCCTAAAGACCATGGAGGAGGGGTCTGAGCAGCGAGGCACACTCTGATGCATTCACCCAGATTGGAGGGTAAGCTCTTCCTTTTCTCCTTCCTAGGGATGTTCACAGACAGGTGGTTGTGGTAAAGGAAGAATCTCTACACTCCATCCTGGCAGGTAACCAGCAGTGCGTGGTCCCTGGTTCCCTAGGGAGGGAGGGGAGTAGGGCAGCTTGAGTCCCAGGCCCCACTCAACCTACATAGAGAGCCAGACCCAGTCTCTGGGCCCAGCCCAAGGTATTCAATGTCATAGGGTGTCATAGTTAGGTTGCAAGGAGATGCACCCTCTCTAAGGCACATTTTTTTGTCTCCTTGAGAGTTAACAAAGAACCTGGTGGGTGGCAGAGAAAGCAGCACTCACAGAGAAGAGATGCCCTGGTTGCTGAGTCAGCATGAAGGTGGCCATTGCTGGGCCTGGGAGCCATGGTTAGATCTCTGCTTTGGTGCATGTGCCAGCACTTGCTGATCAGAGCTCACCCAGAACCTGTTCTTGTGGTGTCTCTGCAGGAAGCGATATGACGGTGTCACAGATCTTGCTCACACAGCATGGAATCCCAGTGATGAACCTGTCTGATGGGAAGGCGTACTGCTTTAACCCATCACTTTCCACATGGTAAGCAAGCCACCATTCCCCAGCCCAGCCCCAGGGGAGAGTGTCCGTCTCAGCAGGAGCCCAGAGCAGCGAACAAAGGCTTCTGGTTCTGGTGGTCAGGCCTGGCTGGCTTGACTTCTCCTGGAAGTTGGAGATGTCAACTTTCCACTTTATTCCTGGAGTGGAAGCTACAGTGACAGCTTTGATGAGCTCTGTCTGCTGGAGGAGACAGAGCTCACACCCTCCTGTGTAGGCCCTACTGTCGCTATGAGAGGCTGGCGGCCCACAGCCTCTCTACTGTCAGCGCCATGCACAGGGAGCTTTCCTTTGTCTGCATCGTTCTCTGAGGTGACTTTGTGTGGAATAGACACTTGAAAAATTTTATGGTTGTAAATACGTATTTCCATAGCCATCATCAGCATAGGTGAGTCAGCTTCACAATAGCTTCACCAGCACGTGTCAGTTTTTGAAGGCAAGTGGCATTTCCAACTTTGTGAACTAGAAAGATTGCACCGTCACCACGTGTGATGGTCTGTGCCTTTCCTCTGCCCATTTTGGGATTTGGAGCCCTTTTCTTTCTTTCTTTCCTTCTTTCTTTTTTTATAAGAATTTTTTTTTAGCCCTGGCTGCTGTGGCTCAGTGGATTGAGTGCAGGCCTGTGAACCAAAAGGTCACGGGCTCAATTCCCGGACAGGGCTCATGCCTGGGTTGCAGGCTAGGCCCCCATAGGGGGCGTGCGAGAGGCAACCACACATTGGTTTCTCTCCCTCTTTCTCCCTCCTTTCTCCTCTCTCTAAAAATAAATAAAGTCTTTAAAAAAAAATTTTTTTAATCCTCACCTGAGGATATGTTTATTGATTTTAGAGAGAGAGGAAGGCAGGGAGACAAAGAGAAAGAGAAACATCTATTGGTTGCCTTCCATACGTACCCCAGCCAGGAATCAGACCCTTTTGCTGTACAGGAAGATGCTCCAACAATTGAGTCACCCAGCCAGGGCTGGAGCCCTTTTCTGGGATTTGTAAAATCCCTTTATACATCAGCGATCTTAACCGAGACCTGAAACTGTGTACATTGTGGACCAGCCACTCTGAGAAAGTCTTCTTTTGCCTGCACCTTTGGTCCTTCAGGCCCAAGTCTTCCAGCACTTTTCTGTTCAGAGTTGCCAAATACAAGTTTATCCCACACTGAGATCTCTTTCCTGAGTTAAAAAACACAAATCAACCCCAAAACTCCCCACTGCCTGCTCGTCCATGTTGCGAAATGTTGTGTATTACATGATGACCATAATAATGGAAACAAGCCGGGAATTTAAGAAGGGAATGTTGACCCTTTGTACTGTGCACATGTTTACAAAGGCACCTGGCTGTTTTAAAAGTGTGTGAAGAATGTTTTCACAAAGATGTGAAGGGTCTCGAGAAGGTGAAGAGCTGACTACCTCAGATGTTGTAGAAGCACAGGAAGGCTGGAGCTCTGGCATTGCTCAAAGCTTCCACGGGAGCATTTCAGGCACAGTTCACACATAGGCCTCCTGGCCCCAGGAACCAAGACCACAGGGCTGAAGTGTTTGCCACAAAACCCTTGTCAGTGACCTTCACTGCCATTAATGTCCCTTGTTATTAAACCTGTCCATGAGGGGCCTGTGGTAAGAATGTAGTGACACTCAGTCTTCATTGGTGTTTTGGTAACAGGTCACATGGTGCTTGCTTCTCAGTGGCCTCACTGCCAGCCTGCTCTGCTAGAGCTCCTGGTCTTTCTGAGCTCAGCTTCTGCCTTTGCCTCCCCAGGAACCTGGTTTCTGACAAGCAGGACTCCCTGGCCCAGTGTGCGGACTTCAGGAGCAGCCTGCCTCCCCAGGACGCCATGCTGTGCTCGGGACCCTTAGCCATAGTCCAGGGCCGTGCCTCCACGTAGGTGACCCGAGTGCTGGGAGAGGTGGCCGGGTCGTGCAAGTATAGTCCCACCCAGACCAGCTCTCTGATTGCTCTTCCCTGTGCCCAGCTGCTGCCCAGCACAGGCAGGCTGTAGGTGTCACAAGTTTTGGGCCCGCGTTGGATAATATCTCAGGGTGTTGGGATGCAAGCCCTGTTACTTCGGGGCCCAGGTGGCAGTCTGAGGTGCTACAGGTCATGAACACCCATGTATTTTGTTTGGGGGTCTGGGCCTGTGGCCTGTCACCTCAAGAGTCTAAATAGCAGGTGCAGAGTAGAGTATACCTGGGGTACCAGAGCATCCAGGAGGTCCACAGCTGGGACATAGGGACGGGTGGGCCAGTGTGGAATGATATCTACCCCCCTGCTGGCTTCTCGGTGTTGCCCTGGGGTGCACAGTGGCAGCCTCCTGCCTCACGCAGTACCCACTGCCTCATGACGTGTTTCTGCAGTTCAGGGAGGCAGGCGGCCCGGCTTTTCTCTGTGCCTCACGTGGTGCAGCAGGAGACTACCCTGGCCTACCTAGAGAACCAGGTCGCAGCGGCACTCACCCTGCAATCCAGCCACGAGTATCGCCATTGGCTCCTCCTCTACGCGCGGTACCTCGTGAATGAAGGTGAGGTTCCCGGTGGCCCCTCCATTCTCCTGGGCCCAGCCATAATCCCTGTCCCAATACAACCCTCCTGAAAGCCTGTGAATTGGGACAGAGGTGCAGTGGCCTAGGGCTCCCTTTCCTCCCAGTCTGCCATGGTCATCCCAGAAGCCCTGGCCTCCAGCTCTCCCATCAGCATGGTGGTCTCCCAACCTTCCCACCTCCTATCCTGAGTTGGATCAGGGCAGCTCAGCAGGCCTCCAACCCCATTACCAGCAGTTCCCTGAGGGTCAGGTGGATTAGCAGCAAGGGGAGGTGAGGGCAGAGGATATATGGAAAGACATGCAAATGTGATGCTTAGACTTGTGGTCTCCCCTCATGACCTTGGAGCCTCAATGGTCAGTGAGCCAGTCACCCCAGAGGAGGGTGTCTTCTTGCAGCATCCAATGCGCTTGCATTCCTCTTTCTTTCCTGAGCTCCCTTGTGCCCTGGAAGGACCATCCTGCTGTCCAGCGCCTCCCCATGACCCTCTAGCCTACCTTTCCCTGTCAGGGCTTCCCAGTATACCCTCACCCACACTCTCCCTGTTGTTCAGCAAAAGCGAGGTGTGTTGCAGGAAGTGATTGTCCTATTCCTACGGTGACCTCCAAAGCTTCTCAACTCTCTGGTAGGCAAGCATGGAGTCTGCCTTACCAGCCTTCCATCCCTTTGAACTTGGCCTCCAGGGCTGTGACCTGGGGATTGGCCCTCTCAAAGTTCTCTCTATGCAGGTTACCAGGCAGCCTCCCCCATAGCCTCTTCTGGCCTTGCTTTGCTTTTGACAGCACCCTTTCCATTTTGTTTATGATTTAGGGGAGGTGGGGAATGAAGTATAGAAAAGACAGAGAAAAAGAAGTGTCAAACCTCTACAAATGTCACTCCCAAAACTCATATGTTGCCTCTGGTTCAACTACGTGTATATGTGCATCTTACAATATATAATATATGTACATCCCTGATGACAACAAACATGGCTGACCAACTCGAAGCCCCAGCCCTTCCCCAGCAAACTCCAGCAACGAGTTTGATGTGCACTCTTCCCACCCAGTGCGTGGTCGCCCAGCACATTTGATCACTGGCCTTTCTACACACTCAGTCTTCCCAAGTCCTCACGTCTTTTCTAGGATGCTCCAGTAACATCTGGGCTTCACACCCCACTCTGCTGGGGAAACCCCTCCTCCGGCTCCTCTGTGGTTTGCTTCATCCTAGGTGTTGGTCAGGGCTCACCCTGATGCCCTGTGTAAAGTTGCTGCCCCCTCTGGGGCTTGCACCCGTTTGTGCGATCACTTCTGCCGCTTGCTTCTCTTCTCTCACGTGTCTGTTCCAGGGTCCGTACATAAGGCACCTCTCGCTATCCCTCGCTTCCTGTCTGTAAAAGGAACACTCAGGTTTTAAAAGGAGACCCCACTCCTGAAATTCCTCAGATTCCAGCTTCATCCTCTTATTTCCACCCTCATCTTTGGGTGATATCATCCGTTCCCTGTGGCCTCAGCTGCCCCCAGTGCCGACAGTCCCCATCCACCCCCACCCCAAGCTGCCTCTAGCATTTCTGGCGTTCCACTGGGTTATGCCCGTAACCCTTGAGTTGATGGGCCCATGCCTGCTTCTCCTGTCTCCTCTGCTCAGTCACCACCTCCTCAGTCTAAACTCATACCCTTGCCATCTGTTACCACCTGACCCTGCTGATCTCTCACACTGGCTGCCCAGATGTCTTCTGTCAAACCAATCTGACTAACCCTCTCCCCTCCTTCTACAATTTTCCACATTTCCCATAACCTTGAGGAGTTCATCTTCGAGTTAGCCGCATCTCATTTTTTTCTCATTGGCCCGGCACACAGAGGGGCCGCTGCATGCCTTGTCAAGCAAGTAGGTGAGTAAGAATCTGTCGTTATGAGTCTTGGTGCCCCAAACTGAGACATGCAAGAGGCATTTGCCCTGCATAGGCAAGAAAATAAGCATTTGTTCATTCTGTTTTGATATACACAACATAGCATATTCTTGATTTTTTATTTCTTTTTGTAATGTGTTCCTATTTCTGTTTTGTTTTGTTTTGTTTTTGTTCTTTTGTTTTTTCTGTAATTAGGGTTTGAATACCGACTCCGAGAAATATGCAAGGACTTACTGGGTCCGGTTCACTACTCCACTGGAAGCCAGTGGGAGTCAACGGTAGTGGTAGGTGCTTCTTTCATTCTTGCCGCAAGAATTCTCTTGAAAAGTGAAGGTGGAGATTTAAAAAGTAAGCCAAAGTGCTTTGAAATTCTTCCTCATTCGATGTCTCCAGCATACTGCCTTGGGTTCCAGCGTCAGTGAGCGGGTGAGATGCCTTCACTGCACAGTCTAGCAGGAGCTGGGCCCTCAGCATCGGGCCAAGGGAGCATTCAGCCATACACCTCCCCTGAGGAAAGTTGCCTGCCCAGGGCTGTGGGCTTGTTCAGTAGTGAAAATGAATGATCCTTCCCTGTCCTCGTAGAGCTTATAGTCTGGTAGGAAGGCAGATGTAAGCAAGTGAGCAATTTAGTCAGGATAGGTTTAGACTGTGAATGATGCTGAGAAGGAAATAAGCAACGTCAGTAAGAAAAGCATGCCTGGGAAAGAGTGACCAGGGAAGAACTCAGAAGAGGACTCTGAGGATGAAACCTGAGGTTAAGAATGAGCCGGCTCTGCAAAGCCCTGGGGAGAGTTTCCTGGTGGAAGTGGCAGTAGATGCAAAGAGGGCATGGTACATTAAAGCTACTGGATCTGGGACACATAGGCAGCAGAGAGGGTGGTGTGAGAAGAGGCAAGAGGTAAGCAGGAAGTACAGCATGGAAAGCCTGTGAGAAGCGGAGTTCTAGTCTAGGCAGCGAGAGCTGTTGAGGGATTTTGCACAGATGTGATGTAAACTGACGTAGAAGACCAGTCAGCAGAGGTGACGTGAACTGACATAGAAAACTGGTCAGGGCTTGTTTTTTCAACAGTTCCAGCAATAGACGCAGGTGACTTGGATCGGTGTGATAGTTACCAAAAGGGGAAAGAAGACAGATTCAAGATGCATTTTGGGGGCAGAAAGAAAAAGATTTGGTATGTGGGTGGGTGGATGTGGAGTAAAGAAAAGAGAATAATGAAATGCGTGGTCACTTCCAGATTCTTTTGGCTAGTGCATTGATTAAATTGGAAAAGGAGCAGGTCGGTGAGGGATTGGAGAAGGTGTGGGCCCAAGAGGTAGCCCCAGTGCTTCACTCAGTCACTGAGCAAGTACTGATGGAGCACCTTCTGCGGCCGGGTATAGTCCAAGCACAGGGCAGACAGCTGTGGCTAAGGCTGACGGGGACCCTGCCTTTATGGATCTTCATTGTTGTGGAGAGAGACAGGTTCCAAACCAATGAACAAGTACAAATAATGTATTGGGTGGGGAGGGTGCCGTGAAAAATAATAGAGGGCAGGGGGCATAGGGAGTATTGGCAGGGTGCTGTTTTATATTGGGTGATCAAGGAAGACCTAATTGAGCAAAGATCAGCAAAAGTGAGGGATGAAACCCCACATATATTTGGGGAAAGAACATCCAGGTAGAGGGAACAGCAAGTACATAGGCCCTGAGGTTGGGGGCAAGGGGTTCTTGCAGCATAAAAGGAACAGCTGAGGAGGGTGGGGATGTGAGGGTGAAAGATTGAAGGGTCCGCCTCACAAGGCTCTGAAGGCTTCAGTGTGTACTTAGTCTCCTCTATTTTTTATTACATTTTTATTTTGTTGCAATAGATCTTAATTTGATTGGCTAATAAAATCTTAGATTCAAAATCAGTTCCCCTGCGAGCTTTGAATGTATTGTACTAGAGGTTTTCAGCATCCACTGTTGCTATTCAAAACTCTGCCCCAGATCTGATTTCCATTGCTTTGTAAGTTCTTTTGGGATCCTCTCTTGGTGTTTTGAAGTTTCACAAAACTCTAAGCCTATGTCTTTCATTCTGTGTATTTTCCTGGGTTCTCTTTGATTGTATTTCCTTCCGTTTTCCCCATCACGAAATACAATATCCTTCTTTTGGAATTTGTTTTATTATTTTTATAGTTTCAATTCTCCTCAGATTTTCAGTTTAGTGTTTTATTTGCTTGAACACAGTTCTAGTATCAGGAGCCCTTGTGGATCTGTGTCTATTTCCTGTGAATGTCTCTGCTAGTTCTCATTTTCGTTGTCTTACCTCCTGGTTGGTTTTGACTGTCTGCTAGACTTGATATTTGAAAAATTATTTGTAGAAATGGTTTGAAGCCTCAGCGATGTTACCTTCCTCGACGGGCACTTTTATTTGCTGCTACCAGCTTCTGGCCCCAGCCCTACAAGGCCCCCTCAACTCAGTTCAGGGATTGAGGTCTCTGGGCTGCTAGGGGACTCAAAGCTGGATACTAATTGGTGCCAAAACTAGTTTACTACCAGTTTGCCCCTGTTCTAGAGTGTATTTTGGGGGGGTTCCAGCACAGAGGAGGGGTGACTTACCAGTGACCCCACTTTTCGTGGTCCTTTGGTCCCCCTAGACCCTCAAGTCTGATAGAAGCTGTGCTCAGCCTCTTCAATAAATGTTCCCAAGGCAAAGGTGTCTCTCTGGATTTCCACCTGCTTCACACCCAAGCTTGGTCCTTCATCGCTAGCACATGAGCGCTATGAGGTCTGTTTCTCTTTGCCCAGCTTTGTTCCCTTTCTCAGTGGGAAGGGTTTTTCTGAATTACCTACGAGAATACAGCTATTTCCCTAGCACACCTCATCTCCAGGTAGCTTGATAGTCTTAGGTGGGAGACGGGAACCAAGCCCTCCCGTGGCGGAGTTATAGGGCTTTACCCCATGACCCAGTTGCCACTCTGACAGCCTTAGCCTGAGACATCAGAGAGAGATCTACCCAGCAGTTCTCTGTCTCAGCCTACAGGTAGGCATTCTAGGCCAGTATGGTGCACGTAAAAGGGGTACAGACAGGCCACTAATTCATGGCCATGCATTCTCCCTTCCCTCTACTTCCTGCTGGTTGTTTTTGCTATCCCTAGGCAGGAAACCTCATTAGGGATTTGCCCAGGAAAGGCTGTGGCTTCCTTTCCAGGGGGCACTGTCAGTGTGGTCCCACCTGCTTTTTGTCTTCTGTAAATTGCTTAAAATAGCTGATCTGCTCATGGCCATAAGCAGATTCATGACAGAATTCCTCCAAATTGCTTTGTAGACATTCTTTGTATATTGGGGAAATAACTTTTTTATATGAGCTGTCAGTACATGGTTCAAAAGTTTAAAACTACAATATATTTTTTAAGATTTTATTTATTATTTTTACACAGAGGGGAAGGGAGGGAGAAAGAGAGGGAGAGAAGTATCAATATGTGGTTGCCTTTCACGCGCCCCCTACTGGGGACTAGCTCCCAACCCAGGCATGTGCCCTGATTGGGAATTGAACTGGCAACTCTTTGCTTCCCGGGATTGAGTGCCAACCCTTTGCTGGCACTCAGTCCACTGAGACACACCAGCAATGGCAAAAATACAGTAGTTTTGAAATATGTTTTAAAGTCAGGAAGTGTGAGACCCCCACCTTTCACCTTTTTTTTTTTTTTTTTTTTGTAAGATTCTTATGGCTATTCAAGATCCCTGAAGATTTCATTTGAAGTTTAGCATGGATTTTTCTGTTTCTGTAAAAAAATGCTATTAGGATCTTGACAAAGAATGCATTAAGTCTATAGACTACTTTTGGTATTATTGACATCTTACTATTAAGTCTCCAATCCGTGAACATGGGATGTCTTTCCATTTATTTCTGTTTTCTTAATTTCTTTCAGCAACATTTTGTAGTTTTCAGTTTATTAGCCTTTCACCTTGGTGAAGTTTATTTCTAAGTATTTTATTCTTTTGGAGGCTATTGTAAATGGAATTGTTTTCTTAATTTACTTTTCATATTGTTCATTGTTGGTGTATAAGAACCAATTTTTTTTGTTGTTGGCCTCATATTCTACAAATTGGCTGAATTTATTAAGTCTAACAGGTTTGTGTGTCTGTGCGTGTGTGTGCGGTATCTTTAGGATATTCTACATACAAGATCATGTTGTCTGCAAACAGATATGTTTACTTGTTCCTTTCCATTTTAGATGCATTTTCTTTTTTCTTCTTGCCTAATTGCTCTGGCTAGCATTTCTAGTACTGTGTTAAACAAAAGTAGTGAAAATAGTCATCCTTGCCTGGTTCCTGACCTTAGAGCAAAAGCTTTCATTTCAGTCGTTTAACACTGAATATATATGTTAGCTCTGGACTTTTCATAGATGGCTTTTACTATTTTGAGATAGTTTCCTTACGTTACTAGTTTATTGTGTGTTTTCTATAATAAAAGTGTTGAAAATTTTCAGATGCTTTTCTGTGTCAATTGAGTGATCTTTTGGGATGGGTTTTTTTCCTTCATTCTATTAATGTGGTATATATTACATTAATTGATTTTAGTTTATTGAACCATCATTACATTCCAGGAATAAATCCCTCTTGGTCGTAGTTTATATTGCTTTCAATTTGCTGTTCAGTTCTGTTTGCTAGTATTTTGTTCAGGATTTTTGCATCCATGTTTACAAGAGATATTGGTCTGTGTGTGTGTGTTTCTTATAATGTCTTTATCTGATTTTGATATCGGGGTAATACTGGCCTCATAGAATGAATTTGGAAGTGTTTGTTCTTCAATTTTTTGAAAGAGTATATGGAGAATTGTTCATTCTTTTTTATGTTAATGTTTGATAAAATTCACCAGTGAAGCCACCTGGTCAGTCCGTGGCTTTTCTTTGTTGAGAGGTTTTTGATTACTGATTCAATCTCCTTGCTAGCAACAGGTTTCTTTGGACTTTCTATTTCTTCATGATTCAATCTTAGTAGGTTGTGTGTTTTTAGGAATTTGTTCATTTTTATCTGTGTTATCCTATTTGCTGATATATAGTTGTTCATAATATTCTCTTATTCATAATTCGTTTTATTTTTGTGGAATCAGTTGTAATGTCCCTATTTAGTTCCTGATTGTCATTTAGTCTTCTCTCTCTTTTTCTTAGTCCATCTAGGTAAAAGTTTGTCAACTTTCATGATCTTTTCAAAGAATTCATTTTGGGGTTTTTTTTTAAAGATTTTGTTTATTATTTTTAGAGAGAAGGGAAGGGAGAGAGAAACAGAGGGAAGGAAACCTCAATGTGTGGTTGCCTTTCACACGCAACTAGGGATGTGGCCCGCAGCCCAGGCCTGTGCCCTGCCTGGGAATCGAACCGGTGACCATAAGGTTCGTAGGCTGGCACTCAATCCACTGAGCTACACCAGCCAGGGCTCATTTTTTGTTTTATTTTCTCTTTTTTTCTATTCTTCATTCATTTATTTTTGCTCTAATATGTATGGCTTTCTTGTTTCTGCTTGCTTTGGATTTAGTTTGCTTTTATTTTCTAGTTTCTTAAGATGGAAAGTTGTGTTACTGATTTGAGATCTACAGGGTAGCTTCTTATAGCTATAATTTTCTCTTTAACCAATAGTTTTGCTGCATCCCATAATTTTTGGTATGTTGTGTTTTCATTTTCACTTGTTTCATTTTCTATATTCCTTGTGATTTCTTCTTTCAGTCTTTGGTGGCTTAACATTGTGTTGTTTAATTTCCACACAATTGTGAATTTTTTAGTTTTCCTTCTGCTATTGATTTCTAGTTTCATTCTACTATTATTAGAAAAGATACTTTTATGATTTCAATTTTTTAGAACTATTGACACTTGTTTTGGTTTTTTTTATATTTACTTTTAGAGAGGGGGAAAAGAGGGAGGGAGAAAGAGAGGGAGAGAAACATCATGTGTGGTTGTCTCTCACACGCCCCACACTGGGGACCCGGCCCGCAACCCAAGCATGTGCCCTGACCCTAGTCAATTGAACCAGCAACCCTTTGGTTTGCGACCTGCCCTCAATCCAGTGAGCTACACCAGCCAGGTGACACTTGTTTTTTGGCCCAACATATGATCTGTCCTGGAGAATGCTACATGTGCACTTGAGAAAAATGTATATTTTGCTGTTGGGCAGAGTGCTCTATATGTTCCTTAGGTTCAACTGTCTATACTGTTTTTCAGGTCCTCTGTTTCCATATTGATCTTTTGTCTGTGGTTCTATCCATTATGGAAAAGAGGATATTGAAATCTACAATTATTATAGAGTTGACCATTAATCCTTTCAATTCAGACACTGTTTGCTTCACATACTTAGGAGTTCTGATATTTGGTACATGTATGTTTATAATTTTTACATCTTGATGAATTGATACTTTTATTATTATATAGTGATCTTCTTGGTCTCTTGTAACAGTTTTTTATGTAAAACCTATTTTATCTGCTATTAGTATAGCCATCCATCCCTTCTCTTGTTTGGTTACTGTTTACTGTTGGCTACCTTTTTCTACCCTTTTACTTTCAACCTATTTGTGTCCTTAGATCTAAACTGAGCTCCTTGTATGAAACATATAGTTGGGTTCTGTTTTGTTAAAATCCATTTTTTGATTAGGGAGTTTAATCCATTTACACTTAAAGTAATTACTGGCAAGTAAGGACTTAATATTGCCATTTTGTTACTTATTTCCTGTATGTTTTATAGCTTTTTGTCCCTCATTTCCTCTCATTATCTTTCTTTATGTTTACTTGATTTTTTAGTGATATGTTTTGATTCCCTTCTCATTTCCTTTTGTGCATATTTTGTAGGTATTTTCTTTTTGGTAATCGTGGGGAATAACAAAAACATTCTAAAATTATAACAATTTATTTTCAACTAATAACAATTTAATTTCAGTTGCGTGCAAAACAGTGCATATCCTTTACAGCTCCGCTCCACACACTCTATGTTTCTTTTATAAGATTTTATTTATTTATTTTTAGAGAGAGGGGAAGGGAGGGAGAAAGAGAAGGAAACATCAGTATGTGGTTGCCTGATGTGTACCCTCTACTGGGGACCTGGCCCACAACCCAGGCATGTGCCCTAACTGGGAATTGAACCTACAACCCTTTGGTTCACAGGCCAGCACTCAATCCACTGAGCCACACCAGCCAGGGCACACTTTATAAACTATATCTAAACTATAGATATAGTTTATCTAAAGATACAAAACTAAACTAAATCTTTATATATTGTGTAACCATTAACATAGATTTCTAATTTCTTATGCTTTCGTTTTTAAATCCTGTAAATGAGTTAAAAATGGAGTTATCAAACAAAATTACATAATGTGGGTTTATATTTGTCCATATATTTACTTTTACCAGAAAACTTTATATTTTATTGTCTAGTGTTCTTTCACCTAAACTTGAAGGGCTCCCTTTGGCGTTTCTTGTAGGGCAGGTCTAGTGGTCATAAACTCCGACAGTTTTTATTGACCTGGAAATGTCTTAACTTCTCCCTCTTTTCTGAAGGACATTTTTGCCAGATATAGTATTCTCAGATGTCAGCTTTTCTTTCAGCACTTTAAATATGTTACGCCACCACCTTCTGGCCTTCAGTGTTTCTGCTGAGAAATACACTTGCGGGTCCCTTTTACATGCACAAGTAGTCGCTCTTCTGCTTTCACGATTCTCTCTCTGCCTTTGACCTTCCACAGTTTGACTTCCTCACAGGACACACAACGGGCTCCTTTGAGTCTTTCCCACACGGAGTGTTTGTTGAGCTTCTTCGATTTGTAGATCCATGTCTTTCCTCAAACGTGAGAGATTTTGAGTCATTATTTCTCCAAATAACCCTCTTCCCCTTTCTCTCTCCCTCTCATTCTTTTTGGACGTGCATAATGAATACATAAAGGTCAGCCTAACCATGTCCTGTAAGACTCTTAGGCTATTTTCACTTTTCCATTCTGTTTTCAGTTTGTTTTTCGGACTCAGTCGTTTCAAATAACCTGACTTCATTCACTGATTCTTGCTTTTGACTGTATGTTAAACCTGTCTAGTGAGGTTTTCTGTTTTTAAGTTCCAGAATTTGTTTGGGTTTTTTTTTTTATAATTTCTATCTTTGTGTTGATAATGTTCCTTTGTTTACGTATTGTTTTAATGATTCCATATATGTGTCTTATTCATGGTCTCTTTTAGCATATTTAAGACAGGTGTTTTAAATTCTTTGTCATGTAAGTTCCAGGCCTGTGTTTCTTTAGGGTGAGTTTTTAGAGATTTATTTTGTTCCTTTGAATGGGACTGGTTTCCCTGTTTCTTTGTATGCCTTCTGACCTTTGTTGAATATTGGGCATTTGAATAAAATAGCCCTTTTTCCAGACTGGCTTCACTACTCATCTCAGAGGAAAGCTCATGGTCCTCTCAAGCCTTTTCTGGGGGTGTGTCTTTTCCAGGTCTTTGCATGTCTTTTTCCCCATTTCCCCATATATGCAGCTGTTTTCAATGTTTTTATTTTCTTGAAAGTCTCATCCTGCCCCTTTCTACAACCTTAGATGTTCTTGTATTCTGCCTGTAATCTCTTGCTCCCAGGTAGCCATGGGCCTGCAGCTCCCATGCAGCTCTTACATGCCACAGTGAGCACCACTGCCTTTAGCAGCCTCTACCCTGTGAATTAGTCTGTTTTCTCTTCTGCCACTCTTCCCATCAGCACTCTTCATTCATTTAGGTTTTCCTTAATTCCTTCAGTAAAGCTTTATAATGTTCAGCACATAGGCCATGCCCATCTTTTGTTAGATTTACTCTCAGGTATCTTGTAATTGTGGCCATTCTAAATGATACATTGTTTTATGTTTTCAAATTATTCATAACTGCAGCATATAAATGCATTTGACTTTGATTTTTTTTAAAGATTTTATTTATTCATTTTTAGATTGAGGGGAAGGGAGGGAGAAAGAGAGGGAGAGAAACATCAATGTGTGGTTGCCTCTTGCACACCCCCTCTGGGGACCTGAACCTCAACCCAGGCATGTGCCCTGACAGGGAATTGAACCGGCAACCCTTTGACTCACAGGCCAGCGCTCAACCACTGAGCCACACCAGCCAGGGCTTGACTTTGATTTTTTTATTAATTTGTCAATAGTTCTGTTTTCTATGTGGAGTAAGCAATCAAATCATCTCAAATAATCACTAAGTCGCGGGCCATCTTTATACATATTGGTATTATTTTTATTAATTTGTCAATGGTTCTGTGTTTTCTATGTAGAGTAAGCAATCAAGTCATCTCAAATAATCATTTCATTTCTTATTTTCCAAGCCTCATGGCTTGTTGTTCATAATATTAAGATCTATTAATATACTAAATTATAAGTTTTCTAACATTAAATTCTCCTTGTTTCCCTAGATAAACTCAACTTGGTCAAAGTTACTTTTTTATTCATTGTTAGAATTGATTGCTAATTTATTAGCAATCAATTATATAGAGGACTTATATATCTGATTTCATGGGTCACGTTGGCCTGGGGTCTTCTATTCTCATTCTGTCCTTTTTTTGGTTTTAGAATCAAGGTTTATTTGCCTCTTAGACTGTATTAGGGTAGTTCTTTTTTTATCCTCTGAGTTTGTATAAGATTGGAAAAATCTGTTCCTTGGAAGCTTCTTAAACATCAGTTTAAAAATCTAATATACCTGATGCTTTCTTTGTGGTAAAATTTAAATCCTATTTCCTATTTCTTTTCGAGGCAGTTTAAATAAATTATATTTTTCTAGGAATTAGTCTATTTTCTCTAATGTTCAACTTTGTTGGCATAAAGTTGTCATTAGCGCTATTTTTCTCTTCTATATCTGCAGTGTATCCCTTTTTAATTCCTAATATTCTTTGAGCTTTCTTTCTGTTTCTTGATTAATTTTGCTAGAGGTTTGTCTTTTGTAGTGTTTTTTTAAAAATGACTTTTTCTTTCTTCATCTATTCTGTTCAGTGTTTGTTTTCAATTTTATTCATTTCAGTGTTTTTATTCATCATCTTCCTTCTGCTTTATAAAAATGTTTTCTGATGTCTTTTCTTCATTTTCCGCCCCTTGGTGTCGTAGGTTAGACACGTGGTCATTGGTTGTTGTTCTTTCCTGTTCTGTCATACAGGCTCTTTTACGTTTGTAAGTGTCCCTATATAAGCCCCACTCTTGCTGCATCCCACCGGTTTTACAGTGCCTAATGTTTTATTTCCGTTCACTTGTAAGTCATTTTTAATTTCAATTATGTAATGTTAGTTAATAATCTGATCCATGAGTTTTGTCCAGCTGTGTTTTAGTCAGAGAACATGCTCTCTATCAGGAGCAGGCTTTGTCCCACCTCAGGGGTCGGCAAACTTCATGTAAGAGACCACAAAATAAATATGTCAGGCTTTGAAAATCCATATGATCTCTTACAACTGCTCAAGCCTGCTGTTATAACATACTATGTAAACAAATAGGGAGGTACGGCTGCATTTTGATAAAATTATTTACAAAAGTAAATGGTAGGATGAATTTGGCCCAAGGCAACCCACAATCAATGTAAGACCTGTTATTCTGTTGAGAGCTGTTCTTTTAGAGCAATTTTTCACATTTCCATATGTGCCAAAGAAAAATGTGTGCTACTAGTTGTGGGCGCCTCATCCTGTGTATCTCCCAGTGGTCGTGTTTACTACATGTTCCGTTTGGATTACCCGAGTCTGCAGGCTTTGCCTTTCTGGACCCTCAATAATTGAATGTACATTGAAGGCTCCCCATGAGGGTGGCTTTGTCCCTCTCTCTCGACTCTCTCCTTCTCCAGTGATGGTTTTGTTTAAAAGTCTGCTTTGTCTGATAATTATAAAACACAAGCTTTCTTCTACTTACTTACATATCTCTCTCCATCTTTAACTTTTTTAACATTTCTCCATCCGTGTTTATGTGTTTCTTGCCAACATCATGTGGCTGTCTTTTGTTTTCTCTAATCTGACCAGCGACAAGCTGTTTTTCTATCCCAAGTTGAAACCACTTACATTTTTTGTTGACATTTTTTAAAGACCAACATAAACTTTAGCAAGAGAGTTGATCACATTGCTTTTCGTACCTCTTTTAGCGTTATCTCTGTTTATTTCTTCTTACTCTGAGTATTTACTCCAGGACATTTCCAGGATGGCTCCTTACTGTGGGAAACTTCCTGAGGTCTTACAAGCCTCAGAACATTTTTTATTACACCCTCTTACATGAATAACTGTTCGGCTAGATAAAAAAGTAGGTTGTGAGATTTTTTCCAATATATATATATTTTTAAGATTTTATTTCTTTTTAGAGAGAGGGGAATGGAGAGAGACAGAGAGGAAGAGAAACATCGATGTGTGAGAGAAACATGGATTGGTTGCCTCTCACATGCTCCATCTGGGGACCTGGCCCACAACCCAGGCATGTGTCCTCACCAGGAATTGAACCAGCTTCCTTTCAGTTCACAGGCCAACTTTCAATTCACTGAGCCACACCAGCCAGGGCTCCAGTATATTTAAAATACCACTTTAGTCCTACTGGTGTGGCTCAGTGGGTGAGCATCATTCTGCAGAGTGAAAGGTCACCGGTTCAATTCCTAGGCAGGGCAAATGCCCGGGTTTCCAGCTAGGTGTCTAGTAGGGGGTATGTGAGAGGCAACTGATTGATGTTTCCTTGCCCATCGACGTTTCTCTCCCTTCCTCCCTCCCTTCCCCTCTCTCTAAATTTTATAAATCTTTTTTTAATAAAATAAAATACTACTTTATCATGAATCTTGGTATTTCTTCCTTTGTAGGTGATGTGCTCTTGTTTTTGAGAAATTTTCAAAAAAAAATTTGTATTCAATGTCCACAGATTCTCCTATATTTCATTCTAATAATCTGTCTAAATACCAGTTTTTCATATCTTCATCAGTACTCAATGGAGCCTTTCAACCTAAGGCAATTCATTTTCCTTCAATTAGATGAAATCTATTATTATTTCTTCAAATATTGCCTTCTTTCCTTTGTGTCTCTCTCACGTGGGCCTCATGTAGATGTTGGGCCCATCTGCTATACTCCATCTGCTGTTACTTCATCTATACAGTCTCTCCTCTTGCGCTTTCCCCTCCGTATGCCTTCCTGCTCAAGTAGTGGCTGCTCCCCCACCTGATGCCACCTGACTTGGTCTTCAGCAGTGTACGTTCTCCTGCTAATCCCGTCTCCTTCAACCACTGTGTTGCTCCAATTTAATATCTACACTTTTTTCTTTTTTGTAATCCCTTGTCTTGTTACCATGTCGATTTTAACACCTTAGGCCTTCTCTTCTGGTGGTCAGTGTTGTCGGCTGGTGGTTTTCCCTTTGCAGCAACTATGCTTCTCAGGGTTCTGTGCAGTGGAGACCCTGTCTGGCAGTGCGTGTTGCAAAAGTGCCCAGGCAGACCTGCCAGTGCACCTAGGCATGGAGGAGGCATGGGCAAGAGCCAAGGGCAGACACCCCAGGACTGTAAAACCAAAGCCAGTCATTGCCCCCCAAGTGCCTCCTCACCCCTGGGCTTGATCCCAGGCCCCTGGAGTGCAGTTGCCTGAGGGAGCAGCCCCTCCCAGGTGGCCATCCACCTATCCCTCTGCCCTCTTAGCTATACTCATCCTGCTCTGGGAGGCCAAGCCGCTGTGGCCACTGCACAGTACAGTCGAAGGCTAGTGGTGACTGTGCCAGCAGACTTAGGGGACATGGAGAAGCAGAAGCTTCCTGGTTTTCTCTGCAGTATCCTTGCACTGTGTCCCTCCCCTGCACCCTGCCACTCCACCCCACATGCTCCAGGTCAGCCTTTCAGTTCTCCCAGGACTTCCTAACACGCAGAGAAATTTTTCTCATCCACCTCTGGTTTCTGCAAGGGGTGCCTGGGAGTCTGGTGGGCAGACACAAGGGTCTCCGTTAGGCCAGAAAAGCCCCCCACAGTGTAGGTCTTCTCACTGACACACAATGAGTTGTCACTCCTGTGTCCACAGGGTCTTCGGAAGAGGGAGCTACTGAAGGAGCTGCTGCCAGTCATCGGGCAGAACCTCCGCTTCCAGCGCCTCTTCACCGAGTGTCAGGAACAGCTCGACATCCTGAGGGACAAGTAGCTTGCCCACATATGCCCTGGCTACAGCAAGGGAAAGGCCACACTCTTGCCACTGATGACGAGCAGGGCCACCTCTCACTTTGTCGGGCTACAGTAGGTCAAGGAGACACTGGCAGGAGGTGGGCTGTCCTGCACCAGCGCCAGCCCAGCAAGCTGGGTAGACTTCCCCTGTGCCCTGGGCCTGTTGCTGCTCCCTTGGAAGGGGTCAGTTGTGCCCGCTACTCGTCCCTCCCTCCAGGACCCCCATGCGGAGCAGGGGCTGGGGCTCTGCCCTGCTGCCCTGGAGTCAAAGAGGCACTCCCAGACCTACCGTCTTCAGCACGGTCCAGAGGTGGACACTAGCCCCTGCCACTGCACGTGCCGTGTTGCTTCAGCTATGACTAATGAGCCATTTGGGAGAGAGAGAACCCTGAAATGTTAGTGTATTATGCAGTCAGTAGACTGATGCAAGACCTATGTAAAAGGAAAGGGTATTCCAACACAGACTATTTTTGTACTAGAATTTGCTAACTTGTAATATGGAATTTTCCTTTTGGCCAATAATCAGGATTTCCCTATAAGTCACTTGGACATTGGTTACTTGTAGGAAAAAAATTTAAACTCTAATTATGACAGCTACATTGAAAAATAATTGTACTGAAATTAACTTGTCTATCTTCATTTGGTTTTAATTTTTAAATGTTTGTAAAAAGAGACTGTTTGGGGAGGGATAGGGCAGAGGGTGGGTGATTTTTTTTGTAAGTGTAAAATAAATGAACACGCATTGGATATCAAATCATCGTGGTTTCCCCTGCCTTTTTCCTTTTCATTTCTTCCTTTCTCCCCCAACCATGGATCCCTCCTGATATGCGGAATGACAGAACATCATAGCCAGAAAGGATCTTTGATGTCATCTAATCCTGCCCCCCTTCCATCCCCTCCATGCAGAAATTCATTTTGCTCGCCCTGGCTGGTGTGGCTCAGTGGGTTGAGTGCCAGCCTGTGAACCAAAAGGTTGCTGGTTCGATTCCCAGTCTAGGGCACATGCCTAGGTTGCAGGCAAAGTCCCCAGCAGGGGGCAAACAAGAGGCAACCACACATTGATGTTTCTCTCCCTCTCTTTCTCCCTCCCTTCCCCTGTATCTAAAAATAAATAAATAAAATCTTTCAAAAAGACAAAGAAATTCATTTTGCAAAGTAGAGGTCACTTCCCTGGTCGTGCAGAATCTTAGAGCTAGGGTTTGCAGGCAGGCCACCTCGCATGTTTCTCCTCCCAAGCCAGGCATTGAAGCCCTTGGTTCTGACTGTGCTGTGCGTCACGTCCCTGATCATGCTGGGCACCAAGGACCGTGGCTGACTTGCTGATTTCATGGAAGGAAATCAGTAATTAAAAACTCAAATTTTCTGAAGAATTATCTGGAAGCTGGGATTTTCTTAGTAAGTAGTCTAAATGCTGACTCATAGGAGAGAAGATAGCTGGAATTTCAGAATCTTCAAATATGGTGAGAACTGAGCAACTTCACCCCTGGTTCATGGACCTCATCTTTACCTCTCTGCCAGCTGTGTGTGATCCTAGGTCACAGGAAGAAGGCCTGGACTTGGAATCAGAGGGCCTAGGTGACTCTGGCCCTTGACACCTCTCTGGCTGCTTCCCTGCCTAGAGGTCATCTTACCCATCTAACTCATATGTCAGGTGGCTGGATGAGACCCAGGCACACATGCACACCTGACAAAGCTAGCACCCAGAGGCTGTGTTGTAGGCATGGACACTTCAAAAGCCAGGCTGCAAGCATGAACATTTCTTTAAGGAGCCAAAGATGCTCTGTGGGTCAGGCAGCTCCCCTAACAACTCTGCAGCGCGTCATTGAGAACTTTGGAGTCACAGGATATACACAGGACTGACTGGCCTGTCTGGGACCCAAACCAGCAAAAATCTGGGCCTCACTTTTCAGCTGTCAAATGGAGCTGAGGTTAAGGAAACCTGCATGATTCTGAGAACTAACCAGGATAGTACAGGCAAAGCCCTGGCACTTGGCAAATGCTCTGTTGAAGAAAACTTGGGCACTTGGGCAGTCTGTATGCTATTAGAAGAGGAAAGGAAGACAAGAAGCTGAAAGAGACTTCTGCTTTCAGCCAAGATGAGTAACAGGGTCCCGATGGACCCTCCTGCTTGAAATAACCAAAGGAAGTGGTCAAAATACATGAAACAGTGGTCTTGAGACCCTGGTTGTCGGAAAACAAAGGACAGTGATCCCTGAGAGATGGGAAAAACAAAACAGGATGAACCCACGACTGCCCCAGCTTACAACCTGGAGAGAGTTTCCAAGCTACAGCAAAGGGAGGGGAAACTGAGGTGGAGTCCAGCTGACTACTTGTGTTGAAGAAATGAAGCCTAGAGACGCTAAGGCAGCTGGACTTCACACAGCAGAATACCAGAGAGGAAAAAGCTCCATGAAGAGAACCCTGGAGCTCAGCAGAGGGAGTCCCTTTGTGTACTCATCTGAGTACAGATAAGTGCAGGGCAGTGAGGAAACAGCCAAGGCCACGGGCAAAGAACCTTCTAAAAGGATTAGATCAAGAAATTCGCCTAATTATCACCCAGGGCTGGAAATAGTGCCTGTTCCCACCAACCAGGCTAGAAAAACTCATGATTCACAGGCTTGGGGTAGAGGACTCAGGAAATCTTGCCTCAGTATTAGAGAATAATTAGAGCACTACTCGAGATCCATCTAACAAAAAGTAAAACCAAGACCCAAAGGATCAACTTCCCAAGTAACAAAATATACGACAAAGCAAAGTTCAAGAGAATTTATAAGAATACAAAAGTATGCAACATCCAACAAGGTAAAGGGCACAACGTCTGGCCTCCAAACACATGCCAGGCATACGAAGAAGCAGAAGCACAATCCAAAATGAGAATGCTCAGACTGACCGATGGATCTAAACTGACCTAGAATTTACAAAGATATCAGAATTAACAGAGAAGGACATGAAAATGGTTATTATTAAAACGCTATTCCTCATGTTCAGAAAGTTAGGTGGAGAACTAGAAGTTCACAGACTTCTAGAGATGGAAACTATCCCGTGGAATATATGCGTGGGATAGGGGTAATGGCAGATTGGACGTTGCATAAGAAAAGAGTAGTGAACTTGAAAGTAGAGCAATAAAAATGTTCCAGAACAGAGAGGAAAAAATCCGAAGAGGAAAGAAAAGAAAATACCGTCAGTAACACATGGAAGTAAAGTAAGTAAAGGACCTTAACATACAAATAATTGAAGTCCTCAAAGGAGAGGAGAGAGAAGGGGGTGACGGGGGAAAAAAATTGAAGAAATAATGGCCCCAAAGTTGCCCCACCCCTTCCTGCTGTCTCTGGTACCACTGTCCGCTTCTCCCTCAACCCAACCCCTAAGGCCATGCCTGCTCAGCTCCCTCCCCTGTCCACTGGTGCCCCACATCTTCCCATTAACTATGCCTGCTGACGTGTTTGCAAGCAGACTCTGGTGCCCATATCTTTCTGGGCTGGGACTCTGCCTCTCTCTTCTCAAAGTTCTGACTTGATTTTGTGAGTGCGCTTATTAAGGCTGGGGACAATGAGACAGGAAGGACTTAGGATAGAAGCAGCAACAGGAGAGAGCCCAGGCAGTGCTCTGCTTTGGCTCCCTACAAACGTTACAGGAAAGAAGTGAGCCAAGGTGGGGCTGCTGTCAGCTCACTGGGAAGTCAGAGAAAAAGGGGGCCTTGGAAATATGGTCAGGGGTAAGCCAAGGATGAGCGGCCACTGCCCACTGCTCCCCTGGTTGCAAGTTTCATGGGGACCCTTAGAGTTTGGGAAGACACAAAAAGTTCATGCCTAGGAAGGGGCGTGGCTGTGCTGTAGAGCGAGCCCACACTAAATCTTTGTCCTGAGGGCCCATGATCTTACCCATTCCCGCCCACTCCCCGGTGGGCAAGAATCTTAGGGGAGGTTTTCAGCAGAATACTCATCAGCTTTCTGGGTGAATCTTTGCATTTTTAATATGCTGATGCATCATCAAAATTAGCGTTGGGTCGAGGGGGAGTTACTCTTTGGTCTGCTTTTATCGTTTTACTTTTATCCTGGGTCTGTCCAGCTTTAATGGGGTTTTTGTTATTTGCTCCCGACCTCATCTGTCCTTGGGTTTCGCTGGCATAAATGGTATTAATTGGATCTCTGTTTTCTATTTTTCCAGACTAGAGTGATTTAAGCTCTGTATTCTCTGGTTAGGAAGGAGAGGTAAAAACTATTTGCTCTCAAGTGCCCTTGGATGGGGAAGATACCGTCTTACAATTGGCTAGCTGGCTATAAGTTGTTCAAATTGTTTGCCCTTGCTTAATTTTCTTGCCTCAGTTTCCCTATTCCACTTGCCCAGGAATTTTCCTAGCTTCTTACTGTCCTGTCACAGTACTACTGGGGAAAATTTGTTTTTGACTTGAAAGTGAACAGTCTGTTTTCTTCTTTAACACATATGGCTACTAGATTGTAAAGCTATTGTGCAAATAATTGCATCATCGCTGTGTTATTCACGGTGAAAAAAAACAAAAACAAAAAACCAGTGAGCAACCTGAAGCAGTAAAGAAGGGTGGCAGTTACTGGGTGAGAGTGCCGACGCAGAAGGCTTAAGGCTTCTCCTCCCCTGACAAACATCCTTTACACAGCTGAGGCATCTACGTCCAAAACACACTTCAAATGGTGCCTCACAAAACAGCTGGCCACCACTACTTACCATGTAGTGTGCGACCCCAGGCGATCCAGGTGACCTAAGTGGTCCCCGTGGGTCGTATGCTGCCAGATGGGATCTTTGCAGACTCTTCGCACTGATATGCTGCCAGTATTCTCTAGAAATTGTATCAGCTATGAAAGATGTTTCCTAAAGGAGCAGGTGCAAAGTCTTGGGCAGGAACACATCTGTCACACATACTTCGAAGCCACCTTTTACGCTGTTTTGAGCACATCTTTGGATTTTAGGAAGTGTCCTTGAACGCAACTGTCCACAGATTTAGGTAGAATTTCTCTCCATATGCATGGCTCTAGGCAAGGGCGGCCGTCATTCGGTTTCCCTCTCCCGACAACTCATCATTCTCAGAACTTGCTGAAGGCAGCCCACGCCCACTACCACGTGCACGCGCAGCGGCCCTAGGCTCTGGCCAGACCCAGCAGTCAGAATGCGGCCTGCCCTGCGGCGCACACTTCTGAGCGCTGCTCAGGGCGGCACGGACTCGCCTTTCCCCTTGGGTATCGGAGTACCGCTACCTCTGGACTACTTTCCATGGCCCCTCAAGCGGAGGGCGAAGGGAACACCGCGACTGGAACGCAGAGCAAACGCTCCCGGAGAGCCAGCACCAGTGCGCCTGCGCCACCGCCGCCCGAGGGTCCGTGCCGCTGACTGTGCGCTAGTGCACCCCTGCGGAGGGGGCGGCTCTCACCGCTTCAGCCCCTCGGCCGCCGTGCAGCGCACCCTCCCCATCCGCTTCCCGCAGCTCTTCCAGGTGAGGACCGGGCTCCTGCGGGGTGGGTCGAGCACTTTGTCCCGTCAGCCGAGCCCGCGACCTCCCCGGGACTTGGCGGTGCTGCTGACCGGCAATCCACCCGCCACCTGACACCGGTGGAGACGGCGTGGTGCGCGGAGCACAGTTGGCTGGGGCAGGCGGTTCGGGGTCCCGACGAGATTGCCCTGCGAGTGGGCCGCCAAGTGCACCCGTGCGCCCGTTGTGGACACAGTTACCCGCAGCGATCTGGGGCCCCGGCGGGCGGGGGCCAGTCTGGGTAGCCCCTCTCGGAGCCCGAGAGTGGATGGAACGCTCAGAGCCCGCATGGTGGGAGCCGAGAACTGCGGAGACGTCCTGTGGCAGGGCCTTTGAAAAGCTTTAACTGGACCAGCGATTTTCAACCTTTTTCATCTCCTGGCACAGATAAACTAAAATTCCGTAGCACACCAAAAACACATATTTTTGCCAATCTGACAAAAAATAGGTATAGTGTTGATTCATTCACACATTTTTAATTTGACAATCTAAGGGAAAAAGAGGTTGTGCTCCTGACTAGTCAGATATCGCATCACTTGGCGTCAGACCCTCTAAAAACTCTTGCGACACACAAGTTGAAAATCGCTGAACGAGACAGACTGGCAATGCACATAATCTCCGTCCCAAGCTTTGTAACTCTAAATCTGCTTCCAGTGTCCAATTTCGCCCTTGTGTCTCATGACCCTTATACTAGGGTGACTTTATGTGGGAGGATCTTCAAATTGTGTGGTTCGTTTTCGTAAGATCCTTTCAATACAACGACATCCCTAAAGTTTGGCTTTTTAATGTGGTCCCAGTTTGTTCTGTCTGTGACTCTCCTTATATAGTTGTATCTTGGGAAAACAAAGATTGGCTGCCTGTCTTTGAATGAGGGTTCATTACAGGCACTGAGCAAAGTGCTTCACTCACATCGCACGCACGTGTCACACCTGGGAAGGGTGTTAATGATTCTCATTTTACAGATGAGATGGGACTAGGTGAACAATAGTAGCTAAGAGTGCTTAATGTTAAATCACTGCAGTTTGTGAACTGCATATTGTTTTCCCTGTTTTCTGTTGAAGAAGTGGAGGCAGAAAGATGTTAAATAAGTGACTTGGCTTCAGTCGTTCATTGAATAAGAACAGGATTCAGGTTCAGCCCTGACTACGCAGCTGTATAGCCAGGAACGTGTTGGATTGAAAGGTCGTGTTTTCACAACACAGTGCACTTTTAGCTCGATACCCGATGTGAAAGGCCCTGGGAGCCGGGGAGTGACTGTTCAATCCTCCCATTCTGTAGATTTGACACCTGCTGCCAGAAGATGGATGATTGGAGAAACAGAAGGCGTAAGCTGACACGTTCCTCACCTTCACGCACACGCAGCCTTACAAACGGGGTGCAGTTGACCTTTCCTGCCTTCTTGTTACCTCCAAAGCGGGGTTCTTTTTCTTGTCTGTGTTCTGGGTCCTCCATCCTTCCCCCGGTAACAGGGCCTTGCTCAGTAGCATCTTCTCCTGTACTTTCACCCATTTCCTGTTGGCGGCTTCTTCCAGCTTGTATTTAACGATGCTTATATCTCTTCCGTGTTTACAGCAAACTCCTCTCACTTGTCCCCTTGAAGCTCATACTTCACAGCCAGATGTCCTGAAAGACTTGCCTTCTCCCTCCATCACTTCTCTTACGTTCCTCAGTAACCCTCAGTCTGCTTTTCGTCTCCATTCTTCCCCTGCGTCTGTTCTTGCCGAGGTCACACGTCATCTTTTGTTTCACAACCAGACAGTATATACTTGTATGTTCAGCTTTGAGGACACATACTGTCTCTTGTCGCATATTCTTCCCTTTTTGTTAGACCTTCTACAGCCTGTAAAGCCCCTTTTGTAGTTGGGCCATACAAAAACAGCCTGTAGTTTGATGCCCTGCTAAGAAATAAACTCAAACCCCAGCATCACGGGCATCTTCCGTGACTTTCCAGCTGCATTTGACACTGTGCTTCACTGTCTCCTGCTTCTTTTGGTGGTACCACAGTCTCCCAGCTTTCTCCTGCCTCTGGGCCCACACCCTAGTTTCCTTTGCAGGTGCCTCTTATGCGTGAGCCTGGGGTCTGTCTTGAGCCCCTTAATCTTTCCCTTCAGCATGCCGTACTGGGTGATTTGTGTGCATCTCCTATGCTTGGTGTTCCCAGACAGGCTGCATATTTTGCTGAGCCTCAGAGCTGCATGCAGGAGAGGCAGTAGCAAACTCTGGTTGAGAGCACAGACTGGGGCCAAAGAGAAGGGTTTGAACCCGCACAGATGCACTTACTGGCCGTGTGATTTGGGGCAACTTGGGTGATCTTTTTTGTGCTCCATCTCTACATCTATAAAATAAAGGTAAAAGGTATAGATAGTTCTTACCTCACAGAGTTATTGTGAAGGTTTGAGTTCACAGATGTGACGAATGTAAAGTGTTGAACAGTGACTGGTATTAATAAAGCAGTGTGTCCTTGGTACTTGTTACTGCCATTATGACAGCTGTCTGTTGGACAAGGCCATCGGGTGATCCATAAGTTCCTAAGACACGTCATGTTCAGAAATAGGGTTCATCTTTTGCCCCAAACATGTATCTTCTCTGGTTTCCAGTCAAGAGGCTGGATGACACCACATCCAGTCAAACGTGATGACTTCTCCGTAGCCTGTTGGTTCTTCCTCCCGTTTATTTTTGGCATTATTCTCCCATTCTCATCGTGACCACCGCTTCCCCAGACTATGCCAGAGTGTCACCTAGGTGTCTGTACTTTGTCTCTGATCGTCTGCCTCTAAGCTTCCCCTCCTCCAGTCCATTCTCCAGCACCCTGGCAAAGAGATCTTCTCAAAGCATATACAGCTACTTAGTCTGTCAGTGAATGGTTCCCTGTTGCCTTCAGGATGAAAATGCCAGACTCTGCCCTGGCTGGTGTGGCTCAGTGGATTGAGCGCTGGCCTGTGAACCAAAACATCACAGGTTCGATTCCTGGTCAGGGCACATGCCTGGGTTGAGGGCCAGGTCCCCAGTTGAGGGCGTGCAAGAGTCAACCAATTGATGTATCTCTTGCACATCAATGTTTCTCTCCTTTTCTTTCTCCTTTCCTTCCCATCTCTCTAAGATAAATAAATAAAATCTTTTTAAAAAGAAAGAAAGACAATGCCAGATTCCCAAGTACTCTGTAAAACCCTGCATAATTCAGCACTTGCTTAGCACCCACTGCTCGCCTTATTGGCCTCCCGGACTTTTCTGGAGCCCAACACCCTTACTCGTGGGCTTTTCAACATGCTATTGCCTCCTTCCAGAACCCATTCTTCCCTTCACCCCTAACCAAGTCCTACTGAGCCTTCTAGTGTCTTCTTAAATGCCACTCTCTCTCGAAGCTGTCCCTGACTCGTCAGAGCCCTTCCTCTGTGCCCCTGTGTCCTTTGGGACTTCATTATGATGGCCCTCATCCCATGGTATTATAGCTACTCATTGTTCCTGCTGGACTGCGACCTCAGAGAGGTCAGGCTCTCCTCTCGTTTGCAGTTGTAGTCCCGCTGCCTGGTAGGTAATCGGCCCTCAGATCTCCGAAACCAATTTCATCAATGACCGATTAATTACAGTGTAGATTGTCTGGTGACCAGATTCGTGGGCTTTTCCAGGCTCTCCAGACTGCTCACCTGTGACTGTTACTGACTTTGCTTTGTTTCTGCCTCCCATCTGTGCACCTGATCACTCCCCTAAACCAAAAATGCCTTGAGAAAAGGAGTAGAAACCGGTTCTTCAGTTGTACGTATCTGGAAGGGGAAAGCATAGACTGATGAAACACCGGTACTCTTCATTTCAACTCAGTTTTTTCTCTAGACCTTAGTTTCCATGCCATATGTGGAAAAATAATTCTAGATACTATACACTTGTGAATCTTACTGTAAGAATGTAATTTTTCTTTCTGTTTTCAATTTTGATGTATTTCCTGTGATATTCTCAGGGCAGATTTTTCCCAGAAGATAAACAGTAATTTCATTTTAAAGATTTTATTTATTTTTAGAGAGAGGGACAGGGAGGGAGAAAGAGAGAAAGAGAAAAACATCAATCAGTTGCCTCTCGAACGCCCCCAATAGGGGGCTTTGTCCAACCCAGACACGTTCCTCAACTGGGAAAGGAACCGGTGACCTTTTAGTCCGTGGGATGACACCCAACTCACTGAGCCACACCTGTCAGGGCAAAAACAGTAATCTTATAACGGTCACTGGGGACATAGAAATTGGTGTGCGCAAACTCGTAGTCTACTCCCATCTTCAGGGGTGCGCCTAGAGCAGAAGCCGCACTTTCACATACAGGGCCTTGGGATACAGTATCCCTGCCACTTCAGCTGGAGGTCGTAGTGATTTATTTAGCTTTATTTATTCCTGTCACACTGGTTTGGAGAGGAGGACTGGTTCTGCAGAAATATTTTCCTTATATTATACATACTTTTTGAACTTTTAAAAAAATTCCGGTATCTGAGTTGCAATGTTGTTGGTGTCTGTGATTTCTGAGAATGGAAAAATGCTAAACAGCCAAGAACTGATGACACCTTGATTCAGAAGAGGAATCACTGAACCATTCATTCAGTGGCCTATAAATTCAGTTATGAGCCCCAGGTAACTTTCTCCCAGCTGTATTAAAAAGCAGCTGCTAGTTTTGTAAGAGGTTTGAAATGTGGCACCGCTCAGTACGCAGAGAACTTATAAACACGTCCCCTCAAGGATTAGATTATGTGGTGTATCTCTTAGGTGATGTTCTTAATAGTAGATAGAGTCTTCCAAAGCGATCTATGTAAATTATAGGAGCAAGGTGGTCGCTGGTCTTAAGCTGTGTTTCTCAGCCTAGTCTGGACCTTAAAAACACCTGGGCAGGTGCCCACCTCAAATGTTAAATCAGAATCTCTGAGAGGTGAGGGTGGGGCTTTGGTGGTTCTTGCCAGGTGAGTCTCACACACAACATACAGAAGATTGAACCAATCTTCTGTATGTTGTTCATTATTCATACTTGAAGAAAGAGGTTGATGTTTGAAGGCTTTTACCTGTGAGTAAGGAAAGCAAAACTCTTAAGGAGTCCATTGAGCTTGAACTGAAAACAGTTCATGAGCACCTATGTCTGCTGTAGAGGCCTCTGGGAGGTCACTCTGAAAAGGCGACACTGTACCCACAGCCCAATATGTTTGGTTTATGTAGCCATAAACCAAAATGGTTTATGAAATGGTTTATTTTTCTTAATCCTCACCCAAGGACATGCTTACTGATTTTAGAGGGAGGGCACGGGAGGGTGAGAGAGAGGGAGAGAAACATGGATGTGAGAGGGAAACATCCATCAGCTGCCTCCTGTACGCACCCTAACTGGGGACTGAGCCCACAAGCTAGGTATGTGCCCTGACTAGGAATAGAACCCGCAGACTTTCAGTTTACCGGATGATGCTCCGACCAACCGAGCCACACCAGCCAGGGCTGAAACGGTTCTGATACACTGAGACAAACGACAGTAGGCTCGGTGTCCTGAAATTGTACACCTGTGTCAAACTTTTTTTAAGGTCTTGTGTAAGCTGTGAAATTTTGCCTGTTGGCACACTTACAGTCCTTGTGCTGGAAGTAGATACTGGGCCAATTGTTTACCTTCTGACTTTCTTATTTACAAAGTGAGGAAAGTAACCACCTGCCCCCCGAGGGTGTGGGGGGGGTGAGCCTTTGTGAGAGTGCCCACGACAGTGGCGTGGTGAGTGACCACACGTTAAATGAATTTGAATAGGGCTTCCCTGGAAAAACAAATCACCACTATGTACCATGTTTTGTTTTTGTTTTTGTTTTTTAGTTAGTTGGGTCCTAGAAGGACCTTTGTCAGTGTTCCTCTCCACCGGTTCTTGCGCGTTCTGTAGCCGGGGCAAAAGTCTATCAGAAACAAGCTTTCAAGTAATACATATACATGGGAGAATGGCCCTATACAGAAAGTATAAATTTAAACTGAAGCCTTCCTGGGTTTCTCTCCCCCGTAGACACCACTATATTGTCAAAAAATGATTTTAAAAAACCAATCCTACTGTAAATATTCTCCTGCTTTTGTAACTTATTACAGTTTGAAGCACTTCCTTTCAGGGTCACAGACAGATCATAGCATCTAAGTGACAGTATGTTTATTAGTATCCTCCTGGGACGGTAGTTGTCATCACCTGCCTCCATCCTACAAGTATTCCTTTGCTCTTCCCTGCTCTTCCTGTATTTTTTTCCTTGCTGCTTCACCTAATCTGCTGCCTTCAGTCTCTTCTTCTGCATTTTCTCCTGCCGCTCTTCTTGCTCGCGGCCCGCTGGTGGCCTCCACGCCCAGGGAGAGATCACCATCACCCTTGGCTGCCTAAACAAGGAGCCACAGAGCCGGCATAGCAACGTGCAGCGACAGAATTAGAATCCAAACAGATCTTCACAGGCTGCAGTCCAACTAGCTGACATTTAACAGGGACAAATATAGGGTCTTACGTTTTGGTTTTAAAATACAGAACACCCGCAGTGGTGTAATTTGAGAGGTTCTATTAGGCACTAAAAACGTGTAGTTTCTAAACTATCCTGAACTCTCCTAGTCTTAGAATTTCAGGTAAATTCTATAAAAGACCTTGGTGACATCCTTCTTCATAGGCACCACTTACAAAGCTCCCTCTTTGAGCTAGGGAAAGCTTGCTGACATGTTTGAAATATAAAATATATTTTTTAAAATAGATTTGCAGATAAACCAAATATGACTGCCTAAAATAAGTAACTTCTTTACTGGTGAATTATTTAGCATCCATGTGCTGGGCCCCGGGATAAGGCTGTGAATGAGCCTGGGAAGGAGACATATGCAGGAGGAAAAAGGACTAGCATCCTCAAAGGCACAGAGGCATGAAAACCTGGGGATGCTCAGTGCACCAAGAGTGTGGTGTCCCTCATACAGGCAGTTGGCGCTGTCACCAAGGTCCTGTGTAAATCTCCCTCTCAGTCAGTCTGCTGTCCCCAAGCCCCTTAAAGAGAGCAACCATGGGACTGTCAAGTGAGTAATTTCTTTTTATGTTTTCCCCAGTGTCAGTTTTTTAAAAACAATTCATAAGTTGTATTTATTTTTATTTTTTATTTTTCAGTTGTAGGTTGCATTCAGCCTTGTTTTGTATTCGTTTCAAGTGTGAGAGCGTAGTGGCTAGACAAGTGTGTACTTTACAAAGTGATCCCTCCAAAAAGTCTAGTCCTCACCTAGCTCTGTACGCAGTTATCATATTGTTTACTGTATTCCCTATGCAGTCTGTACTTTATATCCTGGTGACTGTTTTGCAACTGCCACATTGAACTTCTTAACTCCTTTACCATTTTCACCTGGCACCCCCAACCTCCCTCCCATCAGGCAACCATCAGTTTGTTCTCTGTGCCTGTGCGTCTGTTTCAGTTGGTTGGAGCGCCGCCGTCCCCTACAGCAAAAGGTTGCAGGTTCAATCCCTGGTCAGGGCACATACCTAGGTTCCAGATCTGATCTCTGGACAGGCACTTACAGGAGGCAACTGATTGATGTTTCTCTCACATCAGTGTTTCTCCCTCTCCCCCTCCTTTTCCCTTTCCCTCTCCTTCTCCCTCCCTCCCTACTCCCTTCTCATTCTCTCAAGTCACTAAACCTATCCTTGGGTGAGGATTTTTATAAAATCATGTGATCATATTAACAGATGCTGAAAAAGCATTTGATAAAATCCAGTACCCCTTTAAGATAGAAACTTTCAGGAAAGTGGGAATAGATGGACAATACCACAGCATAGTAAAGGCCCTATATGACAAACCCATAACTAACATCATACTCAATGGGAAAAGCCAAAAGCGTTTCCCTTAAGAACAGGAACAAGTCAGGGCTATCTGCTTTCACCACTCTTATTCAACATAGTACTAGAAGCCCTAGCCACAGCAATAACAGTCATCTAAATTAGAAAGGAAGAAGTAAAACTCATTATTTGCTGATGATAAGATACTGTATATAGAGAACCCTAAACAATCCAAAAACACCAAAAAGCTACTAGAACTGATGAATTCAGTCAAGTAGCAGGATACAAAATAAATATTCAGAAATCAGTTGTATTTTTTACATCAGTAATGAACTATCAGAAAGGGAAGCTAAGAAAACAATCCCCTTTACATTGCACCAAAAATAAAATACCTAGGAGTAAATTTAACCAAGGAGGTAAAAGACCTGTACTTGGAAAATTATAAAGAAACCGAAGAAAGAAATTGAAGAAGATACAAGTAAATGGGAGCGTATACTGTGTTCATGAATAGGAAAAAAATTAACATTAAAATGTCCTTACTCTACCCCAAGCAATGTATAGATTCAACTCAATTAATATCAAAATACTAATGCTATAATTTATAGGACTAGAACAAATAACCCCAAAATTTATATGGAACCACAAAAGACCCTGGAGAGCCACAGCAATCTTGAGAAAGAAAAACAAAGTTGGAGGTATCACCCTACCTGTTATCAAACTATACCATAAGGCTACAGTAATCAAAACAGCATGGTACTGGCATTAAAACGTGCCTATAGATCAATGGAAGAGAATAGGGAGCCCAGAAGTAAACCCACATCTGTATGAGCAATTGACATTTGACAAAGGAGGGAAGAACATGCAATGGGCTAAAGACAGTCTATTCAATAAATGGCGGTGGGGAAATTGGACAGATACGTGGAAAAAATGAAACTAGACCACCTTCTTATACCATATACAAGAATAAACTTAAAATGGATTAAAGACTTAAATGCAAGACTCGAAACCATAAAGCTCCTAGTAGAAAACACAGGAAAATCTCTGGCATTTCTCTGAGCAACGTATTTTCTGATCTATGTCCTCTGGCAAAGGAAACAAAAGAAAAAGTAAACGGGTGGGACTACATCAAACTAAAAAGCTTTTGCACAGCAAAGGAAACAGCCAGCAAAACAAAAAGACAGCGAACATCCTGAATGGAAGAAGAAAATTTCTTTGTAACAGAAAAACCTTTCAGATAAGTTTCAGCAGAGTGAAACCCTGCACGTGCAATATAATGAACATATCAGCCCAGAAAAACGCCCAAGATGGGACAGCGGAAACTGCTAAGATTTGAAATTGGGCAATACCATATTTTCCTTTTACTTGCCTGAGTTAGCCAAGTCTTCTTTTAATCAGTGAACACACTTTTACAATTACTATCAGAAAATGAATAAAAGTGTTAGAAAACAAAACCTTGCCCAAATCCCCCTCCGAATTCAGAGCAGGATTCTCCTGGGGGCGGGGGGAGTCTGTTAAACACGGTAGTCAGAAGACCTGCCCCGGGCCATACGGAAGCTAAATCCCACCTGAGACTGGGCAGACTGGGGAACGAGGACAGTGTGTCTCGTTCTTAGCCCAGGCGGGGAGCACACCAAGCGAGGCCTGGTGTGCTCACCACCTCCCGCAGTCCTTCAGGATGGAGTCAGCACAATTCAGCCTCACGGTCTGCTTTCTGCTGACTGCATCTCCATGATGTCATTTAACTCATTTCCCCTGGATTTCTTGTAAATTCCCTGTATTTCCTTAGATATAATACTTTCTTTATTCATCCATTCAACAAACTTTTATCAAGCATCTACCTTGTGCCAGGGTGGGGGCTGTGCATGCAACAGTGAAAATAGTCAAATTTTTGCCCACTCAAGAAGTCTGTGGTGTCTTACGTGGGAGGTGTGAAGGGACGAAGTGCAGCAGGGAGGCGTGGGCGAGTCAGGGCAGGCAGTGGGTGTAAAGGTGAGCGGCACTGTTCTCAGGGGGGTGGAGAAGGTGGCCCAGAGGGGAGGGCTTGAGGCTGCATCCCATTACCAAGGAAGAGGGAGTGTTTGGGTAGGTTCCAGAAGCAGTGCAGGGGCAGCCCTGGGGGCTGAAGCAGAACAATCCAACTCCAGAGGGCTTGGAGGTCAAGCCAAAGAGGCAACTGTGGGGAGAGGCAGTTGGCACTGTTTGTCGGGACTCGTGGGCTGTAGTCAGGACACCGGCTTCCACTCTGGGTGAGTCTGGAGGATTCTGGGCTGAGCAGGGATGTGATCTGATCTAGGTGTTCACAGAACCTCTCTGGTTGCTGTGCTGAAAACAGACGGAAGGACAGCAGCGGAAGCAGTGAAAGTGTTGTATCCCGTACGCGAGCAGAAAATCAAATGGAGACGTGTGGAGTGCACTTAGATGGTACTTTATTTTTACCTGCGCAGGGGCGAACTCCCAGGGTGCCCGTTAAAGCTGCAAAGGGGAGTCGCGCCGAACGCTCACAGGCTAGCTCTTTTATACGGTGAGAAGCAAGCAAGCAAGTTACAAAAGTGGGAGTTTCGGTTATCTCTGCATAGCTCTGGGGTCAGGAGGAACTATCTGTCTGTCTTCTGTTGATAAGAACCATCTGTCTGTCCCACTTAATTTGTACCCTCAGTTTAAAGATAAGGGTCCAGACCCGAGATGAGTCTGGCACCCAAAGTTTTATGGCCCTCTAATTGGCTGTAACTCAGAATAAGCCCTCTGCAAATCACGTATTGTTTACCTTTACCCTTACTTTGGCCAACAATGTTGTTTCTCTCCCCTATCTATTCTGGTGACCTTCAAGAGGTTTTCTGCTTAGCAATGCTTAAAATTGGCTAGCCCTCTTTCCTAGCTCTCAACATTCCCCCATTTCCTTGTTGGCACTTATGAGTCAAATCCTTGAATCATACTAATGATGGGGCCACAGGTTAAACAGAGGAGTATAATTAATAAAGGCCCACTAATAGAGGAAATCAGGGTAGTCAACTATGGGGACATCTTAATAGATTCCTGCGTTGGTTCTTCTAGATTTTCTCATTCTTTTAGTCTCTGGGTTAAGACCTTGATACTATCTCTAATTATCCCTGAATGATTAGCATAAAAGCAACAAGTTTCTCCTAATGCTGCACATAATCCTTCTTTCCTTAAGAACAATACATCTAATCCTCTCCGATTTTGGACAGCTACCTCTGCTAAGGAGTCTACCAGTCTTTCTAAATCAGCTACCTGATCTTGCAGCAGAGATATGTCCTTAGAGAAAGTCTGCAAAAGCTGCCTTAACTCTAAATCTCCCGAATGAGGGCTGCGGCACTGAGTGCGGGGGACCCTAAGATCCTAACAGTGGCTACTATGGGTATAAGAAGGGGAGTTTTTTTTTCCTAGTCCTAGAGGGGAGAACAAAATCTGGGTTTCCTGCATAGAGATACACTTGGGGAATTATGTACCCAGTTACACGAAATTCTTGATAAGAAATTGGTGGCAAACAAAGATATATTCCTTGGAGGCATATAAACCAAATGCCCTCAGGGGCTTTCAGTAATCCTGGATTCTTTTCGGAGGAGTGGGTCATGTTCCTTGTTGTTAAACAACATTTCTATAATCGGCTTACCTAAAATGGTGGTGTACCTACATGGCTTAGTATCCAATTCCTAATATTCATGCAGGCTCAGCTTATAGAGCCTAGGGGTTCACTTCCTCCCCAAACCTGAGCACAGGTTCCCTTAGTGCCACCTGGGCTCACTGAACCTGTAAGTAAGCAGCCAGGGGCAACCTGGAAGCAGCATAGTAACTGGGAGCAGCATACTAACTAAACCATTATCTACTATATTCCCCCCTTTTGATGCAAAAAGTTGTTCTCGGCTCCTTTAGCATCACTATAGAGCTGGCCATAGTTCTGGGTATCAGTAAACTGCCTTAGTTTCTGGTACTGATGCTGATAATTCTGAAGGGCCAGCACCTTAGCTACTGCAGTACGAGTGACTGTGGCTTCTAGATTCTGAACTAGGGTCTGTAGGATGCAAGGCCCTAGGCTTAATCCCCAGAAGAATTATGAGTAAGGGGCCTAGGAATGGTACACCTTGAGTTCTGGACCCTATTACAAATCCCTTCCGGGGCCCTCCTCTTGGCGGCACCCTGCTTCAATCCTTCCTTTCAGATATATAACCCCTTTATAATTATATAAAGGACAATGGGCGAAGGTCTCATCTTCTTGTAACTGCTTCCGGCTGGACATGGACGTTGTCCTACCTAACCTTGGGTCAGGGGTGCCCTGAAAGGGGGTGCAGCACGGAGGGAGTCCTTTCCTGTAAGGGGAAGGACCTTATTTAATCCAAGTCAGTTGGCTGTCACTGCGAAGTTGCAGGCTCGGTGTCCAAAGGCTGGCATTACTGGACAGTTGGCATCCTCGTCGTATTCTGGAGGTGACAGATTTGGCAAGAGAGTTGGAAGGCACAATTAAATCATAATTACCGAATCAGAAAGGCAGGCACCTAGGTAAAGAATGGCTTATCTGGAGGAAGGTGTATGAGACATGCTACACCTATCCAAAACCCTGTGGCTCACTACACTTCACTCAGGCTGAGGGGAATATATCAGGATTTCTCTCCTTTCAGGTCTCTGGGCCCTTTCTGTCTTGGCTATTAGGACAGAAAAGGGAAGATAAGCTCTGAAGTGAAGCCCACAGATCTCTCAAACCCTTTACTAACCTAACTACCTAGTTTAACCAAACTAGCTGAGTCTCAGGGGTAGATGATGAAGATGGGCTCCTTAAGTGAGGCCTATATTGCAACCATTCTCTCAGGTAATGAGGCCATAGTCCCACGCCCTATGAAAACAGAAGGAGGAACACGCAGGTTAATTTACACAACCACTCCCAAGCCAGTCTCTATGCTGGTGAGACTGTCTTTTGGGAAGGCATTCAGTTGCAAGGCCCTTGCTGCGATGACATACAGCAATGGCAATTTGACAGGCCCTTCGTGCCTGTAAATTGAACATCTTCGGTAATATTACAAACCCAGTTTCAACTTTCAAATGAAAGCAAACTTTCAAGACAGCTGCATGATTCCTATATCCAATACTGAGCATTGTGATTTTCCTTAGACCATGATTTTTCTCCTTAAGATCACCCTCATCGTTATTAAAGAGACTACTTTGAGTCCAACTTTTAATTCTGCCTGTTCGTTTGCATAAACACACCAAGAGCAGCCTGGATCGCCTATGATCTTTAAGTTCGCTTCGCTGGAACTCACTCAGGGAACCTTTAGACTGACTTCAGTCTGCCCCTCAGGGCACAGAAGCAGAGCCACACATCTGCCACCTGGCTTCACCTGTACCAGTTGTTTCACTTAAATCCTTGAGGCTTTCGTTGTGCCTACAGGTTCCTTTTTATCCATCTTTCAGGAAAGCAACCTTCGTTCCTTCCCTGGAAAGACTACCACGAACCACACAATCAACCAAGGTGCCAGGCTTCTTCCTGTGGGCTTTTGCTAGCTTCTCAAGTCAATCCCAGTTCCTCGGGGCTTCCTGGTGACAACCAGAACCCAGACATGCCTCCTTCAGGCGTGACATTCCAGTCAAAGCATCGGTTAACAAACTATTAATGACTGGTCTTAATGGATTTATGCAGAGAAACCTTATGTCATTACTCACTCCTTCAGAATGCCAAATTCTGGAGGGATCAGGTAGGGAGAAAAATACCAAGTGCGAAGGAAAATTCTTTTCCTTCTGATATCTACTAAGATTGCATCTCTATGCCTTATACCTTCTATTACTGGCCCCACACACTTTCTTTCCAAAACTTTCACAAACTTTTATAACCTTTTACACACCTTTTTACAAACCCTCTTCTATCTTTACAGCTTCCCATAGACTTTCTGCAACATCCACTAACCTTCTGTATCCTTTCATACATCTTCATTTACATATCTTGCACTTTCCCTTGTTCACTTTCCTACAGAGTGTGAAGTTTTAACTATCCCTGGAATCCTCAATTTTCTTTTCAGAGAAGATACAGAACAAAATCTAAAACACAGACGGAGTTCTATAAGAACAGCACACAGGTAGAGGCATCCTCTTGCACCGGTGCGTCTACTGGAGCCTCCGCAGAGACATGCCATTCAGGTCCCGTCTCTTGGCAGAGACATGCTCCTTTGCCTCAGGCTGAAACACACATCAGGCCCAAATGACCCTTCCTGGGTCCTGAGTGGCAAAGGCATTCTCTCCAACCGGTTACAGGCGACCTTCACTAGGTCTTCAGGTGACCCTAACTAGGTCTTCAGATACAGGGGGTTTCTGATTAGAAACGGAAGCAAAATGAAACTACATTACCATAAAACCAGAAAACAAGTAGTTGAGGTTTCCTTTCCTCCAGGTTTAAAACTTTCACAACCTTTCTACATATTTTTGCCCATCCAGATTTAACTACAGTCTACCTTTAATCCCTGCTCCTTTCCCACCCTGGGAAGGACTGTACTTAAACTCAGCACTTAAACTCAGTACGTGGCAGCCAAAAGTCCCTACCAGTACAGGCATCTTCTACTCAAAGTCCCTAGATATGCAGGGACATCCTGCAGCTTTCTTAAGATTAGACCTTGCAAACGCCCCATCAACTCCGCCCTCTGGGCTGAAGTTCCTTTTGGCAGGGCTTGCTGCCAAAGGACTTCAGTTTCCGTGGTTACCGCAGCCCCCCGTGTACCGCTGCCCTTCCCTAAGGAAACTACTGCTATCCGAGAACAGAGCGAGCTCTGGTTTTTTGTATGCCTCATCCCGCAAGTCTGGGCGCATGCCTGTGACCTGCTCTAATATTTCATGGCAGCTATGCATGATGGTTGGATCAGGGGCTGGAAGCAGGGTGGCTGGATTCAAGGCGGCACTTTTCAGGAACTGGACTGATGGGGAATTCAGCAACTGCACCTGGTACTGAGTTAGCCGTGCATTAGACAACCAGCGATCAGGAGAGGATTTCAAAATTCTCTCTATATGATGCTCCCCAATTATCTGCAAATTCTGTCCAAGGGTGAGCTTGCTGGCCTCCTTCACTAGCATGGCTGTGGCAACTAGAGCTAGTAAGCAGGCTGGCCACCCTGAGGCTACTGGGTCCAATCTCTTGGACAAATAGGCCACGGGCCTTCTCCAGGGTCCTAAAGCCTGGCTCAGCACTCCCTTTGCAATGCCTCCGTTTTCTGCCACAAACGGCTGGAACGGCTTTCCTAAATTTGGCAGGTGCAGATACCTAAGCTGCCTTAAGCGCCTCAAAGGCTTGGTTCTCTTTTTCAGTTCAAGTTATATTTCCCTCTTTTCCCCTCGTAAGTTCATGGAGAGGCTTGGCCAATTCTGCAAACCCAAGAATCCAGAGGCGGCACTATCCTATTGCTCCTAAGAACTACCGCACCTGCCTGTAGTAATCTTTCTAGGAAAGCAGTGGGAGATTCCTCCCTCCCCTTCTCCCAACACAATCTTTGCAACCTCCCTATAAATTCTTTCCCTTTCTTCTGAGGTAAATAGAGTCTGACAATCATCCCAGGTTGGCTGGTGAGTCCTAAATATAGTTTCTAGTAGGGAAATTAATCCCTGCGGTTTCTCAGAAAATGGGGGATTCTGGTGTTTCTAATTATACAGATCACTAGTGGAGAAAGGAACATATATCAACCGAGGGGGTGCTCCAGCAGGGGCACCCGGTCCGGGCGGTGCCTCACGGAGTGGCAGAAGTGCCGGAGGTGCTGGGAATTCTAGAGCCTCCTCCCCTTCTCTAGTTCCCCCTCGGGTGTGAGGAGGGCTTGAGAGTGTCCCTCCCTCCTCCGGCTGGGTAGAATGCGGCACTTCCCTCCTAGGGTAGGGAGGGAGCACATTCAAGGGGTCTAACATGTCCTCCCCAGGTCCTGGTAGTGGTGGGGGTAGAGTTTAGGCACCCTCCGCCCTCTCGGCGCGGAGGGCTCCGGGAATTTCTTTTTGTTTTCCTCTTCCCGCGGCCAACAGAACCGTTCTTCCGCGGGAAGCACCCCTTCTTAGACATTTCTGAATATAGCCTGGCTTGTCTGGGGCTATATCTACCCACACATTGATGTAAACTATCTGATCGGGGTGTGGGGCTCTATAAACTGTGGCCCGAACTGCAAACAATACCGGGAGGTCGAAAGTCCCCTCTGCAGGCCATCCGACACCAAAAGTCGGCCACTCTAGCTGGCAAAGAGTCTGCAGGAACTCCGGATCGAGCTGCACGCTCCCGTAGCCGCATGCACGGCGCTGGAAATCAGAAAAGTTATTCAAGATGCAATCAAGCGGGGAGTTCGGGGGTGGACTCCCGCTGGCCCATTTTCACAAGGGTTAGTTTCACATAACTGAGACAAGCACAATATCGAGACAAACAGCTAACGAGGTCGGAGGATATTCGCCTCGCCCGCCTGGCCTCTCCTCTCGCGAGGACTCAGGTCTGTCTTAGCTAAGGCTGCCCGCGTAGAATTCGGGTTAAACTCCCAGCCGTTATGCCATATGACAGACTAAGGAACCGCAGGTTGGGGCCCACGCACGCTCCGTAGGCTGATGCCGGTGGAGCCACAGACACAATCACACTCTCATTCTCACTACATTAATAACATACCTCCGACAACATAACACAGACAAACACAACAAGGCCGCTCGGCACAGAGACAAAACCTATATTCGGAAGTGGCGTCCCACTATTCTCCGAACCCCTGGGTAGGGTACCGGCAGCGTCCTGCCTACTACCTCAGGGCAAAGCCTCCGGAGGACTGAAACCAAAACCAAAACAGGATCCTGACAAATTACTTACTGAGTTCGAACTGTCCACCCAGTCTCCGAAAGCAAAACTCCCAAAAGGGAGATCCCGCTGGGGCCTCCAAATGTTGTATCCCGTACGCGAGCAGAAAATCAAATGGAGACGTGTGGAGTACACTTAGATGGTACTTTATTTTTACCTGCGCAGGGGCGAACTCCCAGGGTGCCCGTTAAAGCTGCAAAGGGGAGTCGCGCCGAACGCTCACAGGCTAGCTCTTTTATACGGTGAGAAGCAAGCAAGCAAGTTACAAAAGTGGGAGTTTCGGTTATCTCTGCATAGCTCTGGGGTCAGGAGGAACTATCTGTCTGTCTTCTGTTGATAAGAACCATCTGTCTGTCCCACTTAATTTGTACCCTCAGTTTAAAGATAAGGGTCCAGACCCGAGATGAGTCTGGCACCCAAAGTTTTATGGCCCTCTAATTGGCTGTAACTCAGAATAAGCCCTCTGCAAATCACGTATTGTTTACCTTTACCCTTACTTTGGCCAACAATGTTGTTTCTCTCCCCTATCTATTCTGGTGACCTTCAAGAGGTTTTCTGCTTAGCAATGCTTAAAATTGGCTAGCCCTCTTTCCTAGCTCTCAACAAAAGCAGATAAAAGACAGTTCAGTAATCTAGGCAAGAGTTGAGTGGCAGAGCTTCTGGCGAGCCTGAAGGTGGAGCTGCCAGGGCTACTGGCGGAGTGCATATGGAAAGAAGGGAGCAAGGTGACTCCATGCTTTCGGGTATAGGACAGTCCTTCTGGACAGATGGACTTGTGCTCACTGATGGGGGCAGTGTGTGACCCTGCCGTGGGGGGCGGTTAGGACTCACCCTGTGACAAGTTTGCCTCTAGTCAATATCCACAAAGGGTCTATCCAGCTGGATACAGGGGTTGGTTCTCCAAGGAGAACCCTAGACTAGATCCGTACATGTAGCAGCCTTCAGTATACATGTGGGAGTGGGGGGCGCGGGGAGTGCTGAAACCTGAGACTAGGGCACACCACAGCTCAGCGACAGGAAGTCGTGGAGTTGGAAAGGGGCCCAGGAAATGAGAGAGAAGCAGGGGGCAATATCCAGGGCACCCAGTAGGCGGCTCTCAGGGAGAGCGATAGCCCAACACTGCATGTGACGAGCTGGAGACCTGTGTGTGACGACCTGCCGAAGAGTCTGCAGAAGCCCGATTGCAGCAGGCTCCAGAGAGCGAGGAGAGCTCTGAGACCCACAGCACCTCCGCTGAGAAGTGCTGCTCTGAAGGAGAGGGTGGTGGAAACAGAGTGGTGCCGAGCCGAGACCACCGAGATGCTGAGCCGAGATCAGAGTTAAGGTGGTCTGGTCTGGTTTGGTTTCGAGCTGGGGGGAAGAGGAGTGGTTCCTGAAGCTTGTAGGAGTGATTTAGCACAGGGTGAAATCGCTGAAGGGACTGGCTGGGACAGTGGACCGGAGCAGATGAACAGGGCTGGGGTCACGTGGGACAGTAGGGTTGGCCTTGGTGACCAGGTGAGGGGGCAGGCACTGTCCTGGTGCTTGTGGAAGGGCTCTGCTGGTTGTGCCTGTTTGCTTGGAAGCCAGTACACAACCTGAGCTGTTAGAGATTTGAGGAGAAAAGATAGCAAATGGATGACAAAGACAGAGTATGTGGACTAAGGGAGTAGGATTGCCAGTGTTGGGCGCTCCTCTGAGGTTAGATTATGAAGTTCCACAAAGACCAGTTGGCACTCCGGGGTTTGGCTGTCTGTGTTTAGCTCAGCAGTCCCAGGGGTGAGTCGGCAGAGGACTTTCCTAAGCAGAACCTGGGTTTCATCAAGCGGGTAGGAGCAAGTACAACTGAGAGAGTGAGGGTGAAGCCACACAGCTTGCCCAGAGATAGCCAGCTGGGAGGAGCGTAGGCTAGGTGGGGATGTGGGGCCAGAGTTAGGGTGCTTGAGGCAGTGGGCCGAAAGAAGGGGAGGCAGTAAGAAGAGAGTGGGTTCTTATGCCAGGGTTCCTCGGGAGTGGTAGCTCTCTGACAGTGACCAACTGTTGTCATGAGGAATACTAGGCCCCCACAGCACAGAAAGTTAGAGCTAAAGCTATCAATGAATGAGGAAGACGTGCTGAAGGCAGCAAGGAGGGCTGGTGGGTGACGGCTTGCACAAGATTCATGGAGGGCAGTTGTTAATGGGAAGGAAAGGAGGGACTGGGCCTCCTGGGGTGCAGATGTGGGAGATGACAGCCGGCACGTGCAGGAGCAGGCCGGTGGAGAGCAGGTCCAGCAGCTGGGGGCATGTCTCATCCTCCAGGAGTTCTGTGGTGGCCCAGGCTACTGTGTGATCAGCAAGACACTCACCTCCTTGGAAAGCAAAATACCCCTGCCACCCAGGAACTTCAAACCAGCCCTGGGGAATCTTCCTGTTTGAGAAGGTCTCAGCAGGGCTCACCAGTTGTCCTTAGGTAGAAGACAGGCTGTTACAAGGAGGGAATGTTCAAGGCCACCAAGCTGCTGTACACTGGTGTTCTAACTGCCCGCCTGGCTTCCCCCTGGTCCACCTCAGGGAGCATCAGGCAGCCGTGGATGGCAGCCACAAGGCCAACTACACGCGTGCATGAAAAGAGGTAAGTGTGGGAAGTCTCCAGGAGAGTGCACCTACCACACCTCCCCTCCTTGTCCTCCCTCCTGTGCCCCGCACCCTTGTGCCACATGGAAGAGTCTGGATGCCTGCCTTGCCCCAACAGGATTGCAAGTCCTCCGGGTTGGCATGGAGACCTTTGTCAGCTGGCATTTGTGGTTGTAGCAAAGGTCCCAAGGAACCCCATGCGGGACCAATCAGCCCCCAGAAGCTATCTTAATAGCATGGAATTATCAGTATTATAAGGTAGTATCATAACTTAAAATATTTTTTAAAATCATGTCACCTTATGAGCATAATTAGTGCCAAGTGACATTATTGGCTTTTTGTGGTAAGTTGGTAGGGCAAGTTGTCTTGAAGCGGCTCTCTGAAAATGTCAGAATCATCTGTGAGTGGGAAAAAGTTTGCACAGAGAGATGTAAAGGGTTTAGCTTCAATGAATCTCCAAAGCATTGTTTAATAAAAGATTAAAATCAAACCATTATCAGGATTTTGGTTGAATAGTATATACATTGCAGTTCTACCCTGCTGTTCAAAATTAACAGGCACCCCTGGCCAGTGTGGCTCAGTTGGTTGGAACATTGTCATGTAAACCAAAGGGTAGTGGGTTCTATTCTCAGTTGCGGCACATACCTAGGTTGCGGGTTCTGTCCCTGGTCAGGGCACACATGACAATCAACCAATTGATGTTTCTCTCTCACATCAATGTTTATCTCCCTCTCGCTCCCTGTCTCCCTTCCCCTTTCTCTACGATCAATGGGCATGTCCTGGTGAGGATTAAAAAAAAAAAAGTGGGACAATTGCTTTGTAAGAGTAGAAGGATTGAGGGCATGTTTATTTTTTAAAAAATGAATGCCCTGACCAGTGTGGTGTCTTCCTGCAAAGCAAAAGATGGACAGTTTGATTCCTGGTCAGGGCACTTGCCTGGGTTGCAGGTTCGGTCCCCAGTCGGGGCGTGTACAACAGGCAACCAGTTGATGTTTCTCTTACTCCCTCTCTTCCCCTCTCTCTAAAAACAAAAAAGAAATCTTTCTTTAAAGAGTGAATGGGCAAAGTTACAGGAGGGAATGTTTCCAGTATTCTGTGAGAAGTATTTTAAGAAGAATGTCCCCTGTAGCTCCACTATACATGTGAATGAAAGAGAGCAGGTGGGCACCAGTGTACGTCACGTGGGATCCAGTGGGCAGAGGTCTTGTCTTGCAGTAACAACATCTTTTCTCTGGGTTGTGTGATGATTTCTGTTCATCAGTATTTCCTGCCTTACCTACCATGAATGTATGTCATGTGTGTGTGTGTGTGCATATGTACATATGATGTGTACATATGTATGATGAAAATACATGATGTATATAGAAGACAGAGAGGTAGGGAAACTTCGAGAAAAGCCAGCTCTGCTTGAGGAGGAGGGTGTCTTCCTGGTCAGCCCTCAAAAGAAGTGCAGCCCAAGGGTCCCCTCCTGTGCCCTTTCGAACAGAAGCATCTTTCCACATACGGCGTTTCTTCACTTCTTACGATTTGTTATTAAGTGTGCATTCTGTACAGCGCCTAAAACAAAAGCACGGTTTCAAAAGCGGTTACGGAAGCAGGCTCCTCCTGTATGAACAGCACCCAGATGAATGCGCCCTGATGGCGGTTATTCCTGAGCTTCGTTAAATCCTTTTCAAACCCCCAAGCTGAAATTCCAGCATCGCTTCCATGTCACTGAAACAGACCTCCACATCTCAGGCCTCAGAAGTAATGCAGGGGCCCTCTTTCCCCCATGGTGTCAAACACCCCCGTGGCCTGCAGATTAGAAACATCACCATTTTTTACCCCGATCTCATGCAACGCATCCTATAGTTACTCCTTGTTCAGAATCCAACTTAAAACATCTCGTTTGTTGATTTTTCTGCATTTGCAGTTGCATCCCTGGAAGCAGCTGTTGGGTGCCGTGCTCGGTCTTGGGGTGCTCACGCTATCTGGCCGTCCCTCCCCTGGGTGTGCTTCGCTGATGTGGATGGGCAGGAGTCTGCCTGGCACAACTGTGTCATTCACGCCAGTGATCTGGAGGAGCTGGTGCGCTTTTGCCAGGTAACTAACTAGGCGCTGGCCAGAGATGACCTCTGCTGGCAGTGGAGATGATGAGTGACACCTAAACGCTGCACATAAGGGGCAGTCCTTCCCTGGTATGTGTCACATGTGTGCTAAGCGTAGGTGAAGCCTTGTCCCTGTGGGAAATCCCTTCACGTGCTGGACACCTTCTATGAATTAACTCAGATTGCTGTGGTAGAAATCCGGATTTTATTGCTGGCTGATATTCGTATTTTTAATAGTACTCTCCCTCTTTCAGAAAGTTACTTTCAGAAGCCCATTCAGTGGTTTGCATGTGGAGACAACCCTTGGGTAACTTGCCGAAAACTTTGGGCCAATCGTATGGCAGAGCCACAGCCCGTACCCCAGGTCCCCCGAGTGTGTACCCACAGAGGGTATGATTATTGAGTGCTGGAGAGACAGGCATATGCAGGAGTCCAGGAGAGGGAACCTCAGGAGAACTGTGGAAGCATGGGGGCTCTCCACGTTGCTGTTGTAGTTACACTTGCTGTGGTGTGGTTGACAGACCAAGTATTCAAGGGGGAAGGAGGCGGGGGGGCGGGGCAAGAAGCCATCATGAGGGACTCAGGCTGTACTCGTGGTAGGGTGCAGGACCTGAAGGGTGGGGAGCCCTTTCCGGCTTCTGTACCTAGAACTGACTCTTCACGTTTGGGCAGGTGAAAGCCGAAAGAGCTTCTGGGGTGGTGGTAATGCAGGGGTGAGAAGTCATCGGGTGATCAGGTTTGGGGGGCTTTTTTCAATGTGCTAGCAGAATGGGTGTGGGGTAAAAGAGAAAGGCCAAAGACAACTCCATTTGTTTTTAGCTTGAACTGGAAATAGTTACCATCAGAGGGCACGGTGAAGACTGAAGGTGGGAACCGTGTGGAGGAAAGGACAGGAATCCAGGTTCAAACATACTCCGACTGAGTTGCCAGTTTGATGATTGTGTAGAACTGGCAGGTAGGCAGTGGGAAGAGGGGTCTGGTACTCACCGAAGACACCCAGCTGGAGAAATAAAATGGGCGCGTTGGCATATAGAAGGCACACGAAGACTGACTGCCGCCACCAGGGTGAGTGTGGACAAAGACAAGGTCACAGACTGAGCCGGGCCTCCCGCGCGAGTTGGACTAAAGTAGGAAGGAACTCCAGAGACATGGGGTCTGGGCAGCCAGGTGAACAGATGCACTCAGGAGGGGGAGTGGTCATTGGGTGGGTCCTGCTGCCCACAAGGTGGCAGGAGGAGAGCTGAGGGGAGGGGACACTGGTGACTGTGAGTCCTGGGGCAAGACAGCCTGTCTGGGTGGGCTCTCAAGAATAGGGAACAGGAACGGCTCTTAGGAGTTTTTGCTGCAAAAAGGTGTAGAAAAATGGGACATGGGGTCGAGAAATGGCATTTTGGGAAGGGAGAAGTAGCAGGATGTTTGCTGAAGACAGTGTATAGAGAGGGGTGCTGATGCCGAGAGAGAACATGGGGAGTTGCCGGTGCAGTGGCCTTGGTAGGTGGGAGGCAGCGGGACCTAGAGCTCCAGGCTCGGTGGGTTCTAGCACAAACAGCATGGGTATAGGCGCTGGAAGGTGAGTAAATGCAGCATTTTCTTCTAATGGCTTCCGTTTTCTCAGTGACACAGAAGCAAGGTTATCTATCCACAGAGAGTTAGGACAGGAATGAGGAGGGTATAACATGGTCCTCTGGGGTGGCCCTCGAGGTTTGTGGTCATTAGTGTGAAGGCAGCCAGGCAGACTCAGGGTTCAGGCATGCCAGGCAGGGTGTCACCAGGGTGCATAACCAAGAGGGAGCTGGGGCTGGACACAAGGACCTGCAGTCATCGCATGCCTTCTGTCCTTGGGAGTGGGTTCTCCTGCAGGGAGGCTGTGTCCCGGTGTGTTTGCCCTGATCCCGAGTGTGGCTTTTGGTCTGTCAGGATTGGGGCAACTTCAGGGAGCTGATGTCCCTGGTGGAGGCAGCCCTGGGCCTGGAGCAGGCCCACATGGGCATGTTCACAGAGCTGGCCATTCTCTACTGCAGGGCAAAGCCACAGAAGATGCTGAAGCACCTGGAGTTCTTCTGGTCCCGTGTCAACCTCCCAAAGGTAATTCAGCCCTCCTCTAGGTTCTGGCTGCCACATGCACGCGTGGCACCAGCCTGACCCTCGGTTATATTGTCCTACCAGGTGCTGAGAGCCACAGGGCAAGCCCATCTCTGGGCGGAGCTGGTGTTCCTCTGTGACAGGTACGAGGAGTATGACAATGCATCCTCACCATGATCAGTCACCCCAGATGCCTGGAGAGATGGGCAGTTCAAGGACACCATTGCCAAGGTAAGAAGGCACCTGAGTGCAGCCTCCTGCCTGCTTCTGCCAGGCCTGTCCCAGGGGCAGGTGGAAGGAGCACCAGTGTGCCACCCCAGGGCATGTCTGCACCGCTGCACCGGGGGGTTCATTCTGTCTGCACAAAGGGAGGTGACGCTTAGGAAAGGTGGTGACTGGCCCGAGGCCGCATGCGTAGGCTAAGGGCAGGGTGGGTCCACGTGCCGCTGTGGCCCTGCCTGCCTCTCCTGCCCCTCCTGCCACTCTAGCCTCCCAGGACCATGCTCTCCTCACCGCACTCCCATGCTGGGCCCTTTGCAGCTGGACCTTGCCGTTTGCTCTCCTTCAACCCCATCAGCTCAGGACTCCCAGACCCTGTCTACCACCATTTCCTGTTGTATTTTTTAATATTTTTCACCACCCAGGATTTTTTTCCTTCATGTGTCTCCCCCAACACTGCCAGCCCCAGAGGAATTCAAGCATCTGACAGAGGGGCAGTGAACATCTGCAGGGGGAGACATGAACCCAGGTCTGCCCCCGGGTGCCCGCCTTCCCAGGAGCTGCCACCCCCTGTAGTCTAGATGGGCTAAACCAGAAGCCCAGGCTGTTCCACCAGCCACCAAAAACTGGTGGGAGGCGTCGTATCTGGGCGTGAGCATCGCACAGGCCTCTGCTGTTTTGCGTTTCTGGTTTCCAGACTGCTGCTCTGTGAGCTCCGTGCACACGTTAGCTGGTAAGGGTGTGAGCTCCCTATCTTCAGGCCCTGGACCTTTTGCTCTGAGTGTCCTCGTTTTGTGGTGGCCTTGGGTGAATAATTTGCCCTCAGGTCTCCCATTTGCTGTCTGCCAGGGAAGGGAGCTGACTGCATGTCCGCCCTGCTGCTCCCACGGGGGTGGGGGTGGGCTCCTCTCCTGTCTTCTGGGTCAGGGACTCATGTGCCTTCTATTCCACATATGGCTGCTGAGGGAAGGCCTGGGCGGCAGGTGGCGTGTCCAGCCAGGTCTCAGCATCTGCCCTCACTGGGAGCTGTTAGAAGGAACACTTGGCCCCGAGGTCCCGCACATGCACAGTAATCAGCACGGTGGTGTGAGGAGTCTGGTGTCTTGCCAGTTGCTGGTGGAAAGGCAGGCAGATCACACATTCTTGTGCCCTGGCACACACTGGAAAACTCATACCTGACAGTTCTAGGTGGCTTTTTTCACATTTAACTCCAGTACCAGGATGCTTTTTAAAGTTGATGATGTGCCATAGTTGAGGCGGTAGTTCCTGTTGCTTTTTTTTTCTTTTTCTTCTTTTGATTGGAAAGAGAGAAAAACATCAATTTGTTTGTTCCACTTATTTGTGCATTTATTGGTTGCTTCTTGTATGCGCCCTGGCTGGGGGTTGGACCTGCAACCTTGGCGCATCAGGACGATGCTCTAACCAACTGAGCTACCCGGCCAGAGCCAGTGCTTTTTGTTTCGTAGTGCTCTCTGGAGGTTGTGGCTGTCCAGGTAGGTAGCTGATGTGTCCCCAACCCGCGTTCGGTCCACCTTGATGACAGTCAGGATCAGCAGATTCCTGAGGAGAGGTGGTGGTCAGCATGGTGTCTTGGGTCCCATGACATGCCTCACAGATAAGACCAGGGCATGAGAGAGCAGTGATCGCATCACTGATGGCCAGAGCTTCTGCAGCATTTCCCACTAAAATGTCCACGGTCGAAATTGGCGTCTACTGAGTAACCCAGCAGCCCTCTTTGCATGCGTGATTGTAGGGCTGGTCGACTCTAGAGGACCAGCCTATCAGCATGTTATAGGGCCCCCAACCCAGCGGTTCCCTGAAGACTTGTCTGAGTGTCCTGCTCGTTCTCCCTACTCAGGCAGGCCAGTTGCCCCTGGTGAAGCCTTACCTGAGGTCAGTCCAGAGCCACAGAAAGTGTGTGAATGAGGTGTTCAACCACCTGCTGATGGAAGAGGAGGATTATCGGGGGGTGTGGGGAAAGGAGCCCTATCAGAAGGCTGCTGCGGCCTCCTCCCGTGTCTCAGGGTGCCATGATACTGGCCTTGGGTGCTCAGGGACTGGGGAGCCTCTGTCTGTACCAGCCAGTGTGTCCTCAGCAGGCTGCTCTTGCACAGGATGGGTGTGGACACCAAGGGGCCCCTCGGGTAGATGGACAGAGACCTTTCTGGGGCCGTGGTGGCGGCAACCAGTACTGAGTAATACCTGGTGTCTGCTCCACCATGTCCCTCACCTGCAGAAAGCCGGTGACCTCCCGGGGTTTGAGAGCATCTGTCTACGCCTGCAACAACTTTGACAACATCGCCTGGCCCAGCGGCTGGAGAAGCCCCGCTGATCCAGTTCAGGCACACTGCCGCGTATCTGTACAAGGGCGAGAACCAATGGACCAGAGCTCTGCTAAAAAGACCGTTTCTTCAGGGTTGGTCCCAGTACCCTGCTTGCCCACCCCTGTATGCTGCCCGATGCTTGTGTGTAGGGGGTCGGGGGCGCTCACAGCCCTCCACCAGGAAACCCTCGTGGTGGTGACATGAAGTTAAGGAGGTAGCGTTTTTAGAACACAGGGTTTTACTTGATAAACAATTTTAAAAATGTAAAAAAAAAAAAAAAAAAAAAAACACAGGATGAGGGTTGGGAGCAATCCAGAAGATGAATATCTATTGTCAACATATAGCCCTTGAAAGTTATTTGGATTGAAAGATTTGCTCTCAAATGGTTGATTATTTTCCTAGCAGTTGTTTGTGAGTTTTGCTCTCCCTAAACACAGTGTGGTTGCGTTCACTTGGCCCCTACTTTGCTTCCTAGCAAATTTGGGGAATTAATAACCCCTAAGTTAAAATCACATTCACAATAGGTGTTTCCGCTGTTGAGCAGCGGCTTGGTACTGCCCGGGGGTCCAGATCCGGGCCCAGGCATCTGCCGGTCAGGGGGCGCTGCTGGAGAGATCCCTGGCCCGCAAGGCATTGCCACCCCTCTGCCTGGCATCTCCCCCGTGGGCTAAAGTGCACTTGCACAAGAAGGCCTTGTGTAACATGCTGCATGGCTGAGCCGATTTCCAAGGTTCTGGTGTGCCAGGAGCCCCTAAGAGCCGTGAGCTTGACCTGGAGGTGGTACTTCCATAGCTGTCCTCAGCACTCCTGAGTGCCTTCCCAGGACAGACACCTCCTTCTCACAGCACATGGGCTGATGCCAGAGACCCTTAGTGTCAGGGTACCTTGAGCTTCTCACTGAGTTGTCACCTCCAGTTTGGGGCTGTCACGTGACATCTCCTCGTCCTTAGTGACAGTTCTTATGGTCCTTCCTGAGATGCTGACAGGGCCCCTGTAGAGGGAGCTAAGAGGAAATGCTGCAGAAGCTCTGGGACTGCATGTCACAGTGTTTAGGTGCTGGCCCTGGCAGGCGGCACTGGGTCTCTGACACACCAGAGGGAAGCGGCCCTGTCCTGCCAGTGGTACACCAGGGTCTCGAATGCACAGGCTTCTCACAAACTGGGGCAGGAAGTGAGTGACCAAGCAGTGCTGTGAGCACTGCCAGAGGGGCGTCCGTTCTCCCCCAGCCAGCAATGGCACTCAGAGCGGCGTGCACCAGGAGGAGAACCCAGGAAGAAAGTGGTTGGTATCCTTTCCAGTACAGTGGTTCTGAGTCAGGGGTGACTTTGACCCCCAGAGGATACTTAGCTGTCACGCCTGAGGGTGCAATGCTACATCTAGTAGATGGGGGCAAGGGTGCTGGTGCTAACGAGCCCACAATGCTCAGCTCCCTCCCCACACACACACAAGTGCCCTGGCAGGGGTGCCGCCCCGGGTAGCAGCCCTGGGAGAGTGGACGTTACATCAGGTCACCCCAGAGAGGCTGAGTGGTGACTGCTGCTCCTGTAACAGTCGTGGGGCGGCGGGAAGTGTGCTTTCCAGATCGCAGAGCTGCGGGTGAAAGTAGAGCAGGAGGACTGCCTGGAAGTGTACACATTGTACCTGGGGAGCCAGCTGAGCAGAGGGGACAGTAACTAGGACTGCTGAGGAACATTGGGACAGGCAGGGCGTGAGGGAAGGTGTCAGGACACAGGCAGGTGAGGGCTAGGGGACCCACACACAGGTGTGTAGACAGGTGAGAGGTTCATGGGCCCACCTTGCCCACAAGTGAAGAACAGTCGTCTGTAGGGGTGAAGTCATGGGCCAGAACCAGCAGGGCCAGGGGTGGGAGCAGGGCCCTGGCAGGAGCTGGCAGGGATTTGGCAGGAGCTGGAGAGATGCCCTGACTGTGACATGGGTGGTGTGGTAACTAGGAGTGGGGAGGTGTGGGAGAATCTCAGGCTCCACCTTGGTTCCAGGCTGTGGGAGGAGGGCACAGTCTGAGATGTCCCCTGTGGGGCTTATTGCATCTGAGCCTCCAGGAAGCTGCCAGGTTCTGGAAACACCCACTTTTTGGTGTGGTAGTGGAGGCTATGGGAGTTCATGAGACAGCCCACAAGGCCTGAGGAGGAAGAGAAGAGGCTCCTTCCAGGTGCGGGTTGAAACAAGCCAGCTAAGAGGCTCAACTGGACTGGAGGACACTATAGGGAGAGGGACGCGTTGGCGTCTGATGTCTGGGGAGACAGGACCTGAAGGTGTCCTGGAGCTTTCACTTGAGTCTCCATTGACTTTGGTGGTAAAAAAGAGAGAGCCCTGGCCCGGTGCCTTGGTTGGTTGGAGCGGCATCCTGGACACTAAAGGGTTGCAGGTTCAATCCCCAGCTAGGGTGTGCACACGTTTCTCTTTCATATTTCTCTCCCCCTTCTTCTATCTCTAAACACTCAGTAAACATATTCCTCAGGCGAGGATTAAAATCTTATAAAGAGAGAGACCTGGTGCCTTGTAGGAAGTGTGGGGACAAGGCGGGACTTGGCAAACAAAGCAGCAAGCGGGTGGGATTGGATCCTTCCTGGAGGCGGATCAAGGGGCAGGCCACAGGCTAACCTACAGGGCTTTGGGTCTCAGGTCAGCCTCCAGAGGGACCTCAGAGCCTCGTGTTGGCGGTGACCAAGTGAGCTCGAGGAGTTGTAAGGACAGTATCCTGTAGCTGTCCCTGGGTGGCGGTAGTCACAGTGGGCAACCACACTGCATTTCACACCAGCTGTGCTACGTGTGAAATTTCACATCAGCTGAGTGCCAATGGTTGCAGAGGCTGAGGGAGCTAACACACGTTGGCAACCCCAGTTATTCAGTTCTTGCTATTGTAGCTAAAAACAGAGGATGGTTATAGAAATGGCTAATTTACTGATGACTAAGCACGGGGTGGGTATAATGTTTTCGATTGTTTTAGACTAAGAAATTTGCCAAATATGAAAGTAGTGATTAGGGACTTTTTTTTTTTTTAAATCCTCACCCGGCTATCAAACCCACAACCTTTTGGTGTGTGGGACGATGCTCCGACCTACTGAGCCACCTGGCCAGGGCTGATCAGGGAATTTTGAGGGGCTTCCTTGTGTCAGGAAGCAAAGGCAAATCGCCATTTCTTGAGCACTAGAGTGTCCCCTGTAGCTGCTCCATGCTGACTTTGGAAGGACAGTGCTGGCTGTTGGCCCGAGCACAGCGGCTCAGGCTTTCACAGCAGGCCCTGCTGGCACTGTCACCGTCCCCTTCCGTGCCCGTGCACCCCCTCTGTGTGCTGCGGGGCCCTGAGGCTGGGTCTCGCCTCCCAGGGCACCTGCGTTGTGTGTGCCGCCTCCCTTGGGCAGTTAGTTCAGCAGCTCTGCAAGATCAAGCTGCCAAGCCCATGCTTGTTGCCCTCCTCAGCCCTCCTGGAGGTGGTACTTTGTCTACCAGGCGGGAGCTGAGGTACAGGGAACCCTGCACGGATGAGGAGAGGGCCTTCATGGAGCTTGGCACTGTCCCCGTACCCTGCCAGCCCAGGAAGACAAGGTGGCTGAGCTCGGTTGCCTCGGTTGCAGGACGCCATGCAGCACACTCCGGAGTCAAGGGACGCCAGCTGGCAGAGAAGTGGCTGCCGTGGCAAGTGGGAGTGCTTCGCGGCCTCGCTCTTCATCTGCCATGACCTGCTTCCCTTAATGTGATGCCGGAGCTGGCCTGGAGTCCCAGCCTGGTGGACCTGGCCGTGCCCTGCTTCACCCAGGTGATGAGGGAGTACTTTAGCAAAGCGAGTAACCTGCCTTCTGTGGCTCCCTGGCCCCTGGCTGCGACTCAGCCTCTGGTCTACAGAGGCCCTGCAGTGGCCTGTTGGAGGTCAGCCCCGATTTCCTGACCAGCCCAAGCTGAGGTTGGGAGAGAGGCCTCTAGCCTTCATACTTAATGGTTTTCTACCCAAGTTATTATTTCTAGAAAATCACCGTAGCAGGGGGCGGGGGAAGCTGGGCAAAACTGAGAACTTGCCCTCGCAGCAGTTCTCCCTCACGCCGCTGGGGGCATGCAGTGTGCTCGCTCACCCCCTCACCTGCAGAAGGCCCAGGGCTACCTGGTGTGGGCCACGCTCTCTCAGCGCCAGCTATTGGCTATTGGAGGAATGTTTAACAGGAATGTTAACACGTATTTTAGCTTTTAACGCCTTAATGAGGGAGGCAGCCACCCCTTTACAGCCATAGACACTGAAGTTCAGGTCCAAAGCTGACATGTGAAGGGGGGTAGCACTTAGACCCATGTCTCCCTGGCCCAGGGGTCATACTCATGTCTTAGAACATTGCTTCTGCCACTCCAGATGTCACTTCATGTCCCTACTGTCCCACACTGGCTTTCTTTGTAGGTTGATGAGTTGTTTAACAGAGTGGCAGTGTCTGGTTTCAACTCCCTGTGTGTTGAAGCCCTGGGAGTCACTCTCTAGGGCCTAGCTGTAACCACTGTCCAGAGACCCACGTCATCTGGGCCAGTTTGTTTCTATGCCTGCAGAAAAGCAATTGCTCAGCAGTGCCTACTTGCCTATCCAGCCAGATGGGGGCCCCATGATGCCAAGAAGCTACCAGCTGAGGCTTGTTTCAGTGTGCATGGAAGGGAGAGCCTCCCAGGGTTAGTATGGATGTTAGGGAAGAAACAGGAGGGGGTGGGCAGAGTCTGGTGCTACCAGCTTTGGCCTGCAAGAGCTTCCTCTGCCTGCCACATGCAGAGCCTCCAGGGAGCTGCCCAGCCCCTGGCAAGGGCTGTTCCCAGGGCTATCCAAGGTCATTGCCCTTCTGCAGAAGGAGGGACCCATAAAGTGTGCCTTCTTGTTAGAAGGACTCTGGCCCCCGGTCCAGGGTCCCCAGACACCTTCCCTAGTCCTAGAAAGCAGAGCTGCCACACACGCTTCCACCAGCCCCGGATCAGGTTCCTGTCCTGGTGGGGAGAGGAGGTGCTCACGAGGGATTTCTCTGGCAGTGGATGGGGTATGGGCTGGTTCTTGGCTTGAGCTGGGACGCTGCTGGGGGCAAAGGAGCCCAGACAAGAATGCCACAGCCCCTTCCTGACTAGAGACCTGGATCCCAGACCTCTTCACTCCTCTGAGAAGCTCGAGGGCCATCTCTCTGAGAACCTCCGCCCCGCCCAGGGCTCTCCCAGTACAGCCAGCTGGTGGCAGAGAGGAAGGGTTGTGAGAGGACAGCTGCCTTGCTCCTTCCTCGCCTCATCCCAGGCCCCATGGAGGGAAGAGGAAAGCAGCCCACAGGGCTAGCATCAGAGCTGTCTCTGCTGGGTTTCTGGCTCCTGGCCTGAGCACTCCCAGACCTGAGAGCACACAGGGCACATAATTGTTTCTTCTTTCCTACCTAAGTGCTCGTTTGGTGGGGGGCGGGGGGGGGGGTGTCGCAGACACACAGTTGCTGTCACCCCTACTAGCACAGTGCTGTATACCCTAATCCCCCATGGCACAACCTCACTCCGTTCCCGCTCCATCCGTCTGTCTGTCTGCACCAGCATGCAGGCACTGCACCTGGCGAAGCTTTGAGGAAGGGCAAAGTGCTGCTTGTCCTCAGATGGCTATCACAGCCCCTGCCTCTCAGGTGGTGCATCCTTGCTGCCAGCCAAAGGGTCCCAGGTATAAGGTGACCAGTCTCAGAAGGGGTGAGAAGCCTGGACTGGAACCACTGCATTGTTTGGTGGTGTCCTTGTCCCCAGAGGAGAACACAGCCTTGTGAGCCATGCCACACTCACAGCCTGTGGTTGCAGCCCACGGATCCAGTGTGCCCGGTGGTCAAGTGCCCACCTGGGAAATACTGGGCTGGAACAGCAGCTGGGGCCCACCAGGTCCACACTGGGCACTCACATCGCCACCTGGTTAGAGAGGCCTCACTTTGTGGAGTGAGGTGGCGGTCACTGCTGGTTCAGCAATGTTGTGTGTGCCTATCTTCAGCTCTAACCCTCCTGGAGGCTATGTGCTTGACTCCCAAGTTTACCTCCAGGCCCACGCTGCACGTGGCCTGTCAGGTGGGCATTCGCAGGCTCTTGCCTCGTTGCAGATAGATAGACTGGAGGCCTAGGAGAGTGTGTACAAGCGAGAGAAGCATGTGGTAGAGCCCGTTTCTCTCCTATTTAGTAGGTGGCATCCCATAGCTCCTGTCCCCTAGGAAGGGGAGGCAATTTACACCACTGGGCTTCAGACTGGGGCAGGAGTGGACAGGGCTGGGGATGAAGGACCACGATGGCTACCAGGTGTAGAGGTCAGTGATCCATGAATGTTGAAAGGCACCACCAGTCTTCCCTGCTCCGAGGGCAACTGCCTTCTGGTGGGGATGCCCCTGCCTGGGCCCTGACAGCAAGGTTGTTGTTGGCTTTGTACTGTAGAGCCTGCCTGACTGGCCTGGCCGTTTGGTATACAGATCACTTGGTGTCCAACACACAGAGAGGCTGATGGGTGCCAGAGTGCATGTGCAGGACTGACGTAGGTCTAAACGTGCAACATGAGCACACACCACCTGAGTCTCCCAGGGAGACTGTGCTCCTTGGGAGTCATGGTGCCCAGCCACCATTAATGTCAATCAGGTGTTTTTAGATATTGATGGGCATGAGTGAGACCCAGCCAGCTGAGCAAAGTAAATGCCTCACTTGGGGATGAGCTTACCCTCTAGCCTGGCCAGCCTCTGGAGCTAGCCCCACAATAGCAGCTCCCACAGTCCTTTCCTCCAGGCACCAGCTCTGGGTGGTTAGGGCTGGTCTGAACCCTGAGCCACTAGGGGGCAGCAGGAGCCCTGCTCACCCTTGGTGTCTCTCCGTGCAGGCCAGCAGCTGACTCGGACAGCAGGCCCTGCTGCTGGACCTGCTGGACGGCTTTCCCTGCGGGGGGCAGGCGCTCTGCCTTCGCTCAGCCTCCTGTGTACTACTTCAGCGTGTAGCGGTCCCTCAATGGCGACACTCCCTCTGCCGAGTTATTAACCTCTCCAAGGAGCACAGAGGACCCGGATGAAAGGCCGGGACACCTGGATGTTATTTTTTCTTTTGCTGAAGCCCAGTGATGGCAGCCACTGAGCCATCCTAGAATGCCTGACTACCGAAGACGACCAACTCCAGGCGCCAGGCAGGGAGGTCAGTTCAAGCCTCCAGATCCTCCGGCAGTTCTTGATTGCATTGACTCCCTGCGCTTGGGGGAGGGGTGCCCTCTCTCTCCTCAGCACTGCTGGAGCTGCCCCCCTCCTGGCTTTGAGCCTCCTGCCTATAATGAATATTAAAGTCGGTTTATCAAGGCAAAGTTTCCCTGCTTGGTGCTAGTGTGGGTTGGAGGGTGGGGGACCTGCCAACCGTGTGCACTGCCCATGGTAACCGCTGGGCCCGTGGGTGTGGGAAGGCCAAACTCTCAAACAGTAAGGATGGGGCTCCACCGCCATGCCTGTAGGTCAGGCCATACAGGGCTGAAGCACAGACCCCAAGCCTGCTCCTTCCTGCACCAGCCTAGGGGATTGCACTTCGTTTTCTGTTTTGTTTTGTTTTTTAAGATTTTATTTACTTATTTTTAAAGACAGGGGAAGGGAGGGAGAAAGGGAGAGAAAAATTGATGTGTGAGAGATACATCAATTAATTCACACGCTCTCAACGGGGATTTTGTCCGCAACCCAGGAATGTGCTCTGAGAATGCAGCCTGGCGCTCAATCCACCGAGCCATAGGAGCCAGAGCAGGGGGACAGCACTTTGAACCGCAGCTCCCGGCGGATGAGGCACCGCCCCCCAAGGTCCCCGCCCCCAGCCCCACAGAGCATGGTTATCCCGGACCGGTTTGGCCATTGGCTGGGTTGCCGGCCCCGCCCCGGCCTCAGTTTCCCGGCCCCCGGGGCGGGTCTGGGGCGGAGACCGACTCGAACCACGCGAGGCGGAGACCATGAGCTGACGCGGCCGCCCCGCCCCCAGACTTAACCACCGGTCACCACCGCCTCTGCAGACAGCGTGAAGTGCAGGAGGCTCGGACCCGCGGCTGATGCCGGGTGCCCCGCCTCCCGCCTCCCGCCTCCCCGCAATGGCGGCGCCCCGCGATCTGGCGGCGGCCGCGCCCGCGTCCGGAAAGGCCAAGCTGACGCACCCGGGGAAAGCCATCCTAGCAGGTGGGCTCCTCGAAGACCCGAATCCAAGGCCCAGCTGTCCCGCCGGTCCCGCCGTGCTTCCAAACGGGTCCGGGATGCCTAGAACCCTCCCTACTTCCGGGTTGGGCTGGGGGCGCGGCCCTGTTCCCCAGCCAGTTCGCGGGCGCTCACCCAGTGTGTCACCCCAACGAGCCTCGGCGGGGCAACGGGGGTGGGGCATAGGGTCCTGGTCGGACAAAGTCCGGGGCGGGGGAGGGGCCCGGGCGGCAGGGGGCGGGGCGCCCGGGCGGGGGTGTCAGGCCAGGAGTCCCCGGTTCCCGCAGGCGGCTTGGCAGGAGGCATCGAAATTTGCATCACCTTCCCCACCGAGTACGTGAAGACGCAGCTGCAGCTGGACGAGCGCTCGCACCCGCCGCGCTACCGGGGCATTGGTGAGCAGGGGGCAGCGGCAGGGAGCTCCAGGGGGCGGACGCGGAGTGCGGCGGGAGTCACTGATCGCCCCCTCCCCCAGGGGACTGCGTGCGTCAGACAGTCCGCAACCATGGCGTCCTGGGCCTTTATCGAGGCCTCAGCTCCCTGCTCTATGGCTCCATCCCCAAGGCCGCGGTCAGGTGAGGAGGGCTCGGGGTGGGGGCGGCCTCCGGAGGGTGCTATGGGCAGTGGCAGCCCCTCTCACCCTACTGCCTTCCGCCCCAAGGTTCGGGATGTTTGAGTTTCTCAGCAACCACATGCGGGACGCCCAGGGACGGCTGGACAGTACCCGCGGGCTGCTATGTGGCCTGGGCGCCGGGGTAGCTGAGGCTGTGGTGGTCGTGTGCCCAATGGAGACCATCAAGGTGAGGAGGTTCCCTGTAGGGACAAAGCATGCTGAGGGGACCTGGGGTGGTGGAGGCTGGGGTGGCCCTGTGGCCCTGTATCCAGTGGAAATGTTGAGGTTGGGAAGGTCCAGCAGGAGGGGGCAAGGTGTGCAGGGGGAACTGCCTGGAAAGCTGTGTGCAGGAGGCCTGCAGGATGGGCCTCCTGTAGAGGCTGGACTCTGTCCTGAAAGCAGTGGGAAGATGGTAAGTTTCTTAAAAACACTTTTATAAACAGAAAACAGCATGTATTTTCTGGTACTGCCTTAGCTATGGGCAATACCAGCAAACACAACCGCCGAGGCTCCCTGCTGAGGCAGGCCCTCTCAGCTCCTGGGCCTCAAGCTCCACAACAGCCTCGGTTGGCCCTGTGTCTAGATGAAAAGGTGTATCTTCAACCATGGCCTGACTGACCTCGGTGGGCTCTGGACCTGCAAGCCAAGGGGCCACACCAGTGGCACCCTGGGAGCCAGCTCCTTTGCTTTTCTCTGTCTCAGGTGAAGTTCATCCATGACCAGACCTCCCCCAACCCCAAATACAGAGGATTCTTCCATGGGGTCAGGGAGATTGTGCGAGAACAAGGTGAGTCATTTGACCTTACTCTTCAGGTAGGGTCGGACCTCAGCCAGGATGGAAAGGATGTGTGCTCACTTCCCCTTCCTGCCTTGGCACTTCTCTGTGTAGCCTCCCCCAGCCCCCTGCTGGGGCTAACCCCCATGCCTTCCCGCCCCCAGGGCTGAAGGGGACATACCAGGGCCTCACAGCCACTGTGCTAAAGCAGGGATCCAACCAAGCCATCCGCTTCTTCGTCATGACCTCCCTGCGCAACTGGTATCGAGGTGTGTCTGCTGCCCCGACACCCCATCTCCACACACTTTTGGGCTCCCCTGCCAGGATCCTGCCCCCTGAGGCCCCCACTTGCATAGTCCCTAGTCCATGCTCCTCCCCAGTCCTCAGAGTTGGCCCCTTTACCTTCCCATCGCCTTCTGATTGCAACCCCGCCCACATGTAGGGGACAACCCCAACAAGCCCATGAACCCACTGATCACCGGGGCGTTTGGAGTTATTGCGGGTGCAGCCAGTGTCTTCGGGAACACTCCTCTGGACGTGATCAAAACTCGGATGCAGGTGGGGTAGAGCCGGGAAGGAGGGAGGGGAGCTTGGGACAGCGCCTGGCTGCTGAACCCTGCGGTGCGCTGGTGTCTCACAGGGCCTGGAGGCCAGCAAATACCGGAGCACGTGGGACTGTGGCCTGCAGATTCTGAAGAACGAGGGGCTCAAGGCGTGAGTGGGGGGAGAGAGGGCTGTTGTCCCCATCCCAGGCCCTCCCTGGCCTTCTTGCTAGACTTCACCCCCTCTAGCATCTAGACCCACCCCCACTGTCCAGGGGCAGTCCTTCATCTGCCTCCTCACCTACTTTTTTCTCCCACCCTACTAAGGTTTTATAAGGGCACTGTCCCCCGCCTGGGCCGGGTCTGCCTGGACGTGGCCATCGTGTTCATCATCTACGACGAGGTGGTGAAGCTGCTCAACAAAGTGTGGAAGACAGACTGACCCCGCCCGAAGGGTCTGCGTGGGGATGCCTGCAGGCGGCTCCGCACCAGCCCCCCCCCCTTCTCATGGTTCCAGTGCAGTCGTGCCAAAAGGCCCCCTTCCCTGTCCCTTGCGCTCTGTGGCCTGGGCCTATCCCCTGTGGCCACTGAGTGCATGTGTCCCATAGTACTGTGTGTCCCTTGTGGTCTGTATAATACCACCATTGTGTCCATGTCTTCAGCAGAGGCTGGGTGTGTCCCTGTGCCTGTGGTTCATGTTCTGTGTTGTGTGACCCCGTGTCCCACTTCCCGGTGTGCCTCTGTAGCCTGGGTCCACGGCCCTGTCGCCATGGCTCAGTCCCAGCCCGATGCCTTTCACCATGGGCAGCAGAGGCACCTGCCCCCGGCCTACCACAGCTGCCTCCAGGCCTCAGCCTGGCCTCACTGCATTCCAGGGGCTGCATGCCCCCCGCTTCTCCCGCCACTGGCCTTAACTGGCCCTTGGGCCCTCCCTCCGCCTGGGACAGGGTGGTACCCTCCACTCTCAGGACCACCCTCCCAAGGCAGAATAAACCGGATCCTGTCACACCCTCCTGTTCCTGTGTGAGCCCTTCTGTGGGTGGGCAGCAATGGCCACACCTTTGTGACGGTCAAGCCCACCTCATCTGTGGATATTGGCAGGGGGACAGGGAAGCCAGGCAGTGGGCAAGCCAGTGGGTGAGGTAGCTGTAGCCTTAGTGTCTCTGAGAGGCCTGACACCAGGCCAAGGAACATCTGCATCCCATCCAGGCCTTGCCTGTGGCTAAGAGCCTGTGGGGTCACTGGAAGGCAGTACTGCGTGGGCAGAGGAGAAAACTGCCCTGTGCCACTGGCTGGGCCTGGGGGACAGTGCTGCCGGGCTCTTGTTTGTCCCTCAACCTGTCATTACGCCCACCTCCCTCCCTCCCTCTTGGTTTCTCTGTAAAATGGTATGTTACCATTTCTAGTCCCCTGAGGCTCTGAGCAGGGGGGCCTTTCCTCACTCCACTCAGGTTGGGAGGCAGCTGCCCTGGGGCAGGAGTGGGTGGAGCCTTCTAACCAGGGCCCTACTGGTTACTTATCCCACAGCCCTGAACCTCAGAGGTAGGTGTCCCTCTTGCTGGAATCCCAGGATCCAGACACCACCGGTGGGAGCCCAACAGGGCTCGCGGGTTGTGGTTCTCAGCTCCTGATCTGAGGGGCCGGGAAGAGAATCCCCAGGGCTCTTTCCACCACCTCATATCAGGAGCTGGGAGCCACAACCCGCGAGCCAAGTGGAGGAGACCGAGAGCAGGATGGGGTGAGCCAGCACCCCTGGCTGTGTGGAAGCAGGAGGGGCCTTCCTATGGGGCAACTCCATGGGTAAAAGTAATGAAGAGGTTTGGCTCAGGCTGGGAAGTAACTTGCCAGCAGAAGCCTCCCAGTAGGAAGGTCCCCTCCCTGGAACTGTTCCTTCTGGGGGAGAGTGTCCCCTGTGGTAACAGCACCTGGATCCCAGGAGTCGGGTAGATCTGAAAGCCTGATGTTGGCTTGGAGGGCAAGGGAACACAGGGTTTTGAAGGACTGGGCTGTGGCTCTCGGTGTTCACAGGAGACGTGCCAGTCTTAACCACAATGGAGGAGGAAGGGCCCAGCAGCAAGGTTTGCCTGCCCAAAGGGACCAAGGGCTGTTCACCCACATACACCAGGGTGTGCAGGAACTCTGGAGGCTGGAGCCTCAACCGCAGGCCACCAGGTCAGCAAAGGCTTTCCTGTGGGGATGAAAGCAGGTGGTGGGTGGCGCTGTCCCACAGCACAGACTACTGAGGCGAGAGGGGCATACAGCCACCCCGGCACCTGCTGTCCTGGCCACAGCCTCTGTGACAAGTGTAGGGGCAGAACCCTGGCTCCCTATTGTTCACTGTGTGACCTTGGGCAAGTCACCTAACTTCCAGTTCCTAACCTGCAACATTGGGTGACACAGGAACCCACCCCAGTGGGTTTGGGGGATGAAATGATGTGATCTTTGTAAGGTGCTTAGAACAATGCTTAACACAGTAGGCCCACGTGTGGTAGCTTTCTTCTTTGGGTTGCAAGAGGTAGTTTGCAGTCTCAGGTGTCCAGGCAGTTCCTAGAGAGGGCAAAGCCCAGTAGCTAGGCCCTGAGGGGACTTAATGCCCCCCCAACACTGACCTCCAGGGATGGCATCCACTCACTGGCTATACACCAGCACCCCAGAGTCCTGTTCCTGTCCCCTCCACAGGAAGAAAGGGACCAAGCCTACCTTTGGCTGAGAGGAGGACATGAGGACCTGTACTCAGGAGTGGCAGGAGCCCTGCCATAGCTCTAGGGCCCCCTGCTGTGCCTCACAGCACAATGTGGACAGCAGGCAGAGTTGACCACGCTGGGGCTGAGTGCCCTGGGACTGTGAGCAGGGAGCTGCCGCCTGCATGTTGGAACCCTCCCGTTCACACATTGCCCCAAAAGTGCACAGCCTGTTTCTGGTGCTGAGACCTGAGGGAAGGGGTGCCGGCAGGGAGGGGTATCCTGCGTGCAGGAAAGAGCTTGCTGTGTCTCGGCTGAAAGCCAACCAGGCTGAAGGGAAGTGAGCAGGAGAGCAGCTGGAGCGGCAGGCAGGGGCCAGGAGGGAACCCAGCTGCATTCAACAGACCCAAAGGCTGCAGAGAGGAGGCAAAGGGCAGGAACCTGTGCAGATGCCAGGCTACTGGAACTAGAACCACTGCCTGCTGCAGCCACAGTGGGAGCAAAAAGAACAGAGATATGGGCAGAACTACAAGTAATTAGGACGCAGAACAGACTATACTTCCAGCCTGGTCACAGGCCAGGGTCGGGGAGGAGGCGGCTGTGCCTGCTGTGCCAGGAGAGACGTGAGATGTAAAGTGTGGAGACCCAAACTCACCATATTCCTCCCACGATCAGAGCCTCTGTGCCCAGCTGGAAGCCACAGCCCGCCTCCACTCAGCCTCGGGCAGCCTTCACCATCTGGCAGGGCCTCCAGCCTGGGATCACAGAATGTGCCCAGGAAGGACAAAGGCCTCCCAGAGACAGAGCAAGGGAGTGGAGGGCGGGGTGGTGGCTGCTTCTGGGGCAGGGCTCAGCCAGCCTCCAGCCCCATCCTCACTACTGTGTGGCTAGCCCCTCTAGGCAAAGGCCCTCAGGCAGCTGCCCTCCAGCCCCCAACCCCAACTTCCATGAACCCTTTCCTCACTGGGTGGCACTACTGCATGGGTGGCCCCTGGGTTTTCCTGTGTCCTTCAGTAGGTAACAAAACGGCAATCAGCACTTAATACACACACACACACACACACACAAGAATACAGTCACTCCTGACAAATGGTGTCTCCTGTTAGCCCAACAAAGAGAATTCTGTTTTTCAGGTTGTGCCCTCGGCCTTCACAGCAAACACAATCTCAACTGGGGATGCTGGAGTATTTTCCGCTGGACTTTCTAGTTCCTACGTGTTTTCAGATACCCTGTCAGGGGTTTCTGGTAAGGGGCACAAAATTAGGGGGCCTAAGGAGCTCATGCCTGCTGAAGACCTGGGAACAGGGACTGGGCACACCAGGACAGGGATGGAGACGCAGGCGCAGTGGAGAAGGACCACAGAAGGGCCCCTGAGAACACTCAGGATCCGTGGCCAAGGCCAACAATGTGGGTGATTTACAGAAAACATGATAGTCCCTGGTGTGGCCTTGTAGATCCCCTCCTCCCACACCTACCTGGCAAACATCCCTGAGAGCAGCTTCCCCTCTCTGGCCAGGTTGGGCCAGGCCTTGACCCCTGCCCCTCCCAAACTGTTGTCACCTTTGTCTCCTCTGTCTGGTTAGCCACACCCACCTCTCAATTTTCCATTGGCCTGAGCCTGACCTGGGAGGCCCCACTTGGCCCAGGGGTGTCATCTTCCTGAAGTGACCTCAAGGGATAAGCCATGCCACCCCCTCTGCCCCTGAGCACTGCCCAGATGCCTACATTGGCCTGCTGCCCACCGGCAGGCTGGAAAGCACTGCCTCAGGAAGCTACCGGGGCCTTGGGCATTTTAAGCAGGCTAACCGGGTTGGAGCGTCTGAAGCTGTCTTATCGGCCTGCTCGTTGGTCCCTGGAGGCCCGCACCCCGGAGTCCCCCCTCCACCCCGCTGCCCGTGACCTGGCGAGGCACCCTTCTCTCGGTGCCGAGGTGCCTAGGTGACTTGCCCCAGGGTTGCGTTGGAGGGAAGGTAAATGAACTGCCCGCGATCGTAACCCGGGAGCTTATCCTGCGGGTCGGACCAGGTCACGGGAGAGGGGTTAACGCCTGTCAGAGCTGAGAGGAGGGTCGCCCCGACGGTCACTCATCTGCGCCTCGGGGTCGGCTGCTAAAGCCCGCAGACCATCGGGGCCTCTCTCAGCCCCGAGTTCTGGAAGCCGGAGACCGGGGTCCGTGGGCGCGGGAGGTACCCAGTAGGCTTCCCGGGGCCCATTTTTGAAGAAGGAGCCGGTTTGCACTGCCTCTCCGCATGCCAGGTGGCGCTCCAGGAGGAGCCGGGAGAGCTCTGCTCGCTCCCGGAAGTCGGGGGCGGCGCACGCTGATGACATCACGGGCGCGCGCTCAGCCTTTGAGCTGGGTGACTAGGCTGGCCGGCTCTCGTCACGGTCACTGCCTGCAGGCCCTGGTCCTCATATTTCACCGCCAGCGCTCCAACCTCGCCTGCAACGTCCCAACACCCAGCCGCTCCCCGAGTCACTGTGGCGCCTGCCCCGACGACCGACCGCTCAGACGGAGCGCTGCCAAGGGCCCCTCCTGCCGCGCCAGCCTGAGGGGCCGCCTTCCCAGGCCCCGCCGCCGCCTGGAGATGCCTGTTTCCCCAGACCCGCCTGCCCTCTCTTCACCCCCAGACCTCTGCACAGCTGCCGTCCCCTCTCCCTGAACACGTTTCCTCACCCTCGACCTGTAATTGTCACTGTCCTTCAGGCCCTGCCTGATCCTTGCGCAGGTAGGGGGCACGGTCCCGTTTCCCGCCGAGCCCCCTTCTGGTGTCCTCAGACCTAAGCCCCCTGAGGAAAGAGCCTGGCCCCGTGGCTCACCCCTGTGTCCCTCCACAGAATCTGGGCTAGAGAGACCCTGGTCACTGCCACTACCAAGTGCCGGAAGGGAGGGTCTCCGTGTCATTTTCTCCCCCTGCAGCTTTT